>NC_053035.3:454334827-455584827 GCF_002575655.3 Aegilops tauschii subsp. strangulata
TGAAGCGAAATTCTCAAAGACTGTCAGTACGCTGAGGTTGTCGTCTCCCGGGGGGTGTTGCTCTGGGGTGTTTTTGGTGAGGATATCCTCGCCACTCTTGGCCACTTGCCAGAGTATCCAACATGCTCTAAGGCTGTGGGTTGGTATGGTATCCGGTGTTGTGTGTATTTTGCGTGGCCTATCGAGCCATCCTTCCAGAACGGTTCCACGCCCCGTAGTGGGATTAGATTTGTTTACTATTGGGTCGGGCGCCCCGCGAGGGTGCATCCTTTTTGCCCGGACAAGGGGTTGAGTGGAAACCGGTGGTTCCCAGCGAGCTGCCTGAGTTTTCCAGGCACTTTCCATTGCGCAGTACTTCTGTACTATGGTTGCCAAGTCAGCGAAGTGTAATACGCGACGGCGGTTGATGGCGTTGAGGATTCCTTCGTCCGCACAATTATTGTAGAATGCTGAGATCGCGTCTTCGTTGCGGCACTCTTTAATCTTATCTTTGACAAGGAGGAATCTGGCCCAAAAGTGATGGACTGTTTCCTGAGACTGTTGTCGTAGGTACATGAGATCGCGTATATCTGGGTCGGTGGGTAGCTTCGAATTCGAACCCTGGCCCAATTTGGGATCCGGAGTTTGAGAAACTTCCGAGCTTAATAGTTCGGGCTCCGGGATATCAACCGATTTTTCAGGTCCACCGTCCAATTCTAGGTTCGGAGGACAGGGCATGTCTTTCCGTGGACAGGTATCCGGCTCTTCGAGCTCCGAAATCTGAACGTAGTTCGTCCTCAATATAGGGGAAGAGTTGTTGTTTCGCTCCTCTACTACCACTATCTGATGGGTGATCGGCGGAGATTTGATTTCTCTTTGATCGGGTTTAAGCCCAATCCGATCATAGTCTGTAGCGACCCCCATGGCGGCGATGCGATCCAGGAGTTCGTTTAAAGACGAAAACTCGGCCGGACCCATCCGTTTGGAGTGTTCGGAGTCGATACGGAGACGATTTTCGATGATCTGAGAAGTCATCATCGGCTTGACAGCCGAGCGGGCGGTCATGGTGAAGCCACCCAGCCGGAGGGTTTGGCCTGAGGCCAGGGCTCCTCCGGAGGTGATACTGTCCTTGATAACAAGGCGAGCCATCAATCCTATCTTCAATGTCAATGCGGGTCTCTCAATGAAAGCACCAATGTCAGTGTCAAAACCAGCGGATCTCGGGTAGGGGGTCCCGAATTGTGCGTCTAAGGTCGATGTTAACAGGAGACAGGGGACACGATGTTTAACCAGGTTCGGTCCCTCTCTATGGAGGTAATGCCTTACTTCCTGCTTGATTGTTCTTGATGAATATGAGTATTACAAGAGCTGATCTACCACGAGATTGTAATGGCTAAAACCCTAGAAGTCTAGCCTATGATTATGATTGCCTCTACGGACTAACCCCTCCAGTTTATATAAACACCGGAGGGGACTAGGGTTGTACAAAGTCGGTTACAGAGAAAGGAATCTTCATATCCGAATGCCAGGCTTGCCATCCACGCCAAGGAGTGTCCCATCCGAACACGGGAGAGAGTCTTCTGTCTTGTATCTTCACAGCCCATCAGTCCGGCCCATGTCCAACAGGTCGGACGCCCGAGGACCCCTTAATCCAAGACTCCCTCAGCAACGTCTTACTTTGATTCGACGGTATTGTTGGATGAAGCGGCCTAGAACGACATTACATGACCGCGTTCATGAGACTAGTTCTACCGACGTGCTTCGCACACATGTGGCTAGTGGGTGTCTGTTTCTCGAACTTTAGTTGAATCGAGTTTGACTACGCCCGGTCCTTGTTGAAGGTTAAAACAACACACTTGATGAAAAATCGTTGTGGTTTTGATGTGTAGGTAAGAATGGTTCTTGCTAGAAGGCCGTAGCAGCCACGTAAAACTTGCAAGAACAAAGTAGAGGACGTCTAACTTGTTTTTGGAGGGCTTGCTGTGATGTGATATGGTCAAGACGCGATGATATATAAATTGTTGTATGACATGATCATGTTTTGTAAAAGTTATCGGCAAATGGCAGGAGCCTTATGGTTGTCGCTTTATTGTATGAAATGCAATCGCCATGTAATTGCTTTACTTTATCACTAAGCAGTAGCGATAGTCGTAGAAGCAATAGTTGGTGAGACAACAACGACGCTACGATGGAGATCAAGGTGTCAAGCCAGTAACGATGGTGATCATGACGGTGCTTTGGAGATGGAGATCAAAGGCACAAGATGATGATGGCCATATCATATCACTTATATTGATTGGGTGTGATGTTTATCTTTATGCATCTTATTTTGCTTAGTATGACGGTAGCATTATAAGATGACCCCTCACTAAATTTCAAGGTATAAGTGTTCTCCCTGAGTATGCACCGTTGCTACAGTTCATCGTGGCGAGACACCACATGATGATCGGGTGTGATAAGCTCTACATTCACATACAACGGGTGCAAGCAAGTTTTGCCCATGAAGAATACTTGGGTTAAACTTGACGAGCCTAGCATATGCAGATATGGCCTCGGAACACTGGAGACCGTAAGGTCGAGCGTGAATCATATAGCAGATATGATCAACATAGAGATGTTCACCATTGAAAACTACTCCATCTCACGTGATGATCGGACATGGTTTAGTTGATTTGGATAACGTGATCATTTAGATGACTAGAGGGATGTCTATCTAAGTGGGAGTTCGTAAGTAATATGATTAATTGAACTTTAATTTATCATGAACTTAGTCCTGATAGTATTTGCATATCTATGTTGTAGATCAATAGCTTGCGATGTAGCTCCCCGTTTATTTTGATATGTTCCTAGAGAAATATAAGTTGAAAGATGTTAGTAGCAATGATGCGGACTGGGTCCGTGATCTGAGGATTACCCTCATTGTTGCATAGAAGAATTATGTCCTTGATGCACCGCTAGGTGACAGACCTATTGCAGGAGCAGATGCAGAGGTTATGAACGTTTGAACAATGCTCGGTATGATGACTACTTGATAGTTTAGTGCACCATGCTTTACGGCTTAGAACCGGGACTCCAAAAACGTTTTGAACGCCACAGAGCATATGAGATGTTCCAAGAGTTGAAATTGGTATTTCAGACTCATGCCCGTGTTAAGAGGTATGAGACCTCTGACAAAGTACTTTGCCTACAAGATGGAGGAGAATAGCTCAGCTAGTGAGCATGTGCTCAGTATGTCTGAGTACTACAATTGCTTGAATCAAGTGGGAGTTAATCTTCCAGATAAGATAGTGATTGATAGAGTTCTCTAGTCACTATCACCAAGTTACTAGAACTTCATGATGAACTATAATATGCGAGGGGTGACGAAAACGAATCGTGAGCTCTTCGCGATGCTGAAATCGGCGAAGGTAAAAATCAAAAAAAAGCATCAATTGTTGATGGTTAACAAGATCACTAGTTTCAAGAAAAGGGCAAAGGAAAAGAAAGGGAACTTCAAGAAGAATGGCAAGGAAGTTGTCACTCCCGTGAAGATACCCAAAGCTAGACCTAAGCCTGAAACTGAAGTGCTTCTACTGCAAAGGGACTAGTCACTGGAAGCGGAACAGCCCCATATACTTGGTGGATAAGAAGGATGGCAAAGTCAACAAAGGTATATCTCATATACATGTTATTGATGTGTACTTTACTAGTGTTTATAGCAACCCCTTGGTATTTGATACAGGTTCAGTTGCTAAGAGTAGTAACTCGAAACGGGATTTGCAAAATAAACAGAGACTAGTTAAGGACGAGCTGATGATGTGTGTTGGAAGTGATTCCAAGGTTGATAAGATCACCATCGCACACTCCCTTTTCCTTCGGGATTAGTATTGGAACTAAATAAATGTTATTTGGTGTTTGCGTTGAGCATAAATATGATTGGATCATGTTTATTGCGATACGGTTATTCATTTAAGTCAGAGAATAATTGTTGTTCTGTTTACATGAATAAAACCTTCTATGTTCTTACATCCAATATAAATAGTTTATTGAATCTCGATTGTAGTGATAAACATATTCATAATATTGAAGCCAAAAGATGCAAAGTTAATAATGATAGTGCAACTTATTTGTGGCACTGCCGTTTAGGTCATATTGGTGTAAAGCACATGAAGAAACTCCATGCTGATGGGCTTTTGGAATCACTTGATTATGAATCATTTGATGCTTGCAAACCATGCCTCATGGGAAAGATGACTAAGACTCCGTTCTCCGGAACAATGGAGCGAGCAACTGACTTATTGGAAATAATACAGACTGATCTATGTGGTCCGATGAGTGTTGAGGCTCACGGCGGGTATCGTTATTTTCTAACCTCCACAGATGATTTGTGCAGATATGGGTATATCTACTTAATGAAACACGAGTCTAAAACATTTGAAAAGTTCAAAGAATTTTAGAGTGAAGTGGAAAATCATCGTAACAAGAAAATGAAGTTTCTACGATCTGATCGTGGAAGTGAATATTTGAGTTATGAGTTTGGTCTTCATTTGAAACAATGTGGAATAGTTTCACAACTCACGCCACCTGGAACAACACAGCGTAATGGTGTGTCCGAACATCGTAACCACACTTTATTAGATATGGTGCGATCTATGATGTCTCTTACCGATTTACGACTATCATTTTGGGGTTGTGCATTAGAGACAGCTGCATTCACGTTAAATAGGGCACCATCTAAATCCGTTGAGACGACACCGTATAAACTATGGTTTGGCAAGAAACCTAAGCTGCCGTTTCTTAAAGATTGGGGCTGTGATGCTTATATGAAAAAGCTTCGACTTGATAAGCTCAAACCCAAATCAGAGAAATGTGTCTTCATAGGATACCCAAAAGAGACTGTTGGGTACACCTTCTATCACAGATCCGAAGACAAGATATTCGTTGCTAAGAATGGATCCTTTTTAGAGAAGGAGTTTCTCTCGAAAGAATTGAGTGGGGGGAAAGTATAACTTGATGAGGTAATTCTACCTTCTCCCGAATTGGAAAGTAGTTCATCACATAAATCAGTTCCAGTGATTCCTACACCAGTTAGTGAGGAAGCTAATGATGATGATCATGAAACTTCAGATCAAGTTACTACCGAACCTCGTAGGTCAAACAGAGCACGTTCCGCGCCAGAGTGGTACGGTAATCCTGTTCTGGAGGTCATGTTACTAGACCATGACGAACCTACGAACTATGAGGAAGCGATGATGATCCCAGATTCCGCGAAATGGCTTGAGGCCATGAAATCTGAGATGGGATCCATGTATGAGAGCAAAGTGTGGACTTTGGTTGAATTACCCGATGATCGGCAAGCCATAGAGAATAAATGGATCTTCAAGAGGAAGATGGACATTGATGGTAGTGTTACTATCTACAAACCTGGCCTTTTCGCAAAAAGGTTTTTCACAAGTTCAAGGTGTTGACTGCGATGAGATTTTCTCACTCATAAGCGATGCTTAAGTCTGTCCGAATCATGTTAGCAATTGCCGCATTTTATGAAATCTGGCAAATGGATGTCAAAACTACATTCCTTAATGGATTTATTAAAGAAGAGTTGTATATGATGCAACCAGAAGGTTTTGTCAATCCTAGAGGTGCTAACAAAATGAGCAAGCTCCGGCGATCCATCTATGGACTGGTGCAAGCATCTCAGAGTTGGAATATATGCCTTGATGAGTTGATCAAAGCATATAGTTTTATACAGACTTGCGGTGAAGCCTGTATTTAGAAGAAAGTGAGTGGGAGCACTACAGCCTTTCTTATAAGTATATGTGAATGACATATTATTGATCGGAAATGATGTAGAATTTTCTGGAAAGCATAATGTTGTATTTGAAAGGAGTTTTTCAAAGAAAGACCTCAGTGAAGTTGCTTACATATTGAGCATCAAGATCTATAGAGATAGATCAAGACGCTTGATAAATTTTTTCAATGAGTACATACCTTGACAAGATTTTGAAGTAGTTCAAAATGGAACAGTCAAAGAGGAGTTCTTGCCTTTATTGCAAGGTGTGAAGTTGAGTAAAGACTCAAAACCCGACCACGGCAGAAAATAGAAAGAGAATGAAAAGTCATTCCCTATGCCTCACACATAGGTTCTATAAAGTATGCTATGCTGTGTACCAGACCTATTGTGAACCTCACCATGAGTTTGGCACGAGGGTACAATAGTGATCCAGGAGTGGATCACTGGACAGCGGTAAAAAATTATCCTTATGGAATAAGGATATGTTTCTCGGTTATGGAGGTGACCAAAAGTTTGTCGTAAAGGGTTACGTCAATGCATACTTTGACACGGACCCGCATGACTCTAAGTATCAATCTGGATACATATTGAAATTGGGAGCAATTAGCTAGAGTAGCTCCATGCAGAGCATTGTAGACATAGAAATTTGCAAAATACGTACGGATCTGAATGTGGCAGACCCGTTGACTAAACTTCTCTCACAAGAAAAACATGATCACACTCTATAAACTATGGGTGTTTATCACATGGTGATGTGAACTATTGGTGTTAAATCACATGGCGATGTGAACTAGATTATTGACCCATCCGTTAGCTTACCACTACGATCGTTTAGTTTATTGGTATTGCTTTCTTAAAGACTTATACATGTTCCTATGACTATGAGATTATGCAACTCCCGAATACCGGAGGAACACTTAGTGTTCTATCAAACGTCACAATGTAACTGGGTGATTATAAAGATGCTCTACAGGTGTCTCCGATGGTATTTGTTGGGTTGGCATAGATCGAGATTAGGATTTGTCACTCTGATTGTCGGAGAGGTATCTCTGGGCCCTCTCGGCAATGCACATCACTATAAGCCTTGCAAGCAATGTGACTAATGAGTTAGTTGCAGGATGATGCATTACGGAACGAGTAAAGAGACTTGCCGGTAACGAGATTGAACTAGGTATGATGATACCGACGATTGAATCTCGGGCAAGTAACATACCGATGACAAAGGGAACAATGTATGTTGTTATGCGGTTTGACCGATAAAGATCGTAGAATATGTAGGAGCCAATATGAGCATCTAGGTTCCGCTATTGGTTATTGACCGGAGATGTGTCTCGGTCATGTCTACATAGTTCTCGAACTAGTAGGGTCCATGATAACCCACAAGTATAGGGGATCGCAACAGTTTTCGAGGGTAGAGTATTCAACCCAAATTTATTGATTCGACACAAGGGGAGCCAAAGAATATTCTCAAGTATTAGCAGTTGAGTTGTCAATTCAACCACACCTGGATAACTTAGTATCTACAACAAAGTATTTAGTAGCAAAGTAATATGGAAGTAACGGTAACGGTGGCAAAAGTAACAGTAGCAGTTTTGTGGTGATTGTAACAGTAGGAACGGAAAAGTAAATAAGCGAAGAACAATATGTGAAAAGCTCGTAGGCATTGGATCGGTGATGGAGAATTATGCCGGATGCGATTATTCATGCAACAGTTATAATATAGGGTGGCACAGAACTAGCTCCAATTCATCAATGTAATGTAGGCATGTATTCCGAATATAGTCATACGTACTTATGGAAAAGAACTTGCATGACATCTTTTGTCCTACCCTCCCGTGGCAGCGGGGTCCTAATGGAAACTAAGGGATATTAAGGCCTCCTTTTAATAGAGTACCGGACCAAAGCATTAACACATAGTGAATACATGAACTCCTCAAACTACGGTCATCACCGGGAGTGGTCCCGATTATTGTCACTTCGGGGTTGCCGGATCATAACACATAGTAGGTGACTATAGACTTGCAAGATAGGATCAGGAACACACCTATATTCATGAAAATATAATAGGTTCAGATCTAAAATCATGGCACTCGGGCCCTAGTGACAAGCATTAAGCATAGCAAACTCATAGCAACATCAATCTCAGAACATAATGTGTCGGAGTAATTGTACACGGGTATCCCGAAGACGGCAAGACAATATTTCAAGACATCGGGGCTAGCAAAGCCCCTCAGTCCGACTGCCCGGCCGCTCCTGCCGGCTCCCCATCCGACTGCTCCCCCCCGGCCGGCTGCCAGCTGACCGACTGCGCCGACTAGTCGGCTGCCGACTGCGGTCCGACCCGGCATCGACAAGACAACCGTACCGCGACACCATCATGTATAGTGTCACTTGTCCCCTGGCACTATTCATGAAGTGACCTAGGGGACAAGCATGACATGCACCATGCCTTGCTCCCATACCTCCACATAGCTTAGATACAAAGCTACCCTCTCCTATAAAAGGAGACACACATCCATCCATCCATGGGGGGACTCACGTACACAACAAGCAAGCTAGCTAGCAAGAGAGCTAGCTAGCCATCCATCCATCCATTCCCACGGGCATGCATGCCCAAGCACCACATACGGCCATGCTCATGGCCGGCCACTAAAGCATGCCTGGTCCATGCATATACGGAGCCGGATGCCCATGGCACTGCCCCCAGATACAGCTCTAGGAGCATTTTGTACTGCCCGATGTACACCCCAGATATATATGCTCAGACATGCAGGAGTAGGGGTATTATCTCTTCGGAGAGCCCCGAATCTGGGTAAAATAGCGCGTGCTACTCGCATACCCGCTCCCGGTCCTATCAGCAGCAGTCTTACCCTCACACAAAGCCCTTGTGGCATCTGTCGCCTCACACCCCCCCGAGAGAATACCACGACAGTTGGCGCCCACCGTGGGGCGGTACTACTACTATGCTACCACGCTGCTGCTGGTTTCGCTGTCCGGGCGGGACCATTCTCGCCATCACCGCCGCGGCGTCGCGCTGTCCCTCCGACAGCGGTCGAGGGCTCGATATCGACGCACCCCCGAAATGGCCGCGAGGGGCGGCACGTCCTCGCCGTCGGCCTCGCCTTCGCCGTCACCGCCGCGGCGTTGCGCCGTTTCTCCGGTAGCGCTCGGGGGCTCGACTCCGACCCACCCCCGGAGCGGCCGCGCGGGACGGCGCGTCCTCGCCGTCGGCCTTACCTTCGTCACCGCCACCGCGGCACCGACTGCGTCGCCGCCATCCCGGCCTCCCATGCGCCCCGCGCCTCGTCTCGCTCCGGCGTGTGCGTCGGCACCTCCCCGCGCCAGATGAAGCCCCAGCCGTGCGCCCGCGCACGTCCCCGTGTCTGCGCACTGGCTCCGCGTCCCGCGCCGTCCGGCTTGCCGCTGCCGTTTCCTACGCGCCGGCTCCGTGGTTCGGCCCCGCTCTCAGCAGCGCCCCAGGGCTCCGCGCCCCCGCCACCTACACCACGCCTAGCCCGGCCCGCCGGGTGCTCTGCTTGCTGGCCGGCTCCCCGCCGCACGGCCCCCATCCGCGACTACCTCCACTGAGCCCGCGTGCTCCGCCAGCTTCCCCAGCACGTCTGCCGACTCGTCGCGCCCGACCGCCTCCTCGCACGCGTGCCGGCCCGCCGGTTCCTGGCGCTCCAGCTACGCCTCCTCGCGCCCGCAACTACACCGCGGCCGTCCGCCTCCACCTTCCCGCCATGGCGGCACGGCCCCGTCGCCGACTCCCTGGTGCTGGCCCGCCTTGCGCCGGTTCCGCCCCGTGCCGACTTCCCCGCGCGCCGCCTCAAGCGAGAGGCTGTCGGCTTCGCCTGCCCGCCCGCCGACCCGGCCGACTCCGGCCCCGGCGCCTGGTGGCTTCGCCTGCCCGCCCGCCGACCCGGCCGACTCCGGCCCCGGCGCCTGGCGGCTTCGACCTGCGCGCCCGCCGCCCCGGCCGACTCCGGCTCCGGAGCCAGGCGGCTTCGCCTGCCCGCCCGCCGCCCTGGCCGACTCCCGCCCCGGTGCTAGCCGGCTTCGCCTGCCCGCCCGCCGCCCCGGCCGACTCCGGCCCCGGCGCCTGGTGGCTTCGCCTGCCCGCCCGCCGCCCCGGCCGACTCCGGCCCCGGCGCCTGGTGGCTTCGCCTGCCCGCCCGCCGACCCGGCCGACTCCGGCCCCGGCGCCTGGCGGCTTCGACCTGCGCGCCCGCCGCCCCGGCCGACTCCGGCTCCGGAGCCAGGCGGCTTCGCCTGCCGGCTCCCGCCACTCGGCCGGCCCTCCGCCTGCCGGCTCCCGCCACTCGGCCGGCCCTCCGCCGGCCGGCTCCAGCGCGCCCGGCCGCCTGCCGGCTCCCGCCACTCGGTCGGCCCCCCGCCTGCCGGCTCCAGCGCAACCGGCCGCCTGCCGGCTTCGCGCGTCCCTGCCGGCTACCCCCCAACTCGTACGACCGGCTCCGCCGCCTGCCATCTCCGTCGCCACCAGGCTGCTTGCCGGCCCCGCCCGCATCCCGGCTAGCCGCCTCGCCGCCCCCCGCGCTGGCTCCGCCCGCATCCCGACCTCCCGCAGGTCGGTTGGCCACGCCCGTGCGAACTGCGCCGTGCAAGCTCCTCTGCCGGCTGGAGCAAAAGAGAAAGAAGAAAAGTCAAGCCGGCTGAAAAAAAAGAAGAAGAAGAGAGAAGGAAAGGAAGAGGTCGGCTGGGACAAAGAAAAGGAAAAACTCCGTCTATCCGTCCGCCTGCTTCGTCACTCGGACGGCCGGACGCGACCTGGCCTGCCTGTCCGCCTCGACGCCTGGTCGGTCGAACCTCGGCCCGAATCTCGGGGCTACACCCAGCGGGTGCGCTGATGCGCCCCCGCGAGGAGAGAAGACAAAGTAGTCGCCGGGAGATCCGGCCCGACTGCTCAGCAGTCAGCCCGAATCTTGGGGGCTACACCCAGCGGGTGCGCTGACGCGCCCCCGCGAGGAGAAAAGACAAAGTAGTCGCCGGGAGATCCGGCCCGACTGCTCAGCAGTCGGCCCGAATCTCGGGGGCTACACCCAGCGGGTGCGCTGACGCGGCCCCGCGAGGAGAGAAGACAAAGTAGGCGCCGGGAGATCCGGCCCGACTACTCAGCAGTCGGCCCGAATCTCGGGGGCTACACCCAGCGGGTGCGCTGACGCGCCCCCGCGAGGAGAGAAGACAAAGTAGCTGCCGGAAGATCCGGCCCGACTGCTCAGCAGTCGGCCCAAATCTCGGGGGCTACACCCAATGGGTGCGCTGGCGCGCCCCCACGGAAGATTGCAGACAAGAGAAGAATTTTATCCGGTTGCCAGCAGCCGGCAGAAGAAGAAAGAGGGTGCTGTAAGACGCCTCGCCGCCTGACCGGCCGGGACCCTCCTTCGAGCGACCAGGGGCTCGAAGGCTACACCCAGCGGGTGCGCCGGCTCTCTTCGGCAAACTCCGCCTCGGCCACACGAAAACCAATGTGAGCTCCTCACCCGCAGATTTTTTCACCGCGAGAGCACGGATAACCCCGAGCGATGCTCGGGGGCTATCTCCGCATTTCATTACAGTTGCATCACTGTTTGCCCCGGCACCAGCCAGAGTTGGCCCGGGGGCTGGCCGCTTGGCCTGAGACGTTAGTTCCCGCAGACGGCTTAGTAGCGTGCGCGGTATGAAAAGCCCACTCTTAGTCACAAACCGCAGAGCGGCTGTCCGACTGGCAAGAGTGAACGCTGAAGGCCACCCACGCGAAAAACGTCCGGGAAGAAAAACGCTTCGGGCGACCCGACCGTTTTCTTTATGAGTATCTACTCGGTTAAATTCGCTCCCAGAGTCTGAGTATTGTACACTCCACTCCGCGGCCCACTCTTAGCCACAGACCGCAGAGCGGCTGTCCGGCAAGCGAGAGCACAAGCCAAAGAGCGGAGGGAACATGAAAAAGATTGAAGGGGGCTCGGACGAAACCGAGTCGGCACCCTCCGCATAAAACTTGCAGCGCTAAAAAGCAATCATTTGATATATCTGCATGGACTAACATTGTCTTTTGCATGATCATTTCCATGAACACTCGCGAAAAAACCTCCGCCCGACTTTGCCAAGTTGCCCGGAGGCTTGGGGGCTACTGTCGGAGTAATTGGACACGGGTATCCCGAAGACGGCAAGACAATATTTCAAGACATCGGGGCTAGCAAAGCCCCTCAGTCCGACTGCCCGGCCGCTCCTGCCGGCTCCCCGTCCGACTGCTCCCCCCGGCCGGCTGCCAGCTGACCGACTGCGCCGACTAGTCGGCTGCCGACTGCGGTCCGACCCAGCATCGACAAGACAACCGTACCGCGACACCATCATGTATAGTGTCACTTGTCCCCTGGCACTATTCATGAAGTGACCTAGGGGACAAGCATGACATGCACCATGCCTTGCTCCCATACCTCCACATAGCTTAGATACAAAGCTACCCTCTCCTATAAAAGGAGACACACATCCATCCATCCATGGGGGGACTCATGTACACAACAAGCAAGCTAGCTAGCAAGAGAGCTAGCTAGCCATCCATCCATCCATTCCCACGGGCATGCATGCCCAAGCACCACATACGGCCATGCTCATGGCCGGCCACTAAAGCATACCTGGTGCATGCATATACGGAGCCGGATGCCCATGGCACTGCCCCCAGATACAGCTCTAGGAGCACTTTGTACTGCCCGATGTACACCCCAGATATATATGCTCAGACATGCAGGAGTAGGGGTATTATCTCTCCGGAGAGCCCCGAACCTGGGTAAACTAGCGCGTGCTACTCGCATACCCGCTCTCGGTCCTATCAGCAGCAGTCTTACCCTCACACAAAGCCCTTGTGGCATCTGTCGCCTCACACCCCCCCGAGAGAATACCACGACATAATGGATACTAGGGATCAAACCCTAACAAAACTAACTCGATTACATGATAAATCTCATCCAATCCATCACCGTCCAGCAAGCCTACGATGGTATTACTCACGCACGACAGTGAGCATCATGAAATTGGTGATGGAGGATGGTTGATGATGACGATGGCGACGGATTCCCCTCTCCGGAGCCCCGAACGGACTCCAGATCAGCCCTCCCGAGAGAGATTAGGACTTGGCGGCGGCTCAGTATCATAAAACGCGATGAATCCTTCTCTCTGTTTTTTTCTCCCCGAACACGAATATATAGAGTTGGAGTTGAGGTCGGTGGAGCTCCAGGGGGCCCACGAGGCAGGGGCGCACCCCCACCCTCGTGGACAGGGTGTGGGCCCCTGGCCTTGATTCTTTCACCATTATTTTTTATTAATTCCAAAATAATTCTCCGTTGATTTTCAGGTCATTCCGAGAACTTTTATTTCTGCACAAATATAACACCATGGCAATTCTGCTGAAAACAGCGTCAGTCCAGGTTAGTTCCATTCAAATCATGCAAGTTAGAGTCCAAAACAAGGGCAAAAGTGTTTGGAAAAGTAGATACGATGGAGACGTATCAGTCCGCACGCTTAACGTTCGATGACGATGTGTATTATGAGTTATGTGTTTTGATGACCGAAGTTTGTTCGGAGTCCCGGATGATATCACGGATATGACGAGGAGTCTCGAAATGGTCAAGACATAAAGATTGATATATTGGAAGGTTATATTCGGACACTGGAATGGTTCCGAAGTGTATCGGGTATTTTTCCGGAGTATCGGGAGGTTACGGGAACCCCCGGGGGTTAATGGGCCTTCATGGGCCCTAGTGGAAGAGAGGAGGCAGCAGCCACGGGGAGGCGTGCGCTCCCCCAAGCACAAACCGAATTGGACTAGGGTTGGGGGCGGCCCCCTTTCCTTTCTCTCCTCCTCCTCTTTCCCCTTCTCCTTGTAGGAATAAGAAAGGGGGGGGCCGAATCCTACTTGGAGTTGGACTCCCCCTTTGGGCGCGCCACACCTTGGCCGGCCTCCTCCTCCCTCCCCCCTTTATATACGTGGGAGGGGGCACCCCAAAGGCACATCAAAGTTTCTCTTAGCCATGTGCGGTGCCCCCCTCCACAGTTACACACCTCGGTCATATCGACGTAGTGCTTAGGCGAAGCCCTGCGTCGGTAACTACATCATCACCGTAGCCATGCCGTCGTGCTGACAGAACTCTCCCTCGGCCTCAACTGTATCAAGAGTATGAGGGATGACATCGTGTTGAACGTGTGCTGAACACGGAGGTGCCGTACGTTCGGTGCTAGGATCGGTCGGATCATGAAGACGTACAACTACATCAACAATGTTGATATAATGCTTCCGCTTTCGGTCTACGAGGGTACGTGGACGCACTCTCCCCATTTGTTGCTATGCATCTTCTAGATAGATCTTGCGTGATCGTATGAATGTTTTTGGAATTACTGCGTTCCCCAACATTAAGTTCATGGAAAAACAGAGTAATGCAATAAGAAAGATGATATGCTGTAGACAAGATCTATTTATCTAGAAACAGACCCCACCTTGTTATCGTTAATGTCAATGACACATACGTCTCGGTTCCCCTTCTGTCACAGAGATCAACACCGTAAGATCAAACCCATCACAAAGCACCTCTTCCCATGGCAAGAAAAATCGATCAAGTTGGCCAAACAAAACCCAAATATCGAAGAAGACATACAAGGCTATAAGGAATCAAGCATATAAGAGATTCAAAGAAGACTCAAATAACTTTCATGGATAAAAAGATAGATCTGATCATAAACTCAAAGTTCATCGGATCCCAAAACACACACCGCAAAAAGAGTTACATCATATGGATCTCCAAGAGACCATTGTATTGAGAATCAAAAGATAGAGGTGAAGCCATCTAGCTACTAACTACGGACCCGCAGGTCTACAAAGAACTACTCACGTATCATCGGAGCGGCACCAATGGACATGATGAACCCCTCCGTCATGGTGTCTAGATGGGATCTGTGGTTTCTGGTCCAAAAAATCCACAAAAAGTTTCGCTGTGTTTGGACTCCGTTTGGTATTGATTTCCTGTGATGTAAAAAACATGCAAAAAAACAGCAACTGGCACTTGGCACTATGTCAATAGGTTAGTACCAAAAAATGATATAAAATGACTATAAAATAATTGTAAAAAATCCAAGAATGATAATATAACAACATGGAACTATAAAAAATTATAGATACATTGGAGATGTATCAGTACCCACAAAGGAAGTCCGGCCGAGGTTTCCAACACACCCTAAACGATGAGAACAAGGTTCCCAAGAGCACCATCCAGGTGTCACTTGGTACACCGTGCCTCGAATCTACCGCAACAAAGCCCACCCCGATGGTCATCGCTAAGCATGACCCTCAACACATCCTACAAACACCAGAAACTAGTTGCAACTCCTTTACAGAGATCAAGACAGTTGATTAGCCGAGAGGGTCAATTAAGTATCCCATGTGTGGTAGTAACTATTCTAGGATATCATACACAAAACTCAGTTCTTAAGGACGTTCTTAATGAGATAACCCAACATGTACTCCTGCATGGCTTCTCATCGCTACCTTTACCAAATCGGATTCACACACTTAACTCTCAACATCAGAACATGAACACAGCATTCCAATTTATTCCCTGATGAATCAGACCTGACACATATCTAAGCAATAGCAGGCATGGATGAAGTCACAACATGCCTCAAGTAACTCCTAATGTAGCGACCCGACCCAAATGGATCAAGTCTATGTGCTTAAGTGTCATCCCTGGTTCGGTATGCTGACACACACAGTACTCGAGGATTTATAACAGAGGTAAATCACATGTATAAAGTAATGTAAATACTATTACCTCAATCCAAATAGTGGAAGTAACAACAAAGTTTTGGATTCCCATCAACACCAACGGCAAAGTTGAGTGTAGACATTGTAACCCTAACGTATCACTTGTCGTAAGAACCCTGGAACATGAGACGTTGCAGCCATGTTGAATGTACTGGCAATTTCACACTGTAGAGCAATGCTGAAAATGGCTATCACTACATGCATATTTGGCTGGTGGAGGCTCTAGGTTTAACATTTGCATAAAGCCAATTTTTTCCTACAACAAAGGAATATATTTTATTTAACTACAAAGTTTGTTGAAAACATTGAGAATGGCAATCCCCATCTCAATCCCAATTAATAATCAATATCCCCACATATTAATTAAGTAAAGTGATGAGATCAACATAATAATTCAAGCACCAGATACTCAAGATGTCCATAACCGCGGACACGGCTAATCAGGACTAGTTTGTACACTCTGCAGAGGTTTGCGCACTTTTCCCCACAAGACTCGATCTCCTCCATTGAATTTCTCGCACTACATGATGTTTGAGAAACGGATGACCGAGACACAGTCTTTCAGAAGCATTAACTCTGTACGACGGGTAGACAGTACCACCTACATCCCCTACATCTACTAGTCTACCACTGTAAGAGGTCACACAACTTACTCAACTATGTCAGAGCCCATAATGGCTTGTGGCTGCACACGAAAGTTTCCAGCATGAATAACATAATGATCCCTTTGAGCCTCGGTGGCAGACCATAGGAAAAATCACACGGATACCCTGGGATTCTCCTTGGACAACACTGGATTCCCCAGGTGCCCACAAACCAATCCACCCAGATGTGTATTATAGTAGCCACCTTAAGTTAAACCTTAGTTAACAAAGATCTCTCACATCTTTCATGAATTCTCTCAAACCAATCCACGTCTACGAGCATAGCATAGCAATATAAGCATACGTAGAAACTCCCAAGGTTTGAATAAAGGACAATAGGTACTACCTCATCAACTACATCCCAATACCCACATGTTAATCAAATCCTACTCATGCAATCTATGAGGTTTGAATCTAATGCATAAAAACTGGGTAATAAAGGGATATGATCAAAGTGTGAACTTTCCTTGTACTGTTGAAGAAGATGATTCGCACTCATAACTCCTGATAGTTCTACTCGTCACACTCCATTCAATCTATCGTGAGCAAGCAATTGCATACATAAGCACTCATGCAAAAGAATCGAAGAAAAGATCTCAGAATCTTCGAAAACAAGCAATTAACTCTTGCAACAGAAAAAAATTCTAACAGTACCAAAATTGGGTGAATTTGGTCTTATCAGAAAGTTTAGGTCAAGAGCTTCAATTAGCAAAAAGAATCAATTAAATCGGAGTTATAAAACTCGAGTTATGAACAAAAGAAGTTTAAATTCAAATCTGTTTGAAAACAAATTTTAAACTTTCAAAAATATGATTAAGTTGTTTTACTGGATAGAGGGGATCATAACATAGAAGTGGGCATTGGTTTCGTTGGACTTGGACAAACGAGTAAAAAGTTGTGAGGGTTTAAAGATCAGGGACTAAAACTGCAAAGAAAATATTCATGGATGGGTCCCTGGCCGAGATTAAAACCGAAGAAGGAAAATTCTACCGAACGAACGTTCGCTATCGAACGCTAACGAATAATCTGTTCACTGAAACTAACTAAACAAAAAAACGTTCATTATTTAACTAAACTAAATAAAAAACTGGGTTTTTAAACGAAAATCAAACCGTAAAAGAGAAACCGAACCGGGTCGGGTGGCGGTTTTAGCGGTTCACGGCGGTTCGACGTCGGCGACGGCGGCGACTCTCCGGCGACGGCTGCGGGGGCTTGGGCGACTGCGGCTCCACGCGGCGGCGGGGCAAGACGCGGGCGGCGGCGGCTACGACGGCGGCGGATCGACAGAGGGCGGCGGCGGTGAGATGCGGGGAGGAGAGCGGCGGGGCTTCGCTATTTAAGGAGGGGGGCGGCATTGGCCTTGGGAAGAGTCCCGACGGGACTCGGGCGGCGGCGCGGCGGCGTGGGGAGCCCGGTCTCCCCGGCGATGTCGGTGCGGCGCGGCTAGGCTGGGCCCTGGGCTGACCCAGTCGGCGGTGGAGAAGTTTTTTTTAAAACAATTTTACAGAAAATAAAATAAAACCAATAAAATAAAAATATACAATAGGCATATAATATATCAAGAGGTTTAGAAAAAGATTTTCTACAACTTGAACATTTTTACAACGTCTAATAAAATACACAAAAAAATAAATAAAGCAAAGAGTGCCTCTAGTTCATTTAAAAACCAAATAAAATTATTTAAAAAACCAAAATAATTTCAAATTCATTTTTCTCCAATTTTTTGATGTAGGGAATCATTTTACCCTATTTTCCATATAATTTATTTTTGGAGAAAAATAATTTGAATAAAAACCAAATAACTCCAAATAAAAAAGAAAATAACTTCAAAGGGACTTTAAATTTGATTTTTGAAACTTCCAACTCATATTTCATACGATTTGAAGAAGTCATTTTATCTTCTCTCATGAAAATCATTGAGTTGCTTAAAGTTTCCGAATTTGAAAATATTTCCAAATGAAATTCAAATCTTTTCAAAACCCTTTTTCATTTAATTAAATGGAAGAAGTCATATCATCTTCTCTCTAGGGTTTTTTATTTGAATAGAATTTTGAATTCATGGAGATCATAAATGCAAGGTGAAAGTTTGGGAAAGTCCTTTTATTCCCTCTCATTTAACTTTCAAAAAGTTTCAAATTTCACTCAATTTCACACAAGCAACCACACCACAATCAAACAAACAATCAAAAACTATCTATTTAATATAACCTTCCAAAATTTAGAATTTTGGGATGTTACAAACCTACCACCCTTAGAACGAATCTCGACCTCGAGATTCAGAGAGGCTAGCAAGAAATAGGTTACGGTCGGGGGTTTCCTCAAAAATCCATCAATCGCCACAAGGGGTCTAGGGTGCTACCATCCTTAGAAGCATGGTTACGGTTCCATCAAAACTAATATACTCCATCCTTATTGTTGATAGGGTCGATCTTCTCAGATTTTTAGGATAATTCCATCTATGGGCTCTTCTGGTAGTGGCATAACACTTTTCCTCAATTCTTGTGTCCTTTCATCTTGGTACGGTACCTCTGTGACTGGGCCTTCTTAGCTGACGGGTCTGGTGCCAATACTAAACAACTATCGATATCTCATGGCGGTCAACAATTTATGGTTTCTCCTGCAGGAAATGGGTCTGGGCTTCATTCTCACCGTATGACCTATGGTTGGCAATAACTGCCTTGTACAAGGGGAAAAATTGTCATACCATTCTAAGGTTTAAACAAGGTTTTGATCGTCGTTGCTCTACTATGGGTAAGTCACTCAGATTTACCATCCCATATAGCAAGGCGAAAATAAGAGTAAGTCGGTATGGTGATCAATCCATCCCGCACCCAAATCATTTCCTTGTATATGGTTTAGCAAATCTCGCATTCTAACACTCGGTCATCCTCACAAGCATTGCAGAATTTCTCTTGTCGATGAACTAAGTTTGGATAAATCCATGGATTCTGCAAGCCAAAGAAACATCTATCGTTCCTTCACAACTCTCAGGTTTTGCATAATCCTATAAAATCGTTTGTTGATAAAGTCGTAACTTCTTCCAGGGTTTTTCCTTCAGCAAGAGTGTGCTTGCTTCTTGGCAGGTCCTGGAGCCTGTGGGTTATGGCCCATCTCATCACTTGTAAACCTTGAACTCATCATCGGGGGCAACTGATCATTATTCCAACATCCAGCTTCCTAGCATTCTTAAATCCATCCAATGGTACTGTCTCCCTTCCTTCTATTTGTACCAACTAAGACGTGATTTCTTAAACTCATCATGGAGTTACAATTGCTCCATATTACCAACATTATACCTCCTTTATATCCAATAGTACTTCATCTCTTCATACTCTTGGGATACCCCACATATCGAGTGAAAACTCTTACTTATTTTGTCCAAGGTCCACTCCATGGAATATCATTATCTTTCCCAGGGGTCAAGTGTCCTCAAAGGGTACTACCACCCTTGAAATGCAAAAATTCGTCCATAGACCATATTTCTCACATCCTCGAAAATGGCCAAAAATTTTCTTCATAGAGTAACTACTCATAAAATCCAAATCAGTACCAATGATGCTAACTTAATTGATTTCCCACTTATTACAATCTCCTGCACTTCCTTTACATGCCTCTACTCAACACCTCAGTATAAAAGAATTGTTCTCACTACTACTATCTTTCTTTGTATACTCAACTATTTAGCACAAGCCTCCTTCTCTTTCGAACAATCTCTCGCAAAGTGCCCTACTTCATTACAACAAAAACATATTACTTCTGACAAGTCTCAAGGTTTCCTTGTGATTTCAAAGCCTCCTTGGGTCCTCGGCTTCCTTTTTGGGCATCCGCTGAAGTAGTGTCCCGAATCCTTGCACCTGAAACATGTGATATAACTCAGGTCCTTCTTGGTAGAAATTGGGTTGTTCCTGGAATCGAATCTATTTCTCTTCCTGGACTTTTCCATGCCAATCAGGGCTTCTATTTCCTATGGGTCATACTCTACTTCCTCTGTCGGGAATTTTACTAGATCCCCCTTCAGACAATTCTAGGAGATGTGTCCTTCTTCTCCACATGAATAGCATGACTTGGTGCAGGGTTTAATTGGGTCTTCTTTGGGTGTGTCCTCCACCTCTTCTTTCATCACAAGTTCTTCTAAAATTTCCATGAGGGCTCCTTTCATTGCTTCTTTCTTCTGCTGGATGGTTCTTTGTACCAGGGGGTAAATGTGACACTGAGCAGGGTAGTGGGTAGTCCCTTCACACAAGAAACAAGTAATCTTCCTAGTTGGGCATTCTTCAGCGGAGTGACGTTCTTCACAATGAGGGCATCCATCGTTGTGTTCTTCATGGGTGTGTCCTATTTCTCCACAAATCTTGCATGCACAAGGTTTCTTCATATCATTTCCATAAGGCTTCAATTTCTGGGACGCAACACGAGGCCTTTGCAGAGTCAACTTAAATTCTTTCCAAGTGTTTACTCCTTGCCATCCATTGATGGTTTGGTACATCCTCACCAAGTAGCAGCACCTCTTTCAAAGCACTGAAGAGCACGCTGGGGCATATCTTTTCTGGCTATAGTGTTATTCCTCATATGATCTTCCATGTTCTGAATCCATCGGTCCATCTCCAATTGACTTATCGGTCCCGAAAATGTGAGTTCATCTCCATTCATCCTCTATTGGTTCCAAGGGTTTTGGGGTGGGATAAGAGAGATAGAGAGGGATACACACAATACAAACAATAGTTTTGAAAAGATAGATTTTATTTTGTGGCTGTCAAAAAAACAACAAAAAAATGACAGCTCACAATCGTCACGTCTAACGTAAGTATATAATAGGGGTTTGGTCTTCTAAAGGTCAATAAATCTTCAAAGTCGCCAAACTCTTCAAGTCTTGTTCATGTCTCCGATTGCTTTTTCTGATCGTGCTTGCTGATCTTCTAAAGTTCTTCTACCAGGTCATTTCTGTTGACGCGAAGTCTCTCGTGACGTCCTTTAAGAGTCGCGTTCCAAACTTCTGGGTTTCAACATCCTTGGCATGAACCATGGTCCTACTGTTCTTCAGTTCGTGACGAATCTTCGGTATCTCAAGGTTTAGCTCCTCCAGCTTGGCTACTTTTAGCTTCTGGGTCCTGAGTTCTTCACGAAATGCTTCCTTGTCAAATACGGCTTCCTGAAGGTCCATCTTAAAATTCTTGATGTAATACTCCAGATCCTAGCGATACACCAGCTAAGGTTAAAACTTCATCTTTTGCTGATAGGTGCTCCATTAGCCCTTTTGTCATCCAATCCTTCTGAAGAAATGCTTGCTTAACTCAACTCGGTGACAATGGCATAAGCGGATGATAACATCATGGATAGCCGTGTTTCTGCCCTTGTCATTGCCATGAGCTATCATTCCATAGTTGGTATCTCCTGCCTTAGGGTTTTCTGTACAAAACTGTAAGTTTTAACGCTCCATGTTCCCTTTTTTTCTCCGACACACCTTGATCTCGGGTATTGACAGCTTCAATAGTCTGAAAAATTCCATAAGGGTAGCCTTCCTAGGTCATACCAATCTGGAAATTCTTCAGAGCCTTCAAATTTTCCTATTCTTCGGAGTCTTCAACCGTTGTATTTTCTATTATTATAATGCACGGTAAAATCCTCTTCATTCCGAAGTGGTCTTAGTTGTCCGATATCTTGTACTTCTTGGAGTGGTCTCATTAGTCGTATCTTCGTGTGGTCAAACGGGGAAGGGGTATAGTCTAACTATTTCAGATGAGAGGAAAATACTTGGTAAAGCTCAAAAAATAAGGGAAGTAAAAGATCTTGTTGAAAAATAAAGTTTCAGAGAAAATCTTTCCTATGGCTTGCCAGTTTCTAGGGGTCACGTCCTACATTCAACATGTGCTCCGATACCATCTTGTAGCGGCCCGACCCAAATGGATAAAGTCTCTGTGCTTAAGTATCATCCCTGGGTCGGTATGCTAACACACACAGTACTCGAGGATTTATAACAGAGGTAAATCACATGTATAAAGTAACATAAATACTATTACCTCAATCCAAATAGCGGAAGTAACAACAAAGTTTTGGATTCCCGTCAACAGCAACAGCAAAGTTGAGTGTAGACATCATAACCCTAACGTATCACTTACTCGTCGTAAGAACCCTGGAACATGAGACGTTGCAGCCAGGTAGGTCAGTACATTGAATGTACTGGCAATTTCACATTGTAGAGCAATGCTGGAAAATGGCTATCACTACATGCATATTTGGCTGGTGGAGGATCTAGGTTTAACATTTGCATAAAGCCAATTTTTTCCTACAACAAAGGAATATATTTTATTTAACTACAAAGTTTGTTGAAAACATTGAGAATGGTAATCCCCATCTAATTCCCAATTAATAATCAATAACCCCACATATTAATTAAGTAAAGTGATGAAATCAACATAATAATTCAAGTACCAGATACTCAAGATGTCCATAACCAGGGACACGGCTAATCATGATTAGTTTGTACACTATGCAGAGGTTTGCGCACTTTTCCCCACAAGACTCGATCTCCTCCATTGAATTTCTCGCACTATATGATGTTTGAGAAACGGATGACCGAGACACAGTCTTTCAGAAGCATTAACTCTGTACGACGGGTAGACAGTACCACCTACATCCCCTACATCTGCTAGTCTGTGACTGTAAGAGGTCACACAACTTACTCAACTATGCCAGAGCCCATAATGGCTTGTCGCTGCACACGGAAGTTTCCAGCATGAATAACATAATGATCCCTTTGAGCCTGGGTGGCAGACCATAGGAAAAATCACACGGATACCCCGAGATTCTCCTTGGACAACACTGATTCCCGACGTGCCCACAAACAAATCCACCCAGATGTGTATTAAAGTAGACACCTTAAGTTAAACCTTAGTTAACAAAGATCTCTCACATCTTTCATGAATTCTCTCAAACCAATCCACGTCTACGAGCATAGCATAGCAATATAAGCATATGTAGCAACTCCCAAGGTTTGAATAAAGGACAATAGGTACTACCTCATCAACTACTTCCCAATACCCATATGTTAATCAAATCCTACTCATGCAATCTTTGAGGTTTGAATCTAATGCATAAAAACTGGGTAATAAAGGGATATGATCAAAGTGTGAACTTGCCTTGTGCTATTGATGAAGATGATTTGCACTCATAACTCCTATAGTTCTACTCGTCACACTCCGGTCAATCTATCATGAGCAAGCAATTGCATACATAAGCACTCATGCAAAAGAATCGAAGAAAAGATCTCGGAAACTTCGAAAACAAGCAATTAACTCTTGCTATAGAAAACAATTTCTAACAGTACCAAAATTGGGTGAATTTGGTCTTATCAGAAAGTTTAGGTCAAGAGCTTCAATTAGCAAAAAGAATCAATTAAATCGGAGTTATAAAACTCGAGTTATGAACAAAAGAAGTTTAAATTCAAATCTATTTGAAAACAAATTTTAAACTTTCAAAAATATGATTAAGTTGTTTTACTGGATAGAGGGGACCATAACAAAGAAGTGGGCGTTGGTTTCGTTGGATTTGGATAAACGAGTAAAAAGTTGTGAGGGTTTAAAGATCAGGGACTAAACTGCGAAGAAAATATTCACGGATGGGTCCCTATTCGAAATTAAAACAAAAGAAGAAAAATTCTACCGAACGAACGTTCGCTACCGAATGCTAACGAACGAATCTGTTCACTGAAACTAACTAAACAGAAAATGTTCGTTATTTAACTAAACTAAATAAAAAACCTGCTTTTAAACGAAAATCAAACCCTAAAAGAAAAACCATACCGGACCGGGTGGCGGTTTTACCGGTTCACGGCGGTTCGACGTCGGCGACGGCTGCGACTCTCCGGTGACGGTTGCGGCGGCTTGGGCGACTGCGGCTCCACGCGGCGGCGGGGCAAGATGCGGGCGGCGGAGGCTACGACGGTGGCGGATCGGCAGACGACGGCGGCGTCGAGATGCGGGGAGGAGAGCGCCGGGGCTCCGCTATTTAAGGAGGGGGCGGCGTTGGCCTCGGGAAGAGTCCCGACCGGACTCGGGCGGCGGCGCGGCGTCGTGGGGAGCTCGGTCTCCCTGGCGATGTCGGGGCGGCACGGCTGGGCTGGCGCGACGCGGTCGGCTGGGCCCTGGGCCGGCCCTGTCGGCGGCGGAGAAGTTTTTTTTAAACAATTTTACAGAAAATAAAATAAAACCAATAAAATGAAAATATACTATAGGCATATAATATAGCAAAAAATTTAGAAAAAGATTTTCTACAACTTGAACATTTTTACAACGTCAAATAAAATCCACAAAAAAATAAATAAAGCAAAGAGTGCCTCTCGTTCATTTAAAAACCAAATGAAATTGTTAAAAAAACCAAAATAATTTCAAATTCAATTTTCTCCAATTTTTTTATGTAGGGAATCATTTTACCCTATTTTCCATATAATTTATTTTTGGAGAAAAATAATTTTAATAAAAACCAAATTACTCAAATAAAAAAGAAAATAACTTCAAAGGGACTTTAAATTGGATTCTTTGAAACTTCCAACTCATATTTCATACGATTTGAAGAAGTCATTTTATCTTCTCTCATGAAAATCATTGAGTTGCTTAAAGTTTCCGAATTTGAAAATATTTCCAAATGAAATTCAAATCTTTTCAAAACCCTTTTTCATTTAATTAAATGGAAGAAGTCATATCATCTTCTCTCTAGGGTTTTGTATTTGAAAAGAATTTTGAATTCATGGAGATCATAAATGCAAGGTGAAAGTTTTGGAAAGTCCTTTCATTCCCTCTTATTTAACTTTCAAAAAGTTTCAAATTTCACACAAGCAACCACACCTCAATCAAAAACTATCTATTTAATATAACATTCCAAAATTTAGAATTTTGGGATGTTACACCTAATCATGCTGCCATTTACTGTGACAATGACATATCATGCAAAGGGATGGGTTCAAATACTGCAACAAGTAACAGTTGGCATGCTGCAATAAAATAGAGCATGAGAGAGAGACTGGGATTCTATCGGAATGATCAAGGGGTTTTGCTTGCCTAAGGGATCGACAGTGTAGTACTGCTCCTCAGACAGGGGCTCAGTGCCACTCGCAGAAGCAGAGCCTATCGAGAAGAACTGTTCCGGCAAGGATCGTGCTACGAGTCGGCCGGCGGATCCTTTTGAAATATCCGCCACCTCGGCAGCAATCAATACATAACAATGCAACAATATGATGCATGATCATGACATCTCAAGAATGCTATTGATTGTGCTAATGCAACTAGCAACAAGTTAAATGAAGTCCATTTGAACCAATGGTTCAAATGCAAACTCCAGGTTAAGCATTTTCAATGCCATTTAGATGTTTTCACTTATACAGTTGGTATAAGTTTTTTTTTCATGCATGTAAATGATAGAAATGGATTATTTGGATTTTTCAGATCATTTTTCATATGTAAATTATTTTATTCTGAGCTACGGTTGATTTTCTATGAATTTTTGAAGTTTAGCTAATTTTTTGAATTTTATAAATCATTTTTGACTTATAAAAAATACATAAAAGCATTACGACATCAGCAGCGCGTAAGCGTTATGTCAGCAAGTCAACTAACCTATTCCAGGTCAAAACTGACCAGTGGGGTCCGCTGGTTAGTGGCTCATTCCCTAATAGTGGTAATTAACACCAATTTTCATCCTAAACTAAAATTAGCCACACGCTGGCCCCACATGTCATCGAGAGTGGGGAAGTCAAATCCGGTGAGTTTGGGTCAAACCCGCCGGTTAGTCGCCAGCATGGTCCAAGACGACGGATCACGTCGGAAATCCTCTGTAGTGCACCGTTTGATGCGATGTTGGCTCTTCGGAGAGCTCGTGCAATGGCGCGTCGAATGGTGGCCTCGACTAGAGCTAGGGTGGCTGGTATTGTCGGCAGTGACCATGTTTGCGGCGGCCGTCGTTCGGGTCCTCGCGGAAATGGTGTTGCAGCTCGCAAACATGGAGGTGCTAGCGGGGCTCTCTGGTTCGTTGCGAACTTGTTATTCACGCCGGAGTGACCAAATGGTCATCGGAGCGTCATCGGCGACGAGCTCAGTAGGTGGTGGGTTTCGGTCTCGATGTAAATGACGGCTAGAGCTCAAAATTGAGCACGGCATTAGGGGGGATCAGTAGCTCATATTTAACACATTAAAGTGGTCAATGAGCTCGGGGAAGCAGCCGAGACGACGTACGGTCGCCGGCGGGTGGCTGAAGGAGGAAGATGGTGAAGATGACGGTGATGCAGGGCGTATGAGCTCACGGGGCTCAGTCGAGTCGATGCATCGGACGAAGGAGAAGCGCTTTGATAAGGTGGGGAGATATAGGGGAGGCTGTGGTCGTGAGTTCTACGGTGGCGGATCCATGGCGATCCCGGACATGGTGGGGAACAGTGAGGGAGATGGAGAAGGGACGAATGGAGAGGTCCTCTTGATCCAGACGGCAGTGGCGAGCTAATCTGCGGCGTCGCGTTGGCCAGGGGAGGCCAGGCAGGCAACTGCATGTTGCACGAAGTGCGCGCGTCGGGCACACTCCCGGTGTCCTTCTGGCACGGGGTTGAAGACAACCGTGGTCCTAGTGGGCTGGGCCGCCAGGTTTTCGCTCTCTCTATTTTTTATTTCATTTTGGTTTTCCAACTTTTATGTTCTGTTTTGATTTAGTTTTGGCAATAAATCATTTGAGAAAAATTTGAACTTCTTTTGGGCACACACTGAATTAATCCAGATTCGCTCATCTCGATTTAGGACCGATGCCATTAGGGTTAGGGCATAACGTAATCTCGGTGAGACCGATTACACAAACTCGGTGGGACCGATTTTGGTAATAGACAAACAGAGAGTTGGTCAGGCAAACTCGGTGGGACCGATTCGCTCATCTCGATTGGAGTGAAACATTACGAAAGGGAAATAGAGAGTTTGCATTGCAATCTCGGTGGGACCGATCGCTCATCTCGGTTTGACCGAAACGTTACGAAGGGAAACAGAGAGATTACAATCCCATCTCAGTGAGACCGAGATCCCTATCAGTGACCGAAAATACTAGGGTTTCTGGCAGTGGCTATGTCAAGTGAACTAGGTGGCGCCGGATAGAAAGTTTTGGTGGGGCCGAGTTTGACTTTTGGTTTGGGACATATGTGGATATGAGAAAGAAGTTGAGGGCTTTGGAGCATATCACTAAGCATTTTGAGCAAGAACCTCATTAAGCAGCACCTCACCCCCTCTTAATAGTATTGGCTTTTTCTATGGACTCAATGTGATCTTGGATCACTAAAATGAAAAATGTAGAGTCTTGTCCTTTGAGCTTGAGCCTATCCTTTTGTCCTTGGCATTTTGAGGGGTCCACTTTTCTAATCCATGCCATGCCAATCATTGAGCTTTCCTGAAATATTTATCTTGAAATAGCATTAGCTCAATGAGCTATATGTTGTTAGGAATTACCAAAACCACCCAGGGATAGTTGCACTTTCAGGATCCGACACAGGGACCCAATTTCTCCGTACCTATTTTTGCTTGCAGTGGAGGGCCTTTCGTGCCTCTTGAAAACAACAAATGAATACCTCAGTGGTATTCAAGTGAAGGAAATATGCCCTAGAGGCAATAATAAAGTTATTATTTATTTCCTTATATCATGATAAATGTTTATTATTCATGCTAGAATTGTATTAACCGGAAACATAATACTTGTGTGAATACATAGACAAACAGAGTGTCACTAGTATGCCTCTACTTGACTAGCTTGTTGATCAAAGATGGTTATGTTTCCTAGCCATTGACATGAGTTGTCATTTGATTAATGCGATCACATCATTAGGAGAATGATGTGATTGACTTGACCCATTCCGTTAGCTTAGCACACGATCGTTTAGTATTCTGCTATTGCTTTCTTCATGACTTATACATGTTCCTATGACTATGAGATTATGCAACTCCCATTTACCAGAGGAACACTTTGTGTGCTACCAAACGTCACAATGTAACTGGGTGATTATAAAGGTGCTCTACAGGTGTCTCCGAAGGTACTTGTTGGGTAGGCGTATTTCGAGATTAGGATTTGTCACTCCGATTGTCGGAGAGGTATCTCTGGGCCCACTCGGTAATGCACATCACTATAAGCCTTGCAAGCATTGCAACTAATGAGTTAGTTGTAGAATGATGTATTACAGAACGAGTAAAGAGACTTGCCGGTAATGAGATTGAACTAGGTATTGAGATACCGACGATCGAATCTCGGGCAAGTAACATACCGATGACAAAGGGAACAACGTATGTTGTTATGCGGTCTGACCGATAAAGATCTTCGTAGAATATGTGGGAGCCAATATGAGCATCCAGGTTCCGCTATTGCTTATTGACTAGAGAAATGTCTCGGTCATGTCTACATAGTTCTCGAACCCGTAGGGTCCGCACACTTAAAGTTTGATGACGGTTATATTATGAGTTTATGTGTTTTGATGTACCGAAGATACATCGGAGTCCCGAATGTGATCACGGACATGAAAATGAGTCTCGAAATGGTCGATACATAAAGATTGATATATTGGAAGCCTATATTTGGATATTGGAAGTGTTCCGGGTGATGTTCCGGCTGAAATCGGGATTTTACCGGAGTATCGGGGGTGACCGGAACCCCCCCGGGGGTTTAATGGGCCTACATGGGCCTTAGTGGAGAAGAGGAGGGGCGACCAGGGCAGGCCGCGCGCCCCCTCCCCCTCTAGTCCGAATTGGACAAGGAGGGGGGCGGCGCCCCCCTTTCCTTCCTCTCTCCCTCCTCCTTCCCCCTTCTCCTACTCCAACTAGGAAAGGAGGGAGTCCTACTCCCGGTGGGAGTAGGACTCCTCCTGGCGCGCCTCCTCCTGGCCGGCCGCCTCTCCCTCCCTTGCTCCTTTATAAACGGGGCAGGGGGCACCCCATAGACACAACAATTGATATCTTGATCTTTTAGCCGTGTGCGGTGCCCCCCTCCACCATAATCCACCACGATAATATCGTAGCAGTGCTTAGGCGAAGCCCTGCGTCGGTAGAACATCATCATCATCACCACGCCGTCGTGCTGACGGAACTCTCCCACAAAGCTCGGCTGGATCGGAATTCGAGGGACGTCATCGAGCTGAACGTGTGCTGAACTCAGAGGTGCCGTGCGTTCGGTACTTGATCGGTCGGATCGTGAAGACGTACGACTACATCAATCGCGTTGTGCTAACGCTTCCGCTTTCGGTCTACGAGGGTACATGGACAACACTCTCCCCTCTCGTTGCTATGCATCACCATGATCCTGTGTGTGCGTAGGAATTTTTTTGAAATTACTACGTTCTCCAACAGTGGTATCAGAGCCAGGTTTTATGCGTAGATGTTATATGCACGAGTAGAACACAAGTGAGTTGTGGGCGATATAAGTCATACTGCTTACCAGCATGTCATACTTTGGTTCGGCGGTATTGTTGGATGAAGCGTCCTGGACCGACAATACGTGTACGTTTACGCGAGACTGGTTCTACCGACGTGCTTTGCACACAGGTGGCTGCCGGGTGTCAGTTTCTCCAACTTTAGTTGAACCGAGTGTGGCTACGCCCGGTCCTTGAGAAGGTTAAAACAGCACTAACTTGACAAACTATTGTTGTGGTTTTGATGCGTAGGTAAGAACGGTTCTTGCTCAGCCCATAGCAGCCACGTAAAACTTGCAACAACAAAGTAGAGGACGTCTAACTTGTTTTCGCAGGGCATGTTGTGATGTGATATGGTCAAGGCATGATGCTATATTTTATTGTATGAGATGATCATGTTTTGTAACCGAATTATCGGCAACTGGCGGGAGCCATATGGCTGTCGCTTTATTGTATGCAATGGAATCGCCCTGTAATGCTTTACTTTATCACTAAGCGGTAGCGATAGTCGTTGAAGCATAAGTTGGCAAGACGACAACGATGCTACGAGGAGACCAAGGTGTCACGCCGGTGACAATGGTGATCATGACGGTGCTTCAGAGATGGAGGTCATAAGCACAAGATGATGATGGCCATATCATATCACTTATATTGATTGCATGTGATGTTTATCTTTTATGCATCTTATCTTGCTTTTATTGACGGTAGCATTATAAGATGATCTCTCACTAAATTCTCAAGGTAGAAGTGTTCTCCCTGAGTATGCACCGTTGCGAAAGTTCTTCGTGCTGAGACACCACGTGATGATCGGGTGTGATAGGCTCTATGTTCAAATACAACGGGTGCAAAACAGTTGCACACGCGGAATACTCAGGTTAAACTTGACGAGCCTAGCATATGCAGATATGGCCTCGGAACACTGAGACCGAGAGGTTGAGCGTGAATCATATAGTAGATATGATCAACATAGTGATGTTCACCATTGAAACTACTCCATCTCACGTGATGATCAGACATGGTTTAGTTGATTTGGATCACGTGATCACTTAGAGGATTAGAGGGATGTCTATCTAAGTGGGAGTTCTTAAGTAATATGATTAATTGAACTTAAATTTATCATGAACTTAGTACCTGATAGTATTTTGCTTGTCTATGTTGATTGTAGATAGATGGCCCTTGCTGTTGTTCCGTTGAATTTTAATGCGTTCCTTGAGAAAGCAAAGTTGAAAGATGATGGTAGCAATTACACGGACTGGGTCCGTAACCTGAGGATTATCCTCATTGCTGCACAGAAGAATTACGTCTTGGAAGCACCGCTAGGTGCCAGACCTGCTGCAGGAGCAACACCAGATGTTATGAACGTCTGGCAGAGCAAAGCTCATGACTACTCGATAGTTCAGTGTGCCATGCTTTACGGCTTAGAACCGGGACTTCAATTATGTTTTGAACGTCATGGAGCATATGAGATGTTTCAGGAGTTGAAGTTAATATTTCAAGCAAATGCCCGGATTGAGAGATATGAAATCTCCAATAAGTTCTACAACTGTAAGATGGAGGAGAATAGTTCTGTCAATGAGCATATACTCAGAATGTCTGGGTATAACAATCACTTGATTCAACTGGGAGTTAATCTTCTAGATGATAGCGTCATAGACAGAATTCTTCAATCACTGCCACCAAGCTACAAGAGCTTCGTGATGAACTATAACATGCAAGGGATGGATAAGACGATTCCCGAGCTCTTCGCAATGCTAAAGGCTGCGGAGGTAGAAATCAAGAAGGAGCATCAAGTGTTGATGGTCAACAAGACCAGCAGTTTCAAGAAAAAGGGCAAAGGGAAGAAGAAGGGAAACTTCAAGAAGAACAGTAAACAAGTTGCTGCTCAGGAGAAGAAACCCAAATCTGGACCTAAGCCTGAGACTGAGTGCTTCTACTGCAAACAAACTGGTCACTGGAAGCGGAACTGCCCCAAGTATTTGGCGGATAAGAAGGATGGCAAGGTGAACAAAGGTATATGTGATATACATGTTATTGATGTGTACCTTACTAATGCTCGCAGTAGCACCTGGGTATTTGATACTGGTTCTGTTGCTAATATTTGCAACTCGAAATAGGGACTACGGATTAAGCGAAGATTGGCTAAGGACGAGGTGACGATGCGCGTGGGAAATGGTTCCAAAGTCGATGTGATCGCGGTCGGCACGCTACCTCTACATCTACCTTCGGGATTAGTTTTAGACCTGAATAATTGTTATTTGTTGCCAGCGTTGAGCATGAACATTATATCTGGATCTTGTTTGATGCGAGACGGTTATTCATTTAAATCAGAGAATAATGGTTGTTCTATTTATATGAGTAATATCGTTATTTGATGCGAACATTATATCTGGATCTTGTTTGATGCGAACCGTGCCTCATGGGCAAGATGACTAAAACGCCGTTCTCCGGAACTATGGAGCGAGCAACCGATTTGATGGAAATCATACATACAGATGTATGTGGACCAATGAATGTTGAGGCTCGCGGTGGGTATCGTTATTTTCTCACCTTCACAGATGATTTAAGCATATGGGTATATCTACTTAATGAAACATAAGTCTGAAACATTTGAAAAGTTCAAAGAATTTCAGAGTGAAGTTGAAAATCATCGTAACAAGAAAATAAAGTTTCTACGATCTGATCATGGAGGAGAATATTTGAGTTACGAGTTTGGTCTTCATTTGAAACAATGCGGAATAGTTTCGCAACTCACGCCACCCGGAACACCACAGCGTAATGGTGTGTCCGAACATCGTAATCGTACTTTACTAGATATGGTGCGATCTATGATGTCTCTTACTGATTTACCGCTATCGTTTTGGGGTTATGCTTTAGAGACGGTTGCATTCACGTTAAATAGGGCACCATCGAAATCCGTTGAGATGACGCCTTATGAACTGTGGTTTGGCAAGAAACCGAAGTTGTCATTTCTTAAAGTTTGGGGCTGCGATGCTTATGTGAAAAAGCTTCAACCTGATAAGCTCGAACCCAAATCGGAGAAATGTGTCTTCATAGGATACCCAAAGGAAACTGTTGGGTACACCTTCTATCATAGATATGAAGGCAAGACTTTGTTGCTAAATTTGGATCCTTTCTAGAGAAGGAGTTTCTCTCGAAAGAAGTGAGTGGGAGGAAAGTAGAACTTGATGAGGTAACTGCTCCCTTATTGGAAAGTAGTTCATCAGAGAAACCGGTTCCTGTGACACCTACACCAATTAGTGAGGAAGTTAATGATGATGATCATGAAACTTCAGGTCAAGTTGTTACTGAACCTCGTAGGTCAACCAGCGTAAGATCCGCACCAGAGTGGTACGGTAATCCTGTTCTGGAGGTTATGTTACTAGACCATGACGAACCTACGAACTATGAAGAAGCGATGGTGAGCCCAGATTCCGCAAAATGGCTTGAGGCCATGAAATCTGAGATGGGATCCATGTATGAAAACAAAGTGTGGACTTTAGTTGACTTGCCCGATGATCGGCAAGCCATTGTGTCGGTGTGGAACGACACCTATGGAATCACAAGAATCCCTACTACGGTTGCCGGGGCGCAGGGTTGCGAGGAGAGCAGGGCTAGTAGACAGCACAGGGATCGTTTACCCAGGTTCGGCCCGCGAGGATGCGTAAAACCCTAGTCCTGCTTTGGTGGGTGTATTTCTGAGAGTTCTTGAGCTCTCGAACTAGCTGTGGTCAGTGCGTTGTTCGAAAGAGCCGAATCCTCCTCCAGTATGCCATGGGCCTCCTTTTATAGTTGAAAGGGGCTGCCACAGTGACACACAGGAGGTGGAAAGGCGTACAGTGCCCTGAGCTTATCGCTCGTATTACAGGACAAGACACATTTAATGCATAGCTTAGGTGTCCCCTTGCTTTATTGGGGACGGGGGCGAGGCCCGTCCCGTCCCGTCCGTCGCCGCTCCTCCTCGCCTTGACACGCACCCTGGCCAGTGGGGTGCGTGGTGCCATGTATGCAGTCAGGCAGCTGAGGTGGCGCGGTGGCGGAGCCTTCACGAAGGTCTCCATGCCGCCACGCAGGCGCTTGGTGAGTAGGCCTGGGAGCTGCATGTTGCCACGCAGGTGCCTGCCCAGCTGGTTGGGCTGACAGCTGCATGCGAACGGTGGTGGAAGCTTGTTCGGCGCGGGTTTGGCGGTGACCCCGCTGGCGTCCTTGGCGAGGGCCTTGCCGGGTGGCCCGGCAAGGGTCTTGCCGTCGCGTGCTGTCGTCCCCGGCTAGGACCTTGCTGGGGGTCTGGTGGCCTTCCTCGGCAGGGATCTTGCCGAGAATCGTCGTCTTCTAATCCTCATCTGATCTTGAATATGTCTTCACAAAGATCTGCATGCCACCACAGAGGTGCCTTCCCCAGCCCTGGCCCCACGTTGATGACGCCGTTGGGGGCCGTGGGCTCAAGGGTGGCTCGCTCTGTTGGTGTGGGGTGAGCTGTCCTGGCAAGGGTCTTGCCGGGGCCGCTGAGGTCGCCCGGCAAGGGTCTTGCCGGGGGAACCTGCTTCGTCCCTCTGCTCTTTGTGGTCTTGGCCTTGGCGTTGCTTTGATTGTCTTGGGCTTCGGTCTTACCTTGGCTCACCTCCCCTGTTCTGCTTGGTGTGGTCGTGGGCGCGGCTCTGACTGCCCGTGCACAAGTGAAGGGGTACAAAAGTGTGCCCCTCTTTTTATACACCGACAGGAGCCCCCGGGCCTGGGCCACACATAAGCGTGACACGTTGTTGGGCCAGGCCCAAAACGGTGCGCGGGCAGGTGGGGCGGCTTTTACCGTGGTAAGACTCTTCGCGCGCTCCGCTTCCCACGACCCGCGCGTGTGGCACGGCGTGGAGGGGCGTGCGTGACGTGGGCGGCATGCATGGGGCGGTTTCCACACGCATGCGTCACATCGCAGTAAATGGGTAGCGCGCCCCGTGGCTTCCCCATAAAAAGGGATAACCGCGGGCGTACTGTTCCTTTTACCCTCCGCGCAACCCCAATCTCGGAGACCTCCGCTTGCCTTCCTCTTCTTCTTCAAGCTTCGTTCCTGCTTGCCGCCGTCGTGCCCCCGCCTCCCTCGGTCCTGCCCTCCTCCCCCAGCCGTCATGGCGCCAAAATCCACCAAGGGAAAGGGAGTGGCTAAGGATGCCGGAGCCGCGGAGCCGCCGGAAAGTGCGCTGGCGGTGCAGCGGACGCAGTCCGCCTTCTTCCCCTTGATGGTCGACGTGCTCGAGCTTCGGGACTCCTTCAGGCCTTGTGGGGAGTGAAGACGGGAGGGGGGGGGAATTCGGGGCATCCGGCCACGCGTGTCATCCCCGCCGACTGCGCCGAGGCTGCCCCAAATCGGTACCCCTTCTTTGTTGATTATTGTTCTTGTGGGCTCTGTCCTCCCTTCTCCGACTTCTTCAGCGACATCATGCACACCTTCGGCTTCCGCCTCCTGGATTTTACTCCGAATGCGGTGGCGTGCATGGCCCTTTTCGCGCACCTCTGCGAAGGCTTTGCTGGGGTGCACCCCAACACGGTGCTCTTCCGCCATTACTTCTTCCCTCAGATCCAGACGGGAGGTGCCATCTCGGGGTGCATTGCCTAGATCCCAAAATCCAAGGGAGCGTACCCAGACGGCGCCATGAAGGAGAGGTGGGAAGAATGGCGGTGCCGGTGGTGCTAGATCGAAGAGAAGGACCCGCCGGCATTCTGCAGAGTTCGCCGGGCGCCGCCGGTTCACGGAAGCGATTGGAGCAACGTCGACACCGACGACGGAAAGCTCACGGTTGCCACCACTAGAATTCTCCGGCTTACCCAGGCCGGGCTCACCCTTGAGATGATTGGGGCAGACTTCATCCATCGCCGGATCGCTCCTCTGCATAACAAGGGGAGGCCAGCCTGGCTCTTCACGAACCCCGCCGACATCATGCGGCTCCGCCCCGGCCTCGACCACAACTTCATAGTGATGGGACACGCCCATTTCTGCCAGCGGATTTTCTAGCTCGACGTGGGCCGCGACGGCGAGGTCGAGCGGACCGGCAAGGTCACGAGGGCCGCCGCGAAGGCCGGCAAGGTCCTCAAGGGGCCTCTGTTCAAGCTGCCGGCGGGGGTGGTCCCGTTGTGCAACAACTCGCATCGGTCCGAGATCATTGCCATGATGCTGGACTGCAACGCGCATGGCCCCGACCCGAGCTGGAAGGAGCCAGAGGATGCCGAAGTGCAGCAGTTCTTTGACACCCTGCATGAGGGGTATGTCAACACCGACGCCGAGCGGCTGCTTGTCCAGGACACCACCCAGGCGGAGCTGGACTACATCGCCACCAGGGCGAAGGAGGCACAACTTGCCAGGGAGGCCGGAAGCGCTGGCGGTATGGAGGACAAGGCCGCGACGGCCGCGGAGGAGGAGGAGCTCGCCAGGTGGGCGGCGGCCGCCGGGGGAGCCAGCAGCGCCGGCAGCGAGGCTCCTCTGGTTGAAGATGTGACCGGCGAGTCATCGTCGGAGGAGGTCGAGACCACAGGCCCGACGCTTGCTGTGGGGAGAGGGCGAGTCCTGCGGCGGGCCAGTTCCGGCGAGCCGGTCCGGCCTGGCAGGGCTGCGCGGTCACAGCTGACCTTGGAGGGGTCCCGACGCCACACGAGGGCCGCGGCGGCGAAGAAGCCGGCGAAGGTCGCGGTGAAGAAGAAGACGGCCGTCCCTTCTCCGTCTACGTGTGTTCGGGCTCCACCTCCTTCTCCTCCTCCGGCGGACGTCGACACGGGGGTCTCTTTTGATTATGGATCCCTCAGCCCGAGGAGGAAGAGGAAAACAACAGAGGAGGAGGCGGACGACGAGTAAGTATCTGGTTCTTTTCCGTTATCTCTGCCTCCTCAATCTGCGTTGCTCGTCTTAACTTGTCTTCATGCTTGTAGGGATGTGGAGACGCTGGCCCAGAAGGTGAAGAGGGCCCAGGTCTCGGCGGGTGGCCAGCCCCCTGTTGGCACTTCGGGGGCGCCATTGGTGGTGTTGAGCAGCCCGGACAGCAGACCCCGGCAGAGCCCCCAGCGTAAGTTCATCACTCTTCCCCCTGTCAACATGTGTTTGGGGCATGACACTTTTGGCACTGACCTTGCCAGGTATGCAGGAGGAGAGCAGCAACAGGAGGAGCCACAGAGGGCTACTCCCAACACGCCGCCCCCGTCGACCATGCCGCCCCGAGGGGCGTCCCCGGCAAGGGCGCCAGGCACCGGGCCCACGCACATGGAGGAGGAGGAGGAGGAGGACTTGGGCGCCGACGGCTTTGCCTCGACGCCGAATGTTGGCGGGGAGGGGACTTCCGTTTCCCAGCCGGGTACTGGCACAGGTAAATCATTCGCCGTTCATCCTTGCTTCTTTTTCCTTCTGGCCCTTGGTCCCGGACTTGCGTCGCCTCCTTTTTTGGCATCCAGACTCCTCCTCGGTGAACCTAGAGGACGTGGACGCCATCATCGAGGGCGTCACCAAGGCTGCCGAGGCAGACGCCGAGAAGATCGCCTCCGAGGAGGCCACCAGGGGCGCTGCCGAGGAGCCTGCCAAGGGGCCTGCCGGGGAGGCCGGCAAGGGGCCGGTGATAACCCACAAGTATAGGGGATCGCAACAGTTTTCGAGGGTAGAGTATTCAACCCAAATTTATTGATTGGACACAAGGGGAGCCAAAGAATATTATCAAGTATTAGCAGTTGAATTGTCAATTCAACCACACCTGGATAACTTAATATCTGCCGCAAAGTATTTAGTAGCAAAGTAATATGATAGTAGTGGCAACGCTAACAAAAGTAACGGTAGCAAAAGTAATATTTTTGGTGTTTTGTAGTGATTGTAACAATAGCAACGGAAAAGTAAATAAGCGAAGAACAATATGTGAAAAGGTCGTAGGCATTGGATCGGTGATGGAGAATTATGCCGGATGCGGTTCATCATGTAACAATCATAACATAGGGTGACACAGAACTAGGTCCAATTCATCAATGTAATGTAGGCGTGTATTCCGAATATAGTCATACGTGCTTATGGAAAAGAACTTGCATGACATCTTTTGTCCTACCCTCCCGTGGAAGCGGGGTCCTAATGGAAACTAAGGGATATTAAGGCCTCCTTTTAATAGAGAACCGGAACAAAGCATTAGCACATAGTGAATACATGAACTCCTCAAACTATGGTCATCACCGGGAGTGGTCCCGATTATTGTCACTTCGGGGTTGCCGGATCATAACACATAGTAGGTGACTATAGACTTGCAAGATAGGATCAAGAACACACATATATTCATGAAAACATAATAGGTTCAGATCTGAAATCATGGCACTCGGGCCCTAGTGACAAGCATTAAGCATAGCAAAGTCATAGCAACATCAATCACAGAACATACTGGATACTAGGGATCAAACCCTAACAAAACTAACTCGATTACATGATAGATCTCATCCAACCCATCACCGTCCAGCAAGCCTACGATGGAATTACTCACGCACGGCGGTGAGCATCATGAAATTGGTGATGGGGGAGGGTTGATGCTGACGACGGCGACGAATCCCCCTCTCCGGAGCCCCGAACGGACTCCAGATCAGCCCTCCCGAGAGGTTTTAGGGCTTGGCGGCAGCTCCGTATCGTAAAGCGCAATGAATTCTTCTCTCTGGTTTTTTTTCTCCCCGAAAGCAAATATATAGAGTTGGAGTTGAGGTCGGAGGAGCTCCAGGGGGCCCACGAGGTAGGGGGCACGCCCTAGGGGGGAGGGCGCGCCCCCCACACTTGTGGACAGGGTGTGGGCCCCCTGGTCTTCATCTTTTGCAAGGATCTTTTATTATTTCCAAATAGACGTTCCGTGGAGTTTCAGGTCATTCCGAGAACTTTTGTTTCTGCGCATAAATAACACCATGGAAAGTCTGCTGAAAACAGCGTCAGTCCGGGTTAGTTCCATTCAAATCATGCAAGTTCGAGTCCAAAACAAGGGCAAAAGTGTTTGGAAAAGTAGATACGACGAGGACGTATCAACTCCCCCAAGCTTAAACCTTTGCTTGTCCTCAAGCAATTCAGTTGATAAACTGAAAGTGATAAAGAAAAACTTTTACAAACTCTGTTTGCTCTTGTTGTTGTAAATATGTAAAGCCAGCATTCAAGTTTTCAGCAAAGATTATGACTAACCACATTGGCAATAACTCTTAGGTCTCATGTTTACTCATATCAATAGCATAATCAACTAGCGAGTCATAATAATAAATCTCGGATGAAAACACTTTCTCAAAACAATCATGATATGATATAACAAGATGGTATCTCGCTAGCCCTTTGTGAGACCGCAAAACATAAATGCAGAGCACCTTTAAAGATCAAGGCTGACTAGACATTGTAATTCATGGTAAAAGAGATCCAGTCATAGTCATACCCAATATAAATTAATAGTGATGGATGCAAATGACAGCTGTGCTCTCCAGCTAGTGCTTTTTAATAAGAGGGTGATGACTCAACATAAAAGTAAATAGATAGGCCCTTCGCAGAGGGAAGCAGGGATTTGTAGAGGTGCCAGAGCTCGGTTTTGAAATAGAGATAAATAATATTTTGAGTGGCATACTTTCATTGTCAACATAACAACCAAGGGATGGCGATATCTTCCATGCTACACACATTATAGGCGGTTCCCAAACAGAATGGTAAAGTTTATACTCCCCCTCCACCAAGAAGCATCAATCCATGACTTGCTCGAAACAACGAGTGTCTCCTACTAGCAACAGTCCCAGGGGGAGTTTTGTTTGCAATTATTTCAATTTAGTTTGCATAAAGCATGGGACTGGGCATCCCGGTGACCAGCCATTCTCTCGTGAGTGAGGAGCGGAGTCCAATCCTCTTGAAAATAACTCGCCTAAGATGGAAGTTAAGGGCAGCCCTAGTTGATACATGAGCTATTCGAGCATACAAAACAGAATGTTTATTTGAAGGTTTATAGTTTGGCACATACAAATTTACTTGGAACGGCAGGTAGATACCGCATATAGGAAGGTATAGTGGACTCATATGGAATAACTTTGGGGTTTAAGGGATTGGATGCACAAGCAGTATTCCCGCTTAGTACAAGTGAAAGCTAGCAAAACACTGGGAAGCAACCAACTAGAGAGCGACAACAGTCATGAACATGCATTAAAATTAATAAACATCGAGTGCAAGCATGAGTAGGATATAATCCACCATGAACATAAATATCGTGAAGGCTATGTTGATTTTGTTTCAACCACATGTGTGAACATGTGCCAAGTCGAGTCACTTAAATCATTCAAAGGAGGATACCACCCCATCATACCACATCACAACCATTTTAATAGCATGTTGGCATGCAAGGTAAACCATTATAACTCATAGCTAATCAAGCATGGCACGAGCAACTATGATCTCTAATTGTCATTGCAAACATGTTTATTCATAATAGGCTGAATCAGGAACGATGAACTAATCATATTTACAAAAACAAGAGAGGTCGAGTTCATACCAACTTTTCTCATCTCAGTCAGTCCATCATATATCATCATAATTTCCTTTCACTTGCACGACCGAACGATGTGAATAATAATAAGAGTGCACGTGCATTGGACTAAGCTGGAATCTGCGAGCATTCAATAAATAGGAGAAGACAATGCAATATGGGCTCTTGGTTAAATCAACAATAATGCATATAAGATCCACTTCAACAATTTAATCATGGTCTTCTCCTATCGACCCCGAAAGAAAAGAAAAGAAATAAAACTATTTACACGGGAAAGCTCCCAACAAGCAAAAGAAGAACATGAAATCTTTTGGGGTTTTCTTTTTAATTATTACTACTACAGCAAGAAGAGTAAACTATCTAAAAGTTACTACTAATTTTTTGGTTTTTTCTTAAGGTTTAACAAACACACAAGAAGAAAGCAAGAAAAAGAAAATAAACTAGCATGGATATTACAGTGAAAAAGTATGAGCACCGACATCTAGCAACGAGTGTGCGTAAACATAGATGTAATGTCGGTGGGAAATACGTACTCCCCCAAGCTTAGGCTTTCGGCCTAAGTTGGTTCATTGCCACGGAGGGCCTGGCGGATACCCATAGGTGTAGCTGGGGTCGTACTGAGAAGAAGAGGACTCTGACTGCCACTGGCTGGCAGTCATCTCCGGATCCCAAAAGTAATCAGACTGTCGTGGAGGCTCAAATTGTGGTTCTGGCTCCGGGGCTGGTGTAGGGTTCCGGTAAGCTTGAATGGCCGCCCACGGAATGAGATACGGACCTTCGGATAAATTAAACAAGGAAGGAGCAGGCAAGGTAATAGTCTCAGGGTGATGTTTATCAAAGAACAATTTGTATTTAAGCTCCCCTTCCCTATTCTTAACAATAAAGTCATGCGCTAACATACTCTTATAATCTAAATAAGCATTGGGAAACATTTTTTGTTCTTTCTCATAGAGCCTAATAGGTATGTTATAATGCGCAGCTAGGCGTGAAGCATAAATACCTCCAAAGATGGGGCCCTTAGTACGGTTCAGACTTCACCGTTTAGCAATAATACCGCCCATACTAACAGTGTTATCGGAATATAAACCATGGAGCAAAATGATAATATCAGGGACACTAAGGTTTCCACAGTTTCCGCAACCAATTAAGCAACGACTAGCAAATATAGCAAAGTAGCGTAAAACAGGAAAATGTATGCTAGTGATTCTTGCATCGGAAACCTTCCTGGTTTCCCCCACAGTAATGGTGTCAATAAACCCGTCCACATCTTTGCGATGTGGTTCATCTATGGTACCCTCGAAGGGTATTTTGCAAACCTCGCAAAATTCATCTAGTGGCATCTTCTTAACAACATCATATAAATGAAACTCTACTGAGGGAGGTGATTCCTTAGGAAAATAGTAGAAGTTTTGCACAAAAGTATTGGTGAGTAAGAGATACTGATGACGTTGGTCGCGGAGGAAGTCGGTGAGGCCAGCATTCTCAGCTAATGAATAGAAATCATCATAAATCCTGGCTTTTCTGAAGAAATCATCGGAAGGCCATTCACACGGCCGGAGCTCCGCGGTGCGAGGCAAATTATATTTGGGCCTCTGTGCTTCTTCATTTTGCTTCTCCTTCGAGCTTCGGCTCGACGAGCCCCTCAAAAATCTCTTCATTATTTTCTGAAATATTCTGAAATTTTTAGTAACTTCAAAAAAAAGTGAACCAACCTCAATAAAATTGATAGCAACTACTCCTACAAGTGCCTAGAGACTATATCATGCATTAGAACTACTTGGAACCATATAAATTTGACATGCAAGCTCAAGAACATGGTCACCTAGGCAGCACAAATTTGCAATGAATAAAGCACTAGAGCAAATACTAATTGGACCAATGGAGGAGTCACATACCAAGGAACAATCTCCCCAAGCAGTTTTGTGAGAGGTGCTTTGAGCAAGGAGATCGAAAATCGCAGCAAAATGAGCTAGAACTCGTGCTTGAGCTGGATATTGGTGTTTGTGGGAGGAAGAAGGAGTGTATGGGTGCAGGAATAAGTGGAGGAGGGCCACCGTGGGCCCACGAGGCAGGGGGCGCGCACTCCACCCTCGTGGCCAGGTGCTTGCCCCTCCTGCTGTGTTCTCAGTGCTAGAAATTCTCAAATATTCTAGAAAAAATCATATTCCATTTTCAGGGCATTTGGAGAACTTTTATTTTTGGGGTATTTTTATATTGCACGGATAAATCAGGAAACACACAGAAAAATACTATTTTTACTTTATTTCAACTAAATAACAGAAAGTAGAAAGAGGGTACAGAAGGTTGTGCCTTCTAGTTTCATCCATCTCATGATCATCAAAAGGAATCCACTAACAAGGTTGATCAAGTCTTGTTAACAAACTCATTCCGAATAATCATGGAACCGGAGAAATTTCGAATAACACTATGTTACCTCAACGGGGATATGCACATCCCCAATAATAAGAATATCATATTTCTTCTTGACAGTAGGAAGAGGAAATTCAAAACCTCCAAATATAATCGATGGAATTTGTCCAATAGAGTTGATACTATGAACGTGAGGTTGTTTCCTCGGAAAGTGTACCGTATGCTCATTACCATTAACATGAAAAGTGACATTGCCTTTGTTGCAATCAATAACAGCCCCTGCAGTATTCAAAAAAGGTCTTCCAAGAATAATAGACATGCTATCGTCCTCGGGAATATCAAGAATAACAAAGTCCGTTAAAATAGTAACGTTTGCAACCACAACAGGAACATCCTCACAAATACCGACAGGTATAGCAGTTGATTTATCAGCCATTTGCAAAGATATTTCAGTAGGTGTCAACTTATTCAAGTCAAGTCTATGATATAAAGAGAGAGGCATAACACTAACACCGGCTCCAAGATCACATAAAGCAGTTTTAACATAATTTCTTTTAATGGAGCATGGTATAGTAGGTACTCCTGGATCTCCAAGTTTCTTTGGTATTCCACCCTTAAAAGTATAATTAGCAAGCATGGTGGAAATCTCAGCTTCCGGTATTTTTCTTTTGTTTGTAACAATTTCTTTCATATACTTAGCATAAGGATTCATTTTGAGCATATCAGTTAATCGCATACGCAAAAAGATAGGTCTAATCATTTCAGCAAAGCGCTCAAAATCCTCATCATCCTTTTTCTTGGATGGTTTAGGAGGAAAAGGCATGGGTTTCTGAACCCAAGGTTCTCTTTCTTTACCATGTTTCCTAGCAACAAAGTCTCTCTTATCATAACGTTGATTCTTTGATTGTGGGTTATCAAGATCAACAGCAGGTTCAATTTTTACATCATTATCATTACTAGGTTGAGCATGATCAAGAACATCATCATTAGTATTTTCATTAGGTTCATGTTCATTACCAGATTGTGTTTCAGCATCAGAAATAGAAATATCATTTGGATTCTCAGGTGGTTCAGCAATAGGTTCACTAGAAGCATGCAAAGTCCTATCATTTTTCTTTTTCTTCTTTTTAGAAGAACTAGGTGCATCAATATTATTTCTCTGAGAATATTGCTCTCTTAGGGTGGCCTTCAGGATACAAAGGTTCCTGAGTTATTTTACCAGTTCTAGTAGCCACTCTAACAACATAATCATTTTTCTTACTATTCAGTTCATTGAGCAAATCATTTTGAGCTTTAAGCACTTGTTCTACTTGAGTGGTAACCATAGAAGCATGTTTAGTAGTGAGTTCAAGTTCACCTCTAACATCAGCCATGTAATTACCAAAGTGTTCAATCATATAAGCATTTTGTTTTAATTGTCTACCAAAATAAGCATTGAAATCTTCTTGCTTAACCATAAAGTTATCAAACTCATCCAAGCATTGGCTAGCAATTTTAGTAGGAGGGATTTCAGCTCTATCATATCTATAGAGAGAATTTACCTTTACTACCTGTGTCGGGTAATTAAGACCATGAGGTTCTTCAATAGGTAATGGATTAAGATCATATGTTTCTTCAACAGGCGGTAGATTAAGACCATGTACTTCTTCAATAGGAGGTAAATTCTTAACATCTTCAGCTTTAATACCTTTTTCTTTCATAGATTTCTTTGTCTCTTGCATATCTTCAGGACTGAGAAATAGAACACCTCTCTTCTTCGGAGTTGGTTTAGGAATATGCTCAGGAACTGGCTCAGGTGCTGGCTCAGGAAGTGTCCAATTATTTTCATTTGTCAACATATTATTCAATAGGATTTCAGCTTCATCCGGTGTTCTTTCCCTGAAAACAGAACCAGCACAACTATCCAGGTAATCTCTGGAAACATCGGTTAGTCCATTGTAAAAGATATCAAGTATTTCATTTTTCTTGAGAGGATGATCAGGCAAAGCACTAAGTAACTTGAGAAGCCCCCCCCCCCAAGCTTGTGGGAGACTCTCTTCTTCAATTTGCACAAAGTTGTATATTTCCCTCAAAGCAGCTTCTTTCTTATGAGCAGGGAAATATTTAGCAGAGAAGTAATAAATCATATCCTGGGGACTACGCACACAACTAGGATCAAGGGAATTAAACCATATCTTAGCATCACCCTTTAATGAGAGCGGAAATATTTTAAGGATATAAAAGTAGCGAGATCTCTCATCATTAGTGAACAGGGTGGCTATATCATTTAATTTAGTAAGATGTGCCACAACAGTTTCAGATTCATAGCCATGAAAAGGATCAAATTCAACCAAAGTAATTATATCAGGATCAACAGAGAATTCATAATCCTTCTCGGTAACACAGATAGGTGAAGTTGCAAAAGCAGGGTCAGGTCTCATTCTATCATTAAGAGATTGCTGATTCCATTTAGCTAATAATCTCTTGAGCTCATGTCTATCTTTGCAAGCTAAAATAGCTAAAGAAGCTTCTTTATCAAAAACATAACCCTCAGGAATAACAGGAAAGTTTTCATCATCACTTGCATCAATATAATCAGTTTCAATAATTTCTTTCTCTCTACCCCTAGCAATATGTCCATCAAGAAATCCACCAAGTGGCACAGTAGTATCAAGCATAGAAGTAGTTTCATCATAAGTATCATGCATAGCAGACGTGGCATCATCAATAACATGCGACATATCAGAACGAATAGCAGAAGCAGGTTTAGGTGTCGCAAGCTTACTCAAAACAGAAGGTGAATCAAGCGCAGAGCTAGATGGCAGTTCCTTACCTCCCCTCGTAGTTGAGGGATAAATTGCTGTCTTAGCGTCTTTCAAGTTCTTCGTAGTGACCAGCAGGTATAAATCCCAAGTGACTCAAAGAATAGATCTATGCTCCCCGGCAACGGTGCCATAAAATAGTCTTGATAACCCACAAGTATAGGGGATCACAACAGTTTTCGAGGGTAGAGTATTCAACCCAAATTTATTGATTCGACACAAGGGGAGCCGAAGAATATTCTCAAGTATTAGCAGTTGAGTTGTCAATTCAACCACACTTGGATAACTTAATATCTGCAGCAAAGTATTCAATAGCAAAGTAATATGATAGTAGTGGCAACGGTAACAAAAGTAACAGTAAGAAAAGTAATATTTTTGGTGTTTTGTAGTGATTGTAACAGTAGCAACGGAAAAGTAAATAAGCGAAGAACAATATGTGAAAAGCTCGTAGGCATTGGATCGGTGATGGAGAATTATGCCAGATGCGGTTCATCATGTAACAATCATAACATAGGGTGACACAGAACTAGCTCCAATTCATCAATGTAATGTAGGCATGCATTTCGAATATAGTCATACGTGCTTATGGAAAAGAACTTGCATGACATCTTTTGTCCTACTCTCCCGTGGCAGCGGGGTCCTAATGGAAACTAAGGGATATTAAGGCCTCCTTTTAATAGAGAACCGGAACAAAGCATTAGCACATAGTGAATACATGAACTCCTCAAACTATGGTCATCACCGGGAGTGGTCCCGATTATTGTCACTTCGGGGTTGCCGGATCATAACACATAGTAGGTGACTATAGACTTGCAAGATAGGATCAAGAACACACATATATTCATGAAAACATAATAGGTTCAGATCTGAAATCATGGCACTCGGGCCCTAGTGACGAGCATTAAGCATAGCAAAGTCATAGCAACATCAATCTCAGAACATAGTGGATACTAGGGATCAAACCCTAACAAAACTAACTCTATTACACGATAGATCTCATCCAACCCATCACCGTCCAGCAAGCCTACGATGGAATTACTCACGCACGGCGGTGAGCATCATGAAATTGGTGATGGAGGATGGTTGATGATGACGACGGCGACGAATCCCCCTCTCCGGAGCCCCGAACGGACTCCGGATCAGCCGTCCCGAGAGGTTTTAGGGCTTGGCGGCGGCTCCTTATCGTAAAACATGATGAATTCTTCTCTCTGGTTTTTTTCTCCCCGAAAGCAAATATATAGAGTTGGAGTTGAGGTCGGAGGAGCTCAGGGGGCCCACGAGGTAGGGGGCGCGCCCTAGGGGGGAGGGCGCGCCCCCACCCTCGTGGACAGGGTGTGGGCCCCCTGGTCTTCATCTTTTGCAAGGAGTTTTTATTATTTCCGAATAGATGTTCCGTGGAGTTTCAGGTCATTCCGAGAACTTTTGTTTCTGCACATAAATAACACCATCGAAAGTCTGCTGAAAACAGCGTCAGTCCGGGTTAGTTCCATTCAAATCATGCAAGTTAGAGTCCAAAACAAGGGCAATAGTGTTTGGAAAAGTAGATACGACGGAGACGTATCAGCCGGCGGGACCGCCACCGAGGAGGAGGAGGAGGTGGCTGGCGACCAGCCTTCCTCTTCTGCTGCTTCCGGCTCCGGCAAGTACCTGAGGGTGAGCGACAACTTGTTCGTCCACCTTCCAAGCGCGTCGAGCACCAGAACACCCGTTGAGGGGGAGGTGTTCGACGACGAAGTGCTTGCCGCTGCCGGGCTCGAAGTCGTCAACGAGCCGATCATTGGCGGCGACGGTTCGCAGGAAGAGCGGCTCCTCCACGCCATGGGTGCCAGCTTTTGGAAGCTCCAGACGCTCCACCGCGCCCGCCTAAACAAAGCCAAGTCCAAGACGGCGGTGGTGGAGAAGGCGGAGGCGGACCTGCAGGAGCGCGTTGCCGAGACGCAAGACTGGTTCCGCGAGGCCCACAAGGAGCTCAAGGCCGCTCAGGGCGAACTGGCCAAGCGTGATGTGGAGCTCACCATGAAGCTCGCCGACGTCGAGAAAGCTGAAGAGACGGCAAGGAAATTCGCCGCGGCCGCCGAAGCTGCCCGGACCCAGCACGAGGCCGCGCTGAACTCCCAGGAGGAGGACCTTGCTGCGCGCGAGGGAAAACTTGTCGCCATGCTTCGCAACAAGGAAGCAGAGGTGGAGAAGCTTGTCTTGCAGCAGACTAGTGAGCTGGAGCAGAGGCACAAAGAGGCACTCAACGCCCAAGCGCAGGTCTACGCCGGCAAGGTAGAGGAGCTGGAGGCGGAGCGCAACGGGCTGAAGGAGCAGGCCCTAAAGCTGTCCCAGGAGAAGGACACGCTCAACAGTGCCTTGACAGAGGCGCAGGGCACGGTCGCCAGCAAGGCTTGGGAGCTCTCCGAGGCCAACAACACCATCAAGGACCTCAAGCTGAAGCTGGAGGGTCTCGAGAAGGTGCTGGAGGAGGCCAAGACCCGAGAGGGGACCCTGGACAAGGAGCTGGAGGCCGAGAAGCAGTTGCGGGAGAACGAGGGCCTCAACTTCGCGGATCACGTGGCGGGCGAGAACCGTTGGCTCGATCGCCTCGCCACCATCGCCAACCAGGCCGCCGCGCAGCTGGCCATCATGGGGATGCCGGATGTGAGGTACGTCCTGGAGCGGAGTGTGAGCGCCAATTGCAGCCTCACCATGTTCTTCGAAAAGGTCGTCGGCCCTCTGGAGCGGCTCCACGCCAACCGGGCGGCCTCACTGGCCGACGAGTCCCGGAGGTTTTGCCAGGGAGCCATGACCAAGGTTCTCACCAAGGTGGCGCACTGGTACCCCGACCTCGACTTCAACGCCGCGCTGGAGAGCTTGCCGGAGGGTACCGACCTCGCGCCGCGCATGTTGCGCATCAAGCCCATCATCAGCCGAGTCGGTAGAATTTAGAGGGTGGAGGGCCAGCCCCGGGATTAGGCATCCCATTCTTTATCGCCGCTGCAGGTTCACAACCAAGACAATTGCTATCTCTAGTTAGAACCGCAGCAACAATTTGATGTAATATAAATCTGCAGCACTTTTGGTATCATGCATGTTATTTTCCCCCTTTTTGATTTTTCCTTGTATGTCCGCCCTACGTAACTGGGTAGGCTTTGCCAGCGCGTAAACCCAGGCGGTGTCTTGGGGGAGGATCCCCATTGGCCTGCCGGGTGTGCTTGCTGCCGGGCAAACCACCTTACCGCCCTTAGCGCGGCCGCCCGAACTGTCGAGTTCGACTCGAGTCAGAGTCAGGAGCGTTGCCACGTGTGGAAGGCTACCCCGCCACTCTCGTCGTGGCCACTTTGAGCTGTTGAGCGGACTCGAAACAGAACAAGGGCGTTGCCAATTGCGGGGGGCCCTTTGCATGCAGGTTTCCCATACATAGGCAAGATCCTCGAGGACGATAACCTTAAGTGTAAAAGGAAATAACCCAAGGCTCTGAATGACTTAGCTTTTCTGTTGCCGAGCCGGTGTCGTTCCCCCAGCATTCTTCTTCTCAGAAACCAAAAGCAATGAAGAACTGCTAGGGTAACTACTAGACCAGATCCTCACAATTGCGCCCCCTACCTGGCGCGCCAAAGATGTCGGTGTGGAACAACACCTATGGGATCACAAGAATCCCTACTACGGTTGCCGGGGCGCAGGGTTGCGAGGAGAGCAGGGCTAGTAGACAGCACATGGATCGTTTACCCAGGTTCGGGCTGCGAGGATGCGTAAAACCCTAGTCCTGCTTTGGTGGGTGTATTTCTGAGAGTTCTTGAGCTCTCGAACTAGCTGTGGTCAGTGCGTGGTTCGAAAGAGCCGAATCCTCCTCCAGTATGCCATGGGCCTCCTTTTATAGTTGAAAGGGGCTGCCACAGTGACACACAGGAGGTGGAAAGGCATACAGTGCCCTAAGCTTATCACTCGTATTACAGGATAAGGCGCATTTAATGCATAGCTTAGGTGTCCCCTTGCTTTATTGGGGACGGGGGCGAGGCCCGTCCCGTCCATCGCCGCTCCTCCTTGCCTTGACACGCGCACTGGCCAGTGGGGTGTGTGGTGCCATGTAGGCAGTCAGGCAGCTGAGGTGGCGCGGTCGCGGAGCCTTCACGAAGATCTGCATGCCACCATGCAGGCGCTCGGTGAGTTGGCCTGGGAGCTGCATGTTGCCACGCAGGTGCCTGCCCAGCTGGTTGGGCTGGCAGCTGCATGCGAACGGTGGTGGAAGCTTGTTCGGCGCGGGTTTGGCGGTGGCCCCGCTGGCGTCCTTGGCGAGGGCCTTGCCGGGTGGCCCAGCAAGGGTCTTGCCGTGGCGTGCTGTCGTCCCCGGCAAGGACCTTGCCGGGGATCTTGTGGCCTTCCTCGGCAGGGATCTTGCCGAGAATCGTCGTCTTCTAATCCTCATCTGATCTTGAATATGTCTTCAAAAAGATCTGCATGCCACTACAGAGCTGCCTTCCCGAGCCCTGGCCCCACGTTGGTGATGGCGTTGGGGGCCGTGGGCTCAAGGGTGGCTCGCTCTGTTGGTGTGGGGCGAGCTGTCCCGGCAAGGGTCTTGCCGAGGCCGCTGAGGTCGCCCGGCAAGGGTCTTGCCGGGGGAACCTGCTTCATCCCTCTGCTCTTTGTGGTCTTGGCCTTGGCGTTGCTTTGATTGTCTTGGGCTTCGGTCTTACCTTGGCTCACCTCCCATGTTCTGCTTGGTGTGGTCGTGGTCGCGGCTCTGACTGCCCGTGCACAGGTAAAGGGGTACAAAAGTGTGCCCCTCTTTTTGTACACCGACACATTGAGAATAAATGGATCTTCAAGAAGAAGACTGACGCTGACGGTAATGTTACTGTCTATAAAGCTCGACTTGTTGCGAAAGGTTTTCGACAAGTTCAAGGGATTGACTACGATGAGACTTTCTCACCCGTAGCGATGCTTAAGTCTGTCCGAATCATGTTAGCAATTGCCGCATTTTATGATTATGAAATTTGGCAAGTGGATGTCAAAACTGCATTCCTAAATGGATTTATGGAAGAAGAGTTGTATATGATGCAGCCGGAAGGTTTTGTCGATCCAAAGGGAGCTAACAAAGTGTGCAAGCTCCAGCGATCCATTTATGGACTGGTGCAAGCCTCTCGGAGTTGGAATAAGCGCTTTGATAGTGCGATCAAAGCATTTGGTTTTATACAGACTTTTGGAGAAGCCTGTATTTACAAGAAAGTGAGTGGGAGCTCTGTAGCATTTCTGATATTATATGTGGATGATATATTACTGATTGGAAATGATATAGAATTTCTGGATAGCATAAAGGGATACTTGAATAAGAGTTTTTCAATGAAGGACCTTGGTGAAGCTGCTTATATATTGGGCATCAAGATCTATAGAGATAGACCAAGACGCTTAATTGGACTTTCACAAAGAACATACCTTGACAAAGTTTTGAAGAAGTTCAAAATGGATCAAGCAAAGAAAGGGTTCTTGCCTGTGTTACAAGGTGTGAAGTTGAGTAAGACTCAATGCCCGACCACTGTAGAAGATAGAGAGAAGATGAAAGATGTTCCCTATGCTTCAGCCATAGGCTCTATCATGTATGCAATGTTGTGTACCAGACCTGATGTGTGCCTTGCTATAAGTTTAGCAGGGAGGTACCAAAGTAATCCAGGAGTGGATCACTGGACAGCGGTCAAGAACATCCCGAAATACCTGAAAAGGACTAAGGATATGTTTCTCGTTTATGGAGGTGACAAAGAGCTAGTCATAAATGGTTACGTCGATGCAAGCTTTGACACTGATCCGGACGATTCTAAATCGCAAACCGGATACGTGTTTACATTGAACGGTGGAGCTGCAGTTGATGCAGCTCTAAACAAAGCGTTGTGGCGGGATCTACGTGTGAAGCGGAGTACATAGCTGCTTCGGAAGCAGCAAATGAAGGAGTCTGGATGAAGGAGTTCATATCCGATCTAGGTGTCATACCTAGTGCATTGGGTCCAATGAAAATCTTTTGTGACAATACTGGTGCAATTGCCTTGGCAAAGGAATCCAGATTTCACCAGATAACCAAGCACATCAAGATACGCTTCAACTCCATCTGGGATCTAGTCCAGGTGGGAGACATAGAAATTTGCAAGATACATACGGATCTGAATGTTGAAGACCCGTTGACTAAGCCTCTTCCACGAGCAAAACATGATCAGCACCAAGGCTCCATGGGTGTTAGAATCATTACTGGGTAATCTAGATTATTGACTCTAGTGCAAGTGGGAGACTGAATGAAATATGCCCTAGAGGCAATAATACAGTTATTATTTATTTCCTTATATCATGATAAATGTTTATTATTCATGCTAGAATTGTATTAACCGGAAACATAATACTTGTGTGAATACATAGACAAACAGAGTGTCACTAGTATGCCTCTACTTGACTAGCTCGTTGATCAAAGATGGTTATGTTTCCTAGCCATTGACATGAGTTGTCATTTGATGAACGGGATCACATCATTAGGAGAATGATGTGATTGACTTGACCCATTCCGTTAGCTTAGCACACGATCGTTTAGTATTCTGCTATTGCTTTCTTCATGACTTATACATGTTCCTATGACTATGAGATTATGCAACTCCCGTTTACCAGAGGAACACTTTGTGTGCTACCAAACGTCACAACGTAACTGGGTGATTATAAAGGTGCTCTACAGGTGTCTCCGAAGGTACTTGTTGGGTTGGCGTATTTTGAGATTAGGATTTGTCACTACGATTGTCGGAGAGGTATCTCTGGGCCCACTCGGTAATGCACATCACTATAAGCCTTGCAACTAATGAGTTAGTTGCAGAATGATGTATTAGAGAACGAGTAAAGAGACTTCCCGGTAACGAGATTGAACTAGGTATTGAGATACCGACGATCGAATCTCGGGCAAGTAACATACCGATGACAAAGGGAACAACGTATGTTGTTATGCGGTCTGTCCGATAAAGATCTTCGTAGAATATGTGGGAGCCAATATGAGCATCCAGGTTCCGCTATTGGTTATTGACCGGAGAAATGTCTCGGTCATGTCTACATAGTTCTCGAACCCGTAGGCTCCGCACGCTTAAAGTTTGATGACGGTTATATTATGAGTTTATGTGTTTTGATGTACCGAAGATAGTTCGGAGTCCCGTATGTGATCACTGACATGACGAGGAGTCTCGAAATGGTTGAGACATAAAGATTGATATATTGGAAGCCTATATTTGGATATCGGAAGTGTTCCGGGTGAAATCGGGATTTTACCGGAGTACCGGGGGTTACCGGACCCCCCCGAGGGTTTAATGGGCCTACATGGGCCTTAGTGGAGAAGAGGAGGGGCGGCCAGGGCAGGCCACGCGCCCCCTCCCCCTCTAGTCCGAATTGGACAAGGAGGAGGGGCAGCGCCGCCCTTTCCTTCCTCTCTCCCTCCTCCTTCCCCCTTCTCCTACTCCAACTAGGAAAGGAGGGAGTCCTACTCCCGGTGGGAGTAGGACTCCTCCTGGCGCGCCTCCTCCTAGCCGGCCGCCTCTCCCTCCCTTGCTCCTTTATATACGGGGGCAGGGGGCACCCCATAGACACAACAATTGATCTCTTGATCTCTTAGCCATGTGCGGTGCCCCCCTCCACCATAATCCACCTCGATAATATCGTAGCGGTGCTTAGGCGAAGCCCTGCGTTGGTAGAACATCATCATCGTCACCACACCGTCATGCTGACGGAACTCTCCCTCAAAGATTGGCTGGATCGGAGTTCGAGGGACGTCATTGAGCTGAACGTGTGCTGAACTCGGAGGTGTCGTGTGTTCGGTACTTGATCGGTCAGATCGTGAAGACGTACGACTACATCAACCGCGTTGTGCTAACGCTTCCGCTTTCGGTCTACGAGGGTACGTGGACAACACTCTCCCCTCTCGTTGCTATGCATCACCATGATCCTGTGTGTGCGTAGGATTTTTTTTGAAATTACTACGTTCCCCAACATCAAGTTGCTCCATCGGCGCCGCCGGTAAGCCACTTGCTATTTGCGGATGATAGCCTGCTGTTTGTAAAAGCTAGTGTAGATGGAGCAAACGAGTTGTCTTCCCTATTGGATTCTTATTGCAATGCTTCGGGGCAGAGAATAAATCTATCCAAATCATCATGCTTTTTTAGTAAGGGCTGCCCAAACAATCTCAAAACAGAAGTGAAGAATGCTCTTAACATTACAAATGAATCTCTCTCTGAGAGATACCTGGGCATGCCAACTGATGTGGGTAATAGCAAAAATGGTGCTTTCAGGCTTGATCTTCGGTAGGTGGTGTAGAGATGACTCCAAGGACGAAAGCAAGTTGATGTAGCTGGACCTGGTGGAGTGGCTGCTGGAGGTGGCACTGGATCTGTAGCTGCTGGAGCTGATGATGTAGCTCTAGTATCTGTGACTGGCACTGCAGCAGACCTCTGGCTTCGGGGCACTCTAGCAAAAGCATTTGTAGTTGACTTGCTCTTCTTCTCCTCCACTTCCTCCTAAAGTTGCTCGACTGCTGACTGAATCTCAGTTACTTTGGCATCAAGATCATAGAACTTCTGCTCAATGATCCTCTCCAAGCTCTTCTAGTTTTGAGTCAGGGTGGCCAAGCCCTTCTCAATCCTCAAGGTGGATTGGATCAGATATCCAAGCTGATCTTGCTTGGATTTCAAGAACACTTGAGATGCCTCTTCAACAGTTGGCATTCTTGCAGCTTTCTCTGCCCTTGCCTTCTCTCTCTTCTCTTGTGCTTGCACAGATGTGGGGTCTTCCTCATTCATCACAACAGTGTTATCTTCAAAATCAGGATGCAGAGGAAGGTGCTCCTTGTCCAACAAGTATGTACCTGTGCCCATCTTGGAGTTGATGAGCTCCTGAATATGTGGAGCATACCCACAGCTTCTCTTTTGGTCAGCAGCTGTCCTCTTGATTGTTTCCACAATCAGACTCATCACTTTGAACTTCTGAGGCACATCAAATAAGTGTAGCAAATTGATAGCATGTCCTCTGATCATCTTGTGATCTCTAGACTTGGTTAGCAATGTGTGCCTAAGGATCCAGTTGATGGTAGACAGACCAGACAACAAGAAGTGTACAGATCCAAGCTTGTGAGTCTCCAAAGCTTTATCTAGGATCTCCTTGTACATGTTGGCCATAGAGTTGTGGTCTTCCTTCTTGGTGGCATACACATCCAAGTCATCTTCATGTTCTTCAGGGGCATTGATCACCTTGGCCCATTCTTCTACTGTGGACTAGTACCTAGTACCCTCATACATCCATATAATCCTCCCATCTGGATAGAAATGGGCTCTAGAATAGAATTGCATGATCAGCTCATCATTCCACTTGGTGAGCTTATGTCCAACAAATGTATCTACTCCACAAGCCTTGAAGCTGTCATAGACTCCTGGATAGTGTGACACCCAAAATTTTATTTGGATTTTTCAAAAAATTTCATTTGGCTTGAGGGAGGTGATTTAAATTTTTCTTCATAAGAACCCTCCCTTTCGAAATATTTTTTTTATGGCAACAGTTTTATTTGGATTCACCCAAGACTTGTTTTTGGTCTTGGAGGTTCTTGCTTTTTATTTGGACTCAAACCCAAAATGCTTTTCACTTGAGAAAAATGTCTTTTGAAGATTTCTTTGAAAAATGCACTATGGCTTTTGGAATAATCCTTTACCACTTTCAACAATTCTCTCTTGCCATGGCCTTAGTGCAAATCCCCTCTCCTAAACCTTCCCTCATCTTTGGATCATGATTTGCATCAAATCCAGCAAGTTGAACCTCCCCATATGATTAATTTCCATTTAAATCTTATCAAAACAATTTCTGTCTTCTATTCTAGCCCTTGGAAATTTACAAAGGAGCTACCATTTCTGTTTTGATTTTTGGCCCCAAACCAATTTCCCTCCCTAGTCCTTTGAACCCTCAACCAAGATCCATGAAGATCCACTGGTCTCCAGTTCAAATTTTTCAAACTACACTTGCTGCAAGTTTGGACCAGATTTGTCAAATTTGATGAAATTCATTCAAATCCTTCTCCTAAAAATCTGAGAAAAATCAGACAGCCTCTGGGTGCATTGAGAGGTCACCTCACCAAGTCCCAGCCCCAGGAAAAATTTTCTTCACTCCAAATCATTTCGTCGAACACCTACTGGACACTGTTGCTGTCATTGTTCAGTTAAGTTCAGAGAACAGTTTCAGTGCACTGTCGTTTTCTTCAGAACCCGACATCGATCTCGCCAGTGCCGCGGTGTCGCCGTGCGCCCTGCGCTTCCTCCTTGTCCTCTACACCGCACGGGCGCCTGGAAGCTTGCGGACGTCGGCGACGAGCAGCAGGAGGTGCGCCGCCCCGTGACCGACGCCAGTGGCGGCTTTGCGGCCGTCAGAAGGGAGGCGCAGCGCAGACGGCGCCGTCCAGCGCCGCCCAAGCCACCGGAGGTCGCCGCATGGTCTTCCACTCCCCCATGCGCGCTGCCACCCTCATCGTGAACCGCTGGGCGCGGAGCACGCTCTCTGCCACCGCCGTGCCAGTACGGCGACCCCGACGAAGACCGACGCCATTACGCCATGCCCGACTAAGTTTAGCAGTGGAACGGGACCAGTAACTCCCACTGATGCTGCCTGGCCACCTAAACCACCTGCCAATCCACTGCCTCACCGTAATTGCTCGCCGGAGATTTTCCGTTCATGGCCACCCCCTCGATCCGCCTATAAATAGAGGCCCCGAGCTCCAGCTAGTACCCATACCACCTCTGCACTCCACCTAGACCACGCCAAGCCACTGGAAGAGCCCCGAGGAAGTCTCCTTCCTCAGCTCCGGCCGCCGCGACCCGCCACGGGATCCAGCTCGATTCGCCCCCGTGCGTGCACCTCTGCCTCCCATCTCTTGCCAGTAGCTCTCTAATGCATCCCTCCTTCTGACCCGCGCTTCAATTTGAAGTTTGCAGCTCGCCACCGGAGTTCTCCACCATCACCCGAGCCGCCGTCCGCCGGAGAAAGTGTCGCCGTCGACATGGTGCTCTCCGTCGGTCGTGTCCACCACCCACCGACGCGGAAGGACACGCTGAAGCTCTTGGTACACTCCGATCTCCCTGTCTCGCCGTGGTTCGACGCCGGCGACCACCGCAGTCTTCGGGCGCCGGCGAGCCTTTTTAAACCTCACATGTGGACCCCCCTGTCAGCCTCTATTCTTTTCTCCCTCGAAACGTTTTCTGTTGGCGCCTTCGGGCAAATACGTTTTCCCTTTGAGCTTGCGCGTTTCCATTCGAACCGTTTTCTGTTTTCTCAGTTAAACCCCTGGAACTTTTCTGTTTCATTACAGATGAGTCCCTGGACAGAAACCTTTATAACTTTTTAATAAAAAGTGATTTTTGAGTGATTCTTTTTCTGACAGTCTTAAAATTTTGTCTAGTTTTTTATGGGATTTATTTGGAAAAAATTTGGAGAAGTTTTTATGCACGCGTTGGTTTTCACGTTAGTGCCCGTTTTCGTTATGCCGTAGGTTCCGGAAGAGGTGTCGGAGCCGCGAACTTCGTCGAGCTAGACTCCGACTTCTCCAAACCAGGCAAGCATGTTTGAACCTTTGATATGATAGGTGTTTTGCATGTTTGCGTGTAAGGTTGTGCGTGGCATATGAGTGTCGGTGAGTACCTCGTTGCTTGTGAGGCAACTACCCGTATGTTCCGAAGTTGCGATGATCTCTGGTGAGAGATGGCCTAATCACGTGGTGACATGAAGGGGCAGCAAGGTGGTACTATTGTAGCATACCAGCCCTGCATCATCCGACTAATTCCGACGTTAACGTGGACGGAGTCACGTTATCGTTCTCTTCCCTTCCGTGCTACCACATGTTTCTTTTGCCAGGATGCGGTTTAGTAAGTTGGTAACCTCTTTCCGTGTACACACCAAACAGAGGGGTTGGGATGATGGTTCCATGGCCCTGGATTAAAGCCAGTCATCCGGTCAGGGGGCATGGGTGTTTCCGGTTGGGACCGAGAGGGGGGCACCCCCTTAGAGCGCGCGTATAGAAATTTGATCCCATGCTACGCGAGGTTGTAACCTCCCCGCCTCAAGGTTTTTCTTGAACGTTGCCGAGGGTGATCCCTGGCTTCGGAATGTTGAATGGGTGTGTACTGGTTAGACGTGTTTCTTCCAAAACACCGTAAACGGAACTAGTCCCCGTGACTACTGAAATCCGTTGGCTGTGGTTAAGTACAAACTCTGCAGAGTCAAATCCTTCCGAGTCATCGTATCCATGATCAAGTAGGGTGATCAGTATATCCATATCTATCCTCGTGGAATTTCTATCCCCGGTGGACAAGCTCAAGTGGTAAACCCAGTTTAATTGTTATTCCTGCGGATGGACTAATCTTATATTTGTCTCGTACTCGTAATAATTTATGTTCTCGAGCTACTGAATTATTGAGCTACAATATAAGCCCTTTATGTGATGTCACTCAGACGTCTGACTGTGGCATGTTTGTCTTTTACTTTCAATATAAGCCCTTTATGTGATGTCGCTCAGACGTCCGACTGTGGCATGTTTGTCTTTTATTTTCTGTTATAAGCCCTTTATGTGGTGTCGCCCTGACGCCCGACTGCGGCATTATTATTCTTGCAGTTTCCTCTCGAGGAGTCATTCAGACCCTCGTTTGGCACCGGTATTACTACTCTTGCAGTTTCCTCTCGAGGAGTCATTCAGACCCTCGTTTGGCACCCAGTATTTATTTTGGGATTTCGGGAGGACTACCGCCCGACTTCTCTATTATTTTCCCATGCATTATTATCTCTATGTCTGAACGCACTGGTTAATCTGTTCATATGCTTCATGTTTACATTTGTTATATCTTATGTCCAAACTGGCTTGTGAGTACTTTCATAGTACTCACCTGGCTTGTTGATTTGGCCAGATGTTGACGAAGGCGATCTCTTGGATGAAGAATTTGATAGTGCGTCCGACGCCTAGAGGAGTCCCAGTCAGTCCTGTGCGATCTTGGACATTGGTCACTTGCATTATATACGCTTCCGCCACCCGCAATAAGTCTCCTCGAGCCTCACTCCGACGCTCGAAGAGCTGTAGTTTTCAGGAGTCATATCACCTGCTTCGCGGTGATACTTCCACCACCGTTGTTATCGTGAGTTAGTAGTCTTACCACCCTATCCGCCGTTATGTTTTATCGGCGTGCATGTAATAAATTGTTGAGCAGTCCCCGCTCAACCTTGTATTATATTCAGTACTCCTGGTATTTTCCTTCTGTGACCAAGATATTGTCTACCAGTTAGAAGGAATTCTTCTTTACTGGTCCGTAAAAGGGATTGGTCTCTCAATAAATATTTTATTGAAAAACCGGTCGTGACAGATAGTGATCTTCATTTTCCTTGATGTACTCCCAGTCTATCCATCTCATGTCACCTACTATGGGCTTCTTGTCAAGCAGGATTGTCTCATAGAAATCTTGTTGTTCCTTTGTGTGGAACCTGTAATCAACTGCTGTTCTCCTCCTGACAGCATATGGATCAGACTGTCTCCACAGTCTTAGTCCTGCATCCTTTCTGATCCTCATATCTTCTACAACAGGATGTGCATCATCATGGTCAGGGATCTTTGGCTTGAACTTTCTCAAGACAAGAGAATCATCTTCTTCTTCTGCTGCTGCTTCAGGCACTGGGGCCTTGTTCTTTTCCTCAGCTGGAATACTCCTGGTGTTCCTTTTGGGTTTTGGGGGCTTCTGAGTTTGAGCTTTGGGAGCAGACTTGAGCTTAGATGAAGCAGCCCCTGATCTGATTGCATCTCCCATAAGCTTCTGAGCTTTGGGTGCTGGTGCAGCATCCTCTTCTTCTTCCTCTTCTCCTTCAGAATCTCTCTTCATTGAGGGCTTGCCAAGAACTCTGGCAGTAGTGGTTCTTGCCCTCTTCTTCTTGTCCTCACCAGCTGCCTCTTCTTCATATTCAATGGTGAACTTCATAGTTTCACCTGTGGCAACTTTCCTTGGCTTTGACATTGGCATTCTTCCTGCTGGAGCCTTTGTTTTCATTCCAGGCTTACTTGCAGGAGCTGTGCCATATTCCTTTTTCAGCACCTTTTTCTTTGAAGTGGCCTCATCCTCAACAGCCACATAATCCTCAACCTTAGAATCTGAGGTTCTCTTCTTCCTTGTTCTAGTAGCTGCCTTGGGCAAGTTACTAGGTGTGCTCCTACTGCCCTCATCATAGCTGCTGGAGGGACTAGTGCCCTCACTCAACTGTACCTGTTCTTCGGACTTGTTCTGACTGTCACTTTGATCAGACATCTCTTCAAGCTCACTGACAACAGACCCTGTGAATAGGTTGTAGATGAGGTAAAGTAGATGAGCATCACAAAGTACATAGGTTTTTCAAAACAATTGAGTCAAAAAGCTTAGTTTTAGTTCTCTACACAAGTGATCTCGGAGCTACCGAATTGACAAACTCGGTGATACCGAAGCAACACTTGGAACCTAAACTAGTGAACTCGGTTGGGCCGAGTCACAGTTCGGTGGCACCGAGATTGCAAGGGTTTCACAGAATCTTGAAATCGGTCACACCGATTTGCATGTTTCGGTCAGACCGAAAAGCGCATGTGCAATGGCCAAGGCCGAATCGGTGAGACCGATTTCTATATTTCGGTCGGTCCGAGATGAGTTCTGCGCAGAGCTAACCCTAAAATTTTCGAATCAATCTATACCTAAGGAAGTTTCAGCTGGATGGATCAATCTCAATCATGGCAAGAAACATGGCATTGTCCTTGTGCTAGGAATTGGAGTGAAAAAGACAGCACAAGGGGTCGAACACTTACCCTAGAGCGGCGAGTGTTCGCTACGGCGGCAACGGGGGGCAGATTGCCGTTGACGGCGGCGGAGACCAGCGGCGGGAGGTCGCTGGCGGCGAGAGGATGATCCGGAGACCCGAAGAGGCAGAGCAGGTCACGCGCGGGTGAAGGGTTTCGGAAAAATTTCCAAAATTTGACCCGTCGGTATATATAACCTAACCCTGTCGGTGTGACCGAGTGGAACAACTCGGTGGCACCGAGATGCAAAACTGCAGGCAGTTACTGCAACTCGGTGTGACCGAAAGGTTCTAATCGGTTGCACTGAGATTGAAAACCTAGATCAACTAAGTGATCTCGGTAGGACCAAAAAGGATGAATCGGTCGGACCAAAATGCACAAAGAGGTTTTGGAAGTTTAAGTCTATGACGAATCGTGGACTCCGAGTGCTCCTCACACAGAGTGGTTCGAATCTGACTTGATCAAACTTTGTGATGTGGCATGAATAGAGTTTGAGACGAGGAAAGCATAGATAGCTAGAGGGAGTTCTTAGGCATTCTTGTCCATCCATTTGGCAAAAGTGAAAAAGCCAAGCAATCAAAGCAACAAATGGATGTCCTTAAATGAGAAAAATATGCATCCAACATGCTCACACAATAATATGGCAAAAGAAATATGTGACAAGGCATGCACAAACACTCTAGCATCTATCAAGCAATTGGCGATGACTAGGTCATCTATATATGAGTATATTGACTTAGGAGTCAGATGAGAACACTTGATCATAGGTCATACTCATCGTTTAAGCACAAGTGGGGTTACCACTTTTACATAAAGCATTGTTGTGCTCACACCATTAGAGTTGCTTTAGCTCAATTCTTAGAGTAAAGCTCCCCCTAGATGTGATATCCCCCCTAAGAGGGATGAACTAACCTTGGGTTTTGTCGATGATGACTTCATGTAGGTAATGAAGATGTGGATGCTCAATGTTGATGTAGATCATTCGGAGCATTCCATTGGAGTGAGTTGCACTTTCAATACCTACACGGGTTAGTCCCACAAGGAACAAGCAAGGATATCCATAGACATAGAGTGATGTATACACAAGATGATGTCCATGAAAGCATTAGGTTACCTTGTCCCTTGTCTTACCAACAAGAAGGCCTGTGACTCCATGAACTGGTGCAAGATATGGAAGATGTTTGCACTTGTCCTTACCAAAATGATAAGAGTGAATTATGTTGGCGGAGTCACCCTCAAGAACTCTCTAGTTCTCCTTCTTAGGGATCCACACCATCTTGATGGGAATCCTTGGAGTTTTAGTCGTACTGGATGAAGTGGAACTTGATGTAGTCTTGGGAACCCACTTGACCAAGGCCTTAGGTGCTTCTTCAAATGCATCAATCTCCTCTTGAAGCTTGTCCTTGCCTTTTTGCTTGTGGTCTTGTGGTGGAAGATCATCTTGAGCTTGTGTTCCTTGGAAAGAAGTAGGATCATACTTCTCTTGTTGAGGAACAAACTTTGTCTTGGGGTATTGATCTTCTTCCCACTCAACCCCATTGGCATTGATCTTTCGTTCAAAACCAACACCTTGATTTTTCCGGTGCCTTCCTTGCTTTGCATACAATTTCCTCAAATTGCTTACTTCCGGCAAGGCTCTTGTAAACACCTTTCTCTATAATTCCCTTCAATAAGCTATTTTCTTGCTCAAGTGTAACTTGGCTAAGAGAATCATTAGTGGAATCAAGAGAACTACTAGAAGCAACAACATTGGTTTTAGCATGATTGTTGTTACTACTAGATGAAGAATCCTTCTTGTTCTTGTTGCTAGATTTAACTTGTGGCATGTAAGTAGACAAGAGTAAACGCTTGGCAATGTAAGAAGAACTTTTCTTGCGAAGATCATCATTGATTGCTTTTAAGAACTCATGCTCTTGCTCAAGGTTGAGCTTTTCAAAGCGTAGCTTCTCATGAGTCTTTAAAAGTTCTCGATGATCTTCCAAGGTAGTTTCATGAGCTAACTTAAGAGTGTTTAGTTCTTTAGTTAGACGCTCAATCTCCTTCTTATCATCGTCATTCGTTTTATCTTGATTAGCATGATTAATAGCAAGTTCATCATAGTTTTCATAACTAGAGTTGTCAACAAGTAAATCATCATCTCCTAGCAAATTATCTTCATCACTATTGAAATCAACATACTCGGGGTGTGTTACCTTTGGGCCTTTAGCCATGAAGCATCTTCCAATTCCTTCATTTGGTGAGTCAAATATGTCGTAGGAGTTGGTTATCACAAGTGCTAGTCCGGCAACACCTTCATCTTGAGTATATTCGGAGTCGGAGTGATAACTTCTTTCGGAGTGATGGTCGGAGTCGGAGTCGGATACCCATTCACCAACATGAGCTTGATGTCTTCATTTCGTGTAGCTCCTTGATGACTTGTCCTTCCTCTCCGAATCCTTGCTTCTCCGATAGGGTCTTCGTTCATAACGATCATCTCTACTCTTCCTCTCTCTTGATGGTGATTCTTCTCTCCTACTCCTTCTCTTGGGAGAATCTTCTCTTCTTTTGTAGGGAGCCGTACACTCATTGGAATAGTGTCCGGGTCTTCCACAATTGTAGCAGTTACGCTCACGACTAGAAGATCTTTTGTCATTGTAGGACCTTGACTTGGAACTTCTTTCCTTGCTTCTACTCTTGTAGAACTTGTTGAAGTTCTTCACCATTAGGCTCAATTCTTCATTGAAGGTTTGCTTCTCACTTGATGATGTGGGGGCATCAAATGAGGCTTTGTAAGCTCCACTTGACTTGTTGTGAAGCTCTTCCTTATCCTTAAGTGACATCTCATGAGCAACAATTCTTCCAATGACTTCCGTTGGCTTGAGATCTTTGTAGTTGGGCATCATTTGGATCAATGTGCACACGGTATCTTATTTTCCATCCAAGGCTCTTAGGATCTTCTTGATGATGAATCTATCGGTCATCTCTTCACTTCCTAAGCCGGCAATCTCATTTGTGATGAGAGCAAGCCTAGGGTACATTTCAGCGACGCCTTCACCATCCTTCATTTTGAACTTGTCAAGTTGACTTTTGAAGCACATCCAATTTGGATTCCTTGACGGAGTCGGTACCTTCGTGCATATCAATCAAAGTATCCCAAATTTCCTTTGCATTCTCAAGGCGGCCGATTTTGTTGAGTTCCTCGGGGCACAATCCGTTGAAGAGAATATCACAAGCTTGAGCATTGTATTGCAGCATCTTCAACTCTTCCGCGGTAGCTTCACGGTTTGGTTCTCTCCCATCAAAGAATTCACCTTGCAAGCCAATACACACAATAGCCCAAATGACAGGGTTATGTCCAAGAATGTGCATTTTCATCTTATGCTTCCAACTAGCAAAATTTGTACGATCAAAGTAAGGACCTCTACGGTGGTAATTTCCCTCGCTAGACGCCATACCCTCCTAGGTTGTGAAACCAAGGCTATGACCACCAAAAGCTATGGAAATCAAAGCAAATGGAGACCAAAGCTCTGATACCACTTGTAGGATCAAAAGTATGTCTAGAGGGGGGTGATTAGACTACTTGACCAAATAAAAATCTAGCCTTTTCCCAATTTTAGTTCTTGGCAGATTTTAGCAACTTAGCACAAGTCAAGCAATCAACCTACACATGCAATTCTAAGAGTGTAGCAGCGGAATGTAAAACAATTGCATATGAAGGTAAAGGGAGGAGTTTGAGGGAGCAAACGCAATGTTGACACGGAGATTTTTATCCGTGGTTCTGATAGGTGGTGCTATCGTACATCCACGTTGATGGAGACTTCAACCCACGAAGGGTAACGGTTGCGCGAGTCCACGGAGGGCTCCACCCATGAAGGGTCCACGAAGAAGCAAACTTGTCTATCCCACCATGGCCGTCTCCCACAAAGGACTTGCCTCACTCGGGTAGATCTTCATGAAGTAGGCGATCTCCTTGCCCTTACAAACTCCTTGGTTCAACTCCACAATCTTGACGGAGGCTCCCAAGTGACACCTAGCCAATCTAGGAGGCACCACTCTCCAAGAGGTAACAAATGGTGTGTTGATGATGAACTCCTTGCTCTTGTGCTTCAAATGATAGTCTCCCCAACACTCAATTCTCTCTCATAGGATTGGATTTGGTGGAAAGATGATTTGAGTGGAAAGCAACTTGGAGAAGGCTAGAGATCAAGATTTATATGGTTGGAATGGAATATCTTGGCCTCAACACAAGTGTAGGTGGTTCTCTCTCAGAAAATATATGTTGGAAGTGTAGGCATGTTCTGATGGCTCTCTCCACGAATGAAGAGTGGGTGGAGGGGTATATATTGCCTCCACACAAAATCTAACCGTTACACACAATTTACCAAACTCAGTGGGACCGAATCATGAAACTCGGTCGGACTGATTTGGTTCATAATGTGACCATTAAGGTTTTCGGTGGGACCAACATATCAACTCGGTAGGACCGATGTCATTAGGGTTAGGGCATAACGTAATCTCAGTGAGACCGATTACACAAACTCGGTGGGACCGATTTTGGTAATAGACAAACAGAGAGTTGGTCAGGCAAACTCGGTGGGACTGATTCGCTCATCTCGGTTGGACCGAAACGTTACAAAAGGTAAACAGAGAGTTTGCATTGCAATCTCGGTGGGACCGATCGCTCATCTCGGTTTGACCGAAACGTTACGAAGGGAAACAGAGAGATTACAATCCCATCTTGGTGAGACCGAGATCCCTATCAGTGAGACCGAAAAGACTAGGGTTTCTGGCAGTGGCTATGTCAAGTGAACTCGGTGGCGCCGGATAGAAAGTTTCGGTTGGGCTGAGTTTGACTTTTGGTTTGGGACATATGTGGATATGAGAAAGTAGTTGAGGTCTTTGGAGCATATCACTAAGCATTTTGAGCAAGAACCTCATTAAGTAGCACCTCACCCCCTCTTAATAGTATTGGCTTTTCCTATGGACTCAATGTGATCTTGGATCACTAAAATGAAAATTGTAGAGTCTTGTGCTTTGAGCTTGAGCCAATCCTTTTGTCCTTGGCATTTTGAGGGGTCCACTTTTCTAATCCATGCCATGCCAATCATTGAGCTTACCTGAAATATTTATCTTGAAATAGCATTAGCTCAATGAGCTATATGTTGTTAGGAATTACCAAAACCACCTAGCGATAGTTGCACTTTCAGGATCCGGCAGGGGGACCCAATTTCTCCATACCTATTTTTGCTTGCAGCGGAGGGCCTTTCGTGCCTCTTGAAAAAAAAATGAATACCTCAGTGGTATTCAAGTTGCTCCATCGGCGCCGCCTGTAAGCCACTTGCTATTTGCGGATGATAGCCTGCTGTTTGTAAAAGCTAGTGTAGATGGAGCAAACGAGTTGTCCTCCCTATTGGATTCTTATTGCAATGCTTCGGGGCAGAGAATAAATCTATCCAAATCATCATGCTTTTTTTAGTAAGGGCTGCCCAAACAATCTCAAAACAGAAGTGAAGAATGCTCTTAACATTACAAATGAATCTCTCTCTGAGAGATACCTGGGCATGCCAACTGATGTGGGTAATAGTAAAAATGGTGCTTTCAAATTCCTCGAAGACAGAGTTTGGAATAAAGTGAAAGGGTGGCTGGAGAAAATTTTGTCAGCCGGAGGCAAGGAGGTTATAATCAAGTCCGTGGCTCAGGCAGTCCCGGTATATTCTATGTCATGTTTCAAACTTCCCCATGGCCTTTGCGAGCATCTAAATTCGTTGATCCAAAATTTATGGTGGGGAAGTAAAGAAGGCAAGAGGAAACCGAGCTGGGTCTCATGGAGTATGATGACCAGACCAAAACAGTGTGGCAGTTTAAGCTTTCATGACATTGAGCTTTTCAACCTTGCCTTAGTAGCCAGACAGGCATGGCGAATCCTAACGGAGCCAAACTCTCTAAGTGCCCGGATCCTCAAAGCAAAATACTTTCCCAACAGTGATTTTTTGTAGGCTGAGCTGGGATCATCTCCTTCTCAAGTATGGAGGACTGTACTCGAAGGGCATGATACTTTGGCAGAAGGCTTAATACGGCGCATTGGGGATGGGCAGTCGACCCTAATTTGGCAGCATAATTGGCTCCCACGCTCTTTCAATATGAGGCCGATCACAAGCAGAATCCAAAACCCACCGCAGCTTGTTGGTGATTTGATATTAGCTGACGCAAGTTGGAACCAGGGGGCTGTTGAGGAATTTTTTTTATCCACAGATGCAGATGCGATACTCTCTATACCCCTCTGTACTAGTCACATTGAGGATTTTTGGTCTTGGACACATGAGAAGAATGGTCAATTTACTGTACGGTCTACCGTATGTTAGTATCCACTAAATTGAGACGTGAGGCTTGGTTAGAGGGCAGGTCGGTCTCCTCGGATTCTGACAAAGAGCAGCAATCATGGACGAACTTATGGAAAATTAACATCCCGTCCAAGCTGAAAATCTTTCTAGGGAGACTAGCCCAGCAGTCCATTCCAACAGCTGACCTTTTGCATCACAAGAACATGTCCACTGTTACAACTTGTGGCTTATGTGGAGCAGAAGATCCATGGCAACACTCGCTCATTCACTGCAATGTTGCTAGGTGTGTATGGACTCTTCAAGATTCTGATCTGTTTCAGGTTTTGAATGAGACCACCGAACCTGATGCAAAGCGGTGGATTTTTGCACTCATGGAGTCCCTTCCTACAGCTGAATTCACTTAGGTTTTAACTACCCTTTGGGCCATCTGGTATTCCCGGCAACAAGCCCTACATGAACATATTTTCCAGAGTCCGCTGGCTACTCATCATTTTATTATGAAGTACATCCGTGAGCTTGAAGAGTGTAGACCAAAGAAGATGCAGCAAGTGGCCAATACATCCAGCAACAACGCCATATCAAGATGGGTCCATCCCCCTGAAGGTATAGCAAAAATTCGAGTCGATGGTGTTGTTTCAAGAGCTGCGAAGGAAGGAACCTATAGTGCAATATGCAGGGACCATCATGGCAAATACTTGGGCTCATCAGCCATCAAAGTCTCGGGTATCACGGACCCGGGGACTCTCGAGGCGTTAGCTTGTCACGAGGCGCTTGCTCTAGCCCTGGATCTTGGGCTGCCAAATGTACTTGTTGCTTCAGATTGCAAAGTTGTGGTGAACGACATTAAGCTAGGCACGGGAGGTATGTATGGAAGCATAGTGAAGCAAATAAGAAATACGTCCGAACAATTTCAGTAATGCACCTTCATCTTCGAAGGTCGCGGTACTAATCTTGAGGCGCGTAGCCTTGCTAAGCACACCTTTGGTCTGGACTTAGGGCGCCATTTGTGGCTTATAAACCCTCCAAACTTGAATTGTATCCCTATGAACATTTTATAGTAATAAAACAGTGTGTTTAGATGGAAAAAAAGATAACACTAACGACGGACTGATGACCCTTTAATGCAAAATGCTTAAAAATAACCGGATGATTTCTAGAGGAAATAAGCCCTCTAGACCGTGTGACACGCGTCCTCATGGGGGCCACACACCGTGTCGCTGCCTTATTTTATCCCCAGCGTCAAGGCAAGCCGCTCGTTCCCTTTCCTCTTCTCAGTGAAATCTCTATTCCTCTTTCATCTTCTAGCTCTGTCACACAACGAACAATCTTCTGCTTCGCTATCGGCCCTTGTCGGAGCAGCCGTGGGGCGGCTTGCAGCAGCGGTCGGCAATTTTGTAGCACACCCGCATCGACCTGCGCCGGCGAACTGCAACATCTGTATTGACCTGCAGCTCCCCTGCACTGGCTCGCTGCAGCTGGTGTTTGTTGGCGCGACGGTGCTGGGAGGGAGCGCCCGCTGTTGGTAGAGCGCGCTGATACAACATCTCCGGTGGCGCGGGAGCAGAGCGCCGATGTAGCGTCTCTGGTGGTGCGGGAACGTCTCTGTGTCCTTGCTGCTGCCGGCGATGCTGCAATGAAGCGGGGGGTGCTACTGCTGACGGCGCGACAAGTCGAGGATGGCGACGCTGCCATGAAGCAGGCGCTGCTGCCGAGGCTGCAATGGAGCTCGGACGGAATTTCCACAGAGCTTCGCCGAAGCCATCAGAGCTCCGCCGGGGCTGCAATGGAGCTCAGCCGAAGTTGCAATGGAGCTTCACTAGAGCGTCGGTGCTGCACTGGAGCTCCGTTGGTGCTGCAATGGAGCTCGGCCGGAGTTGGCATGGAGCTCCGCCGGAGTGTTGGTGCTGCGTTGGACCTCAGTCAGGTTCCAATGGAGCTCACCGGATGCCGTGGGTGCTGCGATGGAGCTCCGCGCGGGGTTGTAATGGTACTGCGTTGAAAGCACGCTGCTGGCTGCTGTAATCCGACGACCCCCATCACGCTGACCAGACGGCTAAACAGGCGGATTTGTAGCAGCGGCCCCCTTTAATTAGCATTTCTAACTGACGCGTCCATTCATCGTTGAGTTGCCATTTCATGTGCATGTTGTGTCGAGGTACAATGGAACCCACCTGTCAGCTAGGTCTTCTTCCAAAATTCCCCCTTCCCCATTCCCCACCCAATGTGAGTATACATCACACAGTACATCGTCGCTGGCGAGTGCTTTTACTCTGGCGAGATCCAACGTTCCCCTACCACTCCTTCTGTAGCAGGCTCGCTAGCTTTTCCATATCCATCAGCATGACGTGGTGAGAAAAGCAGCATATGATGCCTGCTGCTGGAGTTTTTTTTTTTTTGAAAAAGGGTAAAAGCTTTGCCACATTTATTAAATAAGAGAGAGTTTAAGATCGCACAAGCCCGTAGGCTCCCAGATTACGTAAAACCTACTCTCCTAGCATCACGCTACTCAAATGTTTAGCAGCCGCCTTAACCCAAGTATAAGCCTCCGCACGAATCCTATCAAAGATGACAAGTGGCGTAGTGAATTTGTGATTGAACACTCTCGTGTTGTGCTCGCTCCAAATCTCCCAAGCGATGAGTATTTCGAGTGTCTCCATCCCTTTGTGGTTCCCATGATCCGAGCAAGAAATGCTCCCACCAATCCTTAACGTTGTTGATACCCATCCATGAGGTGGGCTGAAAGTGATTGTGGCCAAGCCAATCCCGGGCCAAGTTCCAAATGCGCATGGAGAAGCGGCATTATTGGAAGATCATGTGTGTAACCGACTCCATGGCCAAGATCATGTGAGTTTGTCTTTTGGCTTCAACTCGCGATCGTGGTCCGAGTCTCCCATAAGTTTATGTTGTGTTGCCTATGTTGTTGAGCTTTTGTGGGGTTCCCTGGCTCGTTGTCTTAAGTAGACTTGGCTGTTATCCTTTGTCTTGGTTAGCAACTTTTATTTGTAATTTGTGTTGCCAGGTTTTTGCCTCCTAAAGATGTTTTGAGTCGAACATTCGTATCGGGTTTCCAGGCAATGCACCAGCTCGCCTCCCCATCTTTCCCTTCTCCTTATCTAGCTTGTGTGGGTCATGAACTTTGTATTCCGTTAAGAAATTAATGAATGAAAGGGGGATGCCTGGATGAAAAAAAAATGAGTGTGGAATGGTCTATGGGTGTGTCCTCGTGCTGGAACAATGTCAGAGAGCAATGTCGGGTCCCAATCAGCCTAAGAAGGTGTTGTGTACTGTCCGTGCAGCAGCATGCTCGACAACAACAGATCGACCTTAGCTGAGGCCAAGCCGTTCCTCTTCCTCTATGACCGCATGCACCTGTTCTCCCTGAGCACCTCCATGCGTGTGTCACCTCCACCCATGGCATGTTCACAGACGTGGAAGTGAGGCTATGTCGGATCTATCCGTGGCCATAAGTCCCTCCCAATCCAGCTCCATGAGGCACGCGTGTGAACCGTCCCGAATGTATCTATATTTTTTTCTGACATTCTATATTCATATCAGAATTGCATCACATTGCTATCATTGTTTAACAATTTTATTGGACTAACCTATTAATCCAGTGCCTTGTGCAAGTTGTTGTTTTTTAAAACTATTTTTACAGCTTTGACAAAATCACCACTTCCGGGGATCAAAAAAATCCAGAAAAATCTTTAACGAAGTTTCAAACCATAAGAGCCATTGGACCAAAAGCCCACCTGGAGGGGGCGGCACAACTCTCGCATGGCACCTTCACATGACGTAGGACTGGGGTGCGTGAGGAGGGCGCACGGTGTGTCTGGACCTTTTTTCGACCACCTCCCACACATGCGCGTGGGAAGGATGCATGGTGTCCCTGAAAGATTCTTAACCTATTTTTTTCATCACGGACATTCCCCCATCCAAGGCAATCTTCTGTTTAGCCATTTTTTGACACCTTGCCGGGAAAAAAATGATCTTCATCAATCTCTTCATCATCTTGTGCTGCTCCTATGATGATGCGGGGGTATTCCACCCTCGAGGCTGAGGGTTTGTATCATTAGCTATGTGTTATATCTTCCTCTCCCTTGATCATGCGAGTTTTCAATCCTGATTATGATCATGAGCTTTTTTAATGGAGTTGGAACTATGTAGTGTATCCCCTCATATCATCTTTGTTGTGAAATGAATCTTGCTCAAACTATGGGTTTAATTATGTTCGCTTGAATCTTTTGGAAACCAATGAGATCATGAAGCATGTCTACTATAATTTTCAGAGATGCTCATAATGACATTGATGTGACTCTATGGTTAAGATTAGAAAACGATAAAGATCATGAGGTGATTGTTTAGCGGGATTGCCTGTGTTGACATAGGGGCGTGCCCAGTGCCATAGCTAGGATTTCCCCATGACCCAGGCCAGCCTTGTTGATGCAGTTAACACTGTAGCTATAGTGTGGTACTGTTTGCTACAGTTAACGAAGTGCTGGCTCTCTACGCCCGAGGTCTGCCTACGCCCCTGGGCGTGCCTTATGGATTAAGATTATAAAGACAAACTTAGAGGTGTGCCTAGCCATACCTATGACATCTCATCACACTTTGATCTGACAAAAGAGGGAACGTTGGAGTGATTCTTCACCGCATTTTTTTTAGGATATATCATGTCTTTTAACTAAGCTAATGATGTTGAGAGTTGACACTAGTAAAAGCATGAACCAAAGACCATGTTTCCAAGCATTGCAACTCCGTTTTACACACTTTTGCTACTTGTTATCTTGTTGTCCTTACTATTCCAAAAATACAAAAAAAATCTACCATCCAAACTATCAATTTATCATCCAAATCATCAATCTCTTCATTGAACTGGTGCACAAATACAATTGGCAACTGTATTGGGTCATTGGGGATGGAAGAGACTACTTGTATGTTGGCTGCTGATGACCCACAAGTGTAGGGGATCTATCGTAGTCCTTTCGATAAGTAAGAGTGTCGAACCCAACGAGGAGCAGAAGGAAATGATAAGCGGTTTTCAGTAAGGTATTCTCTGCAAGCACTGAAATTATCGGTAATAGATAGTTTTGTGATAAGGTAATTTGTAATGGGTAACAAGTAATGAAAGTAACTAAGGTGCAGCAAGATGGCCCAATCCTTTTTGTAGCGAAGGACAAGCCTGGACAAACTCTTATATGAAGGAAAACGCTCCCGAGGACACATGGGAATTATCGTCAACACTAGTACAAAACAGGGCTTTTGTCCCGGTTGGTAAGGGCCTTTAGTCCCGGTTTTTTAACCGGGACTAAAGGGTCGTTACTAATGCCTCCCCCCTTTAGTCCCGGTTCTTACACTAACCGGGACTAAATGCCGTCCACGTGGACGCAGCCTGGAGCTCCACCTTTAGTCTGAATTATTTTAAAGGAATTTTTTTTTTGATTTTCAAATTTCTGAATTATTTTAACCTCTAATCTCTAATCACCACCCCTCATCACTGCTCAATTTATCCTCTAATCTCTAATCACCCCTCATCATTCCAAATCATCTAACTTCCCGGATGGTCACCCATCCTCTCACTACTCCAGCCTGAGCACGCTTAACTTCCGGGTTCTATTCTCCCTCGTTTCCAAGTCTGCACTAGTTGTTTTCCTGACAATAGTAAGATGTCAATTCTATTAACCCTCAGGAATTTAGCTTGAGCATGAAGTGACACATTTCACTGTTTGAGTTTGAAACTATTGTTTTAAAAAACAATAATTATTTAGTAACACTAATATTTCTAGAATAATTAGTTTGACCATTGTTTGACGACTGTTTGACCATAGTTTGACCAGATTTGACCAAAATTCAAAAAAACTGAAATAATTATTTAGTAACACTAATATTCTAGAATAATTAGTTTGACCATTGTTTGACCACAGCTCGACCACAATTTGAATTTTTTTGAATTTTTTTGCTTCTCCAGATCTTAAAAGCCCCGTATCTTTTTTTCTGTTAGGTTTTTGAGGATTTTGAAAATGTTTAACGGGGTTCCCCCCGTTAAATTCGGATGTAACTTTTCGAGTAGATGATTTTTCATATAAAAAACTTTTTCATCCGAGTTCGTATGCAAAAGTTATGCCCATTTTAAGAAATTCCATAGAGATTTTGCAAATAAAGTCGAAATTCATATTTGTTAATTTTCCCAACAACTAGACCACATATCACATGGGAAACTTATTTTATTTTATTTTTTTGACATTTCCATCATTTTCTTTTGTTTTTTCTAAAACTAAAAAGGCGGTCCACCGGGGGGGGGGGGGGGGTAGAGTTTGATGGGCCCTTTAATAGCAAAAAGAATTTTCATAAAGAATGTTTTTGTTAGACATTTTAATAGCAAAAGGCATTATCATAAAGATTTTTTTGTTAGAAACTAAAATAACAAAATATGTTTTTGTATAGAATCATAAAACACAGTAATAACAAAATCAAAGAATTCAAATTTGAAAACTAATGGCACTAACAGAAAGTTTATAATTTTTGTGACCTAAAAGCAAAAAGATTTAAAAAATAAAATTTAATAAAATAAATAAAAATAGCAACAGTAAGTATTTTGTTGTAAGTAGAAACAAAATAAAATAAAAAAGCAACAAAATAAAAAAGTGCCATCTACTGGGCCACCACGGCCTGAATACGACTAGAAACCCAACCATGGGCCAGGATTCAGGCCCGCAGGTGGCCCAGTAGGCCCACAGGCACACAGTTTACGGTTAGGCCTGAAAGCCTGCAATTAAGAGGAGCTCAAGAGGGTGTGCGCAGCAGCGCTTATAAACCACTCTCGAGCTCTCTCAACTAGCGAGGTGGGACTAAACTTTGGCCGCGACGCGGGCAGCACATGTCCTTTGGTCCCGGTTGATGGCACCAACCGGGACTAAAGGACTAACCTTTAGTCCCGGTTGGTGCCACCAACCGGTACTAATGGGCATCGCACCCTTTAGTCCCGGTTCGTGGCACCAACCGGGACTAAAGGGCCCAGGTGAACCGGGACTAATACCTTAGCCGCACGAACCGGGACCAATGCTCACATTAGTCCCGGTTCGTGACTGAACCGGGACTAATGTGAATATTGCCCTGTGACGAAAGCCCTGTTTTGTACTAGTGCAAGCTAGTTTCCATCACGCTCATTTGATTCGTGTTCGTTACTTTGATAATTTGGTATGTGGGTGGACCGGTGCTTGGGTGCTGTCCTTTCTTGGACAAGCATCCCACTTATGATTAACCCCTATTGCAAGCATCCGCAAATACAAAAGAAGTATTAAGGTAAACCTAACCATAGCATGAAACATATGGATCCAAATCAGCCTCTTACGAAGCAACTCATAAACTAGGGTTTAAGCTTCTGTCACTCTAGCAACCCATCATCTGCTTATTACTTTCCAATGCCTTCCTCTAGGCCCAAACTGTTGGGGAACGTAGTAATTTCAAAAAAATTCCTATGCACACGCAAGATCATGGTGATGCATAGCAACGAGAGGGGAGAGTGTTGTCCACGTACCCTCGTAGACCGACAGCGGAAGCGTTATCACAACGCGGTTGATGTAGTCGTACGTCTTCACGATCCGACCGATCAAGTACCGAACGTACGGCACCTCCGAGTTCTACACACGTTCAGCTCGATGACGTCCCTCGAACTCCGATTCAGCCGAGTGTTGAGGGAGAGTTTCGTCAGCACGATGGCGTGGTGACGATGATGATGTTCCACCAACGCAGGGCTTCGCCTAAGCTCCGCAACAGTATTATCGAGGTGTAATATGGTGGAGGGGGGCACCGCACACGGCTAAAATATCGTATATATAGTGTGTCCATGGGGTGCCCCCTGCCCCCGTATATAAAGGAGCAAGGGGGAGGCCGCCGGCCTAGGGAGGAGAGGCGCGCCAGAAGGGGGAGTCCTACTCCCACCGGGAGTAGGACTCCTCCTTTCCTTGTTGGAATAGGAGAAGGGAAGGGAGAAGGAGAAAGAAGGAAGGGGGTGCCCCCCTTCCCTAGTCCAATTCGGACCAGATCATGGGGAGGGGTGCGGCCACCTTTTGAGGCCTTTCTCTCCTTTCCCGTATGGCCCATTAAGGCCCAATACGAATTCCCGTAACTCTCCGGTACTCCGAAAAATACCCGAATCACTCGGAACCTTTCCGAAGTCCGAATATAGTCGTCCAATATATCGATTTTTACGTCTCGGCCATTTCGAGACTCCTCGTCATGTCCCCGATCTCATTCGGGACTCCGAACTTCTTCGGTACATCCAAACTCAATAAAACTGTCATCGTAACGTTAAGCGTGCGGACCCTACGGGTTCGAGAACTATGTAGACATGACCGAGACACCTCTCCGGTTAATAACCAATAGCGTGTAGCGACCAGACCTCAGACAGTCTGTGCTGCTGTGCACCAGTGTCATCCCTGGATCAGTAATGCTGACACGCACAGTACAAATGGAGGATTTATAACAGAGTAGCAATCACTCACTTATTACATCGAATATCTCAAAAGAGAATAAGTATGATAAAATATGGCTTAAGGCCATCTAAAAACGATAACAGCGGAAGGCTTCGAAGATAAGTGAGTCCATCAACTCCAACGGCATCACTGAGTATAAGACCACGACCTAAGGCACCTTACTCGTCGTCTGAAAAGTCTGCAACATGAAACGTTGCAGCCCGAAAACGGGTTAGCACATGGAATATGCTGGCAAAGTAACACATAGAGAATAATGAACATAATAATGCTATACTACATGATTATATGGCTGGTGAAAAGCTCTATGGTTACAGTTTTGCAAAAAGCCAATTTTTCCCTACTGCAAAGGAATAAGTTAGGTTTAACTATCATGGTGGTTGTTAAACATTGAGAAGGTACCTCCAACTCAATCCCAATTAAGTGTCATCATTAACCCAACAAAAATTAATTAAAGTAACATGGTGATGAGATTCACATGATAATCCAGGTACTAGATACTCAAGTTGTCCATAACCGGGGACACGGCTAACCATGATTAGTTTGTACACTCTGCAGAGGTTTGCGCACTTTTCCCCACAAGACTCGATCGCCTCCGCTTGATTCTCGCACTGCATGATGTTTGAGAAACGGATGACCGAGACACAGTCTTTCAGAAGCGTTAACTCTCTACTCCGGGTAGACCGTACCACCTACATCCCCTACATCTGCTAGTCTACCTCTTCAAGAGCTCACACAACTTAATCAACTATGCTAGAGCCCATAATAGCTTGTGGCTGCACACGGAAGTTTCTAGCATGAATAATCTCATGATCCCTTTGAGCCTGGGTGGCGGTCCATAGGATGATCACACGGGTACCCCGGGATATCCAAAAATACAGGCAGCACTGGGTTCCCCAGGTGCCTCAATCCACCCAGATGTGAGTTTTAGTTGCCACCTTAAGTAAACCATTAATTAACAATCTCACATCTGTCATGAATATCTCTAAAACCCAATCCACGTCTACGAGCATAGCAATATAAGCAAACGTAGAAGTAACTCCCAAGGGTTTGATAAATAAAACAGGTAATAGGTACTACCTCAACTACTTCCCAATACCCAAAGTTTAATTAGATCCTAACCATGCAATGTTTGAGGATTGATCTAATGCAATAAAAACTGGGTATGGAAAAGTATGATCAAAGTGTTGCTTGCCTTGCTGATGATCCGCAAAACCTAGAGATTCGAAGTAACAAGCGGCGCACTCCGGGTACTCTATCGCAAACAAACAAGCAAACAATAAGTACTCATCTAATGCACAGGTAAAACTCGAATAAAAGATCCAACCAGAAAGTTCAACTTAAGAACTCCGGTGTGCAAAAAGAATCAAATCGAACGAAGCAACGAAGATCAAATGGCAAAAGAAACAAGCTTCGTTTACTAATCTGGATCTAGGTCAAATTTTACAGTAGCAAAAACTTGTTTGAGTAGGTTAAACGGAAAGAGAATTTCGAGACGAAACTCTAGGCGCTTGAATCGCCTGAATCCGATAACCGAACGAAAAGTTAAACGAAAACGAAGATCCGATCAGAAATCGAGATTTGGAATAATCGCGGAAAAATCCGACGAAAAAGAAAACTAACGAACGGTTCAACGAACGAACGTTCGTTAACAGCGAAAATCCGACGAACACGTTCGTTAAAACGAACGGGTCGGTGAACGTTCACTAAATAATAAAACCGTAAAAAAATAAACCGATCTAGGGTTTAAAAAAAATGAACGGTTTTTTTTTGAAAACCGGCAAACGGCGGCGGATCGGTACCTCGTCGGGACGGGGCTCCGGCGGGGTCGGCGGGGCTTCAGCGAGGGCGGCTTGGGGCGGCGGGGCTCGGGCGGGGCTTGGGCGGCGAGGGGCGGGCTCCGGCGGCGGCGTACGGCGAGTGGGGCGGCGGGCTCGGGCGGCGGCGCTGCGGGCTCCGGCGGGGTCGGCTTGGGGCGGGGACGGGGTGAAGGGGGGGCGGCGGTATTTAAGAGAGGGGGGGCTGCTGCCTTGGAGGAGGGGGCAAGGCGGCGGCGGCCGTGCTCGGGGCGGACTCGGGCGCGGCGGCGGGGCGTGCGCGCGAGGGAGACGAGCGAGGTGGGCCGGCCGGCTCGGCTGGGCCTCGGCCCGGTCGGGCGCGGTGTTTTTTTTTTAATATTCTGCCGAATCTAAAAACAATTGCAGAAAAATAAATAAAAATCCAAAAATGATAAAACAAATTTTCCTCGTCTAATAAAAATAATTAGAACAAGGTGAACATTTTTTTGACCCAAAAATGCAGTTTTGAAAACGTGCAATTTTTTTAATGCAATTAAAATTGCCAATAGAATCCGAATAAATTCCAATATATGATTTTAATATTTTTCCTCCAATATTTCAATTTTTTTGGAGAAGTCATATTTTCTCTTCTCATTTATTTTTAATATGAAATATTTTTCGGAGAGAAAAATAATTAAAACCAAAATCCTTGTTTTATTATTTGATGAAAATCAAATATGAAAAATCGGGAAAATCCCCAACTCTCTCCGAGAGTCCTTGAGTTGCTTAGGATTTATCGAGGATTTGCCAAAATGCAATAAAATATGCTATGCAATGATGATCTAATGTATAACATTCCAAATTGAAAATTTGGGATGTTACAAACCTACCCCCCCTTAAGATGAATCTCGCCCTCGAGATTCGGGTTGGCTAGAAAATAGGTGAGAGTGGTCCTTCAGTAGATCTTCCTCTCGCTCCCAGGTGGCTTCATCTTCCGTATGGTGACTCCACTGGACTTTGCAGAACTTGATAACCTTACTGCGGGTAACTCGGCTGGCATATTCAAGAATCTTTACGGGTTTCTCCTCATAGGTCAAATCGCTTTCCAGCTGAATCGCTTCCAGTGGCACTGTATCTCTCAGTGGTATCTCAGCCATCTCTGCGTGGCACTTCTTCAACTGGGAAACATGAAATACATCATGAACTCCTGACAATCCTTCAGGCAATTCCAGCTTGTAGGCAAATTCTCCCATACGTTCCAAAACTCTGTATGGTCCAATAAAACGGGGCACTAGCTTTCCCTTAACTCCAAAGCGCTTCACTCCTCGAAGTGGCGATACTCGCAGATAAACTCTGTCTCCGACTTCGTGAACTGTCTCCTTACGTTTTGAATCCGCATAACTCTTCTGCCTGGACTGGGCTACCTTGAGCCTATCGCGAATCAACCTCACTTTCTGTTCAGACTCCTTAATCAAATCTGGTCCAAACAACTGACGGTCTCCAACTTCGTCCCATAACAACGGTGTTCTACACCTCCTTCCGTACAAAGCTTCGAAAGGGGCCATCTTCAAACTGGTTTGATAACTGTTGTTGTAAGAAAACTCTGCATATGGCAAATTGTCGTCCCAACTAGATCCATATTCTAGTGCACAAGCTCTCAACATGTCCTCCAAAATCTGATTGACTCTCTCGGTCTGTCCATCTGTCTGTGGGTGAAAGGCTGTACTAAATTCTAGCCTGGTTCCCAATGTTTCATGTAACTGCTTCCAAAACTTCGAGGTAAACTGGGTTCCTCTGTCTGATACAATGGTCCTCGGAAATCCATGCAAACATACGATCCTGGTCATGTATATCTTTGCCAACTTAGCACTGGTGTAAGTGGTCTTCACTAGAATGAAATGAGCTACTTTCGTTAAACGATCGACTACAACCCATATTGAGTCATAGCCCGAACGAGTCCTGGGCAATCCCGTGATAAAATCCATGCCTATTTTATCCCACTTCCATTCGGGTATTGGCAATGGTTGTAGCAATCCTGCTGGCTTCTGATGTTCTGCCTTCACTCTCTGACATACATCACAAACTGCTACATACTCCGCAATGTCCTTCATTCCGGTCCACCAGAAAGTATCCTTCAAATCCAAATACATCTTGGTATTTCCTGGGTGAATCAAATACGGTGAATCATGGGCCTCTTGCAAAATCCACTTCCTGATCTCCGGATCATTGGGCACGTAAACGCGGTCCTCAAACCATAAGGTATCGTGCTCATCCTCATGAAATCCCTTGGCTTTTCCTTTGCTCATCTTTTCCTTTATCTCATCAATCTCCTTGTCTGTCTTCTGAGCTTCTCTGATCTTTTCCATCAAGGTAGACTGAATCTCCAATGTTGCTAAATAGCCTCTTGGGACTATCTCCAAACATAGCTCGCGAAGGTCCTCGGCTAACTCCTGAGGTAACTCTCCTGTCATGAGGGTGTTGACATGGCTCTTGCGGCTCAACGCATCTGCTACTACGTTAGCCTTCCCTGGGTGATAATGCAATCTCATATCATAGTCCTTAATAAGCTCCAGCCATCTCCTCTGTCTGAGGTTTAACTCCTTCTGTGTGAAAATGTACTTCAAACTCTTGTGATCCGTGTACACCTCACAATGGTTTCCGATGAGAAAATGTCTCCATGTCTTCAACGCATGCACTACGGCTGCTAATTCCAAATCATGCGTGGCATAATTCTTCTCATGGGGTTTAAGTTGCCGTGCAGCATATGAAACAACTCTTCCTTCCTGCATAAGCACTGCTCCAAGTCCTCGACGAGAAGCGTCGCAATAAACTTCATAATCCTTGCGTTGATCTGGCAGAATCAACACTGGTGATGTAACAAATCGTTTCTTCAACTCTTGGAAACTAGCTTCACATTCCTCGGTCCAATTGAACTTGGTGTCCTTCTTTAACAGCTCAGTCATGGGCTTTGCAATCTTTGGGAAATTCTCAATAAACCTCCGGTAGTATCCTGCAAGTCCAAGAAAGCTCTGGATCTCTCCAACTGACGTGGGTGATTCCCAACTTGTTACCGTGTCAACTTTGGCGGGGTCTACTGCTATTCCTTCTCCAGATATAACATGTCCGAGGAATCCAACTTCCTTCAGCCAAAATTCACATTTGCTGAACTTGGCGTATAACTGGTGTTCTCTGAGCTTCTCAAGTACCAAACGCAAATGCTCTTTATGCTCTTCTTCATTCTTGGAATAGACTAAAATATCATCAATGAACACCACGACGAACTTATCCAAAAACTCCATAAACACTTTGTTCATCAGGTTCATGAAATAGGCAGGTGCGTTAGTCAGACCAAATGACATAACGGTATACTCATATAGCCCATACCTGGTGGTAAAAGCCGTCTTAGGTATATCCTGCTCTCGAATTTTTAACTGATGGTATCCTGATCGTAGATCGATCTTGTAAAATACTTTAGCTCCTTGTAAACGGTCAAACAAATCATTGATCATTGGCAGTGGGTACTTGTTTTTGATGGTCACTTCATTCAATCCCCGGTAATCAACAACCATCCTCAACGATCCATCTTTCTTCTCCACTAGAAGTACTGGTGATCCCCAAGGTGACGAACTTGGGTGAATATAGCCTTTATCCAATAACTCCTTAATCTACTTCTTAATTTCCTCCAAATCTTTTGCGGGCATCCTGTACGGTCTCTTAGATATTGGCCCTATGCCTGGCAAAAGTTCAATCAAGAACTCAATGTCTCTATCCGGTGGCATGCCTGGCAACTCTTCTGGAAATACATCCGGGTAATCCTTCACCACTGGTACCTCCTCCTGTACAACTCCTGATAAGTAATTTACTTGAATCCTCTTCGGCACATGCCGTGATACATACTTAATCCTTCTTCCTTCTCGGGTGGTAAGCATAATCGACTTACTGGCACAATCGATGTTCCCTTCATACTTTGATAACCAATCCATGCCTAATATCACATCCAATCCTTGCGATTCCAATATTATTAGGTCTGAGGGAAACAGGTAGTTACCAATCCTTAATGGTAACCGTTCACACCATAAGCTAGCCATATATTCTACTCCTGGCGAGGTTACTAACATGGGTGACCTAAGGGCTTGGGTTGGCAGTTTATACTTATCCACAAATCCCCTTGATATGTATGAATGCGATGCGCCAGTATCAAAAAGAACGAGTGCAGTAAATGACTTAACCATAAACTTACCTATTACTGCATCAGGCTGTGCTTCAACCTCTTCCACGCTCACGTGGTTCACATGTCCTTTGTGGAAAGGGTTCAGCTTCTTCCCAGAGCTTCCATTGCCATTTCCATTCTAGGCTTCAGGACAATCATTTGCATAGTGTCCAGTCTTCTGGCACTTGAAGCAATTAATGTGACTTAGATCCCTCTTGGCTGGGGTAGATGGGTTGGTGCGGTTCTGTCCGTTGCTTCCTCCATTCCCATTACCATTCTTGGAGCCATTATGGTTGTGCAAACTACCTCCTCCATGGGTATGTTGAAACTGCCCTCCTGGTTTCGGGGCAAAACGTGGCTTCTGCTGAGCTCCAGAATTGTACTTCCCTTGTCCATACTTCCTCTTACGGTCCTCAATCTGCTGTTGCTTCCCTTCAATCATGAGTGCTCTATCTACCAACTCCTGGTAGTTGTTGAAGGTTGCTACCATTAGCTGCATGCTCAGCTCATCATTCAGTCCTTCCAAAAACTTTTCCTGCTTGGCTGCATCTGTAGCAACGTCATCTGGTGCCTAACGTGCTAACTTACTGAAATCCTCCACATACTGGCCTACGGTGCGTCCTCCTTGGCGTAGGTTGCGAAACTCTCGCTTCTTCATAGCCATAGCTCCTGCTAAAACATGAGCTGTACGGAAAGCTTGCTGAAACTGGTCCCATGTGACAGTGTCAATAGGGTGTGTGGCTGTGTAATTCTCCCACCATGATGCTGCGGGTCCATCAAGCTGATGTGCGGCAAAACGCACTCTTTCCGCATCTGTGCATCCTGCAGTGGCCAACTCCCTTCCAACTTTGCGGAGCCAATCATCTGCAACAATCGGCTCGGTGCTGCTCGAAAACACCGGCGGATTTAGCCTCAAGAAACGGGCTAAGTGATCAACAGGTGGAGGTGGTGGGTTGTTGTTATTGTTGCCTTGGTTCTGTACCAACACTTGCATCAGGGCATTTTGTTGCTGAATCAACTGGGTGATCTCCGGTGGGAAAACAAATCCGGTGTCGCGTCTCGGAGGCATCTGATGGGTTAGAAAAGATGAGAGTTAAGAATAGAATGAGGTCTAGAGGGAAAACACTACCCATATGCTCATGAGACAAATGCAATCAATATCACTCAATCAATTCAAACAAGGCATACAATCGATCTAACTAGCGTTACGGAAGTGCTTGAACTATACTATTAAATGGGGGAAAACTACTACTGATATGGTGGTCTACTAGAAATTCTGATCAGTTGAAGACTCCACGATATCTGCTCCAGCTTCATCAACAAAGTCATCTTCACTGGGGTCCAAGTCGGTGTCGTCGATGATGATGTAGTTATCCGGGCAAGCGCATTCGTCATCTTCTGCTTTTGACACTGGATTTCCCATGAATACTCCAATCTTCTTCTCCAGGTCGTCATTCTTCCCTACTAGTGCGACGATTTCCTCCAGATAATCCTCGCGTGTAGCCTTGAGTTCTTCCTCCAGCTCCTTGATCTTCGTCAACGCCTTCTTCAGCTCTATCTTGTCTGAGCACATCTGGTTCTCCTGGCGACGAATGTGTTGGTTTTGCTCCTGGATGAAAGCTGCAATTGATCCATCCTTCTTGGTGCTGATCATCTCCCATTGCTCGTCTCGGCGTCCACCAATCTGATAAATAGTATCCTTAAGCTCCCGGTGGTAGACTTCTCCAATGTGTCCCATAGCGATGTGGGCTGCCATGCTCTTCCCTAAACTCCAGGTTGGTGCTTCAGAAGCCAATCTTATAGGTTCAGTAACTGGCGCAAACATCCTTCCTGGAACTTGAACTTGAATCTTCCAGCTCTCCTCTTCAGGTAATGTGGCGTTGTAGGTTCCGGTGATGCTTGGTATTCCTATGTTCAAGTACTTAGTGACTTCCTTCAAGTGACGTCCAAAAGGCGTATCTTCATCTGGTTGCATGAACTTGCTCCTTGCATCCGCCATTCCTAAAAGAGTAGAAAGTGGAGAGGGGTCAAAAATGAGAAGAGAGAAGTGTTCTAGGGTTTAAGCTTAGTGGTCGTGTCCTACAGTCAGCGTGTGCTCTGATACCACCTTTGTAGCGACCAGACCTCAAACAGTCTGTGCTACTGTGCACCAGTGTCATCCCTGGATCAGTAATGCTGACACGCAAAATACAAATGGAGGATTTAACAGAGTAGCAATCACATACTTATTACATCGAATATCTCAAAAGAGAATAAGTATGATAAAATATGGCTTAAGGCCATCTAAAAACGATAACAGCGGAAGGCTTCGAAGATAAGTGAGTCCATCAACTCCAACGGCATCACTGAGTATAAGACCATGACCTAAGGCACCTTACTCGTCTTCTGAAAAGTCTGCAACATGAAACGTTGCAGCCCGAAAACGGGTCAGCACATGGAATATGCTGGCAAAGTAACACATAGAGAATAATGAACATAATAATGCTATACTACATGCATATATGGCTGGTGGAAAGCACTATGGTTACAGTTTTGCAAAAAGCCAATTTTTCCCTACTGCAAAGGAATAAGTTAGGTTTAACTATCATGGTGGTTGTTAAACATTGAGAAGGTACCTCCAACTCAATCCCAATTAAGTGTCATCATTAACCCAACAAAAATTAATTAAAGTAACATGGTGATGAGATTCACATGATAATCCAGGTACAAGATACTCAAGTTGTCCATAACCGGGGACACGGCTAACCATGATTAGTTTGTACACTCTGCAGAGGTTTGCACACTTTTCCCCACAAGACTCGATCGCCTCCGCTTGATTCTCGCACTGCATGATGTTTGAGAAACGGATGACCGAGACACAGTCTTTCAGAAGTGTTAACTCTCTACTCCGGGTAGACCGTACCACCTACATCCCCTACATCTGCTAGTCTACCTCTTCAAGAGCTCACACAACTTAATCAACTATGCTAGAGCCCATAATAGCTTGTGGCTGCACATGGAAGTTTCTAGCATGAATAATCTCATGATCCCTTTGAGCCTGGGTGGCGGTCCATAGGATGATCACACGGGTACCCCGGGATATCCAAAAATACAGGCAGCACTGGGTTCCCCAGGTGCCTCAATCCACCCAGATGTGAGTTTTAGTTGCCACCTTAAGTAAACCATTAATTAACAATCTCACATCTGTCATGAATATCTCTCAAACCCAATCCACGTCTACGAGCATAGCAATATAAGCAAACGTAGAAGTAACTCCCAAGGGTTTGATAAATAAAACAGGTAATAGGTACTACCTCAACTACTTCCCAATACCCACAGTTTAATTAGATCCTAACCATGCAATGTTTGAGGATTGATCTAATGCAATAAAAACTGGGTATGGAAAAGTATGATCAAAGTGTTACTTGCCTTGCTGATGATCCGCGAAACCTAGAGATTCGAAGTAACAAGCGGCGCACGCCGGGTACTCTATCGCAAACAAACAAGCAAACAATAAGTACTCATCTAATGCACAGGTAAAACTTGAATAAAAGATCCAACCAGAAAGTTCAACTTAAGAACTCCGGTGTGCAAAAAGAATCAAATCGAACGAAGCAACGAAGATCAAATGGCAAAAGAAACAAGCTTCGTTTACTAATCTGGATCTAGGTCAAATTTTACAGTAGCAAAAACTTGTTTGAGTAGGTTAAATGGAAAGAGAATTTCGAGACGAAACTCTAGGCGCTTGAATCGCCTGAATCCGATAACCGAGCGAAAAGTTAAACGAAAACGAAGATCCGATCAGAAATCGAGATTTGGAATAATCGCGGAAAAATCCGACGAAAAAGAAAACTGACGAACGGTTCAACGAACGAACGTTCGTTAACAGCGAAAATCCGACGAACACGTTCGTTAAAACGAACGGGTCGGTGAACGTTCACTAAATAATAAAACCGTAAAAAAATAAACCGATCTAGGGTTTAAGAAAAACGAACGGTTTTTTTTTTAAAACCGGCAAACGGCGGCGGATCGGTACCTCGTCGGGACGGGGCTCCAGCGGGGTCGGCGGGGCTCCGGCGAGGGCGGCTCTGGGCGGCGGGGCTCGGGCGGGGCTTGGGCGGCGAGGGGCGGGCTCCGGCGACGGCGTACGACGAGCGGGGCGGTGGGCTCGGGCGGCGGCGCTGCGGGCTCCGGCGGGGTCGGCTTGGGGCAGGGACGGGGTGAAGGGGGGGCGGCGGCGGTATTTAAGAGAGGGGGGCTGTTGCCTTGGAGGAGGGGGCAAGGCGGCGGCGGCCGTGCTCGGGGCGGACTCGGGCGCGGCGACAGGGCGTGCAAGCGAGGGAGATGAGCGAGGTGGGCCGGCCGGCTCGGCTGGGCCTCGGCCCGGTCGGGCGCGGTGTTTTTTTTTTTAATATTCTGCCGAATCTATAAAAAATCACAGAAAAATAAATAAAAATCCAAAAATGATAAAACAAATTTTCCCCGTCTAATAAAAATAATTAGAACAAGGTGAACATTTTTTTGACCCAAAAATGCAGTTTTAAAAACGTGCAATTTTTTTAATGCAATTAAAATTGCCAATAGAATCCGAATAAATTCCAATATATGATTTTAATATTTTTCCTCCAATATTTCAATTTTTTGGAGAAGTCATATTTTCTTCTCTCATTTATTTTTAATATGAAATATTTTTCGGAGAGAAAAATAATTAAAACCAAAATCCTCGTTTTATTATTTGATGAAAATCAAATATGAAAAATCGGGAAAATCCCCAACTCTCTCCGAGGGTCCTTGAGTTGCTTAGGATTTATCGAGGATTTGCCAAAATGCAATAAAATATGCTATGCAATGATGATCTAATGTATAACATTCCAAATTGAAAATTTGGGATGTTACATAGCGGGACCTGGATGCCCATATTGGCTCCCACATATTCTACGAAGATCTTTATCGGTCAGACCGCATAACAACATACGTTGTTCCCTTTGTCATCGGTATGTTACTTGCCCGAGATTCGATCGTCGGTATCTCGATACCTAGTTCAATCTCGTTACCGGCAAGTCTCTTTACTCGTTCCGTAATACATCATCCCGCAACTAACTCATTAGTCACAATGCTTGCAAGGCTTATAGTGATGTGCATTACCGAGTGGGCCCAGAGATACCTCTCCGACAATCGGAGTGACAAATCCTAATCTCGGAATACGCCAACCCAACAAGTACCTTTGGAGACACCTGTAGAGCACCTTTATAATCACCCATTTACGTTGTGACGTTTGGTAGCAGACAAAGTGTTCCTCCGGTAAACGGGAGTTGCATAATCTCATAGTCATAGGAACATGTATAAGTCATGAAGAAAGCAATAGCAACATACTAAACGATCGGGTGCTAAGCTAACGGAATGGGTCAAGTCAATCACGTCATTCTCCTAATGAGGTGATCCCGTCAATCAAATGACAACTCATGTCTATGGCTAGGAAACATAACCATCTTTGATTAACAAGCTAGTCAAGTAGAGGCATACTAGTGACACTCTGTTTGTCTATGTATTCACACATGTATTATGTTTCCGGTTAATACAATTCTAGCATGAATAATAAACATTTATCATGATATAAGGAAATAAATAATACTTTATTATTGCCTCTAGGGCATATTTCCTTCAGTCTCCCACTTGCACTAGAGTCAATAATCTAGTTCACATCGCCATGTGATTTAACATTAATAATTCACATCACCATGTGATTAACATCCATAGTTCACATCTCTATGTGACCAACACTCAAAGGGTTTATTAGTGTCAATAATCTAGTTCACATCGCTATGTGATTAACACCCAAAGAGTACTAAGGTGTGACCATGTTTTGATTGTGAGATAATTTTAGTCAACGGGTCTGTCACATTCAGATCCGTAAGTATTTTGCAAATTTCTATGTCTACAATGCTCTGCACGGAGCTACTCTAGCTAATTGCTCCCACTTTCAATATGTATCTAGACTGAGACTTAGAGTCATCTAGATTTAGTGTCAAAACTTGCATCGACGTAACCCTTTACGACAAACCTTTTGCCACTTCCATAATCGAGAAACATATCCTTATTCCATTAAGGATAATTTTGACCGCTGTCCAGTGATCTACTCCTAGATCACTATTGTACTCCCTTGCCAAAATCAGTGTAGGGTATACAATAGATCTGGTACACAGCATGGCATACTTTATAGAACCTATGGCCGAGGCATAGGGAATGACTTTCATTCTCTTTCTATCTTCTGCCGTGGTCGGGCTTTGAGTCTTACTCAATTTCATACCTTGTAACACAGGCAAGAACTCTTTCTTTGACTGTTCCATTTTGAACTGCTTCAAAATCTTGTTAAGGTATGTACTCATTGAAAAAACTTATCAAGCGTCTTGATCTATCTCTATAGATCTTGATGCTCAATATGTAAGCATCTTCACCGAGGTCTTTCTTTGAAAAACTCCTTTCAAACACTCCTTTATGCTTTGCAGAATAATTCTACATTATTTCCGATCAACAATATGTCATTCACATATACTTATCAGAAATGTTGTAGTGCTCCCACTCACTTTCTTGTAAATACGGGCTTCACCGCAAGTCTGTATAAAACTATATCCTTTGATCAATTTATCAAAGCGTATATTCCAACTCCGAGATACTTGCACCAATCCATAGATGGATCACTAGAGCTTGCATATTTTGTTAGCACCTTTAGGATTGACAAAACCTTCTGGTTGCATCATATACAACTCTTCTTTAATAAATCCATTAAGGAATGCAGTTTTGTTTATCCATTTGCCAGATTTCATAAAATGCGGCAATTGCTCACATGATTCGGACAGACTTAAGCATAGATACGAGTGAGAAATTCTCATCGTAGTCAACACCTTAAACTTGTCGAAAACCTTTTGCGACAATTCTAGCTTTGTAGATAGTAACACTACTATCTGCGTCTGTCTTCCTCTTGAAGATCCATTTAATCTCAATGGCTCGCCGATCATCGGGCAAGTCAACCAAAGTCCATACTTTGTTCTTCATACATGGATCTCATCTCAGATTTCATGGCCTCAAGCCATTTCCCGGAATCTGGGCTCATCATCGCTTCCTCATAGTTCGTAGGTTCGTCATGGTCTAGTAACATAACCTCCAGAACAGGATTACCGTACCACTCTGGTGCGGATCTTACTCTGGTTTACCTACGAGGTTTGGTAGTAACTTGATCTAAAGTTACATGATCATCATCATTAACTTCCTCACTAATTGGTGTAGGAGTCACAGGAACAGATTTCTGTGATGAATTACTTTCCAATAAGGGAGCAGGTACAGTTACCTCATCAAGTTCTACTTTCCTCCCACTCACTTCTTTCAAGAGAAACTCCTTCTCTAGAAAGGATCCATTTTTAGGAACGAATGTCTTGCCTTCGGATCTGTGATAGAAGGTGTACCCAACTATCTCCTTTGGCTATCCTATGAAGACACATTTCTCCGATTTGGGTTTGAGCTTATCAGGATGAAACCTTTTCACATAAGCATCGCAACCCCAAACTTTAAGAAACGACAACTTTGGTTTCTTGCCAAACCACTGTTCATAAGGCGTCGTCTCAACGGATTTTGATGGGGCCCTATTTAACGTGAATGCAGCTGTCTCTAATGCATAACCCCAAAACGATAGTGGTAGATCGGTAAGATACATCATATATCACACCATATCTAATAAAGTACGATTACGACGTTCAGACACACCATTACACCGTGGTGTTCCAGGTGGCGTGAGTAGTGAAACTATTTCACATTGTTTTTACTGAAGGCCAAACTCGTAACTTAAATACTCTTCTCCACGATCATATCGTAGAAACTTTATTTCCTTGTTACGATGATTTCCGCTTCACTCTGAAATTATATGAACTTTTCAAATGTTTCAGATTTCTGTTTCATTAAGTAGATATACCCATATCTGCTCAAATCATCTGTGAAGGTCAGAAAATAATGATACCTGCTACGAGCCTCAATATTCATCGGGCCACATACATCTGTATGTATGATTTCCAACAAATCTGTTGCTCTCTCCATAGTTCCGGAGAACGGCGTTTTAGTCATCTTGCCCATGAGGCACGGATCGCAAGCATCAAGTGATTCCAAAATCCCATCAGTATGGAGTTTCTTCATGCGCTTTACACCAATATGACCTAAACGGTAGTGCCACAAATAAGTTGCACTATCATTATTAGCTTTGCATCTTTTGGCTTCAATATTATGATTATGTGTATCACTACGATCGAGATCCAACAAACCATTTTCATTGGTGTGTATGACCATAGAAGGTTTTTATTCATGTTAACAGAACAACAATTGTTCTCTAACTTAAATGAATAACCGTATTGCAATAAACATGATCAAATCATATTCATGCTCAACGCAAACACCAAATAACACTTATTTAGTTTCAACACTAATCCCGAAAGTACAGGGAGTGTGCGATGATGATCATATCAATCTTGGAACTACTTCCAACACACATCATCACCTCGCCTTTTACTAGTCTCTGTTTATTCTGCAACTCCCGTTTCGAGTTACTACTCTTAGCAAATGAACCAGTATCAAATACCGAGGGGTTGCTATAAACACTAGTAAAGTACACATCAATAACATGTATATCCAATATACCTTTGTTCACTTTGCCATCCTTCTTATCCACCAAATAGTTGGGGTAGTTCTGCTTCCAGTGACCAGTCCCTTTGCAGTAGAAGCACTTAGTCTCAGGCTTAGGACCAGACTTTAGGCTTCTTCACTTGAGCAGCAACTTGCTTGCCGTTCTTCTTGAAGTTCCCCTTCTATCCCTTTGCCCTTTTCTTGAAACTAGTGGTCTTGTTAACCATCAACACTTGATGCTCTTTCTTGATTTCTACCTTCGTCGATTTCAGCATCGCGAAGAGCTCGGGAATTACTTTCGTCATCCCTTACATACTATAGTTCATCACGAAGTTCTACTAACTTGGTGATGGTGACTAGAGAATTCTGTCAATCACTATTTTATCTGGAAGATTAACTCCCACTTGATTCAAGCGATTGTAGTACCCAGACAATCTGAGCACATGCTCACTAGTTGAGTGATTCTCCTCCATCTTTTAGCTATAGAACTTGTTGGAGACTTCATATCTCTCAACTCGGGTATTTGCTTGAAATATTAACTTCAACTCCTGGAACATCTCATATGGTCCATGACGTTCAAAACGTCTTTGAAGTCCCGATTCTAAGCCGTTAAGCATGGTGCACTAAACTATCAAGTAGTCATCATATTGAGCTAGCCAAACGTTCATAACGTCTGCATCTGCTCCTGTAATAGGTCTGTCACCTAGCGGTGCATCAAGGACATAATTTTTCTGTGCAGCAATGAGGATAATCCTCAGATCACGGATCCAATCCGCATCTTTGCTACTAACATATTTCAACATAATTTTTCTCTAGGAACATATCAAAAATAAACACAGGGAAGCAACAACGCGAGCTATTGATCTACAACATAATTTGCAAAATACTATCAGGACTAACTTCATGATAAATTTAAGTTCAATTAATCATATTACTTAAGAACTCCCACTTAGATAGATATCCCTCTAATCATCTAAGTGATTACGTGATCCAAATCAATTAAACCATGTCCGATCATCACGTGAGATGGAGTAGTTTCAATGGTGAACATCACCGTGTTGATCATATCTACTATATGATTCACGCTCGACCTTTCGGTCTCCGTGTTCCGAGGCCATATCTGCATATGCTAGGCTCGTCAAGTTTAACCTGAGTATTCCGCGTGTGCAACTGTTTTGCACCCGTTGTATTTGAACGTAGAGCCTATCACACCCGATCATCACGTGGTGTCTCAGCACGAAGAACTTTCGCAACGGTGCATACTCAGGGAGAACACTTTTATCTTGAAATTTTAGTGAGAGATCATCTTATAATGCTACCGTCAATCAAAGCAAGATAAGATGCATAAAGGATTAACATCACATGCAATCAATATAAGTGATATGATATGGCCATCATCATCTTGTGCTTGTGATCTCCATCTTCGAAGCACCGTGATCATGATCTCCATCTCCGAAGCACCGTCATGATCACCATCGTCACCGGCGCGACACCTTGATCTCCATCGTAGTATCGTTGTCGTCTCGCCAACTTATTGCTTTTACGACTATCGCTACCGCTTAGTGATAAAGTAAAACTATTACATGGCGATTACATTTCATACAATAAAGCGACAACCATATGGCTCCTGCCAGTTGCCGATAACTCGGTTACAAAACATGATCATCTCATACAACAAATTATATCACATCATGTCTTGACCATATCACATCACAACATGCCCTGCAAAAACAAGTTAGACGTCCTCTACTTTGTTGTTGCAAGTTTTACGTGGCTGCTACGGGCTTAGCAAGAACCGTTCTTACCTACGCATCAAAACCACAACGATAGTTTGTCAAGTTGGTGCTGTTTTAACCTTCGCAAGGACCGGGCGTAGCCACACTCGGTTCAACTAAAGTGAGAGAGACAGACACCCACCAGTCACCTTTAAGCAACGAGTGCTCGCAACAGCGAAACCAGTCTCGCGTAAGCGTACGCGTAATGTCGGTCCGGGCCGCTTCATCTCACAATACCGCCGAACCAAAGTATGACATGCTGGTAAGCAGTATGACTTATATCGCCCACAACTCACTTGTGTTCTACTCGTGCATAGCATCAATGCATAAAACCAGGCTCGGATGCCACTGTTCGGGAACGTAGTAATTTCAAAAAAATTCCTACGCACACGCAAGATCATGGTGATGCATAGCAACGAGAGGGGAGAGTGTTGTCCACGTACCCTCGTAGACCGACAGCGGAAGCGTTATCACAACGCGGTTGATGTAGTCGTATGTCTTCACGATCCGACCGATCAAGTACCGAACGTACGGCACCTCCGAGTTCTACACACGTTCAGCTCGATGACGTGCCTCGAACTCCGATCCAGCCGAGTGTTGAGGGAGAGTTTCTTCAGCACGACGGCGTGGTGACGATGATGATGTTCCACCGACGCAGGGCTTCACCTAAGCTCCGCAACGGTATTATCAAGGTGTAATATGGTGGAGGGGGCACCGCACACGGCTAAAATATCGTATATATAGTGTGTCCATGGGGTGCCCCCCTGCCCCCGTATGTAAAGGAGCAAGGGGGAGGCCGCCGGCCTAGGGAGGAGAGGCGCGCCAGAAGGGGGAGTCCTACTCCCACCGGGAGTAGGACTCCTCCTTTCCTTGTTGGAATAGGAGAAGGGAAGGGAGAAGGAGAAAGAAGGAAGGGGGTGCCCCCCTTCCCTAGTCCAATTCGGACCAGATCATGGGGAGGGGCGCGGCCACCTTTTGAGGCCTTTCTCTCCTTTCCCGTATGGCCCATTAAGGCCCAATACAAATTCCCGTAACTCTCCGGTACTCCGAAAAATACCCGAATCACTCGGAACCTTTCCGAAGTCCGAATATAGTCGTCCAATATATCGATTTTTACGTCTCGGCCATTTCAAGACTCCTCGTCATGTCCCCGATCTCATCCGGGACTCCGAACTTCTTCGGTACATCAAAACTCAATAAAACTGTCATCGTAACGTTAAGCGTGCGGACCCTACGGGTTCGAGAACTATGTAGACATGACCGAGACACCTCTCCGGTCAATAACCAATAGCGGGACCTGGATGCCCATATTGGCTCCCACATATTCTACGAAGATCTTTATCGGTCAGACCGCATAACAACATACGTTGTTCCCTTTGTCATCGGTATGTTACTTGTCCGAGATTCGATCGTCGGTATCTCGATACCGAGTTCAATCTCGTTACCGGCAAGTCTCTTTACTCGTTCCGTAATACATCATCCCGCAACTAACTCATTAGTCACAATGCTTGCAAGGCTTATAGTGATGTGCATTACCGAGTGGGCACAGAGATACCTCTCCGACAATCGGAGTGACAAATCCTAATCTCGAAATACGCCAACCCAACAAGTACCTTTGGAGACACCTGTAGAGCACCTTTATAATCACCCATTTACGTTGTGACGTTTGGTAGCACACAAAGTGTTCCTCCGGTAAACGGGAGTTGCATAATCTCATAGTCATAGGAACATGTATAAGTTATGAAGAAAGCAATGGCAACATACTAAACGATCGGGTGCTAAGCTAACGGAATGGGTCAAGTCAATCACGTCATTCTCCTGATGAGGTGATCCCGTTAATCAAACGACAACTCATGTCTATGGCTAGGAAACATAACCATCTTTGATTAACGAGCTAGTCAAGTAGAGGCATACTAGTGACACTCTGTTTGTCTATGTATTCACACATGTATTATGTTTCCGGTTAATACAATTCTAGCATGAATAATAAACATTTATCATGATATAAGGAAATAAATAATACTTTATTATTGCCTCTAGGGCATATTTCCTTCACAAACAATGCTGAAGTGTCATGTAGTCGACGTTCACATAACACCACTAGAGGAAAGACAACATACATCTCATCAAAATATCGAACGAATACCAAATTCACATGACTACTAATAGCAAGACTTCTCCCATGTCCTCAGGAACAAACGTAACTACTCACAAATCATATTCATGTTCATAATCAGAGGGGTATTAATATGCATAATGGATCTAAACATATGATCTTCCACCAAATAAACCAACTAGCATCAACTACAAGGAGTAATCAACACTACTAGCAACCCACAGATACCAATCTGAGGCTTTGGGACAAAGATTGGATACAAGAGATGAACTAGGGTTTGAGAGGAGATGGTGCTGGTGAAGATGTTGATGGATATTAACCCCCTCTCTATGAGAGGATCGTTGGTGATGACGATGGCGATGATTTCCCCCTCCCGGAGGGAAGTTTCCCCGGCAGAACAGCTCTGCCGGAGCCCTAGATTGGTTCCGCCAAGGTTCCGCCTCGTGGCGGCGGAGTTTCTTCCCGAAAGCTTGCTTATGATTTTTTTCTCGGACGAAAGACTTCATATAGCAAAAGATGGGCACCGGAGGCCTGCCAGGGGGGCCACGAGGCAGGGGGACGCACCCAGGGGGTAGGGCGCGCCCCCCACCCTCGTGGCCAGGGTGTGTGCCCCCTTTGGTATTTTCTTCGCCCAGTATTTTTTATTAATTCCAAAAATGACTTCCGTGAAGTTTCAGGACTTTTGGAGCTGTGCAGAATATGTCTCTAATATTTGCTCCTTTCCAGCCAAGAGTTCCAACTGCCGGCATTCTCCCTCTTCATGTAAACCTTGTAAAATAAGAGAGAATAGGCATAAGTATTGTGGCATAATGTGTAATAATAGCCCATAATGCAATAAATATCGATATAAAAGCATGATGCAAAATGGACGTATCAACTCCCCCAAGCTTAGACCTCGCTTGTCCTCAAGCGGAAGCCGATAACGATAAATATGTCCACATGTTTAGAGATAGAGGTGTCGATAAAATAAAATATGGACATGAGGGCATCATGATCATTCTTATAACAGCAACATTTATGAATATTGTCATATGATTTATTATGCTCAAGTAATAATCTATTCACAGCGTCAAGTATGAATCAGAAACTTCATTGAGAACTAACAAACTATAATCTCGGTCACTGAAGCAATTGCAATTTATCATAACATCGGAAAGAGTCAATATAAGAGCTTTTCAGCAAGTCCACATACTCAACTATCATTTAGTCTTTCACAATTGCTAACACTCATGCAATACTTATGGGTATGAAGGTTTAATCGGACACAGAGAAAGATAGGGGCTTACAGTGTTGCCTCCCAACCTTTTACCTCAAGGGTAATGTCAACAATAATAATTCATGTTAACTTACATCCAATTGGATATATATACCAGGATCTTTCCAACACAATGTGCTTGCCAAAGGATAAAATGTAAAAGGAAAGGTGAAGATCACCATGACTCTTGCATAAGGAATAAGACAAAAGTAAAAGATAGGCCCTTCGCAGAGGGAAGCAGAGGTTGTCATGCGCTTTCATGGTTGGATGCACGAAATCTTAATGCAAAAGAACGTCACTTTATATTGCCACTTGTGATATGGACCTTTATTATGCAGTCCGTCACTTTTATTTCTTCCACATCACAAGATCGTATAAAGTTTATTTTCTCCGCACTAATAAGTCATACATATTTAGAGAGCAATTTTTATTGCATGCACCGATGACAACTTACTTGAAGGATCTTACTCAATCCATAGGTAGGTAAGGTGGACTCTCATGGCAAAACTGGGTTTAAGGGTATTCGGAAGCACAAGTAGTATCTCTACTTGGTGCAAAGAATTGGCTAACATGAGGGAGAAAGGCAAGCTCAACATGTTGGATGATCCATGACAATATACTTTATTTCGAATATAAGAAAACATAACCCATTACGTTGTCTTCCTTGTCCAACATCAACTTTTTAACATGTCATATTTTAATGAGTGCTCACAATCATAAAAGATGTCCAAGATAGTGTATTTATATGTGAAAACCTCTCTTTCTTTATTACTTCCTATTAATTGCTATGATGACCAAAACTGGGTTTGTCAACTCTCAACAACTTTTATTCATCATACTCTTTATATGTGAAGCCATTACTCTCCATAAGATCAATATGATCTCTTTATTCTTTTTATTCTTTCTTTTTCTTTTATTCCCTCAGGATCATAGCAAGATAATCAAGCCCTTGACTCAACACTAATCTTTATTATATATAGCTCACGGACTCGATTACATAGAAGGGATCATAAGGCAGAACTCAAAACTAAATCATACTAAAACTTTATTCTACTAGATCAAGATATTACCAAAAGGATTGAACTAAGAAAGAGGTAAAGATAGGAGTGTGATGGTGATACGATACCGGGGCACCTCCCCCAAGCTTGGCACTTTCCAAGGGGAGTGCCCATACCCATGTGATTATGTCTCTTTTGTTGGTGAAGGAATTGTTGATGATGTAGGCTTGTCGTCCATCTTCCAAGGCATAGGCTCTCCATCATAGAAGGATGATCGAGTCTCCGGGATCCTTAAATCTGCAGCCAAACTCATCCTCTTGAATCTATATTCATACTCACAGTTTTGGTTTTGCAGGTCATAGATCTGGGCTTGGAGGTGCTCCATTTTCTCGTGAAGCTTGAAGATGGCCTCCCCTATGTCCTTGGTGTCCAGCTTGTGGTTGTTGGTGAACTCCGTGATCATTACGTGATTGGAGTCAAGTCCGCGCTCCACCATCTCCTGACACTTGAAAACTTGTTGCTCCATTGCCTCGAGCCTTGTCTCCACGCTTCCGGTCCTCCTTGGTCCCTCAACATCACGGATGTGCAGCACCCCTCATGCATCTCAATGGTTTGAGGGTGTTGCAGCACCTCCGCAAGGTAGGGGTTGATGACCTTCTCGAAGAACTTGTCCTTGGGGGCACTTGGAGACGTCATGGCGATCTAGATCTGTCAAAAAACAGCTCGAAACAAAAACAGAGGATATTTGCGTGATACGGTGGTCAAAACCTTCGGGAGATTACATAATGAATTTTTACCGATCAAAAGAAGTACCGTGCAAGAAAACGGAGTCCGGAGGGCACACGAGGTGCCCATGACGCAGGGGGCGCGCCCAGGGGGGTAGGGCGCGCCTCCCACCCTCGTGGAAGCCTCGTGTCCTTCCCGGACTACTTCTTATTTTCCTATTTTCTTAAATATTCCAAAACGGAGAAAAATTGCCCTTTGAACTGTTTTGGAGTCGGTTTACTTACCGTACCACGTACCTATTCCTTTTCGGAGTCTGAAACGTTCTGGAAAGTGTCTCTTATGTATTCCTCCGGGGTTACGGTTTCAATAACATTAGTTTCAAGATTTATAGGATTACCTGAGATATAATGTTTGATTCTTTGACCGTTCACCACTTTCGGATTTGTGCCTTTGAAGTTGTTGATTTTTGTGGCACCGGAACGATAGACCTCCTCAATAACGTAACCATCTTTTAACCTTTTCCTTGAACAGTTTGGCATTCTCATAGGTCTGGGTTCTCCATTCGTCAAGTGAGCTAATGTCAAATAGCCTCTTTTCACCGGCAAGTTTGAAATCATAGTTGAGCTCTTTAATAGCCCAATATGCCTTATGTTCTAGTTCAAGAGGTAAGTGACATGCTTTTCCATAAACCATTTTATACGGAGACATGCCCATAGGATTTTTATATGCAGTTCTATAGGCCCACAGTGCATCATCAAGTTTCTTGGACCAATTCTTTCTAGATCTATTAACAGCCTTTTGCAAAATTAATTTGAGCTCTCTATTACTCAATTCTACTTGACCACTGGACTGCGGGTGATATGGAGATGCAATTCTATGATTAACATCATACTTGGCAAGCATTTTACGAAAAGCACCATGAATAAAATGTGAACCACCATCAGTCATTAAATATCTAGTGACTCCAAACCTCAGAAAAATGACTTCTTTAAGCATCTTAATAGAGGTGTTATGATCAGCACTACTAGTTGGAATAGCTTCTACCCACTTAGTAACGTAATCAATAGCAACTAAAATATGTGTATACCCATTGGAGGAAGGAAACGGTCCCATGTAATCAAAGCCCCAAACATCAAATGGTTCAATAACAAGTGAATAATTCATAGGCATTTCTTGATGTCTACTAATATTTACCAATTCTTTGACATTCATCACAAGATAAGACAAACTTACGGGCATCTTTGAAGAGAGTAGGCCAATAAAAACCGGATTGCAATACCTTATGTGCAGTTCTATCTCCAGCGTGGTGTCCTCCATAAGCTTCGGAGTGACACTTGCGTAGGATCTGTTCATGTTCATGCTCAGGTATACAACGTCTAATAACACCATCTACTCCTTCTTTATAAAGGTGTGGATCATCCCAGAAGTAATGTCTTAAATCATAGAAAAACTTTTTCTTTTGCTGGTATGTGAAACTAGGTGGTATAAATTTAGCAACAATGTAATTAGCATAATCAGCATACCATGGAGCAGTACGAGAAGCATTTATGACAGCTAATTGTTCATCGGGAAAGCTATCATCAATAGGTAGTGGGTCATCAAGAACATTCTCTAACCTCGACAACTTGTCTGCAACGGGGTTCTCAGCTCCCTTTCTATCAATAATATGCAAATCAAATTCTTGTAGCAAGAGAACCCATCTAATAAGTCTAGGCTTAGCATATTTCTTTTCCATAAGGTATTTAATAGCAGCATGATCAGTGTGAATAGTTACTTTAGAATCAACAATATAAGGTCTGAACTTATCACAAGCAAAAACAACTGCTAAGAATTCTTTTTCAGTAGTAGCATAATTTCTCTGGGCATTGTCTAGAGTTTTACTAGCATATTGAATAACATTTAGTTTCTTATCAACTCTTTGTCCTAGAACATCACCTACAGCATAATCACTAGCATCACACATAATTTCAAAAGGTAAATTCCAATCAGGTGGCTGAACAATAGGTGCAGAAATCAAAGCTTTCTTAAGTATTTCAAATGCATCTACACAATCATCATCAAAGACAAAAGGAATATTTTTTTGTAATAGATTAGTCAGAGGCCGAGAAATTTTTGAGAAGTACTTAATGAACCTCCTATAAAAACCGGCATGACCCAGAAAACTTCTTATACCTTTGATGTCCTTAGGACACGGCATCTTTTCAATAGCATCAACTTTAGCTTTATCAACTTCAATGCCTCTTTCGGAAATTTTATGCCCCAAGACAATGCCTTCATTAACCATAAAGTGGCATTTATCCCAATTCACATCTCTGCAAAACTCGATCAAGGTTGCTCAAGCAATCATCAAAAGAGGATCCATAAACGGAGAAATCATCCATGAAAACCTCACAAATGTTTTCACAAAAGTCAGAGAATATAGCCATCATGCATCTTTGAAAGGTAGCAGGTGCATTACATAAACCAAAAGGCATACGTCTATAAGCAAAAGTACCGAAATGGCAAGTAAAAGTGGTCTTTTCTTGATCCTCAGCTGACACAGGTATTTGAGAAAAACCAGAGTAACCATCTAGAAAGCAAAAATGTGTATGTTTGGATAATCATTCTAGCATTTGATCAATAAAAGGCAAAGGATAATGATCTTTTTTAGTAGCTTTATTTAATTTGAGGAAATCAATTACCATCCTATAACCTGTAATAATTCTTTGCGGGATCAATTCGTCTTTATCATTAGGAACGACAGTAATACCTCCCTTCTTAGGGACACGATGGACAAGACATACCCACTGACTATCAGCAACGGGATAAATTATACTTGCCTCAAGGAGCTTTAATATTTCCTTTCTTACCACTTCTTTCATCTTAGGATTTAGCCGTCGTTGGTGATCAATAACTGGTTTGGCGTCTTTCTCCAAATTTATTTTGTGTTGACATAGAGTGGGACTAATGACCTTAAGATCATCAAGAGTATATCCAATAGCAGCACGGTGCTTCCTCAGAGTTTTCAATAATTTCTTTTCTTCATGCTCTGAAAGGTTAGCACTAATAATAACATGATATATCTTCTTTTCATCAAGATAAGCATATTTAAGAGTATTAGGTAACGGTTTAAGCTCAAACACTGGATCACCCTTGGGTGGAGGAGGATCCCCTAGAATTTCAACAAGCAAGTTGTGTTTCAGAATAGGTCCCTGTTTAAAGAATACTTCATCTATTTCCCTTCTTTCATTCATAAACGTATCGTTTTCATGGTCTAGCAAATATTGTTCTAAAGGATCACTAGGAGGCACGGCAATAGAAGCAAGACCAATAATTTCATCTTTACTAGGCAATTCCTCATCACGGGGTTGTCTACTAAATTTAGCAAAATTAAACTCATGAGACATATCACCCAAACCAATAGTAACAACATCCTTTTCGCAGTCTATCCTAGCATTAACAGTGTTCAAGAAAGGTCTATCAAATATAATAGGACAAAAGCTATCTTGTGGGGAACCAAGAACAAGAAAATCAGCAGGGTATTTAACCTTCCCACACAAGACTTCAACATCTCTAACAATCCCAATCGGTGAAATAGTATCTCTATTGGCAAGCTTAATGGTAACATCGATATCTTCTATCTCAGCAGGTGCAATATCATGCATAATTTCTTCGTATAAAGAATGAGGTATTGCACTAGCACTAGCACCCATATCACACAAGCCATGATAACAATGATCTCCTATTTTAACAGAAATAACAGGCATGCCTACCACAGGTCTATGTTTATCTTTAATTAGCACCTGGTTTACCAATTCTAGCAGTCTCATCACAGAAGTAAATAACATGCCCATCGATATTATCAGCCAATAGATCTTTAACCATAGCAATTTTAGGTTCAACTTTAACTTGCTCAGGGGGTTTGTGTGTCCTAATATTGCTTTTGTTGACTACAGTTGAAGTTTTAGCATGATCCATTATTCTAACAGGGTGTGACGCCCGGATAATTAGGCTACAGTAATCTCACGTTAATGAGGCCACGTCACCATGGTTACTGTTGTTAATCTCGTGTTAGTTCAAAACCGATTCAAATTCAAATTTGAATTTAAGGCAAACAACAAAAGTTTTCAAACATTAAAACTAAAATGTTCTAGAGGTGTCAAATAAAACATAAGTAGTAATGGTGGAGAAACCACATTTTTATAAAATGCTTAAATGCTCTAAATTAACCAAAACAACAACTAGAACAATTAATTAAATACCTTTTCAAATTATAAGATTACAAACTGTTTTTAATTAAACTAGCAAACTGGCCTGCTCGATGCGCGGGCTAGACTTTTATAAGTTTCATAATAAGACCATATTGCTTGGTTTATCTAAAAAAATAGAATCATATATGATGTCACTTAGAAATATGTATGTGTGTGTGTTCTAAAAATATATACTTACTTGCATGGGTAACATCTTCAATTATTTAGGTCAAAGGAAATCAAATCATGGTCACTTACTCAGGCCTAATATTATGGCATGTTGTGTGTATATAGTTTTCATACACACTTTCAGAATTCCGTGATTTTTAAAATGGCACGTGAAAGCTTAAAACATGTAAAACTATACTTTTGCTTCCTTAATCTCGCAAACCAGATCACTTTAAGAGGAAATTCTCTGATTAGATGTTTATGATGTACCAAAGACACATACAGTACATTGACCTATTTCCTTATCATGCATGGAACATCTTGAATAGTTTTGGTCATCAGAGGTAATTAAGTAATGAGTCACTTATCGATGCCTAATATTATGCTATGTTGTGTATATAAATTTTTTATGAGAGTTTTAGAATTCTATGATTTGTAAAGTGACATGCGAATGCTTAATGCATGTACAACTATACTTTCACGTCACTAAACTTTGAAATAAAACTTTAAGAGGAAAAGCTATAATTATATGTTTTGGATGCACTAACACGTACGTCGACCTATTTTCCTGCCATGCTCAACAAGTGGCGAAGCACTCAATTTTGCTCTTTCTTGGCCAGCTTCTTCATATTCCATTTGCCATTGTTGATGAAGAAACACACACCTAGCTGAATAAATATTATATCTAATGAAGAGCCTCGGAACAAATGAAATGAAGAATAGTGTATGCTATCACCAACCTTGTCATTCAATTGTCTTTCAGTGTATATTCCATTTGCAGCTACCTCTATTTGCTCCTGAGAAAATCAGAAGTTCAAGTTATATCCATGCGGAAATACCATTTTGCCAATCTCTTCTCCATTCTATGACACCAATTAGCGCTACACCAATTTATAGCACCAAGGAGCTACCCATGTTGATTTTAGCCCCATATACACGTAGTGGACTACAATTCGAATAAGCATCCCACCCCTTCAATCAATATAGCTCTATGCGCTCACAAGTATTTCTAGAGATTGTTTTCCTATTTCCCCTTTGACCATCCTTATGCCGGATGCGTGTCACTGTTTTGTCCAGTAAATTGATTTGTCCTTATAATACAAATATATATATGAATCCATATTGTTTTGTAGAATTGATAACCTACATAATGCACTGGATGGACACTTCCATGTTTCTCTTCCACTATAAGGTACACATATCATTGTCACTAACATGTAATTACCCAAGGTGAACAATCATCTAATTAGTCTCTATTGCAAGATATGTGTACCGGAAGACCCGGTAAATGGCTTGTGTAAGTGAAATGGTATGTGATTTCTAAACAAAAGCACACATTTTCTTTCTATTAATAGGGTAATTTTGCAACATTTATCAACCAAACAAATACTTTTCTTTTCTTTTCAGAAATGCACTACCATAATTAAGACAGGACAAAAACAATATGAAATGTTCGACTTGTAAAACAATATGAAATGTTCGACTTGTAAAACAATAGTCATAATAGTAGAAAAAGGAGATCACACCCAAATGGATACTAAAAATAGCAATAACTACATACTTGAATATGTTATATACACATTGTGTTGAGTAAGAACAAAAAGTTAGAGATGAGAAAGATGAAATATAGAGAACGTACATATAGTTGAGTGAAACTTGCCAAAACCACATGGCAGATTGGTAACTACACAAAGAAAAGCTCCTTAACGTTTGAGTTGTTTTGTTGCGGATCTGTTTACTTAAACATCGATATACTTATGCTGCCATATCGTCACAAACGCATTATCTGCAAGGAACTCTCACCTACGTAATGGAAATAATAAATGAAATATATATAAATTGTGTATACGCATCTGGAGTTATACTTTTGATAATAGGCGGCAACACTAAATAATGATATGATTTTAGACAGAAATCGACAGAGGTAAAGCCCAAAAATTAATCTGGAGCAACCTGTCCAAACCAAATATAGCACTTATCTTCGAGAAGACATCAATAAGAATCGGCATTCAGGCATTTACTAATAATGTGCTCTCTTCTGGATAATACCCAAAGTAAATAGCTAGAGTATAACCGGTGGGGTGAGATCACCAGTGCATAAGTGGTAAAGTAAGTTCTGATGGAGTACTAACATTACGATCAACTTAATTTACACAAATAAAAAACCTCGATAGAAAAATAGCTAACAATTTTTATATGTTCACAAATTCTCCTTGGTATATGAACACGTTTTCTATGCAATAAGACGTTATGACAGAAAAATAATAATCGGTAAAATTGTCGCACTCCGGATCGCAACCTTCATACACAGCTCAGACAATAGTCCCTTAAGTTCAGTGCCTATGAGATCGAGCAACTTGTACTCCTCTGATTTCATGAAGCCTACCATATTGCACATCTTCGGGTACTCCAATGTCGACATTTATCTATTCAATCAAAAAATGGTTCGTGGCACAATTTGAAGACTCATAAATTTTAAACAATAATTGACAAATTACCATGGAACACTTCATATAACTTAAGGAGGTGAGCGACCTGAATCTATTTTAAAATGTATATAAACCCTAGATAATAAGAGTTACAAAGATCAACGTGATGACGAACTTGAACACGGAAAACATACTAACTTATCTCTCCGATGCAGGCTATGCCGGCTGCTCACTCCAAGTGCCTTGGGAAACATCCGGCTCCTACATATGGCGGAATGCATAAACATATAATCCAATTACTTTAGCACATTAAATTATTAAACTTTTCCCATGTCTACTATTACATGTGCTCGGTCCTGCAACTATACTTATGTGAGACCCTAGAGAATTTTTGGAGAGAAGTCGATGTCACGGGTAAGTATCTACCACGCATCTTTACCAATTGCACCCATGCATCAATAACTATAATATCGCTACCTTTTTCTTAAATAACCTATCTGCCTACCTGAATAATATTTGGCATAGGCCCAGATAACAGAATACTTCTGATAAGCGAGACGAAGCAAGCTGACACGATTTGCGAGCTTCACAAGGCGAGATCGTACTGCCCTATTAGAAACACTACCACGTACACACAGCTAGCTTGATCTGTATTGATCGATTAGCAACAACCCACGTATACAGGAATGAAAGCGACATGCTAGCTAATCTATTTGCGGCCGGCCGGAAACGCAAATTACCACATGAAAGACACACGCGAGATCAATTCAATAAATCAGGAAAATTAGATGGACAGTACCTACATGTGCTGGGGCCTGGGGGCTTCATCTGTGCTCGGGAGTGGGTAGCAGTGTGTACGTCGTCATAGGAGCCATCAGCGAGTGGCTCGTTCTTGTCTTTCCAGCCATGTCTTCTTGGCCACTTCCTTCTTATTGCCTCCCTCCAATGGCTTCCATAATAGGGTAAGAAGAACATCTGGATCTTGAACGTTGCAGAGGAAACTGCGCAGGGGCATGGCATAATGGAGATTCAGCCGGTCATGAACCGGACTAATCTGATTTCACAATCAGCCTTATAGCAATGGCCGAATCCCACCATGTGAATTTTGTGGCGGCTTGCGACGAAGGGAAGGGAAAGGGTCGAGAGGCCAATAACCAAACCCTGTTTTTTCACTCTTTTTTTTTGGAAGAGATATAATGGACGCAAGTTTTTTAGGGAAATGATTAATTACTAATTGATTAGATATTGAGTTAGGAACGTGACTGAATATGGATCTTAGTGTTTTTTGTTCGAACAGTTTTTTTAGTGAATTGCTAGGATATGTAATGGCAAAGGTGGGTAATTAATTTTCGTTTGCTTAGATCAGACGGCTGTAATTTTTTAGCCTATTAAATAAATGGCTAGATGTTTCTAATTTTTATGGTAATTTCTAACATAATTACTTTTTTCTAGTTAGCCCGTAAAGTACTTTTTATATATAATAGATGCCTAACTAGTATTGGCAGTGGTATCTATACCTACTAATAAAACAAGGTGCGTTTCTGCGATTTTTTCATCCGTTCACCATCAATTTTTTTTTCTAGCTGAGGTGGTACTAAACTTTTGTACGTCCGTTTGTTAGCAAAGGAAAAACGTTTTCTGCAGAATTTCGTAGTGCGCCGCGCGCGCTATGGCTCAGTAAAATCAGCCCATGTTTTCCTACCCACGCAGCAATACAAAAATCCTATTTCCCGCACAATGCAGAAAATAGTTTGAGCTACGCACGGAGCGCCCAAGACTCGGCGGCCCATTTTTTTCCGCGTCCTACTTAATTGTTTCTTTTTCTTTTCACTTTTTCCCAATTCCAAGTCTATTTTCTACATTTTTCTGAAATTTGGGATTTATAAAAAATTTCATAATTTCAATTTTTATTCAAATGTCGTAAACACTTACGAGTTACAAAATGTTTGGAATTTGATTTTATTTTTGTCGTGCCAAATTTGTTCAAATTTTAAAAATTATTTGCATGTTCTAAAAAATGTTTGTATTTTTTAAAATTGTTCCAAATTCGATAAATATTCTGGTTCTAATGATTTGTTAAAAAATTGAAACAAATGTTTTCATTACAGAAACACATTGTCTAAAATTCTTCTGAATTTTCAGAAAATGTTCCCATTTTTCAAAACTGTTCTCAACTTAAAAAATGTTCGTATTTGATAAAACATTAATGTTTTTAAGAAATTTTTGTGAATTTCTGGAAATGTTCCGTTCAAATTTTTTATTCCTGCTTTGTCCAAAAATGTATTGATTTTTCAAAAAAGTGTTCGGAATTTGGAAAATTGTTCATGCTGACAAGTATATTCGGTAGTTCATGTTTTGAATTCCAAAATTGTGTTCCTATTTCAAAAAAAATCCAGTTTAAATATTTTCTCATTTTCTTTTTTTTCAGAATTAGCAAATTATTAACATTTTTTGGAAAATGTTTGGCTTTTTTTTAAATTTGTTCAAGATTTAAGAAATGTTACAAATTTGAAAAATATTCTTGTTTTATTGATATATTCAAAAATTGAAAATAATTTTTGCATTAAAAGACATATTTTCTAAAAAAAGTAAATGTTCAAAACATGTTCCCATTTCCAAAAATTGTTCACAAATTCAAAAAATATTCATATTTTTATAAAATGTTCATGATTTTAAGAAATGTTTGCGAATTTCAACAAATGTTCTGTTCAAATTTTTTGTTCGTGTTTTTTTAAATGTATGGAATTTTCAAAAAGCTGCTAACAAATGTTCTGTTCAAAATTTTTGTTCGTGTTTTTTTAAATGTATGGAATTTTCAAAAAGCTGCTCGTAATTTGGAAAGTTGTTCACGTTGCCAAGAATATTTGGCAGTTCATAGTTATTAGTTTTTGAAAAGTTCACAAAAATAAATAAAAATGTCCGAATCTGACATTGCATTATATTCTTAAATATTCATGCTGACATTGGTTAGCAGGACGCGTTTGTTTGAGCGGGTAGCAATATGTGGTCGGGTCTTTGAGGTCGTGAGTTCAATCACTCCCATACTGGGCCTGCTCCGCATCCGGCACATCGAGCTAAGTCGGCTTGTACAGAGTAAGGGACACCATAAATTATTGATGGTGGTGCTTCCATGTGCCAATAAAAGAGAATATGCTGGTTAATTAGAATTGAAAGAAATTGTGGGCGCATGCCAATAAAAGAGAATATATTGGTGTGACCCTAATTAATGAGTGCCACGTTGAACTAGAGAATACGGACATGCGGGGGTCTTGATCCATTCTTATATTGAGCTAGAGGCATGCGAGTTTACTATCCCGTTGCAACGCACGGGCATGTGTGCTAGTTATTTATCTAAAGGATATGGGACATATATTTCTTTCAATTTCATAACTTTCCTATAGCTCAGCTGGTTAGCACGAGCACCTGTCTAGGTCGTGGTCTAGGGTTCGAAACCACCTGGCGCTATTTTCGTTTTTGTCATCTACCTTCGGTCATGTCAAGAACAGTGGCATTTCTGAGCAGTGAAACTTTTTAGTGGCAAAATTGAGTAGTGTAGTACAACCGATGGCAAAATTGATAAAAACCCTTGTTCTATACTTCTCTTTATCAACGATTGTTGTTCTGGTCCGACGGTTCTATGGGGCATTAGCATGACGACTTTCTGATTGTCTACTACAACAAATTGGCCAGGCCACGATGGGGGAGGGTGATGATGATGGCGCACCTTTCAGCTAGCCTCAGTATTCGGTGACAGTAACCCTAAAAAAAAGTTTGCTTCAGTATTTGTAATCGTCGCTAGGTGATCTAGAATTTATGGGTGTAATTGTTATTAGTTTTGTGTTTTTTCTACTGCCATATCAAGAGCGGAAGTTTCCTCTAAAAAAAATTGTTGTTGACATCGGTTTGCACTCGGAGTACAATTGCTAGGACGCTGGCATCCGAACACGAGACAATCCGTTCACGAGCTATATAAGAAAACGAATAGGTGCACGTGGTAGTATATACATAAGCGGAGGGTACCTGGCGCGTACGCCCTGAACCCAAATCTGACCCGCGGCTTTGCCTCCGATCGGTGGAGGTCGCTAGAGTTGCCACCTGGAGGACGCAGAAGAAGACGAGGGCAGCCGCCGGCAACGCCACGCTCCCGGAAGACGTGGTCCTCGAGATCCTCATACGCGTCGCCGACGTCGCGGCCCTCTTTCGCTGCGCCGTGGCGTGCAAGCGATGGCGGGACCTGGTGTCCGACGCAGCCTTCCTCCGACGCCGCTGGCCGGTGGGTGCATGCGACCCGGGCACTCTCCTAGGCTTCTTCCATGACACGTTGATGCCCGTACCGACGCATTTCGTCCCGGCGCCGCGATCGCCGCTCGGCCCTAGGCGGCACTTGCTTAGCTCCTTCTTCCCCAACGCCGGTGGCTTATTAGAGGACGCAGTTCCACTGGCCTCGCGCTCGGGCCTCCTTCTCGTGCGCCTCCGCTCAAGCCTGGGATGATGATGAACGGGGACTCGTCCGCCTGGCCGTGTGCAACCCACTCGCCGGCACATGGGACGAACTACCACCGCTACACCGTGGATCATCCATCATGAGCGAAGAGGCCCAATGCGCCATTCTAACAGACACAGACCACGGTCCGAAGGGACGGCCACGAAAACCACTGCCAGGCTACACAACATTCTTCAAAGTGACAGTCATCACCTTGGGATATCATAGGAGGCCTTACAGCATGTGCACTTTCTCTTCCACTGAGTCGAGTTGGAGCGCACCTAGAAGGTGCTTTGCACTTCTGGAGTATACCTTCGTCCATGGCAACCTTGTCGTGTCTCGGGGCAAGGTGCACTGGCTCATCAAGGGCTTGGGCCATATGTTCCTCCAATCGATGTCACCATCAACAGTCTGCCTTTGCTTATGGGCCTGAAGAGAAGAGGCATTGAGTGTGATACTTTGTGCGTTTGTTGCAGAAGGCTCGACGAGGACGGGGCGCATCTGTTCTTAAAATGCAAAGAGGTGAAGCAGGTATGGCGAGCACTACAAATGGAAGAGGTTCGGCTGCGTATGTGTGCGTGTTCTGTTGCAAGAGGAGTGGTTAAATTACTGCTAGAACTGGACGTGGAAAAAAAGACCCTAGTGGTCTGTATGCTATGGTGTTGGTGGACGAGGCGGAACAATATAAATGCAAAGGAGAAGGGGGAAACGATTGATGGTTTACTGTCGAGAATCCGTGCGTGTACTTCTGACTATCTGAACCTGTGTGCAGCAAAAGAATGTTCAGAGAATGCCAGTGTTCAGCAGGTTTGGAGAAGGCCAGTGGGTGACAAGCTAAAGATCAATATTGATGGTTCTTTCCATGCAGAGACTGGTACAGGAGGCTGGGGCTTCGTTGTACGCGACAACCAGGGGGATGTGAGAGGCTCGGGTGCGGGCTGCCTCCGGCATGTGGCCACGGCGGTACAGGCGGAAGCAATGGCGTGCTCGGAGGCCATGCAAGCTGCTGTTGAGTGGGGAATGACAGACATAATTGTTGAAACAGACTGCCAGTCTCTGGTGCGTGCAGTACAGGGAACTGAATTTGATCTAGCACCTGAAGGAGTTATCTTTAAGGACCTGCGTCTTTTTGCTCTTCTGCACTTTAATTCTGTTAGCTTTTCTTTTACCCCAAGGGGCTGTAATATTTTGGCCCATGTACTTGCTGCCATGGGTGCTCGTGGACAATCTCCAAAACAGCTGTGGTCTGAGGAGTTGCCGGACGATGTAAAAGTTAGGACGGCCAGCGTTTCTGCTGAGCCAGTGGGTTAATGGAATCGGGTGTTCCATCTCAAAAAAAAGGGCCTGGGCAACTTTTGGACCCTTGGATTCTGCATTGAGACTGAGCACATCTCCATAACACAGCTTCCGATTCCACAGGACTTCTGCGAATACAACAGCTTTAACCATTCACCGGTACTTAGCGTGGCAGCTGATGGCAAATTATCACTGATTTGCCTACATAAAAATTTCCTCCAGGTACAGATATTTACATGTAAAGGTGACGAAGGAGATGGCAATGGTGTTGCTGACGCACTACATACTGAGGTCATCGAGCTCAAACACAAACCAAGGCAGACCACCAAAGCACTCTACATGTATGTGGGCGAGAAGAGCGCGGCACTGCTTGTCATTGACCAACGCAAGTTCATGTGCGCTGTCAATCTCGAAACAGGGACAATTGATGAGGTCACGGGCCTGTTTGGTTACTTTAAAGGACATACCGTCGTGCCTTTCGAGATTGATTGGTCGGCCTTCTTCATGTCCAGCTTGGAGGCCCATTTAAATCATGTCGTGGACTCATATATTGTTTAGTGTTTCATTTTGAGAATATGTTGCTTAATGTTGATTTTGTAAGCGACGACATTGCGGCTAAAAGGTTACTGCAGGAACCGCAAGTTCTTTATGATCATTGGCGAAATCTACTAACATAGAAATATACCGTTTACAATTATGCTTGTTGTAGGGCTGCGTGCATCACTTGATGCAGAGGTCCCACATTTTGAAAACAATTATGATTATGTACAATAGAGCAAGGATTGACAAAATCCTAACTCATCGATCGAAGAGTGCACCAACAGAGGATGGACTAGGTAGCACGATCAGTCCTAGAATAGTGATTCGATAACCAACACGCTAAGAATGAGATTATTGTCCATTAACTACCAAGCAACAGGGTTGCTAGGAGTATTGATTCCACACATCACGGTTCACCTGTCGGCATTCCGGTTACAACCAACACGGAGACCAAGAAATGAATAATGATGGCGAAAGTATCACTGTATCAAGAACTCATAAGAGGTTGTGCAATTCTCATGTCATTCTTGATATGAAAGAGAGTGACACTCCAAGGTAGAACAGAGCAAAAGCTGGATTGGCATTTTGATATGTGGAATACAACTACTTTGACCCAATCCTCGAAGTGGACAAGGTACTGGAGTTTGTTTCTCCTCGTCATTCCGGAATAGAATGGCTTGACGGACCACAAGAGTAAAAGGCACCGATAAACACGAATGCACACATACTCCTGGCTATCAACTGATAGGCTAAGGTCGGAATACAACTAAAGGGGGACAACTCAAGGAACATATAATTTTTTGAGTTGTGGACGCATGGATTAGTATGCCGAACAAGTTCAACATATTTCTTCCGGATAACCCATGCAGAAGAAGAAGGACTGGCAGATTCACAATTTGAATGGAGAACTCGTCAAGAGCACTCTTATTGTGATATTTTGGTTCAACGAACTTCCGCCAAGGATGGTTCATGGTATTAGGAAGAATGATATACCATGGACCTCGAAGACTATCACAAGGTTACTAATATCCTAAAGGAACTAGCAAACACTATCAACATAAAGTAAGTAGGGTGAATCTCGGGTTCAAGAACCCAGGAATAGAATACCTACTACTAAATGGCATCACGGGATCCTTTCGAGAATGACAGCCAGAATCATCACATTGGGAATACAAGACATGGCTAGATTACTAGATGGTTTTCTAAGATGCCTAGGGTCATAGTAATAGCTTCAACATATACGCCGAGGCAACGGAGTACCTCAACTCAACGATTAGTGTGGTTAACCTGGCCCAAAGGAACATCGAGAACGGAAAGAAGGGATTTGCAAATGCATCAGACTATTTAGAAACCTGGGAAGACTCGGACAGCATAACGGCTGTTAATGCTCAAAAAGATTTGAGAAATCCTGCAAAAATGGTGGCATAACCTCTCAACATCATAATATAAAGGTTCTGAGATTAACTAACAACACACGGAAGTAGTAGGAACTGAACTGGGGCTTGAAACCATCAATCCTATAAGTCTACGGATTAGTAACACGTGATCCTGATAGATAGATGAGAAGCCTAGTTCTTAATCCCCGTAGAAAAGAAGAGGTTGACTCAGATCAGAAGGGCATAAGGTAAAGGAGTAAAAAGATCCTTACGTTCCCTTCCACAATCAATTCCCTTATATAACTAAAGCATTTCTAGACTCAACTTCGAATAGTTTGGCTTGGTAATCCTACAGGCAGTCAGGCTCTGATACCAAAGCTGCCAGGACCCCGATCCTAAGTCACACCGATCTAGCATGTAACACATCATATCACTTTGCGGCCTCACGCACGGTATTCCCACGGGTGCCACCTTACCTGGCCCGGGACCGTTTGCGCCTTTTGGCTCATGTATATGATAGTGTCGCTAGCATCCATATGACAGAGAACCCGGGCCGACATGACTAGTCGTGAACCCAAAGTGGCGCTAACTTACGGGGACAGGCATACATGAACCAGCATCGAACGTGTCAGTCATCAGCGTGTGAATCCGGGCTATAGCAACTGGGCTAACAGGACTCCGGGAACCCGGGGTGTAGCAGGCTAGCAGGACTCCGGAAGTCACCGCGTGACATTTCCCCGAAGGGACAGACACAGGAACGAAGTGGATCACATGCCGGCCAGTCTAAGTGTTCCGGAGCAGTAGTAACTGGGCTAGCAGGACTCCGGTAAACCGGGCTGTAGCATACTACCATGGCTCAGTGGAAGCATGAGACTACATTTCCCCATAAGAGAGGCTACCAAGGATAGACAACTAGGTTGTCGGATCCCACCAATACCAAGCATTTCAATCATACACACAATATGCTTGATATGTGTAAATACAACATGGCATCACAACAAAACTCTACAACTCAAAGTATTTATTCATTAGGCTCCGAGGAGCCAAGGATTACAAACATGGGTCTGAGGACCCAGCATTCAAGTCATACAAGAAACAAGCACAAGTGGAAGCTTAACTTGTCTGAGTACAGACAACTACAAATGAAAAAGGCTGAGAAGTCTGACTATCTACAAGACCCTCCCAAGGGTACAAGATCATAGCTGAGGTAACAAGCTAAATGTCGAAGTCCACGCGGAACTACTAGTGAGACTGAAGTCTCTCTGCAAAACATAGAATAAGCAAACGTGAGTACAAATGTACCCAGCAAGACTTACATCAGAACTAGCTACATATGCATCGGTATCAATAAAGGGGGTGGTGGAGTTTGACTGCAGCAAGCCAGCTTTGACTCGGTGGCTATCCTGAACTATGACTGCAAGTATCTCTTTTGGGGTGGCGCACACGAGTCCACATATTCACCATAACAATACACCACTATGGATCCGCTCCCGTCTCCCTACGAGAACGCCATCCATAGCACTCACGCTTATCTTGCGCATTTTAGAGTATCCACTTTCACTTGTCTATGAACTATACAGGCAACCCAGAAGTTCTTTACCGCGGACACGGCTATTTGAATAGATCATGTTAACCCTGTAGGGGTGTACTTCTTCATACACGCTCTCGCCACTTACCACCATGTACACGTCGTGTATCTCGGCAACCTTCAAGCGGAAGCCTGGCGAGGGAGTCGGCCACGACCTGACTAACCACCCAAGTCTCTAGTCCAGGTTTATCGCCTATTCGGGTTCCATCCGCAAGGAGATCCGGCCGGGGTGTCGCTCACGGCCCCAAACGATGTGTGCAGGGTTCCCAAGCCCACCTCGACGGATGGTTCTACGCTTGGTACACGGTGCCATTGTGCCTAGTCTGTCCCAAGCCCACCTGTACCGGGTGCCACTTGATAGACTACTAACACTACCTACAAACACCAGAAACTAGTTGCAACTCCTGGACAGAGATCAGGTTGATTAATAAGTCGAGAGAGCTTGGAGCGCCCGGAGCCCAATGTGTGGTAGTAACTGTTCATGGATCACAAACACAGAACTCAGTTCCTGAGGACGGCTGCAATGAGACAACCCACCATGTACTCCTACATGGCCTCTCACCGCTACCTTTACCAAATTGTGTTCACACACTTATCTCTCAACAGTAGGACATGTTCACCACATTCCAATTCATCCCCGATGAATCAGACCTGACTCAACTCTAAGCAATAGCAGGCATGACAACAAGCATGAATGAGTAGGCACATCAGGGCTCAAACAACTCCTAGTCATGCTAGTGGGTTTCATCTATTTACTATGGCAATGACAGGTCATGCAAAGGAAAGGGGTTCAACTACCGCAGCATGTAACAGTTGAATCGTTGTTGTCCTAACGCAGTAAAATAGAGCAGGAGCGCGAGAGTGGGATTGTATCGGAATGAATAAGGGGGTCTTGCTTGCCTGGCACTTCTGAAGATAGTATAGTTCTTCATCGGTGTCATCGAACTCATCATCGAAACCACGTTTACTGAGAGGGGACAAACACCGGCAAACAAGAGGGAACACAATCAATGCAATGCAACAATATGATGCATGATCATGACATGTCAAGAATGTTATGATTTACACTAATGCATCTAGCAACAGTTTAAATGAAGTCCATATGAACTAAGGGTTCATATGCAAACTCCATATTTAGCATTTAAAATGCCATTATCATGTTTTCACCTATACAGCAGGTATAACTTAGTTTGACATGCATGAAAATGCCATATTCAGATTCTTTGGATTTTTCTAATAATTTTTCATATATAATTTATTTCATTTGGAGTTATAGATTATTTTCTATGATTTTTACAAGTTTTAAACATTTTCTGGAATTTCTAATTATATAGAATTAAACTAATTCCAGAAAATGAATTACTGCGTCAGCACTACATCAACATGACATAAGCAAGTCAATGGGGCAGCCCAGGTCAAACTAGCCAGTGGGTCCCGTGTGTCAGTGATTAGACTAACTAACCTAATTAAAATTAACCCTAACTAACTTGGTTAGCCGGGCGGGGCCCGCATGTCAGTGACCCAGGGGGGTCAAATCCCTGGTCAACCGGGGCTAAACCACCGGCGTGTAGCCGCTGGCAACGACCAGACGCGGTGGAGGCTCGGGATCGTTCCTCCGACGACCAAAAGCAAGGCGGAGGGCATCTATGCCGAGCTGGCGAATGCGCGCATCCAACGGGGCAAGTGGGAGCAGCTGGGGTGGCCGGAGCTCACCGGAAAAGAGCTCGCGGCGGCGGCCGGCGTGCGGGTGTGCTTGGGGTCGGTGTTATACTACACGGCAGGGGCCACGGAGGGGTGCTACGGGCACCTGGTGATGCACTGAGCGCTATGACGCGCTCGGTTGCGGCTCTAGGTGACGGTGGCCACGGCGGCGGCATGGCCGGCGGAGCCAAGCTCCCGGCCGCGACGGCAATGGCGTTAGCGGAAGCAAAAGAGCCAGAGGAGAGGGGGATCGACGCGAAAGCTCACAACGGTTGCAGTGGAGCCAACGACGAGCTCGGAGGTGGTCCGACGCAGGCGGAACGGCGACGGCGATCTCGGGCGGCCAGCGATGAAGAAGGCGGCGATGACGGCTCCACAGGGCGTTCGGCGTCTCGTAGCTTGACGGAGAGGTAGCAGGCGACGTGGCAGAGCTCGCAAGCATGACGGGCAGTCGAGGGGACGGCGGGGAGCGTGTGGGCAGCGAACGGCGGCGGCGACGACGTTCGGTTGCGGGAAAGAGAGCGGCAGAGGCGGGAATGAGCACGGGGGAGAGTGCGAGGCGGTCGGGAAGGTTGTGTGGCATGCGCGGAGGCATCCAGGCGTCGGGGACGCAGGCAGACGCCCTGGTGGCGTGGCGCTCTCAGGCGCGCGCGCGTGCTCGTCCTTCTGGCGCGAGGAGGAGGACGACTGGCGTGGCCAGTCGGCTGGGCCGGCTTGGTGGGCCAGAGCAGATGGGCCGCCAGGTAAGCTACAGGTAAGCTCTCTTTTCCTTTTGTTTCAGTTTTTCTATTTCCTTTATTCTGTTTTGAATTAGTAAAAATACTAATCCATTTTGTAAAATCCTGAAAATAATTGTGGCCCGTGTTTGGATTAATTCCAACAACCCACAACTAGTTTCAGAATTATTAGAACATTTAAAAATATTTATAGGATTTAAATGCCCCAATTCAAATACGATATGAGTTAATTCAAAAATCCAGAATGTCCTAGAAATATATTCATCATTTTTGGCAGAGGTTTTCACCTTTATCATAAAACATGAACATTTTCAAAGGGCATTTTGGGTTCTTTGAAAAAGATTTTGTATTGAACCTAGTTGATTTGATCTGGTGCTAGGGTTTGCACAATCCCCATCTCAACTTTAAAAGAAATTTAGACATGATGCAACAACCAAGCTAGTCCAAGTGCATAGCAAGGTTAGGGATGTTACAACTCACCCCCACTAAACAAGAATCTCGTCCCGAGATTCAAGACGTGAGGTAAGAGGAAAGGGGGTCACAAAACTATCACAATCTTCATGATCCATTTGCCCTTCTCAAGAACGTTGATTCGATCATCATCTTGATCTTGACATCTTTGCTTTCGAGATCTTCATCCAACACGACGACAGAAATAAACTCTATAGGATTCGATCTTCTCGAAGATCGAGCAACTCACGATCAATTCATGGAATTAAACATAATAACATCTCCTGAGCTGAGAGACATAACACACATCAGGGGTGATGGAAAAGTACATGACGAAGGTTGAAGTTGGTAGGCAATGATTCCACGCTTGAGTAAGATGGTGCATGGTTTCAAGATAGCGATGAAATAATTACAATGATTCCATAACAGGGCACCTTAGAAGAGATGAATCGTAGAATTATTCCCTTAAGTGGCAAAAGAATTACTTTTGATACAACGATCATTGAAACTCTTCATACCAGCCTAAGGAAAATCATAATTGGTCGTTTCAAAGAGTTCGAAGAAATGACATACTCAAACTAGAATAGATGATGTGGACTACCTTGTTGAAGACAACTCAATGGATGATTTTTGCTTATCATCGAAAATGGATGGGACCCATGGGAGGACCACTTTTGGAGATGATCTTGGACAACAACTGCTGAGAAGGGCAGCCCATGGGAAATTAGCACAATGGCGGTGCAAGCTGGGAACAAAATGTAATTGTTGGTGTTCCAACCATCATATCTGCCTGAGATTCAGATCTGATTGGTATCAGGATATTTCATACATCATGTCTGGAAAATAAAGTTTTCAACACAAATCGACAAGACGATGTTGCGAGATTCTCAGGAAATGAACTACGGTAGCGAGCTCCAAAACATGAGCTAGTTCTGCTACAAACCTGTGAACACGCTGTCCAAGACAAGCATGATCACATAGTAGTCTTACAATAAAAACACTACCGAGTTCTGATGGGGAACCATCATTGAGGATATTGAAGTCCTTGTATACTTATCGATGAACTTCTTATCCTTGAACAGATCAATCAGTGGCTTGGTGTGCTAGGGAATACATATGGAATGAAGATGATCATTCTATCAGACCATAGAATACTTCGCACATGCATGACTAACTTGGGATGATTCCAGAGGAAGCAAAAACGAACTTTCTTGAATTCACGGCGGCAACTTACATCAAATGCACGTGAATCAAAGGAAGTCACTTCTTACACCAAACATATGCTTCATGAGCTAGCATGAAGAAATGCTTTCAAAGTTTCCAACACTAACTTAATGTTCAACATGAATCATGGATAAGATGAAACTATTGCCGATGGGCTCAACAACAGGTCATCTAGATTTCCGTGAAGATGGAATTCCATGATTATGTGGACAAGGTGATAGCATTGGTCAGACCCAAAAGATATAATGGTGTATGCTCGAGGAAACAACCACGAGTAAGACAACATTACGAACATCATTGGTTCTGATTTGATTTGAGGATAGCCCACACTCAAATCAAAGTTTGGACAAGACAATAGATCCAGCAATTGATCACAAGGATCAATCAATGAAGATATCATCTTTCTTCAACACACACACACAAAAAGATAACCCTTAAAATGAACTAAGTCAGACAAGCTTTCATCTTCCAACTCTCCAAGTTGTTGTTTAGCTCAACTGACTAGTTCAGGGTATCCAACATAGAATCTTGGAGAATGGGTGGTTTATAAGAAAACCATCTTGATCACGAGCTCAACATAGCGGTCAGGGAACGACCTGGTAATACTTCCGATAAGATATCCGGAAAAATCACAAACCACCGATATGTTATTAAGCTCGAGAACAATCTTGCTTTTCAGGGCAAGACAATATGATCAATAGAGCAAGGATTGACAAATCCTAACTCATCGATCGAAGAGTGCACCAACAGAGGATGGACTAGGTAGCACGATCGGTCCTAGAATAGTGATTCGATAACCAACACGCTAAGAATGAGATTATTGTCCATTAACTACCAAGCAATGGGGTTGCTAGGAGTATTGATTCCACACATCACGGTTCACCTGTCGGCATTCCGGTTACAACCAACACGGAGACCAAGAAATGAATAATGATGGCGAAAGTATCACTGTATCAAGAATTCATAAGAGGTTGTGCAATTCTCACATCATTCTTGATATGAAAGAGGGTGACACTCCAAGGTAGAACAGAGCAAAAGCTGGATTGGCATTTCGATCTGTGGAATACAACTACTTTGACCCAATCCTCGAAGTGGACAAGGTACTGGAGTTTGTTTCTCCTCGTCATTCCGGAATAGAATGGCTTGACGGACCACAAGATTAAAAGGCACCAATAAACACGAATGCACACATAGTCCTGACTATCAACTGATAGGCTAAGGTCGGAATACAATTAAAGGGGGACAACTCAAGGAACATATAATTTTTTGAGTTGTGGACGCATGGATTAGTATGTCGAACAAGTTCAACATATTTCTTCCGGATAACCCATGCAGAAGAAGGACTGGCAGATTCACAATTTGAATGGAGAACTCGTCAAGAGCACTCTTATTGTGATCTTTTGGTTCAACGAACTTCCGCCAAGGATGGTTCATGGTATTAGGAAGAATGATATACCATGGACCTCGAAGACTATCACAAGGTTACTAATATCCTAAAGGAACTAGCAAACACTATCAACATGAAGTAAGTAGGGTGAATCTCGGGTTCAAGAACCCAGGAATAGAATACCTACTACTAAATGGCATCACGGGATGCTTTCGAGAATGACAGCTAGAATCATCGCATTGGGAATACAAGACATGGCTAGATTACTAGATGGTTTTCTAAGATGCCTAGGGTCATAGTAATAGCTTCAACATATACGCCGAGGCAACGGAGTACCTCAACTTGACGATTAGTGTGGTTAACCTGGCCCAAAGGAACATCGAGAATGGAAAGAAGGGATTTTCAAATGCAACAGACTATTTAGAAATCATACTAAAACTTTATTCTACTAGATCAAGATATTACTAAAAGGATCGAACTAAGAAAAAGGTAAAGATAGGAGTGTGATGGTGATACGATACCGGGGCACCTCCCCCAAGCTTGGCAGTTGCCAAGGGGAGTGACCATACCCATATGATTATATCTCCTTTGCTGAGGAAGAAGATGGCGGTGATGATGGATAGTCGCACATCGAGCGTAGCAGATCTTCCAGATTACGGATAATGCCCTTGAGTGCGATGATATGCTCCTTCAACAAAATATTTTCACTAGGTGGAAGGATGTCTTCTTCTTCTGCTGCCGGGGCCTGATCTTCCACGGCCTTCTTGATCCCATCATCCTTGTTGATCTCCCTGGGTTCTTCTCTCTTCAGCTCTATCTTCATTAGCCAAGCATCGTTGCCCTGATTGTTGGAGGAGGGGGACGACATGATGCCTGGCCTTCACGACTCTGACAGAAAACAGCTCGAAACAAAAACAGAGGATATTTGTGTGGTACGGTGGTCAAAACCTTTGGGTGATTATATAATGAATTTTTACCGACCAAAATAAGTATCGTGCAAGAAAACGGAGTCCGGAAAGCGCACGAGGTGCCCACGAGGCAGGGGGCGCGCTCAGGGGGTAGGGCGCGCCCTCCACCCTCGTGGAAGACTCGTGTCCTTCCCGGACTACTTCTTATTTTCCTATTTTTCTAAATATTCCAAAACGGAGAAAAATTGCCATTAGAACTATTTTGGAGTCGGTTTACTTACCGTACCACATACCTATTCCTTTTCGGAGTCTGAAACGTTCTGGAAAGTGTCTCTTATGCCGGGGTTACGGTTTCAATAACATTAGTTTCAACATTTATAGGATTACCTGAGATATAATGTTTGATTCTTTGACCGTTCACCACCTTCTGATTTGTGCCTTCAAAGTTGTTGATTTTTATGGCACCAGAACGATAGACCTCCTCGATAACGTAAGGACCTTCCCATTTAGAGAGAAGTTTTCCTGCAAAAAATCTTAAACGAGAGTTGAATAGTAACACATAATCACCTACATTAAACTCACGCTTTTCTATCCTTTTGTCATGCCATCTTTTAACTTTTTCTTTAAACAATTTGGCATTTCCATTCATCTAGTGAGCTAATGTCAAATAACCTGTTCTCACCGGCAAGTTTGAAATCATAATTGAGCTCTTTAATGGCCCAATATGCCTTATGTTCTAGCTCGAGAGGTAAGTGACATGCTTTTCCATAAACCATTTTATACGGAGACATACCCATAGGATTTTTATATGCAGTTCTATAGGCCCATAATGCATCATCAAGTTTCTTGGACCAATTCTTTCTATATCTATTAACAGTCTTGTGCAAAATTAATTTGAGCTCTCTATTACTCAATTCTACTTGACCACTGGACTGCGGGTGATATAGAGATGCAATTCTATGATTAACATCATATTTAGCAAGCATTTTGCGAAAAGCACCATGAATAAAATGTGAACCACCATCAGTCATTAAATATCTAGCATTTCTTTAAGCATCTTAATAGAGGTGTTATGATCAGCACTACTAGTTGGAATAGCTTCTACCCACTTAGTACCGTAATCAACAGCAACTAAAATATGTGTATACCCATTAGAGGAAGGAAAAGGTCCCATGTAATCGAAGCCCCAAACATCAAATGGTTCAATAACAAGTGAGTAATTCATTGGAATTTCCTGACGTCTACTAATATTACCAATTCTTTGACACTCATCACAAGATAAGACAAACTTACGAGCATCCTTGAAGAGAGTAGGCCAATAAAAAATGGATTGCAATACCTTATGTGCAGTTCTATCACCAGCGTGGTGCCCTCCATAAGCCTAAGAGTGACACTTGAGTAGGATATGTTCCTGTTCATGCTCAGGTATACAACGCCTAATAACACCATCTACTCCTTCTTTATAAAGATGTGGGTCATCCCAGAAGTAATGTCTTAAATCATAGAAAAACTTTTTTCTTTTGCTGGTATGTGAAACTAGGTGGTATAAATTTAGCAACAATGTAATTAGCATAATCAGCATACCATGGAGCAGTACGAGAAGCATTTATGACAGCTAATTGTTCATCAGGAAAGCTATCATCAATAGGTAGTGGGTCATCAAGAACATTCTCTAACCTAGCACTAGTAGAAAAAGGGGCTTTTGGCTCGGTTGGTAAGGGCCTTTAGTCCCGGTTTTTGAACCGGGACTAAAGGGTCGTTACTAATGCCTCCCCCCTTTAGTCCCGGTTTTTACACGAACCGGGACTAAAGGCCGCGGCCACGTGGAGCTCCACCTTTAGTCCCGGTTGGTAACACCAACCGGGACTAAAGGAAATTTTATGATTTTTTTTTGAAAAAATTTTGAATTTTTTTTATTTTCAAATTTCTGAATTATTTTAACCTCTAATCTCTAATCACCACCTGTCGGAGTAAATGGCCACGGGTAGCCTAACCGACTGCCCCTGGTTCTTCTGAAAAATTTATCAGGCCTTCGGGCCTCCAAGCACTCCGAGCATTGGGCCGCCTTCCCTGGCCGGCTACCTCTGAAGCCGACTCCCGGAAGGCGACCCAGCCTCACCTACTCCTCCCCAGGATGACTAACAGGGTGGCCGACTTCAAGAAGCCGGCCAAGAAGGACGCCGACTCCAAAGAGCCGGCCGAGCCTTCCATGAGTTGAAGAAAATGCTGACCACTCCGCCTGTCCTGGCTGCGCCGACTGAGAAGGAGCCCATGCTCCTCTACATCGCCGCGACTAGCCGAGTCGTCAGCACTGTTGTTGAGGTCCAGCGCCCGGAGGAAGGCCGAGCCCAGCTGGTCCAGAGGCCGGTCTACTATCTCAGCGAAGTACTATCCAGCTCAAAGCAAAACTACCCGCACTACCAGAAGATGTGCTATGGAGTGTACTTCGCTGCCAAGAAACTGAAGCCCTACTTCCAAGAGCACCCCATCACGGTCGTATGCACTGCCCCGCTCGCCGAGATCATAGGCAGCCGGGATGCATCCGGCCGGGTAGCCAAATGGGCCATTGCCTTGGCGCCCTACACGATCTTCTACCAACCCCGCACCGCCATCAAGTCGCAAGCATTGGCCGACTTCCTCGTCGACTGGGCCGAGACCCAGTACTTACCACCGGCTCCCGACTCTACCCATTGGCGGATGCACTTTGACGGGTCCAAGATGCGCACCGGCTTGGGAGCCGGCATCGTCCTCACCTCTCCCAAAGGCGACAAGCTCAAGTACACGCTGCAGATCCACTTCGCCGCCTCCAACAACGTGGCCGAGTACGAGGCGCTCGTACATGGGCTCCGGCTAGCCAAAGAACTTGGCATACGCCGGATCCTGTGCTACGGCGACTCCGACTTGGTGGTCCAGTAGTCGTCTGGCGACTGGGACGCCAAGGATGCGAACATGGCGAGCTATCGTTTCCTCGTCCAGCAGATAAGCGGATACTTCGAAGGGTGCGAGTTCCTTCACGTGCCAAGGGCCGACAACGACCAAGCAGATGCCCTAGCACGGATCGGCTCCACCCGACAAGGCATACCGACTGGCGTCTCCCTCCAGCGCCTCCTCAAGCCGTCTATCAAGCCGTCTCCAGAGTCGGATTCCATCTTCGTACCGCCTGCGCCAGAAACAGCCGGATCCGACTGGAGAAATCCCGCAGGCGGCACGGGGACTCCGACGACTGGCCCGGGGACTGCCGTAGTCGCACCCGGCCCGGGGACTTCAGAACCCGGCTCGGGGACTGCAGCAGTCGGCCCGGGGACTGCAACGACACAAGAAGCGATGGCCGACTCCAATGCAACACCCAACCCACCCACCCGAGTCATGGTGGCCACATTAACAGAAGAAGAAGTCACAGCTCCCTCATGGGCCCAGCCCATCCTCAAGTTCCTAGTCAGCAGAGAGCTGCCGGCTGACGAGATCTCAGCAAGACTAGTGCAACGACGAGCCGCAGCATACACAATAATCAACAAAGAGCTTGTGAAGCGCAGCGTCACTGGAGTCTTCCAGCGTTGTGTCGAGCCAGAAAAAGGAGTGGCAAGCCTCAAAGACATCCACCAAGGCGAATGCGGCCATCACGCAGCCTCAAGATCCCTCGTGGCCAAGGCTTTCCGCCACGGTTTCTTCTGGCCGACTGCCTTGGAGGATGCTAAAGAAATAGTCAAGAGTTGCAAAGGATGTCATGTTTTTAGTTCCAAGCAACACCTGCCGGCTTTTGCCCTCAAAACCATTCCCCTCACTTGGCCTTTTGCCGTCTGGGGACTGGACATGGTGGGCCCTTTCAAGACAGCCCGCGGTGGCCTGACACATCCACTTGTTGCTGTGGACAAGTTCACAAAGTGGATCGAAGCCAAGCCGATTAAGAAACTGAACGGGCCGACTGCCATGACATTCATCACCGACATCACTACTCGGTACGGCGTGCCGCACAGCATCATCACCGACAATGGCACGAACTTCGCCAAAGGAGCACTGGCACGTTTCTGCGCGACGCAGGGCATCCGACTGGACTTAGCGTCCGTTGCCCACCCGCAGTCAAACGGCCAGGTCGAGCGCGCAAATGGACTCATCCTCTCCGGCATCAAGCCCCGACTGGTTGTACCACTGGAGCGATCGGCCGGCTGCTGGCTCGAAGAGCTGCCGGCTGTCCTCTGGAGTCTGCGCACTACACCCAACAAGTCAACCGGCTTCACTCCATTCTTCCTCGTGTACGGTGCCGAGGCTGTCATCCCAACAGACATCGAGTTCGACTTGCCTCGGATCACCATGTACACGGAGGAGGAAGCCAAAGAAGCAAGAGAAGACAGCGTCGACCTACTGGAAGAAGGCCGGCTGTTAGCCCTCAGCCGGTCCGCCATCTACCAGCAAGGGCTGCGCCGCTACTACAACCGCAAGGTCAAGCCAAGATCCTTCCAAGAGGGCGACCTCGTGCTCCGGCTGATCCAGCGAACAGCCGGCCAGCACAAGCTCTCGGCCCCTTGGGAAGGCCCCTTCGTCGTCAGCAAGGCACTCAGCAACGACTCCTACTACTTGATCGACGCGCAAAAACCAAGAGCACGCAAGAGAGACGACTCCGGCAAGGAGTCGGAGCGACCATGGAACGCAAACCTCCTAAGACGATTTTACAGCTGAAAAGCAGTATGTATCACGCTCCCCTTTTGTATTAAGTACAAACCAACAGGCCCCCCGAACAGTACTCGGGGACTGCCTTTTATTTATCTATGAATGACGAGTGTCATATCCATGAATGTATTATTACATTTTGAATTTTTGTCCGGCACCGGGTTCGACTAGTCGGCCCGGGGACTGGCCGCCTTAAGCTATATCGAAAGTTTTTCCTAAAGTCAGAAAAGTAGTGCGCCGGCTCCCGAGTCCTCTCTTGTTGAAAGTCGCAGCTCAAAGAACTGACTGTCCGACTAGCAAGAGGAAAGACAAAAAGGACGCCCACACGAAAAACGGCTAAGGAACAACGAACCTATATAGCAAAAAGACGGCCTCCAAACATGCCTGCCGATTGTCAAAGCAGCCGGCTGGCCGGCTTCCTAGAAAACTTAGCTTTAGTCCAGCAGAGCTAAAGTACTTCCCCCTCCCCAATCGGCCAGGCACTCCCCGGCTACAGATTGCAGAGCAACTGTCTGACTAGGGAGGCGGCAACCAAGGAAGGGCGGCAAAGGAAAAAGCAGAAGGACAAAGAGCAAAGCACAAGGAAAGGCCAAATGCATAAGCTATATATACATAAAGCCGCCAACAGGCCGGCAACAGACATAAGTGCAAATACACCCAGTGGGTGGAATTGTGCGAATTTAACCAAACATTGTTCTAAAGAGTAACAAGACAGGAAAGGCAAAAGACGGCAGACTAGGGCGCGACATGGAGGCCGAGCTGGTCGATGAAGGCAGCCTCGCCGGCTGAAGGAGTGGCCGACTAGCGGGCCCCGGCTTGACCACCACCTGCGGCAGGAGGCGTGGAGGCGCGCGACGTGGTGCTGGAGGTGCGGTCAGGCTGAGGCTGGCCGGCTGCTCCACCAGCCGGCTCGGCGTCCTCACCCTCCTCCTCCTCTTCCTCACCCTCGTCGCTGGAGTCGATCTCCTCCGCCGAGTCTTCGTCATGCTCCGGGTCCAGCCCGAACCACTCCTCCGGCTGGGCGACTCCATTGTCGTCCACCTCGGGGGCGAAGACGCTGGTGTCGGTGTAGTCGGCGATCGCCGAAGCCCGCCGGATGATGGCCGGCCGCGCCGGCTCCAGCTCCGTGTCGGCTTGCTGCCGCCAGGTAGCCAGCTGGTCCAGGTTCAGGCCAGGATACAAGGCCTTGACGATCTCCAGCGCCCGCCTGGCACCGGAGCGAGCCGCCGACGCCTTCCAAGCCTCGAAGCGGCCGACTGCCACCTCCAGCCAGTCGGCGGTCCGACTGGGGGTGCGAGGGACCGCTTGGCCGGGCCAGAGGGCGGCCAAGACCTGCGCCCCGGCACGCTGAAGCTGGCGGAGCAGCCGGTGAGCCGGCTGGATGCGAGCCTGGATCGCCAGGAGCTGTTCCTCCAGCGAGCGGCCGGCAGTTGGCGAGATCTGAAAGCCGGCTTGCCTCTTCGCTTGGCGACGGGCCTCGATGGCCTGGTTGGCGGCAGTTGAATAGCCAGGGAAATACTCTGTGCAAGAAGAAAGGAAGAAAGGAACACCAAAATCAGAAAGCAAGCCAAAGTGGCAGACGACAAGAAAGGACGAAGGGGTAGGCGGCTTACCGTCAACCAGATCTTCGATCTGGCCGTAGCCAGAGACCAGAGTCTGCCTGGCCTCAGCCCAGCCAGCCGCCTCCGTCTCGAATTCGGCCTGGAGAGCGGCTTCGCGATCCTGCGCAGCCTTCAGCGCCGCCTTGTGGCCTTCCTCCTGGTCGGCCAGCTTCTTGACCAGGCGGTCGCGCTCCTGCTCCAAGGCGGCGAGCTCGGCGTCCTTGGCACGAAGAGCAGTCTGGGACTCCCCCAGCTGTGCCCTCAGACTGGCGTTGGCCGCTGCAAAGTCGGCAGAAGAAGAAGAACAGTAAGAAGTCGTCAAGGAAGATTCGACCCGACTGCTCAGCAGTCGGCCCGAATCTCGGGGACTACACCCAGTGGGTGCGCTGACGCGCCCCCACATGAGATAAAGATCAAGTCACATACCTCGGCTCTCTGTAAGGTCGGCGGTCTTCTGAGTCAGCTCCCGAGCCTGGGAGTTGAAGGCGGCCGCTCGAAGGTTGTGGTAGTCCTGCAAGATGGACAGAAGACCGAAGTGAGAACAAAAACAGCAAAGACAAATCCTCCAAGAAGTTCCAAGCCGCCTGCTCAGCAGCCGGCTCGGAACTCGGGGACTACACCCAGTGGGTGCGCTGACGCGCCCCCACGGAAGAAATCAAGATCAAGAAAAAAGCAAAGTCAAGAAGAAACAAGACGGGAGTACTAACCCGGATGGCCACCCGCGTTGCGAGGAACTCGTCGGTGAACTGCCTCAGCGCCGCGGCTTGGCTTTGGAGCCGGGTCCAGACGTCTTGTGCAGCCACGTTCACTACGGCTGTCCCTCCGCCTGGCGTCCACCCTGAGGTAGCGCTGGCCGCCTCCGTGTCTCGGGCCGACGAGCTGGAGCCCACGGCCGGCTGTGGCTCCGACGCGGCCTTCTGTGGCTCCGACACGGCCTTCCCCGCGCGCCGGCTCGGCGGCACCCGGACCGCCACCTCAGCCCTCGCGGCCGGCTCGCCCTCCGCCGACTGTGCAGGCGGCGGATCAGGCTGGCCGCCTTGGGCCGCCCCAGTTGGCGGGGTCGGCTCCGGCGCCGTCCCCAAGATGATGACGTCGTCGCCACTTCCCCCCAGCCCCGGCTGGTCGCCGCTGGCTCCCCCTGGCGAGGGCTCCATGCCCCCAGGCGCCATGACGCGCAGCGGGGTGACCATCAAAACCTCCCCCGCCGCCGCCGTGGCCTCGGCTTCCGCCTGGGCCCTGGCTGCGGCCTCGGCGAGTGCCTTCGCCGCCTCCTCCTCCCGTGCCGCCTGGGCGGCGGCCGCCTTCCGTGCCTCCGCCTCCCGTGCCTCCTGCTCCTCCCGCACCTCCCGCACGTTCCTTTCCGTCGCCTCCTGGAGGTCGGCGCGGGGGTCCACGCAGCGGGTGGTGCTCCCAGAGCCCCTTGGCGACTCGACGACGGAGCCGGCAGCCGCCCGCTCGAGTGACAACGGAGCCCTGATCATTGGAGAAAAAGACGAGAGTTCAAGAACCACCAAAGAAAGAAAGAAAGAGAGTACACAGAGAAAGAGAACTTACGCCGACACGGTCTGCGGTTGCTTCACCACTTTGCGGAAACGAGCCGCCTTCGCGGCCGCCTCTTCCCGCCTGGTGGCTGCCGCCCCGCCCCTGGGCTTCTTCGTTCGGCTGCCGAACAGACCCTGGGTGGCGCGACGCTTCTGCCCTCCGCCCCGAGCAGGCTGCGCGGCGGAGGAGCCCGCGCCGCGTCCAGATGCCGGCTGGCGGCGCGGGACGGCTTCGGCTTCATCTTCGTCCGGCCAGTCGTCGAAGGTAGCAGTGAACCCGGAGCCGCCTGCTTCGCCGCCGGCTTGGCCACCGCCCGGCTCGATGGCGTCGTCCATATGGACCGCCCCCAGGTCGGGGTCCTTGAGGTCGTGTTCGGTCCGATCGGGGACGAAGCGGCGCTCCACGTCTGACCCGCCGGCCGGCCGAAGCAGAGGGCTCTGTCGAAGAACAAGCCGACTAAGTCAGAGTCGGCCAAGAGATGCTCGGCAACAAGGCTGAGAGAGAGAGAGAGAGAGAGAGAGAGAGAGAGAGAGAAAGAGACAAGGGGAACGTACCGTAGGCGGAGGATTGGCTCGGCTATATGGCTCCTTGCCGAACTGCCACTCTTCAGTGAGTTGGCAGTTTGCAAGGTAGTTCACCATGTAGGCGACCTCATGGCGCGGCATCTCCTTGGTGCATATTCGGCTCGGGTCGAGCTGGCCGCTCATCTGACAGATCAGATGAGGCCGGCTCTGGAGCGGAAGAACCCGGCGCGTGACGAACGCAGCCAGAAGATCGGGCCCCGTTAGGCCCTCCGACTGGACCATCACCCGCAGTCGGGCGATGGCGGCGTTTCCAGCCTGCGACAGCGTCACCGCCCGGAAGGACCACTGGGGCAGCCTGCCCGCCGGTGGGCCGGCTACGTAGGCCGGCAGGTTGATGTAGTCGCCCCGTGGAGCGATGTTCCGCACGTAGAAGTACGACTTCTGCAACTTCTTCACCGATTGGATCAGCGTGATGACGGGGAAGGGGTTGTCGGCGCCCGATATCCGCGACGCGATGAAGGCGCCAGTATGAGCTGGCACGCCTTTACTGCGCGTGCCCAGCTTCGACTGGAAGAGCTCCCCCCAGAGCTCAAGGGTGGGGAGGACGCCGAGATAGCCCTCGCACAGGGTGACGAAGGCAGACAGCAGCACCACCGCGTTGGGGGTGAGATGGTGCGGCTGGAGCTGATAGAACTCGAGCCAGGAGCGGAAGAAGGCGCTCACTGGCAGGCCGAAGCCGCGCAAGAAGTGCGAGCGGAAGACCACCCGCTCGCCCTGCTGCGGCGCCGGCCTGATTTCCTTCGCCGGCGCGAGGCGGACCTCCACTTTGTCCGCGGTGGGCAGCCGCCGTGTGCCGCGGAGGAAGTCGACGTGGTCGTCATGGACGTTGGAGCCGTCCCAATCCCCGCCAAGCTGCTCTACGGTGGGAGGCATGGCGAAAGCTAGCACGGCGGCGGAAGAGCGTGCGGTGGAAGAGCGCGGCCGCGAGGCGCTGTCGCGAGAACGGGCGAGCGAAGAAGACGGTGGAAGTAGGAGGAGCGTGCGGGGGCCTGCCGCCCTCCACCTCCCCCTACTTATAGCCTCACGAGGCCGAAGAGGCCGGACGTGGGGGGGAGACGTGGGATTAACTGCGCCCACTCCCCCCACGTCTCGCGATTATTGCGCATAAAAGCGAGCCGAAACTGCCGCACGGGACGTGCGGGCGGTTTCGGGATACAAAGGATCCGCGCCTGGGCCGGGGCGCAGACGTGGCGGGCCCCCTCCCTGCGGCGACGTCCCGTCACGCGCGTGGGCTGGCAGGCTTTCCAGCCACGTGGTTCGCCGACGGCCCATGGCCGGCCCGCGGCCCGGTGCACGTGCCAGCGGGTTCCCGCCCTCCGACTCCAGAAGATTTCGACTCAGGCGGCGTGCCTGACCAAGGCCGGCTCCCAGCTGCCGGCTTGTCACGATAGGAAGCTGATCGAGCTTCTCAACCCACATTCCACCTCGAAGCCCAATCAGCTTCGGGGACTACTGTCGGAGTAAATGGCCACGGGTAGCCTAACCGACTGGCCCTGGTTCTTCTGAAAAATTTATCAGGCCTTCGGGCCTCCAAGCACTCCGAGCATTGGGCCGCCTTCCCTGGCCGGCTACCTCTGAAGCCGACTCCCGGAAGGCGACCCAGCCTCACCTACTCCTCCCCAGGATGACTAACAGGGTGGCCGACTTCAAGAAGCCGGCCAAGAAGGACGCCGACTCCAAAGAGCCGGCCGAGCCCACAACCACTCCAAGCCACTCCCACATAATGGCGACATGACGGGGTGTGGCCACAGTGCCGCCCACTACCCCCGAAGCCCGAGGCGGGTGTGGCTACAGGAGGCCGTACGGGACGGACGTCTCCCGTGTGGCTCGACACTGTAGCCATGCTGGCCTCGACGTCACCCACGACCGACTCCCGTACGGCCCGCGGGCGGCGGGCCCCTTCAGCCAGAGAGAGGCGCGAAGGCGGCCCGGCCTTTCCCAGTCGGCCAAGAGCGTAGCCAGCCTCCAGAAGCCGGCTACTCCCTTCCTCGAAGCAGGAGCCCCATTAAGGAGACAAGATGAGGTAAGGCTACAGTGATAGCCCCCGAGGTGGCCCACTTTAGCCACGCTTACCTCGACAAAGCCCTCGTCATCACAGGCGAGGCTACAGTAAGCAGCCGCCGACAAGACCCTAGGCGGTGTGGCCGGCCTGTCGACCAAGTAGCCGGCAGCCGGCGGGACCCACCAGCCGGCGGAGAAGCCGGCGAGCGTAGACACTGACGGCTGGGACCAGAGCCCAGCCGGATTACCATTGTACCCCCGGGGGGTAGGCCTATATAAACCCCCCGGAGCACCCATGCAAAGGGTTCGCCTCCAAGCATAGTTGGCCTCTAAGCATAGAGTTGCCTTCTAAGCATAGCACACACACCATAGATAGAGAGAAGCAAGAGCTAGCCTTGTTCTTCTTCTCCCTTGACCTCAACAGCTCTAGGAGCGATTGTAGCTACCTTTCATCGATCTAGTGATCATGCGGAGACCCCGCAGAGCAGGACTAGGGGTGTTATCTCCTCGGAGAGCCCCGAACCTGGGTAAGATCCGCCGGCGTGCATGCCTTCGCCTCATCCCGTTTCTAGGCACCGGCGACGTTTTATTGGCTCCCACAATGATAAGCCATCCCTTGGCATATGTCGCACCAACCACCCGACACCACCCCTCATCATTGCTCAATTTATGCTCTAATCTTTAATCACCCCTCATCATTCCAAATCATCTAACTTCCCGGACGGTCACCCATCCTCTCACTACTCCAGCCTGAGCACGCTTAACTTCCGGGTTCTATTCTCCCTCGTTTCCAAGTCTGCACTTGTTGTTTTCTTGACAATAGTAAGATGTCAATCCTATTAACTCTCAGGAATTTAGCTTGAGCATGAAGTGACACATTTCACTGTTTGAGTTTGAAACTATTGTTTTAAAAAACAATGATTATTTAGTAACACTAATATTTCTGGAATAATTAGTTTGACCATTGTTTGACCACTGTTTGACCATAGTTTCAACAGATTTGACCAAAATTCAAAAAACCTGAAATAATTATTTAGTAACACTAATATTCTAGAATAATTAGTTTGACCATTGTTTGACCACAGTTTGACCACAGTTTGACCAGATTTGACCACATTTTTCCAAATTTAAAATTTGAAACTATATTTTTTCTGTTACTAGTAAGTTTCCCACTAGTAAGTTTGAAATTTTTTGAATTTTTTTGCCTCTCCAGATCTTAAAAGCCCCGTATCTTTTTTCTGTTAGGTTTTTGAGGATTTTGAAAATGTTTAACGGGGTACCCCCCGTTAAAATCGGATGTAACTTTCCGAGTAGATGATTTTTCATATAAAAAACTTTTTAATCCGAGTTCGTATGCAAAAGTTATGCCCATTTTACAAATTCCAAAGAGATTTTGCAAATAAAGTCAAAATTTATATTTGTAAATTTTCCCAACAACTAGACCACATATCACATGGGAAACTTATTTTATTTTTTTGACATTTCCATCATTTTCTTTTGTTTTTTCTAAAACTGAAAAGGCGGTCCACGGGGGGTGGGGGGGGTAGAGTTTGAAAATGGGACCTTTAGTACCGGTTCGTGCCATGAACCGGTACTAATGCCTCAAAGCCCATTAGTACCGGTTGGTGGCACCAACCGGGACTAAAGGTCTAACCTTTAGTCCCGGTTGGTGCCACCAACCGGTACTAATGGGCATCGCACCATTTAGGCCTGGTTCGTGGCACCAACCGGGACTAAAGGGCCCAGGTGAACCGGGACTAATGCCTTAGCCGCACGAACCGGGACCAATGCTCACAATTGTCCCGATTCGTGACTGAATCGGGACTAATGTGAATATTGCCCTGTGACGAAAGCCCTGTTTTGTACTAGTGTAGACAAGTTGTCTGCAACGGGGTTCTCAGCTCCCTTTCTATCAATAATATGTAAATCAAATTCTTGTAGCAAGAGAACCCATCTAATAAGTCTAGGTTTAGCATCTTTCTTTTCCATCAGATATTTAATAGCAGCATGATCAGTGTGAATAGTTACTTTAGAATCAGCAATATATGGTCTGCACTTATCACAAGCAAAAACAACTACTAAAAATTCTTTTTCAGTAGTAGCATAAATTCTTTGGGCATTGTCTAGAGTTTTACTAGCATATTGAATAACATTTAATTTCTTATCAATTCTTTGCCCTAAAACAGCACCTACAGCATAATCACTAGCATCACACATAATTTCAAAAGGTAAATTCCAATCAGGTGGCTGAACAATAGGTGCAGAAATCAAAGCTTTCTTAAGTATTTCAAATGCTTCTACACAATCATCATCAAAGACAAAAGGGATATCTTTTTGTAATAGATTTGTCAGAGGCCGAGAGATTTTTGAGAAGTCCTTAATGAACCTCCTATAAAAACCGGCATGACCAAGGAAACTTATTATATGTTTGATGTCCTTGGGACACGACATCTTTTCAATAGCATCAACTTTAGCTTTATCAACTTCAATACCTCTTTCCGAAATTTTATGCCCCAAGACAATACCTTCATTAGCCATAAAGTGGCACTTCTCCCAGTTCAAGACAAGGTTAGTTTCTTCGCATCTCTGCAAAACCTGATCAAGGTGGCTCAAGCAATCATCAGAAGAGGATCCATAAACGGAGAAATCATCCATGAAAACCTCACAAATCTTTTCACAAAAATCAGAGAATATAGCCATCATGCATCTTTGAAAGGTAGCAGGTGCATTACATAAACCAAAAGGCATACGTCTATAAGCAAAGGTACCGAAAGGGCAAGTAAAAGTGGTCTTTTCTTGATCGTCAGCTGACACAAGTATTTGAGAGAAACCAGAGTAACCATCTAGAAAGCAAAAATGTGTATGTTTAGATAATCTTTCTATCATTTAATCAATGAAAGGCAAAGGGTAATGATCTTTTTTAGTAGCTTTATTTAATTTGCGGAAATCAATTACCATCATATAACCTGTAATAATTCTTTGCGGAATCAATTCATCTTTATCATTAGGAACGACAGTAATACCTCCCTTCTTAGGGACACAATGGACAGGACTTACCCACTGACTATCAGCAATGGGATAAATTATACCTACCTCAAGGAGCTTTAATATTTCATTTCTTACCACTTCTAGGATTTAGCCGTCGTTGGTGATCAATAACTGGTTTGGCGTATTTCTCCAAATTTATTTTGTGTTGACATAGAGTGGGACTAATGCCCTTAAGATCATCAAGAGTATATCCAATAGCAGCACGATGCTTCTTCAGAGTTTTCAATAATTTCTCTTCCTCCTTCTCTGAAAGGTTAGCACTAATAATAACAGGATATATCTTCTTTTCATCAAGATAAGCATATTTAAGAGTATGAAGTAATGGTTTAAGCTCAAACATGGGATCACCCTTGGGTGGAGGAGGATCCCCTAGAATTTCAACAGGCAAGTTGTGTTTCAGAATAGGTCCCTGTTTAAACAATACTTCATCTATTTCCCTTCTTTCATTCATAAACATATCATTTTCATGGTCGAGCAAATATTGTTCTAAAGGATCATTAGAAGGCACGGCAATAGAAGCAAGACCAATAATTTCATCTTTACTAGGCAATTCCTCATCACGGTGTTGTCTACTAAATTTAGCAAAATTAAACTCATGAGACATATCACCCAAACCAATAGTAACAACATCCTTCTCGCAGTCTATTCTAGCATTAACAGTGTTCAAGAAAGGTCTACCAAATATAATGGGACAAAAGCTATCTTGTGGGGAACCAAGAACAAGAAAATCAGCAGGATATTTAACCTTCCCACACAAGACTTCAACATCTCTAACAATCCCAATCGGTGATATAGTATCTCTATTAGCAAGCTTAATTGTAACATCTATATCTTCTATCTCAGCAGGTGCAATATCATGCATAATTTCTTCGTATAAAGAATGAGGTATTGCACTAGCACTAGCACCCATATCACACAAGCCATGATAACAATGATATCTTATTTTAACAGAAATAATAGGCATGCCTAACACACGTCTATGTCTATCTTTAGCACCAGGTTTAGCAATTCTAGCAGTCTCATCACAGAAGTAAATAACATGTCCATCGATATTATCAGCCAAGAGATCTTTAACCATAGCAATATTAGGTTCAACTTTAACTTGCTCAGGGGGTTTGTGTGTCCTAATATTACCTTTGTTGACTACAGTTGAAGCTTTAGCATGATCCTTTACTCCAACGGGGAAAGGTGGTTTCTCAACATAAGCAGTAGGAACAATAGGATCATTGTAAGTGATAGTCTTTTCTTCAACTTTAATAGGTGCAACTACATTTACTTCAATGGGAGGATTATATTTAAACCACTTCTCCTTAGGGAGATCAACATGAGTAGCAAAGGATTCATGGAAAGAAGCTACTATCTCAGAGTCAAGTCCATATTTAGTGCTAAATTCACGGAAAGCATCGGTATCCATAAAAGATTTAACACAATCAAACTTAGGTGTTATACCTGACTCTTTACCTTCGTCGAGGTCCCAGTCTTCAGAGTTGCGTTTAATTCCTTCCAATAAATCTAATAGTCTTCTGTTGGGGAACGTAGTAATTTCAAAAAAAATCCTACGCACACACATGATCATGGTGATGCATGGCAACGAGAGGGGAGAGTGTTGTCCATGTACCCTCGTAGACCGAAAGCGGAAGCGTTGGCACAACGCGGTTGATGTAGTCATACGTCTTCACGATCCGACCGATCCAAGTACCGAACGTACGGCACCTCCGAGTTCAGCACACGTTCAGCTCGATGACGTCCCGCGAACTCCGATCCAGCAGAGCTTCACGGGAGAGTTCCATCAGCATGACGGCGTGGTGATGGTGATGATGTTGCTACCGACGCAGGGCTTCGCCTAAGCACCGCTACGATATGACCGAGGTGGAATATGGTGGAGGGGGCACCGCACACGGCTGGAATAGATCAACAGATCAACTTGTGTGTCTAGAGGTGCCCCCCTGCCCCCATATATAAAGGATCAGGGGGAGGAGGCCGGCGGCCAGGAGGAGGGCGCGCCAGGGAGGAGTCCTACTCCCACCGGGAGTAGGACTCCCTCTTTTCCTAGTTGGAGTAGGAGGGGGAAAGGAAGGGAAGGAGAGAGGGGGAAGGAAAGGGGGTGCCCCCCCTCCTTGTCCAATTCGGACTAGAGGGGGAGGGGGCGCGCGGCCAGCCCTAGCCGCCCCTCCTCTTCTCCACTAAGGCCCATCTTTGCCCATTAAGCTCCCCGGGGGGTTCCGGTAACCCCCCGGTACTCCGGTATATGTCCGAAACTCCCGGAAACCATTCCGGTGTCCGAACATAGTCGTCCAATATATCGATCTTTATGTCTCAACCATTTCGAGACTCCTCATCATGTTCGTGATCATATCCGGGACTCCGAACTGCCTTCGGTACATCAAAACACAAAAACTCATAATACCAATCGTCATCTAACTTTAAGCGTGCGGACCCTACGGGTTCGAGAACTATGTAGACATGACCGAGACACATCTCCGGTCAATAACCAATAGCGGAACCTGGATGCTCATATTGGCTCCTACATATTCTACGAAGATCTTTATCGGTCAAACCGCATAACAACATACGTTGTTCCCTTTGTCATCGGTATGTTACTTGCCCGAGATTTGATCGTCGGTATCTCAATACCTAGTTCAATCTCATTACCGGCAAGTCTCTTTACTTGTTCCGTAATACATTATCCCGCAACTAACTCATTAGTTACAATGCTTGCAAGGCTTATAGTGATGTGCATTACCGAGTGGGCCCAGAGATACCTCTCCAACAATCGAAGTGACAAATCTTAATCTCGAAATACGCCAACCCAACAAGTACCTTTGGAGACACCTGTAGAGCACCTTTATAATCACCCAGTTATGTTGTGACGTTTGGTAGCACACAAAGTGTTCCTCCGGTAAATGGGAGTTGCATAATCTCATAGTCATAGGAACATGTATAAGTCATGAAGAAAGCAATAGCAGAATACTAAACGATCAAGTGCTAAGCTAACGGAATGGGTCAAGTCAATCACATCATTCTCTTAATGATGTGATGTCATTAATCAAATGACAACTCATGTCTATGGCTAGGAAACATAACCATCTTTGATCAACGAGCTAGTCAAGTAGAGGCATACTAGTGACACTCTGTTTGTCTATGTATTCACACAAGTATTATGTTTCCGGTTAATACAATTCTAGCATGAATGATAAACATATATCATGATATAAGGAAATAAATAATAACTTTATTATTGCCTCTAGGGCATATTTCCTTCAGTCTCCCACTTGCGCTAGAGTCAATAATCTAGATTACACAGTAATGATTCTAACACCCATGGAGCCTTGGTGCTGATCATGTTTTGCTCGTGGAAGAGGCTTAGTCAACGGGTCTGCAACATTCAGATCCATATGTATCTTCCAAATTTCTATGTCTCCCACCTGGACTTGATCCCAGATGGAGTTGAAGAGTCTCTTGATGTGCTTGGTTCTTTTGTGAAATCTGGATTCCTTTGCCAAGGCAATTGCACCAGTATTGTCACAAAAGATTTTCATTGGACCCGATGCACTAGGTATGACACCTAGATTGGATATGAACTCCTTCATCCAGACTCCTTCATTTGCTGCTTCCGAAGCAGCTATGTACTCCGCTTCACACGTAGATCCTACCACAACACTTTGTTTAGAACTGCACCAACTGACAGCTCCACCGTTCAATGTAAACACGTATCCGGTTTGCGATTTAGAATCGTCCGGATCAGTGTCAAAGCTTGCATCGACGTAACCATTTACGACTAGCTCTTTATCACCTCCATAAATGAGAAACATATCCTTAGTCCTTTTCACGTATTTCAGGATGTTCTTGACCGTTGTCCAGTGATCCACTCCTGGATTACTTTGGTACCTCCCTGCTAAACTTATAGCAAGGCACACATCAGGTCTGGTACATAGCATTGCATACATGATAGAGCCTATGGCTGAAGCATAGGGAACATCTTTCATCTTCTCTCTATCTTCTGCAGTGGTCGGGCATTGAGTCTTACTCAACTTCACACCTTGTAACACAGGCAAGAACCCTTTCTTTGCTTGATCCATTTTGAACTTCTTCAAAACTTTGTCAAGGTATGTACTTTGTGAAAGTCCAATTCAGTGTCTTGATCTATCTCTATAGATCTTGATGCCCAATATATAAGCAGCTTCACCGAGGTCCTTCATTGAAAAACTCTTGTTCAAATATCCCTTTATGCTATCCAGAAATTCTATATCATTTCCAATCAACAATATGTCATCTACATATAATATCAGAAATGCTACAGAGCTCCCACTCACTTTCTTGTAAATACAAGCTTCTCCAAAAGTCTGTATAAATCCATATGCTTTGATCACACTATCAAAACGTTTATTCCAACTCCGAGAGGCTTGCACCAGTCCGTAAATGGATCGCTGGAGCTTGCACACTTTGTTAGCTCCCTTTGGATCGACAAAACCTTCCGGTTGCATCATATACAACTCTTCTTCCAGAAATCCATTCAGGAATGCAGTTTTGACATCCATTTTCCAAATTTCATAATCATATAATGCGGCAATTGCTAACATGATTCGGACGGACTTAAGAATCGCTACGGGTGAGAAAGTCTCATCGTAGTCAATCCCTTGAACTTGTCGAAAACCTTTTGCAACAAGTCAAGCTTTATAGACAGTAACATCACCGTCAGCGTCAGTCTTCTTCTTGAAGATCCATTTATTCTCAATGGCTTGCCGATCATCGGGCAAGTCAACCAAAGTCCACACTTTGTTCTCATACATGGGTTCCATCTCAGATTCATGGCCTGAAGCCATTTTGCGGAATCTGGGCTCACCATCGCTTCTTCATAGTTCGTAGGTTCGTCATGGTCTAGTAACATAACCTCCAGAACAGGATTACCATACCACTCTGGTGCGGATCTTACTCTAGTTAACCTATGAGGTTCAGTAGCAACTTGATCTGAAGTTTCATGATCAGCATCATTAGCTTCCTCACTAATTGGTATAGACGTCACAGGAACCGATTTCTGTGATGAACTACTTTCCAATAAGGGAGCAGGTACAGTTACCTCATCAAGTTCTACTTTCCTCCCACTCACTTCTTTCGAGAGAAACTCCTTCTCTAAAAAGGATCCATTCTTAGCAACGAATGTCTTGCCTTTGGATCCGTGATAGAAGGTGTACCCAACAGTTTCCTTTGGGTATCCTATGAAGACACATTTCTCTGATTTGGGTTCAGCTTATCAGGTTGAAGCTTTTTCACATAAGCATCGCAGCCCCAAACTTTAAGAATCGACAACTTTGGTTTCTTGCCAAACCACAGTTCATAAGGCGTCCTCTCAACGGATTTTGATGGTGCCCTATTTAACATGAATGCAGTCGTCTCTAAAGCATAACCCCAAAACGATAGCGGTAAATCAGTAAGAAACATCATAGATCGCACCATATCTAGTAAAGTACGATTACGACGTTCGGACACACCATTACGCTGTGGTGTTCCGGGTGGCGTGAGTTGCGAAACTATTCCGCATTGTTTCAAATGTAGGCCAAACTCGTAACTCAAATATTCTCCTCCACGATCAGATCGTAGAAACTTTAATTTCTTGTTACGATGATTTTCCACTTCATTCTGAAATTCTTTGAACTTTTCAAATGTTCCAGACTTATGTTTCATTAAGTAGATATACCCATATCTTCTTAAATCATCTGTGAAGGTGAGAAAATAACGATACTCGCCGCGATCCTCAATATTCATTGGACCACATACATCAGTATGTATGATCTCCAACAAATCAGTTGCTCGCTCCATAGTTCCGGAGAACAGCGTTTTAGTCATCTTGCCCATGAGGCATGGTTCGCAAGTACCAAGTGATTCATAATCAAGTGATTCCAAAAGTCCATCAGTATGGAGTTTCTTCATGCGCTTTACACTAATATGACCCAAACGGCAGTGCCACAAATAAGTTGCACTATCATTATCAACTCTGCATCTTTTGGCTTCAACATAATGAATATGTGTATCACTACTATCGAGATTCAACAAAAATAGACCACTCTTCAAGGGTGCATGACCATAAAAGATATTACTCATATAAATGGAACAACCATTATTCTCAGATTTAAATGAATAATCGTCTTGCATCAAACAAGATCCAGATATAATGTTGATACGTCTCCATCGTATCTACTTTTCCAAACACTTTTGCCCTTGTTTTGGACTCTAACTTGTATGATTTGAATGGAACTAACCCGGATTGACGATGTTTTCAGCAGACTTTCCATGGTGTTATTTATGTGCAGAAACAAAAGTTCTCGGAATGACCTGAAACTCCACGGAACATATTTTTGGAAAATATTAAAAATACTGGAAGAAGAATCCACGTCAGGGGGCCCACACCATGTCCACGAGGGTGGGGGCGCGCCTGCCCCCCTGGGCGCTCCCCCTGCCTCGTGGGCCCCCTGATGCTCCACCGACCTCAACTCCAACTCCATTTATTCGTGTTCAGGGAGAAAAAAATCAGAGAGAAGGATTCATCGCGTTTTACGATACGGAGCCGCCGCCAAGCCCTAAAACCTCTCGGGAGGGCTGATCTGGAGTCCGTTCAGGGCTCCGGAGAGGGGAATCCGTCGCCATCGTCATCATCAACCATCCTCCGTCACCAATTTCATGATGCTCACCGCCGTGCGTGAGTAATTCCAACGTAGGCTTGCTGGATGGTGATGGGTTGGATGAGATTTATCATGTAATCGAGTTAGTTTTGTTAGGGTTTGATCCCTAGTATCCACTATGTTCTGAGATTGATGTTGCTATGACTTTGCTATGCTTAATGCTTGTCACTAGGGCCCGAGTGCCATGATTTCATATCTGAACCTATTATGTTTTCATGAATATATTAGAGTTCTTGATCCTATCTTGCAAGTCAATAGTCACCTACTATGTGTTATGATCCGGCAACCCCGAAGTGACAATAATCGGGACCACTCCCGGTGATGACAGTAGTTTGAGGAGTTCATGTATTCACTATGTGTTAATGCTTTGGTCCGGTACTCTATTAAAAGGAGTCCTTAATAACCCTTAGTTTCCATTAGGACCCCGATGCCACGGGAGGGTAGGAAAAAAGATGTCATGCAAGTTCTTTTCCATAAGCACATATGACTATATTCGGAATACATGCCTACATTACATTGAAGAATTGGAGCTAGTTCTGTGTCACCCTATGTTATGACTGTTACATGATGAACCGTACGGGCATAATTCTCCATCACCGATCCAATGCCTACGAGGTTCATATTTTGTTCTCCGCTTATTTACTTTTCCGTTCCTACTGTTACAATCACTACAAAACCCAAAAATATTACTTTTGCTATCGTTACCGTTACTTCCATACTACTTTGCTACTAAATACTTTGCTGCAGATATTAAGTTATCCAGGTGTGGTTGAATTGACAACTCAACTATGAATACTTGAGAATATTCTTTGGCTCCCCTTGTGTCGAATCAATAAATTTGGGTTGAATACTCTACCCTCGAAAACTGTTGCGATCCCCTATACTTGTGGGTTATCAAGACTATTTTCTGGCACCGTTGCCGGGGAGCGTAGCTCTATTCTTTGGGTCACTTGGGATTTATATCTGCTGGTCACTATGAAGAACTTGAAAGACAAGAAAACAAAAATTTATCCCTCAACTACGAGGGGAGGTAAGGAACTGCCATCTAGCTCTTCACTTGATTCACCTTCTGTTTTGAGTAAGCTTGCGGCACCTAAACCTGCTTCTACTATTCACTCTGATATGTCGCATGTTATTGATGATGCCACTTCTGCTATGCATGATACTTATGATGAAACTACTTCTATGCTTGATACTACTATGACACTTGGTGAATTTCTTGATGAACAACTTGCTAGGGCTAGAGAGAATGAAATTATTGAAACTGATAATTTTTAAGATAGTGATGATGAAGACTCTCCCCCTAATAAATATGAATTGCCTGTTGTGCCTGAGGGTTATGTTCTGGATGAAGAATCTGCTAGAGCTATTCTTGCTTGCAATGATAGAAGTGATCTTAAGAAGTTATTAGCTAAATGGAAGCAGCAATCTCTTAATGCTAGAATGAAACCTGACCCTGCTTTTGCTGCTTCACCTATCTGTGTTACTGATAAGGATTATGAATTCTCTGTTGATCCTGATATAATTACTTTGGTTGAGTCTGATCCTTTTTTTGGCTATGAATCTGAAACTGTTGTGGCACATCTTACTAAATTAAATGATATAGCCACCCTGTTCACTAATGATGAGAGAACCCGCTACCTTTATATCCTTCAAATATTTCCGTTCTCATTAAAGGGTGATGCTAAGATATGGTTTAATTCTCTTGATCCTGGTTGTGTGCGTAGTCCCTAGGATATGATTTACTACTTCTCTGCTAAATATTTCCCTGCTCATAAGAAACAAGCTGCTTTGAGGATATATATAATTTTGTTCAAATTGAAGAAGAGAGTCTCCCACAAGCTTGGGCGAGGCTTCTCCAATTACTTAATGCTTTACCTGATCATCCTCTCAAGAAAAATGAAATACTTGATATATTTTATAATGGACTAACCGATGCTTCCAGAGATTACCTAGATAGTTGTGCTGGTTCTATTTTCAGGGAAAGAACACCAGATGAAGCTGAGATTCTATTGAATAATATGTTGACAAATGAAAATAATTGGACACTTCCTGAGCCAATTCCTGAGCCTATTCCTAAACCAACTCCGAAGAAGAGAGGTGTTCTGTTTCTCAGTCCTGAAGATATGCAAGAGGCAAAGAAATCTATGAAAGAAAAAGGTATAAAAGCTGAAGATGTTAAGAATTTACTTCCTATTGAAGAAATACATGGTCTTAATTTACCACCTGTTGAAGAAACATATGATCTTAATCCTTCACCTATTGAAGAAACTCATGGTCTTGATAACCCGACACAGGTAGTAAAGGTAAATTCTCTCTATAGATTTGATGAAGGTGATATTGCTCACTATAAGTCTGCTAGACAATGCTTAGAAGAGTTTGATAATTTTATTGTCAAACAAGAAAACTTCAATGCTTATTTTGGTAGACAATTGAAATACAATTCCGATACGCTTGAATACTTGGGTGATTATATGTCTAGGGTTAAAGGTGAACTTAAACTCATTAGTAAACATGCTTCTATGGTTACCACTCAAGTAGAACAAGTACTTAAAGCTCAAAATGATTTGCTCAATGAATTAAATAGTAAGAATAATGACTATGTTGTTAGAATGGCTACTAGAACTGGTAAAATGACTCAGGAACCTTTGTATGCTGATGGCCACCCTAGGAGAATTGAACAAGATTCTCAGAGAAATAATATTGATGCACCCTAGTCCTTCTAAAAAGAAGAAAAAGAAAAATGATAGGACTTTGCATGCTTCTAGTGAACCTATTGCTGAAACACCTGAGAATCCAAATGATATTTCTATGTCTGATGCTGAAACACAATCTGGTAATGAACATGAACCTAATGAAAATGTTAATGATGATGTTCATGGTGATGCTCAACCTAGTAATGATAATGATGTAGAAATTGAACCTGCTGTTGATCTTGATAACCCACAATCAAAGAATCAACGTTATGATAAGAGAGACTTTGTTGCTAGGAAACATGGTAAAGAAAGAGAACCATGGGTTCAGAAACCCATGCCTTTTCCTCCCAAACCATCCAAGAAAGAGGATGATGAGGATTTTGAGCGCTTTGCTGAAATGATTAGACCTATCTTCTTGCGTATGCGTTTGACTGATATGCTCAAAATGAATCCTTATGCTAAGTATATGAAAGAAATTGTTACTAATAAAAGAAAGATACCGGAAGCTGAAATTTCCACAATGCTTGCTAATTATACTTTTAAGGGTGGAATACCTAAGAAACTTGGAGATCCAGGAGTACCAACTATACCATGCTCCATTAAAAGAAACTATGTTAAAAACCGCTTTGTGTGATCTTGGAGCCGGTGTTAGTGTTATGCCTCTCTCTTTATATCGTAGACTTGATTTGAATAAGTTGACACCTACTGAAATATCTTTGCAAATGGATGATAAATCAACTGCTATACCCGTCGGTATTTGTGAGGATGTGCCTGTTATGGTTGCAAACGTTACTATTTTAACGGACTTTGTTATTCTTGATATTCTCGAGGACGATAGTATGTATATTATTCTTGGAAGACCTTTTTTGAATACTGCAGGGGCTGTTATTGATAGCAACAAAGGCAATGTCACTTTTCATGTTAATGGCAATGAGCATACGGTACACTTTCCGAGGAAACAACCTCAAGTCCACAGTATCAATTCTATTGGAAAAATTCCATCAATTATTTTTGGAGGTTTTGAATTTCCTCTTCCTACTGTCAAGAAGAAATATGATATTCTTATTATTGGGGATGTGCATATCCCCATCGAGGTAACATAGTGTTATTCGAAATTTCTCCGGTTCCATGTTATTCGGAATGTGTTTGTTAACAAGACTTGATCAACCTTGTTAGTGGATTCCTTTTGATGAGCATGAGATGGATGAAACTAGAAGGCACAACCTTCTGTACCCTCTCTCTACTTTCTGTTATTTAGTTGAAATAAAGTAAAAATAGTATTTTCCTGTCTGTTTTCTGATTTATCCGTGCAATATAAAAATACCCCGAAAATAAAAGTTCTCCAAATGCCCTGAAATTAAAATATGATTTTTTCTGGAATATTTGAGAATATCTGGAACTGAGAACACAGCAGGGGAGCAAGCACCTAGCCACGAGGGTCCAGGGTGCGCCCCCTGCCTCGTGGGCCCATGGTGGCTCCCCTCCACTTATTCCTGCACCCACACACTTCTTCTTCCTCCCAAAAAAATCACCATCCAGCTCAAGCATGAGTTCTAGCTCATTTTGCTGCCATTTTTGATCTCCTTGCTCAAAGCACCTCTCACCAAACTGCTTGGGGGGATTGTTCCTTGGTATGTGACTCCTCCATTGGTCCAATTAGTTTTTGTTCTAGTGCTTTATTCATTGCAAATTTGTGCTGCCTAGGTGACCATGTTCTTGAGCTTGCATGTCAAATTTATATGGTTCCAAGTAGTTCTAATGCATGATATAGGCTCTAGGCACTTGTAGGAGTAGTTGCTATCAATTTTGTTGAGCTTGGTTCACTTTTATTTGAAGTTACTAAAAATTTCAGAAATTTTTCAGAGGAAGAAATATGCTTAGGAAAATATACCAATGTGGTCCTTCAAGGAAGCAAGGACCCAGGCTCGCAATGCGCGATGCCGATGATGAGCCACCAAGGAACGCTCCAGTGCAGCCTTGTGAATGGCCTTCAGAAGGCTTTATGGATCAAGCGGGAATCAAGGAAGAATTTAACGCGTATTTGTGTAACGCTGATCTTGTGAGCTTTGAGGGAGAAAAGTGCCGCCAGTACCACTATCTCACTAGTTCCTTTGTGAGGAGGTTTGAATTTTCATCTTCACGCAATTCTCCAACTGTCCTGTTTGATCTTTATGAGAAATCTTATACGATGGACTTAGAGGATTTTACCACTGCTTGCAAACTTCCACAATGGGGTAGTGCTAGTGAACCTCGCAAATCTGAATTTAGAAATTTTCTTGCTAGTATAACTGTGGGGGAATGTAGAGACATAGCACAAGCTACCATAGGGAGCATTCATTTTCCTGCTATACATTATTTTGCTCTCTTTATAGGTAGGTGCATAAATGGTAAAGATGAAGCATGTCATATGTGTGTCCCTGACCTCAGTATTCTTAGGAGTGCTGTGTTAGGAGACAAATCTTATAATTTGGGAGCCATTGTTGCGCGTAGGTTGCATCACAATAGATTTAATGGAGATTTCTTTGGCGGAATTTATGCAACCCGCTTAGCTGATTTTCTTGGTGTAACCATACGTAATGATGATATTCAATTGCCTCCTACTTATTTAGACTTTAATGCTATGGTTCACCACCAGTTTGTCGAGAGGAATGAATCACCTCTCCGTTATCGCTTAATCTTTGACAGACGTCGTGCTGTCTGTATCACTCTCCCTGCTCCTGCCTTCTTTGATTATCACGCAAAAGGGGGACATTTTATTACTAGAGAGGAGGTAGATGAGTACGAGAGGAGGGCGGAGGCAGCTCGCCGTCACGCTGCAGCTCAGGAGGCAACAGCCGTTGCATCGCAGTACGACCCCAGCTACAACTATGGATATCCGCCAGGCCATCCATGGCAATAAACCCACTTAGGCCAAAAGCCTAAGCTTGGGGGAGTACGTATTTCTCATTGACATTACATTTATGTTTACACACTCATTGCTAGATGTCGGTGCTCATACTCTTTCATTGTATTATCCATGCTAGTTTATTTTCCTTTTTCTTGCTTTCTTCTTGTGTATTTAATAAACATTAAGAAAAACCAAAAAATTAGTGTAGCTTTTAGTTAGTTTACTTTTCTTGCTGTAATAGTAATAATTAAAAGAAAACCCAAAAATATTTCCCGTTCTTCTTTTGCTTGTTGGGAGCTTTCCTGTGTAAATAGTTTTATTTCTTTTCTTTTCTTTGGGGTCGATAGGAGAAGACCATGATGAAATTGTTGAAGTGGCCCTTATATGCATTATTGTTGATTTAGCCAAGAGCCCATATTGCCCTGTCTTCTCCTGTTTATTGAATGCTCGCGGATTCCAGCTTAGTCCAATGCACGTGCACTCTTATTATTATTCACATCGTTTGGTCGTGCAAGTGAAAGGAAATTATGACGATATATGATGGACTGATTGAGATGAGAGAAGCTGGTATGAACTCGACCTCTCTTGTTTTTGTAAATATGATTAGTTCATCGTTCCTGATTCAGCCTATTATGAATAAACATGTTTGCAATGACAATTAGAGATTATAGTTGCTCGTGCCATGCTTGATTAGCTATGAGTTATAATGGTTTACCTTGCGTGCCAACATGCTATTAAAATGGTTGTGATGTGGTATAGTGGGGTGGTATCCTCCTTTGAATGATTTAAGTGACTCGACTTGGCACATGTTCACACATGTAGTTGAAACAAATCAACATAGCCTTCACGATATTTATGTTCATGGTGGATTATATCCTACTCATGCTTGCACTCAATGTTCATTAATTTTAATGCATGTTCATGACTGTTGTCGCTCTCTAGTTGGTCGCTTCCCAGTCTTTTGCTAGCCTTCACTTGTACTAAGCGGGAATACTGCTTGTGCATCCAATTCCTTAAACCCCAAAGTTATTCCATATGAGTCCACTATACCTTCCTATATGCGGTATCTACCTGCCGTTCCATGTAAATTTGTATGTGCCAAACTCTAAACCTTCAAATGAAAATTCTGTTTTGTATGCTCGAATAGCTCATGTATCAACTAGGGCTGTCCGTATCTTCCATGCTAGGCGGGTTATTCTCAAGAGGAGTGGACTCCTCTCCTCACTCACGAGAAAATGGCTGGTCACCGGAATGCCCAGTCCCATGCTTTATGCAAACTAAATCAAAATAATTGCAAACAAAACTCCACCGGGGTTGTTGCTAGTTGGAGGCACTCGTTGTTTCGAGCAAGCCATGGATTGATGCTTGTTGGTGGAGGGGGAGTATAAACTTTACCATTCTGTTTGGGAACCGCCTATAATGTGTGTAGCATGCACTACAAAAAAATACACTTCCGTGATGACGTGTTTGTCACAGTAGGTCGCGTTTTCTGTCATGCATGTACGTCCATGACAAATTTATGACAGAATCAAGATAGTCATAACTATGCTGTCGTACAAGTGTTCCATGACATTGCCAAAATTATCATCACGGAAGTGCCCACTTCCATGACGATAAATCGCGCGTCACAGAAGTGCATTCGTCAAGGGTGACCGACACGTGGCATCCACCGTAACGGAACGCCGTTAAGCTATCGGGTCGGATTTTGGATCCGATAACCCGTTAACAGCCACGACCAATGCCGATTTCCCACGTGTAAAATTCTCATTGGCTGACGGATCCACGCGTCAGCTCCGCGTTGGCACAGGTGTCACTCATCCAACAGTCGAGATGGGCCTATGATATGTTGACACGTGGACCGGCCCAAAAGTGGCCCACAAAGTTTAAATGGGCCGGCCCAACCGAAGGCCCATAAGATTTAGCGGACCATAATGGGCCGACCCAGCTAAAGGCCCACAAAATTTAGCGGGCCATAATGGGCCAGCCCAGCTAAAGGCCCACACGGTTTTGCAGACCATAATGGGTCGGCCCAGCTAAAGGCCCACAAGATTTTGCGGACCACAATGGGTCGGCCCAGCTAAAGGCCCACAAGATTCTGCAGACCATAATGAGCCGGCCTAGCTAAAGGCCCAACATTCTCTGTCAAATCGGCCCGTCAACGGCCTGTCCTAAACTTGTCATCAACGCGGCCCATGGTCACTTCTGGCCCGTTAACAGCCCGCTAAGTAATTGGGCCGAATTACGGCCCGGTGTATTTCCGGCCTGTTAAAGGTCCGGCTTCATTTGGGCCCATTTACAGGCCATCAAAACTTTCGGCCCATAAACGACCGTGAAGGATTTGGGTCATATTCGGCCATGTCTGACATTCGGCCTGTTAGAGGCCCACTATAGCTTTGGGCCACTTTCGGCCTGTTGTCATTTTCGGCCTGTTAACGCCGGACGTGAACCATGGGCCATATGTGGCCCAACGTCATATCGGGCCCATTAACGGCCCATATAAAAATGACGATAATCTAGCCCGACCGAAGTTCTGGCCTGTTAAAGGCCCGTGTATTAGGTCGGCGCATTTACGGCCCGTCCGAATTTCGGCCTGTCAAAGATCCGCATCGTAAATGGGCCACCATTTCGGCCTGCTAAGTCCAGTGGGTTATTTGGCATAATCAGGGCCCAATCTCACTTTTGGTCTATTAAAGACCCATGTTTTTTATGGGCTCGAGATATTTACACCTGTAAACGGCCTATTTTTACTGAGGGCCCAAATTATGTTCAGGCCTATTGAAGGCCCACTATGGGCACAGGCCTACCAGAAAAATATGAAAGCTTATGCTGATTTAGGCCAAGATATTTTTAGTGGGCTACATGCCAATTTCGGCCCGTAATCGTTTTTAGCCCAATTGGAATGGGCCCGACGAATGTTGGCATGTTGGGCTCCTACGAAGCTTTCGGCCGAATACATTACTAAGATAAACCTACACTATCCAAAAATAGCGTCGTAATTACTGCAGCCTGAGGCAGCATCATAAATGTTGTATCACAACAAAATAAATTCCAACCATACAACAAAAGGCCTGTTGGCATAAAGTTTACAGTCCTTCCAGATAAAAGCACCATCAGATGTATAGAAGCACAGATCATTTGACCTGAGTGCTAATGTTTCAGGCTGTAGAATCTGATGGAGCAGCACGATCTCCACCTTTTTCCGCCATTGCTCTTGAACAACGAAGTGAATGTCTGATAGTCTGGTTTCAAAACCATTCATATCTTGACGACATTTCTCGACCACTATTCTTGTTTCCGAAACAACGTCCATTAGGGATTGGACTTGTGTCTGGAGCACAGATATATCACTCTATCTAGCATGAAGATTTTGTTCAGTAGGCGATTTGGAAGAGGTTACCTTGACAACCAACCCAAAATTACGCAGGAAGGTGCTTTTTGCACTGTTAGTGGAGAGATACTGACGCACTGCAGCAAGAGGTGACATTGTGCCTGTAGTAGCCTCGTCATCTTCAGGTGGTTGTGGCTGTTCAATCATTTGTTCCATAGCTTCCTAAAAGTTTGAACTTGTAGATTAGTGTACCAGATAAGTTACTAATGAGACAAAAACAAACAAAGTAGGTTAAACATTTATACATAACTTATTTTGGTGAACTACTGTAATACATTAGCATGTATTGTAGTGCCAACTACATAATAAAATCACTTTCGGAACATATGTCCATGTAGCATGTCTACTGTATTGTCTATTTCCTCACATTCGTTGACATCTAAGGATAAAGAGACATGGTTTAAAGTAGGATGAACATAGTATGACATCATTCATATCATGGGCAAACATATATAAAACAAACAGGCTATTTTATCATTGTGTGCGCACGTGAACATAACAACTAGATTACAGATCAAGACCAAAAGAATATCCTTCATCTCTTTTAAACCATGTAAGGTGAAATGAAACGTTAAGACAACTGTGAATAAAAGTGAACAGAGTAACTGACATTGGCTGCAAACCAAGTAGTTAAACGAACACATCACAGTACCAATCAGTTCAAGGAAGGAGTAAGGACTTACAACAGCGGCTTGAACTGGTGTGCTCATGCCCTTCATCTTGCTGGTGTGGCAATCCTTGAAGATTTGCACTGCATTCGGTTCAGGTTCTTTTTGGTCTGCATGGGCTTTCCTCTGTATTTGGAACAAGTTAATATAGATGCGATAATATGGCACAAAAAAAAGAAGGAAGTAGCAGCTATTTACAAGAGCCTCGCAGTGTGCAATATAGCTACGAGATCCTGTTGTCTGTTGGAATTTCACTTCAGAACGGTTGGTTTTGTTCTTCAAACAGTTAGTCTAGAAGAAGATACACTTGTAAGGCACATACATAAATACAAGTTCAATATGTGGTCTGATCAAATACATATAGCCTACCTGATACTTTGGATCAGACCAGTGTTTAACGAGGGCTGTCTAGTCTTCATCTGTAATATATTCCATTGGAGATGTTTGGGCGATTTCATTGTTAGCCTTGCCTTCAAAGTGAGATTTTCTAAGGTGGTACCGATACTGTCGCAGAGCAGACTGAAAAACATGAGTGCATGCTTGTTTAGTTGCATCATCTTTCGGATCCAACTTGAACCTCATCTGTTGAAAAAAGAATGTGAGTCTTATTAGGAGGAAGCTAGAAAGTACGGGACAGAGCAAGACAATATTACTAATTGCGATGAATAACATTACTTACGGATAAATGGTCAAGGAAGGTGTTAAACTGGGTATTGTCTTTCTCATTCCTGTACTGGATCCACGTTGGGAGGATACGTGCATGACACCTAACGGCAACGGCTGCCTCTGATACTAACTTGGCTGACTCTGTAGCATCACGTGGCCTTTTTAAACCTGCCTCAAAATGGATCTCCATTCTTCCTCCTTTAGATTTTGTTAATCTATCAAGCATTATCCTTGATGTCTGTTTCCGCTTGCGCCGTGGTGCTAGTTCAACAACGAATATGGAAAGTGTTAGTGTACGTCAAACTGTGAGAGTACATATAAAGGAGCATGCAACTGCAACTTGACTCGGTCAGGTACCGTCTTCGTGTTGATGCTCATGAGGTTCATCTGATCTTGCCAAGTCCTGTTGTGTCAGCAGTGCTTCGGAAGTAGTGTTAGGTGTGCAGGCAGCTTGGGAACTGGCCAGTTCCGGAGCAAACGAACGAGTAACTGGTTGAGATGCTGTTACAGTTGAAGCGGATGCTGCAGCTGGTGGAGCAGGTGATACTGTGTTTGTAGATTTAGCCGGTGGACTTGGACCTTCTACTGCACTATAAGTACCAGCAGAATCTCGACGGCAGAACCTTTTCCGTTTTACCCGACGAGTAACAGCACTCCCTACTATATTATTTTCCTTGCTCTTTTTTTACTTTGCCATGTCAAGCTGTACCCACAACACAAAAGAATAAAATCACTCTTCAGAACTCATTGATGCATGATACAGACAAGCAATATTTTGATGTAAGACAACCGTATGAGGATGGAATATGTAAGAAAAACAGGACGGCATGACATATTCACAGCTACGATGTGCAAACTAAGCAGAAGGATTTTCAAGAAAATAGAAGTAATGCAAGCTAGACACCATATGAAAGATGCAACCAATATTACTCTGCCAAGTTAAAAGTGTCTTGTCATAAGTGGCAATTCGAAAAATTAGAAGCAGTAAAACATAGAAATCAATGCAAGATGCAACCACTATCAAACTGCCATGTTAAAAGCGTCCAATCATGAGTGACTGATGCGGGATACACAACAGCAGTACTTTGATGTAAGAACATGGTATGATAGATAGATGCAGTGTATTCTAGACACAGAAAGCCATGTCATATGCACATGTATAACGTATAAACTCAGCAGGTGCAATTTAATCAAAATAGAAGAAATACAGGCTAGAGAACATATGCAACATGAAACCAATTATCACACTGTCAACTTAGAGCAAGCACCTGCGATGGTAGAGTACGGGAGATGAACTCATCATGTAGACTTGGGACTTCAACTTCATTAGCAGTAGCAGTGGCAAATCTAGAGAGTCTCTGTTTGCGGCGGTGCGGAGGACCACCAACATCCCCTAACTTAATCTTTTCCTTCCTATTTTCTGATATTGCCCTATGAAGTCCAAACCACAAGAAGATGAATAAAATTAGCTCTGCATAACTGGTTGATGCATGATACAGACGAACACTACTTTGATGTAAGGCAAGCGCAGGATAGGAGGATGGAATATATACAAAAAAAGACAGCGTTTCATATTCACACGCACGATAGGAGGATGGAATATGTATGAGAAAAACAGTAAGCGGAAGGCATTTTAACAAAATTAGAAGAAATGAAAGCTAGGCACCATATGAACATGCAACCAATATCACTCTATCAGGTAAAAAGTGTCTCGTCGTAAGTGCCATTTCAAGAAATTACAAGCAGTACAAGCTAGAAGACAATGCAAGATGCAACCTACATCACAGTCCCAAGTTAAATGTGTCTTATGGGTAAGTGATCGTTGCAGGTATAAGTTGTAAGCTACGCAGATGCAATTCAACATAATCAGAAGCAATACAAACTAGACATCATACGGAAAATGCAACCACGTGTAACAGTTCCAAGTAAGAGCAAGCACCTGTGATGGTGGAGTAGGGGAGATGTGCTCATCATGTACGCGTATGTTCTAGAAACAGGAACACGTGTCATATTCACAGGCATTATGTGTAAAGTAAGCAGATGCAATTCAAGTTAGAAGCAATACAAGCTAGACATCATACGCAACATGCAACCACATATAATAGTGTCAAGTTAGAGCAAGCACCTGTGATGGTCGAGTAGGGGAGATGTGCTCATCATCTACACAGCTACGTTGACTGTCCAGCCTTGTGTTGTCTTGCGAATCTTGTTGGGAGGATGGCGGAGTAGAATCTGTAGAGACCCCCTGTTTGAGTTGCTCTGAAGGACCACCATCATCCACTGCCGGGCTAATTTCCTTCAGCTGTAATGATTTTGCATTGTGAAGTCAAACCGATAAGAAAAAGGAATAAAATTCGCTCTTCAGAACTCATTCATGCATGATACTGACGAACACTACTCGGATGAAAGGCAAACACATGATGCAAGGATGGAATATGTATGAAAAACAGGATGGTGTGACATATTCACACCTATGATGTAGTAACTAAGCATAAGGCATTTCAACAAATTAGAAGCACTGCAAGCTAGACACCATATGAAAGATGCAACCAATATCACTCTGCCAAGTTCAAACTGTATGGCGTTTCAACAAATTAGAAGCAGTACATGCTGGAAATCATATGCAAGACACAACCAATATCAAAGTGGCGACTTAAAGGTGCCTTATCATAAGTGACTGATGCGGGATATGCAAGAATAGTAGTCTGATGTAGAAATAGGAACACATGTCATATTCACAGGCATTATGTGTAAAGTAAGCAGATGCAACTCAACAAAGTTAGAAGCAATACAAGCTAGACATCATACGCAACATGAAACCACATATAATAGTGCCAAGTTAGAGCAATCACCTGTGATGGTGGAGTAGGGGAGATGTGCTCATCATCTACACAGCTACGTTGCTTGTCTAGCCTTGCGTTGTCTTGCGAATATTGTTGGGAGGATGGCGGAGTAGAATCTGTAGAAAACCTCCGTTTCAGTTGCTCGAAAGGACCACCATCATCCAATGCCTTGCCAATTTCCTTCAGCTTTATTGATTTTGCATTGTGAGGTCATACCGACAAGAAAAAGGAATATCATTCGCTCTTCAGAACTCATTCATGCATGATACTGACGAACACTACTCTGATGAAAGGCAAAGTCATGATACGAGGATGGAATATGTATGAAAAAATGGACGGCTTGACATATTCACACCTATGATGTGGTAACTAAGCAGAAGGCACTTCAACAAATTAGAAACACTACAAGACACCATATGGAAGGTGCAATCAATATCACTCTGCCAAGTTAAAATTGTCTCGTCATAGGTGGCGTTCATCAAACTAGAAGCAATACATGCTAGAAATCATATTCAAGACGCAAACCAATATCACACTGCCAACTTAAAGGTGTCCCATCATAAGTGACTGATGCAGGATACACAAGAAGAGTAGTTTCATGTAAGAACATGGTGTGATAGACAGATATAGTATGTACCAAAAACAGGAAAGCGTGTCATATTCACATATATCATGTGTAAGCTAAGCAGATGCAGTTTACACTAATTAGGAGCAATACGAGCTAGACACCATATGCAACATGCAACCAGATATCACACTACCAAGTTAGAGCAAGCACCTTGGATGGTGGAGTAGGGGAGCGGAGACTTGGACCTTGTAATGCACTATCAGTACAAGGAGAATCGGTACAGATGCTCCGTTTACGTTGCTGCAGAGGACCACCATCATCGCCTTCCTTACTCTTTTCCTTCCTCTTTATTGATTTTGCCTTGTCAAGTCAAACCCACAAGAAAAAGGAATAAAATTTGCTCTTCAGAACTCATTGATGCATGATACTGACGAACACTACTTTCATGTAAGGCAGCCGCATGATAGGAGGATGGAATATGTATGAAAAACAGGATGGCGTGACATATTGACATGTATGATGTATAAAGTGTAAACTAAGCACAAGGTGCTTGAACTTGTTAGAATCGATGCAAGCTAGAAACCATATGAAAGATGAAACCAATATCACTCTGCCAAATTAAAAGGGTGTCGTAACAAATGTATTTGACCAAATTAGAAGCAATACATGGCAACTGGCTAGAAATAATATGCAATATGCAACGAATAAAGGTGACTCATCGTAAGTGATTGATGCAGGATACAGAAGAGAGGTAGTTTCATGTAAGAACAAGGTTAACACATAGATGTAGTGTGTACCAAAAATAGGAAGGCATGTCATATTCACAGGTATAGTGTGTAAACTAAGCAGATGCAATTTACCCTAATTAGAAGCATTACAAGCTAGACACCGTATGCAACATGCAACCACATATCACACTGCGAAGTTAGAGCAAGCACCTGTGATGGTGGTGTAGGGGAAGTGCATTCTTCAGGTACATAGCTACGTTCAATATCTTCATTTTGGCTTGCTGTTTCTTGAGAATCATGTCGAGAGGATGAAATTGAATTCTTTATAAGAGTATTGCGTCTCATATTAACCCACGCGCGTGACTGTCTCATCATAAGCGATAGACGCAGGATACACAAGAACAGTAGTTTGATGTAAGAACATGGTGTGATAGGCAGATGTAGTATGTACCAAAAACAGGAAGGCGTGTCATATTCACATGTATAATGTGTAAGCTAAGCAGATGCAATTTAACAAATTAGGAGCATTGATGAGGGATACACAAGAAAAGTAGTTTGATGTAAGAACATGGTTAATAGAAAGACGTAGTATGTACCAAAAACAGGAAGGCATGTCATATTCACAGGTATAATGTGTTAACTAAGCAGATGCAATTTACCCTAATTAGAAGCATTACAAGGTAGACACCATATGCAACATGCAACCACATATCACACTGCCAAGTAAGACCAAGCACCTGCGATGGTGGTGTGGGGGAATTGCGGTGATCAACTAGAGAGCTACGTTGACTATCTTCATTTAGCCTTGCTGTTTCTTGAGAATCATGTGGGGAGGATGACACTACACTCTTTAAACGAGTAGGGCGTCTCACAGTAACCCACTCGGGTGACTGTCTCATCATAAGTGATTGACGAGGGATACAAAAGAGCATTAGTTTGATGTACGAACATGGTTAATAGACATATGTAGTATGTATCAAAAACAGGAAGGCATGTCATTATCAAAGGTATAATGTGTAAAGTAAGCAAATGCAATTTAACCAAATTGGAAGAAATACAAGCTAGACACCATATGCAACATGCAACCACATTTGACAGCGCGAAGTTAAAGCAAGCACCTGGGATGCTTGTGTGTGGCAATTGAGATCATCAACTGCAGAGCTACGTTTACTGTCTCCAACTGCTGACACTGCACCCATTAGAGCGCTGAAACGCTTAGTGCTTATCTTCGAATTACACTGGAGTGACTTCTGTCTTTTCTTTTCTGCATTCATCAACACTGCGTCAGAGTCTGAAATACCCATGCATAAAAAAAACAATAGTGTGAGTATGGGTGAAGTGTGTGCACAATTAGTACAGTGTAAATGTAGCAGATAGCAGGTCAGTGAGAAACAAATGACGGGAGACATATGATAGCTCTACAACATGCATGGCACACCAAATTACTACAGGATTCTATGAAAATAACAGTCGACTGAAAGCAAATAGGTCAGTCCATTTTTTCTGCACCGTCCGATGTACAAAGAACGGGCAAATCGCCTTCATCTACCTCCAGCCAGTCAGTATTGACGATCTTCCTCGAAACGCCAGCGAACACCGGCCCAGTATTCCTCCCCTGCCTGCGCCCTCCCCTCAACCTCACCGCACCGCCGTGCTTGGCACCGCCCCGCCGACCTCCAGATCGGGCGCAAGCAGCTCCTGCGCCCCACACCCCTATGATAGACACCGATGCGCCGCTTCCCCGGGGAACAGGCGGACTAGGTGCTCCGCGCGCCTAAGCGGGTGCTGCTTCTTTTAATTACGGTTCGACTGACCCTAAATTGAAATCCAGGCGGGCTACTGGTGAAATAGTAAAAGGAGGAAACCTTGTGCATTTAGTATCACGAAGAAGATGCAGTAAGAAGCGCTCAACTAGTTTCTTTCGTGGGATGAATACGGTCTGAGCGGAGACGTAAGATTTGCACGAATAAGGGAAGAGGAGTACCTCTTTCTGCTGGCAGTGTTGTGTCCTCCTTCTGTTTTTTCCGACGATCTTCTTGTTGTTCGCCGAAAACCAAAAGTTGTGGAGGACGGTGCAGCGTTGGACGAACCCATGGCCAAGTTGTTGAGTGTGGTGCGGTGGCCGTCTGTTGGCGGCGGGGAAGCAGATCCGAGGCAGCGAACGACGGCGTAGCGGGAATAGCTCCGGTGCGGTGGATGGTTGCGACAGTGGAGCCGCAGCAGTGAGGCACAGGGCGGCGTGGTCGGAGTGGTTCTGGTACGGCGCACGTCGGCGTCGGCATCGTGGAGGCAGCTCTGCCTCGGCTTCAGCTGCTAAGTCCTTGAGGGCGTTGCGGTTGCGGTTGCGGTTGCGTTGGACGACGACGTCGGGGTACCGGCTCCGGCGTGATGGAGGAGGGCGGCGGTGGATTGGCCGCTATGGGGTGGAGGACGGAGGAGGCTGGGGTTTCGCGGCTGGTGGAGAGGGCGTTTTCGCGCCCACGGAGAATGAATGGGGAAACGGAGGGAGGCGGGGAACTAAGGGGGAACAATGTTTCGGTTTGAGACGCGCTTGTTTGAAATTTGGGGAAAGTTACAAACTTTGCCCCCATCTAAAATTTCGGACATATTGCGGGTTGGCGGTACGACAGTCATGTCAGGTGTCCCAAATGTGGGCGGGATAGATTTCGGCCGAGCGCATGGGTAGGCGCCCACGGCGTATGAATGCTTCTCGGAGGCGGTTGAGACTGGCGTCTTGGTGAAGTTACAAACCTACCCCGGTTTAGACCATTGGACATCGGGCCGATAGGCTACACGGGCCAGAGTCAGGTCAGTAATTTCTTACCACCAAAACATTAGTCTCGCGCGGTTTCGGGTGACCAGAGGCCTATTTGGCGCTTTGTTCAATATTTGGGAGCAGAAGCATTAACGTTTTCGGTTCTCTTGAATTGAACTTTCAGGATTTGTCAAACTTCACAAATCTTTACTCTTGAAAATCCTAAAGCTACGATTATTTTGGAATGGAGGGGGTACATTTGAATATACATTGTACACGAGTATATATTAAAAAATATGCAACTTACCTCAGTTCATGCATGGTTCCAGATATAATCTCTTTGGTTGCAAAAAAAAAGTTAGATATGCGTATGAATATATATAGCATGTTCAAACTCACAACAAAGATTGATGCCCCCTTTTACATCTGATTTACAAATGCCATTATCTCGGGTTCAAATAGATGAATGCACTTCCTATGAATTTGAATCTTCGAAACCCCCTTTATGTTGAATTCGACATGTATTCTATTTCATAGCTAGCAATTTGGAATGTATCCATGCAAGTGACAAATGTATAAAGTGCTTCACACTAACAACATGGAGTGCACTAATTAATGTTTATATATGAATTGCAAAAGCATCCATTGCCTGTATTTCAAACCGCTCTCACTCTATGGATCGATAATATGAAATAAACACATGCACATGCTAGAATTCAATAGAGTCTAGGTGTCTGATAGACCGATTTTCGTCCATACGCAATTTGCAAAATTCATGATCTCATCCAAAAATAATAATGCCATTTATATTTTAATTTAATGCGTAGAACTGCCTTTTACACGTAGATGCACTATGCCTCGCCCCGTTCTCACAAACGCGTTATATATCTCTCTATCTAACGCATAAGTGCACACACTTTATATGCATCGGCATTTCTCCTTCACACATGCTCACAAACTCTCTCAGGGTGTCTCACGCACATGGTCTCTCTGTTTCTCTCTCTCTCTTTCTGACTACTATGTACCACTCTTTTCACTAATCTCAGTTGGAAAACACTATTTCTCTCACATGCATATATACACATGCACGGTCTCTACTAGCCCTCTATACGCACATATATGTGCCTACGTGTCTCCCGCACGCACATTATCTTTAGGCCTCTCTCGCACACATTGCCCCCCCGACACACCTCTCTCTTAGTAGTTGGCAGATATGATTTCATCATATCATTCGGTAGGATATCCCTGGCTGTTAGGCTGGATGGTAATACGAGGCAACGTTTTACCCTAGTTCGGATCGGACCCTTGCAGTTGAAGAAAGAGCCTACTCCTGGTACTGTATATTAGTGATAGGGGTGTGTACAAAGTACACGTGAATACCAGGCATTGTGCGTGTGTGCATACTATCGACGAACTAGCCCCCAAGCTTGTATAACATACTAAGGGCCTAGGGTTACAAATCATATATACTCGGCTTATCACCAGTGGGGATAGAGTCCTCCGCGACTCTGGTAGCTTCGTGTTGTAGGCCGAGTCCTCCACATGGGTCTTCGTATAACACGTCTCGGTCCAACCTATATGTGGCGTAGGATGGAACCGACCCATGAGTCTTCATGTTTACCCACCACAACTAGAAATGATGTGCCCACCACACCACACACGCAATCGGCCACTAAGAAAATAAGCATATACAATGGTACAACGGTATCTAGCTCACGATACGTCTCCATATTTTGTAGATGACACTGACGGACTTTTCATTTGATGCGTGCTCCGTATTTTGTTGACAACACTTACGGTCATTGTATTTGAAGCGAAAGCACGATATGGTCACTGGACTTTAGAATAAGCTCATCACGGTCACCACATACATTTTGTTGACGACACTTACGGTCATTGTAATTTGTTGATAATACGATCAATTGACCAGTCAAATGGTCCACATTCAGCAGCGCACATTACCATAGGGCCCACCCGTCAGCGCGTATATGAAGGACAGAAATGGTAATAAATTAGTGGTCGGTTGGGGGCGTTCATTGGGCGGTGGGGTGGGGATCCCCGGAGAAAAAGCTCGGCGGGGGGGGGGGGGGGGCTAGAGGGATGGCCGGTGCGGCGGTGGACCGACGGTGGGGAGTGGTTTCGGGGAGGGCGGGACGGCCGCGGGCGGCGGGGGCTGGTGGTTCGGCCGGTGGTGGCTGGCGGCTCAGGGGGGTGGAGTTTGATGATAAACTGGAGGCCCTTGATTTCGTATCCAACGGCTGGAAAATCTAATGACCACAGATGAAAAAGTCAGTCGACTGACGTGTAGCCTCACCCCGCACGTACACATGCACGCACGCAAGACACGCACGCATGTAGGCGTGCAAGTACACACGCACGCATGCTGGCGCACAACACTGACACGTACACATGCACTCACGAACACACGCACGTACGCACCCATGCATGCAACACTGAAACGTACCCTTGCAGGCACGCAACACTCGCACGCCTGCATGCACACAGCACACGACGCAAGACACACGCTCAACCTATACGTGCATGCACCCTTTGTTAAGGACATGGATTGTTACGAGTATTAATCAATCTTATCTGTGATAAGCAGAACATTGATGTTTGCAGCGGTCTTTATGAATCACAACGTATCGAACGGGCTATCAACATAGTAGGCTTATCTACATGAAAAAGATGACGTCACACTCAATGAACAATCATCGGTTTATGAAATGCCCGCTTCTGACCGCCCTGGCCCACCAAAGGTTCCTCTGCTGTGCGCTGCCTGCGTTGGGTCACTGACATGCAGGCCATGCACCCAAAGAGCCCACACGTCAGTGGAAGAACGGCACGGTGTCCTAGGTCAGAGTCGAGGGCGCCACTCGTAGCACGCCCGGCTGAACACGCTTCCGTGCCGCATTCAAACGCCTCCATGAAACCCGCCCGTGTGGAAGCCGAGAAACCCACTCTAGACACACGTCCGTTCATGACCGGGCCGGCGTTAAACGCAACGCCGGCCGAGCTCCTCCCGTGCGCCGTCTATTTAATCTCCTATTTAAACGAGGCCAAACGCCGGCCAAGAATCGCACACCTCCGCCGCTCCCCTATCTCCTCCACCATTTTTTCCACTCTTACAATGGCTTACGAAGAGTAGTTATTCCGCATCCAAGCCGGCTGGGTAGCCCGCCGGATACGAGCTATGCAGCTCGCTGATCCACCTCCCTCCCCTCGCCCGACGAAGCCAGTTGTCATTCCAAGCCGGCGCGCGGTTCAGCAACTCACCGCTCCAGGCCAGCTCGACGAGGAGCGGTGCACGGGCGTCGTTGCTGCCGTCCACGCCGCCGCCTTGTACCGCGTCTCCCGTTTCTGCGGCCGAGACTCCCATGCCGGCGGCCGCGCCATGCAAGCAGCGACAGAAGCCGGGTGCGCGGAGAGCGACGAGTCGGTGGCCAGCGCCTCCGCGTCCGCCGCCATCATCGAGGAGAAGTAGAACACGGGAGGTCGCCGCCGCTTGGGTCCCATGAAGGCCACCGCAGAGGCGACGCCGGCGTACACAGCAGGTGTCTTGCCGGATCCTTTTGTTGCGAGGACCTTCGTCGACCCCACATGGGCTCCACGGAAGAGGGGAATGTTAGGATGAACTCGAGCCGGTGCCGGCTATGGCGAAGTAGTGGTCAGTGATGAACTCGAACCGGTGCCGGCCACCATCATCTTCGGCACCAGCCAATGATATCAGTTGGGCAGTGGGGAAGCGAGCCATCATTGCGCTGAAGCATATACCTCCAGGGCTCCCGGCAGTCCGGTGATCGTGCTGCCGGACATGAGGAACACAAATCGATCGGCGGGCGACCATTTAGGCCAGGTATTATATACCTGTGTTGTCCAGAACTAGCACCACGTAGTTCATTTGAATGTAATGAAATTCGTCATGTTTTTATGAAAATCCGGTATTTTATATGATTTCCGTCGTTGTTTATATGAAATATCAGTTTGTCTACGTGTTTGCGTGAATTTCGTCCGGTTGGTTGAGTTGCTGTCATAATGTGTGTGGCTACGGTTGGATGGCGTAATTTGCGGGTCGCCGGTCCGTCTGCGGGCGGCTCAGGCGGCGTTGTGGGACAAAAAACACAGCTCGTGCGAGCTCGTCTCCAACGTGCGCGCTGGAGGATGCATGACAGCATGAGCACCCGAGCCATTCCTCGTTCGTCGGTGGCAAAGGCACCGGTGGACAAAAGGGTCGCCAATATTTTGGCTACCCCGGGCAAGATCCAAACAGCCCCTCCCAACAAATTCAAATCCCTCGTTCGCCGTGGAATTTTGCCATGTGTTGTTTTCATGGACTAGCAAGATGCCCGTGCATTGCACGGAACATCAAGATGCATTTTTTTACAAACTCCCGCATGCATGCAAGGGATAATTAATGTCCTCCTTTGCTAGTACCACGAGGCAAACACCATTAATATTGCATCGATTAGTGTTAGTGGCCTTGTATATCTGCAAATTGTAATTTTGATAGTGGCCCCTTGTATATAAAAATGGATGGAGAAAGATGAGAGATAAGGTGAGGAGGAGTGGGGCGTGGTGGTGACTGGTGGTCGGACTGGGCGGAGGCATGGGGATGGACGGCGCATTATGTCTAGGTTTGTATCTCTCTCACACACACCCACGTAGGAGGGGGACGTGCACGAAGAGAAGAGGTGCACGCACGTTGCACGTACTCCCGTCTCTTTCCCAACCACACCCGCGCGGGTACACGGTGGAGCTCATTTCTGTACGAAAAAGGCAGCCCACGTGGTAATTTGGCACGTGTACTGGTTGTCCACTTGGTGGAGGGAGGATCGTCTACCACGGGTGAACAAACAAATTGACACTTGACACGTTATGTTAAATTAAAAAAGAGACAAACCATGTGGGGCCTACCTTAGAGGAAAGGCTCTATACACTGGAGTACTTTTGATGTCTCCCGTCAACTCGCAGAACGAGGAGAAGCTTGCTTAGTACGCCGTCTCCCCCGCCCACGGGCGCGGTGGCTCGCAGGATGAGGTGAAGCTTGCTTACGAGTAGTAGTAGTACTACTACTACTACTGTACGCCTTTACGCCCGCTCCCTCGCCCACGCGCGCGGTGGCTCGCAGCATGAGGAGAAAATTTTACTACTCCCTCCGTTTACTCCTCGGCCCTACTACGTACTTTGGTTAGTACTCCCTCCATTTACTTATACAAGGCCACTATAAAAAATACATTTTGCATCTATACAAGGCCACAAATAGTAACTGAGACAAAAGTTACTACTCCCTCCTTTCCAGTTTATGGCTCAATTTCAAAATCTCTCCAACCAAGGTAGACGGTGAGTGGTCGAATTAATTTCGTAGTTTGCACAAGTAATTAGTACGCTCGTTTTTCTCAAGAAGTTATGTTTACCGAGGCATTAATTAGAACGAATGCATGAATGACCACTAAATTTCCATGAACTTGTACATGCATTGGTTAGTTTCCTCTTGACACTGCTTGCGTCGGGTGATCTAACGCACCTCGAAATCCAACATGTAATGGTACTACTACTAGTATAGTAGAATTGAGACTTATCAAATGGAAAACGAATGTTTTTTAGATGAGCCCTATAAACCCTAGTGGGTACGTACTCCGTAAAAACAGATTTTTCCAAAACTAAGTCGCTCCCTTTCATGAATTCTGTAGTATACTCCTCCGTCGACGCTCCCTTTCATGAATTCTGTACTTCCTGTCGCCGACATGTGGGACATATAGCAACCGGGTCGACGTGTCAAGCACCAAATAACAGTGCAGAACAGCAGGGGGGACGCACCCCACTCGTACCGGCCCAGTAGTAGTAATGAGCAATAAGACATCAAATCACAATGCCGCACCTTCCCAGACGGACGAAGCAACCATTATTTCACAGTTCGGTTCGCCATCATCTCAAACCACATAGTATTGCTTCTGCCTCAAGAGGGACACGCGCATCGCCTTGGTACATCATGACACGTGGGACCGCATGACAGGCCATGCTCCCCCGCCGATCGCTCGGTAAAATCACCTCATTTTTACTATACTTCCTCCGTATCGGTTTACTACATGGCATGCACGTCGTTCTAGGTTGAGAATTTAACTGGCTATATATGTGATGAACAGTACTCTAGCCTTTTAAAAAATGTATTCTTTTGTACATTAGTACTATCAATGGATTGCGCCATGGAGCAAAAATTGAAATTAAAAAAAGGTGGTACATATAGAGAGCGCTCGTCGCCAAATTATGCATATAGTACTATTAAAAAAGCTAGTACGTGCTTAATTGGGGTGCTAAATTCTATTAAAGAAATACTAGTAGTATGTACATACTGAAGAGTTAAAGTAACGAGAAGAAACATAACATAGTTCTGCTGGGGGCTCAGCACAACACACCCCTCAAATTAAACTAAGCGCACCTGAAATTAAACTATGCAACTAATAAGGTAGACACTGCATTAGAAGTTTAGAACCACCATGAGCAACGACACTGCCACCTTACTCGGAGTCCTCGTCCACGTCCTCGACTTCGTCCTTGTCCCTCTTCCTCTTGGCCGATACTTCTTTGCTTGAACCGCACACTTGGCTGTTGCTCTTCATCCAACCCTTGTAGATATTGAAACAAAGGTAGCCATCCATTGCAGCGTAGTGGATGTGGTCTATATCTGGTACATTCCGCTGCCATGCATGACAATGAAACGTGTAATGAGGTTTCTCCAGTTTACGGTACGAAGGATGAACCATGGCTCCTGCCAGGGTCAGCATTGAAGGCTGACGAGAGGGCACCAGCCGATTCTTCCAGAGGTCGAAGGGGTTGCCTACAACGAGGCCTATCCGACCCAGGACTTCTTTGTCGTTCTTAAAGTCTACAGTGACGAATTTCACTGTTTTGTCCTTGAGGAAGTTCTTAAAATCCTGGCACTCAACGTCGGCATGGCATATGTGGTAGACCAAGCAAATGTTATGTACGCAAACCTGGATCACGGCGGGCTTCTTCCTCTCTTCGTCCTTTAGATCCTTCTCTCGTCCCAGGACTGTGGTGTACTCAACATCTAGCCCAGCGACCCACTCATCATCTGAGTTTTCGAACATGCGTCTGAAGCGAGAAAGGCATCCTTTCACCGTCGCGGAAGAACGGGTGTAGATGACGTCTAACTCATCGCCGGTGATGGTTCTAACCTTGTACTCACCGCCGATCGTGGAGATTTGGGATGCCATGGATTTGGGAGGAGGGTTAGGATTAGTGGAACTACCGTAATGTGAATGGACGGGACGACTAGGAGCGAACCGCCGTAGTATTGAAGGATGTGCGGGGACGAGTAGGAGCGAACTGCCAACGTGCGAACGGCAGGGTAGTGGCTTTCCATTCTCCCATGATACGGGCTTCCGAGAGCCCTTGGGTCTGAGATCGAACGGTTGCATGGCGTGATTCTAGATCTATTGGTGAATATCCTATCCTGGAGGGTTATTCTGCAAATTTTCAGTAACTTAGCATGCGACCGTTTGATCTCAGATCCAAGGGCTGCCAGCAGCCCGTATCATGGTCGCGCCTACCACGACCGTCGCGTCGCTCGCGCCCTTGGAGATTTAACATGGTGCGTTAGGCTATCTGATGTTGGCATGTCATACATAGTCATCACTTAGTCACTCATACTACAACAAGGTTGGCTATAAGTGTATTTTTTTACTCCTCTCTATCTCTTTCTTCGTACTCCCTCCGTCCCATAATATAAGAACATTTTTGACACTAGTGTAGTGCCAAAAACGTTCTTATACTATGGGACACAGGGAGTACTAGTATTTATTGCATTTGCCAAGGAGTGACCTCTTCCAATGAAATGGTGTTGCTAAGTTTGCTTCATTTAATTAGCTATAGACTCAAAATTGTCTTTTCACCTAGGTACACGCGCTTAGCATCGTTTCTTCCTTGGGTCACCAAACTAGTCTCTCTCTTCTTGATTAACTTGCCACATCAGACTTTATGCCTATGTGGCAAGCTTAAGCACCTGTAGGAGCAAGTAAAAGTAAGTACAATAGTGCGCTTTACATGGCATTTTTGCATATGTGGAGGAAAGAGAGGCAAGGAAAAAGTGGAGAAGTGGGCTCTCATGCAAGAGCCAGCCTCTACTACATGGTGGAGCATTGGGAGAGGCACCTGTATGGAGGTGGTCAGGAATCGGGAGACTCACGCCGGTCGTAGCGCCGCAGTTAAAATGATAATGGCAAGTCAAATCACGGGGCCCCACCTGTCCAGCAGTAACTCGCTGTCAAATCACATAGCCCTACGTTTGCAGCAGCCTACTCCCTCATCTTCTCGCGTCTCTGTCGAACCGACTAGGCGGAACTGCCCCGCCTACCGTGCAGGAAAAGCCCCGCCCTCGACTTTTAAATACAACTACATCCGCTTAAGAATCCAATGATATACTTTTTGTGACATAGTAACTCATATTTAGTTAGTCAAATGGATGACCTAGAACTACGTGCAGGCCCTATAAACTGAGACGCCTAAAAATAAAAAAACCGAGACGGAGAGGGTAGTTCAGCACATATCTTTTTAGATCAATATAGTCAGGATTCACCAAAGGAGCAAAACCAAGTGGTAGGCTGCTCCTGTCGTGTTGGCGTAGCAACTCAAGCAGGGTCAGTCCGCACACGAAATGGCGACACACTTAACAGGACCCCTTTGGCCGACATGTGGCTCATCCACCGTCTTGTTCCACGTGCGATGCACCAAATTACAGTTTGGAGCAACGGTTGGAATTGGAGGCACCCCGGTCGTAGCGCCGCAGTAGTAGAAAATGAGCGATGAGGGGTCAAATCACAAAGCCCCACCTTTCCCGCATTAAGCTGGACGGACGAAGCAACCATCATTTCACTCTAGGGCGCAAGAGCATAAAGAAAAGAGAAAACAATGATGCGTGCGGCAGCTATCTAGGGCACCCTAGGGTAGGGGTCTCCACTGCAGATCCTTTGTTTTTGAAAGCGCCTCCACTACAAATCGGCTTCTCCCTCGTCCTCTTGAAGAAAATCGATGATGAGTGCGGCGGTAGGGTTTGTAGGAGTACTACGGCGTGCGGGGCCACATCATAGTAAACGGGTTCGAGTCGACGCCTTAAATATGTGTGGGCCGCTTGGTTTTGCGGGAACGAGGCAGCATTTTGGGTTCGGGGACTAGTGGAGATATAGTACGTACAAAAAATTGTGGACGTAGGTTCGACCGAAAGGCAATGATGCATGGGCCCTGCATTTTGATATACCCGGGGCCGCGTGAAATTTGCTACTCTACTCAAAACTAGTAAGGTACACATGTATTAAACGCATGAGATTTCGAAACCAAATTATGAATAAATACACACTATAGCATGTAAAGCTTTGAGTCATATATGCATGATGTAGATGTTCGTTTAGTTCTTATAGTTCATCTCATTCAAAATCAATTAGTTTTATAAAAATGTTAAGATTCATGGGGTTGTGCATTGTAAATCATAAAGTAAAAAACAAATAATGGCAATTCATTTAGAAAAAAATAATCAATTATGATATAGAAGATTCTAGAACAAAGGAGAAGTGCTTGTGTTTTGAGGTTTGTGCATTATGCTTAAGTTCAACCATGGAGTCTTCTAAATTGTACATGTGGCAGATCTGGTGGAATGTTGATGATATCCAAACGGCCAGTAGTGCTCGGATTTGCCTATCTCTGCACTGTCGGGTTAGCTTCATCCAGCGACCATCTTTCAAAGTTATTGGCACACTATATAGTTCTTGTGCCATAGTTGCATGTTTTGGAAAAAAGCTACTAGTGGGTTGTACTATCTATTTAGGAATAGAAGATGTATACATGGAAGTTGTAGGGAAAGAGATGACATGGAGCATCTCAATTCCTATGAGTAGGGATTGGAAAAGAGATGTCATTTGGTTCACATCATAGGAACTTTTCTATTGAATCTAGAGATGACATGTATCTCAATTCCTATGAGGAGGGATAAGAAAAGAGCTGTAATTTGGTTCATATCATCGGAACTTTTCTATTGAATATACGCTAATGTTTATTTTCCTTTGAAATTAAGGGAGTATAGGAATCCATTCATATGAACCAAGTGGCTCTAAAGCTATAGAAATGATATCATGTTTATTTCCTTTGAAATGTGTAGTATATGAGTCTATTCCTATGAACCAATTGGCTCTAAAGGAAAAAATCCTATAAAAATCATATCATATAGAGTTCCTATGATATTCCTCGACACTAAAGGATGCTTGAAATTGCTGCGGGTGATACGATGGTCTTTCTTTGTAGACTCCTCACCCATCTTTATAGTTACCTCTCGAAGATGAATGAAATGATATATACATGGTATTCTACATGTGCAATTTGGTACACGAAAACTCGGTAAAAGTTTGCGAGGTTCGAATTTTCAATAAAGCTATATGCACTGCATTTCGGAACGGAGGGAGCATACGACAGTTGCTAACACTCACGTGGAAGATTTGTGTGTAGGAGGAGTGGCTGTTCTGTTAAATGACATGGCAAAACTGACACTGTCGGATGTCGATCTAACGGCTCTTACGGCGTTCGTCAGGACAAGGCTTGTGGCGAACGTTTGTCGGATAATGATTTACGGACACATGCATTGCATTGATACGTGCCCCCCTCTCTCTCACGCACACGCACCCTCACGAGTCACGACTCTCCCAAGTCCTCTCGCAGACTCGCATGTCGCACCCACCGTCTATCTGCAGGTAGACGTCACGCACATATGTGCTCTTCACACCCTACCCTCAGAACTTCTAAAAAACAAAAGACGGCACGCACATTTTATCTTAGCTCACACGTCACACACTTATACTATTACTCTTGCGGCGAACGTTCTTTGGGCATAGTATATTGTACTCTCACGAAGAGAAGCGGTGCACGCACGCACTAGTTCTCTCACACCCACTCGCGGGTACACGTAGGAGCGCATTTTTTTAAGCTGGTACAACAAAATCACTCCACTATATATAAAAGCAGGAGCCTTAGTGCTTGCTTTACTAGGGTTCCTCTCGTTCACTCTCTCATGCTCTCCAGATCTAAGCAACACATAGGTGGCCACACTCTCTCTCAGCTCACGGCTGGTCACAAATCCGGCCGGACAACCTCGACCGGGGCAGGGGTGTAGGTGCATCGTTCACGCTGTCGTCGGCGGCGAGGGAGGAGACCAACGGCTGCCCGCGCGTCCCGATTGGCGGCCGTGCCATTCTCTCCGAGAGAGCGCCAGCTCGGGAGGGCCTCCGACCCCTTCTTCGTCCCTGCGGTATTGTGGCCAAGATGCGGCCTCCCAGCGCTGTCTTTGCCACATGCCAACGACCCTCAGGTATATATTCCTTTGAAAGCTTCCTTGCTCTACTGCCCCAGCTCCCTTCGTGTGGATCCTTTTCTACTTCCGTTTGCTGTTCCAAAGCCACCTAGACTTCTACTATTATTAGAAGTAAAGCTAGTTCATACAGTCGACTCAAAGCGTTGGTTCAAACAGGGAAGAAAGTGGGAAAGCTGTAGCATGAATCTAGGACTTGGTTCTAAGAGGAACGGGGGAAAGTAGTAATATATGTCACTATTTAAATAACCGTATTTCGTATTTGCGCAAACAGGGATGTCTGTCTCCATATCATTTCGGGATGTCTGTCTCCGTATCATTTCTATCCGCGCAATCAAAAGCACACACCTCAGTTTTAGTACAACTACGCAAAATGAGATGGTTATCCCACATTGTCGTCGTCTAACCTCCCGTCTTCAAGGTATCCCTACATTGGTAGTAACTAAGGTAGAATGACCAACGCAATCTAAAAGAAGCTGATTCGTACGTTTTACTTCCTGATTGCAGTGCAGGGACGAGCGAAAACAACTGCATCCTAGTCCGGAATGCACTTTCTACCAGTTCATCCATGGACCGAGGACTAGCTGGCACGGCTGCACGGCGGTTTTTTGGACAGGTGCGCGGACAAGAGGCATTGTGGTCTGCTTATTTCTGCAAATAGCGGTGCTTAAATTTAGTGGAATGCACAAGCATTTCAGCAGGTCAGTACACTGCATGGTTCAGTTCAGCATTCCAGCTGAGACCACAATTATAATTAGTTATTCTGGAATGAGAGAACCTAACCCTGGATGGTGGCAACAAGAAAAAACCAGAGTGAACTCCAGGAAATTTAAGCCTGTCGGGAGGCCCTTTGCTCAGAGAAGCCTTGCTTGTTTTTTCCTGATTTGTAAATCTTCTCACAACTTTGTCTTTTGCTGTGAACTAGTATATGTTTGTTATGTTCTATGAATCATTGAGATGTATAAAATTGCTTAACTTATGCTTTTCAAGTTTTTATGAAGACGAGTTTAATGTGAGTGTTCCACATGAGCGCTGGACTAGCGTGTGAACGTTTGGAATTTATTACATTGTGGCCTCAATTAACTGCATGAACCACTGTAACAAGATACATAGTTGCTTATATGTCAGACAGCAGATTGTTGATTGTTAGCTGGTCGATAGCCTAGTGTTGAAGCGAGCTGAGCCAATGTGCCGTGTTTTGCACAACTGCTTACAAGTGGGGTAGCACCAAAAGTGTTTACAAGTACTTATGTATACGTCGGCGCACGGTTCTCGAACGAGTGCTCTATTTCATCAAAACACACACTGCTCGTATGATAAACCGTGACAACTTATGTCTTACCATGCCATATTCATGAAAAAACTAGTGAGGACGCATCTGTTTCGGCAACAATTACGATGGTTCTCACATGATTCACGGGCACACAAAAGTAGCAGCAGTTCCCATAGACGGATTCAAACAGAGTACTAGCCCAGAGGGGTCGATAACAGGCAAGGTTCGGATAATTAGACACAATCCAAACTACTATTAAACACTAGCTGGGGCAACTATTTCATGCCTCGATCTAATTTGGGCTGGACACAAGACGGACCTTGCCATGAACATCATCGAGGACGTCCCGCAGCAGCTCAATCCTGTGAACCTTCATGAAGACAACCTTGTGGCCTTGCCACTGATAAACTTGTTTGTGGAGGCATTCCACATCATCTTCCTGCGTAAGCTTGACAAGAACAGTATGCCTCACAAACGAAGGAGTAGCTTTGAACTTCTTGTGCTTCAGTACACCCTGGACAACACGCCTGACAACAGTGAGGCTGGAATACAACTCTTCATTGGTATAACCGCAAATGGCTTCCAGGATCCAACAGCCTAAGAACTCTGTTTTCCCAGTGCGTATATTCAGGTCGTCCGCCTCATAGCGAGTGACATGTACAACCACACAATCCTTGTCTGCATCAGGGCTCTAATTGAAACATAAACAAATTCTGAATTACTGTTCAGTATAAGAAACACAAGTTATTTAAACCACTATGTATAGCATGGCATCGAAGCTAATAAAATTTTGCATTATTAATCACCACATACTTCCTTTTCTAAAAAATATCACCACATACTTCGATGAAAAACCACAATCGAGATCGGCAAAGAAGGAAATCACCTTGGGCAGCTCAGCGGGGGGGGGGGGGGGGGACACATCCTCGAAGGGGGAAAACTGCTCCTGCAGTGCCACGGGGGCTATAACCTCAAACGGGGCGTTGACCATCTCAGTAGTGGCCGTGACCGTCTCTGGGGTCGTCTCGGTGGTTGCCTCCATCTTCTTGGAGCTCTCTGTCTCATGGGGATCAGCCTCTCGCGTCTGCTCCAATATTGGCAGATCTTTGCCTGGTTCTCCTTGGTCCATCATGAAACTGACGAATACTAGGAGACCACGGAAAGGAAAACACAATCGCAATGACAATGAAACAAAAAAGAGAGTGAGGATCGGTTACTGCTTTACAAAAGTTCTTTTTTTTTCTCTGAACGAAAATATACCAACATCACGGATCCGCTTACCTTCCCTTCGTTCGGAGAGAAGAACAGTGGCAGATGCGAGTGTTGGCTTTCTTGAAGACGGTGAAGGAGAAGGGGATTCAGCGAAGAGTTAAATGATGGTTGCTTCGTCCGTCAAACTTAGACTGCGGGGAGGTGGGGTTTTGTGATACGACGGCTCGTTACTGCCGCGCTACGACCGGGGTGACTCTCCGCCTGCATACTGCCTTCTAATTTGGTGGATGGCATTTGGGCCCGCGCTCTGCATGGCCCGCATGCCGGTGAACAAAAGTATAACGACATTCAGTAGAGGGAGACGTTTCAATGACCTAGGAGGAGCCAAAAGCGATAGAGTGTCTCCACTGTACTAGTAGTAATTGTTTTTCTGGGTAGCTGTAGAGTGTCTCCACTGTACTAGTAGTAATTGTTTCTTTGGGCCCAAGACAAAACAGCCCATCCACACTAGTAAATAGTAAAATCAATTCAAAAGCCCATATATTTACTGAATGAGAGGCGCTACCCACACCCAGCACACCGCCCCCCCCCCCCCCAAAACCTGGGTGTTCTTCTTCCTCCTCGCTCCCACCCACCTCACGTCAGCTCGCTCCACTCGTACCCCAAATTCCTCACCTCACTCCTACAGAAAACCCCAGCTCCCCTTCTTCCTCACTCCTACAGAAAAAACCCAGCTCCCTTCTTCTTCGCTCGCACTACAACTAGGCTCGTCATTCGTTACTCTACTCAAATCCGTGAGCGCGACGCGACGCCCTCGAGGAAAATGGAGTCGGTGACCCCAACGCCAAGAAGATGGGGCTCCCGCCAGCGGTGACACCTGTTGTAGATCCCGCACCCGGCAGCGCGGGAAGAAGCGGCGACCCCGCCCCCACCGGATCCCAGGAACCCGTAGAATCTCGGGTGGACCGCATCAGCGATCTCCCGGACGCCGTCCTTGGGGAGATCAACTCACTTCTCCCCACCAAGGATTGCTGCCGCACCCAAGTCCTCTCAATTCGGTGGCGCCCTCTATGGCGCGCCGTGCCCCTTAATCTCGACTGTCGTTAGCTATCTCTCTTCAATGATTTTGAAATCCCCAGAGCCATCATCTCCTCCCACCAGGGCTCCGTTCAAAGCCTCTGCATCCCGTCATGCTACCTGAGCAAGCATACCATGCCCTGCACGGTGGACGCCTGGCTGAAATCCCCTGAATTCACAGAACTACAGCTGCTTGAGTTCTACTATTCCCCTGGAAATCACATACCACATACCGAACGCCATGAACTTGTGCCCTCAGCACCGATGTCCATCTCGCGGTTTTCGTCCTCTCTCCACACCGCCACCTTTGCGCTGTGCTACCTACCAGACAATCTGGTACTAAACCTTCGACTCCCATTTCTCAAGAAACTTTCACTTATGCGGGTTCGTATATCGGAGGCCTCATTGCACAGCATCATCCACTCCAGTTGCCCTGCGCTGGAGTGCTTGGTGCTTGTTTTCACAGTTAGAATCGGTTGTCTCCAAATAAAGTCGCCTAACCTTGTAAGAATTGGAATTTCTTTTGACAGAAGGCAGCTCATCATCCAAGATGCCCCTTCACTTCAAAGGTTGATCCTTGATTCTAGTTATTCACCGTTGCAAATAACCGTCCTCTCTGCGCCTAAACTGGAGACCTTGGGTGTAATACATGATCTCTGTGCTCATTTCAATATGGTGTTTGGCTCCACAGTTCTTCAAGTACTTTATATTATCACCTACACTAGTAACCATAAGCTGCATTTTAAATTTCTACGCATAATTTATATATCATCTTGGAGTACACATTTTGTACTAATATTATGTTCTATGCTCAATGAAGAGTTTCTCCATGGATGGCCTATCAATGGTGCTGGATTCTGTCAAGATCTTATATATCCAAATGAATAGTTTTGATCTGAACAAGATTATTGGCTTGCTGCAATGCTTTCCATGTCTGGAGAAGTTGTATATAAAGGTGATAATTTCACGCACATTGGAAGCCCGCATATAGTGTACTAGAATTAACTATTCAGCTGTTGCTCTTTCGACACTCTTCTTTTAGACCTAAACTGTTTTCAATCTTCATGTCTATTTAGGCAACAGGACGGGGTAAGAAAGTTATAACCAATCGGTGGATTCGTAAGCATCGGGATTTTCTCACTTCTCATGAGATTCGATTGAAGACAATAACGCTAGAACGATATGTAGCCAACCGTGCAAACACAAGATTTGTCACATTCTTCCTGCTGAATGCGAGGTTACTATTGTCCATCAGCCTTAAGTTTATCAGCAGCATGGTTTACACGGATGGGTATGTCGAAGAGCAAAAAAAGGAGTTGCTGTTGGGCAAAAGAGCTTCTGAATGTGCCGGGCTTCTATTTACAACATATTGTGGTCATAATCCAGTAAATTTTACGACCCAGGATGTTCATTCTATGGACCTGACCGATCCATTTGACTGTGACTGCCGAAAACAGTGCTGGAGTTAGATGTTGTTGCCCTTTTCAATCTGGTTTTTTTTGTAAACGTGATGAACAATTAACCCTCGTGCTTTTGTACAGTTTGTAAGCTGGAGTTAGATGTTCCTGCCCTTTTCAACTCGGCTGTGACTGTCATATTTTCTTTGAAACAAGGCAAATGGCTTGCCATTCGTTTAATTTGGAGTGAAATATTGTAAAAAATCCCAAGCAAGGGAAATAATATCACTCTCGCCGGCTGCTTGAGCTCACTGTGCATTACAGAAGCCAAGTGATTATCCCCCACCAGCACCCACAAACTTATTTCGAACTAGCACATCAAATGGGCTGTAAATTTTCATAGGAAAGGCTGCATGACCGTGACAGATTTGGATTCTGACATTTGGGACCCGCGAGGAAATAGCCTATCCAAGGTGGTGTCGACTTACTAGCCAGTCAACAAACGATTCTGCCTACCAGCCGTTGGATTGACATCCCACATCTGTCGTGTATCTTCTATCTCTTGTCTTCTTCTTCCTCCAGCCGCCCAAACCAAACCACCCCGTCGGCTCCGCCTGCTCCCGCCTCCCATGGCTGGCTGCGCCTCAGCCGCCCTACCGTACGTACCCTCCAACGTTGGCCAGTCCCTCCCTCTATTCCCCCACACGTCCTGTTATTCTCCGGCGACGTCAGCCCCAACACGCACCCGCGCCTGAACCAGTCAACCGTCGTACTCCCCTCCGCCTGCGACTGGACCGGCGCATCTTCAACGGCTCTTGTTCGTTCCGTCCGAGGCCTCGCCGTCGTCCTCCGCCTTGCGGCCTTGGTTCGCTTGCCGTGCGCGGTGCGCCGCCCTCTTGCATTGTCAACGTCGTCAACAACCAAGAGGAACAAGGAGATGACTGTACGTGGAGAGGATGACAGTAGGGACCCACCAGCGTCATGGCAGTACACAAGCAAGTGCCTCTATAGTACAAGCCCAAAAATATGGTTCCTCCTAATGGTTGGACATCTGGGGCCCACACCATTGTCAACATAGTCAATAAACGAGAGAATTACACTACGAGCGGCTGACACCAGGGACCCAGCAAGTCGCGTAGTTTTTTTTTAGGAACAAGCAGTTGTTATTTATACTAGTTTTAGCGACGGATCAGGGTAACAACGGGGCTGTGGCCCATCTAGCCAGGGTTTTATTTATGTTTACCACATCATGAGCCCAATTGTGTTTTTTTCTTGCTGAAAATGGCTAGCCCAGTTCTATTTTTTTTAAAGAAATACCCAAACAAGGCCTACTTGCTTTATCGGCCCTGCTGGGCTGCAAATCTTTCAAGACGAGGAGAGTTTCATTCGGTTTGCCCAGAAATGGGTTGTACATTTTTTAAACACATCAAACCGGGAATTAGTTTCAATTTTTTTTCATTATAAGATCTTAAATTCCATTGATTTTTATGCGTGGACAATTATTTGGATTTTATATTTATATAAATTATTTTTCAAAATAGTTTGAATGTGAATCGATATTTCTGGATTAAAAATAGTTGACCGCACCGAAATGTGCCAAATTTCGTATACTTTTTAACCGTGGCCATAATATGGGGTGTAATGCTAACAAAAAGAAGATGGGCTCCAAAAAAATTCTAAAGAATTAGCAAATGGGCTGTACATTATTAGAAATAATGGCAGATGGGCTGTATGCTGTTTTCCATAGATTTGAGGCTGACTTGTGCGCCTACTACAGGTTGACGCGTATGCTTTCATAAAAAAAAGGTTGACGCACACGCAACGCCCTATCAACTTAGTCAACACACGAGAGCAGTGACTGTTGGATGTCCATCCAACGGCTGTCGTGCTTCTTCAATCTCTGCTCTTCATGCTCCAGCCGCTCAAACAAGCGCCGGCGGGACTGCCTGCTCCCTCCTCCCGCGGCCGGCTATGCTGCCGCGCAGGCCTCACGGCCCCACCGTACTCCCATCGCTGGCCTAGCCATCCCTCTACTCACCCACACATGTTGTTATTCTCCGGCGACGGCAGACGAACCAGTAAACCCTCGTACTCCTCCGCGTGGGAAGCAACTGCCGAGTATTCCCTGGCTCCGTGTCGTTCCCTTCCTAGGCCTCGCCGTCGTCCACCGCCCTGGTGCTCTCGGCGCGGCCTGGTCAACGTGGTCAATGAACGACATCCATCGGAAGTGGACTGTACGTGGAGAGGCTGACAGCTGGGTCCACGGCCGCACACAAGGAAATGCCTCCTTATTATGCGCAAAATAATGATTCCTCCACCTGACAGCTAGGACCCACAGGAACGGCCTCTGTATTTCACGAAAAAAATGTTCCCCCCGCTGACAGGTCGGACCCACCAGCTATATCTTCGCACGCAAGGAAGTGCCTCCTTATTACGCCCAAAAAAATGAATACCCCCCTGCTAGCTGTGACCCACCATATTGTTGGGCTAACTTGTGGGCCTACTAAGTTGACGGGGACGGAGGGCTTTGTCAACTTAGTCAATACTCCAGTGACCGTATGATGTCCATCCAACGGCCATAGTAATTCTTCAACCTCTGGTCTTCTTGCTCCAGCCGCCCAAAGCAGCGCCGGTCGTGCCGCCTGCTCCTGCCTCCCGTGGCCGGCTGTGCTACCGCGGAGGCCTCACCGCTCCCATACTACTCCCACCATTGGCCAGGCCATCCCTCCACTCACCCACACCCCCTGTTATTCTGCGGCGACGGCAGCCTCACATAGCAGCCGAACCAGTGAACGCTCGTACTCCTCTCCGCGTGGGCATCCACTGCCGCGTCTTGCTCGGCTCCGCGTCGTCCCCTTCTTAGGCCTCGCCGTCGTCCACCGCCGTGGTGCTCTCAGCGCGGCGTGGTCAATGTGGTCAACAACCGACTTCCATCGGAAGAGTACTGTACGTGGAGAGGCTGACAGCTAGGTCCACGGCAGCCGCAAGGAAGTGCCTCCTTATTACGCGGAAAATAATTATTCCTCCACCTGACAGCGGGGACCCACCGGACGGGCCACCAGTATTTTGCAAAAAAAATCATTTCCCCCTGACTGCTGGGACCCACCGGACGGGCCACCGTATTTCGCGAAAAAAACGTTCCCCCCGATGTCAGCTCGGACCCACAGGAAGTGCCTCCTTATTACGCACAAAAAATGAATACTCCCCCGGCTAGCTGGGACCCACCTTGGTGGGAGGCTGACTTGTGGGCCTACTAAGTTGACGGGGACGAAGGGCTTTGTCAACTTAGTCAATATGAACGATTCTAGCTCCAGTGACCGTACGATGTCCATCCAACGGCCGTAGTGCTTCTTCAACCTCTGGTCTTCTTGCTCCAGTCGCCCAAAGCAGCGCCGGTCGTGCCGCATGCTCCTTCCTCCCGTGGCCGACTGTGCTGCCGCAGAGGCCTCACCGCCCCCTACTATTCCCACCGCTGGCCAGGCCCTGCGGCGACGGCAGCCTCACACCGCAGCCGAACCAGTGAACCCTCGTACTCCTCTCCACGCGGGCTTCCACTGCCGCGTCTTCCCCGGCTCCGCGTCGTCCCCTTCCTAGGCATCGCCGTCGTCCACCGCCGTGGTGCTCTCCGCGCGGCGTGGTCAACGTGGTCAAGGAACGACTTCCATCGGAAGAGTACTGTACGTGGAGAGGCTGACAGCTGGGTCCACGGCCACAGCCCAGTTTTTTTGTGATTTGCCAAGTAAGTCGCTTTGTCAGGCCTGTTGGGCTGCAAATCTTTCAAGACGAGGAGAGCTTTCATTCGGCTGGCCGAGAAAATGGTCCATCAGTAATGAGAAATGGGTTGTACATTTTTAAAACACATCAAACCGGCAATTAGTTTCAAATATCTTTTTTCATTTCAAGATTTTAAATTACATTAATTCTTATGCGTGGAGAATTTGTTGGATTTTATATTGATATACATTTATTTTTAAAATCAGTTTGAATGTGAGTCGAAATTTCGGGATTAAAAACAGTTCAGACCGCACTGAAATATGCAAAATTTTGTATAATTTTTTAACCGTGGCCACAATATGGGCTGTAATGCTAACAAAAAGAATATGGGCTCCAAAGAAACCTTAAGAATTAGCAAATGGGCTGTAAATTATTAGAAATAATGGCAGATGGGCTGTATGCTGTTTTCCACAGATTTGAGGCTTTCCTAAAAAAAGGTTGACGCACAAGCACTGACTGTTGGATGTCCATCCAACGGCCGTCGTGCTTCTTCAATCTCTGCTCTTCCTGCTCCAGCCGCTCAAACAAGCGCCGGCGGGACTGCCTGCTCCCTCCTCCCCGCGGCCGGCTGTGCTGCCGCGCAGGCCTCACCCGCCCCACCGTACTCCCATTGCTGGCCTAGCCATCCCTCTACTCACCCACACCTGTTGTTATTCTCCGGCGACAGCAGACGAACCAGTAAACCCTCGTACAGTCGTACTCCCCTCCGCGTGGGAAACAACTGACGAGTCTTCCCTGCCTCCGTGTCGTCCCCTTCCTAGGCCTCGCCGTCGTCCACCGCCGTGGTGCTCTCGGCGCGGCGTGGTCAATGTGGTCAACGACCGACTTCCATCGGAAGAGTACTGTGCGTGGAGACGCTGACAGCTGGGTCCACGGCCGCAGCAAGGAAGTGCCTCCTTATTACGCGCAAAATAATTGTTCCTCCACCTGACAGCGGGGACCCACCGGACGGGCCACCGTATTTCGCAAAAAAAACATTTCCCCCTGACTGCTGGGACCCACCAGCTACACCTTCGCACGCAAGGAAGTGCGTCCAGGCAAAAAAACAAAACGATTCGCCCCCCTGACTGCTGGGACCCACCAGCTACATCTTCGCACGCAAGGAAGTGCCTGACAGTCGGGACCCATCTGGTCGAAGCGTACGTAGCGTTGTCATTCCGGTCGCGAACGTGTACGTACATATATACTGGTGGATGTAGAGGCGCGCACGTGTCGTAGTAGAGGCGCGCACGTAGCATGTACACGTACGTACAGCGGCCAGGGTGCAAGAAAGAAAATACGGTCACGTATGTGTACATACGGGCGGGGTCTCGAACGCCTACTCGCGCATATGTACGGCGAGGGCTCGTTGACATGGCTGGGTCGGAACGAAGAAACAGCATCGTCGTCGTGTTCATGGGGAGGCAACGGAATGCGTCGTGTTCATGGGGAGGCAACGGAATGCGTTGTGTTCATTGGGAGGCAACGGAACGTGTGGGAGCCAACCGGCTGGGTCGGAACAGAATGCGTGGTCGTGTTCATTGGGAGGGCTTGGACGGAACAGGCGATGGAAACGAGGCCTGGCGTACCGCAGAACGGAGGAAACGGCCTTGTGTTCGACCGGCCACGTTCGAAACAGGATCCTGTTCATCGGGAGGGGTCTGGCGTACCGGAAAACGGATGAAATGGACCTCCTACGGTCGAAACGGGGGTCCTGTTGATCGGGAGGGGTGTGGCGTACCGCAAAACGGACGAAACGGACCTCCTACGGTCGAAACGGGGGTCCTGTTGATCGGGAGGGATGTGGCGTACCGCAAAACGGACAAAACGGACCTCCTACGGTCGAAACGGGGGTCCTATTCATCGGGAGGGGTGTGGCGTACCGCAAAACGGGACTCCACGGGATACTGTTCATCTCCACCGTCGACCTCCTCCAGCCTCCACGGGCTACCGTGGACCTCCTCCAGCCTCCACGGGCTCCTGTTCATCCAGCCTCCACCGCGCGCTACTCCACCGGCTACTGTTCAACCACCCCTCCACGGGCACCCCTCCACCGTCTACTGTTCATCCAGCCCTCCACACCATGGGGTCCTATTCAACCACCCCTCCACGGGCACCCCTCCATCGTCTACTGTTCATCCAGCCCTCCACACCACGGGGTCCTGTTCATCCAGAGGCAACGCCACCGCTCACTGTTCATGCAACCCCCCCCCCCCCGCAACGCTCACTGTTCATCCCAGAGGCAGCATCGATCGGCTTCAGTTAGCAGCAGTAGCGAAGGAATCGCTCGATCGGGTTCAGTTAACAGCCATCGATCGATCGCTCGGGTTCAGTAACGCGTAGCCTGCAGTGCAATCGCTCGGGTTCAGTTAGAGCCCAACGCCTCGCTCGGGTTCAGTTAGAGCCAACGCCTCGCACACACGCGCATACGTGTATGAGAGAAACGCGCATTGCTCGGCCCCCGACCTCCCACCGTAACCGGGAACTCCCCGAAATTTTCCTCGCCCTTGCTTCTACCACGGTTTTTCCGTCATGGACGACCCAAAGAATGTCATGCAGCTGCGTCTCCGGCCCGCCCAGGACGAAAATCCCATTTTATGTCATGATTTTTTGTCATAGAAGTAGGAGCCCACCTCATCTATGATGATACCGGGTTTTGTCACAATTATCGTCATAGAAGTGTCATATGTATGACAGAAAAAAAAAATTGTTCGGCCCAAAATGTCACGGATGTGTCTTTTTTTTGTAGTGATGGAAGATATCGCCATCTCTTGGTTGTTATGTTGACAATGAAAGTATGCCGCTCAAAATATTATTTATCTCTATTTCAAAATCAAGCTCTGGCACCTCTACAAATCCCTGCTTCCCTCTGCGAAGGGCCTATCTATTTATTTTTATGTTGAGTCATCACCCTCTTATTAAAAAGCACTAGCTGGAGAGCGCTGCTGTCATTTGCATCCATTACTATTAATTTATATTGGGTATGACTATGATTGGATCTCTTTTACCATGAATTACAATGTCTAGTCAGCCCTTGATCTTTAAAGGTGCTCTGCATTTATGTTTTGCGGTCTCAGAAAGGGCTAGCGAGATACCATTTTGTTATATCATATCATGATTATTTTGAGAAAGCGTTGTCATCCGAGATTTATTATTATTGCTCGCTAGTTGATTATGCCATTGATATGAGTAAACATGAGACCTAAGAGTTATTGTGAGTGTGGTTAGTCATAATCTTTGCTGAACACTTGAATGCTGGCTTTACATATTAGCAACAACAAGAGCAAACAGAGTTTGTAAAAGTTTTTCTTTATCACTTTCAGTTTGTCAACTGAATTGCTTGAGGACAAGCAAAGGTTTAAGCTTGGGGGAGTTGATACGTCTCCGTCGTATCTACTTTTCCAAACACTTTTGCCCTTGTTTTGGACTCTAACTTGTATGATTTCAATGGAACTAACCCGGACTGACGCTGTTTTCAGCAGACTTTCCATGGTATTATTTATGTGCAGAAACAAAAGTTCTCGGAATGACCTGAAACTCCACGGAACATATTTTTAGAAAATATTAAAAATACTGGAAGAAGAATCCACGTCAGGGGGGCCACACCATGTCCACGAGGGTGGGGGGCGCCTGCCCCCCTGGGCGCGCCCCCCTGCCTCGTGGGCCCCCTGACGCTCCACCGACCTCAACTCCAACTCCATATATTCGTGTTCGGGGAGAAAAAAATCAGAGACAATGATTCATCGCGTTTTACGATACGGAGCCGCCGCCAAGCCCTAAAACCTCTCGGGAGGGCTGATCTGGAGTCCGTTCGGGGCTCCGGGGAGGGGAATCCGTCGCCATCATCATCATCAACCATCCTCCATCACCAATTTCATGATGCTCACCGCCGTGCGTGAGTAATTCCATCGTAGGCTTGCTGGACGGTGATGGGTTGGATGAGATTTATCATGTAATCGAGTTAGTTTTGTTAGGGTTTGATCCCTAATATCCACTATGTTCTGAGATTGACGCTGCTATGACTTTGCTATGCTTAATGCTTGTCACTAGGGCCCGAGTTCCATGATTTCAGATCTGAACCTATTATGTTTTCATGAATATATGTGTGTTCTTGATCCTATCTTGCAAGTCTATAGTCACCTACTATGTGTTATGATCCGGCAACCCTGAAGTGACAATAATCGGGACCACTCCCGGTGATGACCGTAGTTTGAGGAGTTCATGTATTCACTATGTGTTAATGCTTTGGTCTAGTACTCTATTAAAAGGAGGCCTTAATAACTCTTAGTTTCCATTAGGACCCCGCTGCCACGGGAGGGTAGGACAAAAGATGTCATGCAAGTTCTTTTCCATAAGCACGTATGACTATATTCTGAATACATGCCTACATTATATTGATGAATTGGAGCTAGTTCTGTGTCGCCCTATGTTATGACTGTTACATGATGAACCGCATTCGGCATAATTCTCAATCACCGATCCAATGCCTACGAGCTTTTCATATATTGTTCTCCGTTTATTTACTTTTCCGTTGCTACTGTTACAATCACTACAAAACCCAAAAATATTACTTTTGCTATCGTCACCGTTACTTCCATACTACTTTGCTACTAAATACTTTGCTGCAGATATTAAGTTATCCAGGTGTGGTTGAATTGACAACTCAACTGCGAATACTTGAGAATATTCTTTAACTCCCCTTGTGTCGAATCAATAAATTTGGGTTGAATACTCTACCCTCGAAAACTGTTGCGATCCCCTATACTTGTGGGTTATCAAATGTTCATGCTTAACGCTGGCACCAAATAACAATTATTTAAGGCTAAAACTAATCCCGAAGGTAGATGTAGAGGTAGCGTGCTGACGGCGATCACATCAACTTTGGAACCATTTCACTGCCACCAAGCTATTAGAGCTTCGTGATGAACTATAACATATCAGGGATAAACATGATGATCCTTGAGCAACTCGCGATGTTTGACGCCGCGAAAGTAGAAATCAAGTAGGAGCATCAATTGTTGATGGTTAGTAAAACCACTAGTTTCAAGAAGGGCAAGGGAAAGAAGGGATACTTCATGAAACGGCAAATCAGTTGTTGCTCTAGTGAAGAAACCCAAGGTTGAACCCAAACCCGAGACTAAGTGCTTCTGTAATGAGGGGAACGGTCACTGAAGCAGAACTACCCTAGATACTTGGTAGATGAGAAGGCAGGCAAGGTCGACAGAAGTATATTGGATATACATTATATTAATGTGTACTTTACTAGTACTCCTAGTAGCACCAGGGTATTAGATATCGGTTCGGTTGCTAAGTGTTGGTAACTCGAAATAAAAGGCTACGGAATAAACGGAGACTAGCTAAAGGTGAGATGATGATATGTGTTGGAAGTGTTTCCAAGGCTGATGTGATCAAACATCGCACGCTCCCTCTACCATCGAGATTGGTGTTAAACCTAAATAATTGTTATTTGGTGTTTGCGTTGAGCATAGACATGATTGGATTATGTTTATCGCAATACGGTAATTCATTTAAGGAGAATAATGGTTACTCCGTTTATTTGAGTAATACCTTCAATGGTCTTGCACCTAAAATGAATGGTTTATTGAATCTCGATCGTAGTGATACACATGTTCATGCAAAAAAGATATAAGATAGTAATGATAGTACCACATACTTGTGGCACTGCCATTTGAGTCATATTTGTATAAAACGCATGAAGAAGCTCCATGTTGATGGATCTTTGGACTCACTCATTTTTTAAAAGATCGAGACATGCGAACCATGTCTATTGGTAGATATGCATAAGAAACTCCATACAGATGGATCGTTTGGACTCGCTTGATTTTGAATCACTTGAGACATGCAAATCATACCACATGGGCAAGATGACCGAAAGGCCTCGTTTTCAATAAGATGAAACAAGAGAGCAACTTGTTGGAAGTAATACATTTGATGTGTGCAGTCCAATGAGTGCTGAGGCACGCAGTGGATATCGTTATGTTCTTACTTCACAGATGATTTGAGTAGATGCTAAGAATATTTACTTGATGAAACACAAGTCTGAATTATCGAAAGGTTCAAGTAATTTCAGAGTGAAGTTGAAGATCGTCGTGACAAGAGGATAAAATGTCTATGATATGATCATAGAGATATCTGAGTTACGAGTTTGGCACACAATTAAGACATTGTGGAAATTGTTTCACAACTAATACCGCCTGGAACACCATAGTGTGATGGTGTGTCCGAACATCATTACTGCACCCTATTGGATATGGTGCATACCATGATGTCTCTTATCGAATTACCACTATCGTTTATGGGTTGGGCATTAGAGACAACCGCATTCACTTTAAATAGGGCACCACGCAATTCCGTTGAGACGACACCGTATGAACTATGGTTTAGAGAAACCTAAGCTGTCGTTTCTTAAAAGTTTGGGGCTGCAACGCTTATGTGGAAAAGTTTCAGGCTGATAAGCTCGAACCCAAAGCGGATAAATGCATCTTCATAGAATACCCAAAACAGTTGGGTATACCTCCTATTTCAGATCTGGAAGCAAAAGTGATTGTTTCTAGAATCAGGTCCTTTCTCGAGGAAAAGTTTCTCTCGAAAGAATTGAGTGGGAGGATGGTGGAGACTTGATGAGGTTATTGAACCGTCACTTCAACTAGTGTGTAGCAGGGCACAAGAAGTTGTTCCTGTGGCACCTACACCAATTGAAGTGGAAGCTTATGATAGTGATCATGAAACTTCGGATCAAGTCACTACCAAACCTCGTAGGACGACAAGGATGCGTACTACTTCAGAGTGGTACGTAATCCTGTCTTGGAAGTCATGTTGCTAGACAACAATGAACCTACGAGCTATGGAGAAACGATGGTGGGCCCAGATTCCAACGAATGGCTCGAGGCCATAAAATCCGAGAGAGGATCCATGTATAAAAACAAAGTATAGACTTTGGAAGAACTAATTGATGGTCGTAAGGCTGTTGGGTGCAGATGGATTTTAAAAGGAAGACGGACAATGATGGTAAGTGTCACCATTAAGAAAGCTCGACTTGTCGTTAAGATGTTTTCCGACAAGTTCAAGGAGTTGACTACAATGAGATTTTCTCACTCGTAGCGATACTAAGAGTCTGTTGGAATTATATTAGCAGTTACTGCATTATTTATGAAATCTTGCAGATAGGATGTCAAAAAACATTGTTTCCTCGACGATTTTCTTGAGGAAAGGTTGTATGTGATACAACCAGAAGGTTTTGTCAATCCTGAAAGATGTTAACAAGTATGCAAAGCTCCAGCAGTCCTTCTAAGGACTGGAGTAAGCATCTCGGAGTTGGAATGTACGCTTTGATGAGATGATCAAAGATTTTGGGTTTATACAAAGTTTATGAGAAACTTGTATTTCCAACGAAGTGAGTGGGAGCACTATAGATTTTTGATGAGTATATGTTGTTAACATATTGTTGATCAGAAATGATGTAGAATTTCTGGAACGCATACAGGGTTATTTGAAAAGTGTTTTTCAATGGAAAACCTGGATTGAGCTACTTGAACATTGAGCATCAAGATCTATAAGGATAGATCAAAAACGCTTAATAGTACTTTCAAAATGAATACATACCGTGACAAGATTTTGAAGGAGTTCAAAATAGATCAGCAAAGAAGGAGTTCTTGGCTATGTTACAAGGTGTGAGTATTGAGTAAGACTCAAGACCTGACCACGGCAGAAGAGAGAGAAAGGACGAAGGTCGTCCCCTATGCTTTAGACGTAGGCTCTACAGTATGCTATGCTGTGTACCGCACCTGAAGTGTGCCTTGCCATGAGTTAGTCAAGGGGTACAATAGTGATCCAGGAATGGATCACATGACAGCGGTCGAACTTATCCTTAGTAACTAGTGGACTAGGGAATTTTCTCGATTATGGAGGTGGTAAAAGAGTTCGTCGTAAAGGGTTACGTCGATGCAAACTTTGACACTAATCCGGATGACTCTAAGTAGTGAACCAGATTCGTATAGTACAGCAGTTATTTGGAATAGCTCCAAGTAGCGCGTGGTAGCTGCATCTACAAGATGACATAGAGATTTGTAAAGCACACACGGATCTGAAAGGTTCAGACCCGTTGACTAATAACCTCTCTCACAAGCGAGATATGAACAAACCCCATGGGTGTTGGATTCATTACAATCACATAGTGATGTGAACAAGATTATTGACTCTAGTGCAAGTGGGAGACTATTGGAAATATGCCCTAGAGGCAATAATAAAATGGTTATTATTGTATTTCCTTGTTCATGATAATTGTTTATTGTTCATGCTATAATTGTATTAACTGGAAACCGTAATACATGTGTGAATACATAGACCACAACATGTCCCTAGTAAGCCTCTAGTTAACTAGCTCGTTGATCAATAGATGGTTATGGTTTCCTGACCATGGACATTGGATGTCATTGATAACGGGATCACATCATTAGGAGAATGATGTGATGGACAAGACCAAATCCTAAGCATAGCACAAGATCGTGTAGTTCGTTTGCTAAGAGCTTTTCTAATGTCAAGTATCGTTTCCTTAGACCATGAGATTGTGCAACTCCCGGATACCGAAGGAATGCTTTGGGTGTACCAAACGTCACAACGTAACTGGGTGGCTATAAAGGTGCACTACAGGTATCTCCGAAAGTGTCTGTTGGGTTGGCACGAATCGAGACTGGGATTTGTCACTCCGTATGACGGAGAGGTATCTCTGGGCCCACTCAGTAATGCATCATCATAATGAGCTCAATGTGACTAATGAGTTAGCCACAGGATCATGCGTTACGGAACGAGTAAAGAGACTCGCCGGTAACGAGATTGAACAAGGTATAGGGATACCGACGATCGAATCTCGGGCAAGTAACATACCGATAGACAAAGGGAATTGTATACGGGATTGATTGAATCCCCGACATCGTGGTTCATCCGATGAGATCATCATGGAACATGTGGGAGCCAACATGGGTATCCAGATCCCGCTGTTGGTTATTGGCCGGAGAACGTCTCGGTCATGTCTGCATGGTTCCCGAACCCGTAGGGTCTACACGCTTAAGGTTCGGTGACGCTAGAGTTGTTATGGGAAATAGTATGTGGTTACCGAAGATTTTTCGGAGTCCCGGATGAGATCCCGGACATGACGAGGAGCTCCGGAATGGTCCGGAGGTGAAGATCGGTATATTGGACGAAGGGTATTGGAGTCCGGAATTGTTCCGGGGGTACCAGGCTATGGCCAGCATGTCCGAAAGGGGTTTCGGAGGCCCCGGCAAGCGTTGGGGGGCCTTATGGGCCAAGGGGAAGGGGCAAACCAGCCCACTAAGGGGCTGTGCGCCCCTCCCAACCCCTCTCACGTAACCAGGAGAGGTGGGGCGCCACCCCTAGGGCAGCCGCCCCTCCCGGTTTGGGGGGCAAGTTTCCTAGGGGGTGGGGGCGCCCAAACCCATCTAGGGTTTCCCCTGGCCGCCGCCTCCTCCTCTAGATCCATCTAGAGGGGCCGGCCCCCTCTCCCCTTCCCCCTATATATAGTGAGGGGGTGGGAGGGCAGCCATACCCTTCCCTTGGCGCAGCCCCCTTCCTCCTCATACATCTCCTCCGTAGTAGTAGTAGTAGTGCTTGGCGAAGCCCTGCCGGAGAACCACGAGCTCCATTGCCACCACGCCGTCGTGCCGCTGGAGTTCTCCCTCAACTTCTCCTCTCCCCTTTCTGGATCAAGAAGGAGGAGACGTCCCGGGGCTGTACGTGTGTTGAACGCGGAGGCGCCGTCCGTTCGGCGCTAGATCGGATCTTCCGCGATTTGAATCGCCACGAGTACGACTCCATCAACCGCGTTCTTGTAACGCTTCCGCTTAGCGATCTTCAAGGGTATGAAGATGCACTCCCTCTCTCTCGTTGCTAGCATCTCCTAGATTGATCTTGGTGACACGTAGGAAAATTTTGAATTATTGCTACGTTACCCAACAATAACATGGCCAAAGAAAGTTATCCCTACAAAATCATATAGTCTGGCTATGCTCTATCTTCACCACACAAAATATTTAAATCATGCACAACCCCGATGACAAGCCAAGAAATTGTTTCATACTTTTGATGTTCTCAAACTTTTTCAATCTTCACGCAATACATGAGCGTGAGCCATGGACATAGCACTATAGGTGGAATAGAATGGTGGTTGTGGAGAAGACAAAAAGGAGAAGATAGTCTCACATCAACTAGGCGTATCAACGGGCTAGGGAGATGCCCATCAATAGATACCAATGTGAGTGAGTAGGGATTGCCATGCAACGGATGCACTGGAGCTATAAGTGTATGAAAGCTCAACAAAAGAAACTAAGTGGGTGTGCATCCAACTTGCTTGCTCACGAAGACCTAGGGCAATTTGAGGAAGCCCATCATTGGAATATACAAGCCAAGTTCTATAATGAAAATTCCCACTAGTATATGAAAGTGACAACATAGGAGACTCTCTATCATGAAGATCATGGTGCTACTTTGAAGCAAACGTGTGGTAAAAGGATAGTAGCATTGCCCCTTCTCTCTTTTTCTCTCATTTTTTTGTTTCTTTTTTTGGGCCTTTTCTCTTTTTTTGGCCTCTTTTTTCTCTTTTTTTTAGTCCGGAGTCTCATCCCGACTTGTGGGGGAATCATAGTCTCCATCATCCTTTCCTCACTGGGACAATGCTCTAATAATGATGATCATCACACTTTTATTTACTTACAACTCAAGAATTACAACTCGGTTCTTAGAACAAAATATGACTCTATATGAATGCCTCCAGCGGTGTACCGGGATGTGCAATGACTCATGAGTGACATGTATGAAAGAATTATGAACGGTGGCTTTGCCACAAATACAATGTCAACTACATGATCATGCAAAGCAATATGACAACGATGGGGCGTGTCATAATAAACGGAACGGTGGAAAGTTGCGTGGCAATATATCTCGGAATGGCTATGGAAATGCCATAATAGGTAGGTATGGTGGCTGTTTTGAGGAAGGTATATGGTGGGTGTATGATACCGGCGAAAGGTGCGCGGTATTAGAGAGGCTAGCAATGGTGGAAGGGTGAGAGTGCGTATAATCCATGGACTCAACATTAGTCATAAAGAACTCATATACTTATTGCAAAAATCTATTAGTTATCGAAACAAAGTACTACGCGCATGCTCCTAGGTGGATAGATTGGTAGGAAAAGACCATCGCTCGTCCCCGACCGCCACTCATAAGGAGGACAATCAATAAATAAATCATGCTCCGACTTCATCACATAACGGTGCACCATACGTGCATGCTATGGGAATCACAAACTTTAACACAAGTATCTCTCAAATTCACAACTATTCCACTAGCATGACTCTAATATCACCATCTTCATATCTCAAAACAATCATAAGGAATCAAACTTCTCATAATATTCAATGCACTTTATATGAAAGTTTTTATTGTATCCCTCTTGGATGCCTATCATATTAGGACTAAATTCGTAACCAAAGCAAATTACCATGCTTTTTAGGACTCTCAAAATAATATAAGTGAAGCACGAGAGTTCATCTATTTCTTCAAAATAAAACCACCATTGTGCTCTAAAAGATATAAGTGAAGATCAATGAGTAGTTTAATAATTATCCAACTATGTGAAGACTCTCTAACATTTAAGAATTTCAGATCTTGGTATTTTATTCAAACATCAAGCAAAACAAAAGAAAATAAAATGACACTCCAAGCAAAACACATATCATGTGGTGAATAAAATATAGCTCCAAGTAAAGTTACCGATAGACGAAGACGAAAGAGGGGATGCCATCCAGGGCATCCCCAAGCTTAGGCTCTTGTTTGTCCTTGAATATTACCTTGGGGTGCCTTGGGCATCCCCAAGCTTAGGCTCTTGCCACTCCTTATTCCATTGTCCATCGAATCTTTACCCAAAACTTGAAAACTTCACAACACAAAACTTAACAGAAAACTCGTAAGCTCCGTTAGTATAAGAAAATAAATCACCACTTAGGTACTGTTGTGAACTCATTCTAAATTAATATTGGTGTAATATCTACTGTATTCCAACTTATCTATGGTTCATACCCTCCGATACTACTAATAGATTCATCAAAATAAGCAAACAACACATAGAAAATAGAATCTGTCAAAAACAGAACAGTCTGTAGTAATCTGTATCAAACGTATTCTTCTGGAACTCCAAAAATTCTGAAATAAATTGGTGGACCTGAGGAATTCGTCTAGTAATCATCTGCAAAAAGAATCAACTAAATAGCACTCTCCAGTAAAAAGTTTTAGCTAATCTCGTGAGCGCTAAAGTTTCTGTTTTTTACAGCATGATCATAAAGACTTCACCCAAGTCTTCCCAAAGGTTCTACTTGGCACAAACACTAATTAAAACATAAAACCACATCTAAACAGAGGCTAGATGGATTATTTATTCCTAAAAATAACCAAAAAGCAAGAAACTAAAATAAAATTGGGTTGCCTCCCAACAAGCGCTATCGTTTAACGCCCCTAGCTAGGCATGATGATTTGAATGATGCTCACATAAGACATAAGAATTGAAACATAAAGAGAGCATCATGAAGAATATGACTAGCACATTTAATTCTAACCCACTTCCTATGCATAGGAATTTTGTGATCAAACAATTTATGGGAACAATAATCAACTAGCATAGGAAGGCAAAACAAGCATAACTTCAAAACTTTAAGCACATAGAGAGGAAACTTGATATTATTGCAATTCCTACAAGAATATATTCCTCCCTCATAATAATTTTCAGTAGCATCATGAATGAATTCAACCATATAACCAGCACATAAAGCATTCTTTTCATGATCTACTTGCATAAAAAATTTACTACTCTCCGCATAAGCAAAATTCTTCTCTTTCAGAATAGTAGTGGGAGCAAAATCAACAAAATAACTATCATGTGAAGCAAAATCCAATTGAAAATTAAAATCATGATGACAAGTTTCATGGTTATCTTTATTCTTTATAGCGTACGTGTCATCACAATAATCATCATAAATAGGAGACATGCTTTCATCATAATAAATTTGCTCATCAAAACTTGGGGAACAAAAATCATCTTCATCAAACATAGCATCCCCAAGCTTCTGGCTTTGCATATCATTAGCATCATGGGTATTCAAAGAATTCGTACTAACAACATTGCAATCATGCTCATCATTCAAATATTTAGTGCCAAACATTCTAATGCATTCTTCTTCTAGCACTTGAGCACAATTATCGGAATCCTTATTTTCACGAAAGACATCAAAAAGATGAAGCATATGAGGCACCCTTAATTCCATTTTTTTGTAATTTTCTTTTATAGACTAAACTAGTGATAAAACAAGAAACTAAAAGATTCGATTGCAGGATCTAAAGATATACCTTCAAGCACTAACCTCCCCGGCAACGGCGCCAGAAAAGAGCTTGATGTCTACTACACAACCTTCTTCTTGTAGACGTTGTTGGGCCTCCAGGTGCAGAGGTTTGTAGGACAGTAGCAAATTTCCCTCAAGTGGATGACCTAAGGTTTATCAATCCGTGGGAGGCGTAGGATGAAGATGGTCTCTCTCAAGCAACCCTGCAACCAAATAACAAAGAGTCTCTTGTGTCCCCAACACACCCAATACAATGGTAAATTGTATAGGTGCACTAGTTCGGCAAAGAGATGGTGATACAAGTGCAATATGGATGGTAGATATAGGTTTTTGTAATCTGAAAATATAAAAACAGCAAGGTAACTAATGGTAAAAGTGAGCACAAACGGTATAGCAATGCTAGGAAACAAGGCCTAAGGTTCATACTTTCACTAGTGCAAGTTATCTCAACAATAATAACATAATCGGATCATATAACTATCCCTCAACATGCAACAAAGAGTCACTCCAAAGTCACTAATAGCGGAGAACAAACGAAGAGATTATGGTAGGGTACGAAACCACCTCAAAGTTATTCTTTCGGATCGATCTATTCAAGAGTTCGTACTAGAATAACACCTTAAGACACATATCAACCAAAACCCTAATGTCACCTAGATACTCCAATGTCATCTCAAGTATCCGTGGGTATGATTATACGATATGCATCACACAATCTCAGATTCATCTATTCAAACCAACACAAAGTACTTCAAAGAGTGCCCCAAAGTTTCTACCGGAGAGTCAAGACGAAAACATGTGCCGACCCCTATGCATAGGTTCATGGGCGGAACCCGCAAGTTGATCACCAAAACATACATCAAGTGGATCACGTGATATCCCATTATCACCACAGATAAGCACGGCAAGACATACATCAAGTGTTCTCAAATCCTTAAAGACTCAATCCGATAATATAACTTCAAAGGGAAAACTCAATCCATTACAAGAGAGTAGAGGGGGAGAAACATCATAAGATCCAACTATAATAGCAAAGCTCGCGATACATCAAGATCGTATCACCTCAAGAACACGAGAGAGAGAGAGAGAGATCAAACACATAGCTACTGGTACATACCCTCAGCCCCGAGGGTGAAGTACTCCCTCCTCATCATGGAGAGCGCCGGGATGATGAAGATGGCCACCGGTGAGGGATCCCCCCTCCGGCAGGGTGCCGGAACAGGGTCCCGATTGGTTTTTGGTGGCTACAGAGGCTTGCGGCGGCGGAACTCCCGATCTATTCTGTTCCCCCGATGGTTTTGTGTATATTGGTATATATAGGAGGAAGAAATACGTCAGGGGAGCCACGAGGGGCCCACGAGGGTGGAGGGCGCGGCCCCCCTGCCTCGTGCCTTCCTCGTTGCTTCCCTTACGTACACCCCAAGTCTTCTGGATTGCTTTCGTTCCAAAAATAACTCTCCCGAAGGTTTCATTCCGTTTGGACTCCGTTTGATATTCCTTTTCTGTAAAACTCAAAAACAAGGAAAAAACAGAAACTGGCACTGGGCTCTAGGTCAATAGGTTAGTCCCAAAAATCATATAAAAGTGTATAATAAAGCCCATAAACATCCAAAACAGATAATATAATAGCATGGAACAATCAAAAATTATAGATACGTTGGAGATGTATCAGTAGCCGGTGTCGAGGAAGTCGCCGTGGAGCCGCGGGCGCAAGGGGGCGCCGAGTTAGCATGGGCGCAGTGGTGTCGAAGTAGGGGTGTGCCGGGAAGAAAATGTTGTTGACGACGCGCCGCGGCGGGTTTGCCAAGCCTGGGGACACATCATGGACGAAGGCATGCACCGGTGTTGCCAGCACCGGGCATGCGTAGACGGACGAAGACGAAGTTGACGAAGCGCCGACCAGGCTTGCCAGGCCCGGGGACATGTCGTGGATGAAGGCACGCATCGGTGTTGCCAGCACCGGGCATGAGTAGACGAGGGACCTGCACGAGCTGTACGCCATGTCGGAGAAGTCGGAGGGGCCAGCAGAGAAGAACTCGACGACGATTGCGGCGTCCATCGGCGCGGGGCCGATGTCACCAACGGTGGTCGGAGTAGACAAAGTGGTCGGGGTAGATGACGGCGATGCTAGCGACGGGCTGGTGCTTGGACAAAGACGAAGGGGGTGGACGGGCGGCGGCGGCGGCTACGAAGGTAGCAGCGGCGGCAGCCAAAGAAGAGCGGCGGCGGCGGCCTGACGGCGGCGGCGGCGGCTAGGTTAGGAGTGCGGCGGCAGTGCTCGAAGTAGGCAAAGAACCCTGACAGCGTTACGAAGACCGGCACGGACGGTGGCGTTCCCGCGCCAAGGAAGACGGCGCGGCCCATACCACGGGAGGTCGACGCGCGGTGATGGTGGAGCGGACCGCGGGCCGCGGCGCTACGGCCCGAAGGGGCGATGCAGCGGCGGCAGGCGGGTCGGGGCGACGGTGGGAATACCTCTGGGCGGCGGCGGGGACCGCGGGCCGCGACGTTGCGGCCCGAAGGGGCGACACAATGGCGGTTCGCGAGTCGGTGCAACCGCGGGGACGGCCTCGGGGCGGCGGCGGAGACCGCGTATCACGACACTACGGCCCGAAGGGGCGACGCAGCGGCGACGCACGAGTCGATGCATCCGCGAGGAGAACCACGGGGCGGCGGTGCTGCGGCCCGACGGGGCGACGCGGCGGCAGCCCAATGCTCGATCGGTGGAGAGGCGCACTGAACTCGGGGACGATCTTCACAGGACCTGCGGAGGAGCGCATAACCGACGGGCCAGGTCGGTCGCGCGGCGTAGATGAGGCGGATTGCGGTGGCAAGCGGGTGAACAAGCCGATCGCGCGTCACTCGATGGAGGCGTGGTGGCGGCGGAGTTCGAGATGAAGCCGGCGACGACGGACGGCGTGAGACGTCGTGCGAACGAGCTTGTCAGCACCGGCACCCGGGCTGCCAAAGTAACGCCGGCGCCCGGGCAGCGAGGCCCGAGCGACCAACGAAGCAGTGGCGCCCGAGTTGAGGTAGCCGACGAGCCTGACGCAGCCGTCCCGACGCAGCCGAGGACGAGGCCGGCGAGGTAGACCGCCGGGCCGTCGTGCAGACGCGGCGGAGGCGGGTGACGTGGATCGATGGGCGGGCCGGTGCGCAAGCGACGGCTATGATTGGTCGTCGCATGGCGCGAGGCCGCCGGGTCGGGGCGATGCAGGTGTCCCGGTCGGAGCAGGGCGGTGACGGCCGGCGCAGGGCGACGGGCGGACCGACGCGCGGACGACGGCTGGCCCTGACGGGCCGCCTCGGCGCGCGTGGCCGCCGGGTCGGAGGAGAGGCAGGTTGGTCGCGCCGGGGTTGGAGTAGAGGTGCTCGGGGTCGATGGTGGCGGTGGGCGACGCAAACCGATCAAGAATAAAATGGAAAACCAAAAAAACGCGCGATCAATATGACCGGTGGGAGAGAGAAAACCCCGGAGCAAGGCTCGGGGAAAAGACTCTCTAGGGCAGCCGGTCAACACGACCGGCGGACGAACCCTAGGTACAGTCGGCGCGGCCCCCGGCGGCGGTCATGGAGGCCGACCGCCCCGGGGGCGGCGCGCAGGTGCGGAAGCGGCGGCGGCTAGGGTTTAGGATTGACTTGCGGTAGATACAATGTTAGAAGGGAGAGAGGGATTGGTGGAATAGTTCGTTGTATTGCTTGAACCTCGTGGGCATATATATAGGAGTACATGATCTCGTTGAAGTACAAGGCAAGCCAGAATATTTTCTAGTCTAACCTATGTTTCCTAATACAATCACGTTACTCAACACATGGGACCAAACTGAGCCGAACTAAATAAGGAGGTGCATGAAAATTGAAATCCCTAGAAGAAAGAATAGTCCATGTGGAGTACTTTATTATGTTATATCCCAAACTCAATTATTCACTACTCTAAAAAAAAATTTAGTCTAAACACACTCCACTTTATTGATTATAAAAGTTCATAGGAATACAATGTAGATCCGATGGATTAAGGAGCCACACATGGTGTCCTAAAGAAAGGTCTAGAATATGTTTACCGAGGCTATGTGCCTCAAGATTGGTTTCTCTTTTCTTCGAAGATGAAGGAACAACGAGAGAAGTGCTGAGATGTAAGACTGATCTCCTTAATAATGCTAAAGTGTAGCTCATCCGTATTTTCATGGATATCTTTGATCACACCTTGACAGTCTGAAATTATTTGTATGTCTTCAAGTGATAAATTAAAAGCAAGTGAGAGCGCTTCACGACGAGCCAAAGCTTCCACTGATGTTGGGTCAGTCACACCTTGACATTTTATCGCCTAAGAGCCTAGATATTTCCCGGTAGAATCCCTACAAACTGCATTGTAAGTCCCTTCCATTGCGTCGCATGACACGACACCATCAACATAAATTTTTGCAGTTCCTGCAGGCGGCAGAATCCATATGTGATGTTGTCTCAGAGGTGTTTGAACAACTGCATTAGAGAAGGGAACTACTCTAATATAAAATAAAGACATGCTATTTTGGCCGGCCTTGCGTTCGGCCTTTTCTTGTCGGGCTTTGCCGACGCCAGCCCGAAGCCCTACCCTGTGGGTTTATACTGAGGTGTCTCCACACGTCACACGAAATTAAAACAAATGGAAAATCCATGGCATGTTGTACGCAAAGAGTAATTTAGACGCTGCACATAAGACGACACGGTAGCTAGTACTTGTATCGGGAACGTTCTTATTTCAGTACCATCCACCCACAGTACACATAGAAAGTACTCCCTCCATCCGGAAATACTTGTCTTACAAATAGATGTATCTAGACTTTATTTAGTTATAAATACATTCATTTTATCCATTTCTAGAACAACTATTTCCGGACGAAGGGAGTAATAATGTACTGTATGTCACATACAACAACAAACAGGACACCCCCTCGGGACACGGAGTAAACCCAAGCTCAAATGCTCTTAAAATCAAAAATTTACTAAAAATAGGAAAAAATTATAAAAACTCTGATTTTTTCTGGCAATTTTTGACATATCTTTTGGCTGCTTTCAAAACTTTATGATGAAATGACATTCGTCGAAGTCATGACGAAAAAATAAAATAACAATTGATGCTCAAAAAATGCTATTTTTGAACTGGAGGGCTGTTTTATCTTTTCCGATGACCTTCACGAGGGTCATTTGATGATGAAAATTCTCAAGCATTCAAAACATTTGTCAATATTTACCAAAATAAAATTAGTTTTTTATTTTTATGTTTTTCACTGTGGAAGATGCCTTTGGACCCGGTCAGCTCTCTCTTGTTTCGTCCCTTGACTAGGACTGGACACCGCACCAAAAGCGGAGAGAATTTTTTATTTGGCCTTTTCTTAAATTTTGCTTCCCTTTTTTGGCCCTACAAAACAATTTTTTCCTTTTTTGACACACAAATTTTATTTTGTTCCCTCTATTGCACTTCTGTCAATTTTTGCGACTAACACCGTGAAGTGCAACATGAAAAGTCACTTTTACCCCTGCTTTAGCTCACTGGTGGAAAAAATCCCCACGGCACCTTCTCTCCCGAATCCACCCGAGCGCTAACTGTAAGACGGTAGTGGTACCACAAATAGCGACTGCAGCCTGAGGCTGAGAGCGTACAACCTTGCACGTACATGTTTTTAGGCAACTTGCACGTACAACTTCTTTTTTTTTTTGAGCAAAACTTGCACGTACAGCTGCATGTGTGTGCCTTGCACGTACAGCTGCATGGGCCTATAATTCCAAAAAAAGCTGCAAGGGTCATAGCGTGACGTCACCACGTCGCAGGGCCCGTGGCGCCTGGGTAGGAAAACTACCGGACATCACTTTGTTTCTGTACCAAAAAAATAGAAGAAGAAGAATACAGAAAAGTCACATTTCTCCTCCCCCGCCGCCGCCGGAGGGCGTCCCGGGCAAAGCCCGCGCGGCAGCAGCGGCGGCGGGGACGTCTCACCCTCCTCTCGTCCAGGCGTGGCGGCGCAGGGCGCTCGGCGGGCGACGGGGACTCGCGTGCGGATGTGTGCAGTGCGGCGGCGCGGGTGGTGCGGAGCCGCGGATGGCTCGGCAGGTGACTCGGCGCTACTCTGTCCCAGGGAGCTCCAGCTTCAGATCTTGCTCCCTTGGGGCGGCAGCCTGCTCCCTTCGCCGGCGATCCCCATGGCCGAGGCCGGGGGCTCGTGGTGCAAGGCGGAGCTGGTGGTCAGCGCAGCATGCGGGCTCGGGCGACGAGGTGTCCTTGTGAGCCTGCTATGCCTGATCTGGGGGCTCCTCTTCGCCCAGATCTGGATCCCGCTGGTGCGGTGGCTCACATGGCCCTACAGGCTTCATTGATGCGGCTGGGGGGGGGGGGGGGGGGGGGTCGGCGGATGCTGCTGTCGACGGGTTAGGCGTGTGGTGGTGTGTTGTGGCCGGCGGCGAGGGATTGGGTGCAGGTGGTGGCCGAGACCGACCGGCTCTGTCTGTGCAGGTGCTCGAGGTGAGTGGGTGTGATAGTGGATGTCTCTTGCTGGACCTAGCGGGGACGCTCGCCGGGGACTGGCAAGGGGGGTAGGTCTAGCGCTGCCGGACTTGGTGGCCGGCGTGGTGGAGATGGCCGGGCTGGGATGCTTCAGGCGAAAGCCTTTTGTCGACATCATCGGCAACTATGATGGCGACGTCCTCGGGCGCCGCTTCCCTTCATGGAGGCATCATTAGGGAGCTACCGTTGCCCGCTATTTTCCTGTGCTCTGAGCGAAAGCCTCAGATCCTTCTCTGGATGGGACGACGACGCCATCTTTGATGTCGTTTTCCCTCCTGGGGGCGTTGTTTTAGGAGCCATGGATCCGCAGTTGGTCTATTGATGTTTGGGTTGGAGCTTTGGTTTGGGTTGTTGGTTTGTAGGGCGGTGGCGGTGACCAATGCCTTGGTCATCCAGGGCTGATGGTTGGCCTCTCCTTTTGGGGGCTCGTGGCGGCGGTGAGGTCTCGGTGGTCGCTGCTCTTCGACGGCGTTTGAGGTTTGGTTGCCTCGCACGGTGCTCTGGTTCTCTCTATTTGCGATGGCGGCCATGGTGTGGCCCAGAGGAGGTGCAGGATTGTCTCGGCGGATCATTGCCCTTTGGCGCGGTCTGTGGCTCTCTCTGTCACGACGTTCCTAGGCAGTGGGATGCCCTTCGACGGTGGCTGCGACTTCCTAGCTCTTCAAGGTGCCGAGTGAATGCAGAGCAGCAGACGACTTCTTCTCTACGTCTTCTCGGCGGCGGACCTCCTTTCGACCAATCCAACAAAGCTAGTTCTCGCTCTTCTCGGTCCGCCGGTGGCGATGGGTGCTAAGTTCTTGCTGTTGACTGCTTGTCGCAGCTTGCTTCTGGTTCTCTCTCTGTAGTTCTTTGTTCGTAGCTTGCGCCTGGTTCTCCTCTCTGTTTTTCTTTGTTCCTTCTTGGGTGTGTTGGCTGCTATCTCTTGTATCCGTTGTCTTGTATCTCTTATTTATAATGAAAATGGTTCAGGCCGGCGTAAGCCCGCCGTAGCACCGTCAAAAAAGAAAAGTCACGTTCGTACGCGACGCAAAACTCTCGTCTGATCATCTCTGTGATCGAGTGATTTAGCGAGTAGACTCTAACAGAGGGTAGCCTGTGCACCCGGCCTCGGGCGGCCATGGATGGGAAGATGAGGTTGGTCATGGCGGGGCAGCGGTGGAGGGCCGGGTGGTATTGGCGTCTGGCGGCCATGCAGGGACGACGGAGGAGTGCCACGGAGGCACGGACGTCGGACCTGCAGCACCCATGGCCTCGGGCACTCCTGACCAACCAGGCACTCACCTCCGGGCTCCGGCAACACCACGCCCGCGCTTGTTGTGCAGAACGCCAACAATATCTACTTGTTCGTCGGCGCCGGCGCCGGACAGATATGCACTAACACACCAACTGCAGAGTCGTACTTACACTGATCAGTGTTTGTTACAGCTTCTCTTTTTTATTTAAACTACACGGTCACTCTTAACCTGTCTCATTTCGGCTGGCTTCGCAAGTGGTAAACCGAAAGCAACGGAATTACTATACATCAACTGGTAAAACGAGTGCGCATGAGATGTCCGGTGAGCTCAAATCTTTTTTTTTTTTTTTTGCGGGAATCTGGTGAGCTCAAATCTGTTACGTGATACTGAAATACTCCCTCCGTTCCCAAATATAAGTCTTTGGAGAGATTTCATTATGGACTACATACGGAACAAATGAATGAATCATACTCTAAAATGCATCTATATACATCCGTATGTGGTTTATGATGGAATCTCTACAAAGACTTACATTTAGAAACAAAGGGAGTAGTAGATTTGGTTTCATTAGTCATGCAGTCAAAAGACAAAACATATTTTAGTCACATAATATACCAGGGGTAGAATGGTCTTTTCATGCTACATTTAACACTGTTATGTGCAAAATTGACGGAAGTGTCATGAAGGGAAAAAAATAGAAATTGTGTGTCAAAAAGGGAAAATGATATTTTTTAGGGCCAAAAAAGGAAGCAAAATTTAAGAAAGGGCCAAATAAAGAATTTTGTCCCAAAAGCGTCCGCTCGTGCGAGCCCCGACCACGCCCGTCCACCCGCCGCAACTGACGTCGCCGGCGCCGGGATCGGCGAGCGCGCGCCCGCACGTGGCTCTCCCGGCGCGATCTGGTGGTGACCGTCCCTAGGAAAAAGGAGCATTTTGGTTAGAAAGAGGGAGAGAAAAACAGTTGAAAGCAGCGGGAATCAAGGGGATCCATCCAGCCCGTCCAATCTCGAGCCCCCGTGCAATCAAGGGGCCGCTGACGGTGGGACGCCGCTTTAGATCAGAGGCCACCGGACGGCGACGGAAAGTGCGGAGCCACGAGGCGGCGGCCGGCGTGGCGCGACGTGGCCGAACCAGGCGCTCTGGCGTCGCGTCATCCCGTGAACCAAACGAACCAGCCGCTCGGGAACTCCTTTCCGCGCCATCCTTTTATTTACCACAGCAGCAGCGGTAGGCGGGCGCACCGCTCTCCGCGCAGCTAGATTCGGCGCACCTGTCGCCGTCCGGAAGCCCCGCTACCCCGGCGAGAGCTCAACGGGGAGAAGCCATTTGACTTGCCGCGCAATACTATATCTATATTACGCCCCCGCCAGGGGACAGACCCAGAGGTTGAGAGTTGAGACGCAAAGACAAAGGAGAGCCGTGTCGCCGACGAGGACGGACGGAGCAGCCGGCCGAAAGATCTTTCTCTTCCCCCTTCCTTCCGGCCAAAGCAGCACCGCAGGCGGCAGGGTTGGACACTCCATCGTCTTCGCCTCAGGTCAGTCCGATTGCTTGCTTGCTGTTTTCGTGCTGGTTATGCGTTTGCGTGTTGCGCCGGCGCGGCGTGCCCGATCGATCGGCTTGGCTGTGGCCTGTAGAGTGCAAGATCTCTTCTCTCGCCGGCGCGGCGTGCCCGATCGATCGGCTTGGCTTCCGCCTCCCGCCGCCGGAGCCGGACAAGCAGCGGATGGGCTGCGTGTTGTCATCGCCGAGGCGGTCCAGGCGCACGCCGGGGTACGAGGAGCCCACCGTCCTCGCCTCCCAGACCTCCTGTACGTCAGCCCATACTCCTCCTTGATTTCCTCTGTACTACCTCAACTGAATGGAAGCTCATGTCGCATTGCGTGTGCGTGGTTGCAGTCACGGTGAACGAGGTGGAGGCGCTGTACGAGCTCTACAAGAAGCTCAGCTACTCCATCTTCAAGGACGGCCTCATCCACAAGGTAGTTGAGGTCCTCCCCACAACCGCCATGGATCCATCTTCAAAGACTGCGTGCTCTCGTCTCATCCGCTTGCTTGGTTCATGTCAGGAGGAGTTCCGGCTGGCGCTGTTCAGGACCAGCAAAGGGGCGAACCTCTTCGCGGACAGGGTGTTCGACCTCTTCGATCTCAAGCGCAACGGGGTCATCGAGTTCGGCGAGTTCGTGCGCTCGCTCAGCATCTTCCACCCCAAAGCGCCTGAATCGGACAAGACCGCGTGTATGCCCCTACGCCTCTTGTCTGCTAGTCTTTTCTGTCCATTCGTCGTCTTTGCTCTGCAAAAATCAACATCTCTGGTTTGTCACCATCCTTATTTGCATTTGTAGTTGCCATCTCTCTCATTCGTCACTATCCTATTTTGTAGTTGCATTCAAGTTGTATGATTTGAGGGGGACAGGCTACATCGAGAAAGAAGAGGTACTGCTAAATAAGTTTGCACCTTATTTGCATTGTCCATGACCTATCCTGATGAATTTTGGTGAACTGATTGCCTCAACTGTTGTTGACACGTACAGCTCCGGGAGATGGTGGTGGCACTCCTCGACGAGTCCGACCTGTGCCTCTCCGACAGCGCCGTCGAGGAGATCGTCGACAATGTATGTGACCAACAAGATAGATAGATACTTGTCTCCATGTATTTATTCAGTCTCTCTTTGAGAAGTGTTTTCTTGTTTTCCTTCTAATAACATGCCCTGTGCTGCTCTGCTCCTTTTGGACTGTCAGACGTTCAGTCAAGCAGACTCGAATGGCGACGACAGGATAGACCCCAAGGAGTGGGAGGAGTTCGTCAAGAAGAACCCGGCATCACTCAGGAACATGTCACTGCCCTATCTCCAGTGAGTACTCATGTGCCGCTCTACTCTTCAGCTTCTCAGGCTCTCCAAGTTCCTTTACGCTTCTCCTTTATGGGCTGGATGGTCTGTAATACACTTGGCGCGCTTGTTCTGAAACACAAACGCCATATGTGAACTGGAGAGCAGTAGAGATCTTCATTTGCTTTTGCCATTTACCAAATATTCAACTGATCTGACTGCTGCTGTGGGTGATGTTGTTTGTTCAGGGACATTACGACGGCGTTTCCGAGCTTTGTGATGCATTCGGAAGTCGACGATTACAGTGGAATCAGCAAATAATAGCCGTGCCTGCCTGCCTGCCTGCCTCATGACCCGTCCCCGGCCATGTATGAATATGCTCTTGGGACTGGGAGGCCGTGCATTCAGAAGTGCGTGAGCTGCAACCGGAAGGCCTGGAGCTCGAATGGGAGGAGAACGCAAGGGAGCCAATCTGCCGGTGAGCGTGACTGCGTGAGATGATGACCACCGGACGATGACTTCATCCCATGCGAGATAGGCATCAGATCAGACTGTCTGAGGTTAACTAAGAAATGGGCTTTTTTTGTACCTCCGTAGTAAGTACGAGAGGTTATCAAAACACCGATCGAGCAGGTGACTAGGCAGTGACGAGTGTCTAGCGTAGGTTGTTGTAGTAAAATCGCTAATTGGACTTGTAAAACTTGTCTTCCGTTGACTTGTAAAACAAACGATGTCAGCATTGTTTTCGGCAATATATGATAATCCCCTGTGCTCCCATCGAGCTTGAGAGAGACCAGAGAGCAAGGGAGCTTGACCTTGGAGACGCTCTGCAGCGTCGCCGGTCACCACCACCTTCTTGCGCTCCAGGTCCACCTCGAACCACGTCACCCCTGCACCACCACCAAACCAAGAGCGCACAAGCCGAGACCCGATCTGAGTTTTACGACGCCGACAGATTAAAAGAAATGTGGAATCAAATCCAGCGACAACAAACAAATGGACAAAATTCTCTATTCTACATCCAAAAAGGAAAAACTTGATTTTGTTTTGTGCTCGTGTTCTTGCCTCTTTTACCCAACTATTCTGAAAGTGACATTGGTGGTGCGCAGCAGCAGACCAGTTGGACTTGTGCAGCAAATTTCCATGACAGGATGCCCCGCCGCATGCACGCATATATATCCCGCGTTTGTAGGAAGGTGGTGGCATGTTTCATTCACTTTTAAGAAAGCTGTGTAGTTAGTATCACTCCACCTTGTTTTGCTTGCACTGGAAATTTCCATCATGCGCGGAAAGGCTGCTGGTTGGTTGGTTCAGCTCATTTACCATGTGCGAACACCCTCTGCCGACATTCAATTTGGATGGACAAAACAAATCGAAAATCTAGGAGTCCATGAGAGCAACTCCAACGGGCCGACCCAAACGGGCGGCGATTTCGTCCGCTTTTTGTCCGTTTGGGTCGGCCGCCTGCCCTGCGTCCGCTCTTTTTCAGATTTGGGTCGGCAGCGCGCCCAACGCGCCGACCCATATGTGCCGGCGTGGCCGGCTGGCCGCCCAATATTTACATTGATTTGTATTCAAACATATTGTCAAATAACATAGTTTTATCGAATAAAAATATTATAGTTTTACAAGCCGGATACAAATAAAAATGTTTCACATAGTTTTGCAAACGAATAAAAAGATGATACATTTATTGGTTGCCAACATGAGCCCACATATGCTCAACCAAATCATTTTGCAGCTGCACGTGAGTTTCCCAATCACGCATGTCTTCATGAAATTGGGTGAACTGTTCAAATGTTGCCGCTACTCCATGCTCAGGCACAACATTCTCACCCTGAAACGGAAACCCTTGATCATACAGACGTTCCGGGCGCTCGTCTTCTACAATCATATTGTGCATGATCACACAAGCAGTCATCACCTCCCACAGTTTCTGCGTGCTCCAGGTATTAGCAGGATACCGAACGATGCCCCATCGAGATTGCAAAACACCAAAGGCACGCTCGACATCCTTCCTGGCACTCTCTTGCTCCTGGGCAAATCTTTTCCTCTTCTCTCCGACAGGGTTGGGTATTGTCTTGACAATAGTGGTCCACTGAGGATAGATACCGTCAGCCAGGTAGTATCCTTTGTCATAGTTGTGTCCGTTGACAGTAAAGTTCACCGATGGGCTGTTGCCTTCGGCAAGCCTAGCAAACACCGGCGAGCGCTGAAGCACGTTGATATCATTGTGTGATCCAGCCATGCCAAAGAAAGAGTGCCAGATCCAGAGATCTTGAGACGCCACGGCCTTTAATATGCCAGTGCATGCCCTGACATGTCCCTTATACTGCCCTTGCCAAGCAGAAGGACAGTTCTTCCACTCCCAGTGCATGCAGTCTATGCTGCCAAGCATCCTTGGGAAGCCCCTTCTGGCATTCATCGCCAACAAACGGGTTGTATCTTCAGCTGTCGGCTCTCTCAAGTACTCAGGGCCAAACACAGCAATAACAGCCTTGCAGAACTTATACAGGGACTCTAGGCATGTAGACTCACTCATACGGACGTACTCGTCAATGAGATCACCGGGCACTCCGTATGCAAGCATTCGGATGGCGGCAGTGCATTTCTGATAAGAGGAGAAACCGATCTCGCCAATGGCGTCCTCTTTGCACTCGAAATAGTCATCATAGCCGACCACCCCCTCTCTAATACGGTTGAAAAGATGCCTACTCATACGGAAACGGCGACGGAATTTTGTTATGCTTGAACAACGGATTTGTTGTATCAAAGTAGTCCTTCCAAAGAAGGAAATGTCCGCTCTCTCGTTTACGATTCAACGCCGGAAGGTGGCCCGGAATGGAGCCACGAAACAACGGCCGCTGGCTGTTGAGGTGGTGATGGACCAACACGGCTGCCAATATCTCCTCCTCATCGTCGGACGACGAATCGTCGAAGTCGCAAAGGAAATTATGGAAAAAGAACTCATCGGCGGAGTCCATTTTCGTACCTTGGCAAACTGTCGAATAGCTTGCGGGCGTCGAAGAAGGAGACGGCCGGCGAGGGGAGTCGCGGCGCACACGGACCAGCTAGCTGCCCTGCCAACGTTCGACGAGTGCGTCGGCGTCCGACAAGCGTGCCGGTGAGGATCTGGCCGGGGCGGCGAGGCAGCCTCTTGGTCGTGGGCGGCTGTGCGGTTGGGGAAGCGGCGGTGGGAAACAGTTTGCTCCCCAGCGGCAAGACGGTGGTGGCGGGGCGACGGGGGGAGTGAGCGGCGTTGCTGGGCGGATGTGGAGGCGGCGACAGCTGGCAAAGTCGCCCGCAAAAAAGGGCGGCGGCGTCGGCGACGAAGGAGGCGGGCGAGGGTTGTTGTTGGCTGGGGGGTGGGGGGAGGCCAATGAGCCACTGACCAGCGGGCCCGGGGAGAAGAGAAGGCGAGCGTGTGCGCGTCCGTCGCGTGTTCGCGCCGACGCAAATCCGGCTCAAAAATGGGGCGGGAATGGGTCGCCCGCGGACGAAAAGCGGACGCGCGTCCGTTTGGTCGGCGCGTTGGGCCGACTTTTCTGTCCGCGCCGACCCAAACGGACGGCGGCGAACGAAATGGGTCGCCCCATTGGAGTTGCTCTGAATACTTACAAACTTTTTGCCCCTACTTAAACTTTATAATACAATTTGATGCCGGACGCGGACTTGGTGAACATGGATGCGCGCGCACCCTTTATGAATAGTAAATTCAAAAAAATGCTAGAAAAAATCTAAACTTATTTTGGTAATATACATAGTCAACCGGTATACTCGCATATGAAGTTTCACGAAGAAATCACATCCATGGTAATCTGGGCAAAAATGACAAAATCAAAGCTAATCGAAGCTATATTAAAAAACACTGTTTAATGAATAGTATGGTTGCATTTGTATTTTCTTCACTAAGAATACCATGAGTGTCAATACATCATGAAACTTCACATGTTAGTAGAATGATCGACTAAGTTTCATACCGCGAAATTTCAGATTTTTTTTATTTTTTCTAGTATTTTTTATGAATTTACTATTCACGTGGGTGCGCGCGCACCCATGTTCACCTTTGTATTTTCGAATTTGATAACTCATTTTTATCCCTGGGTAAAAAACACATGCAAAAGGAACTGAGTGCAGATTTTGTAGGAATACGTTTTCTTTTTTTTGAGACAATATATGTTTTGGTTGTAAGCAGAGCCACCCCCCCCCCCCCCCCCCCGCTCCCCCCCCCCCCTCGCTCACATTGCTCCTAACGGACCGGCCCATATAAGACTCCTTTGTGTCCTTTGTGTTCTGTTTTTCAAAATCCTCCTCCAATTTTGGGAAGCTTCCTAAACATTTTCTATGTGTTCGGTTTTCCGGTTTTCACTTGGTTTTTATCCAGTTTTTCTTTTTTTCCTTTTTTCCCTTTTCATTTTAATTTTCTATTTCGCTTCCTTTTTATTTTTTGCATGCCCTGTTCTAAAATTATAATTTTAAATATACTCTTTTTCAAAAATTTAATGTTTTCACAAAAAATCGTGAACTTTCTTTTCAAGTTATTTTTCAAATTCATGCACTTTTTCAAATTGGTGAACTTTTTCAAAATGCACAAAAAATTTATAAATTCATCAAACATTTTTGGAAACAAGTGAACTTATTTTAAATTCATGAACTTTTGAAACCATGAACATTTTCCAAATGCATGAATATATTAAATCCATGAACTTTCTTTAAAACATCCGTGATTTATTTCCAAAATCCATAAGATTTTTATAAATTCATCAACTTTTTCTGGAAATTTATGAGCTTTTTTAAAATCCATGAGATGTTTTTAAAAATTTGTATTTTGTTTAAAAAAATCAATATTTTTTCGATTTTTTTAAAGCTAACGTACAACACCATGCTAACTTTTGATTCGGTGAAAAATTTATTGAAACTTACTTCGGTAACTTCTATGTGAGTAGCATTGTTACTTATGTACAAGTATTATGTTAATTTTGACCCATGGAAATTTTTTGTTTAAAACATACCCAATAGATAACTGTGGTGATGATCTCAAGTGGTCTTGGCCATCTCCGGCCCGGCCCTGTCGGCCCACCCAGGCCCGACCCTAAAATCCAGGGCCTAGGCCGGATGGGCTTGCCCGCGGGCCGGGATTGGGCCTGCGTTTTGAGCCCACCAGCAGGGCCTGGACGAGCTTGGGCTTGGCATATTGGCATTTTAAGGAAGAGGCCCGGCCCGCAACCCTAAGCCCTAAGGGCTTTTCAAGGCTTTTTACTAGATGGGCCGGGCTTGGGCTTGAAAATTAGGCCCGATTGTAGGGCCTGGGCCTCAGTTTTCTGTCGTGGGCTTTTTAGGCATGGCCCAAGCCCGGCCTGGCCGGCCCATGGCCAGGTATAATCTCAAGCCACGTCCCCATTGTGTTTACTTGTCTTTTATTCTAACTTTGCATATTCTTGAAATGTCATTTTTCGTTAACTTTTTTGTTAAAATAACTACCTGACAAGACTTATTATGTATTTGTGATCATCAAGCTTTATTAACTAAAATCAGGTTTTAAAAGATTGGTGCATCTTAGGATGAGAATTTTAGAAAATGTTTTTCATTGGTGTCATAAAGAACAGTGATTACTTTAAAAACACTAATTTAATTAGATTTTGTTCTGATTGAATAGACCGGAATTATCTATACATGGTTCTAAAAAACATTATAAACACAGTAGTCGTCTATTTAAGCAAACATATGTTGAAGTTTTCTAAAGTCTACATAAATCATTTTAAAGTCAGCTCCTACTTATTTTTATGTTACTTATTTACATGTTTTAAGTTGCTGGCATATAAAAATTTATCTGTAAATAAATTATACATGTTGATATTTTCTGTAAGATGGGTAATTTTTTGTATTGATTACTTCGCTTCATCAAGCTAGAAAACCCAGTGTGAGTTATATAACATATATTTATTTATACTAAACTTTTGCATTTATTAATAATTTATTTTTTGACATAAAATTTTAAAAATTAATATTTTTTATTTTATTAGTTAAATTAACAACATAACAATGTGGCCATATCATAAGATATAATGTTTTTATTATGCATACTGCCAATATTGAAAAATACACTAATATTTATTTAAGGCATACATTACAAATAAAATGGCGCCTTTTGTTTTATTTAGACACGTTGTCTTTTTTTAAACCGGATTTTCTAGATTAGGGGAAAAGAGAAAATAATGAAATCACACGTCTTTATAGACTAATTTGTTCAACTTGGATGAAGTGTATCTATATGTATTTGTTTGTGTCTATTTTAGCATCCTTAAATACTATAGCAGAAAGTACTAAAGTTGATAGAGGTTACTAGAGTGCATAGTTTAAATTGTTAGTAATTAGAAAGGATAATGTTAGAGTAAACAAAATATCTACAAGCGTCTATTCTCACATTTGTCGAGGTTGCTTATTTATTGGTTTTTTCCTGGGTTCAACAATCTGTCGACATTGTATACATTTGTTCTAGAAATATAACATCATTCAACTTGTATCGAATGCCTTCAGTTTTGTTTTTCTATGTTTGATATGCAGTGTGCATACTCGACACTTAGTAGAATAGAATCATATTATTTGCAAGGAAATTTGTACACGGTGGTTTTATCATGGTTCAACCTCCAGACAAATGTGCAATTCCTCCCCATAAGTAAGTGCCGTGTATTTCTCACCTTAACTCGCTCAAAATCAACCAAACTAACCAGAAACACATATATTGAAGGAAATATGCCCTAGAGGCAATAATAAAGTTATTATTTATTTCCTTATATCATGATAAATGTTTATTATTCATGCTAGAATTGTATTAACCGGAAACATAATACTTGTGTGAATATATAGACAAACAGACTGTCACTAGTATGCCTCTACTTGACTAGCTCGTTGATCAAAGATGGTTATGTTTCCTAGCCATTGACATGAGTTGTCATTTGATTAACGGGATCACATCATTAGGAGAATGATGTGATTGACTTGACCCATTCCGTTAGCTTAGCACTCGATCGTTTAGTATGTTGCTATTGCTTTCTTCATGACTTATACATGTTCCTATGACTATGAGATTATGCAACTCCCGTTTACCGGAGGAACGCTTTGTGTGTGACCAAACGTCACAACGTAACTGGGTGATTATAAAGGTGCTCTACAGGTGTCTCCGAAGTACTTGTTGGGTTGGCGTATTTCGAGATTAGGATTTGTCACTCCGATTGTCGGAGAGGTATCTCTGGGCCCTCTCGGTAATGCACATCACTTAAGCCTTGCAAGCATTGCAACTAATGAGTTTGTTGCGGGATGATGTATTACGGAACGAGTAAAGAGACTTGCCGGTAACGAGATTGAACTAGGTATTGAGATACCGACGATCGAATCTCGGGCAAGTAACATACCGATGACAAAGGGAACAACGTATGTTGTTATGCGGTCTGACCGATAAAGATCTTCGTAGAATATGTGGGAGCCAATATGAGCATCCAGGTTCCGCTATTGGTTATTGACCGGAGACGTGTCTCGGTCATGTCTACATAGTTCTCGAACCCGTAGGGTCCGCACGCTTAAAGTTTCGATGACAGTTATATTATGAGTTTATATGTTTTGATGTACCGAAGGTTGTTTGGAGTCCTGGATGTGATCACGGACATGACGAGGAGTCTTGAGATGGTCGAGACATGAAGATTGATATATTGGAAGCCTATATTTGGATATCGGAAGTGTTCCGGGTGAAATCGGAATTTTACCGGAGTACCGGGAGGTTACCGGAACCCCCGGGGGCTTAATGGGCCATAGTGGAAGAGAGGAGAGGCGGCCAGGGCAGGGCCGCGAGCCCCTCCCCCCTAGTCCGAATAGGACAAGGAGAGGGGGGCGGTGCCCCCCCTTTCCTTCCTCTCTCCCTCCTCTTTCCCCCTCCACTCCTAATCCAACAAGGAAAAGGGAGGGAGTCCTACTCCCGGTGGGAGTAGGACTCCTCCTGGCGCGCCCCTCCTGGCCGGCCGCACCTCCCCCCTTGCTCCTTTATATACGGGGGCAGGGGCACCCGAGAGACACAACAATTGATCGATTGATCTTTTAGCCGTGTGCGGTGCCCCCCTCCACCATAGTCCACCTCGATAATGTTGTAGCGGTGCTTAGGCGAAGCCCTGCGTCGGTAGAACGTCATCATCGTCGCCACGCCGTTGTGCTGACGAAACTCTCCCTCAACACTCGGCTGGATCGGAGTTCGAGGGACGTCATCGGGCTGAACGTGTGCTGAACTCGGAGGTGCCGTGCGTTCGGTACTTGATCGGTCGGATCGTGAAGACGTACGACTACATCAACCGTGTTGTGCTAACGCTTCCGCTTTCGGTCTACGAGGGTACGTGGACAACACTCTCCCCTCTCGTTGCTATGCATCACCATGATCTTGCGTGTGCGTAGGAAATTTTTGAAATTACTACGTTCCCCAACAGTGGCATCTGAGCCTGGTTTTATGCGTAGATGTCATATGCACGAGTAGAACACAAGTGAGTTGTGGGCGATATAAGTCATACTGCTTACCAGCATGTCATACTTTGGTTCGGCGGTATTGTTGGATGAAGCGGCCCGGACCGACATTACGCGTACGCTTACGCGAGACTGGTTCTACCGACGTGCTTTGCACACAGGTGGCTGGCGGGTGTCAGTTTCTCCAACTTTAGTTGAACCGAGTGTGGCTACGCCCGGTCCTTGCGAAGGTTAAAATAGCACCAACTTGACAAACTATCGTTGTGGTTTTGATGCGTAGGTAAGAACGGTTCTTGCTAAGCCCAGTAGCAGCCACTTAAAACTTGCAACAACAAAGTAGAGGACGTCTAACTTGTTTTTGCAGGGAATGTTGTGATGTGATATGGTCAAGACATGATGCTAAATTTTATTGTATGAGATGATCATGTTTTGTAACCGAGTTATCGGCAACTGGCAGGAGCCATATGGTTGTCGCTTTATTGTATGCAATGCAATCGCCCTGTAATGCTTTACTTTATCACTAAGCGGTAGTGATAGTCGAAGAAGCATAAGATTGGCGAGACGACAATGATGCTATGATGGAGATCAAGGTGTCGCGCCGGTGACGATGGTGATCATGACGGTGTTCCGGAGATGGAGATCACAAGCACAAGATGATGATGGCCATATCATATCACTTATATTGATTGCATGTGATGTTTATCTTTTATGCATCTTATCTTGCTTTGATTGACGGTGGCATTATAAGATGATCTCTCACTAAATTTCAAGATAAAAGTGTTCTCCCTGAGTATGCACCGTTGCCAAAGTTCGTCGTGCCCAGACACCACGTGATGATCGGGTGTGATAAGCTCTACGTCCATCTACAACGGGTGCAAGCCAGTTTTGCACACGTAGAATACTCAGGTTAAACTTGACGAGCCTAGCATATGCAGATATGGCCTCGGAACACTGAGACCGAAAGGTCGAGCGTGAATCATATAGTAGATATGATCAACATAGTGATGTTCACCATTGAAAACTACTCCATTTCACGTGATGATCGGTTATGGTTTAGTTGATTTGGATCACGTGATCACTTAGATGATTAGAGGGATGTCTATCTAAGTGGGAGTTCTTAAGTAATATGATTAATTGAACTTAAATTTATCATGAACTTAGTACCTGATAGTATCTTGCTTGTCTATGTTGATTGTAGATAGATGGCCCATGTTGTTGTTCCGTTGAATTTTAATGCGTTCCTTGAGAAAGCAAAGTTGAAAGATGATGGTAGCAATTACACGGACTGGGTCCGTAACTTGAGGATTATCCTCATTGCTGCACAGAAGAATTATGTCCTGGAAGCACCGCTGGGTGCCAGACCTGCTGCAGGAGCAACACCAGATGTTATGAACGTCTGGCAGAGCAAAGCTGACGACTACTCGATAGTTCAGTGTGCCATGCTTTACGGCTTAGAACCGGGTCTTCAACGACGTTTTGAACGTCATGGACCATATGAGATGTTCCAGGAGTTGAAGTTAATATTTCAAGAAAATACCCGAGTTGAGAGATATGAAGTCTCCAACAAGTTCTATAGCTAAAAGATGGAGGAGAATAGCTCAAGCAATGAGCATGTGCTCAAATTGTCTGGGTACTACAATCGCTTGAATCAAGTGGGAGTTAATCTTCGAGATAAAATAGTGATTGACAGAATTCTTTAGTCACCATCACCAAGTTAGTAGAACTTCGTGATGAACTATAGTATGCAAGGGATGACGAAAGTAATTCCCGAGCTCTTCGTGATGCTGAAATCGACGAAGGTAGAAATCAAGAAAAACATCAAGTGTTGATGGTTGACGAGACCGCTAGTTTCAAGAAAAGGGCAAAGGGAAGAAGGGGAACTTCAAGAAGAACGGCAAGCAAGTTGCTGCTCAAGTGAAGAAGCCTAAGTCTGGTCCTAAGCCTGAGACTAAGTGCTTCTACTGCAAAGGGACTGGTTACTGGAAGCGGAACTACCCGAAGTATTTGGTGGATAAGAAGGATGGCAAAGTGAACAAAGGTATATTGGATATACATGTTATTGATGTGTACTTTACTAGTGTTTATAGCAACCCCTCGGCATTTGATACTGGTTCAGTTGCTAAGAGTAGTAACTCGAAACGGGAGTTGCAGAATAAACAGAGACTAGTAAAAGGCGAGGTGACGATGTGTGTTGGAAGTAGTTCCAAGATCGATATGATCATCATCGTACACTCCCTATACTTTCGGGATTAGTGTTGAAACTAAATAAGTGTTATTTGGTGTTTGCGTTGAGCATGAATATGATTTGATCATGTTTGTTGCAATACGGTTATTCATTTAAATTAGAGAATAATTGTTGTTCTGTTTACATGAATAAAACCTTCTATGGTCATACACCCAATAAAATGGTTTGTTGGATCTCGATCGTAGTGATACACATATTCATAATAATGGAGCCAAAAGATGCAAAGTTAATAATGATAGTGCAACTTATTTGTGGCACTACCGTTTAGGTCATATTGGTGTAAAGCGCATGAAGAAACTCCATACTGATGGGATTTTGGAATCACTTGATTATGAATCACTTGATGCTTGCGAACCGTGCCTCATGGGCAAGATGACTAAAACGCCGTTCTCCGGAACTATGGAGAGAGCAACAGATTTGTTGGAAATCATATATACAGATGTATGTGGTCCGATGAATATTGAGGCTCGTAGCAGGTATCATTATTTTCTAACCTTCACAGATGATTTGAGCAGATATGGGTATATCTACTTAATGAAACAGAAGTCTGAAACATTTGAAAAGTTCATATGATTTCAGAGTGAAGTAGAAAATCATCGTAACAAGAAAATAAAGTTTCTACGATCTGATCGTGGAGAAGAGTATTTGAGTTACGAGTTTGGCCTTCAGTTAAAACAATGTGAAATAGTTTCACTACTCACGCCACCTGGAACACCACAGTGTAATGGTGTGTCAGAACATCGTAACCGTACTTTATTAGATATGGTGCGATATATGATGTCTCTTACCGATCTACCACTATCGTTTTGGGGTTATGCATTAGAGACAACTGCATTCACGTTAAATAGGGTACCATCTAAATCCGTTGAGACGACATCTTATGAACTGTGGTTTGGCAAGAAACCAAAGTTGTCGTTTCTTAAAGTTTGGGGTTGCGATGCTTATGTGAAAAAGTTTCATCCTGATAAGCTCAAACCCAAATCGGAGAAATGTGTCTTCATAGGATACCCAAAGGAGACAGTTGGGTACACCTTCTATCACAGATCCGAAGGCAAGACATTCGTTGCTAAGAATGGATCCTTTCTAGAGAAGGAGTTTCTCTCGAAAGAAGTGAGTGGGAGGAAAGTAGAACTTGATGAGGTAATTGTACCTGCTCCCTTATTGGAAAGTAGTTCATCGCAAAAACCAGTTTCTGTGACGCCTATACCAATTAGTGAGGAAGTTAATGATGATGATCATGGAACTTCAGATCAAGTTATTACTGAACCTCGTAGGTCAACCAGAGTAAGATCCGCACCAGAGTGGTACGGTAATCCTGTTCTGGAGGTTATGTTACTAGACCATGACGAACCTACGAACTATGAAGAAGCGATGGTGAGCCTAGATTCCGCAAAATGGCTTGAGGCCATGAAATCTGAGATGAGATCCATGTATGAGAACAAAGTATGGACTTTGATTAACTTGCCCAATGATCGGCGAGCCATTGAGATTAAATGGATCTTCAAGAGGAAGACGGACGCTGATAGTAGTGTTACTATCTACAAAGCTAGAATTGTCGCAAAAGGTTTTCGACAAGTTTAAGGTGTTGACTACGATGAGAGTTTCTCACTCATATCTATGCTTAAGTCTGTCCGAATCATGTTAGCAATTGCCGCATTTTATGAAATCTGGCAAATGGATAAACAAAACTGCATTCCTTAATGGATTTATTAAAGAAGAGTTGTATATAATGCAACCAGAAGGTTTTGTCAATCCTAAAGGTGCTAACAAAATATGCAAGCTCCAGCGATCCATCTATGGACTGGTGCAAGCATCTCGGAGTTGGAATATACGCTTTGATAAGTTGATCAAAGGATATAGTTTTATACAGACTTGTGGTGAAGCCTGTATTTATAAGAAAGTGAGTGGGAGCACTACAGCATTTCTGATAAGTATATGTGAATGACATATTGTTGATCGGAAATAATGTAGAATTATTCTGCAAAGCATAAAGGAGTGTTTGAAAGGAGTTTTTCAATGAAAGACCTCGGTGAAGCTGCGTATATATTGGGCATCAAGATCTATAGAGATAGATCAAGACGCTTAATTGGACTTTCACAAAGCACATACCTTGACAAAGTTTTGAAGAAGTTCAAAATGGATCAAGCAAAGAAAGGGTTCTTGCCTGTGTTACAAGGTGTGAAGTTGAGTAAGACTCAATGCCCGACCACTGCAGAAGATAGAGAGAAGATGAAAGATGTTCCCTATGCTTCAGCCATAGGCTCTATCATGTATGCAATGCTGTGTACCAGACCTGATGTGTGCCTTGCTATAAGTTTAGCAGGGAGGTACCAAAGTAATCCAGGAGTGGATCACTGGATAGCGGTCAAGAACATCCTGAAATACCTGAAAAGGACTAAGGATATGTTTCTCGTTTATGGAGGTGACAAAGAGCTCATCGTAAATGGTTACGTCGATGCAAGCTTTGACACTGATCCGGACGATTCTAAATCGCAAACCGGATACGTGTTTACATTGAACGGTGGAGCTGTCAGTTGGTGCAGTTCTAAACAAAGCGTCGTGGCGGGATCTACGTGTGAAGCGGAGTACATAGCTGCTTCGGAAGCAGCAAATGAAGGAGTCTGGATGAAGGAGTTCATATCCAATCTAGGTGTCATACCTAGTGCATCGGGTCCAATGAAAATCTTTTGTGACAATACTGGTGCAATTGCCTTGGCGAAGGAATCCAGATTTCACAAGAGAACCAAGCACATCAAGAGACGCTTCAATTCCATCTGGGATTTAGTCCAGGTGGGAGACATAGAAATTTGCAAGATACATACGGATCTGAATGTTGCAGACCCGTTGACTAAGCCTCTTCCACGAGCAAAACATGATCAGCACCAAGGCTCCATGAGTGTTAGAATCATTATGTGTAATCTAGATTATTGACTCTAGTGCAAGTGGGAGACTGAAGGAAATATGCCCTAGAGGCAATAATAAAGTTATTATTTATTTCCTTATATCATGATAAATGTTTATTATTCATGCTAGAATTGTATTAACCGGAAACATAATACTTGTGTGAATACATTGACAAACAGAGTGTCACTAGTATGCCTCTACTTGACTAGCTCGTCGATCAAAGATGGTTATGTTTCCTAGCCATTGACATGAGTTGTCATTTGATTAACGGGATCACATCATTAGGAGAATGATGTGATTGACTTGACCCATTCCGTTAGCTTAGCACTTGATCGTTTAGTATGTTGCTATTGCTTTCTTCATGACTTATACATGTTCCTATGACTATGAGATTATGCAACTCCCGTTTACCGGAGGAACGCTTTGTGTGCGACCAAACGTCACAACGTAACTGGGTGATTATAAAGGTGCTCTACAGGTGTCTCCGAAGGTACTTGTTGGGTTGGCGTATTTCGAGATTAGGATTTGTCACTCCGATTGTCGGAGAGGTATCTCTGGGCCCTCTCGGTAATGCACATCACTTAAGCCTTGCAAGCATTGCAACTAATGAGTTTGTTGCGGGATGATGTATTGCGGAACGAGTAAAGAGACTTGCCGGTAACGAGATTGAACTAGGTATTGAGATACCGACGATCGAATCTCGGGCAAGTAACATACCGATGACAAAGGGAACAACGTATGTTGTTATGCGGTCTGACCGATAAAGATCTTCGTAGAATATGTGGGAGCCAATATGAGCATCCAGGTTCCGCTATTGGTTATTGACCGGAGACGTGTCTCGGTCATGTGTACATAGTTCTCGAACCCGTAGGGTCCGCACGCTTAAAGTTTCGATGACGGTTATATTATGAGTTTATATGTTTTGATGTACCGAAGGTTGTTCGGAGTCCTGGATGTGATCACGGACATGACGAGGAGTCTCGAGATGGTCGAGACATGAAGATTGATATATTGGAAGCCTATATTTGGATATCGGAAGTGTTCCGGGTGAAATCGGAATTTTACCGGAGTACCGGGAGGTTACCGGAACCCCCCGGGGGCTTAATGGGCCATAGTGGGCCTAAGTGGAAGAGAGGAGAGGCAGCCAGGGCAGGGCCGCGCGCCCCTCCCCCCTAGTCCGAATCGGACAAGGAGAGGGGGGCGGCGCCCCCCTTTTCCTTCCTCTCTCCCTCCTCTTTCCCCCTCCACTCCTAACCCAACAAGGAAAAGGGAGGGAGTCCTACTCCCGGTGGGAGTAGGACTCCTCCTGGCGCGCCCCCTCCTGGCCGGCCGCAGCTCCCCCTTGCTCCTTTACATACGGGGGCAGGGGGGCACCCGAGAGACACAACAATTGATCGATTGATCTTTTAGCCGTGTGCGGTGCCCCCCTCCATCATAGTCCACCTCGATAATACTGTAGCGGTGCTTAGGCGAAGCCCTGCGTCGGTAGAACATCATCATCGTCGCCACGCCGTCGTGCTGACGAAACTCTCCCTCAACACTCGGCTAGATCAGAGTTCGAGGGACGTCATCGGGCTGAACATGTGCTGAACTCGGAGGTGCCGTGCGTTCGGTACTTGATCGGTCGGATCGTGAAAACGTACGACTACATCAACCGTGTTGTGCTAACGCTTCCGCTTTCGGTCTACAAGGGTACGTGGACAACACTCTCCCCTCTAGTTGCTATGCATCACCATGATCTTGCGTGTGCGTAGGAAATTTTTGAAATTACTACGTTCCCCAACATATATATAGTTACCCAAACCTGTCGATATGTTGCTTAGTGGCTTAGTTATTGGATCTTCTAGAGATGCTGTTACTGCCAGAGTTGGGAAGCTTGACCTTGGAGATGCTCTCCAGCACCTCCAGCGGCGTCATGTCGCCGGTCACCACCACCTTCTTGCGCTCCAGGTCCACCTCGAACCACGTCACGCCTGCACCACCACCAAACCAAGGGCACACAAGCCGAGACCCGATCTGAATTTTATAGCTCCGACAAATTAGAAGAAATGTGGAATCAAATCCAGTGACAACAAACAAATGGACAAAATTCTCTACTCCGCATCCAAAATGGAAAACTTGATTTTGTTTTGTGCTCGTGTTCTTGCCTCTTTCCCCAACTGTTCTGAAAGGGACCCTGGTGGTGCAGCAAATTTCCATTACGAGATGCCCCGACGCACGCACGCACTCGTGCGTGTTTCCTCCATTTTTAGGAAGGTGGTGGCATGTTTCATTCGCTTTAAGAAAGCTGTGTAGTTAGTATCACTCCACCTTTTTTTACTTGTGTGCACTGGAAATTTCCATCATGGGCGGAAAGGCTGTTGGTTGGTTGGTTCAGCTCATTTAGAGCATGGTTAATAATATAGCCAACTGATAGCTATACGGAACCGCCATGTCATCTATAACCATCATATATATGCACTCATACAATAATGTGGGCTATAAGGTTGGCTATTACATTAGTGCTTTTTGTATCTTCTCTCCATCTCTTTCTTCACATTAATTCCATTTACATAGGGATACGTATATAGCTAGGCTCTTGCATGAGAGCCCACTCCCCTCACTTTTTCACATTTCTCTCCTCCATAGCAAAAATGTCATGTAAGCGGGCTATAAGCCCACTATTGTGCTTGCTCTTACCATGTGCGCACACGCTCTACCGACATCCTATTTGGATCGATAAAACAAATTGAAAATCTAGGAGCTGATGAATATTTACCAACTTTTGCTCGTAGTTAAACTTTTCAATATTAATTGATATTTCCCGTTTTTATCCCTGGTAAAGAAACACATAAAAAGGAACAGAATGCAGATTTTGTAAGAACGGCAGGTAAAAAGGGGTCGATATGTTTTGGTTGTAAGCAGAGCCCCCCCTTCGCTCACATCATTCCTAACGGACAGGCCCTTATAAGACTCCTTCTTATTTTGCTTTTCGAAATCCTCCTCCAGGTTTGGGACGCTTCCCAAACATTTTTTATGTGTTTGGTTTTCCGGTTTTCACCTGGTTTTTGTCCACTTTTTTTTCTTTTTTCGTTTTCCTTTTTCCCATTTCTTTTTTCTTTTTTGTTTTTTTCCTTTTCCTTTTAATTTCTATTTATCTTCCTTTTTCTTTTTAATTTTTGTTTCCTTTTTATTTTTTGCATTTACTTTTTTGACTTTAAAAAAAAATCCAATTCTTCTTCAAACCTGTATTTTCTTCAAATTCAATTCTTTTTTCAAATTTGTAATGTTTATACAAAAATCCGTGAACTTTGTTTACAATTCATGAAGTTTTTTCTTAAATTAGATGTTTTAAAAAAAATCATGAAGTTATTTTTCAAATTCATGAACTTTTTCAAATTGGCGAACTTTTTTCAAATGCACATTTTTTTAAAAATTCATCAACCTTTTCCGGAAACAAGTGAACTTATTTCAAATCCATGAACTTTCAAAACAGAAACATTTTTCAAATGCATGAATATATTTAAATTCATGATTCTTTTTGAAAATTCCATGATTTATTTCCAAAATCCAGGAACATTTTTATAAATCCATGAAATTTTTCATATTCATGAGCTTTTGTGGAAATTTATGAGCTTTTTTCTAATGTATGAGATTTTTCTCAATTTTGTATTTATTTTAAAACGATTTTTCAGATTTTTTTTCAAACTAACGTACAACACCGTGATAACTTTTGATTTGGTGAAAAAATTGTTGAAACATACTTCAGTAACTTCGGTGTGAATAGCATGGTAGTTTACGCACCACGGAAAACAGTATGGTAACTTTGAGTCATGGATTGTTTTTCGAAACATACCCAATAGATAACGGTGGTGATGATCTCAAGCCACATCCCATTGTGTTTGTTTGTCTTTTATTCTAACTCTGCATATTCTTGGCATGTCATTTTTCATAAACTTTTTTGTTAAAGCAACTTCCTCGACAAGACTTGTTATATATTTGCGATCATTAAAGATTTGCTAACTGTTATATATTTGCGATCATTACAGATTTACTGACTAAAAATCCCGTCCAGAAACAAAATTTAGCTTTTATGAGGATGATGCATATTAGGATGAGAATTTTAGGATATGTCCTTTCATTAGTGTCAGAAAATAGTGATTATTTGAAAAATACTAATTTAATTATAATTTTTCCTGATTGAATAGACCGGAATTACCTATGCTTGCTTCTAAGAAACACCATGCATATGTTATTCGTGTATGTAGCAAACATGTGTTGAACTTTTCTAAGGTATACATAGATCCTTGTAAGGTCAGCTCTTATTTATTATTATTTTACTTTTAAGTTGTTGACATATACTCCCTCCGTTCCTAAATATAAGTCGTTTTAGACATTTCAAATGAAGTACAACATACGGATGTATGTAGACATATTTTAGAGTGTAGGTTCACTTATTTTGCTCCGTATGTAGTCACTTGTTGAAATCTCTAAAAGGACTTATATTTTGGAACGGAGGGAGTACATGTTTTTTTGCGGGGTGACATATACATGTTTATTTATAAATAAAGTGTTTTTTTGATATTTTCTCAAAGACGGCTATTTTTTTGTATCGGTGATTTCGGTCTATTTAGCTACCAAACCCAATGTGAGTTATATAACATATACTCCCTCTGTCCAAAAAAGAGTGTCCAGGCCTTAGTTCATTTGCAATTTTGCAAAACAAAAAAATCAACCTTTTAAACTCGTGCTAATCAGTCCCCCTCTACTTCTTCCTCCTTCCTTGCCCGCCCGACCCGTGGTCGCCCCACCCACCGTCGGGCCCAACGCGCGATGACGGCCAACCTGCTATGCCGCTGCGAACCCCTTCGCCGCCCCTGCCCACCCGCCCCGCCCGCACGGAGGCGAGCTGCGCCGCCGCCCACTTACTCCTCCGCGGCGACCACCTCGACTGGCAGCGGCTCCACGGCTGAAGGGCGCTGTGCCGCCGCTATCCCCTCCCGCCGTGATCCCTCCTGCCACCCAGGGATGCGCTGCCGCTATCCCCTCCCATCGTGATCCCCTCCCGCTGCATAGGACCTGCGCGCGCCTGGACCTCAAGCTCGTCCTCAAGCTCAAGCTCCTTCTGCTGCTCCGTGTTCATCGGGAAGAAGAAGGTCCTGCTCGTGTTCAGTGATGTGATCAGTTTGCTGTTTAAACCATTGGTACTGTACATAAAATTCAGTAATGATCAGTTAGAGCCACAACTTGCAAAAACTTAGTTAGAGCCACTGCTTGCCTCAGACCAAATTCTGTTAGAGCAAAAAAAATCAGCTGTAGTAGTTTGATGTAGATCCTCCTCCTACATTACACTGGACAATTGAATTGTTGTTGACCCTCCTCGTACATTACATTGGACATTGGATGAAGATGTACTAAAGCGAAATTGAAAGTGTAGACAGTGAACTGAAATTGAACTTCAAATTGAGATTGTTGTTGTTTTTTAAACAGACATTGGTTGTGCTTGATTCCAGTATACTCTGTGCTTGATTGTGCTTGATTCTAGTAGGAGCATTCCAGTAGGAGTGCATGCACAGTATCAGTAAAGTTCTATGGTCATCGAAAGTGTTAGGAAAAAAGTACCCATCTCAGTACACATAGCAGGCAAAGTTGACAATTTTGACCTCGAAACGAAATAAATTCACAGAATGAACTGGGTGCGAAACTATTTCACACCCCTAACCCTTTTGTGTAGCGCCCGCCACGCCGGCGCCACACCCTACGGTGCAGCGCCTAGCTCCGCGGCGTTGCACCTCTGTCCACCGTGGCAGCCCACGGGCCCGCACCCAGCAGTGCAACGCCTCCGAGCTAGGCGCTGCACCTGTAATGTGCAGCGCCTAGCCGCTAGGCGTTGCACGTGTAATGTGCAGCGCCTAGCGGCTAGGCGCTGCACTGTGACTTATCCAGCCACTTGGCTGGGCCCCCCTCCCCCACCCCCCCCCCCCACCACACACTCTCTCACTCTCTCCCCGAGCTTTGCCCCTCTCCCACTCTCCCCCTCTCAAATCTTCTTCCAAATCTTGCAAATTTGAAGAATTTGTCCGTGGATTTCGAAGTCAAACCCTCCCTCAAGGTAATAATCTTCGATCCCCTTGTTTTGATCGAAGTAAAGTTCTCCCATTGCTCATTTGTTGGTAGTTTGGGGAAACCCTAGTTTTGTTTGGATCTAGAGATTTGCACGGAGATGTGAGATGTTTGTTTGCCAATTTCTATGATTAGGCTTTGTTAGTATGCTAGGGTTATTCTTATGGGTGTTCTTATGTTGGTGCTAGGGTTAGGTTTAGGGCTAGGGTTATGGTTAGGGTTAGGTTTAGGGTTAGGGTTATGGTTAGGGTTGTTGTTTCATATATATATTAGGGTTTGTATTCGGTGTTAATCCATGGATTAGTACTCATGGAAGCAATGTTACCTTGTGTTCATTACTTATAGGGATGGGAAGAACATGTGTGTTTGTTCATCATGGGGACAAAGACGCCTTTTTGAAAGGCAATAAAGAACCGGACCCGGATGAGCTTGACATTGTGTTTGATAGTAGTCCTAGCTATGCGGAGCTCTTGCAACAAGTTAGGAAAGATTTGAATTGGATGGACCCTAGTGATATCATTGAGTTGGAGGGAAGGCATAATGTTGGTTTTGGAATGCACATCCATTGGAAGACAATGCGTGTAAACTGGGAGCAACGTTGGGTTGCATACAAGGAGACGGTGGCCGAATCACTAGACAAGGCTCTTGAGTTATTTGCAACGAAGAAGGTTGAGTCAAGTTTGCATTTGGACTTGAACCGGAACCCCTCCCCTTTGGTTGCTAGTAGCCCCCCACCCTTGAAGCAAGATGAAATTGTTGAACCACTTTTGACCCAAGAAGTGAGGCCAACATTGAGCCCGTGTAGAAACAACCAAGATGAATCTTTGCAAGAGGACAACGATGAGTATGCGGACGATGACAATGAAGTTGATCTCCATGACAACAATGTGGGTGATCTCGACAAATATCATTTGCAAGAGACAATGGACCATTCCATCCCTTTTTCCCGTGCATATGCATCGGACTCGGATGACGATGGTCCCGATGAACAAGTTGATGCGGAGGGGTTCACGGTGAAGGAGGCCGAAGCTTTCGAGAAGGTATTTGGTCGGGATCATCGGACTACATTGTTCAAGGATGTTAGTCTCGCGGATGAAGCCGTGGTAGATGGTGGCCAATGTGTAGCTCTTGGGGTTAGGCCAAGCTCTCACCGTGATTTGGTAGACGACAAGAACCGGATTGCTAAAGGTTCTAAGTTCGACAGCTTGTTGGATTTGAAGATGTGGCTCGACAACTACTCGGTTACGCATTATCGTCCACACAAGGTGGTGCACTCGGACGTCAATGTGCGCTACACGGTTGCATGTGCATGTGAAGATGAAAAGGAGGTCCAACTTGGACTTACAAGAGGCCGTGGTGGTGGTAGAGGTCGTGGAAAGGAGGTCCAACAAGGAGTGGCAAGACGCCGTGGCGGTTGTCTGTGGATTGTGCGTGCAAGACCATGGAAAGGAGGTCCTACTTGGCATGTAGTGAGTTGTGTGCCAACTCACATGTGCCAAGGCAAAAGGGTGGATGGCAAGATTGTGTCCCAAGACCACAAACAACTCACGTCCGAGTTCAGCGCTTACAGGCTCTCGAACTCAATATCCACACTTCCAACAATGAGCGTCCAACATGTCATTGACCTTGTGAAAGCCATCTTTCATTACAAGGTGAAATACGGCAAGGCATGGAAGGCGAAGCAAGCCGCATTTAAGATGTTGTATGGTACATGGGAGGAAGCATACAACCGAATCCCTAGGTTGTTGTTAGCCATGGCCGCGACAAACCCGGGCATGGTTCATGTGGTCGAGCCTCATGGGCACCAAACAACGGTTCATGAAGGAAGGAAAGTCAGAGTATTTGGCCGTGCTTTTTGGGCGTTCGAGCAATGTGTGAGGGCTTTCGAACATTGTAGGCCGGTCATCGCAATTGATGGCACGTTCTTGACCGGACAATACAAGGGCACCTTGTTGGTTGCGATAGCAAGTGATGCCAATAACCGGGTGTTGCCATTGGCATTTGCTTTGGTTGAGGTGGAAAACAATGACAACTGGGAGTGGTTTCTGCATCTTTTGAGGACGAAAGTGTTACCCGCTCAAAGGGAAATTTGTGTCATATCGGATCGGAATCAAGGAATTCTTAACGCCGTGGAGATTGACATTCCCGGGCATGCTCCGTTGCACCATCGATGGTGCATGAGGCACTTTTGTTCGAACTTCTATAGGGCATGTGGCCTTAAGGAGTTGGCCGATGATCTTCAAGATTGTTGTCTCGCTTTCTCCGATAAGCGCTTCGCCACTTTGTACAACAAATTGCTCGCACACAAAAAACTTGATCCCGGGGGTCAAGAGTTTCTCAATAGGCACATTCAATACCGGAACAAGTGGGCACGTGCTTTTGATGAAGATGGCCGGAGATACGGTCAAATGACAAGCAATATGGCCGAATGCTTCAATAGGGTGCTCAAAGGTGCACGTGGATTACCCGTGACGGCAATAGTTCAATACACATTTGACAAGATGAATGCGTACTTTGTAAAGTACTCGATGGAAACCGATGCACAGATAGCGGGTGAGAACCCACGGAAGTACAAGTACAAGTTCCCACCCAAAGTTGATGAATGGTTGCTATTTCAATCACGGAAGGCGGACTCAGAAGAAGCTATATTATATGACAATGAGGAGTGGAAGTACGAAGTGAAAGAGCCAGGAGGAACCACAAACGATGGCCGGCAACATGGAGGTCGGGCTTTCAAGGTGTCGTTAACACAATTTGATTGCACTTGCGGGAGGCCATTGTTGCTTCATCTCCCATGCTCACATTTGTATGCCGCCGGCCGCATTAGGAATGTGGACATCAATCACCCACGCACCGTGAGGGAGTCCCAGTTCTCAATCATGACGGTCAAGAAAACATGGGCTCCCCGCTTTCACCCATACTTTGACCAATCACATTGGCCGGAGTATCATGGAGTTCAACTATGGCCGGATCCGGAGTTGAAGGTTGTTAAATGGGGTAGACGTAAGACAAAGCGTCTTAGAGGCGACATGGACGGATGGGGCCATGGTGGGCGCCGCGAAGCGGGCAACGACCAATTCCAAGAGCCTCGTGAGAGCTCCCGTTGTGGGGAGTGCAAAGGTCATGGCCACAACAAAAGAAAATGTACGAAACCAAGGAAAAGGTCCAAGAAAAATGATGCAAGCACAAGCCAACATGGAGCTACACAAGGGAGCCAACCAAGTGGTAGCCAACCTAGTGGTCGCCAACCTAGTGGTAGCCAACCAAGTGGTAGCCAACAAGTGCGAAGCCAACCAAGTGGTAGCCAACCTAGTGGTAGCCAACAAGTGCCAAGGCAACCAAGTGGTAGCCAACAAGTGCCTAGCCAACCAAGTGTTAGCCAACCTAGTGGTAGCCAACAAGTGCCAAGGCAACCAAGTGGTAGCCAACAAGTGCCTAGCCAACCAAGAGGTCGGCAACTTGGACTTACAAGAGGCCGTGGTGGTGGTAGAGGTGGTGGTGGTGGTCTCGGCCGTGGTGGTGGAAGAGCTTGACGTGGTGGTAATGGCCGTGGTGATGGTCTCGGCCTTGGTGATGGTCTTGGCCTTGGTGGTGGACTTGGCCGTGGTGATGGACAAGCGCAAGTTCGTTATAGAGGAATGTTTGGATACCTAGAAGGACCGTTTCCGTATGTTCCTCACTAACTATAATGTATCATATGTTCTTGTTTTCCCATATGTTCTTCTTTTTCATATTTGCTTCCATTTGTTCTTATTGTCCTTGCTAACCATTATGTTCCACTCATTGTAGGTATGGCGGCTTCCCAACCCAACAAACCAACGATGAAGGAGGATGGCGAAGATGAGATGGCCGGATGGTGGGAGAAGGCGGCGAAGAAGCTTAGAGAGGAGGATGCAGCCAAGCTAAAGAAGAAGAAGGAAGAGGAGCTTGAGAAGGAGAGGAAGCGAAAACAGAGTGCGGCAAATGCGATGCGCGCTAGGGAGCAAGCGTTGATGAGGCAAGTTGAGGAGGCACAGAAGAAGCGTCAACAGGATTTTGAAGAAAGAACCATGAAGCTTTGGGCAATTGCAGCTGAAAAAGAAGAGAGGGACAAGCAGATATTCATGGAGAGGGTGGTTAAGGAGGCTCACCTCATAAGAAAAAGGGAGGGGGAAGAGGAAGAAGAGAGGAAGAAGAAGAAGAAGGGAAAGGGGCCTTCCTCTACGCAATAGAGCTATGTCTCCTCTTCGATTTGCTTGTGAACTACTATGTCTCCTCTTCGATTTGGTTGTGAACTACTATGTGCCGTGAACTACTATGTCTCCTCCTCGATTTGGTTGTAAGAACTACTATGTGCGGTGAACTACTATGTGCCCTCCTTGATTTGGTTGTACGAACTACCATGTGTCGTGAAGTAGTATGTGTTATGAACTACTATGTGTCGTGAAGTACTTGGACGCTGCAATCTACCATGTGGCGCCTAGCTGCTGTTGCTCTCTGGATAGCTAAAAAATTCACTAAGTCCAAGTCCAAGTGCCTCAAACTGTAAAGTACCTTCTGTTCTGGCTGCATAGCTACAGACCAGTGCAGTGCCTAGCTAGGAGGCGCCACACTGTACAGTGCAGCGCCTGTGGGCTAGGCGCTGCACTGTATAGTGTGGCGCCTCCTAGCTAGGTGCTGCACAAACACTTAGCGAAATTTTTGCCTGAAACTGGAGGCATACCTTCTGTTGGTTGCTGGATACCTACAGACATGTGCAGCGCCTAGCACGGAGGTGCCACACTCTATCGTGCAGCGCCTGAGCGCTAGGCGTTGCACTATACAGTGCGGCGCCTCCAAGCTAGGCGCTGCACATGTCTGTAGCTATCCAGAAAAGCAACAGAAGTTTGGCTAGTTACAGACATATGCAGCGCCTAGCTCGGAGGCGCCACACTCTATAGTGCAGCGCCTGCGAGCTAGGCGTTGCACTGTAGAGTGCGGCGCCTCCAAGCTAGGCGCTGCATATGTCTGTACCTATCCAGAAAAGCAATAGAAGTTTGGCTAGTTACAGACATATGCTGCGCCTAGCTTGGAGGCGCCGCACTCTACAGTGCAGCGCCTGCGAGCTAGGCGTTGCACTGTAGAGTGCGGCGCCTCCGTGCTAGGCACTGCATATGTCTGTAGCTATCCAGAAAGCAACAGAAGTTTGGCTAGTTACAGACATATGCAGCGCCTGCGAGCTAGGCGTTGCACTGTAGAGTGCGGCGCCTCCGTGCTAGGCGCTGCATATGTCTGTAGCTATCCAGAAAGCAACAGAAGTTTGGCTAGTTACAGACATATGCAACGCCTAGCTCGGAGGCGCCACACTCTATAGTGCAGCGCCTGCGAGCTAGGCGTTGCACTGTAGAGTGCGGCGCCTCCAAGCTAGGCGCTGCATATGTCTGTACCTATCCAGAAAAGCAACAGAAGTTTGGCTAGTTACAGACATATGCTGCGCCTAGCTTGGAGGCGCCGCACTCTACAGTGCAGCGCCTGCGAGCTAGGCGTTGCACTGTAGAGTGCGGCGCCTCCGTGCTAGGCGCTGCATATGTCTGTAGCTATCCAGAAAGCAACAGAAGTTTGGCTAGTTACAGACATATGCAGCGCCTAGCTTGGAGGCGCCACACTCTATAGTGCAGCGCCTGCGAGCTAGGCGTTGCACTGTAGAGTGCGGCGCCTCCGTGCTAGGCGCTGCATATGTCTGTAGCTATCCAGAAAGCAACAGAAGTTTGGCTAGTTACAGACATATGCAGCGCCTAGCACGGAGGCGCCACACACTATAGTGCAGCGCCTGCGAGCTAGGCGTTGCACTGTAGAGTGCGGCGCCTCCGTGCTAGGCGCTGCACAAACACTTAGCAATTTTTTTGCCTGAAACTAGAGGCCTACCTACTGTGCCTCCTCCCCCCCTCTACTGGGTCTTTTTCAGCCACAGTTCAACAACTAGTATAACAAACATTCAGGTACGACATCATTTCTCCAAGTATAACAATTAGTATAAGAAACAAAGGGTTCACAAAAGATCTCATTTCATAGAAAGGACCATCACAATAAGTTCCAGTTTACCATAGAGCTACCACCACTCCAAGTTCAACGACATAAAAGGTACGACCACTCCAAGTTCAACGACATAACAAATCGCACTCGAAGTTCAACATTATAAAAAAAACTAAGATGACTAGTGCTTTCCACGCTTGCTGGGTCCTCCCCCCCTCTTGACGCTTATCTTCTTCACCTTCCTAGGAAGAGGAACCCGCTCCGGCTCCGGCTCCGCCTCCGATTCGACATCGTCATCCAAATAGTCATCCAAAGCCGCCATCCGCGAGGTGCCGACCGTCCTTTTGCCTCTTTGGGTGAAGTCTTCAGGTGTGTACTTGTTGATTCCCCTCCTAGGCTTCAACTCGTATGCAGACCGAGCCCGGTACGTCCCCAAGGTCATATCATCAGCAACCTATGCATCAACAAAAGATATGGAAAGACCGTGTGTGAGGATATAGTTAGCAATGCATCAACAAATGGATATATATCGTCATGCCATACCTCCTGGGTGACCCCACCCACATCCTCATCCGTGAAAGGTTCACCATGGCTCTGCCCCGAAGCGGGATCTGATGGTGTCGCCGACCTAGACCGTTCTGGTGATACATACTCGGGGTCACGACAACCGAAAAGGTTTGATAGCCGCCTTAACTTTTGGCCCTGGCGCTGCAACATGTACAAGTGAATGAGACATGGAACGTACCAACAAATGTTAAGTGCTAGTTTGAAGGAGATGTGAACCTTAATGAATTCTCGAAGTGCACCTTCCCCATCGCTTTTGCCAGCCAGGGTTGTTTCCAGAATAGTCTCGGTCTCGTCAGCTGCTTTCTTGATCTGGGCACGCTACGAACAGAAACGGTATCAAAGTGTTAGGCAAGCGAAGATGTGAAAAGTGCGAATGGAAAAGCAAAAAGGGCTAACCACAAAGTTCATCATTGGAGCTGAAGGGATCACCGAGTTGCCTTTCCTGACTAATGCGTTGTACTGGTGCTGGGCTACCTCATCAAAAACGGTGAGTTCTTCCAGAATCTCCTCAGCATACGCCGGCTGGCATACCTCCACGCGGGTACTTGCAAGAAACCATGCGAGATAGTTGTTGAACGCGATCGGGCAGTGCTCACGAAGCTGGGCTCGTTTTCCAGCCCTTGCTTGCTCCACACTAAGAGCGAACTGCACGACATACTTCCTGTGATGGCTGGCCCAATCCTTGATCTTCCGTGCTTTTTCCTATCCAACCTGCAAGTTAGAAACAAGATATTAGCATCATCGAAACCGTCGAGAAGCTGCTAAGTGCTCAAGGTTAATTATATCTTACGCGTGTAGCAACTTGTCCGTGTCCTCCCACTCCGGCGGGTGTGGCTGGAACAAACCAAACTGGCGGAACACCCGATGTGGCAGGTGAAGCTCAACCGCCCAGTTGCATATCAGTGGGCACCGCATATGCCAGAGATCCCTATCCCTAATGCACATCGGATTAAGCCTGAACTCTATAGGGTTACCAAAACTCTCTCCTTTTCCATACGGCTCCCATTCCACCTGCAAAATGGGATTGAATGCAAAATTGATATCGAGTGAAGATACAAGCATGATAATCACTTATGCAAGGTCGGTTCACCTGCTCAGGCGTGATCGCGTCCAGCTCGCTCTTGTACAACTTGTACATTACAGAGGGATCATCCGTCGTCTCATTTAACACATCCCACTTGTAAGCCCAAGTGGGGAGCCGTAGTGGGTCGTCTTTATCGTCCCAATCCTCGTACTTCACGGTCTTAGGTCGTCCAACCGGCAAACGCTCCCCGCTCCATATGGAAAGTACGAGCAGACAACCACCAATACCTCCAGTGTGCCTACAACTGGCATCGTCCAACTGCACATAAAAAAGAACATGGTCAAATTTGCCGCAAGAGCGCATTGATAATGTATCAGTGAAGTGAAAAGGAAACAACTTCATACCTGTCGATACAAGTAAGCTAGTGTCGCCGAACCCCAACTCCATTTGCTATCGAAGACGGTCAACGCCTTCAGCCACATCCATCGAGCATTCTTGCCTGTGCCATCAGCAAACATTGTCCTCGATACCACGTACCACATGTAGACACGAGCATAAGTCTTCACCATGTCCTCATTAGCATCATCGGGGCAATGAGCGAAGTTCGATGATATCCACGTGAAAGTAGCGCCCGCTGCGACTCTTTCCTTCTTCTTATCTTCCCTTTCTGGCTCCCGAGGCTCCGGAGGAACCATACCGATAAGGGCTTGCATCTGCGCGCGCCACCCTTCAGAATCGGTGTTCATACATAAAGGATTGCCATCGATAGGAAGACCGGTGATCATAGCGATATCCTGCAGCGTCACGGTCATCTCCCCGGTCCGAAGATGGAAAGTGTGTGTCTCCGGCCTCCAATGATCAATAAGCGCGGTGAGTGCTGCAGCATTGTTGGGTGGCGTCGACCGGCGGACCAACTCAATGAAAGGGAGAAGTCCTGCCTCCCTAACATAAGGTGTGTACCGCTCATCATAGCTCATCCCTCCAAGGCTGATCCCGTGAGACCGAAGCTTCAGAGGTGCAAGCTCCTACAAACAAACAAATCATAACATTACATATGGGGCATTTGTGTTTGAACAAACATACGGAATTCATAACACCGGCCACTTTCAGTATTACCCGCTGCTGCACCGACATAGCGAACGACCGGTGTTGATGGTCCCAGTGATCATCGAGAAGCCAAACCATCCTAACAATTTCAACAAAGCATTCTTGTCAACACAATTATCTTTTCAATTCAAAAAAACTAAAGTAGGCCTACTACATGCAAGATCCAAAGCATATGGTGCTTCCCCCTACTTGGGCCTACTTCATACAAATAACATGTCAATCTATGTATCCAAACTATAACATGTCAATCTACTTCTCCATACAAATAACATGTCAATCTACTTCTCCATACAAAAAACATGTCAATCTATGTATCCAAACTATATAAATAACATGTCAACCTATCTATCCAAACCACATTCTAATCTAACAAGGGTTCCCCAAATCTAATATACGCAAGATTCAAACAAAAGTTGCCCAAATCTAATACATGCAAGATTCAAACAAGGGTTCCCCAAATCTTCAAAATATAATATTTTCTATGGATAGAAAGAAGGGGATCGGAGGAGAGTACCTTCTACGATGGATTGGTGAACAAATGCACGGACCAAATCGTCGGATCGGAAGGATTTGGGAGAGGGGATTGAGAGGGGGAGTGCAGATGGCCGCCGCCCTTTTTTCTGTAACTGCCAATGGGGAGGGTGGGGGAGGAGAGGGCTGGCGCGTTTGCATATAAGTCACAGTGCAGCGCCTAGCCGCTAGGCGCTGCACATTACACGTGCAACGCCTAGCGGCTAGGCGGCTAGGCGCTGCACATTACACGTGCAACGCCTAGCGGCTAGGCGCTGCACATTACAGGTGCAGCGCCTAGCTCAGAGGCATTGCACTGCTGGGTGCGGGCCCGTGGGCTGCCACGGTGGACAGTGGTGCAACGCCCCGGAGCTAGGCGCTGCACCGTAGGGTGTGGCGCCAGCGTGGCGGGCGCTACACAAAAGGGTCAGGGGTGTGAAATAGTTTCGCAACCAGTTCATTCTGTGATTTGCTTTCGATTATAGGTCAAAATTGTCAAATTTGCCCAGATAGCATTGTACCATTTGGTCGCTGCTTCTTCATCTGTGCAAGTGCAAACTACACTATAGGCCTACTCTTGGAATGTAAACAGTTGTGTACTCTGACCACCATGACCAAACTGCATAACAATGTCAGGATCTCAAGTTACAGGCCAATGTTTGCAGGTATCTGAACAAAATAGAGATCAAAAGTTAAATCATGACATGACCTGGTACATTATTTGGAGCAAATAAAATCCACGGCCTTTCTACGTGGTTTCCACCCAGCTTTCGTGGATTGCTAGAGTTCTGCTGCTACAGTATTGACTGATAGACTTATGCATTTCCATACTCCATTTGTACATACTGCTATAACCATTAATTACTGGCAACTATAAAATCATTCAATGAAGTTTAAGTGAATGTACAGTTTCAGTAACAATAACCTTGTGAAAAACTGATTTACTCAATCAATCATCTTGACATCATGGTTTATTTTTAGTTTATACACAATCAGGAAATTAATTTTTATGCATGATTTATTCTCATTTTAAATTCATTATGGTATCCTTGAAGTTTAAAAAGACCTTGTGTTTTTAGGAAATGCATGAAGTTGAACAATGGACCTTATGTTAAAAAGACATTGTGCTTTTTTGTACTCCATCACTGAAATGATATCAGGCAGCTAGGCTTACCAAATGATTTGCTTCCTCTGGGTCCCTGTAGAAGAACATATCAACCTACAAAAGATAAATAATGAAAATATTTTAATTATTGTACTCCTGGTGAGAGACATTATTTGGAACACAGGGAACAACTTCTATCTATACATATACAGGAGTACGAAGAAAGGTTAACTATGACCAAAGCTAACAAAATGAAGATATTTTTCAAGCAGGGGAGCAGCAATTTATAATCCCATAGGAGTAATTGGCTTTGAAAATTTTAACCCACCACATTCTTGATTTCCCAATGTAATATAAGCAGTGCATAAATTGGATTATTCTATGGTGAACATTTTGCTATAAGTGCTGACTAAATTCAGGAATGTCAAATTTCTCTATGTACAAAAACTGGGGTTAACTGAATGTGTGTGTTAATGAGCAATGTCAAGATTCAGTGATCAATCTGGAGTACAGCAGTAGCATCAGTCTGGAATTAACTGAATGTGTGTGTGTGTGTACCTGTAGTAGCATCAATCTGTACAAAAACGGGAGTTAACTGAATGTGTGTGTTTCCATACCACTGTGTTGTTACCGAATATCCAAAATCTCTAAAAAACATAGTCAAAATTCAGTTAACTGTGAAGTGAAGTGTTCAGTGTTCAAAACTATTGTTTCTAGTTAGTTTAGTAAACTTGCTATTCTAGTTAGATTGGAAACAAAATGACGGCAAAAGCAAAGATTACCTGAACTGAGCAATACTCCATTGATTTTCTAAATGATGATGCAAAAGCACGTGTGTGAATCTCCATTGAATTCAGGTGCTTGAAAAGCAGTGGTTACAAGAAGTGGTGTTCAATTTACGTGGAATATATTGAACTCGTGAATATATTGAACTCAAGAATATATTTTGAATGAATGATTTTGCATTCAGGAATGCAGAGTCCCATCTAATTACAAAGGTAATATCAATAGCCACTGACAGAAAAAAACATGAATCACTTATGTAGCCTATACAGTGCAGTACTCCATCTGAGTAATCAAGTGAGTGTTCCATCTATTTCACCCTAAGATGAAAAGCAATCAGTTTTTAGAAATACTATACCTGTTAAGGGCAAGGGCAGTACCCTTACAAGGCAATAATTAATTAATAATCTTGGTTGCAATTACCATAAGATAAAATCAAGGTCTGAGCCCTGTGGCCTAATTAAACTCTCTCTGTTTTGAAACTGAAACTGCAATCACAAAAACTTCTGAACCTTGCAAACCAAACTGTGACAGGAGTAGAGGATTAACTGCAACTTTGCAAGACACTTGTGTTCATATAGCAACACAAAATATATGCAGGCACATGTCCAGTAGCAAAAAGTTTCACCTATCCACATGTCCAGTAGCGAAAACCCTCTCTCTGTCCAATGATGCGCAACCACTGAATCCGGTCAAGTTGTTCCTCTTGTCACAGAAATTCTCACCTTTGCTCTGTGTTCGTGGGAGCCAGCAGTGGTGCATGCTGGGCGGAGAAGGCGGGGATGGATGTTGGCGAGGGAAAGTGGAGAGCTTCTGTGCGGACGAGGTTGGCGGCGAGGTGAAGGATCTGGCGACGACCGGCTGATGCGGCTAGAGCTACGTCGGTTTTTCCTCAAAAAGGAAGGGATGATGTTGCACAGCGATGGTAGGTATTTCCCTCAGTGATGAGACCAAGGTTAACGAATCAGTAGAAGAACCACGCAACACTACGTAAACATCACATGCACATAAAGAACAAATACTTGCAACCCGACGTGTTAAAAGGGTTGTTAATCCCTTTTGGGTAACGAAACAAGAATTTGGCAGATGGACGTGAGAAAGTAGTAATAGATTGATAGATGCAAATAAAAGTAAATAAAATTCAGCGAGGCATTTTTGGGTTTTTGGATTAATAGATCTGAAAATAAAAGATGCAAAGAAATAAAAAGACGAATAGCAAAATAGATCTGAAAGTATATGATGAGAAAATAGACCCGGGGGGCGTAGATTTCACTAGTGGCTTCTCTCGAGAAAATAGTATACAGTGGGTAAACAAATTACTGTTAGACAATTGATAGAATTTCAAATAATTATGACGATATCTAGGCAATGATCATTATATAGGCATCACTCCAAGGTTAGCAGACCGACTCCTGCCTGCATCTACTACTATTACTCCAAACATCGACCGCTATCCAGCATGGATCTAGTGTATTAAGTTCATGGAGAAATGGAGTAATGCAATAAGAACGATGACATGATGTAGACAAGATCTATTTATGTAGAAATAGACCCCATCTTGTTATCCTTAATGGCAACGATACATACATGTCGTTTCCCCTTCTGTCACTGGAATCAAGCACCGTAAGATCGAACCCATCACAAAGCACCTCTTCCCATGGCAAGAAAAATCGATCTAGTCGGCCTAACTAAACCAAAGATTCGGAGAAGAAATACGAGGCTATAAGTAATCATGCATATAAGAGATCAAAAGACTCAAATAACTTTCATGGATAAAAACAAAGATCTGATCATAAACTCAAAGTTCATCGGATCCCAACAAACACACCGCAAAAAAGAGTTACATCAAATAGATCTCTAACAGACCATTGTATCGAGAACAAAAAGAGAGAGAGGAAGCCATCTAGCTACTAACTACGGACCCGAAGGTCTACAATGAGCTACTCACGCATCATCGGAGAGGCACCAATGAGGATGATGAACCCCTCCGTGATGGTGTCTAGATTGGATTTGTGGTTTCTGAAACTTGCGGCGGCTGGAATTGTTTTTCATCGAATCCCCTAGGGTTTTTGGGTGTCCAGGGTATTTATAGAGCAAAGAGGCGGTGCGGGAGGCGGCTGAGGTGGGCACAACCCACCTGGGCGCGCCTGGGCCCCCAGGCGCGCCCTGGTGGGTTGTGCTCCCCTCGGAGCCCCCCTCAGGTACTTTCTTGGCCCATCGTGTGTCTTCTGGTCCAGAAAAAATCACCAAAAAGTTTTGCTGCGTTTGGACTCCGTTTGGTATCGATTTTCTGCGAAGTAAAAAACAAGCAAAAAACAGCAACTGGCACTGGGCACTATGTCAATAGATTAGTTCCAAAAAATGATATAAAATTGCTATAAAATGATTGTAAAATATCCAAGAATGATAATATAGCAGCATGGAACAATCAAAAATTATAGATACGTTGGAGACGTATCAGCATCCCCAAGTTTAATTCCTGCTCATCCTCGAGTAGGTAAATGATAAAAACATAATTTTTTATGTGGAATGCAGCCTAAGATGTTCATCACATATTCTTTTCTTTATAGCATGGACATTTGGACTTTTATATGATTCAAAGCAATAGTCTAGTTTTGACACGAAGACTTCAATACTCAACCATATCAACAAGCAACCATGTCTTTTCAAAATATCAACACTAAAGCAAGTTATCCTAGCCCATTATGCTCAATCATTGATCCATTCATGAAAAACACTCGCATATTAGCTACACCCAATGCTCAAGTACGATCATAGTGCCCCTTAGTTGGTGCTTTATAAGAGAAGATGGAGACTCAAATAAAAATAAAAATTGCATAAAGTAAATAGAAAGGCCCTTCGCAGAGGGAAATAGGGATTTGTAGAGGTGTCAGAGCTCAAAGCGAAAAAGATAGAGATAAAACATTTTGGGTGGCATGCTTTTCCCGTCAACGAAAACGACCGAGTAATTCCCAACACTTTCCATGCTAGATATATCATAGGCAGTTCCCAAACAGAAAATAAAGTTTATTCCTTTTTCCACCATACTTTCACATTCCACGGCTAACCGAATCCACGGGTGCCGTCCATACCAGCACTTTCCAAGGAATTTATTATTTGACAACATAAAGTAAATTCATTTTTCATTTCGGGACTGGGCATCCCTAATACCTTTGTCGTACTCTTGTGCAATGACAAATGAATAAACACTCATCTTGAGAATAACACATCTAGCATGGAAAATATTGGCCACCCCTGCCGCTTCATGAGCGGTACGAGCACACAAAAGAGAAGTTTATTTTGAAAATTAGAGATGACACATACAAATTTGCTTAGAATGGCAAAAGAATACCGCATATAGGTAGGTATAGTGGACTCATGTGGCAAAATTGGTTTAACGATTTTGGATACACAAGTAGTGATCGTAATTACTGCAAATGAAGGCCAGCAAAAGATTGAGAAGCATCCAACCAAGAAACGAAAAATCTCATAAGCGAGCATTAAGCATAACTAACACAGAATAATGCACGACAAGTAGGATATAATTTCATTGCATAACTATTGACTTTTGTGCTTGCATAGGGAATCACTAACCTTAACATCAATATTCTTACTAAACCACAGTTACTCATCAACATGACTCACATATTATATCATCATATCGCAAAATTATTACAAAGAATCAAGTTTATTTTGTCCAATGATCTTCATGAAAGTTTTTATTATATCACTCTTGAATATCTATCACTTTGGGACTAATTCCATATTTTGCTTTTGATAGCTCAAACAAATCAAAGTGAAGAACATGAGCATAAAAATTTTCTTCTCTCAAAATAATTTAAGTGAAGCATGAGAGAATTTCTTAAAAATTTACTAACTCTCAAATAAATCTAAGTGAAGCATGAGAGCATTTCTTCAAAAATAATAAAGCACACCATGCTCAAAAAGATATAAGCGGAGTACTAGAGCAATTCCATAGCTCATAAAGATTTAAGTGAAGCATAGAGAGCAATTCTAACAAATCATGGCATAATTTTGGCTCTCTCAAATAGGTGTGTCCATCAAGGATAGATGACTTAAAATAAAGCAAAACAAGCAACGACTCAAATCATACAAGACGCTCCAAGCAAAACTCATGATTTGTGACGAATAAAAATATAGCTCCAAGTAAAATACCGATGGACGTTAGAAGAAAGAGGGGATGCCACTCGGAGCATCCCCAAGCTTAGTTGCTTGCTTCCCTTTTAGATAATAGCTTGGGATGCCATGGGCATCTCCAAGATTAGGCTCTTATTACTCCTTATTCCTTCACCCATCGTGATCTCACCTAAAACTTGAAAACTTCAATCACACAAAACTCAACAAAACCTTCGTGAGATCCATTAGTAGAACAAAGCAAATCACTACTATAAGTACTGTTGAAAACCCGTTCATATTTTATTTTTTCATTATATCTACTGTATTACAACTTTACTATAGCTTATACCCTCCAATACGAACCATAGACTCATCGAAATAAGCACACAACGCAAAGAAAACAGAATCTGTCAACAACAGAACAATCTATAGAAATCTGAAAACTTTGAATACTTCTGTAACTCCAAAAATTCTGAAAAATTAGGACAACATAGGAAATTTGTATATCAATCTTGTGTAGAAACTTCAGAATTTTATCACGCTTCTGTGATTTTTAACAATTCTGTGGCTGGCGCACAAAGTTTCTGTTTTTTAACAAGATCAAATCAACTATCACCCAACATGATCCCATAGGCTTTGCTTGGCACAAACGCTAATTAAAACATAAAACACAATCATAACAGTAGCATAAATGTGCAAACACTCGAGAACATAAAGAAAAGGACAAAAATAAATTTTATTCATTGGTTTGCCTCCCAACAAGCGCTATTGTTTTATGCCCTTAGCTAGGCATAATGCACAGATCTAAGTGTTGTCAACTTTGTTTCTAGATCCATAAGATGCCCTCATGATTGATTCATATGGTGGCTTAATTTTTGTTCTAGTGAAGTGTTCCACACCCGTCCTTATTGGGAATTGAAATTTAATATTGCCTTCTTTCATATCAATCACGGCACAAATAGTGTGTAGGAACGGTCTACCAAGAATAATTAGACAAGACGAATTGCAATCAATATCAAGAACAATAAAATATATGGGCACATAATTCCTATTTGCAAGAATAAGAGCATCATTAATTCTTCCCAAAGGCTTTTTAATAGTAGAATCCACCAAGTGCAAATTAAGAGAACATTCTTCAATATCGGTAAGACCAATCACGTCACATAAAGATTTCGGAGTTGTGGACACAATAGCACCCAAATCACACAAAACAAAACACTCATAATTTTTAATCTTGACTTTTATAGTAGGTTCCCATTCATCATGTAATTTTCTAGGAATTGAAATCTCTAATTCCAACTTTTCTTCCAAAGCTTTCATCATAGCATCAATAATATGTTTAGTGAAAGCTTTATTCTCTTCATAAGCATGGGGTGAATTTATCATGGATTGCAACAAATAAATATAATCAATCAAAGATCAATTATCATAATTAAAGTCTTTGTAATCCAAAAGAGTGGGCACATCACTAGTTAAAGTTTTGACCTCTCCAAACCCATTTTTTAGCAATTTTCTCAACAAGATTTTCACCCTCCGAATTATAGGGACGCCTTCTAACAAAAGTTGACTCTTCTTCAGTCCCTTTATCATCAATCTTAATTTTACTGAACAAGGAATCAATAGAAGAAACGCCAATCACTTTAAGATCTTCATCATTTTCATGGAAGCAATCACCAGAAAACGCTTTTTTCGAAAATTCCCTTCTAGCTCTAAGCATAGCGGTTCTTTTCTTACTTTCATCCATAGAAACATATAAAGCTTTAATTGATTCCTCAACCTTAGGCACAAACAATTCATCTTGAGATTTTCTACGTCATGAGAAATTCTATCAATGCTTCTAGATAAATCATCAATCTTACTCAATTTTACTTCCATCATAGTATTAAAATTCTTTTGAGCATTGATAAATTCCTTAATATTATTCTCAATATCAAAGGTGTTCCTATTACAAGAAGGATTACCATAGGAATTACCATAATTATTAGAGGAATTACTATGAAAAGGCCTAGGATTAAAATTACCTCTATAAGCATTGTTATTAAAATCATTGCGCGAAAAAAATTCAGATCTACGGCATCACTATTTTGCTCAATCAAAGTAGACAAAGGCACACCATTAAGATCAATAGGAGCATTTTTATTAGCAATCAATTTCATAAGAGCATCAACTTTTTCACTAGATTTGTGTCCTAAGGGAAATAATTTTCGCGGGAGGAAAATACTTAGTAATAAAAGCATCTCTACACTTATCCCAAGAATCAATAGTACTGCAAGGCAAAGAAGAAAACCAAATTTTTGCACGATCTCGCAAAGAAAACGGGAATAATTTCAACTTCACAATATCATTGTCGATATCTTTTTTTTCTTTTTCATATCGCATAATTCCACGATGTGTTAAGATGGGACGCGACATCCTCATTAGGAGTACCGGAAAATTGATCTTTCATAACGAGATTCAACAAAGCGGCACTAATATCACAAGAGTCCGCACTAGTGGCGGGAGGAGAAATCGGAGTGATAATATAATCATTATTGTTGGTATTGGAGAAATCACACAACTTGGTGTTCTCTTGAGTCATCGTGACTACGCAACAAGATTGCACTCAAAAACAGATCGGACGAGAAAACGGCAAACGTAAAAGAGGGCGAATAAAAACGGCAATTTTTTGTGAAGTGGAGGAGATGAAAACGAGAGGAAAATGGAAAATAATGTAAATTGCAAGGAAATAAGATTTGTGATTAGGAACCTGGTTGATGTTGATGATGTCTCCCCGGCAACGGCGCCAGAAATTCCTTTTGATTGCAGCTAGAGCTACGTCGGTTTTTCCCCAAAGAGGAAGGGATGATGCAGCACAGCGACTGTAGGTATTTCCCTCAGTGATGAGACCAAGGTTATCAAACCGGTAGGAGAACCATGCAACACTACGTAAACAACACCTGCACACAAAGAACAAATACTTGTAACCCGACGTGTTAAAGGGGTTGTCAATCCCTTTTGGGTAACGGCACAAGAATTTGGCAGATGGACGTGAGAAAGTTGTAATAGATTGATAGATGCAAATAAAAGTAAATAAAATTCAACGAGGTATTTTTGGGTTTTTGGATTAATAGATCTGAAAATAAACAATGTAAATAAATAAAAAGACGAATAGCAAAATAGATCCGAAAGTATATGATGAGAAAATAGACCCGGGGGCCGTAGATTTCACTAGTGGCTTCTCTCGAGAAAATAGCATACGGTGGGTAAACAAATTACTGTTAGGCAATTGACAAAACTTCAAATAATTATGACGATATCCAGGCAATGATCATTATATAGGCATCACGTCCAAGATTAGTAGACCGACTCCTGCCTGCATCTACTACTATTACTCCACACATCGACCGTTATCCAGCATGCATCTAGTGTATTAAGTGAAGGAAATATGCCCTAGAGGCAATAATAAAGTTGTTATTTTATATTTCCTTATATCATGATAAATCATTATTATTCATGCTAGAATTGTATTAACCGGAAACTTGATACATGTGTGGATACATAGAAAAAACACAGTGTCCCTAGTAAGCCTCTACTAGACTAGCTCGTTAATCAAAGATGGTTAAGTTTCCTAACCATAGACATGTGTTGTCATTTGATGAACGGGATCACATCACTAGGAGAATGATGTGATGGACAAGACCCATCGGTTAGCTTAGCATAATGATCGTTAAGTTTTATTGCTACTGCTTTCTTCATGAGTTATACATATTCCTTTGACTATGAGATTATGCAACTCCCGGATACCGGAGGAATACCTTGTGTGCTATCAAAGGTCACAACGTAACTGGGTGATTATAAAGATGCTCTACAGGTATCTCCAAAGGTATTTGTTGGGTTGGCATAGATCGAGATTAGGATTTGACACTCCGAGTATCGGAGAGGTATCTCTGGGCCCTCTTGGTAATGCACATTGATGGTAGCTGCTACTACGTCGGTATTTCCCCGGAGAGGGAGGGATGATGTAGCACAGCGACGGTAGGTATTTCCCTCAATGATGAAACCAAGGTATCGAACCAGTAGGAGAACCAAGCAACACAACGTAAACAGCACCTGCACACAAACAACAACACCTCGCAACCCGACGAGTTAAAGGGGTTGTCAATCCCTTTCGGGTAACGATGCCAGAAATTGCGTATTGACGGGAGATAGTTGTGATAGATTGAAATAATAGATCGCAAATAAATAAAAGTACAACAAAGTATTTTTGTATTTTTGGTTTAATAGATCTGAATAAAAATGCAAAGGAAAAGTATATCGCAAGGAAAATACATGAGAAAGAAGACCCCGGGGCCGTAGGTTTCACTAGTGGCTTCTCTCGAGAAAAATAGCAAACAGTGGGTAAACAAATTACTGTTGGGAAATTGATAGAACTTCAAATAATTATGACGATATACACGCAATGATCATTACATAGGCATCACGTCCAAGATTAGTAGACCGACTCCTGCCTGCATCTACTACTATTACTCCACACATCGACCGCTATCCATCATGCATCTAGTGTATTAAGTTCATGGAAAAACAGAGTAATGCAATAAGAACAATGACATGATCTATACAAGATCCGTTTATCTATTGTGGCAGATATAGATCTCATCTTTTTATCCTTAGTAGCAACGATACATACGTGTCGGTTCCCTTTCTGTCACTGGGATCAAGCACCGTAAGATTGAACCCACTACCAGGCACCTCTTCCCATTGCAAATAAATAGATCAAGTTGGCCAAACAAAACCCAAATATCGGAGAAGAAATACGAGGCTATAAGAGATCATGCATATAAGAGATCAAAGAAACTCAAATAACTTTCATGGATATAAAAAGATATAACTGATCATAAACTCGAAGTTCATCAGATCCCAACAAAGACACCGCAAAAAGAGTTACATCATATGGATCTCCAAGAGACCATTGTATTGAGAATTCAGCGAGAGAGAGAAAGCCATCTAGCTACGAACTACGGACCCGAAGGTCTACAAAGAACTACTCATGCATCGTCGGAGAGGCACCAATGGAAGTGGTGAACCCCTTCGTGATGGTGTCTAGATTGGATCTGGTGGTTCTGGACTCTGCGGCGGCTGGATGAATATTTTGTCGATCCTTTTAGGCTTTTTGGAGTATTGGGGTATTTATAGAGCAAAGAGGCGGTCCGGGGGGCACCCGAGGTGGGCACAACTCACCAGGGCACGCCAGGGCCTCCTGGCGCGCCCTGGTGGGTTGTCCCCTCCTCGGGACTCCCCCTGGTGCAACCAGGGCCCATCTTCTTTCTTCTGGCCCATAAAAATTTCCAAAAAGTTTCGGGGCATTTGGACTCCGTTTGATATTGATTTCCTGCGATGTAAAAAACATGGAAAAAACAGCAACTGGCACTAGGCACTATGTCAATAGGTTAGTACCAAAAATGATATAAAATGATTATAAAACATCCAAGATTGATAATAAAACAGCATGGAACAATCAAAAATTATAGATACGTTGGAGACGTATCACACATCATGATAAGCCTTGCAAGCAATGTGACTAACGAGTTAGTTGCGGGATGATGCATTACAGAACGAGTAAAGAGACTTGCCGGTAACGAGATTGAACTAGGTATGAAGATACCGACGATCGAATCTAAAGCAAGTAACATACCGATGACAAGGGAATGACGTATGTTGTCATTACGGTTTGACCGATAAATATCTTCGTAGAATATGTAGGAACCAATATGAGCATCTAGGTTCCGCTGTTGGTTATTGACAGGAGAGGTGTCTCGGTCATGTCTACATAGTTCTCGAACCCGTAGGGTCCGCACGCTTAACGTTCGATAACGATTTGTATTATATGAGTTATGTGATTTGGTGACCGAATTTTGTTCAGAGTCCCAGATGAGATCACGGACATGACGAGGAGTCTCGAAATGGTCGAGAGTTAAAGATTGATATACTGGATGATAGTATTCGGACACCGGAAGTGTTTCGGAATGTATCGGGTACATATCAGAGTACCGGGGGTTACCGGAACCCCCCGGGGGAAGATATGGGCCATAGGAGGGAGGCACACCAGCCCACATAGGGGTGGCACGCCCCCGCAAGGGAGGAGTCTGAATTGGACTAGGGGAAGGGGCGCCCCCCCCTTTCCTTCTCCCTCTCTCTGTCCTTCCCCTTTCCCCCTCCGGTAAAAGGAAGGGGGGCCGAATCCTACTAGGAGCCCAAGTAGGACTCCTCCAACTTGGGGCGCGCCTAGGTCTGGCCTCCTCCCCTCTCCCTCCTTTATATACGGGGGTGGGGGCGCCTCTAACACACATCAATTGTTCCAAGCCGTGTGCGGCGCCCCCCTCCACGGCTTACACCTCCGGTCATATTCACGTAGTGCTTAGGCGAAGCCTTGCGCGGATCACTTCACCATCACCGTCACCACGCCGTCGTGCTGATGGAACTCTCCCTCGACACTTTGCTGGATCAAGAGTTCGAGGGACATCATCGAGCTGAACGTGTGCAGAACTCGGAGGTGTCGTACGTTCGGTGCTTGATCGGTTGGACCGAGAAGACGTTCGACTACATCAACCGCATTAAGTAAACACTTCTGCTTTCGGTCTACGAGGGTACGTGGACACACTCTCCCCCTCTCGTTGCTATGCATCTCCTAGATAGATCTTGCGTGATCGTAGGAATTTTTTTGAAATTGCATGCAACATTTCCTAACAGTGGCATCCGAGCCAGGTCTATGCGTAGATGATATGCAGGAGTTGAACACAAAGAGTTGTGGGCGGTGATAGTCATATTTCTTACCACCAACGCCTTATTTTGATTCGGCGGTATTGTTGGATGAAGCGGCCCGGACCAACCTTACATGACGAGTTCCTGAGACCGGTTCCACCGACAGACATGCAACTAGTTTTGCATAAAGGTGGTTGGCGGGTGTCTGTTTCTCCAACTTTAGTTGAATCGAATTTGACTGCAGCCGGTCCTTGTTGAAGGTTAAAACAGCAAACTTGACGAAACACCGTTGTGGTTTTGATGCATAGGTAAGAACGGTTCTTGCTAGAAGCCCGTAGCATACACGTAAAACTTGCAACAACAAAGTAGAGGACGTCTAACTTGTTTTTGCAGGGCATGTTGTGATGTGATATGGTCAAGACATGGTGCGATATACGTTATTGTATGAGATGATCATGTTTTGTAAAAGTTATCGGCAACTGGCAGGAGCCTTATGGTTGTCGCTTTATTGTATGAAATGCAAACGCCATGTAATTGCTTTACTTTATCACTATGCATTAGCGATGGTTGTAGAAGCAATAGTTGGCGAGATGACAACGACGCTACGATGGAGATCAAGGTGTCAAGCCGGTGATGATGGAAATCATGACGGTGCTTTGGATATGGAGATCAAAGACACAAGATGATGATGGCCATATCATGTCACATATTTTTGATTGCATGTGATGTTTATCTTTTATGCATCTTATTTTGCTTAGTACGGCGGTAGCATTATAAGATGATCCCTTAACTAAATTTCAAGGTATAAGTGTTCTCCCTGAGTATGCAACATTGCGAAAGTTCTTCATGCTGAGACACTAGTGATGATCGGGTGTGATAGGCTCTATGTTCACGTACAACGGGTGCAAGACAGTTTTGCACATGCGGAATACTCGGGTTAAACTTGACGAGCCTAGCATGTACAGACATGGCCTCGGAACTCGAGACCGAAAGGTCAAACATGAATCATATAGTAGATATGATCAACAGAGAGATGTTCACCATTGATGACTACTCCATCTCACGTGATGATTGGACATGGTTTAGTTGATTTGGATCACGTATCATTTAGATGACTTGAGGGATGTCAATCTAAGTGGGAGTTCTTAAGTAATATGATTAATTGAACTTTAATTTATCATGAACTTAGTCCTGATAGTATTTGCAAATTATGTTGTAGATCAATAGCTCGCGTTGTAGCTCCCCTATATTTTTTGATATGTTCCTAGAGAAAACTTAGTTGAAAGATGATAGTAGCAATGATGTGGACTGGGTCCGTGATCTGAGGATTATCCTCATTGCTGCACAGAAGAATTATTTCCTTGATGCGCCGCTAGGTGACACACCTATTGCAGGAGCAGATGCAGACGTTATGAATGTTTTGCAAGCTCGATATGATGACTACCTGATAGTTTAGTGCGCCATGATTTACGGCTTAGAACCGGGACTTCAAAAACGTTTTGAACGCCACGAAGCATATGAGATGTTCCAAGAGCCGAAATTGGTATTTCAGACTCATGCCCGTGTCAGGAGGTATGAGACCTCTGACAAGTACTTTGCCTACAAGATGGAGGAGAATAGTTCAGCCAGTGAGCATGTGCTCAGAATGTCTAGGCACTACAATCACTTGAATCAAGTGGGAGTTAATCTTCCAGATAATATAGTGATTGACAGATTCTCCAGTCACTATCACCAAGCTACTAGAACTTCATGATGAACTATAATATGCAAGGGATGATGAAAATGATTCCCGAGCTCTTCGCGATGCTGAAATCGGCGAAGGTAGAAATCAAGAAAGAGCATCAAGTGTTGATGGTTAACAAGACCACTAGTTTCAAGAAAAAGGGCAAAGGAAAAGAAAGGGAACTTCAAGAAGAATGACAAACAAGTTGCCACTTCCGTGAAGAAGCCCAAAGCTAGACCTAAGCCTGAAACTGAGTGCTTCTACTGGAAAGGGAATGGTCACTGTAAGCAGAACTACCCCAAATACTTGGCGGATAAGAAGGATGGCAAAGTGAACAAAGGTATATTTGATATACATGTTATTGATGTGTACTTTACTAGTGTTCATAGTAACCACAGGGTATTTGATACCGGTTTAGTTGCAAAGATTAGTAACTCGAAACATGAGTTGCAAAATGAACAAAGACTAGTTAAGGGCGAGGTGACGATGTATGTTGGAAGTGATTCCAAGGTTGATAAGATCACCATCGCACACTCCCTCTACCTTCGGGATTAGTGTTGGACCTAAATAAATGTTATTTGGTGTTTGTGTTGAGCATGAATATGATTGTATCATGTTTATTGCGATACGGTTATTCATTTAAGTCAGAGAATAATTGTTGTTCTATTTACATGAATAAAACCTTCTATGGTCATACACTCAATGTAAATGGTTTATTGAATCTCGATCATGGTTATACACATATTCATAATATTGATGCCAAAAGATGCAAAGTCGATAATGATAGTGCAACATATTTGTGGCACTGCCGTTTAGGTCATATTGGTGTAAAGAGCATGAAGAAACTCCATACGGATGGACTTTTGGAATCACTTGATTATGAATCATTTGATGCTTGCAAACCATGCCTCATGGGCAAGATGACTAAAACTCCGTTCACCGAAACAATGGAGCGAGCCAATGACTTATTGGAAATAATACATACCGATGTATGCGGTCCGATGAGTATGGAGGCACACGGCGGGTATCGTTATTTTCTGACCTTCACAGATGATTTGAGTAGATATGGGTATATCTACTTAATGAAACACAAGTCTGAAACATTTGAAAAGTTCAAATAATTTCAGAGTGAAGCGGAGAATCATCGTAACAAGAAAATAAAGTTTCTACGATCTGATCGAGGAGGCGAATATTTGAATTACGAGTTTGGCCTTCATTTAAAACAATGTGGAATAGTTTCACAACTCACGCCACCTGGAACACCACAGCGTAATGGTGTGTCCGAACGTCATAACCGTACTTTATTAGATATGGTGCGATCTATGATGTCTCTTATAGATTTACCATTATCGTTTTGGGGTTATGCATTACAGACAGCTGCATTCACGTTAAATAGGGCACCGTCTAAATCCGTTGAGATGACACCGTATGAACTGTGGTTTGGCAAGAAATCTAATATGTCGTTTCTTAAAGTTTGGGGTTGTGATGCTTATGTGAAAAAGCTTCAGCCTGATAAGCTCGAACCCAAATCGGAGAAGTGCGTCTTCATAGGATACCCGATATTAAGAAACTATTGGGTACACCTTCTACCGCAGATCCGAAGGCAAGATTTTTGTTGCTAAGAATGGATCCTTTCTAGAGAAGGAGTTTCTCTCGAAAGAAGTGAGTGGGAGGAAAGTAGAACTTGATGAGGTAATTGTACCTTCTCTCGAATTGGAAAGTAGCTCATCACAGAAAACCGTTCCCGTGATGCCTACACCAACAAGAGACGAAGCTAATGATAATGATCATGAAACTTCATATCAAGTTACTACCGAACCTCGTAGGTCAACCAGAGCACGTTCCGCACCAAAGTGGTATGGTAATCCTATTCTGGAAGTCATGTTACTAGACCATGATGAACCTATGAACTATGAGGAAGCGATGATGAGCCCAGATTCTGCAAAATGGCTTGAGGCCATGAAATATGAGATAGGATCCATGTATGAGAACAAAGTATGGACTTTGGTTGACTTGCCCGATGATCGGCAAGCCATAGAGAATAAATGGATCTTCAAGAGGAAGACGGGCGCTGATAGTAGTGTTACTATCTACAAATCTAGACTTGTCGAAAAAGGTTTTTGACATGTTCAAGGTGTTGACTACGATGAGATTTTCTCACTCGTAGTGATGCTTAAGTCTGTCCAAATCATGTTAGCAAGTGCCACATTTCATGAAATCTGGCAAATGGATGTCAAAACTGCATTCCTTAATGGACTTCTTAAGGGATAATTAGATTTATGCCCCTAGTTGTGTCCCACTCGTCTGTTTTACCCCTAATTTCCAAAAGTCACCGGTTTTGTCCAAGTCACTTTGCTCCTCTTATGCTTTTGCCCTTTGACCGTTTGACCGTCAGTTTGAAAACTTCATAACTAATTCATACTAAATAAGAAAAATGCAAATAAGATACCAAAATGTTCAGAAAAACATCACCTATATGTCAGTGTCATTTGCATTCATGAAAAAAGTGTTGGAAAGTGCACATCTGAGTTTTAGCTCTTTTGATACCACCATGAATAGTAAATCTAAAAAAATTCAAAAAAAATATGGTGGCAAAGAACGAAAATGTTCTAAGTGCTTGCCAAGTTTCATCAGGGAACAACATTCGTGGAAGTCGTGGCAAAAAATTAATCTATTTTGGAGTGCTGATTGTTTTTTTTTGCCGGGGCTCCCACGAATGTCATTCCCTGATGTAACTTGGCAAGCACTTAAAACATTTGTCATTCTTTGCCACCAATTTTTTTTGATTTTTTGAATTTTTTAGATTTTACTATTCATGGTGGTAGCATAACAGCTAAAACTCAGATGGGTACTTTCAAACACTTTTTTCATGAATGCAAATGACACTGACATATAGGTGATGTTTTTCCGAACATTTTGGTATCTTATTTGCATTTTTCTGATTTAGTATGAATTAGCTATGAAGCTTTCAAACTGATGGTCAAACGGTCAAAGGGCAAAAGCATAAGAGGAGCGAAGTGACTTGGACAGATGCGGTGACTTTTGGAAATTAGGGGTAAAACAGCCGAGTGGGACACAACTAGGGGCATAAATCTAATTATCCCATTTCTTAAAGAAGAGTTGTATATGATGCAACCAGAAGGTTTTGTCGATCCTAAAGGTGCTAACAAAGTGTGCAAACTCCAGTGATCCATCTATGGACTGGTGAAACCATCTCGGAATTGGAATATATGCTTTGATAAGGTGATCAAAGCATATGGTTTTATACAGACTTGCGGTGAAGCCTGTATTTACAAGAAAGTGAGTGGGAGCACTACAACCTTTCTAATAAGTATATGTGAATGACATATTGTTGATCGGTAATGATGTAGAATTTTCTGGAAAGCATAAAGGAGTGTTTGAAAGGAGTTTTTCAATGAAAGACCTCGGTGAAGCTGCTTACATATTGGGCATCAAGATCTATAGAGATAGATCAAGACGCTTGATAAGTTTTTTCAATGAGTACATGCCTTGGCAAGATTTTGAAGTAGTTCAATATGGAACAGTCAAAGAAGGAGTTCTTGCCTCTATTGCAAGGTGTAAAGTTGAGTAAGACTCAAAACCCGACCACGGCAAAAGATAGAGAGAGAATGAAAGTCATTCCCTATGCCTCAACCATAGGTTCTATAAAGTATGCCATGCTGTATAACAAACCTGCTGTGTACCTTGCCATGAGTTTGGCAAGGGGGTACGATAGTGATCCAGAAGTGGATCACTGGACAGCGGTCAAAATTATACTTAGTTGCCTAAGAGGACTAAGGAAATATTTCTCGGTTATGGAGGTGAAAAAGAGTTCGTCGTAAAGGGTTACGTCGATGCAAGCTTTGACACTGATCCGCATGACTCCGAGTCTCAATCTGGATACATATTAAAAGTGGGAGCAATTAGCTAGAGTAGCTCCATGCAGATCATTGTAGACATAGAAATTTGCAAAATACATATGAATCTGAATGTGGTAGACCCGTTGACTAAACATCTCTTACAAGCAAAACATGATCACACCTTAGTACTCTTTGGGTGTTAATCACATAGCGATGTGAACTAGATTATTGACTCTAGTAAACCCTTTGGGTGTTGATCACATGGCGATGTGAACTATGAGTGTTAATCACATAAAGATGTGAACTATTAGTGTTAAATCACATGGCGATGTGAACTAGATTATTGACTCTAGTGCAAGTGGGCGACTAAAGGAAATATGCCCTAGAGGCAATAATAAAGTTGTTATTTTATATTTCCTTATATCATGATAAATGTTTATTATTTATGCTAGAATTGTATTAACCGGAAACTTGATACATGTGTGGATACATAGACAAAACACAGTGTCCCTAGTAAGCCTCTACTAGACTAGCTCGTTAATCAAAGATGATAAGTTTCCTAACCATAGACATGTGTTTTCATTTGATGAACGGGATCACATCATTAGGAGAACAATGTGATGGACAAGACCCATCCGTTAGCTTAGCATAATGATCATTAAGTTTTATTGATATTGCTTTCTTCATGACTTATACATATTCCTTTGACTATGAGATTATGCAACTCCCGGATACCGGAGGAATACCTTGTGTGCTATCAAACATCACAACGTAACTGGGTGATTATAAAGATGCTCTACAGGTATCTCCGAAGGTATTTGTTGGGTTGGCATAGATCGAGATTAGGATTTGTCACTCTGAGTATTGGAGAGGTATCTCTGGGCCCTCTCGGTAATGCACATCATGATAAGCCTTGCAAGCAATGTGACTAATGAGTTAGTTGCAGGATGATGCATTACGGAACGAGTAAAGAGACTTGTCGGTAACAATATTGAACTAGGTATGAAGATACCGACGATCGAATCTCGGGCAAGTAACATACCGATGGCAAAGGGAATGACGTATGTTGTCATTACGGTTTGACCGATAAAGATCTTCGTAGAATATGTAGGAACCAACATGAGCATCCAGGTTCCGCTATTGGTTATTTACCAGGGAGGTGTCTCGGTCATGTCTACATAGTTCTCGAACCCGTAGGGTCTGCACGCTTAATGTTCGATGACGATTTGTATTATATGAGTTATGTGATTTGGTGACCGGATATTGTTCGGAGTCCCAGATGAGATCACAGACATGATGAGGAGTCTCGAAATGGTCGAGAGGTAAAGATTGATATATTGGATGATAGTATCCGCACACCGGAAGTGTTTCGGAATGTATCGGGTACATATCAGAGTACCGGGGGGTTACCGGAACCCCCGGGGGGAAGATATGGGCTATATGGGCCATATGAGGGAGGAACACCAGCCCACATAGGGGTGGCATGCCCCCCACAAGGCAGGATTCGGAATTGGACTAGGGGAGGGGGCGCCGCCCCCCTTTCCTTCTCGCTCTCTCTCTCTCCTTCCCCCTTTCCCCCTCCGGTAAAAGGAAGAGGGGCAAATCCTACTAGGAGCCCAAGTAGGACTCCTCCTACTTGGGGCGCGCATAGGGCCGGCCTCCTCCCCTCTCCCTCCTTTATATACGGGGGTGGGGGCGCCTCTAACACACATCAATTGTTCCAAGTCATGTGCGGCGCCCCCCTCCATAGTTTACGCCTCCGGTCATATTCACGTAGTGCTTAGGCGAAGCCCTGCGCGGATCACTTCACCATCACCATCACCACGCCGTCGTGCTGGCGAAACTCTCCCTCGACACTTTGCTGGATCAAGAGTTCGAGGGACGTCATCGAGCTGAACATGTGCAGAACTCGGAGGTGCCATACGTTCGGTGCTTGATCGGTTGGATCGAGAAGACGTTCGACTACATCAACCGCGTTAAGTAAACGCTTCCGCTTTCGTTCTACGAGGGTACATGGACACACTCTCCCCCTCTCGTTCCTATGCATCTCCTAGATAGATCTTGCGTGATCATAGGAATTTTTTTGAAATTGCATGCTGCATTCCCCAACATTAAGTTCATGGAGAAACAGAGTAATGCAATAAGAACGATGACATAATGTAGACAAGATCTATTTATGTAGAAATAGACCCCATGTTGTTATCCTTAATGGCAACGATACATACATGTCATTTCCCCTTCTGTCACTGGGATCAAGCACCATAAGATCGAACCCATCACAAAGCACCTCTTCCCATGGCAAGAAAAATCGATCTAGTCAGCCTAACTAAACCAAAGATTCGGAGAAGAAATATGAGGCTACAAGTAATCATGCATATAAGAGATCAAAAGACTCAAATAACTTTGATGGATAAAAACATAGATCTGATCATAAACTCAAAGTTCATCGGATCCCAACAAACACACCGCAAAAAAGAATTACATCAAATAGATCTCCAAGAGACCATTTTATTGAGAACCAAGAGAGAGATAGGAAGCCATCTAGCTACTAACTACGAACCCGAAGGTCGATAATGAACTACTCACGCATCATCGGAGAGGCACTAATGAGGATGATGAACCCCTCCGTGATGGTGTCTAGATTGGATTTGTGGTTTCTGGAACTTGCGGCGGATGGAATTGTTTTTCGTCGACTCCCCTAGGTTTTTGGGTGTCCAGGGAATTTATAGAGCAAAGAGGCGGTGGGAGGCGGACGAGGTGGGCACAACCCACCTAGGCATGCCTGGGCCCCCAGGCGCGTCCTGGTGGGTTGTGCTCCCCTCGGAGCCCTGATGTCTACTACGCAAATTTATTCTTGTAGACACGTGTTGGGCCTCCAAGCGCAGAGTTTTGTAGGACAGTAGCAATTTTCCTTCAAGTGGATGACCTAAGGTTTATCAATCCATGGGAGGTGTAGGATGAAGATGGTCTCTCTCAAACGACCCTGCAACCAAATAATAAAAAGTCTCTTGTGTCCCCAACACACCCAATACAATGGCAAATTGTATAGGTGCACTAGTTCGGTGAAGAGATGGTGATAAAAGTGTAATATGATGGTAGGAATATACTTTTATAATCTGAATAAATAAAAACAACAAGGTAGCAAATAGTAAACGGGCACAAAAACGGTATTGCAATGCTTGAAAACAAGGCCTAGGGTCCGTACTTTCACTAGTGCAACCTCTCAACAATGCTAACATAGTTGGATCATATGATTATCCCTCAAAGTGCAATAAAGAGTCACTCCCGAGTTCCTATTAGCGGAGAACAAAAGATAGGAATTGTTTGTAGGGTATGAAACCACCTCAAAGCTATTCTTTCCTATCAATCTATCCTAGAGTTCGTACTAAAATAACGCAAGCTATTCTTTCCGATCGATCTAATCAAGAGTTTGTACTAAGATAACACCAAAGCAAATTCATATTCATAATACTCAATCCACACAAAGAACTACAAAGAGACCCCAAAGTTTCTATCGGAGAAAAGATAATAAGAACGTGCATCAACCCCTATGCATAGATTACCCCAATATCACCGCGGGAATCCGCAAGTTGAATGCCAAGATACATATCAAGTGAATCAATATGATACCCCATTTGTCACCTCAAGTATTCATACTGCAAGATATACATCATGTGTTCTCATCTCTAAATATTCAATCTAACAATACAAAACTTCAAAGGGTAAAGACTCAATTCATCACAACAAGAGTATAGCGGGGAGAAACATCATATGATGCATCTATATTAACAAAGCCCATGACATAGATCACAAGAGAGAGAGAGAGAGATTAAGCACATAGCTACTGTTACAAACCCTCAGCCCCGAGGGTGGACTACTCCCTCCTCATCGTGGTGGCCTCCGGGATGATGAAGATGGCCACTGGAGATGATTCCCCCTTCCGGCAGGGTGCCGAAACAGGGTCTAGATTGGTTTTCATGGATATAGATACCTTGCGGCGGCGGAACTTCTGATCTAGGTTAACCCCGAAGGGTTTCGGAATATTTGGGAATTTATAGTGCAAAGAGGGGGTACGGGGGGCCACCGAGGCTGGCACAACCCACCTGGGTGCGCCAAGGGGGCCTGGCGCGCCCTGGTGGGTTGTGCCCCCCTCGGGGCACATCCCCAGGTGCAACTCCGGCCCATCTTGGGTGTTCTGGTCCATAAAAAATCTCCAAAACGTTTCACGGTGTTTGGACTCCATTTGATATTGATTTCCTGCGGTGTAAAAAACAAGCAAAAAACAGCAACTGGCATTGGGCACTGGGTCAATAAGTTAGTCCCAAAAAATGATATAAAGTTGCTATAAAATGATTGTAAAACATCCAACAATGATAAAATAACAACATGAATACTTCATAAATTATAGATACGTTGGAGACGTATCAAGCCCCCCTCAGGTACTTTCTTGGCCCATCGTGTGTCTTCTGGTCTAGAAAAAATCACCAAGAGTCCGTTGGTATTGATTTTGTACGAAGTAAAAAACAAGCAAAAAACAGCAACTGGCATTGGGCACTATGTCAATAGGTTAGTCCCAAAAAATGATATAAAGTTGCTATAAAATGATTGTAAAACATCCAAGAATGATAATATAACAGCATGGAACAATAAAAAATTATAGATACGTTGGGACGTATCACCGGCTCTGTGGACAAGGTTGACGGTGAGGTGGAGAAGGTTGATGGCGAGGTGGACGAGGTTGACAACGGGCAGGGCCAGTTCCGGCTCGCCAACATCGGGGAAGGATGCATCCGGTGGATAACAGATCGAAAAAATTGAGCCTTCTCCTCGTCCGGGGAAGCAACACGGTGGAGGAGGGTGAGCTCCAGCAATGCCCGGCGAAGCTGCGTGGGAAGCCAAGTAGGAGAGCTTCGATGCGGGGAGCCGAGTAGGGGAGCTCTGGCGCCCGAGACAAGCTGGGGAGAAGAGAGGGGGAGACGAGCAGGGGGGAGTATGTCGTTTGTCGAGAATTCACTGAGGCCTTGTTTGGTAGGAGTGGATTTGGGAGGTTTGGGGAGGAGGGGATTTTGTGAATCCCCTTGTTCCACCCAATCCCCTCAGATCCCCTTGAAACCCTCTAAACCCCTCTAGCCACAATCCCCTCCATATGAAAAACTTGTTTGGTATGGAGGGATTCCCATATTCAGATAAGATAGTGCAAATGTGTAAAAATGCAATCTTTAGAAGTAAAGCAACATCATATTAAAAAGAACTTGCTACAGGAGAATAATTTTGCAGCAATTCTTCACAGCAACAACATAACTTTTGCCTGACTTTAGATCAATATCTCGTCACAACAATATCAATTATATCACAGCAACAACATGATTTCTCATAAACAACATGACTTGGAATCAATAATATCTTATCCGTGATCTTTCACAGCAACACCATAATTTTGCAACAAACATAATGCAACACAGGTTTCTTGTGCAATAGCTCACAATTAGTTATATTTTTACAGACCACTAAGAATGATGTTGTCATACATATGAATTGCTCTTGATGATGTCATGATCATCCAGTTTTTGAATGGCCAATAGTTTGTCCAAATTGTTTAATCTTGCTTCTCTGGTTGCCTGAGAACCTAATCATAAAACAAAAGCAAAATGAGAGTCTGGATGGGCACCAGAATCCAAGAATGTTCAGTTTAGCATAAAACGAAAGATCCCTTCTCACAAAAGGAAAAGAGTCCAAACGTCTTCTTCCCATTTATAAAAGAAAATTTCCATTGAGCTATCGTTTGTGCCTTATACATGCCTCTAGATGCTACATTGCAAGCACAACTCCATGCACAAACAAGTCTGTACATAATCCCAATTCATGTCCTAGGATGTCCTGTTCATAATCCCAATTCATGTCCTAGGATGTGCTATTCATAATTCCTAATTCAAATAGCAGATACATAAGCACTAGATTTTACAAATGTCCAACAACATCATATCTGAAATGTGTGAACAGCATCATATCTGAAATTAACCTGTCTTGTTATGAAATTAACCTGTCATGTTCAGTACTCAAACATGAAGTACAAGCAACCTTCGACAGGAAGTACTCAAACATGGAGTACGAGCAACCTGCTATGTTAGCAGTACAAGAAGGATACTGGTGCTGCTCCAAACAGCACTGGGAAGCAGACATACTCCAAAAGTTATTACTGCTGCTCCAAATTAATCTTAATCCTACTCCAACAACAGTAAATAGTTATTACTGCTGCAGTTCAACCTACTCCAACAACAAACTTCTCCTTAGAGCAAACTTCTCTAGTGGCTCCAACCTTCTCAAGCAAGTGTACAACCTACTCATAGCAAATTGTACTCGCCCTGAAAATCCTTCTTAATCCTACAGAAGCAAGCAAACTACTCCAGCGAAACTACAGAAGAAAACTGGAGTAGAAGCAACTTTCTCAACCTTGTTAATCCTACAGAAGCAAGCAAGCTACTCCAGCAAAACTACAGGAGAAAACTTCTCAAGCAAGAGTACAAGCATAGTAACGTTTCCCGCCAAAAAATAACAGAGAGGAGATGGAAGGAACAAAGCAAATTATTGCTGTGAGCACGCCACTGATAAAAATAACAAAACAACACGACAGCAAGATTTTAAAATAATTGACAAGCTTTTTATGTGACAACACGGCAATTGGGTAGAACTTGTCTAAAACTGATAAATACAGCAAAAGACCACGAGAACTAGTTTTTTTACAATAACTGACAAGCATAGGTAGGTTAGGATACGGATGGCATGAAACTAAGATGACGTGAAACCTCGTCAGGCTACCCTAGTTTGGTTTGATGACCAGAATATATAGAGCTGAAGTGACCAGAATATACAGATGCTAATAGGAACAAGGTAGCTTACCTTAGATACGTTGATGCAACACTGCCATTTCGCTCCGAAGAAACACACCAGCACTATCTTCATCTTCGGCGACAGAACTCAGAAAAATCTCACGATTCTCAACACTTTTGAACACTTTGTAGGCAGCAGCTCTTTCATCGCGGCGGATGCTTTCCATCTTGTGCAAAACAGCAATGCACTTGCTGATGGAGAACTCTTGGGCATTTTTTGACCCTGCCAACAAAACAGACTCCTCCTCCGCTTGCTTCCATTTGATCTCCACATATTGTGCCTTCACCTCCACCATCGGATCATCACGCTTCTTATTCTTGGGCTCCTTCACTGGCTTCTTATTTGAACCACCGGGAGCACCTGTTTGGGCAGCATCTCTTGGACCATCACTTGGGGCAGCATCTCTTGGACCATCACTTGGGGCAGCATCTCTTGAACCGTCACTTGGGGCGGTGATAACCCACGTATAGGGGATCGCAACAGTTTTCGAGGGTAGAGTATTCAACCCAAATTTATTGATTCGACACAAGGGGAGCCAAAAAATATTCTCAAGTATTAGCAGCTGAGTTGTCAATTCAACAACACCTGGGTAACTTAATATCTGCAGCAAAGTATTTAGTAGCAAAGTAGTTTGGAAGTAACGGTAATGGTGGCAAAAGTAACAGTAGCAGTTTTGTAGTAGTTGTAACAATGGCAACGGTAAAGTAACTAAGCAAAGAGCAATATGTGAAATGCTCGTAGGCATTGGATCAGTGATGGATAATTATGTCGGATGCGATTATTCATGCAACAGTTATAACATAGGGTGACACAGAACTAGCTCCAGTTCATCAATGTAATGTAGGCATGTATTCCAAATATAGTCATACGTGCTTATGGAAAAGAACTTGCATGACATCTTTTGTCCTACCCTCCCGTGGCAGCGGGGTCCTATTGGAAACTAAGGGATATTAAGGCCTCCTTTTAATATAGTACCGGACCAAAGCATTAACACTTAGTGAATACATGAACTCCTCAAACTACGGTCATCACCGAGAGTGGTCCCGATTATTGTCACTTCGAGGTTGCCAGATCATAACACATAGTAGGTGACTAATGACTTGCAAGATAGGATCAAGAACTCACATATATTCATGAAAACATAATAGGTTCAGATCTGAATTCATGGCACTCGGGCCCTAGTGACAAGCATTAAGCATGGCAAAGTCATAGCGACATTAATCTCAGAACATAGTGGATACTAGGGATCAAACCCTAACAAAACTAACTCGATTACATGATAAATCTCATCCAACCCATCACCGTCCAGCAAGCCTACGATGGAATTACTCACGAACGGCGGTGAGCATCATGAAATTGGTGATGGAGGAAGGTTGATGATGACGATGGCGACGGATTCCCCTCTCCGGAGCCCCGAACGGACTCCAAATCAGCCCTCCCGAGAGAGTTTAGGGCTTGGCGGCGGCTCCGTATCGTAAAACGCGATGAATCCTTCTCTCTGGTTTTTTTCTCCCCGAACGTGAATATATGGAGTCGGAGTTGAGGTCGGTGGAGCACCAGGGGGCCCACGAGGCAGGGGTAGGCGCGCCTCCCACCCTCGTGGACAGGGTGTGGGCCCCCTGGACTTGATTCTTTCGTCAGTATTTTTTATATATTCCAAAAATATTCTCCGTGGATTTTCAGGTCATTCCGAGAACTTTTATTTGTGCACAAAAATAACACCATGGCAATTCTGCTGAAAACAGCGTCAGTCCGGGTTAGTTCCATTCAAATCATGCAAGTTAGAGTCCAAAACAAGGGCAAAAGTGTTTGGAAAAGTAGATACGATGGAGACGTATCAACTCCCCCAAGCTTAAACCTTTGCTTGTCCTCAAGCAATTCAATTGACAAACTGAAAGTGATAAAGAAAAACTTTTACAAACTCTGTTTGCTCTTGTTGTTGTAAATATGTAAAGCCAGCATTCAATTTTTCAGCAAAGATTATGAATTAACCATATTCACAATAACACTTAGGTCTCATGTTTACTCATATCAATGGCATAATCAACTAGCGAGCAATAATAATAAATCTCGGATGACAACACTTTCTCAAAACAATCATAATATGATATAACAAGATGGTATCTCGCTAGCCCTTTTTGAGACCGCAAAACATAAATGCAGAGCACCTCTGAAGATCAAGAACTGACTAGACATTGTAATTCATGGTAAAATAGATCCAGTCATAGTCATACTCAATATAAATTAATAGTAATGGATGCAAACGACAGCGGTGCTCTCCAACTGGTGCCTTTTAATAAGAGGGTGATGACTCAACAAAAAAGTAAATAGATAGGCCCTTCGCAGAGGGAAGCAGGGATTTGTAGAGGTGCCAGAGCTCGGTTTTGAAATAGAGATAAATAATATTTCGAGCGGCATACTTTCATTGTCAACATAACAACCGAGATATCTCGATATCTTCCATGCTACACACATTATAGGCGGTTCCCAAGAAGAATGGTAAAGTTTATACTCCCCCACCACCAAGAAGCATCAATCCATGGCTTGCTCGAAACAACGAGTGCCTCCAACTAGCAACAGCCCTGGGGGAGTTTTGTTTGCAATTATTTTGATTTGATTTGCTTAGAGCATGGGACTGGGCATCCCGGTGACCAGCCATTTTCTCGTGAGTGAGGAGCGGAGTCCACTCCTCTTGAGAATAACCCGCCTAACATGGAAGATACAGACATCCCTAGTTTATACATGAGCTATTCGAGCATACAAAACAGAATTTCATTTGAAGGTTTAGAGTTTGGCGCATACAAATTTACTTGGAACGGCAGGTAGATACCGCATATAGGAAGGTATGGTGGACTCATATGGAATAACTTTGGGGTTTATGGAAGTGGATGCACAAGCAGTATTCCCGCTTAGTACAAGTGAAGGCTAGAAAAAGACTGGGAAGCGACCAACTAGAGAGCGACAACAGTCATGAACATGCATTAAAATTAATCAACACTGAATGCAAGCATGAGTAGGATATAATTCACCATGAACATAAATATCGTGGAGGCTATGTTGATTTTGTTTCAACTACATGCATGAACATGTGCCAAGTCAAGCCACTCAAATCGTTCAAAGGAGGATACCACCCTATCATACCACATCACAACCATTTTAATAGCATGTTGGCATGCAAGGTAAACCATTATAAACTCCTAGCTAATTAAGCATGTCATAAGCAACTATAATCTCTAATTGTCATTGCAAACATGTTTATTCATAATAGGCTGAATCAGGAACGATGAACTAATCATAAATACAAAAACAAGAGAGGTCGAGTTCATACCAGCTCCTCTCATCTCAATCAATCCATCATATATAGTCATTATTGCCTTTCACTCGCACGACCGAACGGTGTGGATAATAATAATAGTGCACGTGCATTGGACTAAGCTGGAATCTGCGAGCATTTAATACAAAGGAGAAGACAAGGTAATATGGGCTCCTGGTTAAATCAACAATAATGCATATAAGAGCCACTTCAACATTTTCATCATGGTCTTCTCCTCTCGACCCCCAAAGAAAAGAAAATAACTAAAACTATTTACACGGGAGAGCTCCCAACAAGCAAAAGAAGAACAGGAAATCTTTTTGGGTTTTCTTTTAGTTATTACTACTACAGGCATGGAAAGTAAGCTAGCTAAAAGTTACAACTATTTTTTTTAGGTTTTTCTTAAGGTTTTTCAAACACACAAGAAGAAAGCATAAAAAGGAAAATAAACTAGCATGGATAATACAATGAAAAAGTATGAGCACCGACAACTAGAATGAGTGTGTGAACATGAATGTAATGTCGGTGAGAAATACGTACTCCCCCAAGCTTAGGCTCTTGGCCTAAGTTGCTTTATGCCCATGGATCAAAGTTGTAGCTCAGGTCGTACTGAGATGCAACAGCTATTGCCTCGTGAGCTGCAGCTTGGAGGCGATCTACCTTCGTCCTCCTCTCTTACTCGGTCGCCTCCTCCCTGGTTATAATATATCTCCTTTTTGCCTGAAAGTCAAAGAAACCAGGAGCAGTGAGAGCAACATGGACAGTGCGACGTCTGTCAAAGATTAGTCGATACCGGAGGAACTGTTCATTCCTCTCAACAAACTGATGGCGAACCATGGCATTATAATCTAAATAAGCGGGAGGCAATTCCATATCATAATCATGAATGGGTATCTCAAGATAATTAGCCACACAGGTTGCATAAATTCCCCCCAAACAAATCTCCACTAATACTGTTATTATGCAACCTACGCGCAACAATGGCCCCCAAGTTATATTGTTTATCTCCCAATACAGCACTCTTGAGAACACTGAGATCAGGAACACACATGTGGCATGCCTCATCCTTACCGTTTATGCATCTACCTATAAAGAGAGCAAAATAATGTATAGCAGGAAAATGAATGCTCACTATCGTAGCTTGTGTTATTTCTCTAGATTCCCCCACAGTGATACTAGCAAGAAATCTTCTAGACTCAGATTTGCGAGGTTCACTAGCACTACCCCATTGCGGGAGTTTACAGGCAATATTAAAATCTTCTAAGTCCATGGTATAAGATTTGTCATAAAGATCAAACAGGACCATGTGAGAGTTGCGTGATGATGAAAATCTAAATCTTCTCACAAAGGAATCAGTAAGGTAGTAGTATTGGAGGCACTTATCTGACACAAAGCCCTCCAAATCAGCGTTGAGCACATATGCGTCAAATTCCTCCTTAATTCCTGCTTGAACCATAAAATCTTCTGACGGCCATTCGCAAGGCCGCACTTGAGCTTCTCTTGGTGGTTCATGGTCCGACTCACGTATTGCGGGCCTGGGTCCTTGCTTCCTTGAAGAACCGCCTTGGTACATTTTCCTAAACATATCTCTTCCTCTGAAAATTTTCTAAATTTTTTAGTAACTTAAAATAAAAGTGAACCAAACTCAACAAAATTGATAGCAACTACTCCCACAAGTGCCTAGAGACTATATCATGCATTAGAACTACTTGGGACCAAATAAATTTGACATGCAAGCTCAAGAACAGGGTCACCTAAGCAGCAAAAATTTGCAATAAATAAAGCACTAGAACAAAAACTAATTGGACCATTGGAGGAGTCACATACCAAAGAACAATCCCCCAAGGCAGTCTTGTGAGTGGAGCTTTGAGCAAGGAGATCGAAAATGGCAGCAAGATGAGCTAGAACTCGTGCTTGAGCTGGTTGGTGATTTTTTTGGGAGGAAGAAGGGGTGTGTGGGTGCTGGAATAAGTGGAGGGGGGCCACCAGGGGCCCACGAGGCACGGGGCGCGCCCAGGGGGTGGGCGCGCCCTGGACCCTCGTGGCCAGGTGCTTGCTCCCCCTGTTGTGTTCTCAGTGCCAAATATTCTTAAATATTCTAGAAAAAATCATGCTTCAATTTCAGGGCATTTGGAGAACTTTTATTTTCGAGGTACTTTTTATTGCACGAATAATTCAGAAAATAGACAAAAATACTATTTTTACTTTATTTAATCTGAATAACAGAAAGTAAAAGGAGGGTACAGAGAGTTGTGCTTTATAACTTCATCCATCTCATGCTCATCAAAAGGAATCCACTAACAAGGTTGATCAGGTCTTGTTAACAAACTCATTCCGAATTGCATGAAACTGGAGATTTTTCGAATAGAACTAGGTTACCTCAACGGGGATATGCACGTCCCCAATAATAAGAATATCATATTTCTTCTTGACAGTAGGAAGAGGAAATTCAAAACCTCCAAAAATAATTGATGGAATTTTTCCAATAGAGTTTATACTGTGAATTTGAGGTTGTTTCCTCAGAAAGTGTACCGTATGCTCATTACCATTAACATGAAAAGTGACATTGCCTTTGCAATCAATAACAACCCCTACAGTAAAGGGTCTACCAAGGATAATCGACATATTGTCGTCCTCGGGAATATCAAGAATAACAAAGTCCGTTAAAATAGTAGTGTTTGCAACCACAACAGGCACATCCTCACAAATACCGACAGGTATAGCAGTTGATTTATTGGCCATTTGCAAAGATATTTCAGTAGGTGTCAACTTATTCAAATCAAGTCTACGATATAAACAGAGAGGCATAACACTAACACCGGCTCCAAGATCACATAAAGCAGTTTTAACATAGTTTCTTTTAATGGAGCATGGTATAGTTGGTACTCCTGGATCTCCTAGTTTCTTTGGATTCCACCTTTAAAAGTATAATTAGCAAGCATGGTGGAAATTTCAGCTTCCGGTATCTTTCTCTTGTTGGTAACAATATCTTTCATGTATTTAGCATAAGGATTCATTTTGAGCATATCAGTTAAACGCATACGCAAAAAGATAGGTCTAATCATTTCAGCAAAACGCTCAAAATCCTCATCATCCTTTTTCTTGGATGGTTTAGGAGGAAAATGCATGGGTTTCTAAACCCATGGCTCTCTTTCTTTACCGTGCTTCCTAGCAACAAAGTCTCTCTTATCATAACGTTGATTCTTTGATTGTGGGTTATCAAGATCAACAACAGGTTCAATTTCCACATCATTATCATTGCTAGGTTGAGCATCAACATGAACATCATCATTAACATTATCACTAGGTTCATGTTCATTACCAGATTGTGTTTCAGCATCAGAAATAGAAATACCATTGGGATTCTCAGGTGTGTCAACAACAGGTTCACTAGAAGCATGCATAGTCCTATCATTTTTCTTTTTCTTCCTCTTAGAAGGACTAGGTTCATCTACATTAGTTCTCTGAGAATCTTGCTCAATTCACTTAGGGTGGCCCTCAGGATACAAAGGTTCCTGAGTCATTTTACCCCCTCTAGTCACAACTCTAACAGCATTATCCTTTTTCTTATTATTTAATTCAATGAGAAAATCATACTGAGCTTTAAGTACTTGTTCTACTTGAGTGGTAACCATAGAAGCATGTTTACTAATGAGTTTAAGTTCACCTTTAACTCCAGACATATAATCACTTAAGTGTTCAATCATATAAGCATTGTGTTTCAATTGTCTACCAACATAAGCATTGAAGTTTTCTTGTTTAACCATAAAGTGATCAAACTCATCCAAGCATTGGCTAGCAAACTTAGTAGACGGGATTTCAGCTTTATCATATCTATAGAGAGAATTTACTTTTACTACCTGTGTCGGGTTATCAAGACCATGTATTTCTTCGATATGTGGTAAATTAAGGCCATGTATTTCTTCAACAGGAGGTAAATTCTTAACATCTTCAGCTTTTATACCTTTTTCTTTCATGGATTTCTTTGCCTCTTGCATATCTTCAGGACTGAGAAATAGAATACCCCTTTTCTTCGGAGTTGGCTTAGGAGTTGGTTCAGGAAGTGTCCAATTATTTTCATTAGTCAACATATTATTCAATAGCAATTCAGCTTGATCAACAGTTCTTTCCCTCCCCTCGTAGTTGAGGGATAAATTTTGGTTTTCTTGTCTTTCAAGTTCTTTATAGTGACCAGCAGATATAAATCCCAAGTGACTCAAAGAATAGACCTATGCTCCCCGGCAACGGCGCCAGAAAATAGTCTTGATAACCCACAAGTATAGGGGAACGCAACAGTTTTCGAGGGTAGAGTATTCAACCCAAATTTATTGATTCGACACAAGGGGAGCCAAAAAATATTCTCAAGTATTAGCAGCTGAGTTGTCAATTCAACCACACCTGGATAACTTAATATCTGCAGCAAAGTATTTAGTAGCAAAGTAGTATGGAAGTAACGATAACGGTGGCAAAAGTAACAGTAGCAGTTTTGTAGTAGTTGTAACAATGGCAACGGTAAAGTAACTAAGCAAAGAGCAATATGTGAAAAGCTCGTAGGCATTGGATCAGTGATGGATAATTATGTCGGATGCGATTATTCATGCAACAGTTACAACATAGGGCAACACAGAACTAGCTCCAGTTCATCAATGTAATGTAGGCATGTATTCCGAATATAGTCATACGTGCTTATGGAAAAGAACTTACATGACATCTTTTGTCCTACCCTCCCGTGGCAGCGGGGTCCTATTGGAAACTAAGGGATATTAAGGCCTCCTTTTAATAGAGTACCAGACCAAAGCATTAACACTTAGTGAATACATGAACTCCTCAAACTATGGTCATCACCGGGAGTGGTCCCGATTATTGTCACTTCGGGGTTGCCGGATCAAAACACATAGTAGGTGACTAATGACTTGCAAGATAGGATCAAGAACTCACATATATTCATGAAAACATAATAGGTTCAAATCTGAATTCATGGCACTCGGGCCCTAGTGACAAGCATTAAGCATAGCAAAGTCATAGCAACATCAATCTCAGAACATAGTGGATACTAGGGATCAAACCCTAACAAAACTAACTCGATTACATGATAAATCTCATCCAACCCATCACCGTCCAGCAAGCCTACGATGGAATTACTCACGCACGGCGGTGAGCATCATGAAATTGGTGATGGTGGAAGGTTGACGATGACGATGGCGACGGATTCCCCTCTCCGGAGCCCCGAACGGACTCCGGATCAGCCCTCCCGAGAGAGTTTAGGGCTTGGCGGCGGCTCCGTATCGTAAAACGCGATGAATCCTTCTCTCTGGTTTTTTTTCTCCCCGAACGTGAATATATGGAGTTGGAGTTGAGGTCGGTGGAGCACCAGGGGGCCACGAGGCAGGGGGCGCGCCCAGGGGGGTAGGCGCGCCTCCCACCCTCGTGGATAGGGTGTGGGACCCCTGGCCTTGATTCTTTTGCCAGTATTTTTTATATATTCCAAAAATATTTTCTGTGGATTTTCAAATCATTCCGAGAACTTTTATTTCTGCACAAAAATAACACCATGGCAATTCTGCTGAAAACAGCGTCAGTCCGGGTTAGTTCCATTCAAATCATGCAAGTTAGAGTCCAAAACAAGGGCAAAAGTGTTTGGAAAAGTAGATACGATGGAGACATATCAGGCGGCATCTCTTGGATCATCTTACATGTGTAAATCATCACCATATTGATCCAGGTCAAAAGAGAAGGAAGTCTGCTCTCTTTCAACTTCGGGATCACCATCACTCACTTGTGTAACCTGAGTTGATGTGAAATTGAAGTTACCTTCTGCTATATGTCCTGCACAAATGCCCAAGTTATCATTAAAGGCCACACAACAATGAAAATTCATTATAAAGGTCAACAAAAAGAGAGGAAATGAAAATCCATTCAACTCAGTAACTAACCGTCATACAGATCACCAAGCTTATCGTAGAGGGGAAAGGGCTTATTCTGGAACTTAGCTATTTATGGCCACGACTGTATATATAAAAGAAATGATTTATCAAACTTAGATTGCTCGAAAACAAGATTGATTACAAAAGCATGGAATACAAGTCATCAAGTTTTGCAAAGACAAAATGCACTACACTAGAACTTACAGTCATCAAGTTTTGCCAAAGATGTGCGTCAGCATCTATCATGTGGGTATGATAGTTCCAGCTGACATCGCTCTGTTTGCGGGCATCCTTAAGAATTATGTATTGAGCTTTCAAGTCATTATTCTTTTCCTGAATCTGTATCTTTGTAAAATTAGTGTGGCCATATCTTTTATGAAAGAAATCTGCCATCCTATTCCACGCTTTAGTTGACCAACCATTCTGTCCCCTATGGTACGGAGTGTTGTGCTCCCGAAGTATCTCCACCAAACCCTTTTCCAAAGCTAGGTTCCATTGAGCTCTTGGCTTTTTAACTACACCAACACAAATTTACATTGTTCAAACTTAATGCTCAACATGATAAGAGGAGTTACTATCATTCAATTTGAAAACAAATAGTGATAAACTATCATGAGCTAGCTAATATTCAAGATGAGAAATATTAATGCAACAAGTATTGGCATCCAGAAGATCATGGTGAGCTATCTCTCTGCTATAGACTTGTTTCTACTATAATGCACCACTACATGTAGTACTGAAAGATATCATTCACCAAACATAACATCAAGCACATGACTTAATTGGCAAGATCTGAGCAATGGAGATTAAGTAGACCAAATACCTCTTGGAGGTGTCTTTTTAATTTTGGGTGATGGTTTCTTCGCACGTGTGAAGCTTTTTTCCCACTTGCTTTCATGAGATGATACTTTGGGGACCCCTTTGGATACACATCTGCATTTCAACACACACTACATCATTAGATGATGAAGACGAGAGAAGTTAATTAATTAATATATGTATATATATGATTAAAACACAGACCATCATGTTGGCTATTCAGGATGGTATGCTTCCCACATTTGCATTGCGATTTCATCCCTTAGAGTGTTCCCTAAGTCATTCCCATAGTTATTCTCATCGCCATTCGGGAGATCAACAAAAACATTTGGCGCTATGTTATCGGGCTGCTTGTCAAGCCAAGTCTCGTCACCATGCTCCATTTTGATGATATTGTGAAGAACTGCGGCAGCTGCGGGAAGTTTCACTTGGTTCTCGATTGAATGCAATGTGCCAACATGAAGAATTGGGAAGCGCTTTTTAAGAATTCCTAAGGACCTTTCCACATGGTTCCGTAGAACAACATGTCGATGATTGAACAATTCCCTGTGGTTTTGTGGCCGAGTATGTCCATGACCAATGCAAATTCCTTCAAATGATACCGGACACCCCGATAAGGTGCGAGAAATCACTAAGTGTTTGCATAACCCCCATCAACTAGGTAAAACTTTCCCTCGGGTACTTTAAATCCCTTGCTCATTGCAGAATGAAGAACCCTCGCATCCGTAGCTGAACCCTTCCGGCCACATGATAAGAAAGTGAATCTTAGATTGAAGTCTCATGCAACCATAATATTATGACTCAAGGTACCCTTCCTATTTTGAAATGGAACGGCAAACTCAGGTGTTGCGGTTATAGGAACATGTGACCCATCAATGGCTCCTAAACAGTTCTGGAAGCAAAGATTACAGGTCAATAAAGAACTATAAGTTAGATAAGAAAAGGAATTGTGGAAGCGTCAAAAATGGAAACCTGGAAGTAAGGATAGAATCTTGTGTCAGTGGAGATTTTTGGATGTGGCTCATCAATGTTCGGAGGCTTCAGAAATCGACTAGCTAAGACGGGGACGATGTTGAAGAACTCATTGATGTACTCATGAAATGTTTGTCCACTATGCTGAAATTCTAGTTGGAGATCTTCATAAGACACGTTGTGAGACACCATGTACAGGAAAAAGGCTAACTTATCCTCCACCTTAATTCTTGTATCGGATATTAGATTTTCTCTTCTAAGATAAGATGCCAAAGCCCGAAAGATACGTGGCTCCATCCTATAAGCTACAAGGCAATTCTTAACATGCCCTCTAAGGATATCGCCAACATGCTTCTTGCCATATAGAATAGAGCTATGTCGCTGCTTTCTCTCGACTGGTCCTCTATTACGCATTCAATGCAATACAGGCAGAATAAAGGACATCATATCTTCATCATCCTCACTTCTCCTCTTCCTAATTCGATCGATAATCTCGGAGTTCATCTTGTCACTAAAACTAGAGTAAACAAGCAACAAATAAGAACTACATTTCATGGTTTACTTGACTTGAAGCAAATTATTAATAAGACATACACACATAGTAAGACTACAAGAGCCATCAAGTAGGATATAGTACTTCGGTTAAGACATGATAGAAACAAGGTCAAGAGGCCAAAAAGCTGGTGTATTTTACCGAATTTAGGCGTGACAACTGGATCCCAAGATGGAGGCAACTCGTCCACCCCAACAAGAATCCAAGCAGCAGGCCTCTGTCAAAATAAGAAAATACCAGCAGCATGTAAGATGACACACAATCATTCATATATACTATAGAAACAAACATCCCTACTGCATTGTTCCACCAACACTCACGGAGAATTAACCAAAAGTTACATCTTACTGGGGAAAAGGCCAGCTCTTCGGTCGGGGTTAAGGAGGCTGATGGTGGTGGAGCGTGGAAGAGGTTGCAAGGTCCATGGAGGGAGAACAAGTTAGCAAGGTCCATTACATAGAACAAGTTAGCAACTAAATAATAAAGCGTAGAATATAGCAACACCTACTTGGCTCATGAACAGTAGCAAGATAAATAATTTCAACAGATAGCATAATTCTATGTCAAGCAAAAGAAGATTAGAACTGTAGGAATTGGAACTCAAGAAACAAGTTAAACAACGTAACATTATTGACATTATTCGGAAAGAGCGACAAAACTAGATCATGCGGACAATTTAAGAGTAGTTACGCACAACAAATAAATCATATTTGCGTTTAAGACTGCTCTAGTTAGTCAAGAGGATAATGCTCAGTTAGTTGCTTTTTTTAGGGTCAGTTAGTTGCTTTACTAATAAGAACTAGTAGTAAACAAACAGATGCCCACATCCAAGGACGCAAAAAGAACATTTGGTCATATACAACTCATGTAACAACTGCATTGTTCAGGCCTAAGAGATAAATACATCACAACAAATCAGGGACAAGTAGTTATTCAAATAATCTCACCGCATAATAAAATGTTCTAATTTTGAAAATAAGGCACCTGAAAATTACCGTACATGTCATGCTTATGCTTATCATCTGACAAAATAAGGAGGGAAGGAAGGCTAAATCACATGCAAATAAATCTTCTACTAAGCTTGAAAGTCAGTATGTGACATGCTTATAATCTCAACCAAGGGGGAAGTTAAATCAGAACTTAAAATTATTGCATGTTAATCAAATTCTAAAAACAAAACTAGAATCTTAATTCACTGACAAGATGGAAACTACGAGAGTGAAAATAAATTGTAAACAACATATGCATAGAGCTCTAATTAGACCAACCCCACTTATCACATAATATTGCCTTTGAATACTTGCTCAAAACTGAAACTATTTAGAAAGAAAAACTGTTATAGATCATATAAGGTGTTCCATGAACAGAATAAGATCTTAATTGACACTAACTAGATTGGGAACTCAAGAGTAAAAGCAGACTGTAAATAATGCAAACATATAACTCTATATGGACTAACATACTTATCTCACAGTATTACCCTCAAACATGACATTAACTTGAAGCTTAATACCAAACTACGTAAAATAGCAACATAATATGATACTCATGAATGATATATGTGAAATCGAAATTAAATACAAGCACCCCATGTGATAGTTAAAATGAATCTTGTGCACAAGGATGGCACAACAAGCACCATATTTCACAGTTAAACTGATCAAAAGGATGAACGGACAACATAACAAAGGATAACGGCACGAAATTCAAAATTTTAAGTCAAAAGTCATCATTATTAACTTGAGATGATGAGAACTACAAAAACAGGATGTTCACAACAATCTCAGCTGAATTTGCATGGATGAACAATGAATAAAAATGTAACTTATGCAGGAAAAAAGAACATCAAGCTATGAAGTTCAGTTGCTATTTGGTTATAGCTTTTATACACCAAACCAAAAAAGACGAAGGGCTAAATTATGGCATCCATATATCATTCAACGATTACATCGGTTACAGTACGCAACATCACAATGACATCTCGTTTGTCGAGGCCTGAGGGGGTTTTCGTAAAATGACCACGAGGACATCTTTTTCGGACTGAGGGAGTATTTATTTATACTAAACTTTTGCATTTATTAATAACTTCTTTTTTGATATACAATTTTAAACATTAATATTTTCTATTATATTAGTTAAATTAACCACATAACAATGTGGCCACATCATAAGATACAAGGTTTATTATGTGTACTGCCAATATTAAAAAATAAACTAATATTAATTTAAGGCATATGTTACAAATAAAATGGTGCCTTTTATTTTGTTTAGAGACATTGTCTGTTTTTAAACCAGATTTTTCTAGATGAGGGGAAAATAGAGAAAAATAAAATCACATGTCTTTACAGATTAATGTTCAACTTAGATGAATTGTATCTATATGTATTTGTTTGTATCTATGCTAGCATCCTTAAATATTATAGCCGAAATTACTAAAGTTGATAGTGGTTACTAGAGTGCATGGTTTAAATTGTAAGTAATTAGAATGGATAATGTTAGAGTAAACAAAATATCTACAACGGTCTATTCTCGAATTTGTCGGCATTGCTTATTTATTGGGTTTTTCCTGGGTTCAACGATCTGTCGTCATCACATGCATTTGTTCTTAGCATCATTCAACTTGTATTGAATGCCTCCAGTTTTGTTTCTAAGTTTGATATGCAGTGTTCATACTCGACACTTGGTAGAATAGAATCATATTATTCGCAAGGAAATTTGTACATGATGGTTTTTCATGGTTCAATCTGCAATCTATATACGAATGTGCAGTCCATCCCCATAAGTAAGTGCCATGTATTCCTCACCTTAACTCACTCAAAATGAACCCAACTCATCATAAACACATATGTAGTTACGCAAACCTGTTGATACGATTGCTCAGTGCCTTAATGATTGGATGATTTTGTAGAAAAAACCTAAAACAAGAAACTATGAGGTGGGGAGTACAAATGTTCAAAATGATGGCAAGTGAAGTCTTCAAACTGGTGCATGGCCGGAGGATGGGGGGCAACATAATCATGGCTTGCTGAAGCTTCTATTTTTCTCCCTGCTCTGTCTATCCTAATGAGTTGCTGCCTTGTACTCCACTATGCTCTTTGGGTACCCGTTGATCATTGTAATATAGCCTATGTGTCGTGGCTGCTTTGTTGAGTTTGTCTTCGGTGAACTGCCTAGTTACCATTTGTGAACTGCTATGTCTTAAGGTCTGAGATGTGAAAACCCAGGAGTTGCAGCTCATGCATCGTTTGCTTTTTAGATTGTATGCTTTAGTTGCGTTTGTAACACAACATGGTTTCAGTTAAATGAAATCAGAGAGGGAGCTCTCCTTCAAAAAAAGAAATGAAACCCGGTAGAAGATAGCAGATGATAAGACGGTGGTTGAAGTATGCAGAGGTCGCCGAAGTTGTTACTAGCGAGTGGCCATTGATTGTTTTGGTCAACTGGTAATGGCCTAACAAACCTTCTCTTTCGTTGAAGGTTATATTGGTGACCGCAGTTCTCCTTTGTTGACTACGAACATATATATACTTGACAAAATACCGATCCTCACAACAAATGTTGGTGTCAACTCCCGGCCTTTGCATCCTGAAAACGATGCATGCGGCCAAAGCTTACTCCTTTGTGATTGGAGAATACATAGGTTTGGAAGAAAAGAACAAGCTAATATGAGAAGGGACGCCAGGGAAATAGAGGGTTGGTCATTGGAGAAAATGGTCTCCTGTCGCTCCATATCACGGCGGTGATCGACTAGCCCGTTATTAGCATGGTTGTGGTGGCATCCAGAGCTGGGCGAGCTTGACCTTGGAGACGCTCTGCAGCACCTCCAGCGGCGTCACGTTGCCGGTCACCACCACCTTCTTGCGCTCCAGATCCACCTCGAACCACATCACCCCTGCAGGACAAACATCACACTTTGAATTTTATGACAAGCCAAAGCGCACACCATGAACCTTGCTAAAAAAATGTAGAATCAAAACCAATGATAATAGCAAACTGCCAGTGTTACGTGATTTCCGCATTTGTATTCAAAAAGGAAACTTGATTCTGTTTTCCCCTTCTTTACCCAACTTTTTTGAAAAAGAAAAAAAAACAGTTCTGAAAGAGACATTGGCTGTGAGAGGGAAGAAGAGCTGCAGCAAACTAGGTGGACGTGTGCAACAAATTTCCCATGATAGTAAAAAATATGCCCAGATACATGTTGCTTCTGTTTTTAGGAAAGAGGTTTCATGTTGCGAGTCATTCACTTTGAGAAAGCTTTGCACCTTTTTGTTCCGTGGACTAGAAATTTCTATCATGCGCGGAAAGGTTGTTGGTTGGTTCAGCGCGTTTACATGTGCACTCACGCTCTACCAATTCGGATAGTAGAAAAAATTGAAAATGGAAGACATGGAGCTGATGAATATTTTCAAACTTTGGCTGCTTCTGCGGGCAACTCTACAACAATTGATACTTTTCAATTTGTACTGGTAAAAAACACATGAAAAAGAAAATGATGCAGATTTTGTAAGAAGGACAAGTAAAAAAACAAAAGAAGGATAAAACATGAGGCATTTTCCATCGTGCATGATTGGGACCATCGCAGCAGCACACGCATGTGGCTAAAGGCAAGCCTGAGGCCTCCCCTGTCGCCCAACGGAACGACACCTGCGGCCGATAATCAAGATCCAAAGTGGACTAGTAGGAGTACATGGCAGTGGAAATAACGTAGATGCACAGAACGCGGTGGAGTTAATGCAAACGCCCCAAATATAACTATTTTTCAACCTTGAAACCATAGATAGCAGAGCACTCTGCTTTTCAACCTTTTGCCTTATAACAGAGCAACTTCGTCTTAAATAAGGGAAGGAAGGAAGGATCATGATATAAAAGTTGGTGTTGGTGTTACCTTCCATCTTGGAGATGTGCTTGTGAACTTTCTTGGCGCAGCCGTAGCAGTGCATGGACACCCTCAGCTCCACGGTCTACGTGCACGCACCACACCAGCAAACATATCAAAATTAAACTCGACACCGAGAGAAGAAACATGCTAAGAAGAAGAAGAAGAAACATGCATATCGGAGGAGGCAGGAGATGGATGGATGGATGGTCATGCATTGCATACCTTGGGCTGCAGATGGAAACCCAGCGTCCTGGACGACGCGCCCTCGACGACGAGGTCGCTGAGCCTCACCACCTGGCTGCTCCCGGTCACCAGGGCCTTCCTCTCCTCCGCCTCGTCCCCCAGCGCGCGCGCGCACAGGCAGCCGCAGCCGGCGCCGGCGCCCACGCAGGCGGCGAAGCAGTTCAGCACCCTGCCGCCCATGCGCCATAGCCGCCGCCTCATCGCCTTCAATTCGTCTCCCTTTTTGACGGATGAATGGCAAATTACTACCAGTGACGGAGGGAGAGGGCCGGCCGGAGCTGTTGATTAAAAGAGCGTGCTACCGGCTGCAGTCTTGCTCTGGCGTCAAGATCGGCTGGGATCGGCTAAGATCTATCGAGTAATGTCCATGATCAATGATGGATACGGTACAAGTGTACGTTATGGGAGTAGTGATCCACTGATCCACTGCAGGAGGAATCGATCGGCGAGGCTGGTACACGGGGCTAGCTAGCGCTAGCAATAGTATTAGACCTGCCTACCGTGCATGTGTACGTGCTCGCTCGGTGCGCAGCGCTGCCAATTAATATATCTTAGCACGTTACATGCGGACCCGACCGGCCGGCCGGTCGGCTGTTAATTAATCGCCAAGTTTTTTTTATTTTCTAGCATCCCTCCATTTTCATTTGGTGTTTTATTTATTCTACATATTAACATTGTCTGAAGTAAAATGGGTAAAACTTCGACCAAGTTTACGAGAAATACTACTAATGTCTACAATAACAAATCGGTAGCATCATATTCATCATTGAATATATATTCACATACCGTATATATTGTTATTGTGAATGCATGTTCATATTGTTTCCTGTTAATAACTTGGTCAGTTTGACTTGGGACAAATCTACTCCCTCCGTAAAGAAATATAAGAGGGAGTAGTACATGTACTATTTTGTCCTTCCATCATAATGATCGTTGTATTTTAACTGCCCGTTTGTTGATGAGGTTCGCACTTGATCCACCCAATAATGTGCTCCCAGCTCCCGGTTTTGTCTTGTGTAAATAGGGGGACAAGTTGCCGGGCTCTCCATGTGACAATGTGAGTAGTACTGAGTAGTGACACCAATAGTGGAATCACACCTCTCAAAAGAGAGCATGTGGTGTATAGTAATCAATCGATCATAGCCTATAGCGGCCTATCCGGCGATGCAATATTGGGAAGATGCATGCACGGGTGTGCTAGATGCCAATTTCATGGGAGAAAAGCTTAATCATTGGCTCCAAAGAGCAATAAAATAGTAAAATCTCGCTGCCAATGGATGGATCGGTCACTGGATGATTGTCCCATAGCTAGCTAGCTAGCCTCGCAAAGATTCTGAGAGGTCTCGCTGCATGTTTCTACAATTTCGAAAGCAAAACAACTTGCTATCTACTCAGAGTAGTACTCACATATTAGTTGTTATATTACGGGACGGACGGGAACGTTTGGTTCCTGGGTGTATATACACCCTACATGAAAAAATAAATTAGCAATTTAATAAAAAGTTTAAAAAATCTGAAAATATTTTTTAAATAAACTTGACCTTCTGTTATACAGTAGTTGTGAGAAAAACTTCACAAAAATAAAATCACTCTTTGACTTCTTTTCAAAAAAGATAAATTTTCGGTTAAAATCGTGTGAATAGTGACATATAATAGCAAATAATTTTTCGGAAAATGCCAACGAAGGCCGAGCTCCAGTGAGCTCGTTTTCAAATCTTATTTTTTCGGAGCGCGAAAAATTCCAAATTTATTTTTGAACACACATGCACATGTATACTATGTATATGCAAAAATTCACAATATTATACGTTTTACATGTGGCATACAGAAAAAAGACAAATACACATTTTTAATGGGCCTTTTATTTTTGTTATTGGGCCATAAATTTGTTATTTTTGTACAGCCTACAAATCACAACATTTTTCGACGGAATTGAACACGTTCTTGCGGAATACATATATGTTTCATGGATTTTTTTCAGATTTATTTGAAACTTTTAAATACACTTTTTGATTATTTTTTTTTCAAAATACTGAGCTCACTGGAGCTCGGCCTCCAAAAATCCGCATCCTTTTTGTCTTTTTTGCCCTGAAGTCAATGTTGGTTTTTTTTCTTGAAAATTTATATACTAGTGCAAAACAAAGTCAAGTTTAATCTAAAAATACTTTTAAACTATTTTGACTTTTTGTTTAATTATTAAAAAAATCCCCATATAGGGTGTATATACAACCAGGAACCAAAGGGTATTTCCCATTATGGGAGGGGGTATTTTTGTGTGTGAAATTGTTAGAGTAAAGACAAGGATACCTTCATGAGTGAGGGTTGGTGCAGGCGGATCAGCAGGTTGGATTTGGATACGATCGAATGGGTGCACTGCACGGAGATACGGCACGTAAACCCACGGGATTTTGGTTCTCAAAAAAAAAAAACCACGGGATTTTCAGCATAGGAGTAGCATGGATGCTCATAGTAATTCCTCTCAGAGGAGTTTACAGTGTACCATAACCTGGTGGTGGAATAAATGCCTTACTGTAAAGGCAGGACCGGGGACTGTACTAGAATCTATGCTTTGCATTCACTTTCTTGGACCATGCATGTATACTCTACTTCCTCTGTACCGAAATATATGACGTTTTAGCGATCATAGTGTAAATTTGGCTACGTTACGAAACTTCCCGAGTTTCCGAAAATGCCCTCCCACCTGCCCACTCCCATCCACTTGCTGCCCACTCTCACCCACACCCTCTCATTCCCCTCCCTCATCGCCTCTCCGCATCGCCGCCGGCCACCGCAGCCCATTGCGTTCTCACTCCGGCAGCCACCGTGTTCTTCCTCCTGCAGCCCAGCGCTTGCTTCCTCTCCTTCCTTTCCCACCGCTTGCTTCCTCTCCTTCTTTTCCCATCCCGAGGTCAAAAGAGTGATTTTTTATGCACCGGTGAAGAGCTTCTGGGCGGCGGAGCTGGTGTGGGCGCCGACGCCAGATCCGCGTGCGCGTACGCTAGATCTGGGCGACGGAGCGGAGTAGCGGAGTGGCCCCGGGAAGGATGCCTTGGCCGGCTGCGGGCGCCCTGGGTGGGGCTGCGCGTCTATGCGGCGACCTCATCGAGACCAAGAAGCCGGCGTCGGTGATGCTGCTGCACATCGATGACCTCCTCCCTCTCATGCGTGCCCGCCGTCGTGCACCGTGACAGGTAGGTCCATGGAACTTCCCTCCCCCCTGCTCGGGACGCCACCAAGGTCCGCCCCCTTCCTCCCTTCCCTTCCATTCCCTTGACTCACGCACGCACAGTCGATGCAGGGAGAGGAGGACGACCCCAGCCATCGAGCAGCAACAACTCAAGTTTAAGGTCAAAGTGATGGTCATGGGTGAAATTAGGGACGATGCCCAGCAGCAACAACTCACCAACACCTGCTCCGACGCCATGGACCAACAGCAGCAACTGAAGGTCCCTTCTCCTCCACGCCTCCCTCTACCACTCTCTTGTTTCAATTTCGATTTCGTTCCCCTGATGCGGTGCTACTCAATTCTCGTGCTTGCTTGCTGCTCTGAGCTGTGGCCGTCGAGATCAAATTTGCTGCCGAGTAGTTAACCTTGTTGATATGTTAACTGTGTAAATTTCATATCCTAGAAGAGAGAGAAACCTCCTGTAAAGTACAGTAGTAGCTTGCCATTTCTTTCAGTCAACACGGAGTTTCAGACACAGGATGACTAACTGAATTGTAAAAAAATGAGTTAGAGATTTAAGGGCCTCCTCTACAGTACAGTAGTATAGCTTGCCATTTTCTTTCAGTCAACACAGAGTAACAACCAATGATAGGATTTCATCTTGCACGGCTATAGCTGGAGACTTGGAGTACAAAGAAGAACACAGGACACTTATTATATTTGTGCTTCCATTTATTTGAAGAGGCACCTGTTTGTTCACATATCAAATTTATTTGGAGTAACCGACTACTACAGGAAATGCTAGGAGTAGTTCCTATGTGTACAGCAACATGGATTCGAAAACTATCAATTTGATATGCAGAACTACAGGAAATGCTAGCGTTTCTGATTCGAAAACTATAGCCCGTTCAGTAAATTTTGTGCACCCCAAATTTGTTGGTGCTTTACATGGAGTAGTGCTTGCTGCCAGTATTTAACTGAATTTAACATGTGTTAGAGCAACTAAGCTATATGGTCAGAGAGATTTCTGCCATAAGTATCCCATAGTAATGTCCCATAGCCGGCGGTCCGTTCGGCAGTCTGAAATTGTACTGCTGAAATTTCTTACTTGGATTGCTTGTTGAAATTTCTTGCTAGGAAATGTTAGGAGTAGATAGGAGTATTTCATACTGTACTTGTTCAAATTAGGGAGGACAACAGTACTATAGCACTGCAGAAGGAGTACTTTGTTTTAGAGATACTGAACTAAAACTTTTTTAGTTAATTAGGAGTAACAAGCAAGCTGATTTCCAGTACCAATTTCTTAGATTTAAATTAACTGGAGCCTCTCCCCTCCTACTCCTCTCCTCATAAGAAGTTATACAGAGGCTTTACAAAACAAGGAGTTATTCAAATGATCATACGAATTGGAAAATTCAAAAACTTATCACAACAAGGAGTTATACAAATGATCATACAAATCAGAAAATTAAAAAACAAGGGAGTTATCTCCACACAAATAACCACAAGGATGCAACAAATATACTCCAGAAGCCTCATCTCAGGTCTCTTGACAACAAACATCTCAGATCTCATGACAACAAGCATCTCTGGTCTCATGACAACAAGCATCTCCGGTCTCTTGACAACAAACATCTCAGGTCTCATGACAACAAGCATCTCCAGACTAATGACAACAAGCATCTCCGGTCTCTTGACAACAAGCATCTCCGGTCTCTTGACAACAAACATCTCAGGTCTCATGACAACAAGCATCTCCGGTCTCATGACAACAAGCATCTCCGGTCTCTTGACAACAAACATCTTAGGTCTCATGACAACAAGCATCTTCGGTCTCATGACAACAAGCATCTCATGCCTCTTCTTCCATTACTGAACCCTTTCCATTAGCTCTAGATTGTGTAGGGCGTTTGTGTAAACCTCTCGAGGGCATGATAGTCTTGGAGGTAGCTGCCCAAGACCCTCAAGCCTTTCTTTGTTCACCTGTGGTGTTTTATACTCATTGCCCCCTGCATGGTTCAGGATCTCAATCATGCATGTCTGCAGTGTTAGGAAAATTCTGTTGAGCTTGTAAACCTCATAGCCTTCAAATTCCTCCAAAACACCCTTAATAAGGTCTTGTAGTGTTTTAGGACTCAGACAATCTGTTAGGGATTGCAGCGAGTTGAAAAAACCGAGGTCAAGCACATTCAGATCAGGACTGTTGGCGGGCTGTTGTATTATTCTGATGTCAAGTCCAGTTTTTGCGACAGTGGCTAGAAATTTTGGGTCATCTGGCAAGATATGGGGCTTAGCATTATCCTGTTGAATGTAGATGGTCTGTCCAGCATTACTTTCGGGCCAAACGGCCTGTATCGCTGGCAAGACTTTCTCTATCAGGAACTCCCTCATCACTTTTCTATCGACCTTTATTGTCTTTGTCTCTATTGTACCTCTGGGCCTGTTATCACTTCTCCTCTGAGCAGGAACTTCTTTCACGAATAGCCAGATACCGATTTTCCCAGAGAAGGTCACGTTTCCTTCACTGTCCCACCTTGGCCTAGCAACGGCCGTCAAGAACATCACCTTGCCAATACAGTTGCCGTGTATATGCCTCGTAGGCTCTTCCTCCCCATCCAACAGATAGTAGGTCTTATTTTTCTTTGTCATATTGAACCATTTCTCATCAATGTGAACAACATTATGCATTGTCTTGAATTTAGGCCTTGAAGTTTCTATCGTTGTCTCATCAAGCATTGACAAACAAAAATTCATCCTGTCCTTCTTATTTTTTTCTTTCAGAGCTGGCTTCACACAGTTTGTATGCCTCTTTATCAATTTTAGCTTGAACTTTTTGTGCAGTGTGGTAGGGCTACATCCCAGTTGCCAAGCGAGTGATCTGATAGTGGACCTCTTGTTCAGTGGTATTGTAGGGATTTTCTCTAGATTAATGTCCTTTGGCTTTCTTCCACATCTTCTCTTTTTCTGATTGGAAACATCTACCTCTAAACCCTCTGCGATTTGCTCCATTGCCTTCTGCCAAACTCTTTGTATACTCCTCACTCCTAGCTTAAAAAATTGTGCAAGGTCTTTCTTATCATTTCTTTTGAATTTGCCACCTCTACTCATGCACACTGCATGCAATGCCACATAAGCAGCATATTTTTGCTCGTCAGTGAGGGTTTTCCTTTTTTTAATTGCTTGTTCAACAACTGCAGCAAGAAACACATCAATGAAAAAATATTAGTCCTATTGAAATGATCAAATGGTATGAAATGATATCATATGATCAAATGATCAAATGAATTACAACAAGAAATATAGTACAACTAAGAAAATACTCCTTGATTGAAATGGTCAAATGGAGTATTAACTTAACTGAAAATATTCAGTTAACTTAAACTGAAAATATTCAGTTAACTTAAAACTGAAAATATTCAGTTAACTAAAACTGAAAATATTCTGCTGTGTAGGATGTGGGTGAGGAAAGCGGACATGCTCGATGGACCGACAAGGTGGTGAAGGATGAGCTTGTTCACTGTGTATGATCCATCCATGCCCCTTCTGTTTTGCTGTTTGTCAACACACATTGTACTGTATGTTTACATGCTGTCAATGCTCAGTGAGGTCTGTTTCAGCGCTTAGCCACTAGTGTCATGTTTCTGTCTACTGTCTTTCGTGTTAATGCGTTTCACACTGAATGTTTTTGACTGTTTAATTTGGTACAGGCTCATGTTACCAAAATGGAGTACGGTACAAACTAAAATGATCATTGCTTTACTCTACTCCTAATCCATTTTATTCTGTATTTTGATCATTTCACATTGAGTATTTGAGTTGACAGTGACATCATCTTTATAGGGAAGATGAGGAAGCTCACCGACTGCATCTTCGTCGGCATCAGTGCCCTCGTGCATGTCGATGTCATCTTCACCAGGATCAATGCTCTTGTGCATGTCGATATCATCGATATCATCTTCATCGGGACCGACTCCTCCAGGTATGTCCTCTTCTTCGGTGGGAGTACAGTTCAGATCAAATTCCATGTTGATTACTGTCTTTCTCTCTTGCAGGTTGTTGTGTCGTGCTGGAGATGCTGCCTGCTTCGAGCTGTTGCTGTTGCTGCCTACTTCAAGCCCTCCGGGTACTCTGCACTGCCAATTCCATATTCATCTGAGCACGATTTCAGTCTTGTATGCCTGCTAGAGTTCTTGTACTCAGAAACTTTGTCTTGATTGATACTCTGCCATCAATTTTTTACTGTCTACAGTACCTGTACTCTGAAACTGTCTTGATTGATACAGTACTCTGCCAACAAACTTTGTCTGGAGTATTTTGAGCTTTTCCTTTTCAAACTTTTACTCCAGGAGGCGATCTGGACCAAGTGGGGAGGCTATCTGCAACAGTACTTGGAGCTGCATGGGAGGGCGCGGCGATCTGGACCTGGGGCTGCCGATCTAAAGCAGTACCCCCTCCGGCGAGCAGTACCTCGATCTGAAGCAGTACTCTCTGGAGCTGGCGAGGCCTTGGGAGGGGGACAACGATCTGCAGCAGCACCCCCTCCGACGAGGCGAGTTGGTGAGGCCCCCTCCAGCGACAGGGGGCTGGATTGGCGCAAGCGACAGGGGGTGGCCCTGGGAGAGGGGCGGCCCTGGGATGGGGGGCGACCCTGGCGGCAGGAAGCAAGCAGCAGCGGCGACTGGGATGGAGAGGATCTGCTCGGTGAGGAAGACGAGGGCAATAGCGATTCAAATTAGGGGCACTTCTGTACTTTCCTCCCTTTTCACCTGGTCGGGACGTTTTCTAAAACGTCATAAATTTCAGAACGGAGGGAGTACATCGGCAAACAAATTCACAACAAAACTCCATCAATCGGTTCAGGAATTGACTGATGCTATTGCTGTGCCCTTGCTACATGCACAGGGAAAATATGTTTGGCAAGAGCGGCAGCAAGAGTTCATGGTGTCATTTCTGTACTTAAATTGTTGATTCATGCTGTAGATACAATTGAAATGTTGCCACGAATTCGAATAAGATGTTGCTAAAATACAGAGTAATAATTTGTTCATATAGTGTACACATGCATAGGAGGTAATCTCACCATTTCTACACAAAGAGGTGAGCTCAACCAAATCCATCTCTCAAACCAAACACTGACAAAGCACACGAACGGAACCAACCTGTTCCAGCGGCGTGGAACCATGACCATTCTATTACACTTCGTTCCCCAACCAAACACGACCCCAAGAATCTCACCTCCCGGCGCCATCGGCAGTCTTACGTGATAGAGCAACAGAACCGCTGGCAGCGACCCATCAGAATAATCACTGCGAGTGATTATAGTGATATGGACAGCTTCAACAGTCAACCTGCAAAGGAGCAGTGTAAGGTTTGTTAACAATCATGGACTGTGGCCAACTGAGAATAACATATCCGCAGAATGTCCATGTGGGCAAAATATATGCTAACCCCATCTTCCAGTTCAAGGCTACAAGAAAGATATAAATAAACATCTGCGTGTACACATAATGCAATGAGCGCTGCTATAGGTACGATCAAACTTCATACGATTTTGCGTACGAGCAGACTGTTCTGGTGTAGTGGGCCCAAACATTGGGAACGGGCCTGTGTCTGTAGTACAAAGTCGTATGGGGAAAACATCGTACGCAAGGCAGTTTCGTAATGCAGTGTACTCATGAACCAGGAGCAGTTTAGAGCGGTATCACAAGGTTCGTTTATTTCTATGAATAAGAGAACGTAGATTTAAGGGGCAAAGGACAAAATTGCCCAGGATTTAGAAATACTAAGAACAATGAGGTACCAACTGCACTCAAGTCTCAAATGTACAGTTGCTCTAAAAAAAGGTTCAAGTTATCTCTAAGATTCAACTGCCTCTTTTTGTAGGAATAGCTTAAAAAACGTTAATATAGTAACCAATGAAGCCCAAAAAAGTGAGAATCAACATGGCTAATCACCGGGACCAAATTGTCAACAGGCTTCCTAATTCTAACTTCTAAAGTGTAGACCAATAAAAAGATATGGAATACAACCAGGAGAACCTACATCTATCGGCACACCTAGTGGACCCTGTAACCAATGACAGGCAAAATAATTTTCATAATCTCAAGGCTCAGGTGAAAGGGGGCAGTAGCACAGGTCATCACCAGTTCATATAAACAAACAGAAAATGGAAGGAAACAAAAACGGCTGGCATGCACCATGTATTGTACACATGTACCTCATCTTTTGGATACTAAATAACCCAAAGTGCACAGAGCAGACACTGAAGTGCTTCAGCTACTCAGTAAGACCTTGTTGAGATAACAAGTCTTGCCCAAATCTTGCAAAGACCCAAAGCTCATGAAGTGCTTGTTGACCTCATCCTATGGTCACTGGCCAAGGTTCATCTGCGAGTATCTGTAACAAGATATGACATGATATCAACACACAGTGCTATTATGAGAAAGCATACAGTGGACGGAATGGATATGTCTTTTAACAATACCGGCGAGGTTTATTTTGGCGTTGACTAGGCTCATCATTTACAACTTCTGCAAAAGGGGCAAATGTGTCAAAACATTCCTAATTTTCTAGGATCACAAAAGAGAGCAGAAACTTCTAATATATCTGAAATTAAACACAGGTAAAATAACAAGGTAGAGATACGATATTGAAAAGGGAACCAAGCTGTTTTACCTGTTATTTGTGGGGGCTTCAACTGAGAAGGCACATTACTTGCACTAGGTTCTCTGTAGAGCAGCAAAAAACAGAAAACCAGAATTATTCATCCTTGTTTCATTCAATGAAGTTTGATGGTGACAGAGAAAAGGTTTAATATATAATGAGATCCGACTGGTCAGTCAGTACTATTCGAAGACAAAGCAAGCAGGCACATTGGTGGGGTAAATTGACATAATACAAGCCCTAAGGCCAACTAACTTGCTTAAAAAATAAAGCATAGTTTATCACTGTTGTGAACATGCTGGTGACCTTTGCAGCTTTTGCTGTCAAGCTTTAACCCTGTCACAAAACTAGTAGGACTGTCGTTCTATGCAAGACGAGGATGAACTCATAATTAAACCGATGTAACTCATCTCAAAAGTATATACGACTAGAGCTGCAATATATAAGAACTCTAAAAGCCCTGCAATGCATCATGTTATAGTACTGGACCGACATACCTAGGATTAACTGAAGAAGATGCCTGCTCAGAAGGTCGGGAATAATAGCTGCCATCCATGGCAAAATAAGGTGAGCCATAAGTTGCTCCCAAACCTCCAGCGGAACCGGACAATATTGGCAGCCTGATTTCAGTCAGATGCGCCCAAACAAATAATTAGACAAGCTAATTATGAATGCCATATTCAAATAAATAAAGGCTTAGTGCACCACCATCGTACTAGACTGAGATGCAGAAAAAAAATTAGGATAATTAACTCCTTACCAAGCCATCTCAGAATTGCTGACGCCATGTTGTTGCTGAGACACAAATCCTGGTAAAGCCATACCGATTGAAGGAACACCAGGCACACCTGGATGCTGGCCTCCAAACTGCATAACTGTATGATAGAAAACAGTTACAACTTTACTAGTATCATTAATTACTTATTTTTCATACATATTATCATTAAGTACTCATTTTTATTAAATTGTAATTTCACAGTATAAACTTACAAACCTGGAAAGAGTGCTGGGGTGCCATGGAAACCTTTGTCACCAAGTGAAAGGCCTCCTGTAGCTCCGAGAACCTGACCTCCACCATAGGGAAAAGAAGCACGCTCTTCTCCCTGGTCACCAGGTTGCCCCTTCACCGTCAATCGAGTAACAGCTTCGTTTGATCCATTAGGTGAAGAAACACCAGTGTCTTCAGTCAAAACTGTAGACTTAGGTTGTGTGAAAGATGGCATTCGACCACTACTACCAAATTGTGCACCCAACATCTGGGTTGGCATCCTTAGTGTGGATTGGGTACTTGATGATGGAGATGACTGTATATTTGTGCCCTTCGGTACGAAAGCCTTCCCTCTCAACAGGGGGGCATTTTGTGGGGTTGGAGAAACATGTTCCATACCAATGGGGGGTGAGAAGGGTCTACTGGTGGTACTAGGTTGTGCATTCCCCCTTTGACCAATCAGTTGTTCCTGGTGGGACGGCCTTGAAGGGTAAAATGGCGGCGAGGCTGAATTCAAGTTTGATGCAAAGGATTGCTTATTAGGAAAACCTTGCTCAGGCCGAGAATTTGAATTCTGAGGTTGGTGTTTCCCCAAATTTGCATTTGACAAAGCATTTTCAGGTTTCTGTGATCTGAAATATGATTGAAAAACAAACATGCTGGTGTTAGTTCTCTATCAAAACAAATGTGCAAAGATTGAATAAAAATAAACCTTCCACTCACTTATCATTTTGCTCTGACGATATCTCAGTGGTACTGCGACGTGGTTGGTAACGTCTAGAGCCTCTGCCACGAATTACACTTGGTGTGGCCTTACGACTTCTGGAACCGTCATTGTAAGTGTGAGATTCTTTTGGAACCACATCAAAGTTATCAACATCATCATTGCGAGCATGAGACGATTTAGGAGCTCTGTTCTTCCTGTGCTCGCGCAGGACTGGTCCAGCATTTTTTGTATTATCAAGGGAAACTAGAGATCCCTTTGGAACATAGCTGTAGTTCTGGTTACCATCATGATTATGCGCTCGAGACCTGTTGCCTCTGAAATTACCACGGCCAACACCACGAGACATACCGCCAGGTCCACCAACACGCTCTCCAGAGCGGCCCCTTGGATTTCTCATCTGAAAGCACAATTGACAAAAAAAGGCATATTGGTAAGGAAACATGCATCAGCAGTTCAATGCATAGTAGTAGAAAATAAGAAAGCATAGTAGTCAGTTACTCACATTGCCATTATGATAACCACGTGGATGCATCTCATCAAATCTGTCGTGGACCCAAGCTTCCTCCTCTTTAGGATTCCACAAGTTCCTATTAGTCAGTGTTCTCCTAAATTGAGAATATGGATAGATTAGAAAGCAGTTGAAACCTGGATAATGTAATCATAATACAGATTAAGCATTATCTCTATTTTGCCGCGCGGGGGGGGGGGGGGGGGGGGGGGGGGGGGGGTATGTTTTTCATGAAGGGGCGGTTGAGGGCCTCCAATTTTATTTAAAGAAGCCAGGACTACATAAGTTATGGTAATACAACACCCCCTCCAGGGCAAAAGAGAAGAAAAAGGCGCTTCCACGATTTCCAGGTACCTACACAGGTGTGACAGACAAACTTACAAAGCTACACGGGGAAACCTCTATTTTTGTGTATGCATCTTTATCTTGTGAATAAATTTAATAATTTACTAGTTAACATGGATTTCATGTGTGTACCAACTAGTTGTATTAAATTGTGTGATTCAGTAACGCATACACTTGTTCATACGCTTGGGCATGTTTCTTTTGGTTGACATCACTAGCTAAACTACACCCAATTTGGAAAGGTCTGTACTTTCTAAGCTGACTGTCAAATCCCTAGTGCACAAAACATCACCAGTTTGATTCAACTGTTATACATTAAATGCATTCACACATTATGTTTTAGGTTGATGCTTTCCTGCTACTGTCTATTGGCAATTCTGGATCATTTGTATTCATCAGTATTTCTGGTATAATGCAACATTAGATTATCAGTGTGTCCATGATGAACAGTACTGGTGCCATAAACAGCAGAGGGAGGTTAGAACCTGTGGCCTGTGGGGTTGCAGGTTTCGCTGGTGGCAGGGGCAATATATAGTGGTATTTGCACAGAATGCTACTGGTACAGCCTAGTAAAGTGTGTTTCAGCTTGGTACTGCAATTCTGGTTGAAAGACTTCGGGTACAGAACAGCCTAGTAAAGTGTGTTTCAGCTCGGTACTGCAATTCTAGTTGAATGACTTTAATTGACTAGGACCAGAATTCAAGTCCCTAGATTCCCTATTCAATTCTAAATATACTTATAGAAAAGTTTGTTGTCTTCATGTTTCCATATGCAACAATCAGCTATTATATGCGACGAACAACTATGATATGTAACAGCCGTGCATGCATCAGACTCTCATGTGGAAGTATTTAGGGCAACAGACCACATCTTAATTACTATTACCTCCGTCCCAAAATTCTTGCCTTAGATTTGTTTAGATACGGATGTGTCTAACACTAAAACGTGACTAGATACATCCGTATCTAGACAAATCTAAGACAGGAATTTGATTAGTTTCCTGGTATCAGTGTTTGGTCTCTTCTTACAACAGTAGTAACCATGATAAATTTTTGTACATATATTTACAACACTAGTAACCATGGTACGTTTTTGTGGAAACTTGGGTGAAACTAATCAAACATAAATCCCCACAAGCTTAAACTTGATGCAACTAATGCTTACTTTGCGGTTGCCAAATTGTGTTGCACCGAACTTATTTTACAATTCGCTGTAGAAATTAGCGGCGAAAGCGGATAAAAGTTGGTTAACCGCACGGTAAATTGGGCAAAATCTAGTTGGGCAGACAGGATTGTTGTAATTCATCGCAATGCTGGTTTAATAAGCAGAGTCAGGTCAAGCAAAACAGGATTGTCATAATTCAGCACAATCCAAACACAGCCTAAGTCCACTAATTAGCAATTGGGCTACATCCTAAGTCACCGAGTCATTCAATGGCCAAAAAGTAAGCGGTAATCAGTCCGAAGATGGAAAGGCGAGTACCTTCCGCGGCCGCGGCCGCCGCGGGACTCCTGGAAGCGGTCGTCGTGCATGTAGAAGGCGCCCGCCGTCGGCACGGCAAAGGGCTCGCTCTCCTTCTTGCCCTCCTCCCCCTCCTCTCCCGCCGCCGCCGCCGCTGTCGCCGCTTCACCTCCCTCCTCAGCCCCCTCCGCCGCCGCTCTCGGCGCGGCAACCGCCTGGGCGGCCGCCCCGCCACGCCCCTGCTCGAAATCCTCGTACACCTCCTCGTACTCCTCATACTCCTCCTCGTACTCCTCGCCGTACTCCTCGGCGGCGCCCTGCCCGTCGGACTCCGCGCCGGATCCGGCCCCCCTCCGCGGCGCGGGCAGCCCCGCGTCCTCCTCCTCCTCGTCCTCCTCTTCCTCGTCGCTCGCCGCAGCCCGGCGCCTCACGGCCGGGAGGGGAGCGTCGTCGAGGTCGCTCTCGTACTCCTCCTCCTGCTGCTCCTGCTCCTCCTCTGCCTCCCGCACGGCCTCCGCCTTCTCCTCCTCCCTGTCGGCCATTGGCGCCGCGAGCCGGGAGGCCGCGGGGCGGATCGGGGCGGCCGGGCGAAGGAATTAGGGTTCGGCGGCTGCGGAATTCGACGGAATCTAGAAGCTTCCCGTGGCCGTGTGCGTCTCTCTCTGGTCTGCGTGTGGACGGGGGGAGGAGGAGGGGGAGGGTGGATGAGATTTAAGAAGTGGGAAAAACTGTCGCCGTTTGGTGACACCATCGGACACGCACCGGCACCATGTCCAAATCCTGCGGCGGTTGAGTTGGAGTCTGACGTAGCCGTCCGTGACGCTGACGCGTCTGGCCCGCACGCCGGTTTTGGGCGCTCTGTCGGACGCTGACGTACGCAGTGCGGTCATAAAGCTTTTTTTTCGGGGTAGTGCGGTCATACAGCTTACGGGGACCTTTTAGCATTGACCAAACGTATGTTCTTTTTCTTCCCACACTGTTTGCGTTGGATAAAGCAGGAAGTCAACTATGGCTCTTGGTGAGGTTAATCTTGATCGTTGTTATAGCTAGAGCGCAAAGGGAAAGACACTCGAGTTAACATTGTCGTTGTCATGTCAGAAAAGAAAACATTGTTGGGTTTTTTCAAAGGAAAAAGGAGTTTTATTTTCCACTATAACGGGGTTACATTCGAAAGGCAAAAGTTCCTCTATACAAGATGGACATGTATGCATCTATACTGTGGTAGTAAACACGGTACGACTGTAATTTGCTAGCCGGTCAGCAACCTTATTTTGCTCTCTTCTAAGCTTCTAGGAAATAAACTCTCCGGCCTCCATCAGCGTTTTACTTCTGCAGCAAGATCTCCATGTGCGGAACAAGTAAGCACATTCTCGAACAAGATAGATAGTGCCTCGAAAGGATCAGACTGAACCTGCACCGGTTTGTTTGTATGTTGTATGGCCAGTGTCATACCTTGCATCAACGCATGAATTACGGCCTCCAACGCTTCATTATAATGATCAAACAAGGAACAATGTGCCGAAAAACCACTGATCTGTCGTGATTCTTTAGTATCATACCAGCCGCTGCGCTACCATCTATCGGCGAGAACGATCCATCGACAGAAAGTGCCACCCAACCCGTCGGAGGCCTAGGGGTAGTGGTTGCACCCCCGGGATCGCATGTGATATAGGTGTGACATCCACCTCGAGCGACCTCTTTCCTTTGAGAATTTCTTATGTTGTGTACCTCTGGACCAGATGTAGAGATTTGAAGTAACAATCAAGATAATCCATAGTCGACTCCATAGGCGATACCGGCTTGCCATGGGCAATATCTGAGCATAAACTCCATATATGCCATAAGCATGATGATCCTATCCCTTGTTTCCAGAGAGATCCCAGCAATGACATGTAATAGCTATTCCTTTCCCGTTATCAAATAGTGCATCATTACCCGGGGAGGGGCCACACTGATCTCATAGCACCCCATCTTGCAATTCGTTTCCTAGTGCGATGTGTTGATGTCGAAAGCCTAGTAAAGCCCCTGCCTCGCGGCCAAGCCCACTTAGCTTTTTTTAACCTATCACCGTTAGTTAAGTCGTGGACGTTCACTAGTTAGACCCAGAAATGGGAAAGGTTTTCTCTTTTTTTTGTTATAAAACCTTAACCAATGAACAACCATACCTTTGCAACTGTAACCCTGATTGGGATGATTCCAGCGTATGCGTTCTTCTTTTGGAGAGCATTGTCCAGTGGTACCATTTCATACTTCTTGCAAGTCTTGAACTTGACACCCGTGTCTGTTTTATCTGTTTAGCCATTTTGGAGAACTGCATTTGTCGGAATCACTGATCTGCTCTTTTGTCTGCATGCGGTTGAATCTTGTGCGCACACACTTTCTGCTGACGTTGAAGCTCAAACCGGAATGGTCGGTGTCATTCATGGAGCGACTAGTGCTCATGGACCAGCACCGCGACCTGGACGTCGTGCGCGACAAGGCCGTCATGTCAGTGTTGTTCCTCCTGTTGAGGAACGCAGTAATTTCAAAAAAAAAATCCTACGCATACGCAAGATCCATCTAGGTGATGCATAGCAACGAGAGGGGAGAGTGTTGTCCACGTACCCCCCGTAGAACGAAAGCGGAAGCATTATGACAACGCGGTTGATGTAGTCGTACGTCTTCACGATCCGACCGTTCCTAGTACCGAAACTACGGCACCTTCGTGATCTGCACACGTTCAGCTCGGTGACGTCCCACGAACTCTAGATCCAGCTGAGTGTCGAGGGAGAGCTTCGTCAGCACAACGACGTGATGACGGTGATGATGAAGTTACCGACGCAGGGCTTCGCCTAAGCACTACAACGATATGACCGAGGTGGAAATCTGTGGAGGGGGGGCACCGCACACGGCTAAACAATCAACTTGTGTGTTCTAGGGTGCCCCCCTCCCCACGTATATAAAGGAGGGAGGGGGAGGCCAGCCGGCCCTCCTTGGCGCGCCCCCAAGAGGGGAGTCCTACTAGGACTCCAAGTCCTAGTAGGTTTCCACCAAAAGGGAGAGAGGGGGAAGGAAGGAGACGGAGAGGGGGGAAAGGAAAGGGGGGCACCGCCCCCCTTCCTTGTCCTATTCGGACTCAAGGGGGAGGGGGCGCGCGGCCTGCCCTGGCCGCCCCTCTCTCTCTCCATTAAGGCCCATCGAGGCCCATTAGTTCCCCTGGGAGTTCCGATAACCCTCCGGCACTCCGGTTTTATCCGAAACCTCCCGGAACACTTCCGTGTCCGAACATAGCCGTCAAATATATCAATCTTTATGTCTCGACCATTTCGAGACTCCTCGTCATGTCCGTGATCACATCCGGGACTCCGAACTACCTTCGGTACATCAAAGCACATAAACTCATAATACCGATCGTCATCGAACGTTAAGCTTGCGGACCCTACGGGTTCGAGAACTATGTAGACATGACCGAGACTCGTCTCTGGTCAATAACCAATAGCGGAACCTGGATGCTCATATTGGTTCCTACATATTCTACGAAGATCTTTATCGGTCAAACCGTATAACAACATACGTTGTTCCCTTTGTCATTGGTATGTTACTTGCCTGAGATTCGATCGTCGGTATCTCAATACCTAGTTCAATCTCGTTACCGGCAAGTCTCTTTACTCGTTCCGTAATGCATCATCCCGCAACTAACTCATTAGTCACATTTCTTGCAAGGCTTATAGTGATGTGCATTACCGAGAGGGCCCAGAGATACCTCTCCGATACTCGGAGTGACAAATCCTAATCTTGATCTATACCAACTCAACAAACACCATCGGAGACACCTGTAGAGCATCTTTATAATAACCCAGTTACATTGTGACGTTTGATAGCACACTAAGTGTTCCTCCGGTATTCGGGAGTTGCATAATCTCATGGTCATAGGAACATGTATAAGTCATGAAGAAAGCAATAGCAACAAACTAAACGATCATCGTGCTAAGCTAACGGATGGGTCAAGTTAATCACATCATTCTCTAATGATGTGATCCCGTTAATCAAATGACAACTCATGTCTATGGCTAGGAAACTTAACCATCTTTGATTCAACGAGCTAGTCAAGTAGAGGCATACTAGTGACACTCTGTTTGTCTATGTATTCACACATGTACTAAGTTTCTGGTTAATACAATTTTAGCATGAATAATAAACAATTATCATGATATAAGGAAATATAAATAACAACTTTATTATTGCCTCTAGGGCATATTTCCTTCAGTCTCCCACTTGCACTAGAGTCAATAATCAAGATTACACGGTAATGATTCTAACATCCATGGAGTCTTGGTGCTGATCATGTTTTGCTCGTGAGACAGGCCTAGTCAACGGGTCTGCAACATTCAGGTCCGTATGTATCTTACATTCAGGTCCGTATGTCTCCCTCCTTGACTTGATCGCGGATGGAATTGAAGCGTCTCTTGATGTGCTTGGTTCTCTTGTGAGATCTGGATTCTTTTGCCAAGTCAATTGCACCAGTATTGTCACAAAAGATTTTCATTGGACCCGATGCACTAGGTATGACACCTAGATCGGATATGAACTCCTTCATCCAGACTCCTTCATTTGCTTCTTCCGAAGCAGCTATGTACTCCGCTTCACACGTAGATCCCGCCACGACGCTTTGCTTAGAACTGCACCAACTTACAGCTCCACCGTTCAATATAAATACGTATCCGGTTTGTGACTTAGAGTCATCCGGATCAGTGTCAAAGCTTGCATCCACGTAACCATTTACGACGAGCTTTTTGTCACCTCCATAAATGAGAAACATATCCTTAGTCCTTTTCAGGTATTTCAGGATGTTCTTGACCGCTGTCCAGTGATCCACTCCTGGATTACTTTGGTACCACCCTGCTAAACTAATAGCAAGGCACACATCAGGTCTAGTACACAGCATTGCATACATGATAGAACCTATGGCTGAAGCATAGGGAATGACTTTCATTTTCTCTCTATCTTCTGTAGTGGTCGGGCATTGAGTCTAACTCAACTTCACACCTTGTAACACATGCAAGAACCCTTTCTTTGCTTGATCCATTTTGAACTTCTTCCAAACTTTATCAAGGTATGTGCTTTTGTGAAAGTCCAATTAAGCGTTTTGATCCATCTCTATAGATCTTGATGCCCAATATATAAGCAGGTTCACCGAGGTCTTTCATTGAAAAACTCTTATTCAAGTATCCTTTTATGTTAACCAGAAATTCTATATCATTTCCAATCAACAATATGTCATCCACATATAATATTAGAAATGCTACAGAGCTCCCACTCACTTTCTTGTAAATACAGGCTTCTCCAAAAGTCTGTTTAAAACCATATGCTTTGATCACACTATCAGAACGTTTATTCCAACTCCGAGATGCTTGCACCAGTCCATAAATGGATCGTTGGAGCTTGCACACTTTGTTAGCATCCTTTGGATTGATAAAACCTTTGGGTTGCATCATATACAACTCTTCTTCCAGAAATCCATTCAGGAATGCAGTCTTTACATCCATTTGCCAAATTTCATAATCATAAAATGCAGCAATTGCTAACATGATTCGGACAAAGTTATGCATCGCTATGGGTGAGAATGTCTCATCGTAGTCAACTCCTTGAACTTGTCGAAAACATTTCGCAACAAATCGAGCTTTGTAGACAGTAACATTACCGTCAACGTCGGTCTTCTTTGTAACACCCCGAGAATCATGTTATAGTAATCACCCGCTAATGGTGCCATGTCATCAGGTTTGACTAAATCCAAATTGCCCCTTGATATATCAAAGCCGAATTCAAATTCTGAAATAAAGTCAAATAAATTATTTCTTCAACTGTGGAACTAAAATGTTCGTTTTATTCTATAATTCCCCCTGATGTTTGTTTTGTTGAAACCGACATTATTTGACCCCCAATTTATTCCTAGGAAATTAATAGGTGTTCGAGTAGCAAATGAAATAGCCTTTAAAAATATGTTTTTAACATTGGAAAATAAATTGAAACTGTTTGGGCAACCCCCAGGTATTGCATTGCAATTATGTGCAAATGTACATGCTCAACAAAATTCATTTGATAGTTGAAACTATTTAAAAACAGAAGCTAATAATTGAAAAGAGTAAATAAAAGGGAAAAGCCCTACTCTACTGTGCACTTAGGCCTACTGCCAATAGTGCTGGCCCAGCCCACCTCCACCGTCGTCTCCTTCACCTGTTCACCGAGGGTGCGCTGGAGGCAGCGCGTGCGTCCGCGCCGCGGATGGCCACGCGGCGGCCATCCGCCGCATCCCCGGCGCATATTAGGTCACCCTCCACACCCTTCGGAACCCTAGCCCCCTCATTTTCTTCCTCCTCGAGCCGTTCCGCTCGATTTGCTCGATCTCGAACGCCATCGCCACCACTGCCTCGTCGCCGTCGTGGCCAATGGCCTCCTTGCCGACCAGGAAGAGGCCAAGAGAAGCGCCCTCGTCGCCTTCGTCGACTACACCACCGAATCGGGGCGGAGGAGCTGCAGCAACGGCGCCCGCGCCCGTTCCCCCTCGCCGGAATCTGCCTCGGCCGCAGCCTCGATCCGCCGTCGACCGAGCCTCACCGGCCCCCTCGACCTCCTCCGGCTGCCCCGAGTCGCTCCTCGTCACCGATGTGAGCAGCAACTTCGTCCTCCCCCGTCTCCCCCTTTCCCCTTCGCATCCAGTGCCTTAGGCCATCGTCACCGTCGCGGCCCAGCTCCCGGCCATCGCGCTCGTGGTCGTGCCTCCCCACCCTCCTGTCGCGCTCCGCCCTGCTTCCCCTGCTGCGCCGCGGCCGCCGAGTCTCCCCACCGCGCCCCGGCGCGTGCCCCCGCCTGCGCCGCTGCCGCCGCCGGCCGCCTCTGCCCACGACCGCGCGCGCCACTCGACTCCCTGGCCTGCCGCAGCCCCGCGCGTTGCCTGTTGCTGCTGCCGTCGTTGCCTGCTCTCGCCACTTCCGACCGAGCCGTCTCCAGCCGCCGCTGGCCGCCTCCGGCCGCCGCCGCCCGCCGTTCCGCTTCCCCCCTCGCGCCCGCACCCTTCCCTGGTAGCTCTCGTGCTGGCCTCGGCAGTGGCCGTGGCCATGGCCATGTGCCTGCGTGATGTGCGTGTGTGCACAGGCAAGTGCACGTATGTGCCTCTGGCACATGGGGCCATCCCAATTAGTTAGTGCTAACATGTTTAGTTAGCCTGGTGTATCAATGGCATGTGGACCCTATTTGTTAAATTAAAATGCTATAGATATCACAGTCTATGACATCCGGGACCCGTTGTTACTATTCATCAATTGACTAGTCAAATATTGACAGGGTCAACTCTGCCACTGGACCCCACTGTCAGTCACACAACCTTTCTGCTGGGTACATTCCTGGGTACCTATAGCAAACTTTCCTGTTTAATTCGAAATAATAAATAATTTCAGAAAATACTAAAATCTTTATAAATTCGTAGAAAATAAACTGTAGCTCGGATCGAAAAACTTTATACATGAAAGTTTCTCAGAACGACGAGACGAATCCGTATACGTAGCCCATTCGTCCGCCACACATCCCTAGCATGACGAACAGGCAACTTTCCCCCTCCGGTTCATCTGTCCGAAAACACGAAACACTGGGGATACTTTCCTCGATGTTTCCCCCCTTCGTCGGTATCACCTCCTACCGCGTTAGGGCACACCTAGCACCGCTCGTAGTCATGTCATGCATCGTCATGCTTATGTTTGCATTATATTTATTATTTCTTCCCCCTCTTCTCTCCGGTAGACTACGAGACCGCCGCCGCCGCTGCCCCGGTTGACTACGGTGTTGACGACCCCTCCTTCTTGCCAGAGCAACCAGGAAAGCCCCCCCCCCTTGATCACTAGATATCGCCTATTCCTTCTCTCTACTGCTTGCATTAGAGTAGTGTAGCATGTTACTGCTTTCGGTTAATCCTATTCTGCTGCATAGCCTGTCATTGTTGCTACAATTGTTACCTTTACCTGCTATCCTAATGCTTAGTATAGGATGCTAGTGTTCCATTAGTGGCCCTACACTCTTGTCCGTCTGCCATGCTATGCTACTGGGCCGTGATCACTTCGGGAGGTGATCATGGGCATATGCTATATACTTTATACTGTTACATTACTTATGATACTGTTCGGAGATGGGGGCTGAAGGGGCAGGTGGCTCCATCCCAGTAGAGGTGGGCCTGGGTTCCCGACGGCCCCCGACTGTTACTTTGTGGCGGAGCGACAGGGCAGGTTGAGACCACCTAGGAGAGAGGTGGGCCTGGCCCTGGTCGGCGTCCGCGGATACTTAACACGCTTAACGAGATCTTGGTCTGGCCACTGGCCTATATGCACTAACCAACTACGCGGGAACAGTTATGGGCACTCGGCGTCGTGGCATCAGCCGAAGCCTTCGTGACGTCAGCGACTGAGCGGCGCGTGCCGGATTGGACCGTAAGCCCGCGCTTGTATTAAGGGGGCTAGGTTTGCTTCCGGCCGCGTTCGCAACGTGCAGGTGTGCAAAGGGCGATGGGCCCAGACCCCTGCACCATAGGATTTAGACCGGCGTGCTGACCTCTCTGTTGTGCCTAGGTAGGGCTGCGGCGTGTTGATCTTCCGAGGCCGGGCATGACCCAGGAAAGTGTATCCATCCAAATGGGATCGAGCGTGTTGGGTAATGTGGTGCACCCCTGCAGGGAAGTTTATCTATTCGAATAGCCGTGATCTTCGGTAACAGGACGACTTGGAGTTGTACCTTGACCTTATGACAACTAGAACCGGATACTTAATAAAACACACCCTTCCAAGTGCCAGATATAACCCGGTGATCGCTCTCTAACAGGGCAACGAGGAGAGGATCGCCGGGTAGGATTATGCTATGCGATGATACTTGGTGAACTTACCATCTACTCTCTTCTACATGCTGCAAGATGGAGGCTGCCAGAAGCGTAGTCTTCGACAGGACTAGCTATCCCCCTCTTATTATGGCATTCTGCAGTTCAGTCCACCGATATGGCCCCTTTACACATATACCCATGCATATGTAGTGTAGATCCTTGCTTGCGAGTACTTTGGATGAGTACTCACGGTTGCTTTGCTCCCCCTTTTCCCCCTTTTCCTTTCTTCCTGGTTGTCGCAACCAGATGCTGGAGCCCAGGAGCCAGACGCCACCGTCGACGATGACTCCTACTACACTGGAGGTGCCTACTACTACGTGCAGGCCGCTGGCGACGACCAGGAGTAGTTTAGGAGGATCCCAGGCAAGAGGCCTGCGCCTCTTTCGATCTGTATCCCAGTTTGTACTAGCCTTCTTAAGGCAAACTTGTTTACTTATGTCTGTACTCAGATATTTGTTGCTTCCACTGACTCGTCTATGATCGGGCACTTGTATTCGAGCCCTCGAGGCCCCTGGCTCGTCTTATGATGCTTGTATGACTTATTTTATTTTTAGAGTTGTGTTGTGATATCTTCTCTTGAGTCCCTGATCTTGATCGTACATGTTTGCGTGTATGTTTAGTGTACGATTGAATCGGGGGCGTCACAAGTTGGTATCAGAGCCGACTACCTGTAGGAATCCCCCTTCCACACTCCTTGGCCGAAGTCGAGTCTAGACATTGCAAAACTTTGACTAACATGGCTGTGTGGCTTACGGGCCCACGTCGCCATTGGGTGGTATTATGATCTTTTATTCCTCGACATATACTCTGGGACTCTTATCTCTCTTCTACTCGAGTTAAATTGTTTTACTAACTCTAACTCTAGGTTTTCGTAACTACTTCCTTCCGGAGAGCCACTCGATACAGATGATCGCTTGATGCACTAGAAGATTCTGAAGTTACTCTCCGACGTTCCCTCGATACTTTGTGTCATCGCTTTTGCAATTCCCTTCCATCGATAAACCCCTATGGATGACCACGTACATTTGTCATTCATACAATCATCCCCCGATGATCTTCTTATTACCAGATACCCCAAAATACTCTCTATTTTTCCGAGAATACTTGGTGCCTACCGACTTGCAGTTCTTTCTCACGTGAATACCCCTACGGATAAATCCTCGCACTTGTCGAGTATCCGCTCATCCCCAGTTGTTCATGTGTTTTACAAAATTCTTCGAAATACTATCCGATCTTTCGAGAATCTTGTGCAGCCTATGGCTCTTGAAATTCTTGTCTGCCTGCATTATGGTTAATTCCAAATGCCTAGAAATATTCATTGACGTTCTTTGCCTTTATCATCTTGGGTCCCTTGATTCAATATGTTGCGAATGTTTGCAATCCTTAATCAGATCCTAGAATTCATTCTTCTGGCTCAGATGTCATTTTGAACAGGAGATGGTTCTCGACCAATCAAATTACCGTCGATTGTATCCCTAAGTCTACTCAACTTATCCATCCTTAATCAGAGCGTTTGCTTCCGAGCCCTTGATTTGAAAATCATAATTCCTTTCCATTTGAGCTTTGAATTAGTCAGTTGTTTCTATAATCCCATGCCTTTGCATTGTTACTTCCTCTGGTTGTGTGCCGATGCTCACGTCAGCTCGTTATGGACCGGCAGATCCTTTGTTGGATTTTATCCAACATCGTCCTTCATATTCAATAACCTTGTGAGCCTTCCCTCGGATACATAATGCCTTTGGTAGATCGTATCCTCTGCCTTCTCAACCATGCTCTGCTTTCGAGCTGGTATAAATTACTCCTGAAGTTTGTGGTATATGTTCCTAAGAGGCCCTGATGGGTTGAACCTATGCCTTTTCTAATCTGTGTGAACCCGGAAACTACTACGGGTCATACTCTACTGTTGTTATGTCAGATAAAACATCAACACTACAACTTCGTCGAAGGCGAGAAGTGAATGAAAGGTTATGCATTAGAGAAGTGGGAGTCGACCTTGAACTTTGTGTTCATGCCCATGGACACGATGTAGATCCTATCATGGAAGATTCTTGTAATAATAACTTTTTCCTTGATAAGTATCATCTGGTATCTGTGAATTGATCCTTTGCAACCGTGGTTCCGACCATGATTGTTCTCCTTTGATTCTATTTCTCGGACAAAGTAAAGTACTTGCCTTCTGCAGATCAGTACGCCTTCCCAACCTCTATTTTGTTCTACCTTCGAGTATTACCCCCTGGTATCTCGAGGATATCAACCCATTGCACTTCATCTTACGAATTTCTGTTGAAGTAGTACCTTTCCCCATCATAGTCACTCCACGGGTTCTGGGTTGTCGTCAACCGAGAACACCGATTTGTGAATCGAATCAACACTGTGATTCAATACTCCTAGAACTTTGTTGTTGAGACATTTAATACTCCATCACGTCACTCCTAGCCTGATCGGTTACTTCATGATCATGCTAACTTTGACTGTGCTACCTGGTCCTTCTTCCCGGAGCACAAATTTCGACGATGAGCTAAGCTTACGTCGATCATCATATCGTTTCACCTCGAATAACATGCTTGATTCCAGTTTGTGTCGTATTCGTGGTTCCAAAAATCTTTCGCTTCATCATTCCTTTTTCTTGATGTAGTTGTTCGTTTGCTTCTTCGTGGAGCCTCTCGACAAAATTTGTCGTGATCATCATCAACATTTTGACTCCTTCCGGGTTAACAATCGAATTCTTGATGATAAGTGCCATCCTCGTCCCTTGGTAATTTGAGTTACCATCGACAACATCCTTACCTTCCTTTCATCACAACTTGTTCATGTTATGGACGCAACTTGCTATCCATCTTGTATTATGTTCTACCTTGAAGTATTACTGTCTTCTATGCCAAGGATGTTGAGAGAATTGCTCCACATCTTAAGAATTCTTGGTATAGTGATGCTTCTCTTCATCACCATTCTTTTCTTGGTCCTCGTGTTCCAACTGGAATACCAATAAGTGAACTCTGTTGTGAGAATTTAATATTTCTAGCAACCCTATTGCTTCTGAGTTAATGGACAACAATTCCAATTTGGTGTAATGGTTATTGAATCAGCATTCTAACAATTGATCATGATACCTATGCCCATATCTTGGGTGCACCTTTCCACCATTGTTTAATTGTGTATGATTTCCTCAAGCATACATCATTACATCCTTTGATTTGACAAATGTTATCTCCATGTTCACATAATTGTGGAAATCTCGATGGATTGCTGCTGAGTCCATCAGCCACCCCCTCATCCTCTCCTTGGTTTAATGATGATGAACCCTTGTCTCAGAACTCACTTCCATAGTCATTTCTCGAGAATCTTACAATGTCATCTCGTCAGTTGGTGTTGCACCTTTTCTTCTCAAGCATCCTGAGTCTGAGGTATCCTGACACCAATCAGATCTGAACCTCGGTCAGATAAGATGGTTGTAGCATCTTTCCAAGAGTTATAACATTGCTCTTTATATGGCCCGGTAAGGTGATGTCATGCCTAGCACACCTGGCCGGAGGACCTATTGTTATAATTCTTTCTTTTTAGCAAGGTTAACCATTCTTCCATGAGGAAATTATAAGACTTATTCTACAAGTTATTCCTGATGGATCCTTTGTGTTTCCAAAGTCTGATCTTCACCTGATGACCATGTCAATGCTATCTCGAAGCATGTCTAAGGTACTCCGATTTTCAACAAGAACATTTAAAGCCCAATGCTAAATGTTTCCTGCTCAATTATCCAAACACCGCTGTATGGGTAATGTCATGAAATTTCTCTCCCCTTACCTAAAGAGTTTTCTACATTATATCATGTCATGGATATCATGCTCTGCTAGTCCTTGGGAAGGATATACCCTTGAAATATGTGTTTAAACACATTTTCCTTTCCATTGTTCTGTTTACTCTGATAATCATATTTTCCTTTCCATTGTTTTGTTTAACCTTTCTTGTAATCTGACTTAGCTGGGCAGAGATAATTCCCTGCTTAGTTGAGCACCTCGTTGTACCACTCTGTCAGTAGACCATGTTACTTTTGTTGATGACATTTCGGTAGCCACCGATGGATGAGAACTTTGCCTATTGGTCCACCTCGTTTCAACGAGCAGGAAAATGGTTCTCTTTGTCCCTCGCTCTTGGTACCGACGTTGTTGCCAACATAACTGACAGGCTATCCTCTGATGTGCCTTGCCACCATCACTATGCAAGATGTCATCGTTCCTTGTACTTATAACCCACATGGTGGGCCCATAACCCACAGTTCCACAGGATCGAAACCTGACTCTCCTATACACCCCCGGTTTCCAAAGTTATTCCTCACGCTTGGCTTCGTATGTAATTCACGGGCCACCTTTCGTGAGATCATCAATTTTGGTATCAGACACAATACTTATTCCCGTTGCTCTGAACCCTTCACGCATCGGACGATTGCCTGCCCGCTCGAAACTTCCCCATGATACCTCCTTACCTTGCTCTCGATATTGTCTTAAATTTCCATTCGAGAGTTACTTTCCGGCACCTTCCCCGATGTTATCAACCAGATAGTCAACCTTTCAGAGGTCTGTTATTCCGAAGTTACCCCTTGTCCTTCATACATACAATGAAGACCTGGAAGAAAGGATGACGACTTCAACATGATGACCTGAAGCGGAGGAATAAGGACATCAATGTAATGGATCGATCTCTTCGAGAAGAGCAACTAAGACCGAGAAGAATCGTTAAAATTTCATAACCAAATCCTTTCCCCCTCACCCTACCTCTTAAATCTCGGGACGAGATTTCTTGTGGTGGAGGAGATTTGTAACACCCTGAGAATCATGCTATAGTGATCACCCGCTAATGGTGCCATGTCATCAGGTTTGACTAAAGCCAAATTGCCCCTTGATATATCAAAGCCAAATTCAAATTCTGAAATAAAGTCAAATAAATTATTTCTTCAAACTGTGGAACTAAAATGTTCGTTTTATTCTATAATTCCCCCTGATGTTTGTTTTGTTGAAACCAACATTATTTGACCCCAATTAATTCCTAGGAAATTAATAAGTGTTCGAGCAGCAAATGAAATAGCCTTTAAAAATATGTTTTTAACATTGGAAAATAAATTGAAACTGTTTGGGGAAATTCATTTTCTCTCTATCTTCTGCAGTGGTCGGGCATTGAGTCTAACTCAACTTCACACCTTGTAACACATGCAAGAACCCTTTCTTTGCTTGATCCATTTTGAACTTCTTCCAAACTTTATCAAGGTATGTGCTTTTGTGAAAGTCCAATTAAGCGTTTTGATCCATCTCTATAGATCTTGATGCCCAATATATAAGCAGGTTCACCGAGGTCTTTCATTGAAAAACTCTTCAAGTATCCTTTTATGTTAACCAGAAATTCTATATCATTTCCAATCAACAATATGTCATCCACATATAATATTAGAAATGCTACAGAGCTCCCACTCACTTTCTTGTAAATACAGGCTTCTCCAAAAGTCTGTTTAAAACCATATGCTTTGATCACACTATCAGAACGTTTATTCCAACTCCGAGATGCTTGCACCAGTCCATAAATGGATCGCTGGAGCTTGCACACTTTGTTAGCATCCTTTGGATTGATAAAACCTTTGGGTTGCATCATATACAACTCTTCTTCCAGAAATCCATTCAGGAATGCAGTCTTTACATCCATTTGCCAAATTTCATAATCATAAAATGCAGCAATTGCTAACATGATTCGGACAGAGTTAAGCATCGCTATGGGTGAGAATGTCTCATCGTAGTCAACTCCTTGAACTTGTCGAAAACATTTTGCAACAAATCGAGCTTTGTAGACAGTAACATTACCGTCAACGTCGGTCTTCTTTGTAACACCCCGAGAATCATGCTATAGTAATCACCCGCTAATGGTGCCATGTCATCAGGTTTGACTAAAGCCAAATTGCCCCTTGATATATCAAAGCCGAATTCAAATTCTGAAATAAAGTCAAATAAATTATTTCTTCAACTGTGGAACTAAAATGTTCGTTTTATTCTATAATTCCCCCTGATGTTTGTTTTGTTGAAACCGACATTATTTGACCCCCAATTTATTCCTAGGAAATTAATAGGTGTTCGAGCAGCAAATGAAATAGCCTTTAAAAATATGTTTTTAACATTGGAAAATAAATTGAAACTGTTTGGGCAACCCCCAGGTATTGCATTGCAATTATGTGCAAATGTACATGCTCAACAAAATTCATTTGATAGTTGAAACTATTTAAAAACAGAAGCTAATAATTGAAAAGAGTAAATAAAAGGGAAAAGCCCTACTCTACTGTGCACTTAGGCCTACTGCCAATAGTGCTGGCCCAGCCCACCTCCACCGTCGTCTCCTTCACCTGTTCACCGAGGGTGCGCTGGAGGCAGCGCGTGCGTCCGCGCCGCGGATGGCCACGCGGCGGCCATCCGCCGCATCCCCGGCGCATATTAGGTCACCCTCCACACCCTTCGGAACCCTAGCCCCCTCATTTTCTTCCTCCTCGAGCCGTTCCGCTCGATTTGCTCAATCTCGAACGCCATCGCCACCACTGCCTCGTCGCCGTCGTGGCCAATGGCCTCCTTGCCGACCAGGAAGAGGCCAAGAGAAGCGCCCTCGTCGCCTTCGTCGACTACACCACCGAATCGGGGCGGAGGAGCTGCAGCAACGGCGCCCGCGCCCGTTCCCCCTCGCCGGAATCTGCCTCGGCCGCGGCCTCGATCCGCCGTCGACCGAGCCTCACCGGCCCCCTCGACCTCCTCCGGCTGCCCCGAGTCGCTCCTCGTCCCCGATGTGAGCAGCAACTTCGTCTTCCCCCGTCTCCCCCTTTCCCCTTCGCATCCAGTGCCTTAGGCCATCGTCACCGTCGCGCCCCAGCTCCCGGCCATCGCGCTCGTGGCCGTGCCTCCCCACCCTCCTGTCGCGCTCCGCCCTGCTTCCCCTGCTGCGCCGCGGCCGCCGAGTCTCCCCACCGCGCCCCGGCGCGTGCCCCCGCCTGCGCCGCTGCCGCCGCCGGCCGCCTCTGCCCACGACCGCGCGCGCCACTCGACTCCCTGGCCTCGCCGCAGCCCCGCGCGCTGCCTGTTGCTGCTGCCGTCGTTGCCTGCTCACGCCACTTCCGAGCGAGCCGTCTCCAGCCGCCTCCGGCCGCCGCCGCCCGCCGTTCCGCTTCCCCCCTCGCGCCCGCGCCCTTCCCTGGTAGCTCCCGTGCTGGCCTCGGCAGTGGCCGTGGCCATGGCCATGTGCCTGCGTGATGTGCGTGTGTGCACATGCAAGTGCACGTATGTGCCTCTGGCACATGGGGCCATCCCAATTAGTTAGTGCTAACATGTTTAGTTAGCCTGGTGTATCAATGGCATGTGGACCCTATTTGTTAAATTAAAATGCTATAGATATCATAGTCTATGACATCCGGGACCCGTTGTTACTATTCATCAATTGACTAGTCAAATATTGACAGGGTCAACTCTGCCACTGGACCCCACTGTCAGTCACACAACCTTTCTGCTGGGTACATTCCTGGGTACCTATAGCAAACTTTCCTGTTTAATTCGAAATAATAAATAATTTCAGAAAATCATAAAATCTTTATAAATTCGTAGAAAATAAACCGTAGCTCGGATCGAAAAACTTTATATATGAAAGTTGCTCAGAACAACGAGACGAATCCGAATACGTAGCCCGTTCATCCGCCACACATCCCTAGCATGGCAAACACACAACTTTCCCCCTGCGGTTCATCTGTCCAAAAACACGAAACACTGGGATACTTTCCTCGATGTTTCCCCCCTTCATCGGTATCACATCCTACCGCGTTAGGGCACACCTAGCACCGCTCGTAGTCATGTCATGCATCGTCATGCTTATGTTTGCATTATATTTATTATTTCTTCCCCCTCTTCTCTCCGGTAGACTACGAGACCGACGCCGCTGCTGCCCTAGTTGACTACGGTGTTGACGACCCCTCCTTCTTGCCAGAGCAACCAGGCAAGCCCCCCCTGATCACCAGATATCGCCTATTCCTTCTCTCTACTGCTTGCATTAGAGTAGTGTAGCATGTTACTGCTTTCGGTTAATCCTATTCTGCTGCATAGCCTGTCATTGTTGCTACAATTGTTACCTTTACCTGCTATCCTAATGCTCAGTATAGGATGCTAGTGTTCCATCAGTGGCCCTACACTCTTGTCCGTCTGCCATGCTATACCACTGGGCCGTGATCACTTCGGGAGGTGATCACGGGCATATGCTATATACTTTATACTGTTACATTACTTATGATACTGTTCGGAGATGGGGGCTGAAGGGGCAGGTGGCTCCATCCCGGTAGAGGTGGTCCTGGGTTCCCGATGGCCCCCGACAGGGCAGGTTGAGGCCACCTAGGAGAGAGGTGGGCCTGGCCTTGGTCGGCGTCCGCAGATACTTAACACGCTTAACGAGATCTTGGTATTTGATCTGAGTCTGGCCACTGGCCTATACGCACTAACCAACTACGCGGGAACAGTTATGGGCACTCGGCGTCGTGGTATCAGCCGAAGCCTTCGTGACGTTAGCGACTGAGCGGCGCGCGCCGGATTGGACCGTAAGCCTGCGCTTGTATTAAGGGGGCTAGGTCTGCTTCCGGCCGCGTTCGCAACGTGCAGGTGTGCAAAGGGCCCAGACCCCTGCGCCATAGGATTTAGACTGGCGTGCTGACCTCTCTGTTGTGCCTAGGTAGGGCTGCGACGTGTTGATATTCCGAGGACGGGCATGACCCAGGAAAGTGTGTCCGGCCAAATGGGATCGAGCGTGTTGGGTAATGTGGTGCACCCCTGCAGGGAAGTTTATCTATTCGAATAGCCGTGATCTTCGGTAACAGGACGACTTGGAGTTGTACCTTGACCTTATGACAACTAGAACCGGATACTTAATAAAACACACCCTTCCAAGTGCCAGATATAACCCGGTGATCGCTCTCTAATAGGGCAATGAGGAGAGGATCGCCGGGTAGGATTATGCTATGCGATGATACTTGGTGAACTTACCATCTACTCTCTTCTACATGCTGCAAGATGGAGGCTGCCAGAAGCGTAGTCTTCGATAGGACTAGCTACCCCCCTCTTATTCTGGCATTCTGCAGTTCAGTCCACCGGTATGGCCCCTTTACACATACCCATGCATATGTAGTGTAGATCCTTGCTTGCGGTTGCTTTGCTCCCCCTTTTCCCCCTTTTCCTTTCTTCCTGGTTGTCGCAACCAGATGCTGGAGCCCAGGAGCCAGACGCCACCGTCGACGATGACTCCTACTACACTGGAGGTGCCTACTACTATGTGCAGGCCGCTGGCGACGACCAGGAGTAGTTTAGGAGGATCCCAGGCAGGAGGCCTGCGCCTCTTTCGATTTGTATCCTAGTTTGTGCTAGCCTTCTTAAGGCAAACTTGTTTACTTATGTCGGTACTCAGATATTTGTTGCTTCCGCTGACTCGTCTATGATCAGGCACTTGTATTCGAGCCCTCGAGGCCCCTGGCTTGTATTATGATGCTTGTATGACTTATTTTATTTTTAGAGTTGTGTTGTGATATCTTCCCGTGAGTCCCTGATCTTGATCATACACGTTTGCGTGTATGTTTAGTGTACGATTGAATCAGGGGTGTCACATTCTTCTTGAAGATCCATTTATTCTCGATGGCTTGTCGATCATCGGGCAAGTCAACCAAAGTCCACACTTTGTTCTCATACATGGATCCCATCTCAGATTTCATGGCCTCAAGCCATTTCGCGGAATCTGGGCTCATCATCGCTTCCTCATAGTTCGTAGGTTCGTCATGGTCAAGTAACATGACCTCCAGAACAGGATTACCGTACCACTCTGGTGCGGATCTTACTCTGGTTGACCTATGAGGTTCGGTAGTAACTTGATCAGAAGTTTCATGATCATCATCGTTAGCTTTCTCACTAGTTGGTGTAGGAATCACTAGAACTGACTTCTGTGATGTACTACTTTCCAATAAAGGAGCAAGTACAGTTACCTCATCAAGTTCCACTTTCCTCCCACTCACTTCTTTCGAGAGAAACTCCTTCTCTAGAAAGGATCCATTCTTAGCAATGAATGTCTTGCCTTCGGATCTGTGATAGAAGGTGTACCCAACAGTCTCCTTTGGGTATCCTAGGAAGACATATTTCTCTGATTTGGGTTCGAGCTTATCAGGTTGAAGCTTTTTCACATAAGCATCGCAGCCCCAAACTTTAAAAAACGACAACTTGGGTTTCTTGCCAAACCACAGATCATAAGGTGTCGTCTCAACGGATTTAGATGGTGCCCTATTTAACGTGAATGCAGCTGTCTCTAAAGCATAACCCCAAAACAATAGCGGTAAATCAGTAAGAGACATCTGTAAGTGCATCTAGTGCCACCCCTAGTTGGTTTTGGAGTATTGACGACAAACCTGGTTGAGCGACTAATGTGTTTGTGAGAATTGCAGGATAACACAGGTAGTAGTCCCTCATTGATTCGGTTTACCTACCGGAGATGACCCCTAAAAATGTATGAAGACATTGAATACAATGGTGGTATGTGAAGATATTCACATTGAAGACTATGACATGAGAAGGCATTGCGTGAAGACTATGGAGCGCGAAGACTTAGTTGTTTTGTTGTTTCCTTTTCTTCTTTGTTGAGTCATAGGAACCACCGTACTGTTAAGTGGGGTCCCAGTGAACAAAGTCAGAGTGACTGAAGTGATGCTCAACCAAAATCCTATGTCTTCGAGTGAAGACAATGAGAGCAAATCTTATCCAGAGCTGGATGCGTCAGCTTTACTTGTAGCCCAAGTAAAGTTGCCGCGTGTGTTTGAAATCTGACCATTGGAACATGTGTCAGTTCCTTAGTGACCCAGGGTCATTTCGGACAAATCAGGTCGGGTTGCCTAGTGGCTATAAATAGCCCACCCCCTACACCATAAATTGGTGGCTGCTTAGAGTTAGTGCACGGCTTTTGTCGTTTGAGAGCAACCCACCTCCGAAGCTTTTGAGAGAGAGAAATCCTTGTGAGGACAAAGCCCAAACACCCAGAGCCAAAGAGTGTTAGGCATCACTGAAGTCTTTCTGTCCGCGTGACCTGAAGACTTGTTACACTTGAGGACTATGAATCCTCCAGCCGGTTAGGCGTCGCGTTCTGAGCATCCAAGAGTCATTGTGGATCGCCGGTGAACGAAGTCTGTGAAGGTTTGGAAGTCTACCTTGAAGACTTACCAGAGTAATTGGGCGAGGACTGGGTGTCCTTAGCTCAAGGGGAATAAGGTGAAGACGCGGTCTTCTGAGTTAAATCTCAGCCTCCCTAACCAGACGTACAGTTGTCACAGCAACTGGAACTGGTCCAACAAATCCTGTGTCCTCAACAAGTGACTGGTTCTATCCTCTCCCTCTCTTTACTTACAGTTTGTCTTCGTGAAGTCATTGCTTGTTTGCTTTACCTATTTGTCTTCACTGTGTGACTTCTATCGTTGTTTGGCTTCGTACCATCTTCCATCCTGATCCGTACTACCTAGCTGCTATTAGTCTTCGCACTTTCACTTCATTGCATACTTGACTATGGCTTGCCTAGTGTAGTCTACCTTCCGCTGCATATCAATAGGTTCATTTCTATTGTTTGTCTTTGAAACTCTCATGTTTTGAAGACTTTCATAAAAATCGCCTATTCACCCCCCTCTAGTCGATAACTAGCACTTTCAACATCATAGATCGCACCATATCTAGTAAAGTACGATTACGACGTTCGGACACACCATTACGTTGTGGTGTTCCAGGTGGCGTGAGTTGTGAAACTATTCTGCATTGTTTCAAATGAAGACCAGACTCATAACTCAAATATTCTCCTCCACGATCAGATCACAGAAACTTTATTTTCTTGTTACGATGATTTTCCACTTCACTCTGAAATTCTTTGAACTTTTGAAATGTTTCAGACTTATGTTTCATCAAGTAGATATACCCATATCTGCTCAAATCATCTGTGAAGGTCAGAAATAGCGATACTCGCCGCGAGCTTCAATGTTCATTGGACCACATACATCGGTATGTATGATTTCCAATAAATCTGTTGCTCGCTCCATTGTTCCGGAGAACGGAGTTTTAGTCATCTTGCCCATGAGGCATGGTTCGCAAGTACCAAGCGATTCATAATCAAGTGATTCCGAAAGTCCATCAGAATGGAGTTTCTTCATGCGCTTTACACCAATATGACCCAAACGGCAGTGCCACAAATAAGTTGCACTATCATTATCAACTCTGCATCTTTTGGCTTCAATATTATGAATATGTGTGTCACTACTATCGAGATTCAACAAAAATAGACCACTCTTCAAGGGTGCATGACCATAAAAGATATTACTCATATAAATAGAACAACCATTATTCTCGGATTTAAATGAATAACCGTCTCGCGTCAAACAAGATCCAGATATAATGTTCATGCTTAACGCTGGCATCAAATAACAATTATTTAGGTCTAAAACTAATCCCGAAGGTAGATGTAGAGGTAGCATGCCGTCGCGATCACATCGACTTTGGAACCATTTCCCACGCGCATCGTCACCTCGTCCTTAGCCAATCTTCGCTTAATCCGTAATCCCTGTTTCGAGTTGCAAATATTAGCAACAGAACCAGTATCAAATACCCAGGCACTACTGCGAGCATTAGTAAGGTACACATCAATAACATGTATATCATATATACCTTTGTTCACCTTGCCATCCTTCTTATCCGCCAAATACTTGGGCAGTTCCGCTTTCAGTGACTAGTCCCTTTGCAGTAGAAGCACTCAGTCTCAGGCTTAGGTCCAGACTTGGGCTTCTTCGCTTGAGCATCAACTTGATTGCCGTTCTTCTTGAAGTTCTCCTTCTTCCCTTTACCCTTTTTCTTGAAACTGGTGGTCTTGTTGACCATCAACACTTGATGCTCCTTCTTGATTTCTACCTCCGCAGCCTTTAGCATTGCGAAGAGCTCGGGTATTGTCTTATCCATCCCTTGCATATTATAGTTCATCACGAAACTCTTGTAGCTTGGTGGCAGTAATTGAAGAACTCTATCAATGACACTATCATCAGGAAGATTAACTCCCAGCTGAGTCAAGTGGTTGTGGTACCCAGACATTCTGAGTATATGTTCACTGAGAGAACTATTCTCCTCCATTTTACAGCTGTAAAACTTATTGGAGACTTCATATCTCTCAATCCGGGCATTTGCTTGAAATATTAACTTCAACTCCTGGAACATCTCATATGCTCCATGACGTTCAAAACGACGTTGAAGTCCCGGTTCTAAGCCGTAAAGCATGGCACACTGAACTATTGAGTAGTCATCAGCTTTGCTTTGCCATACGTTCTTAACGTCATCAGCAGCATCTGCAGCAGGCCTGGCACCTAGCGGTGCTTCCAGGACGTAATTCTTCTGTGCAGCAATGAGGATAATCCTCAAGTTACGGACCCAGTCCGTGTAGTTGCTACCATCATCTTTCAACTTAGCTTTCTCTAGGAACGCATTAAAATTCAAAGGAGCAGTAGCACGGGCCATTGATCTACAACAACATAGACATGCAAAATACTATCAGGTACTAAGTTCATGATAAATTAAAGTTCAATTAATCATATTACTTAAGAACTCCCACTTAGATAGACATCCCTCTAATCACCTAAGTGATCACGAGATCCAAATCAACTAAACCATGTCCGATCATCACGTGAGATGGAGTAGTTTTCAATGGTGAACATCACTATGTTGATCATATCTACTATATGATTCACGCTCGACCTTTCGGTCTCAGTGTTTGGAGGCCATGTCTGCATATGCTAGGCTCGTCAAGTTTAACCCGAGTATTCTGCGTGTTGAGGAACGCAGTAATTTCAAAAAATATCCTACGCACACGCAAGATCCATCTAGGTGATGCATAGCAACAAGAGAGGAGAGTGTTGTCCACGTACCCTCATAGACCGAAAGCGGAAGCGTTATGGCAACGCGGTTGATGTAGTCGTACGTCTTCATGATCCGATCAATCCTTGTACCGAAAGTACGGCACATCCGCGATCTGCACACGTTCAGCTCGGTGACATCCCACGAACTCTAGATCTAGCTGAGTGTCGAGGGAGAGCTTCGTCAGCACGATGGCGTGATGACGGTGATGATGAAGTTACCGACGCAGGGCTTCGCCTAAGCACTACAACGATATGACCGAGGTGGAAATCCATGGAGGGGGGCACCGCACACGGCTAAACAATCAACTTGTGTGTTCTAGGGTTGTCGGGTGGTAGGTGCGACATATGCCAACGGGTGGCTTATCATTGTGGGAGCCAGTAAAACATCGCCGGTGCCTGGAAATGGGATGAGGCGAAGACATGCACGCCGGCGGATCTTACCCAGGTTCGGGGCTCTCCGTGGAGATAACATCCCTAGTCCTGCTCTGCGGGGTCTCCGCATGATCACTAGATCAATACAAGTTGCTACAAGCGCTCCTTGAGCTGTTTGGATAGAGGAGGAGGAAGGGCGAGCCTAGCTCTCCTTTTCTCTCTAGGTGGTGTGTGGAATTCTCTTTGATCAACCCTTTGCATGCGTGTCCCGGGGGGTTTATATAGGCCTACCCCCTAGGGGTACAATGGTAATGCGGCTGGGTGCGGGTCCCAGCCGTCAGCGTCTATGCACGCCGGCTTCTCCGCCGGTCATTGGGGCCCGCCGACTGGTGGGTCCCGCCGGCTGCCGGCCTCTTGGCCGACAGGCCGGCCCCACCGCTTGGGGGCTTTGTCGGCGGCTGGTTACTGTTGCCTCGCCTTTGATGACGAGAGCTTTGTTGAGGTAAGCGTGGCTACAGTGCCGCCGCCTTGCGGGCTCTCACTGTAGCCTTACCTCGTCTTGTCTCCTTAATGAGGCACATGTTTCGAGGGAGGGAGGTAGCCGGCTGTTAGGAGCCGGCCACACCCCTGGCCGACTAGAGGAGGCCAGGCCGCCTTCGGATGTCTCTCTGGCAAAAGGGGCCCGCCGCCTACGGGCCGTACTAGCGCCTATCGTGGGTGACATCGAGGTCAACACGGCTACAGTGCCACGCCGGACGGGGGATGGCTGGCCCGTACGGCGCCCTGTAGCCATGCCTGTTCCGGGATTCAGGGATAGTGGGCTATACTGCGGCCACGCCCCATCCTATCGCCGTTATGTGGGTACAGTCTTTAGTGGGTGCAGTCTTGGCCGGCTTCTAGGAACCGGCTTTCTTCATGGCCGGCTTCTGGGAGTCGGCTTTCTTCATGGCCGGCTTCTGGGAGTCGGCTTTCTTCATGGCCGGCTTCTGGGAGTCGGCTTTCTTCATGGCCGGCTTCTGGAAGTTGGCCCTGGGGATAGCCGGCCCGGGGAAGGCGGCCATATGCTTTGTATGCGTGAAGGCTTGAATGGCCCGATAATTTTTCAAAGAGCCAGGGGGAGTAGGTTAGGCTACCCGTGGTCATTTACTCCGACAGTAGTCCCCGAAGCTGGTTGGGCTTCGAGGCTGAGAGGAGGTCGAGAAGCTCGGTCAGCTTCTTATCTTGACGAGCCATCAGCTGGGAGCCGGTTTCGGTTGGGCGCGCCGTCTTGGCAAAAATTTTAAAGTCGGAAGGCGGGAGTCTGTTGGCGCGTGCACCGGGCCACGGGCCGGTCACTCGCCGCCTGCGAACCACGTGGCGTCCCTTGGCTGAAAAGAGCCTGCTAACCCACGCGCGCGACAAGACGTCGCCGCAGGCCGAGGGCCCACCACTCCAACGCCTGGGCACAGGCGCGGATTCTTTGTGGCCCAAAGCTGTCCGCATGTCTTCTGGCGGCAGTTTCCGCACGCCGTTAGGGCGCAGTAATCGCGGGGCGTGGGGGAGTGGGCGCAGTTAATCCCACGTTCCTCCCCATGCCTCGCCTCCTCGGCTTCGCCGCATGAGGCCATAAGTAGGGGGAGGAGGGGAAGCGGCAGACGCTTGCACGCTCCTCTCCTCTCCGCCATCTTCTTCCTTCTGCTTTCTCTCGCAGCAGTGCCTCGCTGCCGCGCCGTCCCATCAATCTTCACTCCACCCTGCAGCTTTGCCGCCGCAGGGCCGTGCTTTCTCCGCCGCCGCACCCTTCCTTGTTAGCTTCTCGCCACCATGCAGTACGGCGGGGACTGGGACGGCTCCAACGTCCATATGGACAACATCGAGTTCCTCCGCAAGACGCGGCGGTTGCCCGGCGCGGACCAGGTGCGGGTCCGTCTCGCACCTGCGAAGGAGATCACGCCGGCGCCGGAGGAAGGCGAGCGGGTAGTCTTCCGCTCGCACTTCCTGCGCGGCATGGCTTGCCGGCGAGCGCTTTCTTCCGCTCCTTCCTCGAATTCTATCAACTCCAGCCGCACCACCTCACTCCGAACACGGTGGTGCTGCTGTCCGCCTTCGTCACCTTGTGCGAAGGCTTTCTTGGCGTTCTCCCCACCCTCGAGCTCTGGGGGGAGTTCTTCCAATCGAAGCTGGGCACCCGCATGCAGGGCGTGCCGGCCCAGAGCGGCGCCTTCATCGCGATGCGGAGGCCGGCGGCCGACAACCCCTTCCCCGTCATCACGTTAATCCAGTCGGTGAAGCTCTGGCAGAAGTCATATTTCTACGTGAAGAACGTCGCCCCACAAGGCGACTACGTCAACTTGCCGGCTTACGTAGCTGGCCCGCCGGCTGGGAGGCGGCCCCAGTGGTCCTATCGGGCCGTGACGCTGTCGCAGGCTGGAGCCGCGGCCGTCGCCCGACTGCGGGTGATGATCCAGTCAGAGGGCCTGGTTGGATCCGACTTGCTGGCCGCCTTCGTCGCGCGCCGGGTGCTTCCGCTTCAGAGCCGCCCTCACCTGATCTGTCAGATGAGCGGCCAACTCGATCCGAGTCGGATGTGCACCAAGGACATGCCGCATGAAGAGGTGGCCCATATGGTGAATTATCTTGCGAACTGCAAGCTCTCCGCGGAGGGGCGGTTTGGCAAGGAGCCATATTCCCGTGCACATCCGCCGCCCACGGTATGTTCTCTTTTTCCCTTTCTTCTCTTAGTTTTGTCGCCGAGTTCCTCTTCGCCGACTCTGACCAGTCGGCACGCCTTGGCAGAGCCCTCTCCTTCGACAGGCAACCGGGTCAGAGACGGGGCGCCGATTCCTCCCCGACCGGGCGGAGCATGACCTGGAAGACCATGACTTGGGGGCGGCCGCCATGGATGAAAACACCGAGGCGGATGGCGGCGAAGTCGGCGGCGAGGCAGGCGGCTCCGGGCTCGGAGCCAGCTTCGACGACTGGCCGAATGACGACGAGGCGGAAATCATCCCACGCTGCCAGCCGGCGCCCGGCCACGGCGTGGGTTCCTCCGCCGCGCCGCCTGCCCGGGGCAGCGGGCAAAAGCGCCGGGCCACGTCGGGCTTGTTCGGCAGTCGGCCGAAGAAGCCCAAGGGCGGGGCGGCGGCGACCAGGCGGGATGAGGCGGCCGCGAAGGCGGCCCGCTTCCGCAAGGTGGTGAAGCAGCCGCAGACGGTGTCGGCGTAAGTGTATATTCCTTTGTATATTCTTTCTTCTTTTCTTGGTGATTTCTGAATCCTTGTCCTTTCTCGAAAATCAGGGCTCCGCTTTCGCTCGAGCGGGTTGCTGCCGCCTCCATCGTTGGATCGCTGGGAGGATCCGGGAGCACCCGCCGCGTGGACCCCCGCGCTGAGCTTCAGGCGGTGACGGAGCGAAACGCGCGGGAGGCGCGGGAGGCGGAGGAGTTGAGGGCGGCTGCCGCCAAGGCGGCACAGGAGGAGGAGGCGGCGAAGGCGCGCGCCGACGCAGCGGCCAAGGCCCAAGCGGAGGCAGCGGCTGTGGCAATAGCAAAGGGGGCCTTGCTCGTCACCCCTCTGCATGTCGCGGCGCCCGAGGTCCCGGAGACCCCGCCGGAGGAAGCCGGCCGCGACCAGCCGGGGTTGGAGAGGGAGGACGACATTGTCGTCCCGAAGAGGGAGGCGGCACCGGCCCCGCCGACTGGGGCGGCTCAAGGCAGCCGGCCTAACATGCCGCCTGCGCAACCGGCCGGCCGCGAGGACGAACCTGGTGGTCCAGTCGCCATCGCGCCAGCGCGCGGGGAAGGCCGCATCGGACCCGGAGAAAGCCGCGGGCTCCGGCTCGTCGGCCCGGGACGTGGAGGCGGCCAGCGCCAGCTCGGGGTGGACGCCGGGTGGAGGGACGGCCGTGGTGAACGTGGCGGCGCAGGACGTCCGGAACCGGCTTCAGTCCCAGGCTGCGGCGCTGAGGAAATACAACGATGAGTTCCTTGCGACGCGAGCGGCCATTCGGGGTAGTCTTCCTATTTTTGCTTTTTTGATCTTGGTTTCTTCCGTGGGGGCGCGTCAGCGCACCCACTGGGTGTAGTCCCCGAGTTCCGAGTCGGCTGCTGAGCAGTCATCTTGGAACTTCTTAGCGGGCTTTGTTTTGCTATCTTGTTCTCATTCGCTCCTCTGCCTGACTTTGCAGGACTACCACAACCTCCGCGCGGCTGCCTTCAACTCCCAGGCTCGGGAGCTGACCCAGAAGAATGCTGACCTATCTGAGAGCCGGGGTAAGTGCTTCGTCTTTTATCTTACGTGGGGGCGCGTCAGCGCACCCACTGGGTGTAGTCCCCGAGATTCGGGCCGACTGCTGAGCAGTCGGGTCGGATCTTCCTTGACGACTTCTTCCTTATTGCTTCTTTCTTTTCTGCCATCCCTGTAGCGGCCAACGCCAGTCTGAGGGAGCAGCTGGGCGGGGCTCAGGCTGCCCTCCGTGTTAAGGAGGCCGAGTTTGGTGCCTTGGCACAGGAGCGTGACCGCCTGGCCAAGAGGTTGGCTGACCAGGAGAAGAGCCACAAGGCGGCCCTGAAGGCGGTGCAGGACAGCGAGGCCGCCCTCCAAGCCGAGTATGAGACAGAGGCGGCCAGCTGGGCTGAAACGAAGCAGACGCTGATCAACGACTATGGCCAGATCAAAGACTTGGTTGACGGTAGGCCGCCTTCTTCTTCGTCCTTGCTTGCCGCTTGCCGTTTGGCTCATTTTCTGACTTGGTGTTTTTCTCTTCTTTCTCTTTCTTTCTTGCGCAGAGTACTTCCCTGGCTACTCTACCGCTGCCAACCAGGTCGTCGAGGCCCACCGCGAGGCACGAAGGCAGGGTGGCGCCGAGATCGCGCCGAACGCTCACCAGTCGCTGGAGGAGCAGCTCTTGGCGATTCAGGCCCGCCTCCAGCCGGCTCATCGCATGCTCCGCCGGCTTCAGCATGTTGGGGCGCAGGTGTTGGCCGCTCTCTAGCCTGGTGAGGTGATTCCCCGCACCCCCAGTCGGACTGCCGACTGGCTGGAGGTGGCGGTCGGCCGCTTCGAGGCCTGGAAGACTTCTGCGGCTTGGTCCGGCGCCAGGCGGGCGCTGGAGTTCGCCAAGGCCTGGTATCCCGAGCTGAGTCTGGACCAGCTGGCCACCTGGCGGCAGGAGGCCGGCACGGAGCTGGAGCTGGCGCGGCCGGCTATCATCCAGCGGGCTTCGGCGATTGCCGACTACACCGACACCAGCGCCTTCGCTCCTGAGGTGAACGACAACGGCGCTACCCAGCCGGAGGAGTGGTTCGGGCTGAACCCGGCAGACGGCGAGGACTCGGCGGAGGAGATCGACTCCAGCGACGAGGGCGAGGAGGAGGAGGAGGGTGAAGACGCCGTGCCAGATGGTGGAGCGGCCGGTCAGCCTCAGCTTGACCGTGCCTCCAGCAACAAGGCACGCGCGGGTGCACCGCCTGCAGCCGGCGATGATCAAGCCGAGACCCGCCAACCGGCCACTCCTCCAGCCGGCGGCGCCGTCTCCACCGACCAGCCCGGCTCCCCTGCTGCGCCCTTAGTCTAATCTGCTGCCTCTACTTTCCTGTTTCACCATTCTTGGAACAGTATTTTGTCAAGTTTGCACAATTCCACCCACTGGGGGTGTATTCGAACTATATTGACTGCCGACCTGTTGGGGGCCTTATGAGTGTAAATATAATTATGCATGCGTTTGGCTTTCCCTTGTTCTTTGCTTTTCATCCTTCGGCTGTTTCCTTTGCCGCCCTCCCTTGGTTGCCGCCTTCCCAGCCGGACAGCTGCTCTGCAATCTGTGGCTGGGGAGGTGCTTGGGAGGGCAAGTACTCTAGCTTTGTTGGATTATAGCGAAGTGATTGGGAGGCCGGCCAGCCGGCTGTTTTGACAGCCAGTAGGCGTGGTTGGAGGCCGTCTTTGTGTTATATAAGTTCGTTAGTCCTTAGCCGTTTTTCGTGTGGGCATCCTTTCTGCCTTTGGCTCTTGCCAGTCGGACAGTCGGTTCTTCGAGCTGCGACTTTCGACAAGAGAGGGCTCGGGAACCGACACACTACTTGCCTGACTTCAGGTAGAACTTTTAATATAACTTAAGGCGGCCAGTCCCCGGGCCGACTAGTCGAACCCGGTGCCAGACAAAAAATCAAATGTAATAATACATTCATGAGTATGACACTCGTCATTCATAGATAAAGGAGGGCAGTTCCCGAGTGTGCCTCGGGGGGCCCGTTTGTCTCATATTTAATATAAAAACGGTAGCATGATACATACTGCTTTCAACTGTAAAATCTTCTCAGGAGGTTTGCGTTCCATGGTCGTTCCGACTCCTTGCCGGAATCATCCCTCTTGCGTGCTCTTGGCTTCTGTGCGTCGATCAGGTAGTAGGAGTCGTTGCCTAGTGCTTTGCTGACGACGAAAGGACCTTCCCAAGGGGCCGAGAGCTTGTGCTGGCCGGCTGTTCGCTGGATCAGCCGGAGCACAAGGTCGCCCTCTTGGAAGGATCTTTGCCTGACCTTTCGGTTGTGGTAACGGCGGAAACCCTGCTGGTAGATGGCTAACCGGCTGAGTGCTAACAGCCGGCCTTCTTCCAGCAGGTCGACGCCGTCTTCTCGTGCTTCCTTGGCCTCCGCCTCCGTGTACATGGTGACCCGAGGTGAGTCGAACTCGATGTCAGTTGGGATGACAGCCTCGGCACCATACACAAGGAAGAACGGAGTGAAGCCGGTTGACTTGTTTGGGGTAGTACGCAGACTCCAGAGGACAGCCGGCAGCTCGTCGAGCCAGCAGCCGGCCGAGCGCTCCAGTGGTACGACCAGTCAGGGCTTGATGCCGGAAAGGATGAGGCCGTTTTCTCGCTCGACCTGGCCGTTTGACTGCGGGTGGGCAACGGACGCTAAGTCCAATCGGATGCCCTGTGTCGCGCAGAAACGTGCCAGGGCTCCCTTGGCAAAATTTGTGCCGTTGTCGGTGATGATGCTGTGCGGCACACCATACCGAGTAGTGATGTCGGCAATGAATGTCACGGCAGTCGGCCCGTTCAGCTTCTTGATCGGCTTCGCTTCGATCCACTTGGTAAATTTGTCCACGGCGACAAGCAGATGTGTCAAGCCGCCGCGGGCTGTCTTGAATGGGCCCACCATGTCCAGCCCCCAGACGGCAAAAGGCCAGGTGAGGGGGATGGTCTTGAGTGCAGAAGCCGACAGGTGTTGCTTGGAACTGAAGACTTGGCATCCTTTGCAGCATTTGACTATCTCTTTGGCGTCTTCCAAAGCAGTCGGCCAGAAGAAACCATGGCGGAAAGCTTTGGCCACAAGTGATCTTGAGGCTGCATGGTGGCCGCATTCGCCTTGGTGGATATCCTTGAGGATTGCTACACCCTTCTCTGGCTCGACGCAGCGCTGGAAGACTCCAGTGACGCTGCGCTTGACAAGTTCTCTGTTTATTATAGCATATGCTCCGGCTCGGCGTTGCACTAGTCTTGCCGAGATCTCATCAGTCGGCAGCTCTCTGTTGACTAGGAAGTTGAGGATGGGCTGGGCCCATGATGGAGCTGTGACTTCTTCTACTGTTAGTACGGCCACTGTGACTCGGGTGGGTGGGCTGGGTGGTGGAGAGTTGGAGTCGGCCACCGCTTCTTGTGTCGCTGCAGCCCCCGTGCCGACTGCTGCAGTCCCCGGGCCGGGTTCTGAAGTCCCCGAGCCGGGTGCGACTACGGCAGTCCCCGGGCCGCTTGTCGAAGTCCCCGAGCCGCCTGCTGGGTTCCTCCAGTCGGATCCGGCTGCATCGGGGGCGGGCGGTACGAAGATAGAGTCCGATTCTGGAGACGGCTTGATAGATGGTTTGAGGAGGCGCTGGAGAGAGACACCGGTTGGTATAGCCTGTCGGGTGGAGCCGATCCGTGCCAGGGCATCTGCTTGGTCGTTGTCGGCCCGTGGCACGTGAAGGAACTCGCACCCTTCGAAGTACCCACTGATCTGCTGGACGAGGAATCGATAGCTCGCCATGTTTGCATTCTTGGCGTCCCAGTCGCCAGATGATTGCTGGACCACCAAGTCGGAGTCGCCATAACACAGGATCCGGCGTATGCCGAGCTCTTTGGCTAGCCGGAGCCCGTGTATGAGCGCCTCGTATTCAGCCACGTTGTTGGAGGCGGCAAAGTGGATTTGCAGCGTGTATCTGAGCTTGTCGCCTTTGGGAGAGGTGAGGACGATGCCGGCTCCCAAGCCGGTGCGCATCTTGGACCCGTCGAAGTGCATCCGCCAATGAGTAGAGTCGGGAGCCGGCGGTAGGTACTGGGTCTCGGCCCAGTCGACGAGGAAGTCGGCCAATGCTTGGGACTTGATGGCGGTGCGGGGCTGGTAGAAGATTGTGTAAGGTGCAAGCGCAATGGCCCATTTAGCACCCGGCCGGATGCATCCCGGCTGCCTATGATCTCGGCAAGCGGGGCGGTGCATACGACCGTGATGGGATGCTCTTGAAAGTAGGGCTTCAGCTTCTTGGCGGCGAAGTACACTCCATAGCACATCTTCTGGTAGTGTGGGTAGTTTTGCTTTGAGACGGATAGTACTTCGCTTAGATAAAATACCGGCCTCTGGACTAGCTGGGCTCGGCCTTCTTCTAGGCGCTGGACCACGACGACTGTACTGACCACTCGGCTAGTTGCGGCAATGTAGAGGAGCATGGGCTCCTTCTCAGTCGGCGCCGCCAGGACAGGTGGAGTGGTCAGCATCTTCTTCAACTCATGGAAGGCTTGGTCTGCTTGGTCATTCCACTCGAAATGAGTGGATTTCTTCATGAGTTGGTACAGGGGGAGAGCCTTCTCTCCTAGCCGGCTGATAAAGCGGTTTAGGGAGGCCAGGCACCCGGTGAACTTCTGTATGTCTCGCAACTTGGTGGGAATCTCCATTCTCTCAATGGCCTTGATCTTCGCAGGGTTGCACTCAATGCCGCGTTCGGAGTCCAGAAAGCCTAGAAGCTGGCCGGCTGGTACTTCGAACACGCATTTCTCGGGGTTGAGCTTGATCTGGAATCGGCGCAAGTTGGCAAATGTTTCTTTGAGGTCTTCCAGCAGGGTGCCGCGTTTTTCTGTCTTCACCACAATATCGTCTACGTAGACGTGGGCATTTCTGCCGAGTTGCTTGAGGAGGCATTTCTGCATGCAACACTGAAAAGTGGCACCGGCATTCCTCAAGCCGAATGTCATAGTCAGGTAACAGAAAGCTCCGAATGGTGTGATGAAGGCGGTCTTTAGGCGGTCTGCTGGGTCCAACTTAATCTGGTGGTATCCTGAGTAGGCATCCAAGAAACTCAACAGCTCGCATCCGGCTGTGGAGTCTATTACTTGATCAATCCGTGGCAGAGCAAACGGATCTTTGGGGCAGGCCTTGTTGAGGCTAGTGTAGTCTATACACATACGCCATTTGTTGTTCTTCTTCAACACCAAGACTGGGTTGGCAAGCCACTCTGGGAAAAACACTTCCATAATAAAGCCGGTGTCAAGGAGCCTGGCTATCTCTTCTCCTACGATTCTTCTCTTCTCTTCGGACAGTCGGCGGAGAGGCTGCTTGACCGGCTTTGCGTCCGCTCGGACGTGTAACTTGTGCTCGGCGAAATCCTTCGGAACACCCGGCATGTCCTTTGGGGACCATGCAAAGATGTCTCGATTCTCACGGAGGAAGTCGACGAGCTCGCCTTCCTATTTACTGTCCAGGTTTGCACCAATGACTACAAACCTCTCCGGGTTCTCCGGGTCCAGAGGTATTTTCTTCGTCTCCTTGGCCGGCTGGAAGGAGCCCTGCGCATCATATTCCTTGGGGTTGGGGGACAAAGCCGGCTGTTTGCCGGCCATGACCACAACTCGCTCCAGCATCCTCTTCTCTTCTGCCACTACGAGGGACTCGGCCAACCGGCTACTGGCTGCAGCGCACTCGATGGACTTTTTGTAGTCGCCGGCTACAGTGATGATCCCCTTCGAGCTCGGCATCTTCATCTTCAGGTAGGCGTAGTGGGGCATAGCCATGAACTTGGCCAGAGCAGGTCGGCCAAGCAAGGCGTGGTAAGGGCTTTCCAGATCCACTACCTCGAACCAGATTGCTTCTCGGCGAAAGTGATCCTTGTCTCCGAAGAGAACATCCATCTTGATCTTGCCGATCGGGGAACAGGACAGGCCGGGTACGATGCCATGGAAAACGGTCCGGCTTGGCATGAGCTGCTTCGCCTTGAGGTTCAACTTCTCCATGGTGTCGCGGTACAGTATGTTGATACTGCTTCCGCCATCAATCAGAACGCGGGAGAATCAGGCAGCCCGCCTCTCTGGTGCGAGGGTGACATCCAACACCAATGCGTAGGAGCCAGGGGACGGCATCACCTCTGGGTGATCGGCCCGGCTCCAATTGATAGGCCTTTCGGACCAATGCATGAACTCGGGGCTGCTGGAGGCGACTGCGTTGACCTCTTGGTGCTGTCGGCGCCGGCTGCGCTTGTCTTCAACCTGGCACGTGAAGACGACGTAGGCGGCGTGCTCATCAGGGAACTCATCTTGAATGGCTCCGACTGCTGGTCGAGCAGCCGGATGCTGGGGGGCTGGAGGCGGCGGGCCGGGAGGTGGAGGCGGCACCAGCCCCTCGCCCTTGGAGATCCGGGTGAGCCAGTGGCACTTTCGGGTCGTGTGGTTGGATGGCTTCGCGCTGCTGTGGAACTTGCAGGGGGCATCGAGAGTCTGCTCGTAGGAGAAGGCCGGCTGCCAAGCCGGCCTGCCGCCCTTTTTCTTGGGAGCAGGCCGCTCTTCGGGCTGCTCGTCTTCGACTGTGGCTACCTGCCGACTGGTGGAAGGCGGCATAGGGGCCTTGCGCTTGTGGTCATTCTGGTAGGGGCGCCGATTGGAGTCGCCAGCCGGCGTCTTAGGAGCCGTAGCGAGCACCTTCCCAGAGGCGTCCACTCGGAGCTCGGTCTTCATCGAGGAGTCGGCTGTGGCGTACTTGTCTGCAATGACCAGCAGCTCGTCGAGGGTAGCCGGCTCATCGCAGAGGAGTCGGTGCTTGAGGAGGGTGCCCTCTCGGCACCCGGCGGTGAAGTATTCGATGGCCTGCACCTCGTGCACCCCCTCGCAGGAGTTGCGGAGCTCGACCCACCGCGTGAGGTAGTCGCGGGTCAATTCGCTGGGCCCTTGGACGCATAAGGAGAGCTGGCGGGGCTTGGGAGGCCGCTTGTACGTGCTGGTGAAGTTGCGGACGAAGACTTCCGTGAAGTCCAGCCAGCTGTTGACGCTGAAGGGCTTGAGGCTGTTGAGCCAGGTGCGCGCCGTGCCTTGCAGCATGAGAGGGACATACTTCACGGCTACGCGCCTGTTGCCGTTCGCTATGCTGACAGCGGTAGAGTAGTCGATGAGCCAATGTTCCAGCTTCACAGAGCCGTTGTACTTGGGCGTGTCTCTGGGGAGCGAGAACCCTTTGGGGAAGGGCTCGTCGCGGATGCGGGGGCCAAAGCATGGCGGGCCGACATCGTCTTCTTCTTCTAGCGCCAGGGATCGAGCTAGGCGGTCGATCCGGTGGCGGGCGTCGTTCTCACCGACTCCTTCGCGGTGGCCCAGTCGGCCACCGAGAGTCGGATGTGTGACAGGCGGCGGGGTGGGATGTCTCTCCCCACGAGGCGGGGGAGGAGGCAGATTGCCTTGGCGCTCCACCGCCCGAGGGCGGCCTTTCGCGTCACGCTCGATGGTGATTCGAGTTTGGATGCGGCTAGCAGCTGGCTCCTTGTCTTTCCTTGCGCGGGCGCCGCTCGCGGTCGGCGACCGGGATGTCGCGGCGTGCTCTCGGCGTGGGGGAGGATTCTCAGCGCGGGCGCCGGCTTCATGTCGTTCTGCGGCCGCGTCGATTAGCCGCTGGATGCGCCTTGTCATGTAGGGGAGCTCATCGCCCCCCAGCCCATTCAGCTCTTCTGCGGCCGCCTGAGCGGCTCGCAGATTCTCGAGCGGTGTGGCGTAAACGGGGCGGTCCACCCCCAGCATGCTGGCGATGGCCGCGCCGCGCTTCTTGACGAGGCCGACTCGGCTCGGCCCGCCGTGAGGCGGCGTACCAAAAGCGGCGCGGTCGACTTCGCGCTGGTGGGCCTCAGTGAGGCGTCTCATGGAGGCTATCTTCTGGCCCTCCGCGATGAGGGCGAGACGACGTGCCTCCAGGGTCTCGGCGTCGGCATCGGCCAGGATGGGGACGGACAAGTCATGCATCGCCGCCTGTAGGGCGTCGTGGGCGTTCTCGCCCGAGTCAGCGACGTGGCTGATGACCAGCACCTCAGTGACAGCGTTGCTGCCGCTGTCAGCTCGAGGGAGAGGGTCATCGAAGACTACCACATCGGAGGGGTAGGCACCGAGCGATGCCGTGTTGGAGTCGACAAGCATCGGGTCGGTGGAGCCGACCGACTCCAAGTCCACAGCAAGCTCGCTGGAGACATGAAGCTGGTCGAGGAGGCTGACGAGGCGGCTCTCGGGGCAGTCCGTGCCCGCGTCGGACGCGGGCTCGTCGGAGATGCGAGTCTCGCCAAGACGATCGGCGAGGCAGCTTGCTGCGCAGGCGTCGTCGACGCTTAGCAGCGCGTCGGGGCAAGCGCCATCGGGCGCAGCAGGCTGGCTGCGCTCGCGCGCGAGGAAAAGGGTTCCCGTCCAGAACAGGTCTCCGGACGACGGTGCACCTGGCCCCACGGTGGGCGCCAAATGTCGGGTGGTAGGTGCGACATATGCCAAGTGGCTTATCATGGTGGGAGCCAGTAAAACATCGTCGGTGCCTGGAAACGGGATGAGGCGAAGACATGCACGCCGGCGGATCTTACCCAGGTTCGGGGCTCTCCGTGGAGATAACACCCCTAGTCCTGCTCTGCGGGGTCTCCGCATGATCACTAGATCAATACAAGTTGCTACAAGCGCTCCTTGAGCTGTTTGGATAGAGGAGGAGGAAGGGCGAGCCTAGCTCTCCTTTTCTCTCGAGGTGGTGTGTGGATTCTCTTTGATCAACCCTTTGCATGGGTGTCCCGGGGGGTTTATATAGGCCTACCCCCCAGGGGTACAATGGTAATCCGGCTGGGCGCGGGTCCCAGCCGTCAGCGTCTATGCACGCCGGCTTCTCCGCCGGTCATTGGGGCCCGCCGACTGGTGGGTCCCGCCGGCTGCCGGCCTCTTGGCCGACAGGCCGGCCCCACCGCTTGGGGGCTTTGTCGGCGGCTGGTTACTGTTGCCCCGCCTCTGATGACGAGAGCTTTGTTGAGGTAAGCATGGCTACAGTGCCGCCGCCTTGCGGGCTCTCACTGTAGCCTTACCTCGTCTTGTCTCCTTAATGAGGCACATGTTTCGAGGGAGGGAGGTAGCCGGCTGTTAGGAGCCGGCCACACCCCTGGCCGACTAGAGGAGGCCAGGCTGCCTTCGGATGTCTCTCTGGCAAAAGGGGCCCGTCGCCTACGGGCCGTACTGGCGCCTGTCGTGGGTGACATCAAGGTCAACACGGCTACAGTGCCACGCCGGACGGGGGATGGCTGGCCCGTACGGCGCCGTGTAGCCATGCCTGTTCCGGGATTCAGGGGCAGTGGGCTGTACTGCGGCCACGCCCCATCCTATCGCCGTTATGTGGGTACAGTCTTTAGTGGGTGCAGTCTTGGCCGGCTTCTGGGAACCGGCTTTCTTCATGGTCGGCTTCTGGGAGTCGGCTTTCTTCATGGCCGGCTTCTGGGAGTCGGCTTTCTTCATGGTCGGCTTCTGGAAGTCGGCCCTGGGGATAGCCGGCCGGGGGAAGGCGGCCATATGCTTTGTATGCGTGAAGGCTTGAATGGCCCGATAATTTTTCAAAGAGCCAGGGGGAGTTGGTTAGGCTACCCGTGGCCATTTACTCCGAGAAGGGTGCCCCCCTCCCCACGTATATAAAGGAGGGAGGGGGAGGCCGGCCCTCCTTGGCGCGCCCCCAAGAGGGGAATCCTACTAGGACTCCAAGTCCTAGTATGTTTCCACCAAAAGGGAGAGAGGGGGAAGGAAGGAGAGGGAGAGGGGGAAAGGAAAGGGGGGCGCCGCCCCCCCTTCCTTGTCCTATTTGGACTCAAGGGGGAGGGGGCGCGCGGCCTGCCCTGGCCGCCCCTCTCTCTCTCCACTAAGGCCCATCGAGGCCCATTAGTGCCCCCCGGGGTTCCGATAACCCTCCGGCACTCCGGTTTTATCCGAAACCTCCCGGAACACTTCCGGTGTCCGAACATAGCCGTCTAATATATCAATCTTTATGTCTCGACCATTTCGAGACTCCTCGTCATGTCCGTGATCACATCCGGGACTCTGAACTACCTTCAGTACATCAAAGCACATAAACTCATAATACCGATCGTCATCGAACGTTAAGCGTGCGGACCCTACGGGTTCGAGAACTATGTAGACATGACCGAGACTCGTCTCTGGTCAATAACCAATAGCGGAACCTGGATGCTCATATTGGTTCCTACATATTCTACGAAGATCTTTATCGGTCAAACCGTAAAACAACATACGTTGTTCCCTTTGTCATTGGTATGTTACTTGCCCGAGATTCGATCGTCGGTATCTCAATACCTAGTTCAATCTCGTTACCGGCAAGTCTCTTTACTCGTTCCGTAATGCATCATCCCGCAACTAACTCATTAGTCACATTGCTTGCAAGGCTTATAGTGATGTGCATTACCGAGAGGGCCTAGAGATACCTCTCCGATACTCGGAGTGACAAATCCTAATCTTGATCTATGCCAACTCAACAAACACCATCGGAGACACATGTAGAGCATCTTTATAATTACCTAGTTACGTTGTGACGTTTGATAGCACACTAAGTGTTCCTCTGGTATTCGGGAGTTGCATAATCTCATAGTCATAGGAACATGTATAAGTCATGAAGAAAGCAATAGGAACAAACTAAACGATCGTCGTGCTAAGCTAACGGATGGGTCAATTCAATCACATCATTCTCTAATGATGTGATCCCGTTAATCAAATGACAACTCATGTCTATGGCTAGGAAACTTAACCATCTTTGATTCAACGAGCTAGTCAAGTAGAGGCATACTAGTGACACTCTGTTTGTCTATGTATTCACACATGTACTAAGTTTCCGGTTAATACAATTCTAGCATGAATAATAAACATTTATCATGATATAAGGAAATATAAATAACAACTTTATTATTGCCTCTAGGGCATATTTCCTTCACCTCCATCAGATGTTGTAGAAGAGTTACTTGTACATCACGTCTGCCGTGCCAGACGAGGAGGCCGTCGTGTTGTGCAGTAGTAGGCCAGAGACGACACATCGCAGCCACATTCGAGCCAACACGTGGTCTGCAACTCGAATCTCCTTCGCTCTTCAAATTTAAGTTCATATTTACTTATTTTTTTCACTGACATGTGGGTCCCACATGGATGGAGACAGAGTGAGCCCCGTTGGCACGTTGGGTTGTTTATATATATGATATCCTATATACCTAAGATAGTCATCCCGACTAACTTATCTATCTCAACATGCAAGCATATAACCTCACTATATAATTAGGAATGTGATAAAGACCCACCTCAACATGCAATTATACGTGAAAAAAGACTCACCACAACATTCAACCATGCATTAGAAATTTTTGCATTGACTTCTACTTATATTCAATAAATATCGATACAACTATACATAATCAAATAGAACAAGTCATATGTACTCCCTTCGTAGAGAAATATAAGAGTGATGTAAACGCTCTTATATTTCCTTACAGAGGGAGTATTATTTAATTTTTGTTCTCATCTTATCAAACCAAATCTATACCTAATAATAAAGTAGTTGTTGCTTCTTGCGGTACATCACGAAAATTGCCCCCAAAGTTCCAAAATATTACCCACCAATGCCACCTAAAAGTGATAAAAAATGTTTCACACAGGTGAATTCCCCACCTCAGCCGACCCATGTAGTAGAGACCTCCTATACTACGCTCTGCGTGCTGGGAGAAGACGCAGCGCGCATGTTTGGGCCGGCGCATGTCCCGGCGGCTCATTTTTTAATTTCGTTATTTATTTTTTCTTTTTTGTTTCATCCTTTTCTACTTTAAATAATTTGGGAGTTCAAACAATTCTGAAAATAAAAAAAATAAGAATTTTGAAGTAAAATGTTCAGTAAATCATAAAAGTTTGTGGAATAAAAAATGTCTGTGATTTTATAAAAAAGTGGTTGTTTATTAGAAAATGTTCGAAATTTTGAAAACAAATGTTCGGGAAACCAAAAAATGTTCATGTATTTTTTTAAATAAAATCAAACAAAATTTCACCAATTCAAAAAATCTTTATGAATGAAAAAATATCCTAAACATTCAAAAACTATTAAGAAATGGTTTATTCCTTCATAAAATATTCGCTAATTCAAAAATGATCTTGCATTTCTAAAAATGTTCGTTAAATCAGAAATATGTTCGTGAATTTCAAAATTTGTTCCACCAATTTCCAAAACAATGTTCATCCATTCTAGAAATGTTCGCCGATTCAAGAAAATTGTGAAAAAAATATTCATAATTTTAAAAAATGTTTGCAAATAGTATAAAATATTCATGAATTCAAAAAATGTTCTTGATTTTTAAAAATGTTCTAAAATTTGTAAAAGTGTTCATGAATTTGAAAAATCTTCATGATTTCAAATATGTGCACGAGTTTAAAAAATGTTCATGATTTCACGAAATTGAGAGTGATAGTTTATCTCGGTGATGCAGCAAAATGTGATCATGTCCATTGGAGATTAAATTTTTTTCACATTGCAACGCATGGTCCCTTTTGCTAGTTTTCATCAACCAATCCACGTAGTATCTTATAGAGACAAACTCCACTACAAAGACACTAATCGCTTTTTTCCTTTGCATGTGTGCTTCCACATCATCCAAATTGTTATAGCCTTTCAGTTTGTTAGCTTTGTCAGGTAGTCCATCCGATCTCAATACCGAAATTTCTCTAACTTTCAACACAGGACCGCAATTCCAAGTGCAAGGACCATCAAGTGTTTAACGACGATGACTGCGGCTCCAAGATGTTGATCTTTAGGGGCATGTGCACAAAGACTTCCCGATTGTCATCAACAAGGTCAAGCCGGTTCCGATGAGGGAGCGGTGATAGTGGCGCGTCGGCTACTGCGGCTCCAGGATGTTGATCTTTAGGGGCATGTGCATAAAGACTTTTCGGCTGTCATCGACAAGGTCAAGCTGGTTCCGATGAGGGAGTGGTGATGGCGGCACGTCGGTGACTCGTTCTAGCGGCGATAGTGGTCGTTCAAGGACTTCTGATGAACTTTGATGATAGATCTAGATCTTTTCCGTACAAGGACTGTCATTTCAAAAAAAATAATACAAGGACCATATACAGACCGTATTTTCAACATAGCGAGCAATAACAAGGGGCGATGATGGAGGGAACTTTTGGTCTATGGATGTATATACACCCTACATGGAAAAAATAATTAGACAAAAGTCAAAAAGTTCCAAAAGTATTTTGAAATACGGTTGGCATTCCATTGTACCTGTAAGAAAATTTTCACAAAATGAAAAAAACGTTGCCTTCTTTAAAAAAAGATCTGTCAAAAAAGTGTGAACAGTGATCTATAATAGCAAATAAATTTTTTTTGCCCTGAAGTCAACTCTTCGTCTATGGAGCCTCTACCACTCTTCAGATCTCACGTAGTAACCATTAAACCGTGCCCACACCGACAGGCCATGGTGGATATTTAAGGGCTGCATTCCATTGTACCTGTAAGAAAATTTCAAAGAATCTCCACGAGATGAATCCAAAATCCCCAAGCCGGGGAAGTGAAACTTTTCATAGAGCTTATGTCAACCGAGGGTCCATCAACTTCATGGTGACCGACGATCTGCGCATCGTCGATTTCTCCTTGGCCAAGAGCTTCCAGGGTCCAGGCCATATACGCCCGGCGAAGATTCCGAAGGGGGAACTTCTGGAGAAAGAGCTAGTTCTAGACAAAACTAAGGTAAGTCGAGTGAATTAGCTCGTTCTTCCTTATTGTTCAGTGTCTTGTGCTATGTTCTCAACGGCTGACTTTTTGCTGGCAATAGCAGATTCTGAAGCTACTAGGAGCTGCAATGGCTACTCGCAATGCACTCAGCAGCGTGCTCCTGCCAACACCAAAGAAGTATGCCGCAATAACCTCGACTGAAGCCACCACAGCGTCTGGCCTCCGGTTGAGGAGGAGCGCGCGACTCCGAAAGCCCATTCAGCCAGGAGGAGAGTGATCCATGTGCTGCTTGCTGCTGCTCCTCCAGAACTCTTTATCTCTGTGTGATCTACCACTACCCTTCCTTCTACCATGCGAAGCCGGGAGATGCAAAGAGGATTTTTCTTTTAGTTTTAGGATTGTCCCGTGCGAACTTGCAACCGCGTCTCTAGCTTATGTCAGTAGTAGTATATCTATATGCAGGTACAATGTGTGAACACTGTAATCTCTTGCTACTGTAACCAAAAGGACCACAAGGTTAAAAGCAGAGGCCCACAAGTTTCTCTGCTTTTAATCTCTACTTTCCCTAAAAAAACAAGTTTCTCTACTTTTAATCTCTTGCCACTAGTAAGAGGGTGCTCATATTCCCTCAAAAAAAAAAGAGGGTGCTCCTATTTGGCGCAGTGAACGCCGGACCACGACCCCGCGTGCCCTTCTGGGACGGCCCATGCGCAGGGTGGGAATCCCCTTTTTCTTTTTTCTTTTTATTCCTTTATGTTTTTTGTTTTTTCTCTTTAAAATAATTTTGGATTTCGAGAAATTTCAAAAATTCAAATTAATTGTGAATTTTAGAAATGTTCAATAAATAATTCATGTTCGTAAATTTAAAGTATATTCATGATTTTGAAAAGTTCACATATTAAAAAAAACATGAATATGAATAAAATTTCGCAAATCCAAAAACAATCATGATTTTTTTAATGTTCACAAAAATTGAGAAATATTTGTGAATTGCAAAATTTGTTCCAAAATCTTGAAAAAACCTAATCGGTTCAAAAAATGTTCGCTGATTCGAAAAATGTTCATGTTGATGGCCTACAAGACACACAAGGTATTATAATAGCTTCGTGTAAGTATTCGAATAGTAATCGTCCCAACAAAGAGCCATTTAATTTTGCATAGATGCCATTTAAGTTTGAGTATGCCCCCGCCCCCCAGGTTGAATTCTTTGCGAAGATACCCTTCAATTTTTTTTGAAAAAATTGTATAGATGCCCTGTAAATTTGTGTATCCCCCCCCCCCCCCCCCCCCCCTTAAATTCACTTGAGAATATTTTATAAATGCGTACATGAGTGCCATGAAGTATGTAAATAATCTCAGATAACGGTTAAGCAATCTACGTATATCTTCTTAATGTGTTCATGGAAGAATAAGTGGCTTGTTTAAAACTTTAAGGTGAGAGTGCCTTAGAATTAATTCCCCGCTACGACACGTTTTGTGCACATAAAATCTGATAAGTTGGGAAATTTGCAACTTGGTAAGTTATGACCAACAGAATTGTCAATAATTTTTCAATCATCCCCAAACGAGGATGGCTAAGACTATGCAGCCAAATAGGAGTACTCAATTTATTAAGATTTAGAAAACTATTGTGTATGTTAACAACATAAAGTAGGACATGTGGCATTTGCTAATATTACACGGATTTTTATCTTATATACCCAGGGGAGTGAGGCTTCCCCTTAATCACCTTAAAACTGAAACATTTCATAGTTAGATCAATAAACTAGGCTATCGGTCCTTGGTTTGGCGACCTATATATCTTGTGATGGATGCTTTGAGTGATGGCATGCAAGTTTGACTCGGAGCTCTTTTGCCTTGCTATTTTCTTCACGAATACGCAAGGTTGCGTATCATTCCATTGATAGGGTGGGAAAGAAAATACAAGGATAGCGTCTTGGGTATCGTACACACGAATGGCGGTACCTAAGCGCAAAAGTAAGCAGAGAGAAGGGGGGAAGGATGCTCAACCTCGCAAGTTACAAGTCAGGTTACAAGAATGATTCGGTCGAGCCCTGTGGCGCCTGCTATTACTGGTCAGGGGATAATATGTCTATGTGACCATGTACGTGTTAGCAAAAATGAACAAAAAAAATGACCGATCGATCTCTCACAGCTGAATGCATGAAGCCTCATCCACTAAATGCCAAAGGTATCGCACTACCCAAGCAACCCAGCTGAGAAAGGAACGACCCAAAGTAACACCTGAAAAGCTACTAGTAACGCAACCAGACACGAGGCATCCGGGCTAAAACCAGGTTGAATCCAAAAATCTGCCTAATTCTCGCCTGGATTCTAGCCTAGGTGGATGAATTCTGATAATCCGGAAAAACAAACCTAATAATCAAAATTGTACGTCTGTCTAGGTTGCGACTAGGAGGCTTAAGCACCACCTAGGTGCTAGGCGAAGGTCAACCGCCTCACTTACACCTAGCGCTTTTTTCCAACCTTGGTAAATATAACTGATTGTTGCAGCGAGAATAATAACAACATAGAAATAAAGAACATAAATTAAAAGTAGAAGGTAAAGGTGGTTTCCTGTAATATAATATAGAGATTAGGCGCAGAGAAACTTCGGATCATGGTATACATCAAGTGTGGCAGTGCGATGGTAATTTCAGTTACCTTGTATCATGAGTTTAGTATTCTGTTTGCTTGTTCAATAGGCGGATCACCATAGTTTGTAGAACTTCTCCACACGGGGTTACATTCCACACCATGGTCCTGCTTTGAAGTTGTCACAACGTGGTCGTCTCCACAATCAAGGTTATTAAACTAGAACCATGCATTCATTTTGGTGGTTCACCACTATTTCATATTGTCTTCGATTGTCGTTGATGTCCCAACCTGTCGCCACTGATTCACTAAGTAACATGTGTTACCAGTATAGGTTTTTATAGCATGTTATCTGGACCCTTAAATTGGATAACACGCAATTCACTCACCAAAGAATAACAACTTACTAGACAATCATTAGACTATAAACATGAATGACGACATATATTATAAGAACACATGAATCTTACCATTCACCTACATCTCCCACACCTAGGGGGGTTACTCATTCATCGTAGAAGAATAACCAATAATCATAGAGAATAATTCAATGAACACCATGTCGATAATTCCGTGATGATCCACAATAAGATGAAAGATTAAACGAGTCCCAATCTCCAGATGAGTATGAAAGGATTGTTGGGGAACGTAGTAATTTCAAAAAAAATTCTACGCACACACAGGATCATGGTGATGCATAGCAACGAGAGGGGAGAGTGTTGTCCACGTACCCTCGTAGACCGAAAGCGGAAGCGTTAGCACAACGCGGATGATGTAGTCGTACGTCTTCACGATCCGACCGATCCAAGTACCGAACGTACGGCACCTCCGAGTTCAGCACACGTTCAGCTCGATGACGTCACGCGAACTCTGATCCAGCAGAGCTCCACGGGAGAGTTCCGTCAGCACGACGGCGTGGTGACGGTGATGATGATGCTACCGACGCAGGGCTTCGCCTAAGCACCGCTACGATATGATCGAGGTGGAATATGGTGGAGGGGGGCACCGCACACGGCTAAGAGATCAAGAGATCAATTGTTGTGTCTAGAGGTGCCCCCTGCCCCCGTATATAAAGGACCAGGGGGGAGGAGGCGGCCGGCCAGGGGAGGGCGCGCCAGGGAGGAGTCCTACTCCCACCGGGAGTAGGACTCCCTCTTTTCCTAGTTGGAGTAGGAGCGGAAAAGGAAGGGAAGGAGAGAGGGGGAAGAAAGGGGGTGCCGCCCCCCCTCCTTATCCAATTCGGACTAGAGGGGGAGTGGGCGCGCAGCCAGCCCTATCCGCCCTTCCTCTTCTCCACTAAGGCCCATCTTGGCCCATTAAACTCCCTGGATGGTTCCGGTAACCCCACGGTACTCCGGTATATGTCCGAAACTCCCCGAAACCATTCCGGTGTCCGAACATAGTCGTCCAATATTTCGATCTTTACGTCTCGACCATTTCGAGACTCCTCGTCATGTCCGTGATCACATCCGGGACTCCGAACAACCTTCGATACATCAAAACACAAAAACTCATAATACAATCGTCACCGAAACTTTAAGCGTGCGGACCCTACGGGTTCAAGAATAATGTAGGCATGACCGAGACACGTCTCCGGTCAATAACCAATAGCAGAACCTGGATGCTCATATTGGCTCCTACATATTCTACGAAGATCTTTATCGGTCAAACCGCATAACAACATACGTTGTTCCCTTTGTCATTAGTATGTTACTTGCCCGAGATTCGATCGTCGGTATCTCAATACCTAGTTCAATCTCGTTACCGGCAAGTCTCTTAACTTGTTATGTAATACATCATCCCGCAACTAACTCATTAGTTACAATGCTTGCAAGGCTTATAGTGATGTGCATTACCGAGAGGGCCCAGAGATACCTCTCCGACAATCGGAGTGACAAATCCTAATCTCGAAATACGCCAACTCAACAAGTACCTTCGGAGACACCTGTAGAGCACCTTTATAATCACTCTGTTACGTTGTGACGTTTGGTAGCACACAAAGTGTTCCTCCGGTAAATGGGAGTTGCATAATCTCATAGTCATAGGAACATGTATAACTCATGAAGAAAGCAATAGCAACATACTAAACGATCAAGTGCTAAGCTAACGGAATGGGTCAAGTCAATCACATCATTCTCCTAATGATGTGATCCCGTTAATCAAATGACAACTCATGTCTATGGTTAGGAAACTTAACCATCTTTGATAAACGAGCTAGTCAAGTAGAGGCATACTAGTGACACTCTGTTTGTCTATGTATTCACACATGTATTATGTTTCCGGTTAATACAATTCTAGCATGAATAATAAACATTTATCATGAAATAAGGAAATAAATAATAACTTTATTATTGCCTCTAGGGCATATTTCCTTCAGTCTCCCACTTGCACTAGAGTCAATAATCTAGTTCACATCGCCATGTGATTTAACACCAATAGTTCACATCACCATGTGATTAACACCCATAGTTCACATCGTATTGTGACCAACACCCAAAGGGTTTACTAGAGCCAATAATCTAGTTCACATCGCTATGTGATTAACACCCAAAGAGTATTAAGGTGTGATCATGTTTTGCTTGTGAGAGAAGTTTAGTCAACGGGTCTGCCATATTCAGATCCGTATGTATTTTGCAAATTTCTATGTCAACAATGCTCTGCACGGAGCTACTCTAGCTAATTTCTCCCACTTTCAATATGTATCTAGATCGAGACTTAGAGTTATCCAGATCGGTGTCAAAGCTTGCATCGACGTAACTCTTTACGACAAACCTTTTGTCACCTCCATAATCGAGAAACATATCCTTATTCCGCTAAGGATAATTTTGACCGCTGTCCAGTGATCTACTCCTAGATCACTATTGTACTCCCTTGCCAAAATCAGTGTAGGGTATACAATAGATCTGGTACACAGCATGGCATACTTTATAGAACCTATGGCTGAGGCATAGGGAATGACTTTCATTCTCTTTCTATCTTCTGCCGTGGTCGGGCTTTGAGTCTTACTCAATTTCACACCTTGTAACACAGGCAAGAACTCTTTCTTCGGCTGTTCCATTTTGAACTACTTCAAAATCTTGTCAAGGTAAGTACTCATTGAAAAAACTTATCAAGCATCTTGATCTATCTCTATAGATCTTGATGCTTAATATGTAAGCAGCTTCACCGAGGTCTTTCTTTTGAAAAACTCTTTTCAAATACTCCTTTATTCTTTCCAGAAAATTCTACATTATTTCCGATTAATAATATGTCATTCACATATACTTATCAGAAAGGCTGTAGTGCTCCCACTCAATTTTTGTAAATACAGGCTTCACCGCAAGTCTGTATAAATCTATATGCTTTGATCAACTCATCAAAGCGTATATTCCAACTCCGAGATGCTTGCACCAGTCCATAGATGGATCGCTGGAGCTTGCACACTTTGTTAGCATCCTTTGGATCGATAAATGTCGGTGTGGAACGACACCTATGGGATCACAAGAATCCCTACTACGGTTGTCGGGGCGCAGGGTTGCGAGAAGAGCAGGATTAGTAATCAGCACAAGGATCGTTTACCCAGGTTCGGGCCGCGAGGATGCGTAAGACCCTAGTCCTGCTTTGGTGGATGTATTGAGTGTTCTTGAGCCCTTGACTAGCTACGGTGGCTGAGCAGTTCCAAGGAGCCAAATCCTTCTCCAGTATGCCATGGGCCTCCTTTTATAGTCGAAAGGGGTTGCCACAGTGGCACACAGGAGGTGGAAAGGCATACTGTGCTACGAGCTTATCGCTCGTATTACAGGACAAGACGCATTTAATGCGCCGTTGAGGTGTCCCCTAGCTTTATCGGGGACGGGAGCGAGGCCCGTCTCGTTCGTCGCCGCTCCTCCTTGCTTCGACACGCGCCCTGGCCAGCGATGCGTGCGGCGCCATGTAGGCAGGCAGGCAGCTGAGGTGGCGCGGTGGTAGGGTCTTCACGAAGATCTGCATGTCGCCACGCAGGCGCTGGCCAATCAGGCCTGGAAGCTGCATGTTGCCACGCAGGTGCTAGCCCAGCTGGTTGAGCTGGCAGCTGCATGCGGACGGCGGTGGAGACTTGGCTGGTGCGGGCCTGGCAGCGGCCCTGCTGGCGTCCTCGGTGAGGGTCTTGCCGGGTGGCCCGGCAAGGGTCTTGCCATGGCGCGCTGTTGTCCCCGGCAAGGATCTTGCCGGGGGTCTCGTGGCTCTCCTCGGCAAGGATCTTGCCGAGGACCGTCGTCTTTTGGTCCTCATCTGATCTTGAATATTCCTTGGTCTTGACAAAGATCTGCATGCTACCATGGAGGTGCCTCCCAAGCCCTAGTTCCAACGTGGTTGGTTGAGTTGGAACCCGTGGGCTCGAGGGTGGCTCACTCCGCTGGTGTGGGCGAGCCGCCCCGGCAAGGGTCTTGTCGGGGCTGCTGAGGCTGCCCCGGCAAGGGTCTTGCCGGGGGAGCCTGCTTCGTCCTTCTGCTTCTTTGTGTTCTTGGCCTTGGCGTTGCCTTGGATGTCTTGTACTTCGGTTTTACCTCGGTTCGCCTCCCCTGTTCTGCTTGGTGCGTCCGTGGGCGCGACTCCGACTGTCCGTGCCCAGGTAAAGGGGTACAAAGGTGCGCCCCTTCTTTTGTACACCGACAGGAGCCCGCGGGCCTGGGCCACACATAAGCGCGATACGTTGTTGGGCCAGGCCCAAAAACGGTGCGCGGGCAGGAGGGGCGGTCTTTACCGCGGTAATTTTCCGTCTGCTGCGCTTCTCCACGACCCGCGTTGAATGCGCGACGTGGAGGGGTGCGTACGTGATGCGGGCGACATGCGTGGGGCGGTTTCTGCAGGCACGCGTCATATTGCGATACAGGGGCGGCTCACGCCTTACCCATGAAGAGGGAGAGGCGTAAGGGCGCGGCCCATTTACTGAATGGGGCCAGGTCGCGGTCTTCAAGGTGTCCACACCCCACGATCACGGGGTGGGGAGAGGTCGCTTCACCCGTCCCCTTAGTTCTGCACGTTCGCCACGCGTCCTCCATGCACTTGGGGTGGCAAGCGATGGAGATGGGAAACCGGACCGTCGCTGGTTGGGGCAGCGGGTCGGTCTCGATTCCCTGCGCCTCTGGTGGCTGGATTGGCCGAGCGGGGCGGCCGAGCCCCGACCCTACCCCTTTATAAGGAGAGGGAAGGGGGGATGGCATCCCGCATTCTTCTATCTTCTATCTCCTCCTGCTTCTGCTTCTTCCTCTCATCCGTCATGGAGAAGGGGAACCCTGGTCCCTCGATGATGGCGGCGAGGGTCGCTGCTTGACAGCGTGTCCCTCCTCCTCCTGAGCCCGTGGTGGTGGAGCTGGCCGCGAGGGGAAGGGGGAGGGGGCGAGGCCGTGGGCGAGGTCGTGGAGCTCGGGGAAGAGGAGGACGGGGTGGCGCGCCGGCCTCGCCCCCGCCAATGATGCCTTTCCCCACGGAGGGCCATGTTGGAGACCAGCCCCGCGAGTTCTTCATCAGGCTGCGCCGGCCTCCGCGTCGCCATCTTCGTCTTCCCGCCCCGTTTGCCCGGGAGATGGAGCGTGACCCGCCCCAGACCCTCAGGTTGCACATGAGGGGCTGCGGGAATGGGGGCACGCGGGTCGACGTCGACTTCCCGGCTCCTCGGGTCATGTATCTCCACCGTGGATGGAAGACGTTCGCTCGCATCCACAGCCTGACGGCAGGGCTCGTCCTCTACTTCAAATTAAAGGAGGACGGGTTGCTCTCCATCAAGGTCTTCGAAGATTTTGGAACTCGCCTGAAGTGCTGCGTGGAGAGCTCCTCCGACGGAGACTCCGATGCTGGAAGCTCTTCCTCGAGCAAAAGTGATGAGGAGGACAGCGGGGCAGATGACGGGGACGAGTCCGACCAGGCGTCAGACGCCCCGCGCCTGGGCGGGTGCGACAGCAGCAGCATCTGCACCTGGCCGCTCCTCTGGTGGAGTTTCGCCGGGGGAGGGGCCAGCTCCTTGAACTTCTCGGGGCCGTCTCCTTGGGCGGCTGGCGTCGGGAGGCTGCGGAAGAGGAAGAGGGCGGGCGGCGAGGCCGTCAACTCGGAGTACGGGGACACCGATGCCTTCGTCGCGTGTCTGGCGACCTGCCGCCTCGTCTTCCAGCTCCTTTCCCAGCACCGTCATCACCGAGGTGTTCTCTGTTGGGGAACGTAGTAATTTCAAAAAAATTCCTACGCACACGCAAGATCATGGTGATGCATAGCAACGAGAGGGGAGAGTGTTGTCCACGTACCCTCGTAGACCGACAGCGGAAGCGTTATCACAACGCGGTTGATGTAGTCGTACGTCTTCATGATCCGACCAATCAAGTACCGAACGTACGGCACCTCCAAGTTCTACACACGTTCAGCTCAATGACGTCCCTCGAACACCGATCAAGCCGAGTGTTGAGGGAGAGTTTCGTCAGCACGACGGCGTGGTGACGATGATGATGTTCGACCGACGCAGGGCTTCGCCTAAGCTCCGCGACGGTATTATCGAGGTGTAATATGGTGGAGGGGGGCACCGCACACGGCTAAGAGATCTCAAGGATCAATTGTTGTGTCTCTGGGGTGCCCCCTGCCCCCGTATATAAAGGAGCAAGGGGGAGGCAGCCGGCCAAGGGGAGAGGCGCGCCAAAGGGGGGAGTCCTACTCCCACCGGGAGTAGGACTCCTCCTTTCCTTGTGGGAGTAGGAGAAGGGAAGGGGGAAGGAGAAAGAAGGAAGGGGGAGCCCCCCCTCCCTAGTCCAATTCGGACTAGCCCATGGGGAGGGGTGCGGCCACCCTTTGGGGTCTTTCTCTCCTTTCCCGTATGGCCCATTAAGGCCCAATACGAATTCCCGTAACTCTCCGGTACTCCGAAAAATACCCGAATCACTCGGAACCTTTCCGAAGTACGAATATAGTCGTCCAATATATCGATCTTTACGTCTCGGCCATTTTGAGACTCCTCGTCATGTCCCCGATCTCATCCGGGACTCCGAACTGCTTCGGTACATCAACATACATAAACTCATAATAAAACTGTCATCGTGACGTTAAGCGTGCGGACCCTTTGGGTTCGAGAACTATGTAGACATGACCGAGACACCTCTCCGGTCAATAACCAATAGCGGGACCTGGATGCCCATATTGGCTCCCACATATTCTACGAAGATCTTTATCGGTCAGACCGCATAACAACATACATTGTTCCCTTTGTCATCGGTATGTTACTTGCCCGAGATTCGATCGTCGGTATCTCGATACCTAGTTCAATCTCGTTACCGGCAAGTCTCTTTACTCGTTCCGTAATACATCATCCCGCAACTAACTCATTAGTCACAATGCTTGCAAGGCTTATAGTGATGTGCATTACCGAGTGGGCCCAGAGATACCTCTCCGACAATCGGAGTGACAAATCCTAATCTCGAAATACGCCAACCCAACAAGTACCTTTGGAGACACCTGTAGAGCACCTTTATAATCACCCAGTTACGTTTTGACGTTTGGTAGCACACAAAGTGTTCCTCCGGTAAATAGGAGTTGCATAATCTCATAGTCATAGGAACATGTATAAGTCATGAAGAAAGCAATAGCAACATACTAAACGATCGGGTGCTAAGCTAACGTAATGGGTCATGTCAATCACGTCATTCTCCTAATGAGGTGATCCCGTTAATCAAATGACAACTCATGTCTATGGCTAGGAAACATAACCATCTTTGATTAACGAGCTAGTCAAGTAGAGGCATACTAGTGACACTCTGTTTGTCTATGTATTCACACATGTATTACGTTTCCGGTTAATACAATTCTAGCATGAATAATAAACATTTATCATGATATAAGGAAATATATAATACTTTATTATTGCCTCTAGGGCATATTTCCTGCATTCTCTTGGTGCTTTTTGCTGCTCGTAGCTCGCCTAGGCGCCCCTTTTGCCCTTTCGCCTTCTTGACCTGCCTCCTGAGGAGAGGGACAAGAAAGGGATTACGGGCATCTCATCTCTTTTTTAGTTTGTAAGCCTTCGGGCCTTCGTTAAATTTAGAACTTGTAATCCCCTTGCTCATGTTTTTCGTTCCGTATGAACTGTACCTGTGTGGGATGTTTTTAATGAAAAAGGGATGTTTGCCGGGTTTTTCGTTCATGGGTGGACCCCGTGACAAGGAGCGAATCTTTGTTACTATTTAAGATAAACGTTTTTCGCCCGGCAACAGGCCTTGCCGTCCCCCTCACTTTGCTCGACCATTCTCGCGCCCTTGGCGGAGGCAGGGATGAAGTGGACTTAGGCTCCTCGCTCTATCTCCTTGCCGCCGCGGCTACAACCAAATCCGGACCCAGGAGACAATCCTTAGGTATAGGAAAAAGGGGAGCACGGTAGCCTGGAGATAAAATGAGGTTTCATATGTCCCAGTTCCATACCAAAATGCATGACAGGGGATGAAAGGCTTATCTGGATCTGCAGCCCCCGGCAACCTTGTCTTGCCGCGGTTGGATCCTTATACTTGCAGCCCCCGACAACTCTGGTTTGCCGGGGTTGGGGCACCGGTCCGTTCCCTTTCTTCCAAGTAGCTCAGCAGAAGTGCTCATGTGCCCTACGAACCAAAGGAGAGCAGAAAAGAACAGAGAGACGTGCACTCGACCTCTAGGCTAGGGGTTAGTCGCCGCTAAGCACTATCAACCCTAACCAAGGAAGAGACTCGACCTAGCATGCATGCTATAACTTAGGGCGCCAGCGCTTCATTTATTTGTGCTCAGGGTCTGCGCCTGGCTTTGTACAAAGGGTTACATGCCTTGCCGGCAATGCTTGTACAAAAGATGGCTTGTCGGGGGGCCCGGCAAGCCGCGCCTTATGGGTAAAACTTGCGAAGATGCTCGATGTTCCAGGAGTTGCTCACTGGAACAACATCTTCGGTCTCCAGGCAGACTGCACCAGACCTGGTGACTCGTATTACCCGATAAGGGCCTTCCCACTTCGGCGTCAACTTGTTGGAATTCTTGGCCGACTGAACGCGCCGAAGAACAAGGTCGCCTTCCTCAAAGCTTCTGGCATGAACCTTGCGGCTATGGTAGCGGTGCAAGGCTTGCTGGTAGCGTGCTGCTCTCACAGCCGCCCGAAGACGATCTTCCTCAAGGAGCGTCGCGTCATCTTACCGCAACTGCTCTTGCTCAAGCTCATCATAAGCGAGCACTTGAGGTGACCCGTATATGAGTTCCGTGGGGTGAACTGCCTCCGCCCCATATACTAGGGCAAAGGGTGTCTGACCGGTGGCTCGATTTGGCGTCGTCCTGATCGACCAAAGAACCGCCGGCAACTCATCAATCCAACGCCTTCCGCTCTTGTGCAGCCTGTCAAAGGTCTTCGTTCTCAGGCCTCGCAACACTTCAGCATTCGCCCTCTCTGCTTGGCCGTTGCTCTGGGGGTGCGCCACGGAAGCAAAACAGACCTTGCTGCCGAGGTCTTGAATGTACTGCATGAAGGTGTGGCTTGTGAATTGTGTGCCGTTGTCGGTGATGACTCTGTTTGGCACACCAAAACGGCAGACTAGTCCCTTGAAGAACTTGACGGCTGACTGTGCTGTCACCTTCCTCACTGGTTCCACCTCTGGCCACTTTGTGAACTTGTCGATTGCGACCTAAAAGTACTTAAATCCCCTGACAGCATGGGGGAAAGGGCCCAGTATGTCGAGCCCCCAGACCGAGAATGGCCAGGAGAGAGGGATCGTTTGGAGGGCTTGAGCTGGTTGATGAAGCTTCTTTGAATGGAACTGACACGCTTCACACTTGGTTACTAGTGTCATCGCATCCTGGAGGGCGGTGGGCCAGAAGAAACCTTGCCGGAACGCCTTGCCGGCAAGGGCCCTTGACCCTATGTGGGAGCCACATATGCCTCCATGTATCTCTGCCAACAGCTCCAGTCCTTCCTCCCGGGGCATGCACTTCAATTTCACACTATTAAACCTTCTCCTGTAAAGGACGTTATCGACGAACTGGTACAGGGCAGACCGACGGGCTACTTTTTCCGCTTCTTCCTGTTCCTCAGGAAGTTCCCCCGTTTGGAGGAATCGGACAGTATGCTGCGCCCATGCCAGACCCAGGGGCTTGACGACAAGGACCAAAGGCATTTCCTCTGCCATGGGAGCGGCTGTCTCCACGGCCAGGGCTTGACGCCCTGCCGGAGCCAGTTGCTCTTTGGCAGGCTCAGCGTCCATGGCAGCATCCTTGCCGGTAGCCCCAGGGGGCTCGGCGGGAAAGTACTTGCCGGGACCTGATTTCCTCCACTTGTTCCGCCCTGTTGATGGTTCGACGGATGGCTGAGTTAACCGGAGCAAAAAGGTACCCGGCTCCACAGGTAGCTTGAATGCAGCACCCTTCGATAGGTAATCGGCAATGCCGTTCTCCGCTCGGGGAAACCTGCTCCGCTTGGATACCGTCAAAGCACTCCTCCAGCTTCCTCACTTCATCTACGCAGGCCTCCATCAATTGGCTCTGGTAATCCTTGTTGACTTGTCTGACGACAAGCTGCGAGTCACCCCTGACGATGAGCTTCTTCACCCCGAGGTCTGCCGCGATCCTGAGACCGGCAAGCAGCCCCTCGTACTCAGCAATGTTGTTTGTGGACATCTCCCTTGGAAAGTGCATCTGGATCACGTACTTTAGGTGCTCTCCGGTGGGTGCGACAAGCAGCACACCGGCACCGGCGCCTTGCAGCGAGAAAGCCCCGTCAAAGTACATGATCCAGTCGCAGTCCGCTTCCTTGCCGGGGAGAGCGGTCTGTTGGATTTCTTCGTCAGGTGTTGAGGTCCATTCCGCAATGAACTCTGCCAAGATTCTGCTCTGGATTGTTGAGGTACTTTCAAACTTCAACCCAAAGCTCGACAACTCCAAGGCCCATTCCACAATCCTTCCGGTTGCATCTGGGTTGTGCAGTATCCGTTGTAGTGGGAGGCGGGTGACGACAGTGATCTCGTGGGCTTGGAAGTAATGATGCAGCTTCCTCGAGGCCATAAGGAGGCCGAAGAGCAATTTCTGCACACTGAAGTAAATCGACCTAGCCCCCTGCAAGAGGGAGCTGACGAAGTAAACCGGGTGCTGCATCTTCTTCTTCTTCTTCTTCTTCTTCTGCACCACTTCGCTTGACTGTGCGGGTGTTTCCCTGATGGCGTCAGACTCTGCCGGGGGCCTTGCCTTGCCGGCACCAGGTCCTGCTGGGGGAATCCTTGGCTCGCCGTCTGCTGGTTCTGCCGTCGCCACTGCCTCCTCGTCGACCTCCCTCTGTGCCACTAGTGCGGCGCTGACCACTTGATTCGTCGCCGCTAGATACAACAACAACAGTTCTTGTGGTTTAGGCGCAACCAGTATTGGCGTGGAGGAAAGGTATTTCTTCACATCCTGCAATGCCGCCTCGGCTTCTGGGGTCCACTCCATCGGGCCTGCCTTCTTCAAGATTTTGAAGAAAGGAAGGGCGCGCTCGGCGGACTTGGAGATGAATCGGCTCATGGCGGCAACGCAGCCGGCGAGCCGACGCACATCCTTGATCCGTTTGGGCGCCTCAATCCACTACAAAAAAGACACATCCGTGACATTTTGGGCTGAACGAATTTTTTTTCTGTCATACATATGACACTTCTATGACGATAATTGTGACAAAACCCGGTATAATCATAGATGTGGTGGGCTCCTACTTCTATGACAAAAAATCATGACAGAAAATGGGCTTTTTCGTCCTGGGCGGGCCGGAGACGCAGCTGCATGACATTCTTTGGGCCGTCCATGACGGAAAAAACCGTGGTAGAAGCGAGGGCGAGGAAAATTTCGGCGAGTTCCCGGTTACAGTGGGAGGTCAGGGGCCGAGCGATGCGCGTTTCTCTCGTACACGTACGCGCGTGTGTGCGAGGCGTTGGCTCTAACTGAACCCGAGCGAGGCGTTGGGCTCTAACTGAACCCGAGCGAGGCGTTGGGCTCTAACTGAACCCGAGCGATTGCACTACATGCTACGCGTTACTGAACCCGAGCGATCGATCGATGACCGTTAACTGAACCCGATCGAGCGATTCCTTCGCTACTGCTGCTAACTGAAGCCGATCATTGCTGCCTCTGGGATGAATAGTGAGCGTTGCGCGCGCGGGGGGGGGGGGGGGTTGGATGAACAGTGAGCGGTGGCGTTGCCTCTGGATGAACAGGACCCCGTGGTGTGGAGGGCTGGATGAACAGTGGACGGTGGAGGGGTGCCCGTGGAGGGGTGGTTGAACAGGACCCCGTGGTGTGGAGGGCTGGATGAACAGTAGACGGTGGAGGGGTGCCCGTGGAGGGGTGGTTGAACAGTAGCCGGTGAAGTAGCGCGCGGTGGAGGCCGGATGAACAGGAGTCCGTGGAGGCTGGAGGAGGTCGACGGTAGCCCGTGGAGGCTGGAGGAGGTCGACGGTGGAGATGACCAGTATCCCGTGGAGTCCCGTTTTGCGGTACGCCACACCCCTCCCGATGAACATGACCCCCATTTCGACCGTAGGAGGTCCGTTTCGTCCATTTTGCGGTACGCCACACCCCTCAAGATCAACTGGACCCCCGTTTCGATCGTAGGAGGTCCGTTTCGTCCGTTTTGCGGTACGCCACACCCCTCCCGATCAACAGGACCCCCGTTTCGACCGTAGGAGGTCCGTTTCCTCCGTTTTGCGGTACGCCACACTCCTCCCGATCAACAGGACCCCCGTTTTGACCGTAGGAGGTCCGTTTCCTCCGTTTTGCGGTACGCCACACTCCTCCCGATCAACAAGACCCCCGTTTCGACCGTAGGAGGTTCGTTTCCTCCGTTTTGCAGTACGCCACACCCCTCCCCATGAACACGACGCATTCCGTTGCCTCCCCATGAACACGACGACGACGATGTTTCTCCGTTCCGACCCAGCCATGTACACGAGCCCTGGCCGTATGTATGCGCGAGTAGGCATTCGAGACCCCGCCCGTATGTACACATATGTGGCCGTATTTTCTTTCTTGCACCCTGGCCGCTGTACGTACGTGTACATGCTACGTGCGCGCCTCTACTACGACACGTACGCGCCTCTACTACGACACGTGCGCGCCTCTACATCCACCAGTATATATGTACGTACACGTTCGCGACCAGAATGACAACGGTACGTACGCTTCGACCAGGTGGGTCCCGACTGTCAGGCACTTCCTTGCCTGCGAAGATGTAGCTGGTGGGTCTCAGCAGTCAGGGGGCGAATCGTTTTTTTGCCTGGACGCACTTCCTTGCGTGCGAATATGTAGCTGGTGGGTCCCAGCAGTCAGGGGCAAACGTTTTTTTCGCGAAATATGGTGGCCCGTCCGGTGGGTCCCCGCTGTCAGGTGGAGGAATAACTATTTTGCACGTAATAAGGAGGCACTTCCTTGCTGCGGCCGTGGACCCAGCTGTCAGCCTCTCCACGTACAGTCCACGTCCGATGGAAGCTGTTCCTTGACCACGTTGACCACGCCGCGCCAAGAGCACCAGGGCGGTGGACGACGGCGAGGCCTAGGAAGGGGACGACGCGGAGCCGGGTAAGACGCGGTAGTGGATGCCCACGCGTAGACGAGTACGAGGGTTCACTGGTTCGCTGCGGTGTGAGGCTGCCGTCGCCACAGAATAACAGGGGGTGTGGGTGAGTAGAGGGATGGCTTGGCCGGCGGTGGGAGTAGTAGGGGGCGGTGAGGCCTCCGCCGCATCGCAGCCGGCCACGGGAGGCAGGAGCACGAGGCACGACCGGCGCTGGCTTGGGCGGCTGGAGCAAGAAGACCAGAGGTTGAAGAAGCACTACGGCCGTTGGATGGACACCGTACGGTCACTGGAGCTAGAATCGTGCATATTGACTAAGTTGACAAAGCCCTCCATCCCCGTCAACTTAGTAGGCCCACAAGTCAGCCTGCCACTATACTGGGTCCCAGCTAACAGGGGGAGTATTTATTTTTTTGCGTAATAAGGAGGCACTTCCTTGCGTGCGAAGATATAGCTGGTGGGTCCGAGCTGTCAGTGGCGGTAACGTTTTTTTTCATGAAACACAGAGGCCCTTTCGGTGGGTCCCTGATGTTAGGTGGAGGAATCATTATTTTGCGTGTAATAAGGAGGCATTTCCTTGCGAGCGGCCGTGGACCCAGCTGTCGGCCTCTCCACGTACAGTCCACTTCAGATGCATGTCGGTCATTGACCACGTTGACCAGGCCGTGCCGAGAGCACCAGGGCGGTGGACGACAGTGAGGCCTAGGAAGGGAATGACACGGAGGCAGGGAAGACTCGGCAGTTGTTTCCACGCGGAGGGGAGTACGACTGTACGAGGGTTTACTGGTTCGTCTGCCGTCGCCGGAGAATAACAGCAGGTGTGGGTGAGTAGAGGGATGGCTAGGCCAGCGATGGGAGTACGGTGGGGCGGTGAGGCCTGCGCGGCAGCACAGCCGGCCGCGGGGAGGAGGGAGCTGGCAGTCCCGCCGGTGCTTGTTTGAGCGGCTGGAGCAGGAAGAGCAGAGATTGAAGAAGCACGACGGCCGTTCGATGGGCATCCAACAGTCACTGCTTGTGCGTCAACCTTTTTTAGGAAAGCCTCAAATCTGTGGAAAACAGCATACATCCCATCTGCCATTATTTCTATTAATTTACAGCCCATTTGCTAATTCTTAAGGTTTTTTTGGAGCCCATATTCTTTTTGTTAGCATTACAGCCCATATTGTGGCCACGGTTAAAATATTATACGAAATGTTGCATATTTCGGTGCGGTCCGAACTGTTTTTAATCCTGAAATTTCGACTCACATTCAAACTAATTTTAAAAATAAATGTATATCAATATAAAATCCAACAAATTCTCCACGCATAAAATTAATGTAATTTAAAATCTCAAAATGAAAAAACATATTTGAAACTAATTGCCGGTTTGATGTGTTTTAAAAATGTACAGCCCATTTCTCATTACTGATAGGCCATTTCTCGGCCAGCCGAATGAAGCTCTCCTCGTCTTGAAAGATTTGCAGCCCAACAGGCCTGACAAAGCGACTTACTTGGCAAATCACAAAAAAACTGGGCTGTGGCCGTGGACCTAGCTGTCAGCTCCTCCACGTACAGTACTCTTCCGATAGAAGTCGGTCGTTGACCACATTGACCACACCGTGCCGAGAGCACCAAGGCGGTGGACGACGGTGAGGCCTAGGAAGGGGACGACGCGGAGCCGGGGAAGACGTGGCAGTGGATGCCCACGCGGAGAGGAGTACGAGGGTTCACTGGTTCGGCTGCGGCGTGAGGCTGCCGTCACCGCAGAATAACAGGGGGTGTGGGTGAGTAGAGGGATACCCTGGGCCAGCGGTGGGAGTAGTAGGGGGCGGTGAGGCCTCCGCGGCATCACAACCGGCCACGAGAGGCAGGAGCACGCGGCACGACCGGCGCTGCTTTGGGCGGCTGGAGCAGGAAGACCAGAGGTTGAAGAAGCACTATGGCCGTTGGATGGACATCGTACGGTCACTGGAGCTAGAATCGTTCATATTGACTAAGTTGACAAAGCCCTCCGTCCTCGTCAACTTAGTAGGCCCACAAGTCAGCCACCCACTATGGTGGGTCCCAGCTAGCAGGGGGTATTCATTTTTTGGTGTGTAATAAGGAGGCACTTCCTTGCGTGCGAAGATATAGCTGGTGGGTCCGACCTGTCAGCGGGGGAACGTTTTTTTCGCGAAATACAGAAGCCCTTCCCATGTACAGTGCGTAATAAGGAGGAACTTTCCTTGCGTGCGACCATGGACCTCGTGGGTCCCAGCCGTCAGGCTCTCCACGTACAGCCCTCTTCCGATGACTCTCGTATGTTGACCACGCCGCGCCGAGCACACCGAGGCGGTGGACGACGGCGAGGCCCCAGACTGGAACGACCCGGAGATGGGGAAGACGCGGCAGTGGAGTCGCAGACGGAGAGGAGTGGGAAACTTGACTGGTTCGGGTGCGGGGTGGGCCTACACTCGGCAGAGAATAACAGGAGGTGCGGAGTGGAGGGATGGCCTGGCCGTTGGCGGGGTAGCGTTTCGCTAAGGAGCGCAAAACAACGCCGCTGGACACCGAAGGCTGGAGCAGGCGGTTTCGGCAGCGCTGGGGGAAGAAGACGAGAGATTGAAGAAGAATGCCGGCCGTTGGATGTAAATCCAACGCCTTCTTAGGCTTCGACCTACTGGCCCACATGTCAGCCAGTCCATTGTTTTTTAGTCCATTTGGTGGGCTGGGTGAAACAATGATGTAGCATCTATGCAGCCCGTTTAAATCCCATTTGCATTTTTCTTGAAATCCACGGACTTGCTGGGCTGGGTGAAAATATCATGTTGGGCTAGACGGAGAAATGTTATAAAAACATAAACTCATGATTGCACGTCCGTAAAATCTTTGCAAGCTTATGTACGCAATCACTAGGAGTTAACTTGCCAAGTTATATATAAACAATTATTATTATTATTTTGTAAGAACTTTCAACTTACGAAATAAAATATCATTTTAATTTGATGAGTTAATAGTACGTGGGGTATTATTATTTTTTAGGCTAGACGTGGGACAGTTGAGTTGGTTCTAGGGGAAAGTACTCGGAGAAAACTCAGTTTACATCGAAAAAGAAAGTGGGAGAAAATTCAGAGACCTGCTGGGTCCACCTGAGGAGGGGAATATGTTGGGAGGAAGGAGATTCAAAGCACGGCAGCTGAGTGAACTAGTTTTTGTTTACGGACAAGTGAACTAGTTTACATACATAAGCAAATAGCCACTAAAAAAGCAATCAGGTTAATGGGTTCTTAAAAGAAATATTTCGGACAAAACAGATAATTACGACACATAGGCTAATGCATGAAACACTCAGATGATAAAGGTGCTTATAAACAGATAAAGTACAACATCTAGACCTTCCTGGCATGCTTGATCATGACGCTGCGGCGGTCCGTGTACTCGTCGGTTACGGGAAGCAGACACGCCCTCATGTCCAAGATCTGCCTGTACATGTCGTAGCATGCGTATGCGTCCTTGGCCGCGTAGGTTATGTAGGCTAGATTCAGAGGTACCTCCCACGTGTTCAGGTCGTCTTCTTTCATGTTGGCGTATCAGGGGTCGATGATGGTCTCAGCGAGGTCAACCACGGAGTCCTTCTCTTGCCCGTTGCTGATGATCTTGTATTGCTTCTGGATGTTGACAAGCTTGTTGCACCAGATGGCCGAATCGTCGCGTTCTTCCTTCTCTCCACCGTAGCGAAGGTGCAGTCGGCGCTGCCGATGAAACGGGCGAATGCTCCAGAACCTGGTGCAGCCATAGGACTGAGGCGAGGCAGAGCTTCACTGAGTCCGTATCGTTGGTGTACATCACATTCAACTTGGTGCAGCCATAGGACTGAACGACGAACTCAAAGGGGAACTCCTTGCTGAAGTCCATATCCAACAGGCTCACCCCTCGAATCGCCATTGGAGTCTCTTCGAGTGAACGAGTGTGTAGGCGGCGGCAGCAGTTCGTTTTCCAGCTCTTGGGGAACTGGATTCAACAGTAAGCTGAGTGTGTACAGGCGACAACAGTTACTACCCCTCCCTCGTCCGCTGCACGCCCGACAGAAGATGCACCCTCGGCCACACGTCGGTTCACGAGTGGGTCTGTATTGGTACTGTAATAACAGGAGTTAGTGGTCACTTTACTTAAATATAATTAGCTTTAATAGAAATTTATACTTAAAACAAGCAATGTATTCGCTCGTTCTATCAGTGCCACAGGATCAACATGCACAACAATTAGAATTATTATTCTCAGGACGCACACGATCAGCACATTTGTCGCACTTTCACAAAGATAATACTACCAAGTTTGAACTGTTTGTTATGGTTGTTGTCCTCTGCATCAGCATGCCGTGTTTCCCAGCTTGCAAGATTCAGAACCAACAAATAAGATCCAAATAATAAGTACAACAAAGATGCCTACACATCTCATTGATTCCCAGCTTGCAAGATTCAGAACCAACAAATAAGATCCAAATAATAAGTACAACAAAGATGCCTACACATCTCATTGATTCCCAGCTTGCAAGATTCAGAACCAACAAATAAGATTCAAATAATAAGTACAACAAAGATGCCTACACATCTCACTGATTCCCAGCTTGCAAGATTCAGAACCAACCCATTAGAGCCTTTTGATAAAGTGAATATCGGGATTAAATCCATCTTGGCTAGCCATGTCATACAATCGAAGAACTTGGCGAATGCTCTTGACCGTCACAACATCTGTAGTTGAGTATTCCTGTTTGCACAGCACAGATAATAAAGAGCATGATTACTATAATACTGGCACTATTGGAAGTCAACCTGCAGCTCCACTCGATGATTCAATTCATGCCACTTTTTCTTCAGTTCGCCTGAAATGAAGTAAAAATTGTATCATTCAGCTAGCAAGAAGTACTTGCTCTTGTGAGCTGGCAGGTTCTTCTTTAGTAGTTGCACAAAAATTGAGCAACATTAACATTGGCTGTCCGGCTCATGTAAGGTGCAACTATAATTTTCTTATCCTTTTGTGCAGTTCCACTAAAATAAAGTGCCATTGTGGTGACAGTGACGGCTCCATCTTGCAAAGGCTAATAAAATGTTGCACGATATTACCAGCAGAACTTGACGGAGATTTTGGAAACTCCAATCACCATTTTGTGCAGTTCCACCAAAATTGAGAGATGTTGCCCACGTGACATTTTAGTTGAACTGCACAAGACACTCATTCCAAAAAAGTGTTTTGTGCAGTTCACCAAAAGGTCACAATAGCAACAAGGTGAAATGGATATCCCTATCTGCACAAAAAGATAGAAAGTAAACAGTTGCTGGTCAATAAGAATATATGAAACATATACAAAATGAAAAGAAGCATCTTAATTATGTTCATGGCAATCACGCAAGGACAGTAGAAATTTTAAAACGTCAGCAATGCTTCATGTTACCATAAGCATTACAATCAACAATGAGATTCCTCAAATATGGGATTCCTTTAATGGTGGCATTGCTTGTTTACCAGACACAGTAAATCAACAGCAGCTAAAGAGTTGGTTTAAGGGCATGGGACCGTGGGGACACCAGGACACTCAGCAGCGTAAAGGAGCAACTTACTTATCATACTGGGGAAAACAGCAGGAGTGCCATTTGTAACATAGTTTAATTGCATCTTATCACTGGAGGCATTAGATTAACAATAACACTGGTTAGACATGTCCCTAAGGTAACAGTGTGATCGCTTCATTTTACATGCACCCTTACATTAACAACAGCAAAAGGTTGGTATAAGGACATGCGACAGTGGACGCATCAGCACAATGTACCTACAAGGAGGCATAAAGTGGTGATGCCGAGTTTGTTCATGCTATGTGAGGGCAGCAAACCTAATCCTGGAGACCTTGTACTATGTGAGGGCAGCAAATCTAATCCTGGAGACCTTTTACTATGTGAGGGCAGCAAATCTAATCCTGGAGACCTTTTACTATGTGAGGGCGGCAAATCTAATACTGGAGACCTTTTACTATGTGAGGGCAGCAAATCTAATCCTGGAGACCTTTTACTATGTGAGGGCAGCAAATCTAATCCTGGAGACCTTTTACTATGTGAGGGCAGCAAATCTAATCCTAGAGACCTTTTACTATGTGAGGGCAGCAAATCTAATCCTGACACCTTTTACTATGTGAGGGCAGCAAATCTAATCCTGACACCTTTTACTATGTGAGGGCAGCAAATCTAATCCTGCAGACCTTTTACTATGTGATGGAAGCAAATCTAATCCTGGACATACTCTGTTGACTTGTCCACCAGCCGCCACTTTCTATCCTTTTTTCAACCAATAATAGATCTGTTCCTTATCCAGTTTGTACTGTGTTTTCCCATTATTTCCCTTTTCAACCAAGAGACCGGTTGGGTATCCGGTCTCTACTACTTTCACCATATTATTTCGTCTTTGAATGAAGTCCTAGATTCATGCTACAACTTTCCCCCCTTTCTTCGTTGTTTGTGTTGGAAATATGCCCTAGAGGCAATAATAAATGGTTATTATTATATTTCTTTGTTCATGATAATTGTCTATTGTTCATGCTATAATTGTATTGTCCGGAAATCGTAATACATGTGTGAATACATAGACCACAACGTGTCCCTAGTAAGCCTCTAGTTGACTAGCTCGTTGATCAACAGATAGTCATGGTTTCCTGACTTGGACATTGGATGTCGTTGATAACGGGATCACATCATTAGGAGAATGATGTGATGGACAAAGACCCAATCCTAAGCATAGCATAAAAGATCGTGTAGTTTCGTTTGCTAGAGCTTTTCCAATGTCAAGCATCTTTTCCTTAGACCATGAGATCGTGCAACTCCCGGATACCGTAGGAGTGCTTTGGGTGTGCCAAACGTCACAACGTAACTGGGTGACTATAAAGGTGCACTACGGGTATCTCCGAAAGTGTCTGTTGGGTTGGCACGGATCGAGACTGGGATTTGTCACTCCGTGTGACGGAGAGGTATCTCTGGGCCCACTCGGTAATGCATCATCATAATGAGCTCAATGTGACTAAGGCGTTAGTCACGGGATCATGCATTGCGGTACGAGTAAAGAGACTTGCCGGTAACGAGATTGAATAAGGTATTGGGATACCGACGATCGAATCTCGGGCAAGTAACATACCGATTGACAAAGGGAATTGTATACGGGATTGATTGAATCCTCGACATCGTGGTTCATCCGATGAGATCATCGTGGAACATGTGGGAACCAACATGGGTATCCAGATCCCGCTGTTGGTTATTGACCGGAGAGGCGTCTCGGTCATGTCTGCATGTCTCCCGAACCCGTAGGGTCTACACACTTAAGGTTCGGTGACGCTAGGGTTGTAGAGATATGTGTATGCGGAAACCCGAAAGTTGTTCGGAGTCCTGGATGAGATCCCGAACGTCACGAGGAGTTCCGGAATGGTCCGGAGGTGAAGAATTATATATAGGAAGTCAAGTTTCGGCCACCGGGAAAGTTTCGGGGGTCACCGGTATTGTACCGGGACCACCGGAAGGGTCCCGGGGGTCCACCGGGTGGGGCCACCTATCCCGGAGGGCCCCATGGGCTGAAGTGGGCGGGCAACCAGGCCTTAGTGGGCTGGGGCGGCCCCCATGGGCCCCCCCTGCGCCTAGGGTTGGAAACCCTAGGGTGGGGGGGGGGTCCGCCCTACTTGCCTTGGGGGGGCAAGGCACCCCCCTGGCCGCCGCCCCCCCATCCAGATGGGTTTGGCCGGCGCCCCCCCTCCCAGGGGGCCTATATAAAGGGGGGAGGGAGGGCAGCAATACTACAGCCTTGGGCGCCTCCCTCCTCCCCTGCTACACCTCTCTCTCTCGTAGAAGCTCGGCGAAGCCCTGCCGGCATCCCGCTACATCCACCACCACGCTGTCGTGCTGCTGGATCTCCATCAACCTCTCCTTCCCCCTTGCTGGATCAAGAAGGAGGAGACGTCGCTGCACCGTACGTGTGTTGAACGCGGAGGTGCCGTCCGTTCGGCACTCGGTCATCGGTGATTTGGATCACGGCGAGTACGACTCCGTCATCCACGTTCATTGGAACGCTTCCGCTCGCGATCTACAAGGGTATGTAGATGCACTCCTTTCCCCTCGTTGCTAGTATACTCCATAGATGCATCTTGGTGAGCGTAGGAAAATTTTAAAATTATGCTACGATTCCGAACAGTGGCATCATGAGCCAGGCCTATGCGTAGTTACTATGCACGAGTAGAACACAAAGCAGTTGTGGGCGTTGATGTTGCCAATTCTTCTTGCCGCTACTAGTCGTTTCTTGTTTCGGCGGCATTGTAGGATGAAGCGGCCCGGACCGACCTTACACGTACGCTTACGTGAGACAGGTTCCACCGACTGACATGCACTAGTTGCATAAGGTGGCTAGCGGGTGTCTGTCTCTCCTACTTTAGTCGGAACGGATTCGATGAATAGGGTCCTTATGAAGGGTAAATAGAAATTGGCAAATCGCGTTGTGGTCATACGTAGGTAAGAAACGTTCTTGCTAGAAACCTACAAACCACGTAAAAACTTGCAACAACAATTAGAGGACGTCTAACTTGTTTTTTGCAGCAAGTGCTATGTGATGTGATATGGCCAGAAGATGTGATGAATGATATATGTGGTGTATGAGATTGATCATATTCTTGTAATAGGAATCACGACTTGCATGTCGATGAGTATGACAACCGGCAGGAGCCATAGGAGTTGTCTTTATTATTTTGTATGACCTGCGTGTCATTGAATAACGCCATGTAAATTACTTTACTTTGTTGCTAAACGCGTTAGCCATAGAAGTAGAAGTAATCGTTGGCGTGACGACTTCATGAAGACACAATGATGGAGATCATGATGATGGAGATCATGGTGTCATGCCGGTGACGAAGATGATCATGGTGCCCCGAAGATGGAGATCAAAGGAGCATAATGATATTGGCCATATCATGTCACTATTTGATTGCATGTGATGTTTATCATGTTTTTGCATCTTATTTGCTTAGAACGACGGTAGTAAGTAAGATGATCCCTTATAATAATTTCAAGAAAGTGTTCACCCTAACTGTGCACCGTTGCGAAGGTTCGTTGTTTCGAAGCACCATGTGATGATCGGGTGTGATAGATTCTAACGTTCGAATAGAACGGGTGTTGACGAGCCTAGCATGTACAGACATGGCCTCGGAACACACGCAATACACTTAGGTTGACTTGACGAGCCTAGCATGTACAGACATGGCCTCGGAACACGGAGGACCGAAAGGTCGAGCATGAGTCGTATAGAAGATACGATCAACATGGAGATGTTCACCGACCTTGACTAGTCCGTCTCACGTGATGATCGGACACGGCCTAGTTAACTCGGATCATGTTTCACTTAGATGACTAGAGGGATGTCTATCTGAGTGGGAGTCATTAAATAATTTGATTAGATGAACTTAATTATCATGAACTTAGTCTAAAATCTTTACACTATGTCTTGTAGATCAAATGGCCAACGTTGTCCTCAATTTCAACGCGTTCCTAGAGAAAACTAAGCTGAAAGATGATGGCAGCAACTATACGGACTGGGTCTGGAACCTGAGGATCATCCTCATAGTAGCCAAGAAAGATTATGTCTTAGAAGCACCGCTAGGTGAAGCACCAATCCCCGAGAACCAAGACGTTATGAACGCTTGGCAGCAGCGTGCTGATGATTACTCCCTCGTTCAGTGCGGCATGCTTTATAGCTTAGAACCGGGTCTCCAAAAGCGTTTTGAGAAACATGGAGCATATGAGATGTTCGAGGAGCTGAAATTGGTTTTCCAAGCTCATGCCCGGGTCGAGAGATATGAAGTCTCCGACAAGTTCTTCAGCTGTAAAATGGAGGAAAATAGTTCTGTAAGTGAGCACATACTCAGAATGTCTGGGTTGCACAACCGCTTGACTCAGCTGGGAGTTAATCTCCCGGATGACGCGGTCATTGACATAATCCTTCAGTCGCTTCCACCAAGCTTCAAGAGCTTTGTGATGAACTACAATATGCAGGGGATGGAAAAGACCATTCCTGAGGTATATTCGATGCTGAAATCAGCGGAGGTGGAAATTAGAAAAGAACATCAAGTGTTGATGGTGAATAAAACCACTAAGTTCAAGAAGGGCAAGGGTAAGAAGAACTTCAAGAAGGACGGCAAGGGAGTTGCCGCGCCCGGTAAACCAGTTACTGGGAAGAAGTCAAAGAATGGACCCAAGCCTGAAACTGAGTGCTTTTATTGCAAGGGAAGTGGTCACTGGAAGCGGAACTGCCCCAAATACTTAGCGGACAAGAAGGCCGGCAACACCAAAGGTATATGTGATATACATGTAATTGATGTGTACCTTACCAGTACTCGTAGTAGCTCCTGGGTATTTGATACCGGTGCGGTTGCTCATATTTGTAACTCAAAACAGGAACTACGGAATAAACGGAGACTGGCGAAGGACGAGGTGACGATGCGCGTCGGGAATGGTTCCAAGGTCGATGTGATCGCCGTCGGCATGCTACCTCTACATCTACCCATGGGATTAGTTTTGAACCTCAATAATTGTTATTTAGTGCCATCTTTGAGCATGAACATTGTATCTGGATCTCGTTTAATTCGAGATGGCTACTCATTTAAATCCGAGAATAATGGTTGTTCTATTTATTTGAGAGATATGTTTTATGGTCATGCCCCGCTGGTCAATGGTTTATTATTAATGAATCTCGAACGTGATGTTACACATATTCATAGTGTGAATACCAAAAGATGTAAAGTTGATAACGATAGTCCCACATATCTGTGGCACTGCTGCCTTGGTCACATTGGTGTCAAGCGCATGAAGAAGCTCCATGCAGATGGACTTTTGGAGTCTCTTGATTACGAATCATTTGACACGTGCGAACCATGCCTCATGGGTAAGATGACCAGGACTCCGTTCTCCGGAACAATGGAGCGAGCAACCAACTTATTGGAAATCATAAATACCGATGTGTGCGGTCCAATGAGTGTTGAGGCTCGCGGAGGATATCGTTATGTTCTCACTCTCACTGATGACTTAAGTAGATATGGGTATGTCTACCTAATGAAACACAAGTCTGAAACCTTTGAAAAGTTCAAGGAATTTCAGAGTGAGGTTGAGAATCAACGTGACAGGAAAATAAAATTCTTACGATCAGATCGTGGTGGAGAATATTTAAGTCACGAATTTGGTACACACTTAAGGAAATGTGGAATAGTTTCACAACTCACGCCGCCTGGAACACCTCAGCGAAACGGTGTGTCCGAACGTCGTAATCGCACTCTATTGGATATGGTGCGATCTATGATGTCTCTTACCGATTTACCGCTCTCATTTTGGGGTTATGCTTTAGAGACTGCCGCATTCACTTTAAATAGGGCTCCGTCGAAATCCGTTGAGACGACACCGTATGAATTATGGTTTGGGAAGAAACCTAAGCTGTCGTTTCTAAAAGTTTGGGGATGCGATGCTTATGTCAAGAAACTTCAACCTGAAAAGCTCGAACCCAAGTCGGAAAAATGCGTCTTCATAGGATACCCTAAGGAAACTATTGGGTATACCTTCTACCTCAGATCCGAAGGCAAGATCTTCGTTGCCAAGAACGGGTCCTTTCTAGAGAAGGAGTTTCTCTCGAAAGAATTGAGTGGGAGGAAAGTGGAACTTGATGAGGTGATAGTCACCCCTTCCGAACCGGAAAGTAGCGCAGAGCGGGAAAATGTTCCTGTGGTGCCTACACCGACTGGGGAGGAAGTTAATGATGATGATCATGAAGCTTCAGATCAAGTTACTACTGAACTTCGTAGGTCCACAAGGACACGTTCCGCATCAGAGTGGTACGGCAACCCTGTCCTGGAAATCATGTTGTTAGACAACGGTGAACCTTCGAACTATGAAGAAGCGATGGCGGGCCCGGATTCCGACAAATGGCTAGAAGCCATGAAATCCGAGATAGGATCCATGTATGAAAACGAAGTATGGACTTTGACTGACTTGCCCGATGATCGGCGAGCCATAGAAAACAAATGGATCTTTAAGAAGAAGACAGACGCGGATGGTAATGTGACCATCTACAAAGCTCGACTTGTCGCTAAGGGTTATCGACAAGTTCAAGGGGTTGACTACGATGAGACTTTCTCACCCGTAGCGAAGCTGAAGTCCGTCCGAATCATGTTAGCAATTGCCGCATTCTATGATTATGAGATATGGCAAATGGACGTCAAAACGGCATTCCTTGACGGCTTTCTTAAGGAAGAATTGTATATGATGCAGCCGGAAGGTTTTGTCGATCCTAAGAATGCTGATAAAGTATGCAAGCTCCAGCGCTCAATCTATGGGCTGGTGCAAGCATCTCGGAGTTGGAACATTCGCTTTGATGAGATGATCAAAGCGTTTGGGTTTACACAGACTTATGGAGAAGCCTGTGTTTACAAGAAAGTGAGTGGGAGCTCTGTAGCATTTCTCTTATTGTATGTGGATGACATACTATTGATGGGAAATAATATAGAATTCTTGGAAAGTATAAAGGCCTATTTGAATAAGTGTTTTTCAATGAAGGACCTTGGAGAAGCTGCTTATATATTAGGCATCAAGATTTATAGAGATAGATCAAGACGCCTCATTGGTCTTTCACAGACTACGTACCTTGACAAGATATTGAAGAAGTTCAATATGGATCAGTCCAAGAAGGGGTTCTTGCCTATATTGCAAGGTGTGCAATTGAGCACGACTCAATGCCCGACCACGGCAGAAGATAGAGAAAAGATGAGTGTCATCCCCTATGCCTCGGCCATAGGGTGCCATGCTGTGTACCAGACCTGATGTAAACCTTGCCGTAAGTTTGGTAGGAAGGTACCAAAGTAATCCCGGCATGGAACACTGGACAGCGGTCAAGAATATCCTGAAGTACCTGAAGAGGACTAAGGATATGTTTCTCGTTTATGGAGGTGACGAAGAGCTCATCGTAAAGGGTTACGTCGACGCTAGCTTCGACACAGATCTGGATGACTCGAAGTCACAAACCGGATACGTGTATATTTTGAATGGAGGAGTAGTAAGCTGGTGCAGTTGCAAGCAAAGCGTCGTGGCGGGATCTACATGTGAAGCGGAGTATATGGCGGCCTCGGAGGCAGCACAGGAAGCAGTCTGGATGAAGGAGTTCATTACCGACCTATGGGTGATTCCCAATGCGTCGGGCCCGATGACTCTCTTCTGTGACAACACTGGAGCTATTGCCCTTGCAAAGGAGCCCAGGTTTCACAGGAAGACCAGGCATATCAAGCGTCGCTTCAACTCCATTCGTGAAAGTGTTCAAAATGGAGACATAGATATTTGTAAAGTACATACGGACCTAAATGTAGCAGATCCGTTGACTAAACCTCTCCCTAGAGCAAAACATGATCAACACCAGGACGCAATGGGTGTTCAATTCATCACAATGTAACTAGATTATTGACTCTAGTGCAAGTGGTAGACTGTTGGAAATATGCCCTAGAGGCAATAATAAATGGTTATTATTATATTTCTTTGTTCATGATAATTGTCTATTGTTCATGCTATAATTGTATTGTCCGGAAATCGTAATACATGTGTGAATACATAGACCACAACGTGTCCCTAGTAAGCCTCTAGTTGACTAGCTCGTTGATCAACAGATAGTCATGGTTTCCTGACTATGGACATTGGATGTCGTTGATAACGGGATCACATCATTAGGAGAATGATGTGATGGACAAAGACCCAATCCTAAGCATAGCATAAAAGATCGTGTAGTTTCGTTTGCTAGAGCTTTTCCAATGTCAAGCATCTTTTCCTTAGACCATGAGATCGTGCAACTCCCGGATACCGTAGGAGTGCTTTGGGTGTGCCAAATGTCACAACGTAACTGGGTGACTATAAAGGTGCACTACGGGTATCTCCGAAAGTGTCTGTTGGGTTGGCACGGATCGAGACTGGGATTTGTCACTCCGTGTGACGGAGAGGTATCTCTAGGCCCACTCGGTAATGCATCATCATAATGAGCTCAATGTGACTAAGGCGTTAGTCACGGGATCATGCATTGCGGTACGAGTAAAGAGACTTGCCGGTAATGAGATTGAACAAGGTATTGGGATACCGACGATCGAATCTCGGGCAAGTAACATACCGATTGACAAAGGGAATTGTATACGGGATTGATTGAATCCTCGACATCGTGGTTCATCCGATGAGATCATCATGGAACATGTGGGAACCAACATGGGTATCCAGATCCCGCTGTTGGTTATTGACCAGAGAGGCGTCTCGGTCATGTCTGCATGTCTCCCGAACCCGTAGGGTCTACACACTTAAGGTTCGGTGACGCTAGGGTTGTAGAGATATGTGTATGCGGAAACCCTAAAGTTGTTCGGAGTCCCAGATGAGATCCCGGACGTCACGAGGAGTTCCGGAATGGTCCGGAGGTGAAGAATTATATATAGGAAGTCAAGTTTCGGCCACCGGGAAAGTTTCGGGGGTCACCGGTATTGTACCGGGACCACCGGAAGGGTCCCGGGGGTCCACCGGGTGGGGCCACCTATCCCGGAGGGCCCCATGGGCTGAAGTGGGAGGGAAACCAGCCCTTAGTGGGCTGGGGCGCCCCCCATGGGCCTCCCCCCTGCGCCTAGGGTTGGAAACCCTAGGGTGGGGGGGCGCCCCACTTCCCTTGGGGGAAAGGCACCCCCCTGGCCGCCGTCCCCCCCATCCAGATGGGTTTGGCCGCCCCCCCTCCCAGGGGGCCTATATAAAGGGGGGGAGGGAGGGCAGAAATACTACAGCCTTGGGCGCCTCCCTCCTCCCCTGCTACACCTCTCTCTTTCTCGTAGAAGCTCGGCGAAGCCCTACCGGCATCCCGCTACATCCACCACCACGCCGTCGTGCTGCTGGATCTCCATCAACCTCTCCTTCCCCCTTGCTGGATCAAGAAGGAGGAGACGTCGCTGCACTGTACGTGTGTTGAACGCGGAGGTGCCGTCCGTTCGGCACTCGGTCATCGGTGATTTGGATCACGGCGAGTACGACTCCGTCATCCACGTACATTGGAACGCTTCCGCTCGCGATCTACAAGGGTATGTAGATGCACTCCTTTCCCCTCATTGCTAGTATACTCCATAGATGCATCTTGGTGAGTGTAGGAAAATTTTAAAATTATGCTACGATTCCCAACAGTTTGAACAAAGCCCTAGATTCGAATGCATGAAGTAGCTTTACCTCTAATAATACTAAAAATTTAGGTGGCTTTGGAAGAGCTGATGGGAGTAGAAAAAGATGCACATGCAGACACGTGGGGAGCTGATGCAGTAGAGCAAGGCCACTTTCGAAGAACTTATACCTGAGGGTCGCCAGGATGTCAGCGGCGGTAGGTCGGATCTGCGGACAATACGGCAGGGGGGAAGAAGGGTCGGAGGACCTCCCGAGTCGGCGCTGTGTCGGAGAGAATGGCACGGGCAGAGGATTGGGCCCCTTCGACAGCTGTGGGTTTCCTCCCTCGACGGCGATGACCGCGTGAACGATGCACCTTTTAGTCCTCTACACACACCGGCCGAAGGGATCCGGCCGGATCTGTGACCGGCGGTGAGCAGAGAGAAAATGTCGCTACCGCTGTCTTGTTTATATCTGGAGAGGATGAGAGAATGAAGAGAGCAACCCTAGTAAAGCAAGCGCTCAGGCCCCTGCGTCCATATATAGTGGAGTGATTATCTTTTTTCTCTCCACAACAAGCGTTTCAATTTGTGTACGTGGCACTAAAGAAAAGAAACTCTCTATTTAAGGTGACTACTGTACGACTCCTACTTACTAGTAGTAGTACTACAGTATTGTTCACTTGTGCTCCCCGCCCCTCCATTCATTGAACAACCCCACCGGTGAATAAACTTACAGTAAATACTGTATTTATATAGAACGAACAAGCTCGAACTATTTTTGCATAGTTAAAAGTTGAGGGCGGGGCTTTTCCCGGGCAGTACGCGTGGCAGTTTTCGGGTAGGCGGTTTGACAGAGAGGCGAGGAGGGTGAGCGAGTGGGGCTGTGCAATTTTACGGCGCGTTACTGCTGGAAAGACTTGTGATATGACCACTCACTATAGTCAAGAATTACTGGCGCTCCGACCGGGGTGATGCCCCCCTTCCGTTCCGCGCTCTAATCTGGTGCATGACACGTCGACCTGGATGCTGGCTCTCCCACATGTCGGAGTAGTAAGAAGGAGCAAAGAATGATGCGGTATATACTAGTACTATACTATAGTACTACTCAGGTCGGAGGAGTGCGAACCACGGCAGCCCAGTGAACCAGCAGTGCGAAGCACGGTAGCCTAGTGAACCAGCAGTAGAAAACAATGCGGTGATATGGCCATAAAAACAATGTGCTACGGTCCACACTGTAGCATGTACAGTAACACTCCTCTTTGTTTGGATCCCGGAGTTAGAGCTAGTTTGGGTTGAAATAGCCTCAAATTATCGAAACAAGAGGGGTTAGTTTGAGCTAGTTTGCTCTAACCCAGCTAAAAAAACTAGCCCGGTGGAGAGGTTCTAATTGGGTTAGTTATCCTCGGGCCCACTAAAAGAGAACTAAAAAAATCTCCCCTGCCCGCACCAGATCGCTCCCCCCTCTCGCACGACTCCTCTCTGTTCCCCATAGGGCCGCTCGCCCTCTCTCTCCTCAGGCCGCCCTCTCCTTCCGGCCTCCGCCGCCCTACTCCGGCCGCCCTCTCCCTCCGTCTTTCGAAGGTCGCCCCGCTCCCCCTTCACCAGTCGTTTTTCTCCCTTTGTCGTGCGCGGCGACGGCGCATCTACCAGGGAGGTCACGAGAGGGGTGAGTTTGTTCGTTCCTTCTCTGTCTCACGACCATATCATTGATCTTGCTTGCTCTGGCGCTAATTCTGATTTGGAAAAGTAGATCCTGATCAAACTTGGTATAGATTTGTGGTGCACGCATGGAATTGTTTGATGCTGCTTGAGGAGGTAATAAATCTTATTAGAGGCCCAAAGATTCAGGTCACCTTTCTAGGTATTTCAATTTCAGGCTTGCATTATTTCTAGAGGCCCAAAGATTTAGTTCACCTTTCTAGGTATTTCAATTTCAGGCTTGCATTATTTCTAGAGGCCCAAAGATTCAGTTCACCTTTCTAGGTATTTCAGTTTCAGGCTTGCATTATTTCTAGAGGCCCAAAGATTCAGTTCACCTTTTTAGGTATTTCACTTTCAGGCTTGCATTATTTCTAGAGGCCCAAAGATTCGGTTCACCTTTCTAGGTATTTCAGTTTCAGGCTTGCATTATTTCTAGAGGCCCAAAGATTCAGTTCACCTTTCTAGGTATTTTAGTTACAGGCTTGCATTATTTCTAGAGGCCCAAAGATTAAGTTCCCAGTCGGCGGCAAGCGGCCCTGCTACCCATGCCGGTGTCGACCTCAACTTGCAAGGGCCGGCGTCGGAGGGGTTCCCGGGGCTTGGGCTCTACAGAGCCTTCCTCCAGAGCGACGATGGTGAGCTCCTCCCTCGGTGCGTGAGGGGCTCCGGGCTCCCTCCCTATCGTGAATGACTTCCGTGATGAGTTAGCCCATTCTTTGTTTCATGAAGTGTTTTTTTATTTTGTGAAGCTTGATTGACGACTTGTATGTTTAAGTGGGATATCTCATTTGTATGGACAAAGTAAAAATTATCATGTTTTGCATGCTTGATTTGTATAGATGGTTCGTTTATGTCAATTGTGAGCGGGAGGAGGCCACAGAAGAGCCGGCCACACCAAGAGGGTGCTTGTATCCAAGGGACTTATTTTAGTCTGAGTAAAAATAGTCTCTTTAAGAGGCTAAAGTTCCAAGCACCCCTGACTAAAGAGGGGCTAAAACTAGTCTTGAGACTAAATTTTTTTAGTCAGGGGTACCCCTACTAAAATGTGGATTAGTCCTCTCTCTCCTCATTTAACTCCTCTCCTTTAACACAGGCGAGTTCTGGATTGGAGGGTTTGGAGGATAATAAATGCTCATTAACTTGATTTTAGTCTCTTTAGTATTTGGATCCAAGCATGGGTGAGGCTAGCAAGTTTTAGTCCCACTACTTTTAGTCATGGAACTAAAACGTATCCAAGCACCCTCCAAATCCGGTAGGAAATAGGGTCCAAAGTAGTCAAATGATTGAGATAGAGCATTTATTGTCAATCTAACCCTGCCATCCTTACACCTCTTTGGTTCAGAGTTAGTTCAGGGTTAGAATCTAACTCTAACCTCTAACTGAGTTAGAGTTCTCCTCGTCTCGGTTCATCGCCATCATACTTTCCCCGTTCCTGTGTTTTCAGTATCCTGTGAATCAAAGAGGCCCTTTTTTTGCGGGAAAAATCAAAGAGGCCCTTAGACTGGTTTCGGTCCGGTCATTTTTTATAAACGTGTTATGTCCAAAATTTAATGAACGTGCTCCGGTTTCCACAAAAATAATCCGGTTTCATGTAGTAATTCATTCATTCATTTATTCTTCTGCGGGGGGTTTGCATGTAATTCGTGAGGTCTGAAATGTAAAGTACCCCGGCATATGCTCCGAGTCGTGCATGCACTATGACCCAGATGCTCTATGTCCCACATGTCGGCGAATGGGAGCACGTGGAAATAGCCTAGGAGTACATATAGGAGGATAAATGCGTGAAATAATATGTACTGTGGAGCGTAGCCGCGGTTCGAAAAGGAGACCCAAAGTGATGACAGCTATAGGTCGCACGCACCCAACTAGTGGTACTAGACATACGACTATTTTTTCCCTCAAAAAAAAGAGGCACGAGTGCTCAATACTCCTATTCTATAAACACGAGTCCCATCTGACAACAGTGTCCGTGCTACAGCTAGCTCTCCTCTCTCGTTTCTCTCTTCTAGTAATTCTAAACTCGGCCGACGCCCGGTGGGCGGTGTGGGTTTGCTCAACTGCGGCCCCACCTCACAGTGAAAACGTTACGACTGGAATAAAAATGCCATATACTCCCTTCGTTCATAAATATAAGCCTTTTTAGATACTATTTCAAATGGAATACAGCATACAGATGTATGTAGACATAGTTTAGAGTGTAGATTCACTCATTTTGCTCCGTATGTAGTAGTCACTTGCTGGAATCTTTAGAAAGACTTATATTTGGGAACGGAGGGAGTACTATACTAATAAAACATTAAGGCCACGAGGCGATGCAGTGCTGGTTACAGGAGGTAAGAAGAGATGCATCCATCGACGACGTCCACCTCCTCGACTCAGGGCACCGGCCCACCGAACGGCGCCTCAGTAGCAGCGGCTTTCGTGGCCAGGTCGACGTGCTTCTGAACAATGGCGTCCAAAGATTCCAGCCGCTGGAAGAAGGCCAACGTCTTTCTGTCCTCGCTTGCCTTGTAATGCCCTATGTAGACGATTTCCTCGTAGACGTGGATGTGTAGGTCGACGGTTCCTTGCATGGCGAGGCGCTGCGCGGTGAGCGCGGCCTCGAGGTGCACATTCTTCGTCGCGACATCCGGCACTTGCAGGGCCACCAGGGCTTGAAAGAGTTCATCACCATGGAGGCCGATGAGGGTGGCAGGCAATGAGGAGCCTGGGCGCGCGGGCTGGAGCAGTACGGCAAGGTCGTCCGCGCGCTTCTTGACGACCGTGAACTTGCGGATGGAGTTGACCATCATATCGTCCATGCGAGAGGCGAAGCCGGCGTCGGCGAGGGCTACGATGCCTGCGGTCGCCAGCACCGTCTGGAAACGCTGCGCGGTGCGGGGCCGCAGGTCGGCGCCTTGGATGATTTGGCACAGCCGACTGCCGCTCGCGTCCATCGCCTCCATAGGTGCTTGTGGCTTCTGGTCACTTGGTCTTGGATTGGAGTGAGCAGTGTTGCGCAGAGACTTGGGAGTAGATGGATTGGAGTGGTGGGGCGCCTTTATTATATGAGAGTCCAAACTCTGTTGCATTCACATCGTGCTGGCTCTATTCTGCTTCTCCAATTAATTCCCTCTGCATGTAATTGAGGATGCATCATTGACTGTTCAATGTCTCGGGAACTGCTACCCTCTCCCTCCTTGGCATTCAAGCACCTATGGACCCGTCGACGACGAGGTGCCTATGGTGACTTCGTAAATTTCAAGATGATAGTGCCGTGCGTGTGTGCGTTCATAGGGGTGAGTGTATGCGCGTGTATATGAGCGCTTGCGTCTGTACTATTAAAAAAACGTAAATGCGTGTCAAAAAGAGATTAGTCAGTATACTCAATATTGTGCACCTCGGAGAGGAAAACGATAGAGTACGTATTTATTTACGGTGCAGATTCACTCATTTTGCTCCATATATACTCCGTCTCGGTGTAGTCTAGTCACTTGTTGAAATCTCTAGAAGGGCAAATACTCCTTTCTGGTTTACAGGGCTATACTAGCAAGTAGTTGTACGTACTAGTACAATAGTGGGCTCACATAGCAATTTTGTCTCATGCAAGAGCCTGGCTATATGCGTGCTCTAATGTTCGCAACTGCAACGTTTGGTTTGCGCTTGGCTCTTCGCCTCTTCAAGAAGACGAACAATGATATTACTACTACTGCTTCTACAGTGTCGAATCCACTACTGCATGTCCGTCCACTGCGAGCGGGACGGATAGCTTGTTGTAGAAGTACTACTAAGGAAAAGCCTGTCCTCGTTTGCGAGCAACCGCGTGCATGGGTGAGGGAGAAGGCGTGTAGTAACATCAAGCTTCTCCTCGTTGTACGAGTTGACGCGACACATCATAGCACTGGCCCCACATGCTTGCCTCTAAACTTTGCTGAAAGACCCGCAGTGTACAATATATTTGCTGCAACCTCTAACATTTACCCACCACAAATTAAAATATATGTGGCCGTATGCATCGTTCTGATGCAGAGGCCGGGGAGTCCCCCCTTTTTGAAAAAAAACAAATTAAAATATATATTCCTGTCTTGACCAGATGAGCGTGCAAACTACAATCACCAGGGTGTCAGGTAGGGCCAGAAGACTATTTTAATTTTAAAAAAACTTCGAGACGGCCACATAGCATGGAGCCGACCCCAACGATTTTAAGCTTACAGGCACGGTACACGCTATCCTAGACTACTCTACACATGAAACTGCCACACGAGTGTCCGGGCTACGCTTGGCTCTTCGCCTCTTCGGGAAGTCGAACAATGATGGAGTACTACTGCACTGGAGGAGTACTACAGTACGCCTCTGGCCATCTGACACCGATTGAACTGCTGCATGTCCACCGCGTGCGGGAGGGAGAGCGTGTAGCGAAAGCTTCTCCTAGTCTTGCCAGCCACCACGCTCATGGGTGAGGGAGGGACACTCCTGCCTTTGGTATGACAGGTGGGCCCGACAGGTGTGTGGCCAACCTGTCATACAGCCAAAGGCAGGTGCAGTTAAGTCCGCGAGGGAGAGGATAATCAAACTTCTCGTTGATGTACGAGTTGACGCGACACATCAAAGCACTGCACTCGATATATTTCAATAATTTGTGTTTACCGATGCATTAATTACAATGCATGCATGCATGCCGTGACTCTCCTTTTGATACTTGCATGTGTTGATTTAATGCACCTTGAAGTAGTATAAAATATGTGACGGTAAAGTTTTGTAATACCCCGGCGCAAGTCGAGAGATGGTTCTGCATGAGGAGGGCGAGATCATGCAGACCGAACAGGACCCGGCGATGGAGCTCTCTAAGGTCTCGATGGACCTCACCGTGCTCCACTGCCCCTTGTGCCTCCGCCCCTTGACGCCTCCAGTGTATGAGGTTCGAATACACCTCGTCCGTTCGGCTGATTGAGCAAGGTGCAGGTTTCTTGATTGATGTGCTGTTCGATTGATTTATGCAGTGCAAGGGAGGGCACCTGGCCTGCGCGGACTGCCGCGTCGAGCGCCCCGGGAACCAGCAGCAGTGCCAGAAGTGCGAGCGCGGCGGTGGCTTCGATGTGCGGAACACGGCGGTGGACTCCGTCCTTTCGTCGGTGAGGGTGGAGTGCTCGCACGAAGGCTGTGGGCTCTACGTCACTTACCACAAGCTCGCCGATCACCAGAGCGTGTGTCCGCTCGCGCCCTGCAAATGCCCCGTGCCCGTCAGCGGCTACGAAGGCCCGCCGCCGGCGCTCTACCACCACATCAGCACCGCGCATCCCATGCCCGTGCACAGGATCCAGTATGGCAAGGTGCTGCAGCTGCAAGTGCCACTGTCGGAGCCACGGCTCTTGCTGTTCGCGGAGGAGGACCGCCGCGCATTTTTCTTGGTCGGCGGCTTGCTCGACATCGGCGCGCCTATCGCCTTGTCGGTCGTCTGCATCAGAGCGGGGGCGTCCCCACTGCCGCACTACGTGGCCAAGCTGTGGGCGAACGGCCCTCCGGGGGAGCCCAAAGGCACGACCGACGCCGTCAAGGTGGAAATGGAGGTGACAAGCAGCAAGGATCCCGGCGACGTCGACGTGCAGGAGCTGACCTTCTTGACAGTTCCGCCCAAGCTGCTGGCCGGGGCTAAGCTTGTGTCCCTCCACATTCAGATTGACAAGCTCACGTCCTAAATGTTTCTACAGTGCCTTCTGTTTATCTTAGTAATATGCTAATATGGGGATTACCTTGGTCTACTTTAGCTTAAGAAATGGTGGGTTTTGGTGGCGATGCAGCAATTACTTCGACATCAGATCAGTAATTTCCAACAGTCGAACAGATATTTTGTGTCTGTTGGATATAAAGTTCCTTTGGGTAAGAAGTACTACTTGTCATCAAAATGGATAAAAGGAGATGTATGTAGACGTATTTTAGTTCTAGATACGTCCCTTTTTATCCATTTTGATGACAAGCACTCCCTCCGTTCCACAATACATGCCTTCCATTTGTCAAAATATAGATGTATCTAGACATGGTTTAGTATATAGGTACATCCATGATAGAGCCAATCGGATGGTTGAGAACACTACAATTTGTAGCTACAGATGCGTGTGTGACTCCCAGATGCAGAGGCCGGGGGTCATCATCCTCCTTTTCGAGAAAAAATAGACGCGTGTGTGAGAGGACGAGTGCGTGCGTGCACCTCTTCTCTTCCTGTATAACGTACTACTAAACTCAGAGTACAAGTTTTTGTGGGTGGCCCGATGGTGCGTGCGAGAAGTCCCGAGAGATAGGTTTAATGCGTCTGAAAAAAAGACTAGCCTAGAGCTCGCCACGCGGCTATTCCTGTCGAACGCCCCATTAACCGTAAGATATGTATACGACGATGCCAGTTATTGCACGTACACAGCAGTACTCCCTCCTTTCCGGTTTATAGGGCTTAATTCAAAAATCTCACCAACCAAGATGGTGAGTGGTGGAATATTTTTTGTAGTTTGCAAAAGCACCTAATTAATGCTCTTGTTTTTCTCAAAAAATTATGTTTATCAATGCATTAATTGCAATGCATGCATGCATAAACTATATGCATTGGTCAATTTTCTCTTAATACTTGCATGCAATGATTTAATGCACCTTGGAATCTGAACATGTGTTGGGGAACAACCAAATTGAGCCTTATAAAATGGAAAAACTAAAATTTTGAGATAAGCCCTATAAAACCGGAAAGGAGGGAGTAGAAAAAGAAGTACTCCATCCGGGAATAGTGCCGCACTTCGAAACTAGAACCGTCAATAAATTTTGAGCTTGCGTCTCGTCACATTCCAAATTACTCCACGCTATATTGAATTGCAAACCTGTTCACACCGATCACAACCTAAACGGTTTCCCACTTAGGAGCGTATTAGTGCCACGCTATATTGAATTGCAAACCTGTTCACACCGATCACAACCTAAACGGTTTCCCACTTAGGAGCGTATTAGTACTCGGTTATAAATACTAGTATGCCAAGATGACTGCACATTCCTCCTCAACTCCTCATCCACAAAAACAAACAAGTCATTCAGCATCCTTCCGTTGTGTCTGCCATGGCCAGCGTGAGTTCTGGGTCGAGAGATTGCCACCAGGGAGAGGCGAGCATGGAAACGGAAGCACGAGAGATGTCCCGCCTCGCTGCGAGAGCAGCCGACATGTCCCGCCGCGCGGAAGTAGCAGCATAGAGGTCCCGCCGCGCTGCTGAAGCAGCACGGAGGTCCCGCCGCGCCGTCGATGCAGCAGCCTGGTCCGGCCACGTCGCGGAAGCAGCAGAGATGTCCCGCCGCGCCACGAATGCAAAAGAGATGTCCCGCCGCGCCGCGGTGGCCTGGGAAAATTTCTCGCGGGCAGGCGACGACTGTTGCAGGCGCATGCATGCGATCGTCCATAGCCAGATGGATCAGATCTCTGGCTGGGCGAGGTTGCAGGACGACATGAAAGCCTCGTTTGAACAGGCTACCGGCGTCATCCGGGAACTAAGGGAGGGCAATGAGAGGCTCCGGGCCGAGCACGGCCTGCTGAGGGAGAAGATCGTCCGAAGTGCAGACCAGCAGGAGGAGACCAGTGCCTTGTTGAAGAGGACCGGCGTCATCGTCAAGAAACTTATGGACGAGAATGACATGCTCCGCAACGAGCGCCAAAGGCTGGTGGAGAAATCCGTGGATGTTCTCAAGCAGCGTCTTGAGGACACGAAAGAGCTCATCGCCGCTCACCGCAGAGACTAGTTCCCGCGGCCTCCAGCAACGCATCAAGAAAGTAGAGATCAGCGAGCCAGATCCTTGTCTTCCTTCTTCTTTTGCCCTTGTGTATTTCGGGCGTAGCCACATGTGGCTTTTTTAATTATCTTTCTAATTATGTAAGACAATTAATCGTCCTTATCTTTCTATGGAAGATCAATGTTGCGAGGCTGGAATGAAGAAAACTCTTGCTCTGGCGACCCTGGCGTTGCTGTTCTTCTAGTTGCTGCTGGGCTTCCTTCAGTTTCCTGGTTTCTTTTGATGTAATAATCGGTTTAGGATGTGTATTGTGTCATCGGTTGCGAAATGTTGGGTTCTAGCGCGGATGTTTGGCCTTTGTTGGCCTCTTGGGATGTTGCGATTTCAATTTGGTAGCTTTTAGTCCTTCGTGTTAGGCTGGAGTTGTGCTGAACTTCTTGTGAATTGTGGTGGTTTTCAGTAATGAAAATCGGAAGGGGCAAGCCCTTCTTTGATCAAAAAAAAATTTAATCGTCCTTATATATTCATCTGTCTTGCTATAAGTCGCAGTAGATGCTATATAGGTCCGTCGAATCTTACATCAAGATCCGTGCTTTCAGATTTTCTTTTTTCTCTCTTAAATCTCAGTCGAGTGAGACATAGCCACGCCATTAAACAGAGGCTCGGGCGCCATTAATGGAGACCTTGGGAGAGAGGTGGACGGTAGATGGAGGTCAAAGGGCTCTCCTCCCGATAAGCACGCGCAGGGGTTTGATCGCACGCCTCTCGTACTCAAATAGCTACCCTGCACGGCGCCTCCTAGCTAATAAAAAATGGGGACGCGTGGCAGCACGTAAATGGTACTAGTAAGTAGAACGCCCACGGTTTCAATATACTTGTGTTTCCGATTGTAACGTGACAGCACTTGTTCCAAAATGACTTTGTTGATTGTTAATGTGTGCGCCTTCGCAAATCGGACTGCAATTTTACCACAGCATGTTGGTGCCATGTCATGGCACCAAGCCAAGTTTCATTATTTTCATGCGTGTTTTGGATTTACAGGAATTAAAAAACTAAGTTTCTCAATGTTTCCAACCCAGCCACGACGCCCAGAATTTTGAATTTCATTCCCATTTCTTGCATGGAACCTAGAAATTTGCCCGAGGACACACATGTGATTTTTCAACCAACTTTGGTGCACTAGAACATGTGCTTGTATTTCAAATTTGAATTATGCACACAAAGGTGACACGTTCCCTCCCAGAACCACGAGCCTTCTTGAGAGAAGCTTATACCAAAATTTGTTCCTATTTGGCCAATTTTTTTACCACGGCATGGTACTACCATGACATGACACCATGCCAAGTTTCATGATTTTAAACCCAAGTTTCTCAATGTTCTTGACCGAGCCACGATGCCCAGATGTTTGAATTTTATTCTCATTTTTTGCATGGGACCTACTCCCTCCTTCCATCTATATAGGGCCTAATGTGTTTTTCAAGACAACCTTTGACTATTGACAAGATTAATAGCACATGAGATGTATACTATGAAAATTATATTATTGGAAGCTCCTTTGACATACAAATTTGAAGGTATGCTTTGTGTAAGTTGCATGTCATATATTATTGCTCTAACGTTTGGTCAAAGTTAGCCTCGAAAAACGCATTAGGACCTATATAGATGGAAGGAGGGAGTAGAAATTCACCCGAGGACACAAATGTGATTTTTCAACCAACTTTGGTGCACGGGAGCATGTGCTTGTAGTTCAAATTTGTATTATGCACATTAAATGATCAAAAACTCAATTAATGTGTAAATAAGGCCAAACGAAGCCGGAATAATTCCAAAATTTAACAGGGCACTCATGTAGTTCTATGTTGCCTTTGTAAATAAACTGAAGGGGGACAACGTATATCGTTTCGCACTCAAAGGTGGCACGTTCCCTCTCAGAACCACGAGCCTTCTTGAGAGAAGCTTCGGTTTGCAAGAAGCTTATACCAAAATCTGTTCATATTCGGCCAATTTTTTTACCACAACATGGTAGTACCATGACATGACATCCATGCCAAGTTTCATGATTTTCAGACGTGTTTTGGATTTACAAGAATTTTAAAACCAAGTTTCTCAATGTTCTCGGCCGAGCCACGATGCCCAGATGTTTTAATTTTATTCTCATTTCTTGCATGGGACCTAGAAATTCACCCGAGGACACAAATGTGATTTTTCAACCAACTTTGGTGCACGAGAGCATGTGCTTGTAGTTCAAATTTGACTTATGCACATTAAATGACCAGAAACTCAATTAATGTATAAAAAACGACAAACGAACCCGGAATAATTCCAAAATTTAACAGGGCACTAATGTAGTTCTATGTTGCCTTTGTTAAGAAACTCAAGGGGGGGGGGGCAGCGTATATCGTTTCACACTCAAAGGTGGCACGTTCCCTCTTAGAACCACGAGCTTCCAAATCGGCCCAATTTTTTACCACAACATGTTAGTGCCATGACATGACACCATGCCAAGTTTCATGATTTCCAGGCGAGTTTTGGATTTACATGAATTTAAAATCAAAGTTTCTCGATGTTCTCGGCCGAGTCATGACGCCCAGATGTTTGAATTTCATTCTCATTTCTTCCATGGGACCTAGAAATTCAACCAAGGACACACATGTGACTTTTCAACCCACTTTGGTGCATCGGAGCATGTGCATGCAATTCATATTTAGATTATGCACATTAAAAGTCCAGAAACTCAATTAATGTATAAAAAGGCCAAATGAACCCGAAATAATTCCAAAATTTAACAGGGCACTCATATAGTTCTATGTTGCCTCTGTAAATAAAATCAGGGGGGAGGCAGCGGATATCGTTTCACACACAAAGGTGACACGTTCCCTCTCGGAACCACGAGGCTTGTTGAGAGAATCTCCAGTTTTGCAAGAGGCTTATACCAAAACTTGTCCCAATTCAGCCAAAAATTATACGTATGAAAACAGGGTTTAGATTATCCCAAACATCTCGCTACCTAGACCAATAATGTACTATGATTTGAATTCAACATAAAATGGATACAAATATTTGAATTGGAGAGCGTATGGTACATGTAGTTCATAGTGAAATATGATTACTGCTATATGTATGTTTTTTGTTATCAAGATAATATTTAAATTATTGTATAACTTGACAACAATCGTATTCAAATAAGGAAAATTGATTCAAATTTAGTCCATATGGTAGACGACAATATATATGTTCACATGGTGGAGTAAAATGTTCATATATGATGGAAGATCAAAATGTACGACTACATCAATTATAAACCGCAAGGTCACCTAATGATATATTCGAATTCAACATAACGTGGATTCAAAAATTGAAATTCGAGATCATGGCATCTGTAATCATATAAAAAGGAACATTACTCTTTCTTTGGTGGGAATTTATTTGTTTTTTGTTGTTGTTGAGGGAAGTGCGAATCGATTTGGTACTGTGCAGGGTAATCTTGTTCTCCCGATTTTTTTTTACATTTTTCTTGTAGTTTTTCAATGGCATCTATAGCAATATAGTAAAAGGGGACATGACTCTCTTGTGTCTTGTATGAATTGTTTTTTTACATGTTAAGTTTGTTCTGCCGAACAAGGAATCCGCACCTTGTTATCCCGAAATTTTCAAGCTCGAGTATCTTTTGTCTCACCTGCTTTGAAACTCCCGCTTCTTCAACCCGCGCCGCGCCATGTTATCCCGAAATTTGGACGCGCGCGAGAACTCCCTCCTCATCCGAAATCGCTCCCGCAGCCCAGACACGCGAAATCCCCCTTCTACCCCTCAGCCGGAAATGAAGCTCCACGTCGCGGTGTCAAAACCGGTGGGGGTACGCTGGTAACTTACCATACATTTCAGACAAGCGCGTCCCTAAGCTTGGCTCCCCCCTCCCCCTTCGCCCCCATTCGTACAACGAGGCCGCCAAAACCCGCGAAACCCCACGCTCCTCCGTCGGCCTCCCGACCGCCGCCCAGCCGGAGACTCTTCCCCGACTACGTCGTCCACCGCAACAGCTCGCCGTCCCTCATCCACCGCACCGGATGAGGATCCGTTGTCGATCTCGTCGTCCCGCCGGATCAGCCGCCCCGTCCTCCACCTCCAAGGAGCTGCCCCGGGGATGGTTGGTACGACATATGCCAAGGGATGGCTTATCATTGTGGGAGCCAATAAAACGTCGCCGGTGCCTGGAAACGGGATGAGGCGAAGACATGCACGCCGGCGAATCTTACCCAGGTTCGGGGCTCTCCGAGGAGATAACACCCCTAGTCCTGCTCTGCGGGGTCTCCGCATGATCACTAGCTCGATAAAGAGTAGCTACAATCGCTCCTAGAGCTGTCGGGATCAAGGGAGAAGAAGAACAAGGCTAGCTCTTGCTTCCCTCTATCTATGGTGTGTGTGTGTGTGTGTGCTATGCTTGGAAGCCAAACATGCAGAGGGGCCAACCAGAAGCGAACTATGCTCAGTGGCCAACTATGCTTGGGTGCGAACCCTTTGCATGGGTGCTCCGGGGGGTTTATATAGGCCTACCCCCCGGGGATACAATGGTAATCCGGCTGGGATCTGGTCCCAGCCGTCAGTGTCTATGCTCGCCGGCTTCTCCGCCGGCTGGTGGGTCCCGCCGGCTGGTGGGTCCCGCCGGCTGCCGGTTACTTGGTCGACAGGCCGGCCCCACCGCCTAGGGCTCTGTCGGCGGCTGCTTACTGTAGCTGCGCCTCTGATGATGAGGGCTTTGTCGAGGTGAGCATGGCTACAGTGGGCCGCCTCGGGGGCTATCACTGTAGCCTCACCTCGTCTTGTCTCCTTAATGGGGCTCCTGCTTCGAGGAAGGGAGTAGCCGGCTTCCGGAGGCCGGCCATGCTCGTGGCCGACTAGGGAAAGCAGGGCCGCCTTCACGCCTCTCTCTGGCTGAAGGGGCCCGCAGTCCTTGGGCCGTACAGGAGGGGGTCGTGGATGACGTCGTAGCTGGCGTGGCTACAGTGCCGGGCCGCACGGGAGACATCCCTCCCGTACGGCCTCCTGTAGCCATGCCCGCCTCGGGCTTCGGGGGTCGTGGGCCACACTGTGGCCATGCCCCGTCAGGTCGTCATTATGTAGGGGCGGTTGTGGTCTCGGCCGGCTTCTAGGAGTCGGCGTTCTTCTTGGCCGGCTTCTTGGAGTCGGTGAGGCTGGGTCGCCTTCCGGGAGTCGGCTTTAGTGGTAGCCGGCCGGGGAAGGCGGCCCAAATGCTTGGAGTGCTTGAAGGCCCAAAGGCCTGATAAATTTTCTGAAGAGCCAGGGGTAGCCGGTTTGGCTACCCGTGGCCACTTACTCCGACAGTAGTCCCCGAAGCTGATCGGGCTTCGAGGGGGAGTAGGGTTCGAGAAGCTCGAACAGCTTCCCCTCGTGACAAGCCGGCAGCTGGGAGCCGGCCTTGGTCAGGCACGTCGCCTGAGCCGAAATCTTCTGGAGTCGGAGGGCGGGAACCCGCTGGTATGTGCGCCGGGCTGCGGGCCGGCCGCGGGCGCGCCACGTAGCCGGAAAGCCTGCCAGCCCACGCGTGAGACGGGACGTTGCCGCAGAGAGGGGGCCCGCCACGTCCGCGCCCCAGCCCAGGCGCGGATCTCTTGTATCCCGGAACCGCCCGCACGTTCCGTGCGGCAGTTTCGGCTCGCACTTATGCGTAATAAACGCGAGACGTGGGGGGAGTGGGCGCAGTTAATCCCACATCTCCCCCCCACGTCCGGCCTCTTCGGCCGCGCGAGGCTATAAGTAGGGGGAGGTGGAGGGCGGCAGGCCCTCGCACGCTCCTCCTACTTCCGCCGTCTTCTTGCCTTGCTCGTTCTCGCAACAGCGCCTCGCCGCCGCGCTCTTCCTCCGCACGCTCCTCCGCCGCCGTGCTAGCTTCCGCCATGCCTCCCCACGTAGAGCAGCGTGGCGGGGATTGGGATGGCTCCATCGTCCACAACGACCACATCGACTTCCTCCGCGACACACGGCGTCTGCCCAGTGCGGACAAAGTGGAGGTCCGCCTCGCGCCGGAGAAAGAAATCAGGCCGGCGCCGCGGGATGGCGAGCGGGTGGTCTTCCGCTCGCACTTCCTGCGCGGCTTCGACTTGCCAGTGAGCGCCTTCTTCCGCACCTGGCTGGACTTCTATCAGCTCCAGCCGCACCACCTCACCCCCAACGCGGTGGTGCTGCTGTCGGCCTTCGTCACCCTATGCGAGGGCTATCTCGGCGTCCTCCCCACCCTTGAGCTCTGGGGGGAGTTCTTCCAGTCGAAGCTGGGTACGCGCAGCCAGGGCGTGCCGGCCCACACTGGCGCCTTCATCGCGTCGCGGAGATCGGGCGCCGACAACCCCTTCCCCGTCATCACGCTGATCCAATCGGTGAAGAAGTGGCAGAAATCATACTTCTACGTGCGGAACATCGCTCCACGGGGCGACTACGTCAACCTGCCAGCTTACGTAGCCGGCCCGCCGGCGGGGAGGCTGCCCCAGTGGTCCTTCCGGGCGGTGACGCTGTCGCAGGGAGGGAACGCCGCCATCGCCCGCCTGCGGGTGATGGTCCAGACGGAGGGCCTGACGGGGCCCGACCTCCTGGCCGCGTTCGTCACACGCCGGGTCCTCCCGCTCCAGAGCCGGCCTCATCTGATCTGTCAGATGAGCGGCCAGCTCGATCCGAGCCGGATGTGTACCAAGGAGATGCCGCAGGCCGACGCTGCCGACATGGTGAACTACCTCGCCAACTGCCAGCTTCCCGACGACTGGCAATTCGGCAAGGAGCCATACAGCCGCGCTAATCCTCCGCCTACGGTACGCTCCCCTTCTCTTTTTCTCTTTGTCGCCGAGTTCCTCCGGGCCGACTCTAACTCGGTCGGCTCGCTCTTTCGACAGAATCCTCTACTTCGGCCGGCCAGCGGGGCGGACGTGGAGCGCCGCTTCGTCCCCGACCGGACCGAGCACGACCAGGAGGACCCCGATCTGGGGACGGTCCATATGGAGGAAGCCGCCGAGCCGGCTGGTGGCCAAGCCGGCGGCGCCGGGTTCTCCGCGACCTTCGATGATTGGCCGGACAAGGACGAAGCCGAAGTCGTCCCGCCCCGCCAGCCAGCCTCCGGACACGGCGCGGGCTCCTCCGGCGCGCAGCCTGCTCGGGGTAGAGGCCAGAAACGTCGCGCCGCCCAGGGCATGTTCGGTAGCCGGACGAAGAAGCCGAGGGGTGGGGCGGCGGCCACCAGGCGGGAAGAAGCGGCCGCGAAGGCGGCTCGCTTCCGCAAAGTGGTGAAGCAGCCGCAGGCTGTGTCAGCGTAAGCTTTCTTTCTTTCTGTGTATTCTCCTTCTTTCTTTTCTTGGGTGGTCTTCTGAACCTTTGTCTTCTTTTCTTTAATCAGAGCTCCACTGTCGCTCGAGCGGGCGGCTGCCGGCTCCGTTGTCGAGTCGCCAGGGGGCTCTGGGAGCACCACCCGCCGCGTAGATCCCCGCGCCGCCCTCCTGGAGGCGACGGAAAGGAACGCGCGGGAGGTGCGGGAGGAGCAGGAAGTGCGGGAGGCAGAGGCACGGAAGGCAGCCGCCGCCCAGGCGGCTCGGGACGAGGAGGCGGCGAAGGCGCTCGCCGAGGCTGCAGCCAAGGCCCAGGCAGAGGCCGAGACCGAAGCGGCGGCAGGGGAGGCCTTGATGGTCACCCCCCTGCGCACCATGGCGCCCGGGGGCGCGGATCCCTCGCCAGGGGGAGCCAGTGGTTCCCAGCCGGGTCTGGGCGGGAGCGGCGACGACGTCATCTTCGTGAGGGAGGCGCCGGAGCCGACTCCTCCGACTAGGGCGGCCCAAGGCGGTCAGACCGAGTCTGCGCTCGCACGGTCGGCGGAAGGCGAGCCGGCCGCAGGAGCTGAGGTGGCAGTCCGGGTTCCGCCAAGCCGGCGCGCAGGGAAGGCCGCGTCGGAGCCGCATAAGGCGGCGTCGGAGCCACGGCCGGCCGTGGGCTCCAGCTCGTCGGCCCGAGACGCGGAGGCGGCCAGCGCTACCTCCGGGTGGACGCCAGGCGGAGGGACAGCCGTGGTGAACATCGCTGCACAAGACGTCCGGACCCGGCTCCAGAACCAAGACGCGACGCTGAGGCAGTTCACCGATGAATTCCTCGCCACGCGGGCTGCCATCCGGGTTAGTATTCTCAATTTTGCCCTTGACTTTTCTCGTGGGGGCGCGTCAGCGCACCCACTGGGTGTAGTCCCCGAGTTCTGAGTCGGCTGCTGAGCAGGCGGCTTGGAACTTCTTGGAGATTTTGTTTTTGCTGCTTTTGTTCTTATTTGGTCTTCTGTCCATCTTGCAGGACTACCACAACCTCCGAGCGGCCGCCTTCAACTCCCAGGCTCGGGAGCTGACGCAGAAGACCGCCGATCTCGCTGAAAGCCGAGGTATGTGACTTGATCTCTATCTCATGTGGGGGCGCGTCAGCGCACCCACTGGGTGTAGTCCCCGAGATTCGGGCCGACTGCTGAGCAGTCGGCTCGGATCTTCCTTGATGATTTCTCATTGTTCTTCTTGTTCTTCTATCTCTACAGCGGCCAACGCCAGTCTGAGGGCACAGCTGGGGGAGTCCCAGACTGCTCTTCGTGCCAAGGACGCGGAGCTCGCTGCCTTGGTGCAGGAGCACGACCGCCTGGTCAAGAAGCTGGCCGACCAGGAGGAAAGCCATAAGGCGGCGCTGAAGGCCGCGCGGGACCGCGAAGCCGCCCTCCAGGCCGAGTTCGAGACGGAGGCGGTCGCCTGGGACGAAGCCAGGCAGACTCTGGTCTCCGGCTATGGCCAGATTGAGGATCTGGTTGACAGTAAGTCGTCTACCCCTTCGTCCTTTCTTGCCATCTGTCATTTTGACTTGTTTCTCTGACTTGGGGTTCTTCTTTTCTTTTCTGCGCAGAGTACTTCCCCGGCTATTCCACTGCCGCCAACCAGGCCATCGAAGCTCGTCGCCAGACGAAGAGGCAAGCCGGCTTCGAGATTTCGCCGACTGCCGGCCGCTCGCTGGAGGAGCAGCTCCTGGCGATCCAGGCTCGTATCCAGCCGGCTCACAGGCTGCTCCGCCGGCTTCAGCGTGCCGGGTCGCAGGTCCTGGCCCGACCAAGTGATCCCGCGCACTCCCAGTCGGACCGCCGACTGGCTGGAGGTGGCCGTCGGGCGCTTCGAGGCTTGGAAGGCGTCAGCGGCTCGCTCCAGCGCCGGGCGGGCGCTGGAGTTCGTCAAGGCCTGGTACCCAGGCCTGAATCTGGACCAGCTGGCGACCTGGCGGCAGCAAGCCGACACGGAGCTCGAGCCGGCGCGGCCGGCCATCATTCGGCGAGCTTCGGCGATCGCCGACTACACCGACACCAACGTCTTCGCCCCCGAGGTGGACGACAATGGGGTCGCCCAGACGGAAGATTGGTTCGGGCTGGACCCGGCGCACAGCGAGGACTCGGCGGAGGAGATCGACTCCAGCGACGAGGGCGAAGAGGAGGAGGAGGAGGGTGAAGACGTCGAGCCGGCTGGTGGAGCAGCCGGCCAGCCTGACCGCGCCTCCAGCACTATGCTGCGTGCGAGTGCGTCTCCTGTTGCGGGGCGGTCAAGCCGGGACCAGCTAGGCGGCCACTCCTTCAGCCGGCGAGCTGCCTTCACCGACCAACTCGGCCTTCGCGCCTTTGTCTTCTTTCTTTTGTTTCCTGTCTTGTTACTTTTGAACAATGTTCGATTAAGTCTGCGCAATTCCACCCACTGGGTGTATTCAAACGTGATTCTGTTGCCAGCCTTTAGGCGGCTTTATGTATATAAGTTATGCAATCGGCTTTTCCTTGTACTTTTGCTTTTTGTCCTTCTGCTTTTTTCCTTTGCCACCCTCCCTTGGTTGCCGCCTCCCTAGTCAAACAGTTGCTCTGCAATCTGTAGCCGGGGAGTGCCTGGCCGATTGGGGAGGGGGAAGTACTTTTAGCTCGGTCGGACTTAAGCTAAGTTTTTAGGAAGCCGGCCAGCCGGCTGTTGTGACAGTCGGCAGGCGTATATAGAGGCCGTCTTTTTGCTATATAGGTTAGTTGTTCCTTAGCCGTTTTCGTGTGGGCGTCCTTTCTGTCTTCTCTCTTGCTAGTCGGACAGTCAGTTCTTTGAGCTGCGACTTTCAACAAGAGAGGACTGGGGAGCCGGCGCACTACTTTGCTGACTTCGGGAAGAACTTATAATATAGCTTAAGGCGGCCAGTCCCCGGGCCGACTAGTCGGACCCGGTGCCGGACAAGAATTCAAAATGTAATAAGACATTCATGGATATGACACTCGTCATCCATAGATAAATAAAAGGTCGTCCCCGAGTACTGTTCGGGGGGCCTGTTGGTTTGTAACTTAATACAAAAGGGGTAGCGTGATACATACTGCTTTTCAGCTGTAAAATCGTCTTAGGAGGTTTGCGTTCCATGGTCGCTCCGACTCCTTGCCGGAGTCGTCTCTCTTGCGTGCTCTTGGCTTTTGCGCGTCGATCAAGTAGTAGGAGTCGTTGCCGAGTGCCTTGCTGACGACAAAGGGGCCTTCCCAAGGGGCCGAGAGCTTGTGCTGGCCGGCTGTTCGCTGGATCAGCCAGAACACAAGGTCGCCCTCTCGGAAGGATCTTGGCTTGACCTTGCGGTTGTAGTAGCGGCGCAGGCCTTGCTGGTAGATGGCGGACCGGCTGAGGGCTAACAGCCAGCCTTCTTCCAGTAGGTCGACGCCGTCTTCTCTTGCTTCTTTGGCTTCTTCCTCCGTGTACATGGTGATCCGAGGTGAGTCAAACTCGATGTCGGTTGGGATGACAGCCTCGGCACCGTACACGAGGAAGAATGGAGTGAAGCCGGTTGACTTGTTGGGTGTAGTGCGCAGACTCCAGAGGACAGCCGGCAGCTCTTCGAGCCAGCAGCCGGCCGATCGCTCCAGTGGTACAACCAATCGGGGTTTGATGCCGGAGAGGATAAGTCCATTTGCTCGCTCGACCTGGCCGTTTGACTGCGGGTGGGCAACGGACGCTAAGTCCAGTCGGATGCCCTGTGTCGCGCAGAAGCGTGCCAGCGCGCCTTTGGCGAAGTTTGTGCCGTTGTCGGTGATGATGCTGTGCGGCACGCCGTACCGAGTGGTGATGTCGGTGATGAATGTCACGGCAGTCGGCCCGTTCAGCTTCTTAATCGGCTTTGCTTCGATCCACTTTGTGAACTTGTCCACAGCAACAAGTAGATGTGTCAAGCCACTGCGGGCCGTCTTGAAAGGGCCCACCATGTCCAGTCCCCAGACGGCGAAAGGCCAGGTGAGGGGAATGGTCTTGAGGGCAGAAGCCGGCAGGTGTTGTTTGGAACTGAAGACTTGACATCCTCTGCAGGTCTTGACTATTTCTTTAGCATCCTCCAAGGCAGTCGGCCAGAAGAACCCATGGCGGAAAGCCTTGGCCACGAGGGATCTTGAGGCGGTGTGGTGGCCGCATTCGCCTTGGTGGATGTCTTTGAGGATTGCCACTCCTTTTTCTGGCTCGACGCAACGCTGGAAGACTTCAGTAACGCTGCGCTTCACCAGCTCCCTATTGATTATTGTGTATGCTGCGGCTCGTCGTTGCACTAGTCCTGCTGCGATCTCATCAGCCGGCAGCTCTCTGCTGACTAGGAACTTGAGGATGGGCTGGGCCCATGAGGGAGCTATGACTTCTTCTGCTGTTATCGTGGCCACCATGACTCGGGTGGGTGGGTTGGGTGTTGCGTTGGGGTCGACCACCACTTCTTGCGTCGTTGTAGTCCCCGGGCCGACTGTTGCAGTCCCCGGGCCGGGCTCTGAGGTCCCTGGGCCGGGTGCGACTACGTCGGTTCCCGGGGCAGTCGTCGAAGTCCCCGTGCCGCCTGCGGGATTGCTTGAGCCGGATCCGGCTGTTTCTGGCGCAGGCGGTACGAAGATGGAGTCCGACTCTGGAGACGGCTTGATGGACGGCTTGAGGAGGCGTTGGAGGGAGACGCCAGTCGGTATGGCTTGTCGGGTGGAGCCGATCCGTGCTAGGGCATCTGCTTGGTCGTTGTCGGCCCTTGGCACGTGAAGGAACTCGCACCCTTCGAAGTATCCGCTCATCTGCTGGACGAGGAAGCGGTAGCTCGCCACGTTCGCGTCCTTGGCGCCCCAATCGCCAGATGATTGCTGGACCACTAAGTCGGAGTCGCCGTAGCACAGGATCCGGCGTATGCCGAGCTCTTTGGCTAGCCGGAGCCCATGTACGAGTGCCTCGTACTCGGCCACGTTGTTGGAGGCGGCGAAGTGGATCTGCAGCGTGTACTTGAGCTTGTCGCCTTTGGGAGAGGTGAGGACGATGCCGGCTCCCAAGCCGGTGCGCATCTTGGACCTGTCAAAGTGCATCCGCCAATGGGTGGAGTCGGGAGCCGGCGGTAGGTACTGGGTCTCGGCCCAGTCGACGAGGAAATCGGCCAATGCTTGCGACTTGATGGCGGTGCGGGGTTGATAGAAGATCGTGTAGGGCGCCAAGGCAATGGCCCATTTGGCCACCCGGCCAGATGCATCCCGGCTGCCTATGATCTCGGCGAGCGGGGCAGTGCACACGACCGTGATGGGGTGCTCTTGGAAGTAGGGCTTCAATTTCTTGGCAGCGAAGTACACCCCATAGCACATCTTCTGGTAGTGCGGGTAGTTTGCTTCGAGCTAGATAGTACTTCGCTGAGATAGTAGACCGGCCTCTGGACCAGCTGGGCTCGGCCTTCCTCCGGGCGCTGGACCACAGCAACAGTGCTGACGACTCGGCTTGTCGCGGCGATGTAGAGGAGGATGGGCTCCTTCTCAGTCGGCGCAGCCAGGACGGGCGGAGTGGTCAACATTTTCTTCAACTCATGGAAGGCTTGGTCGGCTTGATCATTCCACTCAAAGTGAGTGGACTTCTTCATGAGTCGGTACAGGGGGAGGGCCTTCTCTCCTAGTCGGCTGATAAAACGGTTCAGGGAGGCTAAGAAGCAAGTGAACTTCTGCACATCTCGCAGCTTGGTGGGTATCTCCATCCTCTCGATGGCCTTGATCTTGACAGGGTTGCACTCAATGCCGCGTTCGGAGACCAGGAAGCCTAGCAGCTGGCCGGCTGGTACTCCGAACACGCACTTCTCGGGGTTGAGCTTGATCTGGAATTGGCGCAAGTTGGCAAATGTTTCCTTCAGGTCTTCCAGCAAGGTACCGCGCTTCTCTGTCTTCACCACAATGTCGTCTACGTAGACGTGGGCATTTCTGCCGAGTTGTTTCAAGAGACATTTCTGCATGCAACGCTGAAAAGTGGCACCGGCGTTTCTCAAGCCGAATGTCATTGTCAGGTAGCAGAAAGCTCCAAAGGGTGTGATGAAGGCAGTCTTCAGGCGGTCAGCTGGGTCCAACTTGATCTGATGATACCCTGAGTATGCATCCAAAAAACACAACAGCTCGCATCCGGCTGTAGAGTCTATCACTTGGTCAATCCGTGGCAAGGCAAACGGATCCTTTGGGCAGGCCTTGTTCAGACTTGTGTAGTCTATACACATGCGCCACTTGTTATTCTTCTTCAAAACCAGAACGGGATTGGCAAGCCATTCTGGAAAGAACACTTCCATGATGAAGCCGGCTGCGAGGAGCCGGGCTATCTCTTCTCCCACGATTCTTCGCTTCTCTTCTGATAGTCGGCGGAGGGGTTGCTTGACCGGCTTCGCATCAGCTCGGACATGTAATTTGTGCTCGGCGAAATCCTTCGGGACACCCGGCATGTCCTTTGGGGACCATGCAAAGATGTCTCGATTCTCACGGAGGAAGTCGGCGAGCTCGCCTTCCTATTTACTGTCCAAGTTCGCCCCAATCACGGCGAACCTCTCCGGGTGCTCCGGGTCTAGAGGTATCTTCTTCGTCTCCTTGGCAGGCTGGAAGGAGCCCTACGCATCACAGTCATTGGGGTTGGGGGACAAAGTCGGCTGCTTGCCGGCCATGGCCACAACCCGTTCCAGCATCTTCTTCTCTTCCGCCACCACGAGGGACTCGGCCAGCCGGCTGCTGGCCATGGCACACTCGATGGACTTCTTGTAGTCGCCGGCTACCGTGATGATCCCCTTCGAGCTCGGCATCTTCATCTTCAGATAGGCATAATGGGGCACAGCCATGAACTTGGCCAAAGCAGGTCGGCCAAGTAGTGCATGATAGGGGCTCTCCAGGTCCACCACCTCGAACCATATTGCTTCCCGGCGGAAGTGATCTTTGTCTCCGAAGAGAACATCCATCTTGATCTTGCCGATTGGAGAGCAAGATAGGCCGGGTACGATACCATGGAAGACAGTGCGGCTCGGCATGAGCTGCTTTGCTTTGATGTTCAGCTTGTCCATGGTGTCGCGGTACAGTATGTTGATACTGCTTCCGCCGTCTATCAGGACGCGGGAAAATCTGGCAGCTCGCCTCTCCGTCGCAAGGATGACGTCCAAGACCATAGCATAGGAGCCAGGCGAAGGCATCACCTCTGGGTGGTCGGCCTGGCTCCAGCTGATGGGCTTTTCCGACCAATGCATGAACTCGGCGGTGCTAGAGGCGGCTGTGTTTACTTCTTGGTGTTGCCGGCGTTGGCTGCGCTTGTCGTCGACTTGACTCGTGAAGACGACGTAGGCGTCGTGCGCTTCAGGGAACTCGTCTTGGATGGCGCCGACTGCCGGCCGGGCCGCCGGCTGCTGGGGAGCTGGAGGCGGCGGGCCGGGAGGCGGAGGCGGCACTATCCCTTCGCCCTTGGTGATGCGGGTGAGCCAGTGGCATTTCCGTGTTGTGTGGTTGGACGGCTTCGCGCCGCTGTGGAACTTGCAGGGGGCATCGAGCGCTTGTTCGTAGGAGAAGGACGGCTGCCAGGGCGGCCGGCCTCCCTTCTTCTTGGGAGCGGGCCGCTCCTCGGGCTGCTCGTCTTCAGCTGTGGCCACCTGCCGACTGGAGGAAGTCGGCATGGGGCCCTTGCGCTTGTGGTCATTCTGGTAGGGGCGCCGGTTTGGGTCGCCAGCCGGCGTCTTGGGAGCCGGAGTGACTACCTTCCCCGAGGCATCTACTCGGAGCTCGGTCTTCATGGAGGAGTCGGCAGTGGCGTACTTGTCGGCGGTGATCAGCAACTCATCGAGGGTAGCGGGTTCGTCGCAGAGGAGTCGGTGCTTGAGGAGGGTGCCCTCTCGGCACCCGGCGGTGAAGTACTCGATGGCCTGGACCTCATGCACTCCCTCGCAGGAGTTGCGGAGCTCGGCCCATCACGTGAGGTAGTCGCGGGTCGACTCGTTGGGCCCTTGGACGCAGAGGGAGAGCTGGCGAGGCTTGGGAGGCCGCTTGTAGGTGCTAGTGAAGTTGCGGACGAAAACCTCTGTGAAGTCCAGCCAGCTGTTGATGCTGTATGGTTTGAGGCTGTTGAGCCATGTGCGCGCCGTGCCCTGCAGCATCAGGGGGACGTACTTCACGGCAACGCGCCGGTTGCCGTTGGCGATGCTGACGGCTGTGGAGTAGTCGATGAGCCAATCTTCCGGCTTCACCGAGCCGTTGTACTTGGGCGTGTCTCTGGGGAGCGAGAACCCTTTGGGGAAGGGTTCGTCGCGGATGCGGGGGCCAAAGCATGGCGGGCCGACATCGTCTTCTTCTTCTAACGCCAGGGACCGAGCAAGGCGGTCGATCCTGTGGCGGGCGTCACTCTCGCCGACTCCTTCTTGGCGGCCGAGTCGGTCGCCAAGAGTCGGATGTGTGATGGGCGGCGGAGTGAGGCGTCTTTCTCTTCGAGGCGGGGGAGGAGGCAGGTTTCCCTGATGTTCAACCGCCCGAGGGCGGCCTTCCGCGTCGCGCTCGATAGTGATGCGGGTCCGGCTACGGCTGGCAGCCGGCTCCTTGTCTTTCTTCTGGCGCGTGCCGCTCGCAGTCGGTGAGCGGGACGTCGCGGCGTGCTCCCGGCGCGGGGGATGGCTATCAGCTCGGGCGCCGGCTTCGTGCCGTTCTGCAGCCGCGTCGATCAGCTGCTGGATCCGTCTTGTCATGTAGGGGAGCTCATCGGCTCCCAGCCCATTGAGCTCATCTGCTGCCGCCTGAGCGGCTCGCAGATTCTCGAGCGGGGTGGCGTAGACGGGGCGATCTGCGCCCAGCATGCTGGCAACGGCTGCGCCGCGCTTCTGGACGAAGCCGGCTCGGCTCGGGCCGCTCGGAGGCGGCGTCCCGAAGGCGGCGCGGTCGACTTCGCGCTGGTGGGCCTCGGTGAGGCGTCTCATCGAGGCTATCTTCTTGCTCTCCGTGATGAGGGCAAGACGGCGTGCCTCCAGGGTCTCGGCGTCGGCGTCGGCCGGGAGGGGGATGGAGAGGTCGTGCATCGCTGCTTGCTGGGCGTCGCGGGCGCTCCCGCTCGAGTTGGAGACGTGGCTGGTGACCAGCACTTCGGTGACAGCGCTGCTGCCGCTGTCAGCTCGACGGAGTGGGTCGTCGAAGACCACCACGTCGGAGGGGTAGGCGTCGAGCGACGCGGTGTCGGAGTCGATGAGCATCGGGTCGGTGGGGCTGACAGACTCCATGTCCGCAGCAAGCTCGCTGGAGACGTGGAGTTGGTCGAGGAGGCTGACGAGGCGGCTCTCGGGGTAGTCGGTGCCTGCGTCGGACGCAGGCTCGTCGGAGATGCGAGTCTCGCCGAGCTGATCGGCGAGGCGGCTCGCTGCGCAGGCGTCGTCGACGCCTTGCAGCGCGTCGGGGCAAGCGCCATCGGGCGCAGCAGGCTGGCTGCGCTCGCGGGGAAGGAAGAAGGTTCCCGTCCAGAACAGGTCTCCGGATGACGGTGCACCTGGCCCCACGGTGGGCGCCAAATGTCGGGTGGTTGGTACGACATATGCCAAGGGATGGCTTATCATTGTGGGAGCCAATAAAACGTCGCCGGTGCCTGGAAACGGGATGAGGCGAAGACATGCACGCCGGCGAATCTTACCCAGGTTCGGGGCTCTCCGAGGAGATAACACCCCTAGTCCTGCTCTGCGGGGTCTCCGCATGATCACTAGCTCGATAAAGAGTAGCTACAATCGCTCCTAGAGCTGTCGGGATCAAGGGAGAAGAAGAACAAGGCTAGCTCTTGCTTCCCTCTATCTATGGTGTGTGTGTGTGTGTGTGCTATGCTTGGAAGCCAAACATCAGAGGGGCCAACTAGAAGCGAACTATGCTCAGTGGCCAACTATGCTTGGGTGCGAACCCTTTGCATGGGTGCTCCGGGGGGTTTATATAGGCCTACCCCCCGGGGATACAATGGTAATCCGGCTGGGATCTGGTCCCAGCCGTCAGTGTCTATGCTCGCCGGCTTCTCCGCCGGCTGGTGGGTCCCGCCGGCTGGTGGGTCCCGCCGACTGCCGGTTACTTGGTCGACAGGCCGGCCCCACCGCCTAGGGCTCTGTCGGCGGCTGCTTACTGTAGCTGCGCCTCTGATGATGAGGGCTTTGTCGAGGTGAGCATGGCTACAGTGGGCCGCCTCGGGGGCTATCACTGTAGCCTCACCTCGTCTTGTCTCCTTAATGGGGCTCCTGCTTCGAGGAAGGGAGTAGCCGGCTTCCGGAGGCCGGCCATGCTCGTGGCCGACTAGGGAAAGCCGGGCCGCCTTCACGCCTCTCTCTGGCTGAAGGGGCCCGCAGTCCTTGGGCCGTACAGGAGGGGGTCGTGGATGACGTCGTAGCTGGCGTGGCTACAGTGCCGGGCCGCACGGGAGACATCCCTCCCGTACGGCCTCCTGTAGCCATGCCCGCCTCGGGCTTCGGGGGTCGTGGGCCACACTGTGGCCATGCCCCGTCAGGTCGTCGTTATGTAGGGGCGGTTGTGGTCTCGGCTGGCTTCTAGGAGTCGGCGTTCTTCTTGGCCGGCTTCTTGGAGTCGGTGAGGCTGGGTCGCCTTCCGGGAGTCGGCTTTAGTGGTAGCCGGCCGGGGAAGGCGGCCCAAATGCTTGGAGTGCTTGAAGGCCCAAAGGCCTGATAAATTTTCTGAAGAGCCAGGGGTAGCCGGTTTGGCTACCCGTGGCCACTTACTCCAACAGTCCTCGACGGTAGCACAATACTCCGAGGAGGTGCGCTTGCCGGAGTGGGTGCGAGAGGTCTTGTCGGGCTTCTTCTTCCCTCCCCGGGCTTCAGTGACAGGAGCAGGTGCCTTGGCGGCAGCTGCTGCAACTGCCTCCCGGTAGAGTTGGTCGGCGCAAATCAGCGCGTCCTTCTTGTCGGAGGGGACGGAGATGATGGTCAACGGCCCAGGCATCTTTAGCATGTTGTAGGCGTAGTGCAACGCCGCCATGAACTTGGCTAGTGTCGGGCGGCCGAGGATCCCGTTGTAGGGCAAGGGGATCTCAGCCACGTCGAAGACGATCCTCTCCGTCCTGTGGTTCAACTCCCCTCCAAATGTCACGGGCAGCTATCCTTAAATATTGTTATGAGAATTATGAATACAATTCCGATATTGATGCGTTTATTGAGAAACTCTCCGCTGTCCCAGAAGAGACTAATATTTTGCAGGAATTTATGGAAGAAGAAATTGATGAAACTGCGAGCTCATTGGATGAAAAAGATGAGGAGGAGAGCGAAGAACAAAAGGGGGAAGAGCGGATTAGCTACCCGTGCCCACCTTCTAATGAGAGTAACTCTTCAACTCATACATTGTAATTTCCCTTCGTGCTTACCGAAGGATGATTGCTATGATGACTGTTATGATCCTGTTGATTCTTTTGAAATATCCCTTTTTGATGATGCTTGCTATGCTTGTGGCCAAGATGCCAATATGAATTATGCTTATGGAGATGAACTTGCTATAGTTCCTTATGTCAAACATGAAATTGTTGCTATTGCACCCACACATGATAGTCCTATTATCTTTATGAATTCTCCCGATTATACTATATCGGAGAAGTTTGCCCTTATTAAGGATTATATTGATGGATTGCCTTTTAATATTACACATGATGATTTTGATGAATATAATATGCATGTGCTTGCTGCTCCTACTTGCAATTATTATGAGAGAGGAACTATATCTCCACCTCTCTATGTTTCCAACACAATAAAATTGCAAGAAACTGCTTATACTATGCATTGGCCTTTACTATGTGTGCATGAATTGTTCTTTTATGACATGCCGATGCATAGGAAGAGAGTTAGACTTCGTCATTGCTTGATATATGTTGCTTTGTGCTCACTACTAAATGCCAAATCATTGCTAATTAAAATTGGCTTTGATATACCTTGGGATCCGGGTGGATTCACTACTTGAGCACTATATGCCTAGCTTAATGACTTTAAAGAAAGCGCTGCCAGGGAGACAACCCGGAAGTTTTAGAGAGTCATTTATTTCTGATTGAGTGCTTTTATAAAGTTAAAAAAAGAGGGGAACATAAAACCTTTTCAAAAAGAAAAGCGAAAGTGAGAAAGACGAGCATTGTTAAAATGGGAGCTAGCCTTGAACTTTGTTCATGCTCACAGAAACTTTGTGAATCTTGATTACAGAAACTTTTCAAAAAAAATAATTATCCCCTTGTACAATTCCATTGTATTATAAAAATAATGTGCCAAGGCTTGCCTTTAGGATGTTTACAATGCTTGTTGGTTTGTACGGTGCAGGACAGAAACTTTGGCTGTAGTGTGCGATTTTACATTTTTTACTGGAACATCAAATGGTTCTGAAACTTTTTGCACTATCTTTCTATACAAACTGTTTATTTTTCCTAATTTTGGCGGAATTTTTCAAGTATCAGAAGTATGGTGAATGTTCAGATTATTACAGACTGTTCTGTTTTAGACAGATTCTGTTTTTGATGCATAGTTTGCTTGTTTTGATGAAACTATTGATTTATATCAGTGGATTAAGCCATGAAGAAGTTATACCACAGTAGACACAATGTAAAAACAAAAGATGAATTGGTTTTCAACAGTACTCAGAGTAGTGATTTGCTTTATTATACTAACGGATCTTACTGAGTTTTCTGTTGAAGTTTTGTGTGGATGAAGTGTTCGAAGATCGAGGATGTTTTGATATGAGGATAAGGAGGAGAGGCAAGAGATCAAGCTTGGGGATGCCCAAGGCACCCCAAGTAAATATTCAAGGAGACTCAAGCATCTAAGCTTGGGGATGCCCCGGAAGGCATCCCCTCTTTCTTCAACAAGTATCGGTATGTTTTCGGATTCGTTTCATTCATGTGATATGTGCAAATCTTGGAGCGTCTTTTGCATTTAGTTTTCACTTTTCTTTTATGCACCATGCTGGTATGAGATAGTCCTTGGTTGATTTATAGAATGCTCTTTGCACTTCACTTATATCTTTTGAGTATGGCTTTATAGAATGCTTCATGTGCTTCACTTATATCATTTGAAGTTTGGATTGCCTGTTTCTCTTCACATAGAAAACCGCCATTTGTAGAATGCTCTTTTGCTTCACTTATATTTGTTAGAGCGTGGGCATATCTTTTGTAGAAAGAATTAAACTCTCTTGCTTCACTTATATCTATTTAGGGAGATAACAGGAACTGGTCATTCACATGGTTAGTCAAAAAATCCTACATAAAACTTGTAGATCATTGAATATGATATGTTTGATTCCTTGCAATAGTTTTGCGATATAAAGATGGTGATATTAGAGTCATGCTAGTGGGTAGTTGTGGATTGTATAAATACTTGTGTTGAAGTTTGTGATTCCCGTAGCATGCACGTATGGTGAACCGTTAGTGATGAAGTCGGAGCATGATTTATTTATTGATTGTCTTCCTTATGTGTGGCGGTCGGGGACGAGCGATGGTCTTTTCCTACCAATCTATCCCCCTAGGAGCATGCGTGTAGTACTTTGTTTCGATTACTAATAGATTTTTGCAATAAGTATGTGAGTTCTTAATGACTAATGTTGAGTCCATGGATTATACGCACTCTCACTGTGATGCCCGGATAATCAAGCTACAGTAAAACTCTGCTAATGATGCCACGTCACCTCCGTTACTGTTTCTAATCCTTCGTTAGTTCAAAACCGATTCAAAAATCAATTCAAAATATGGCAAACAACAAAAGTTTTCAAACATTGAAACAAAAATGTTCGGAGTGAACCAAATATTGCACAGATAATTATGGTGGAGAAACCACACCTTTATAAAATGTTTAAATACTATGAGATGAATAAAACAGTAGCAAAAACAATTATATAAGTGTTATTAAATATAAACAAATATTAAACTAGTTTATTTAGTCACTAAAAACTTTTTACAACTCCGATTTAGGTGTGGGCTTTAACTTATTATAAAACTACAACTATTAAAGAAATAAAATAAAACAGTAAAGGAAAATAAATAAAAGAAAACACAAAAAAAAACACAAGACAATCAAAAAAAAGGAAAAGACACCCCCCCCCCCCCCCGCGCTGGGCCAACTGGCCCAGCTGGCCTCAGCCGCCCGAATGGGCCGGCCCACCCCCTACCTACTAACCCACTCCCCCTCCCAGCGGAACCCTAACCTACCCCACGCACCCCACTCCCCTCGATCCACCTCTCCCCCTCGATTTGGATCGGGAGATCCCCCTCGCCCCTCGTTTCTGCCCCGGTGGCGTCGATGCTGTTCGACCCCGCTGGACCTCGCCGGACGCCTCCTCGTCCCCGCCACCACGCCAGCGCCCCTCGCCGAGGCCACCTCACCGCCGGACCCCGCCGCCCGTCTTCGTCCTCCGCCTCGACCGCGCCTCCTCGCCGGACTCCTCCGTCCTTGCGCCGCTGTCCTCGCCCAAGACATGGCGGGATCTCGCGCCTCCCCGACGCCCCCACGACGCCGCCCCGTGCTGGGCTTCCTCCTCGGGCCGCCGCACGCCGCCACCGACTCCGGCCACCCCGAGCTTCCCCGAGCCCGCTGCCCTGTGCCCTACGTTCCCCGCCGTGAGCCTCGTCCGCCCCCTCTTCTCTCCCCGTCATCGGATCCGGTCCGCGCTCGCGCTCACCACGCGCCCGCACGCGCGCGTCCGTGCTCACCGCGCCCGCACCGTGGCCGTCGTCGCCCTGTGCGCAGACGCACGCCCGCGCCTCCCCGCTAACCCAGCCGCGCCCTCTTCTGGCTGCCCCGCTCTCGTCGCTCACCTACCGCCGTGCACGCGTCCGCCTCCGGCGCTCACCCCCCCCCCCCCCCCCCCCGCACCGTCGCCCCGCTTCCCCCCCCCCACGATGGCCCTGCCGCTGCTCCACCGGAGCTCCCCGCCGTTCGCCGGCCCGCGCGCCCAGCTTGCCGGCACACCGGCGCCCGCCAGCCGCCCCGTCGGGTGCGCCCCTGCGGGCCAGCGCCCGTTCGGGGCTATGCCCGTTAGCGCCCATGCCTGCTATGGCCTTTGGGCCAATGACACAAGGCCCCACGCCCCTGAACGTTTTTAAAAAAAAAAATTAAAAATATATATATATAAATAATAATAACAATAATAATATATTAAAAATAATTAATTAATTAAAGAATTAATTAACCTAATTAATTTTTGATTAATTAAACTAATCTAATAACTAAACTAATTAAACTGTTAGTTAATTAATTAATCAGTCTATGACAGGTGGGTCCCGCATGTTAGTTTGACCCAGTCAACGCCCTGTTGACTGCTGACGTCATGCTGACATCTTGATGACGTCAGCAGGCACTATTCTGGATAATGTTGAATTAAATAAATTAAATAAATTCTAAAATGTTTTAAAACTTTAGAAAATCATATAAAATAAACCGTAGCTCAGATGAAAATACTTTCTACATGAACGTTGCTCAGAACGACGAGACGAATCCGGATACGCAGCCCGTTCGTCTGCCACACATCCGTAGCAAGCAAACCTGTAACATTTCACCTCCGGTTCATCTGCCCGAAAACGCGAAACACCGGGGATACTTTCCCGGATGTTCCCCCCTTCGCCGGTAGCACCTACTATCGCGTTAGGACACACCTCGCACTGCTCATTGTCATGTCACGCATCGTCATGTTTTCGTTTGCATTGTATTTACTGTTTCTTCCCCCTCTTCTCTCCGGTAGACTACGAGACCGACACTGCTGCTGCCCAGTTCGACTACGGAGTTGACGACCCCTCCTACTTGCCAGAGCAACCAGGCAAGCCCCCCCTTGATCACCAGATATCGCCTATTCTTCTCTATACTGCTTGCATTAGAGTAGTGTAGCATGTTACTGCTTTCCGTTAATCCTATCCTGATGCATAGCCTGTCTTTGTTACTACAATTGTTACCCTTACCTGCTATCCTACTGCTTAGTATAGGATGCTAGTGTTCCATCAGTGGCCCTACACTCTTGTCCGTCTGCCATGCTATACTACTGGGCCGTGATCACTTCGGGAGGTGATCACGGGTATATACTATATACATTATATACATGACACATGTGGTGACTAAAGTCGGGTCGGCTCGTTGAGTACCCGCAAGTGATTCTGATGAGGGGGCTGAAAGGACAGGTGGCTCCATCCCGGTAGAGGTGGGCCTGGGTTCCTGACGGCCCTCGACTGTTACTTTATGGCGGAGCGACAGGGCAGGTTGAGACCACCTACGAGAGAGGTGGGCCTGGCCCTGGTCGGCGTTCGCGGATACATAACACGCTTAACGAGTTGTTGCTATTTGATCTGAGTCTGGCCATTTGGTCTATACGCACTAACCATCTACGCGGGAGTAGTTATGGGTATCCCGACGTCGTGGTATCAGCCGAAGCTCTTTTGACGTCAGCGACTGAGTGGCGCGCGCCGCATTGGACCGTAAGCTCGCGCTTGTATTAAGGGGGCTAGGTCTGCTTCCGGCCGCGTACGCAACGTGCAGGTGTGCATAGGGCGATGGGCCCAGACCCCTGCGCGCATAGGGTTAGACCGGCGTGCTGACCTCTCTGTTGAGCCTAGGTGGGGCTGCGACGTGTTGATCTTACGAGGCCGGGCATGACCCAGAAAAGTGTGTCCGGCCAAATGGGATCGAGTGTGTTGGGTTATGTGGTGCACCCCTGCAGGGAAGTTTATCTATTCGAATAGCCGTGTCCCTCGGTAAAAGGACGACCCGGAGTTGTACCTTGACCTTATGACAACTAGAACCGGATACTGAATAAAATACACCCTTCCAAGTGCCAGATACAACCCGGTGATCGCTCTCTAACAGGGCGACGAGGAGGGGATCGCCGGGTAGGATTATGCTATGCGATGCTACTTGGAGGACTTCAATCTACTCTCTTCTACATGCTGCAAGATGGAGATGGCCAGAAGCGTAGTCTTCGACAGGACTAGCTATCCCCCTTTTATTCTGGCATTCTGCAGTTCAGTCCACTGATATGGCCCTTTACACATATACCCATGCATATGTAGTGTAGCTCCTTGCTTGCGAGTACTTTGGATGAGTACTCACGGTTGCTTTTCTCCCTCTTTTCCCCTTTTCTATACCGGATTGTCGCAACCAGATGCTGGAGTCCAGGAGCTAGAGATCCCGAGGATGATGCTACATGGAGTTCAGCTTCGAGGAGTAGTTAGGACGTCCCAGGCAGGAGGCCTTGCCTTTTCGATCGTTGCTACTTTTGTGCTAGCCTTCTTAAGGCAAACCTGTTTAACTTATGTCTGTACTCAGATATTGTTGCTTCCGCTGACTCGTCTATGATCGAGCACTTGTATTCGAGCCCTCGAGGCCCCTGGCTTGTATTATAATGCTTGTATGACTTATTTATGTTATAGAGTTGTGTTGTGATATCTTCCCGTGAGTCCCTGATCTTGATCGTACACATTTGCGTGCATGATTAGTGTACGGTCAAATTGGGGGTGTCACAAGTTGGTATCAGAGCCGACTGCCTGTAGGAATCCCCCTTTTCAACTCCTTGGCCGAAGTCGAGTCTAGACATTTCAAAAACTTTTACTAACATGGCTGTGTGTCTTACGGGCCCACGTCGCCATTGGGTGGTATTAGGATCTTTTACTCCTTGCCTATACTCTGGGACTCTGATCTCTCTTCTATTCGGGTTAAATGATTTTACTAAATCCAACATTAGGATCTCGTTATCACTTTCACCCGGAGAGCCCCTTATTACTGATGATCGTCTGTTGCACGTGAAGACCCTGAAGATACTCTCTGCTGACAACCCGAGAACTTGTGTTCATCGCTTTTACAATTCCCTTTCATCGATAAACTCCTATGGATAACCACGTATACTCGCCATTCATACAATGTTTCCCAGATGATCTTGTTATTACAAGATACCCCGAAATTCTGTCTGTTGTTCCGAGAATCCCTTGAGCTTACTACCCTGCTGTTCTTTGTCACCTGAATACCCCTACGGATAATCCTCGCACTTACCGAGTATCCGCTCATCCCCAGTTGATTCAAGTATTTCACAAAAGTGTTCAAAATATCATTCGATCTTCTGAAAATCTTCAGGAGCCTGTTGCTTTTGAAATTCTTGCTTACTAGCATTATGATTAATCCCATAAACCTCGAAATCTTATTGGCACCCTTTGTCATTATCTTTTTGAGTCCATTGATTCAATATGATGCGAATGCTCGCAATCCTCAATCAGATCCTAGAATTCATCCTTCCGGCTCAGACATCTTTAACATGAGCTGGATCTCGACCAATCAAATCGTCATCGATTGTACCCCTAAGGCTATTCAACTTATCCATCCCTAATCAGAGCATTGCTTCTGATCCCTTGTCTTGGAATTCATAATTCCTTTGCAGTTGAGCTTTTGAGTTAGTCAGTTGTTTCTATAGTCTGATCTCCTTGCATTCTTTCTTCCTCTGGTTGAGTACTGATGCTCACATCAGATCCCTTGGGGACCACCAGACCCTTTTGTCAGATTTTATCCGACAATTTCCTCCATATTAAATAAGCTGGTGAGCTTTTCCTCGGATACATGATGCCTTTGGTAAATTGTATACTCTGCCTTGTGAACCATACTCTACTTTAGAGCTTGTATTATTTACTCCGAAGTTCGTGGTATATGTTCTAAGAAGCCCTGATGGGTTGAACCTATGCCTTCCTTAATATGTGTGAACTCGAAAGTTTTCACGAGTCATACTCTCCTGGTATTTTGCCATATATAATTTCAACACTACAACTTCATCGAACGCGAGAAGTAAATGAAAGGATATGCATTGGAGAAGTGGGAGTCGACCTTGAACTTTGTGTTCATGCCCATGGACACGATGTAGATCTTATCATTAAAAGCTTCTCTTAAATTAATTATTCCCTTGGTATAAGTTCATCTTATATCTGGGATCTGGCCTTTTGCAATCGTGGTTCCGACCATGTTCTCCTTTAAATACCATTTCTCGTGCAAGTTTAAGCACTTGTCTTCTGCAGAGCAATACCCTAGTCCAACCTCTACTTTGATCTGTCGTCGAGCATTACCCCCTGGTATCTCGAGATTATCACGGAACCGCATAACTTCTTATGAGTTCTTCATCAAGTACTACATTCTCACGGATTACTATTTTTCCTAGGTTTTGAGTGTTTAATCACTCGAGTACCCCGATAATTGAATCGAGTCCGCACTACGGTTCAACAACTTTTAGTAATGTTCCTTACTTACGAGTTTGTACCCGATCGTTTCATTCCTAGCCTGTTTGGCTATATCATTATCTTGATGATTTTAACTGTGCTACCTGGTCCTTATTCCCGGAGCACCACTTTCGACGATGATGCTAAGCTTACGTCGATTTTCCTCGTCATATCGTTTCACCTCGAACAACAAACTTGACCCCGAGTTTGTGTGCTACCCGTGGTCCCAATAACCTCTTCTTGAAAACTCTTTAGGTACAATGACCTGGTCCTTTGACTTAATGTCATCGTCGATCAATTACATCTTCTTGAAAACCTCTCGACAAATTTGTCGTGATCATTGTCAACAAATTTGACTTCTTCCAAGTTGTGTGTCGAAATTCAGGATGAGAAATACCATCCTTGCCCCTCGATGAATTATGTTATCATCGACAACATCCTTACCTCCCCCCCAACACGAACTTGTTCATATTTTGTGATGTATCTTGATTTCCCCTGCTATCCAACTTATGTTATGTTCTACCGTGGAGTATTACCATTTTTGATGTCAAGAATGTCGTGAACATTACTCCACCTCTTAAGAAATTCTTGGTACAGTGATACTTCTCACCATCACCATTCTTTCTTGGTCCCTGTGTAGTTTCTAAACGAAATACCGACAAATGGTCTGTGATGTGTAGATTCTAAACTTCTAGCAACCCTATTGCTTTGAAGTTATTGGTCTATAGTTTCATTCTACGTCTATGGCTTAATGAATCATCATTCGAACATTGATCGTGCTACCTAGCCCATATTTCGGGTGCACATTTCAACCAATGTTTAACTGTGTATGTTTTCCTCGAGCATACATCATTAAGTCATTCGATCTAGCTAATGTTATCTCCTTGTTCACATAGTGGTGGAAATCCATCTTTTGGAAATCTCAATGGATTGTCGCTGAGAAAGCAATCACATCCTCACCTCTCCTTGATTTAATTATGAACCCTTGTTCGGAACTCGCTTCCATAGTTCATCTCCCGAGAATCTTCGATGTCGTTTCGACAATTTGTGTTGCACCTTTTCTTCTCAGGGATCCTGAGTCTGAGTTATCCTGACATCAATCAGATCTGAATCTCGGTCAGATGTGATGGTTGGAACATATTTCCAAGAGTTATAACATTGGCCTATTTATGACCCGGTAAGGTGATGTCATGCCTAACACACCTGGCGGGAGGACCTATTGTTATAAGTTTTACTTTTTAGCAAGGCTAGCTATTCTTCCATGAGGAAATTGTAAGACTTACTCTATAAGTTGTTCCTGATGGATCCTTTTTGTTTCCAAAGTCTGATCTTCACCTGTTGACCATGTCAATGCTATCTCGAAGCATGTCTATGGTACTCTGATTTTAAACAGGAACATTTGAAGCCCAAAGCTAATTGTTTCCTGCTCAATTATCCACACACCGTTGTATGGGTAATGTCATGAAATTTCTCTCCCGTACCTAAAGAGTTTTCTACATTATATCACGTCATGGATATCATGCTCTGCTTGTCCTTGGGAAGGATATACCCTTGAAATATGTGTTTAAACACATTTTCCTTTCCATTCTTCTGTTTAATCTAATAATCATATTTTCCTTTCCATTGTTTGGTTTAACCTTTCTGGTGATCTATATGATCTAAGCAGTAATATTCTCCTGCTTATGTAAACACCTCGGTGTACAACTCTGTCAGTAAGACCCTGTTATTATTGTTGGTGACATTTCGGTAACCATCGATGGACGAGAACTTTGCCTAATGGTCCGCCTCGTTTCAACGAGCAGGAAAATGGTTCTCTTCGTCCCTCGCCCTTGGTACCGACGATGTTGCTGACATATAACTGACAGGCTACCCTCTGACATGCCTTGCTATCGTGATCATGCAAGATGTCACCGCCCTTCCTACTTTTAACCCACATGGTGGGCCCATAACCCACAGTTCCACAGGATCGAAACCTGACTCTCCTGTACACCCCCTGTTCCCAAATTTATTCATCGCACGTGGCCTCGTATGTAATTCACGGACCATCGTCCTACTGATCTATACTGGCATCAGACATAATACTTATTCCGATTGCTTTGAACCCCTTTCACACTTTGTTTCAGGCTTCGAACGATTGCCTACCCGTTTGAAACTTCTCATGGTACTTTCTTACTTGCTCTCGGCTTTTCTTAAGGTTTAGTTCGAGAGATACTTTCCGCCACCTTCCCCGATGATATTGACCAGATAGTAAACCCTGCAGAAGTCCGTTCTTCCAGAATACCCCCTTACTCTGTCGTAAGTACGATGGAGTTCCCGAAGAAAGGACGACAACTTTATCATGATGACCTGAAACAGCAGAATGAAGACATCAATGTATTGGACCAGCCTCTTCGAGAAGAGCAAGCCAGGATGAGAAGACCCGCTAGATTCGTTACCAAACCTTCCCCCCTTACTCCCCTCTTAAATCTCGGGACGAGATTTCTTGTAGTGGAGGAGAATTGTGACGCTCGGATAATCAAGCTACAGTAAAACTCTGCTAATGATGCCACGTCACCTCCGTTACTGTTTCTAATCCTTCGTTAGTTCAAAACCGATTCAAAAATCAATTCAAAATATGGCAAACAACAAAAGTTTTCAAACATTGAAACAAAAATGTTCGGAGTGAACCAAATATTGCACAGATAATTAAGGTGGAGAAACCACACCTTTATAAAATGTTTAAATACTATGAGATGAATAAAACAGTAGCAAAAACAATTATATAAGTGTTATTAAATATAAACAAATATTAAACTAGTTTATTTAGTCACTAAAAACTTTTTACAACTCCGATTTAGGTGTGGGCTTTAACTTATTATAAAACTATAACTATTAAAGAAATAAAATAAAACAGTAAAGAAAAATAAATAAAAGAAAACACAAACAAAAAAAACAGAAGACAATCAAAAAAAAAAGAAAAAGACACCCCCCTCGCGCTGGGCCAAGTGGCCCAGCTGGCCTCAGCCGCCCGAATGGGCCGGCCCACCCCCTACCTACTAACCCACTCCCCCTCCCAGCGGAACCCTAACCTACCCCACGCACCCCACTCCCCTCGATCCACCTCTCCCCCTCGATTTGGATCGGGAGATCCCCGTCGCCCCTCGTTTCTGCCCCGGTGGCGTCGATGCTGTTCGACCCCGCTGGACCTCGCCGGACGCCTCCTCGTCCCCGCCACCACGCCAGCGCCCCTCGCCGAGGCCACCTCACCGCCGGACCCCGCCGCCCGTCTTCGTCCTCCGCCTCGACCGCGCCTCCTCGCCGGACTCCTCCGTCCTTGCGCCGCTGTCCTCGCCCAAGACATGGCGGGATCTCGCGCCTCCCCGACGCCCCCACGACGCCGCCCCGTGCTGGGCTTCCTCCTCGGGCCGCCGCACGCCGCCACCGACTCCGGCCACCCCGAGCTTCCCCGAGCCCGCTGCCCTGTGCCCTACGTTCCCCACCGTGAGCCTCGTCTCCCCCCTCTTCTCTCCCCGTCATCGGATCCGGTCCGCGCTCGCGCTCACCACGCGCCCGCACGCGCGCGTCCGTGCTCACCGCGCCCGCACCGTGGCCGTCGTCGCCCTGTGCGCAAACGCGCGCCCGCGCCTCCCCGCTAACCCAGCCGCGCCCTCTTCTGGCTGCCCCGCTCTCGTCGCTCACCTACCGCCGTGCACGCGTCCGCCTCCGGCGCTCACCCGCCCCCCCCCCCCCGCACCGTCGCCCCGCTTCCCCCCCCCCCCACGATGGCCCTGCCGCTGCTCCACCGGAGCTCCCCGCCGTTCGCCGGCCCGCGCGCCCAGCTCGCCGGCACACCAGCGCCCGCGCCCGCCAGCCGCCCCGTCGGGTGCGCCCCCGCGGGCCAGCGCCCGTTCGGGGCTATGCCCGTTAGCGCCCATGCCTGCTATGGCCTTTGGGCCAATGACACAAGGCCCCACGCCCCTGAACGTTTAAAAAAAAGAATTAAAAAAATATATATATAAATAATAATAATAATAATATATTAAAAATAATTAATTAATTAAAGAATTAATTAACCTAATTAATTTTTGATTAATTAAACTAATCTAATAACTAAACTAATTAAACTGTTAGTTAATTAATTACTTAGTCTATGACAGGTGGGTCCCACACGTTAGTTTGACCCAATCAACGCCCTGTTGACTGCTGACGTCATGCTGACGTCTTGATGACATCAGCAGGCACTATTCTGGATAATGTTGAATTAAATAAATTAAATAAATTCTAAAATGTTTTAAAACTTTAGAAAATCATATAAAATAAACCGTAGCTCAGATGAAAATACTTTCTACATGAAAGTTGCTCAGAACGACGAGACGAATCCGGATACGCAGCCCGTTCGTCTGCCACACATCCGTAGCATAGAAAACCTGTAACATTTCACCTCCGGTTCATCTGCCCGAAAACGCGAAACACCGGGGATACTTTCTCGGATGTTCCCCCCCTTCGCCGGTACCACCTACTGTCGCGTTAGGACACACCTCGCACTGCTCATTGTCATGTCACGCATCGTCATGTTTATGTTTGCATTGTATTTACTGTTTCTTCCCCCTCTTCTCTCCGGTAGACTACGAGACCGACACTACTGCTGCCCAGTTCGACTACGGAGTTGACGACCCCTCCTACTTGCCAGAGCAACCAGGCAAGCCCCCCCTTGATCACCAGATATCGCCTATTCTTCTCTATACTGCTTGCATTAGAGTAGTGTAGCATGTTACTGCTTTCCGTTAATCCTATCCTGATGCATAGCCTGTCTTTGTTACTACAATTGTTACCCTTACCTGCTATCCTACTGCTTAGTATAGGATGCTAGTGTTCCATCAGTGGCCCTACACTCTTGTCCGTCTGCCATGCTATACTACTGGGTCGTGATCACTTCGGGAGGTGATCACGGGTATATACTATATACATTATATACATGACACATGTGGTGACTAAAGTCGGGTCGGCTCGTTGAGTACCCGCAAGTGATTCTGATGAGGGGGCTGAAAGGACAGGTGGCTCCATCCCGGTAGAGGTGGGCCTGGGTTCCTGACGGCCCCCGACTGTTACTTTATGGCGGAGCGACAGGGCAGGTTGAGACCACCTACGAGAGAGGTGGGCCTGGCCCTGGTCGGCGTTCGCGGATACATAACACGCTTAACGAGTTGTTGCTATTTGATCTGAGTCTGGCCATTTGGTCTATACGCACTAACCATCTACGCGGGAGTAGTTATGGGTATCCCGACGTCGTGGTATCAGCCGAAGCTCTTTTGATGTCAGCGACTGAGTGGCGCGCGCCGCATTGGACCGTAAGCTCGCGCTTGTATTAAGGGGGCTAGGTCTGCTTCCGGCCGCGTACGCAACGTGCAGGTGTGCATAGGGCGATGGGCCCAGACCCCTGCGCGCATAGGGTTAGACCAGCGTGCTGACCTCTCTGTTGAGCCTAGGTGGGGCTGCGACGTGTTGATCTTACGAGGCCGGGCATGACCCAGAAAAGTGTGTCCGGCCAAATGGGATCGAGCGTGTTGGGTTATGTGGTGCACCCCTGCAGGGAAGTTTATCTATTCGAATAGCCGTGTCCCTCGGTAAAAGGACGACCCGGAGTTGTACCTTGACCTTATGACAACTAGAACCGGATACTGAATAAAATACACCCTTCCAAGTGCCAGATACAACCCAGTGATCGCTCTCTAACAGGGCGACGAGGAGGGGATCGCCGGGTAGGATTATGCTATGCGATGCTACTTGGAGGACTTCCATCTACTCTCTTCTACATGCTGCAAGATGGAGATGGCCAGAAGCGTAGTCTTCGATAGGACTAGCTATCCCCCTTTTATTCTGGCATTCTGCAGTTCAGTCCACTGATATGGCCCTTTACACATATACCCATGCATATGTAGTGTAGCTCCTTGCTTGCGAGTACTTTGGATGAGTACTCACGGTTGCTTTTCTCCCTCTTTTCCCCTTTTCTATACCGGATTGTCGCAACCAGATGCTGGAGTCCAAGAGCTAGAGATCTCGAGGATGATGCTACATGGAGTTCGGCTTCGAGGAGTAGTTAGGAGGTCCCAGGCAGGAGGCCTTGCCTTTTCGATCGTTGCTACTTTTGTGCTAGCCGTCTTAAGGCAAACCTGTTTAACTTATGTCTGTACTCAGATATTGTTGCTTCCGCTGACTCGTCTATGATCGAGCACTTGTATTCGAGCCCTCGAGGCCCCTGGCTTGTATTATAATGCTTGTATGACTTATTTATGTTATAGAGTTGTGTTGTGATATCTTCCCGTGAGTCCCTGATCTTGATCGTACACATTTGCGTGCATCATTAGTGTACGGTCAAATTGGGGGCGTCACACTCACCCTTCCATCATTGCTAGCCTCTTCGGTACCGTGCATTGCCCTTTCTCACCTCGAGAGTTGGTGCAAACTTCGACGGTGCATCCAAACCCCGTGATACGATACGCTCTATCACACATAAGCCTCCTTATATCTTCCTCAAAATAGCCACCATACCTACCTATCATGGCATTTCCATAGCCATTCGGAGATATATTGCCATGCAACTTCCATCATCATCATATACATGACTTGAGCATTTATTGTCATCTTGCTTTGCATGATCGTAAGATAGCTAGCATGATGTTTTCATGACTTGTCCGTTTTTTGATGTCATTGCTACACTAGATCATTGCACATCCCGGTACACCGCGGGAGGCATTCATATAGAGTCATACCTTTGTTCTAGTATCGAGTTGTAATATTGAGTTGTAATTAAATAAAAGTGTGATGATCATCATTATTAGAGCATTGCCCTAGTGAGGAAAAAATGATGGAGACTATGATTCCCCCATAAGTCGAGATGAGACTCCGGAATTTACAAAAATAAAAGAGGCCAAAGAAGCCCAAATAAAAAAAAGGCCAAAGAAGCCCACCAAAAAAATATAAAAAAGAAAATAAAAATGAGAGAAAAAGAGAGAAGGGGCAATGCTACTATCCTTTTACCACACTTGTGCTTCAGAGTAGCACCATGTTCTTCATATAGAGAGTCTCTTGAGTTATCACTTTCATATACTAGTGGGAGTTTTTCATTATAGAACTTGGCTTGTATATTCCGATGATGGGCTTCCTCAAATGCCCGAGGTCTTCATGAGCAAGCAAGTTGGATGCACACCCACTTAGTTTCAGTTTGAGCTTTCATACACTTATAGCTCTAGTGCATCCGTTACATGGCAATCCCTACTCCTCACATTGACATCAATTGATGGGCATCTCCATAGCCCGTTGATTAGCCGCGTCGATGTGAGACTTTCTCCTTTTTGTCTTCTCCACACAACCTCCACCATCATATTCTATTCCACCTATAGTGCTATGTCCATGGCACATGCTAATGTATTGCGTGAAAATTGAAAAGGTTTGAGAACATCAAAAGTATGAAACAATGGCTTGGCTTGTCATCGGGGTTGTGCATGATGTGAATATTTTGTGTGGTGAAGATGGAGCATAGCCAGACTATATGATTTTGTAGGGATAACTTTCTTTGGCCATGTTATTTTGAAAAGACATGATTGCTTTATTAGTAGGCTTGAAGTATTATTGTTTTTATGTCAAATGATAGACTATTGCTTTGAACCACTCGTATCTTAATATTCATGCCATGATTAGATACATGATCAAGATTATGCTAGGTAGCATTCCACATCAAAAATTATCTTTTTTTATCATTTACCTACTCGAGGACGAGCAGGAATTAAGCTTGGGGATGCTGATACGTCTCCGTCGTATCTATAATTTTTGATTGTTCCATGCCAATATTCTAAAACTTTCATATACTTTTGGCAACTTTTTATACTATTTTTGGGACTAACATATTGATCCAGTGCCCGGTTCCTGTTTGTTGCATGTTTATGTTTCGCAGAAACCCAATATCAAACGGAGTCCAAACAGGATAAAAATGGACGGAGAATTATTTTGGAGTATTTATGATTTTTGGGAAGTAAAATCAACGCGAGACGGTGCCCGAGGGGGCCACGCGGCAGGGGGGCGCCCCAGGGGGGCAGGCGCGCCCTAGACCCTTGTGGGCACCCCGTAAGGCAGTTGACGCTCTTTTTAGAAAGCGATTTTTATGAGAAAAATCTGGGCGAAAGATTCAACCCAATCGGAGTTACGGATCTCCAGATATAAAAGAAACGGTGAAAGGGCAGCAGACCAGAACGCAGAAACAGAGAGAGACGGAGAGACAGATCCAATCTCGGAGGGGCTCTCGCCCCTCCCACGCCATGGAGGCCAAGGACCATAGGGGAAACCCTTCTCCCAGGGAGGAGGTCAAGGAAGAAGAAGACGAAGGGGCCCCCTCTGCCCTTCTCTTCCAGTGGCGCCGGAACGCCGCCGGGGCCATCATCATCACCGCAATCTTCACCAACAACTTCACCGCCGTCATCACCAACTCTTCCCCGCTCTATGCAGCGGTGTAACTTCTCTTTTACCCGCTGTAATCTCTACTTAAACATGGTGTTCAACGCTATATACTATTTCCCAATGATGTATGGCTATCCTATGATGTTTGAGTAGATCCGTTTTGTCCTATGGGTTAATTCATGATCGTGATTGGTTTGAGTTGCATGTTTTATTATTGGTGCTATCCTATGGTGCTCTCCGTGTCGCGCAAGCATGAGGGATCCTGCTGTAGGGTTTGCAATATGTTCATGATTTGCTTATGGTGGGTGGCGTGAGTGACAGAAGCATATACCCGAGTAAGTAGGTTGTTTGCATATGGGAATAAAGAGGACTTGATACTTTAATGCTATGGTTGGGTTTTACCTTAATGATCTTTAGTAGTTGCAGATGCTTGCTAGAGTTCCAATCATAAGTGCATATGATCCAAGAAGAGAAAGTATGTTAGCTTATGCCTGTCCCTCAAATAAAATTGCAATAGTGATTACCAGTCTAGTTATCGATTGCCTAGGGGCAAATAACTTTCTCGTGACAAAAAGCTCTTTACTAAAACTAACTTAGTTGTGTCTTTATCTAAACAGCCCCTAGTTTTTATTTACGCGCTCTTTATTATCTTGCAAACCTATCCAAAAACACCTACAAAGTACTTCTAGTTTCATACTTGTTCTAGGTAAAGCGAACGTCAAGCGTGCGTAGAGTTGTATCGGTGGTCGATAGAACTTGAGGGAATATTTGTTCTACCTTTAGCTCCTCGTTGGGTTCGACACTCTTACTTACCGAAAGAGGCTACAATTGATCCCCTATACTTGTGGGTTATCACCCGCCCGCTTGTCCGACTGGTGGCGTCTATCACGCTGGCGCTCGATAGTGGTTCGAGCATCTTCGTGAGTCCGTCCTCGAAGAACTTGGCGCTGGTCGCGGTGGGTCCGCGGATCGGACAACGCTATAGAGATGTTATCACAAGCGTCGTCATGACGAGCCGACGCCCGCGGTGGCTGGCGAGGAGGAGGAGAGTGCACCGTGAACGCAGCACCCGCGGTCCTCCCAGCACTGGCATGTGGCGGCTCGGTGGAGCGCCGGCCCGAGGGGCCCGCCGGTCGCGGATCATCTTTGTTGGCGATGGCGACGAGGCTCCGGATGGTGGCCCTCCACTCGTCGAGCTTCTCTGCAGCAGGAGGGGAGTCGAGGAGCAGCTGCGCGTGCGCCAAAGCTTCTGCTTGCGTGGATGGCGGCGACAGCTGCGTGGACCGTGGCGCGCTTCAACTTCTAACCATGTTAGAAGGAGCTCTATCACGACCCAGCGGCTGCGCGCCATTTTCGCCAGCACTTCGGCGGGCATGTTGAACTCCTTCGTCTCGCGGGCGGCGCACAGGGCTCTTCCCACGGCAGTGTCTAGGGTCACCGGCGTGGTGACGCCGCTCGTCGCGCACACCATGGGAAGAGCGCGCAGTGGTCGCCGGCGTGGGCATCTTGGAGGTTGCTACGCCGCCCATGGGTGGCACGACGACACTCCTGGAGGGCCCCGCGCCGCCTGTGGGGGGCCCAGCCCCGTCTTTGGACTTGGTGGCGTGCGGCCCGTCGCCTGGCGCACGAACGGCGCCGCTCGCCAGGCTCTGACTGCCCGGGCGATGCTGGTGCTCGCGGACCACGGCCCGGGTTTTGTCCGCGACCGGCCCGCTGCCCGCCCGTACGGGCACGGGCCGCTCGGCCCCCGTCGAGCCGACCGCTGTGGCCGTCTTCTTCTTGGGAGCCATGGTGATGAAGAAGCGCTAGGCTAACTACTAGACCAGATTCTCACAATTACGCTACCTACCTGGCGCGCCAAAGATGTTGGTGTGGAACAACACCTATGGGATCACAAGAATCCCTACTACGGTTGCCGGGGCGCAGGGTTGCGAGAAGAGCGGGATTAGTAATCAGCACAAGGATCATTTACCCAGGTTCTGGACGCGAGGATGCGTAAAACCCCAGTCCTTCTTTGGTGGATGTATTGAGTGTTCTTGAGCCCTTGAACTAGCTACAGTGGCTGAGCAGTTCCAAGGAGCCGAATCCTTCTCCAGTACGCCATGGGCCTCCTTTTATAGTCGAAAGGGGCTGCCACAGTGGCACACAGGAGGTGGAAAGGCATACAGTGCTACGAGCTTATCGCTTGTATTACAGGACAAGACGCATTTAATGCGCCGCCGAGGTGTCCCCTAGCTTTATTGGCCACGTCCCGTCCGTCGCCGCTCCTCCTCGCTTCGACACGCACCCTGGCCAGTGATGCGTGTGGCGCCATGTAGGTAGGCAGGTAGCTGAGGTGGCGCGGTGGTAGGGTGTTCACGAAGATCTGCATGCCGCCACGCAGGCGCTGGCCAATCTGGCCTGGAAGCTGCATGTTGCAACGCAGGTGCCAGCCCAGCTGGTTGCGCTGGCAGCTGCATGCGGACGGCGGTGGAGACTTGGCTGGTGCGGGCCTGGCAGCGGCCCTGCTGGTGTCCTCGGTGAGGGCCTTGCCGGGTGGCCCGGCAAGGGTCTTGCCGTGGCGCGCTGTTGTCCCTGGCAACGATCTTGCCGGGGTCTCGTGGCTCTCCTCGGCAAGGATCTTGCCGAGGACCATCGTCTTTTGGTCCTCATCTGATCTTGAATATTCCTTGGTCTTGACAAAGATCTGCATGCTACCATGGAGGTGCCTCCCAAGCCCTAGTTCCAATGTGGTTGGTTGAGTTGGAACCCGTGGGCTCGAGGGTGGTTCACTCCGCTTGTGTGGGCGAGCCGCCCCGGCAAGGGTCTTGTCGGGGCTGCTGAGGCTGCCCCAGCAAGGGTCTTGCCGGGGGAGCCTGCTTCGTCCTTCTGCTTCTTTGTGTTCTTGGCCTTGGCGTTGCCTTGGTTGTCTTGTACTTCGGTTTTACATCGGTTCACCTCCCCTGTTCTGCTTGGTGCGGCCGTGGGCGCGGCTCCGACTGTCCGTGCACAGGTAAAGGGGTACAAAGGTGCGCCCCTTCTTTTGTACACCGACAATAAAACCTTCAGGTTGCATCATATACAACTCTTCTTCCAGAATTCCATTGAGGAATGCAGTCTTTACATCCATTTGCCAGATTTCATAAAATGTGGCAATTTGCTAACATGATTCGGACAGACTTAAGCATCGCTATGGGTGAGAAGGTCTCATCGTAGTCAACTCCTTAAACTTTGTCAAAACCTTTTTCGACAAGTCTAGCTTTGTAGATAGTAACACTACTATCAGTGTTCGTCTTCCTCTTGAAGATCCATTTATTCTCAATGGCTTGCCGATCATCGGGCAAGTCAACCAAAGTCCATACTTTGTTCTCATACATGGATCCCATCTCAGATTTCATGGCCTTAAACTATTTTGCGGAATCTGGGCTCATCATCGCTTCCTCATAGTTCGTAGGTTCATTATGGTCTATTAACATGACTTCCAGAACAGGATTACCGTACCACTCTGGTGCGGATCGTACTCTGGTTGACCTATGAGGTTTGGTAGTATCTTGATCTGAAGTTTCATGATCATCATCATTAACTTCCTCACTAATTCGTGTAGGCATCACTGGAACTGATTTCAGTGATGAGCTACTTTCCAATTCGAGAGAAGGTACAATTACCTTATCAAGTTCTACTTTCCTCCCACTCACTTCTTTCGAGAGAAACTCCTTCTCTAGAAAGGATCCATTCTTAGCAACGAATGTCTTGCCTTCGGATCTGTGATAGAAGGTGTACCCAACTGTCTCCTTTGGGTATCCTATGAAGACACATTTCTCCGATTTGGGTTTGAGCTTATCAGGATGAAACTTTTTCACATAAGCATCGCAACCCCAAACTTTAAGAAACGACAGCTTAGGTTTCTTGCCAAACCATAGTTCATACGGTGCCGTCTCAACGGATTTAGACGGTGCCCTATTTAACATGAATGTAGCTGTCTATAATGCATAACCCCAAAACGATAGTGATAAATCGGTAAGAGACATCATAAATTGCACTATATCCAATAAAGTACGGTTATGCCGTTCGGACACACCATTACGCTGTGGTGTTCTAGGTGGCATGAGTTTGTGAAACTATTCCACATTGTTTAAATTGAAGAATAAACTCTCAAATCAAATATTCGCCTCTGCGATCAGATCGTAGAAACTTTATTTTCTTGTTACGATGATTTTCCACTTCACTCTGAAATTGTTTGAACTTTTCAAATGTTTCAGACTTATGTTTCATCAAGTAGATATACCCATATCTTCTCAAATCATCTGTGAAGGTCAGAAAATAACGATACCTGCCGCGAGCCTCAACACTCATCAGACTGCATACATCAGTATGTATTATTTCCAACAAGTCTGTTGCTCGCTCCATTGTTCCGAAGAACGGAGTCTTTAGTCATCTTGCCCATGAGGCATGGCTCGCAAGCATCAACTGATTCATAATCAAGTGATTCCAAAAGCCCATCAGCATGGATTTTCTTCATGCGCTTTACACCAATATGGACCTAAACGGCAGTGCCACAAACAAGTTGCACTATCATTATTAACTTTGCATATTTTGGCTTCAATATTATGAATATGTGTATCGCTACGGTCGAGATTCAATAAACCATTCGCCTTGGGTGTATGACCATAGAAGGTTTTATTCATGTAAACAGAATAACAATTATTCGTTGACTTAAATGAATAATCGTATTGCAATAAACATGATCAAATCATATTCATGCTTAACGCAAACACCAAATAACACTTATTTAGGTTCAACACTAATCCCGAAAGTATAGGGAGTGTGCGCTGATGATCATATCAATCTTGGAACTACTTCCAACACACATAGTCACCTCGCCCTTAACTAGTTTCTGTTTATTCTGCAACTCCCGTTTCAAGTTAATACTCTTAGCAACTGAACCAGTATCAAATGCCGAGGGGTTGCTATAAACACTAGTAAAGTACACATCAATAACATGTATATCCAATATACCTCTGTTCACCTTGCCATCCTTCTTATCCGCCAAATACTTGGGGCAGTTCCGCTTCCAGTGACCAGTCCCTTTGCAGTAGAAGCACTCAGTCTCAGGCTTAGGTCCAGACTTGGGCTTCTTCACTTGATCAGCAACTTGCTTGCCGTTCTTCTTGAAGTTCCCCTTCTATCCCTTTGCCCTTTTCTTGAAACTAGTGGTCTTGTTAACCATCAACACTTGATGCTCTTTCTTGATTTCTACCTTCGTCGATTTCAGCATCACGAAGAGCTTGGGAACATTTCCGTTATCCCTTGCATATTATAGTTCATCACGAAGTTCTAGTAACTTGGTGATAGTGACTAGAGAACTTTGTCAATCACTATCTTATCTGGAAGATTAACTCCCACTTGATTCAAGCGATTGTAGTACTCAGACATTCTGAACAGATGCTCACTAGTTGAGCTATTCTCCTCCATCTTGTAGGCAAAGTACTTGTCAAAGGTCTTAAGCCTTTCGACATGGGCATGAGTCTGAAATACTAATTTCAACTCTTGGAACATCTCATATGCTCCGTGGCGTTTCAAAAAACATCTTTGAAGCCCCGATTCTAAGCCGTAAAGCATGGTGCACTAAACTATCAAGTGTCATCATATCGAGCTTGCCAAACATTAATAACGTCTGCTTTTGCTCCTGCAATCGGTCTATCACCTGGCGGTGCATCAAGGACATAATTCTTCTGTGCAGCAAAGAGGATAAACCTCAGATTACGGAGCTAGTCCGCATCATTGCTACTAACTTTTTTCAACATAGTATTTCTCCAGGAACATATAAAAAAAACGGGGAGCAACATCGCGAGCTATTGATCTACAACATAGTTATGCTAATACTACCAGGACTAAGTTCATGATAAATTGAAGTTCAATTAATCATATTACTTAAGAACTCCCACTTAGATAGACATCCCTCTAATCATCTAAGTGATCACGTGATCCAAATCAACTAAACCATGTCTGATCATCACGTGAGATGGAGTAGTTCTCAATGGTGAACATCACTATGTTGATCATATCTACTATATGATTCACGCTCGACCTTTCGGTCTCAGTGTTCCGAGGCCATATCTGCATATGCTAGGCTCGTCAAGTTTAACCCGAGTATTCTGCGTGTGCAAAACTGGCTCTCACCCGTTGTAGATGAACGTAGAGCTTATCACACCCGATCATCACGTGGTGTCTCGGCACGACGAACTTTGGCAACGATGCATACTCAGGGAGAACACTTTTACCTTGAAATTTAGTGAGAGATCATCTTATAATGCTACCGTCAAACAAAGCAAAATAAGATGCATAAAGGATAAACATCACATGCAATCAATATAAGTGATATGATATGGCCATCATCATCGTGTGCTTGTGATCTCCATCTTCGAAGCACCGTCATGATCACCATCGTCACCGGCGCGACACCTTGATCTCCATCGTAGCATCGTTGTCGTCTCGCCAACTATTGCTTCTATGACTATCGCTACCGCTTAGTGATAAATTAAAGCAATTACAGGGTGATTGCATTGCATACAATAAAGCGACAACCATGTGGCTCCTGCCAGTTGCCGATAACATGGTTACAAAACATGATCATCTCATACAATAAAATATAGCATCATGCCTTGACCATATCACATCACCACATGCCCTGCAAAAACACGTTAGACGTCCTCTACTTTGTTGTTGCAAGTTTTACATGGCTGCTACGGGCTGAGCAAGAACGTTCTTACCTACGCATCAAAACCACAACGATAGTTCGTCAAGTTAGTGTTGTTTTAACCTTCTCAAGGACCGGGCGTAGTCACACTCGGTTCAACTAAAGTTGGAGAAACTGACACCCGCCAGCCACCTGTGTGCAAAGAACGTTGATGACCCACAAGTATAGGGGATCTATCGTAGTCCTTTCAATAAGTAAGAGTGTCAAACCCAACGAGGAGTAGAAGGAAATGATAAGCGGTTTTCAGCAAGGTATTCTCTGCAAGCACTGAAATTATCGGTAATAAATAGTTTTGTGATAAGATAATTTGTAACGAGCAACAAGTAACAAAAGTAAATAAAGTGCAGCAAGGTGGCCCAATCCTTTTTGTAGCAAAGGACAAGCCTGGACAAAATCTTATATAGAGAAAAGCACTCCCGAGGACACATGGGAATTATCGTCAAGCTAGTTTTCATCACGTTCATATGATTCGCATTCGGTACTTTGATAATTTGATATGTGGGTGGACCGGTGCTTGGGTGCTGTCCTTACTTGGACAAGCATCCCACTTATGATTAACTCCTATTGCAAGCATCTGCAACTACAAAAGAAGTATTAAGGTAAACCTAACCATAGCATGAAACATATGGATCCAAATCAGCCCCTTACGAAGCAACGCATAAACTAGGGTTTAAGCTTCTGTCACTCTAGCAACCCATCATCTACTTATTACTTCCCAATGCCTTCCTCTAGGCCCAAATAATGGTGAAGTGTCATGTAGTTGACGTTCACATAACACCACTAGAGGAAAGACAACATACATCTCATCAAAATATTGAATGAATACCAAATTCACATGACTACTAATAGCAAGACTTCTCCCATGTCCTCAGGAACAAACGTAACTACTCACAAAGCATATTCATGTTCATAATCAGAGGAGTATTAATATGCATAAAGGATCTGAACATATGATCTTCCACCAAATAAACCAACTAGCATAAACTACAAGGAGTAATCAACACTACTAGCAACCTACAGGTACCAATCCCAGACTTAGAGACAAGAATTGGGTACAAGAGATGAACTAGGGTTTGAGAGGAGATGGTGATGGTGAAGATGTTGATGGAGATTGCCCTCTCCCAATGAGAGGAGCGTTGGTGATGACGATGGCGATGATTTCCCCCTCCCGGAGGGAAGTGTCCCCGGTAGAACAGCTCTGCCGGAGCCCTAGATTGGTTCCGCCAAGGTTCCGCCTCGTGGCAGCGGAGTCTCGTCCCGAAAGCTTGCTTGTGATTTTTCTTCGGACGAAAGACTTCATATAGCAGAAGATGGGCACCGGAGGGCCAACAGGGGGCCCACGAGGCAGGGGGCACGCCCAGGGGGTAGGGCGCGCCCCCCACCCTCGTGGCCAGGGTGTGGGCCCCCTCTGGTATTTCTTCCGCTCAGTATTTTTTATTATTTCCAAAAATAACTTTCGTGGAGTTTCAGGACTTTTGGAGTTGTGCAGAATAGGTCTCTAATATTTGCTCCTTTTCCAGCCTAGAATTCCAGCTGCCGGCATTCTCCCTCCTTATGTAAACGATGTAAAATAAGAGAGAATAGGCATAAGTATTGTGACATAGTGTGTGATAACAGCCCATAATGCAGTAAATATCAATATAAAAGCATGATGCAAAATGGACGTATCAACTCCCCCAAGCTTAGACCTCGCTTGTCCTCAAGCGGAAGCCGATAACGATAAATATGTCCACATGTTTAGAGGTAGAGGTGTCGATAAAATAAAATACGGACATGAGGGCATCATGGTTATTCTCGTAACAGCAACATATATGGATATTGTCATATGATTTCTTATGCTCAAGTAATAATCTATTCACAATGCAAAGTATGAATCAGAAACTTTATTGAGAACTAACAAACTATAATCTCAGTCATTGAGGCAATTACAATTTATCATAACATCGGAAAGAGTCTATGTCAGAGCTTTCTAGCAAGTCCACGTACTCAACTATCATTTAGTCTTTCATAATTGCTAACACTCACGCAATACTTGTGGTTACGGAGTTTTAATCGTACACAGAGAAAGATAGGGGCTTATAGCTTCGCCTCCCAACCTTTTACCTCAAGGGTAATGTCAACAATAACAATTCATGCTAACCCACATCCAATTAGATGTAGATATCAGGATCTTTCCAACATCCTGTGCTTGCCAAAGGATAAAATGTAAAAAAGGAAAGGTGAAGATCACCATGACTCTTGCATAAGGTAGAAGGTAATAATGAAAGATAGGCCCTTCGCAGAGGGAAGCAGAGGTTGCCATGCGCTTTCAGGGTTGGATGCACAAAATCTTAATGCGAAAGAACATCACTTTATATTGCCACTTGTGATATGAACCTTTATTATGCAGTTCGTCGCTTTTATTTCTTCCACATCACAAGATCGTATAAAGCTTATTTCCTCCACACCAATCAATCATACATATTTAGAGAGCAATTTTTATTGCTTGCACCGATGACAACTTACTTGAAGGATCTTACTCAATCCATAGGTAGATATGGTGGACTCTCATGGCAAAACTGGGTTTAAGGGTTTTTGGAAGCACAAGTAGTATCTCTACTTGGTGCAAAGAATTTGGCTAGCATGAGGGGGAAAGGCAAGCTCAACATGTTGGATGATCCATGACAATATACTTTATCTCAGATATAAGAAATCATAACCCATTACGTTGTCTTCCTTGTCCAACATCAGCTCTTTAGCATGTCATATTTTAATGAGTGCTCCCAATCATAAAAGATGTCCAAGATAGTATATTTATATGTGAAACCTCTCTTTCTTATTACTTCCTATTAATTGCAACGATGACCAAAGCTATGTTTGCCAACTCCCAACAATTTTTTATCATCATACTCTTTCTATGTGAAGTCATTACTCTCCATAAGATCAATATGATCTCTTTGTTTCTTTTTATTCTTTTCTCTTTCTTTTATTCACTCAATATCATAGCAAGACAATCAAGCCCTCGAGTTAACACTAATCTTTATTATATAGCTCACGGACTCGATTACATAGAGGGATCATAAAGCAAAACTCAAAACTAGATCATACTAAAACTTTATTATACTAGATTAAAATACTACTAATAGGATCAAACTAAGAAAAACGGTAAAGATAGAGCTGTGATGGTGATACGATACCGGGGCACCTCCCCCAAGCTTGGCAGTTGCCAAGGGGAGTGCCCATACCCATGTGGTTATGTTTCCTTCTTCGGAGGTGATAGTGGGATATTCTTGGCGATGATACTCCTCAGGATACGATTCTCTTCTTCGAGCTTATTGAGTTGCTGCTTGAGATCCATTATCTCCTTACGAAGCTTTCCTGTAACAGCCAAAGCTCCTTGCGCCCAAGGGTGTTGCATAGCTTCGGGAGAACAAGTGACGCTCTTCTTCATATTTTCATAAGAAAGAAATCTAACATTGGAAGGGATAACCGAGTTTGGAATAGCCGAGCTCTGTAGTTCCCCCATTGTGAATCCAGCTCGGAAGCGAGAAGCGACTTCTTGATCCTCCTCCATGGCGTTTATCCTCTTCAAATCAGTCTCCATCTCTTCCTCCGTTGCTGGCACAAAGTGGTCGGCATCGCTGTTTGTCCTTGATCTCGATGCCGGATTAGACACCTGGCTCTCCCCGACTGACTCTTGAGAAGACATCTTGCTCAAATCTACAGTAGCAACAGCTCGAAACAAAAATAGAGGATATTTGCGTGATACAGGAGTCAAAACCTTCAGGAGATTATATAATGAATTTTTACCGACCAAAATACGTATCGTGCAAGAAAACGGAGTCCGAAGAGCGCACGAGGTGCCCACGAGGCAGGGGGCGCGCCCAGGGGGGTAGGGCGCGCCCTCCACCCTCGTGGAGGCCTCGTGTCCTTCCCGGACTGCTTCCTATTTTTCTATTTTTCTAAATATTCCAAAACGGAGAAAAATTGCCTTTAGAACTGTTTTGGAGTCGGTTTACTTACCGTACCACATACCTATTCCTTTTCGGAGTCTAAAACGTTCCGGAAAGTGTCCCTTATGTATTCTTCTGGGGTTACGGTTTCAATAACATTGGTTTCAACATTTATAGGATTACCTGAGATATAATGTTTGATTCTTTGACCGCTCACCACCTTCGGATTTGTGCCTTCGAAGTTGTTGATTTCTATGGCACCGGAATGATAGACCTCCTCGATAACGTACGGACCTTCCCATTTAGAGAGAAGTTTTCCTGCAAAAAATCTTAAACGAGAGTTGTATAGCAATACATAATCACCTACATTAAACTCACGCTTTTGTATCCTTTTGTCATGCCATCTTTTAACTTTTTCTTTAAACAATTTGGCATTCTCATAGGCTTGGGTTCTCCATTCATCAAGTGAGCTAATGTCAAATAACCTCTTCTCACCGGCAAGTTTGAAATCATAGTTGAGCTCTTTAATGGCCCAATATGCCTTATGTTCTAGTTCGAGAGGTAAATGACATGCTTTTCCGTAAACCATTTTATACGGAGACATACCCATAGGATTTTTATATGCAGTTCTATAGGCCCATAATGCATCATCAAGTTTCTTGGACCAATTCTTTCTAGATCTATTAACAGTCTTTTGCAAAATTAATTTGAGCTCTCTATTGCTCAATTCTACTTGACCACTAGACTGTGGGTGATAAGGAGATGCAATTCTATGATTAACATCATATTTAGCAAGCATTTTACGGAAAGCACCATAAATAAAATGTGAACCACCATTAGTCATTAAATATCTAGGGACTCCATACCTCGGAAAAATAACTTCTTTAAGCATTTTTATAGATGTGTTATGATCAGCACTACTAGTTGGAATAGCTTCTACCCACTTAGTAACGTAATCAACAGCAACTAAAATATGTGTATAACCATTGGAGGCAGGAAAAGGTCCCATATAACCAAAGCCCCAAACATCAAATGGTTCAATAACAAGTGAATAATTCATAGGCATTTCTTAACGTCTACTAATATTACCAATTCTTTGACATTCATCACAAGATAGAACAAACTTACGGGCATCCTTGAAGAGAGGAGGCCAATACAAACCGGATTGCAATACCTTATGTGCAGTTCTATCTCCAGCGTGGTGTCCTCCATAAGCTTCGGAGTGACACTTGCGTAGGATCTGTTCCTGTTCATGCTCAGGTACACAATGTCTAATAACACCATCTACTCCTTCTTTATAAAGATGTGGGTCGTCCCAAAAGTAATGTCTCAAATCATAGAAAAACTTTTTCTTTTGCTGGTATGTGAAACTAGGTGGTAAAATTTAGCAACAATGTAATTAGCATAATCGGCATACCATGGAGCAGTACAAGAAGCATTTATGACATTTAATTGTTCATCAGGAAAGCTATCATCAATAGGTAGTGGCTCATAAAGAACATTCTCTAGCCTAGACAAGTTGTCTGCAACGGGGTTCTCAGCTCCCTTTCTATCAATAATATGCAAATCAAATTCTTGTAGCAAGAGAACCCATCTAATAAGTTTAGGTTTAGCATCTTTCTTTTCCATAAGATATTTAATAGCAGCACGATCAGTGTGAATAGTTACTTTAGAATCAACAATATAAGGTCTGAACTTATCACAAGCAAATACAACTGCTAAGAATTCTTTTTCAGTAGTAGCATAATTTCTTTGAGCATTGTCTAGAGTTTTGCTAGCATATTGAATAACATTTAATTTCTTATCAACTCTTTGCCCTAGAACAGCACCTACAGCATAATCACTAGCATCACACATAATTTCAAAAGGTAAATTCCAATCAAGTGGCTGAACGATAGGTGCAGAGATCAATGCTTTCTTAGGTATTTCAAATGCTTCTACACAATCATCATCAAAGACAAATGGTATATCTTTTTGTAAAAAATTAGTCAGAGGCCGAGAAATTTTTGAGAAGTCCTTAATGAACCTCCTATAAAAACCGGCATGACCAAGGAAATTTCTTATACCTTTGATGTCCTTGGGACATGGCATCTTTTCAATAGCGTCAACCTTGGCTTTATCAACTTCAATACCTCTTTCAGAAACTTTATGCCCCAAGACAATACCTTCATTAACCATAAAGTGGCACTTCTCCCAGTTCAAGACAAGATTAGTTTCTTCACATTTCTGCAAAACTCGATCAAGGTTGCTCAAGCAATCATCAAAAGAGGATCCATAAACGGAGAAATCGTCCATGAAAACCTCACAAATCTTTTCACAAAAGTCAGAGAATATAGCCATCATGCATCTTTGAAAGGTAGCAGGTGCATTACATAAACCAAAAGGCATACGTCTATAAGCAAAAGTACCCAAAGGGCAAGTAAAAGTGGTCTTTGATTGATCATCGGCTGACACAGGTATTTGAGAGAAACCAGAATAACCCTCTAGAAAGCAAAAATGTGTATGTTTGGATAATCTTTCTAGCATTTGATCGATGAAAGGTAAGGGGTAATGATCTTTTTTGTAGCTTTATTTAATTTGCGGAAATCAATTACCATTCTATAACCTGTAATAATTCTTTGCGGAATCAATTTATCTTTATCATTAGGAACGACAGTAATACCTCCCTTCTTAGGAACACAATGGACAGGACTTACCCACTCATTATCAGCAACGGGATAAATTATACCTGCCTCAAGGAGCTTTAGTATTTCCTTTCTTACCACTTCTTTCATCTTAGGATTCAGCCGTCGTTGGTGATCACGAACTGGTTTGGCATCTTTCTCCAAATTTATTTTATATTGACATAGAGTGGGACTAATGCCCTTAAGATCATCAAGAGTATATCCAATAGCAGCGCGGTGCTTCTTCAGAGTTTTCAATAATCTCTCTTCTTCATGCTCTGAAAGGTTAGCACTAATAATAACAGGATATATCTTTTTCTCATCAAGATAAGCATATTTAAGGGTATCTGGCAATAGTTTAAGCTCAAACACGGGATCGCCCTTGGGTGGAGGAGGATCCCCTAGGATTTCAACACGCAAATTGTGTATCAGGATGGGTTCCTGTTTAAAGAATACTTCATATATTTCCCTTCTTTCATTCATAAACATATCATTTTCATGGTCTAGCAAATATTGTTCTAAAGGATCATTAGGAGGTACGGCAATAGAAGCAAGACCAATAATTTCATCTCTACTAGGCAATTCCTCTTCGCGGTGTTGTCTACGAAATTTAGAGAAATTAAACTCATGAGACATATCACCTAAACCAATAGCAACAACATCCTTTTCGCAGTCTATCCTAGCATTAACAGTGTTCAAGAAGGGTCTACCAAATATAATGGGACAAAACTATCTTGTGGGGAACCAAGAACAAGAAAATCAGCAGGATATTTAGTTTTCCCACACAAGAGTTCAACATCTCTAACAATTCCCATGGGTGAAATAGTATCTCTATTGGCAAGTTTAATTGTGACATCAATATCTTCTAACTCAGTAGGTGCAATATCATGCATAATTTCTTTGTATAAGTCAATAGGTATTGCACTAGCACTAGCACCCATATCACATAAGCCATGATAACAATGATCTCCTATTTTAACAGAAATAACAGGCATGCCTACCACAGGTCTATGTTTACCTTTAGCACACGGTTTAGCAATTCTAGCAGTTTCATCACAGAAATAAATAATATGCCCATCAATATTATCAGCCAAGAGATCTTTAACTATAGCAATATTAGGTTCAACTTTAACTTGCTCAGAAGGTGTATAGGTTCTAATATTGCTTTTACGAACCACAGTTGAAGCTTTAGCATGATCTTTTATCCTAACAGGAAAAGGTGGTTTCTCAACATAAGCAGTAGGAACAATAGGATCATTATAAGTGATAGTCTTTTCTTCAACTTTAATAGGTGTAGCTACTTTTACTTCTATGGGAGGATGATATTTAAACCACTTCTCCTTAGGGTGATAACCGTGAGCAGCAAAAGATTCACAGAAAGAAGCTACTATCTCAGAGTCAAGTCCATATTTAGTGCTAAATTTACGGAAAACATCGGTATCCATAAAAGATTTAACACAATCAAACTTAGGTGTCATACCTGACTCCTTACCTTCGTCGAGATCCCAATCTTCAGAGTTGCGTTTAATTCTTTCCAATAAATCCCATTTGAATTCAATAGTCTTCATCATAAAAGAGCCAGCACAAGAAGTATCGAGCATGGTGCGATTGTTATCAGAAAGCCGAGCATAAAAGTTTTGAATAATTATTTCTCTTGGGAGCTCATGATTGGGGCATGAATATAACATTGATTTAAGCCTCCCCCAAGCTTGAGAGATGCTTTCTCCTTCGCGAGGCTAAAAATTATATATATAATTGCGATCACGATGAACAAGATGCATAGGATAAAACTTCTGATGAAATTCCAATTTCAATCGTTTGTAGTTCCATGATCCCATATCATCACATAGCCTATACCATGTCAATGCATCTCCCTTCAAAGATAAAGGGAAGACCTTCTTCTTAATAACATCATCGGGCACACCTGCAAGCTTAAATAATCCACAAACTTCATCCACATATATTAGGTGCTCATCAGGATGCATTGTTCCGTCTCCTGCAAAAGGATTAGCTAGCAGTTTTTCTATTATACCCCGAAGGAATCTCAAAGTAGACATTTTCATTTTCAGTAGGTTCAGTAGGTTGAGGAGAAACTCTTTGCTCTTCTGTTCGGGGTGAAGATACCCCGAACAAGCCTCTCAGAGGATTACTTTCCATAGTAACAAGTGACAATAAATTTCAGCACACTATATAAATTTTTTTCTTACCAAATGCCACCTACCAAAGGCGCTTCACTCCCCGGCAACGGCGCCAGAAAAGAGTCTTGATGACCCACAAGTATAGGGGATCTATCGTAGTCCTTTCAATAAGTAAGAGTGTCAATCCCAACGAGGAGCAGAAGGAAATGATAAGCGGTTTTCAGCAAGGTATTCTCTCCAAGCACTGAAATTATCGGTAACAGATAGTTTTGTGATAAGATAATTTGTAACGAGCAACAAGTAACAAAAGTAAATAAAGTGCAGCAAGGTGGCCCAATCCTTTTTGTAGCAAAGGACAAGCCTGGACAAACTCTTATATAGAGAAAAGCGCTCCCGAGGACACATGGGAATTATCGTCAAGCTAGTTTTCATCACGTTCATATGATTCGCGTTCGGTACTTTGATAATTTGATATGTGGGTGGACCGGTGCTTGGGTGCTGTCCTTACTTGGACAAGCATCCCACTTATGATTAACTCCTATTGCAAGCATCCGCAACTACAAAAGAAGTATTAAGGTAAACCTAACCATAGCATGAAACATATGGATCCAAATCAGCCCCTTACGAAGCAACGCATAAACTAGGGTTTAAGCTTCTGTCACGCTAGCAACCCATCATCTACTTATTACTTCCCAATGCCTTCCTCTAGGCCCAAATAATGGTGAAGTGTCATGTAGTCAACGTTCACATAACACCACTAGAGGAAAGACAACATACATCTCATCAAAATAGCGAACGAATACCAAATTCACATGATTACTAATAGCAAGACTTCTCCCATGTCCTCAGGAACAAACGTAACTACTCACAAAGCATATTCATTTTCATAATCAGAGGAGTATTAATATGCATAAAGGATCTGAACATATGATCTTCCACCAAATAAACCAACTAGGATCAACTACAAGGAGTAATCAACACTACTAGCAACCTACAGGTACCAATCCCAGACTTAGAGACAAGAATTGGATACAAGAGATGAACTAGGGTTTGAGAGGAGATGGTGCTGGTGAAGATGTTGATGGAGATTTCCCTCTCCCGATGAGAGGAGCGTTGGTGATGACGATGGCGATGATTTCCCCCTCCCGGAGGGAAGTGTCCCCGGCAGAACAGCTCTACCAGAGCCCTTGATTGGTTCCGCCAAGGTTCCACCTCGTGGCGGCGGAGTCTCGTCCCGAAAGCTTGCTTGTGATTTTTCTTCGGACGAAAGACTTCATATAGCAGAAGATGGGCACCGGAGGGCCAACAGGGGGCCCACGAGGCAGGGGGTGCGCCCAGGGGAGTAGGGGGCGCCCCCCACCCTCGTGGCCAGGGTGTGGGCCCCCTCTGGTATTTCTTCCGCTCCGTATTTTTTATTATTTCCAAAAATAACTTTCGTGGAGTTTCAGGACTTTTGGAGTTGTGCAGAATAGGTCTCTAATATTTGCTCCTTTTCCAGCCCAGAATTCCAGCTGCCGGCATTCTCCCTCCTTATGTAAACCTTGTAAAATAAGAGAGAATAGGCATAAGTATTGTGACATAATGTGTGATAACAACCCATAATGCAGTAAATATCAATATAAAAGCATGATGCAAAATGGACGTATCACACGTCGGTCGAACCAGTCTCGCGTAAGCGTACGCGTAATGTCGGTCCGGGCCGCTTCATCCGACAATACCGTCGAACCAAAGTATGACATGCTGGTAAGCAGTATGACTTGTATCGCCCACAACTCACTTGTGTTCTACTCGTGCATATAACATCTACGCATAAAACCTGGGTCGGATGCCACTGTTGGGGAACGTAGTAATTTCAAAAAAATTCCTACGCACACACAGGATCATGTTGATGCATAGCAACGAGAGGGGAGAGTGTTGTCCACGTACCCTCGTAGACCAAAAGCAGAAGCGTTAGCACAACGCGGTTGATGTAGTCGTACGTCTTCACGATCCGACCGATCCATGTACCGAACGTACGACACCTCCGAGTTCAGCACACGTTCAGCTCGATGACGTCCCGCGAACTCCGATCCAGCAGAGCTCCACAGGAGAGTTCCGTCAGCATGACGGCGTGGTGACGGTGATGATGATGCTACCGACGCAGGGCTTCGCCTAAGCACCGCTACGATACGATCGAGGTGGAATATGGTGGAGGGGGCACCGCACACGGCTAAGAGATCAAGAGATCAATTGTTGTGTCTAGAGGTGCCCCCCTGCCCCCGTATATAAAGGACCAGGGGGGAGGAGGCGGCCGGCCAGGGGAGGGCGCGCCAGGGAGGAGTCCTACTCCCACCGGGAGTAGGACTCCCTCTTTTCCTAGTTGGAGTAGGACGGGAAAAGGAAGGGAAGGAGAGAGGGGGAAGGAAAGGGGGCGTCGCCCCCCTCCTTGTCCAATTCGACTAGAGGGGGAGGGGGCGCGCGCCCAGCCCTAGCCGCCTTTCCTCTTCTCCACTAAGGCCCATCTTGGCCCATTAAACTCCCCGGGGGGTTCCGGTAACCCCCCGGTACTCTGGTATATGTCGAAACTCCCCGAAACCATTCCGGTGTCCGAACATAGTCGTCCAATATATCGATCTTTACATCTCGACCATTTCGAGACTCCTCGTCATGTCCGTGTTCACATCCAGGACTCCGAACAATCTTCGGTACATCAAAACACAAAAACTCATAATACAATCGTCACCGAAACTTTAAGCGTGCGGACCCTACGGGTTCGAGAACAATGTAGACATGACCGAGACACGTCTCCAGTCAATAACCAATAGCGGAACTGTTGGGGAACGTAGTAATTTCAAAAAAAATCCTACACACACAGGATCATGGTGATGCATCGCAACGAGAGGGGAGAGTGTTTTCCACATACCCTTGTAGACCGAAAGCGGAAGTGTTAGCACAACGCGGTTGATGCAGTCGTACGTCTTCACGATCCGACCGATCAAGTACCGAACGTACGACACCTCCGAGTTCAGCACACGTTCAGCTCGATGACGTCCCTCGAACTCCGATCCAGCCAAGCTTTGAGGGAGAGTTCCCTCAGCACGACGGCGTGGTGATGATGATGATGTTCTACCGATGCAGGGCTTCACCTAAGCACCGCTACGATATTATCGAGGTGGATTATGGTGGAGGGGGGCACCGCACACGGCTAAGAGATCAATAGATCAATTGTTGTGTCTAGAGGTGCCCCCCTGCCCCTGTATATAAAGGAGCAAGGGGGGAGAGGCGGCCGGCCAGGAGGAGGCGCGCCAGGGAGGAGTCCTACTCCCATTGGGAGTAGGACTCCCTCCTTTCCTAGTTGGAGTAGGAGAAGGGGGAAGGAGGAGGGAGAGAGGAAGGAAAGGGGGGCGCCGCCCCCCCCCCTCCTTGTCCAATTCAGACTAGAGGGAGAGGGGGCGCGCGGCCTGCCCTGGCCGCCCCTCCTCTTCTCCACTAAGGCCCATCTTGGCCCATTAAACCTCCGGGGGGTTCCGGTAACCCCTGGTACTCCGGTAAAATCCCGATTTCACCCGGAACACTTCCGATATCCAAATGTAGGCTTCCAATATATCAATCTTTATGTCTCGACCATTTTGAGACTCCTCGTCATGTCCGTGATCACATCCGGGACTCCGAACTATCTTTGGTACATCAAATCACATAACTCATAATACAAATCGTCACCGAACGTTAAGCGTGCGGACCCTACGGGTTCGAGACCTATGTAGACATGACCGAGACACATCTCCGGTCAATAACCAATAGCGGAACCTGGATGCTCATATTGACTCCTACATATTCTGCGAAGATCTTTATCGGTCAAACCACATAACATTATATGCTGTTCCCTTTGTCATCGGTATGTTACTTGCCCGAGATTCGATCGTCGGTATCTCAATACCTAGTTCAATCTCGTTACCGGCAAGTCTCTTTACTCGTTCCGTAATGCATCATCCCGCAACTAACTCATTAGTCACATTGCTTGCAAGGCTTATAGTGATGTGCATTACCGAGAGGGCCCAGAGATACCTCTCTGATACACGGAGTGACAAATCCTAATCTTGATTCATGCCAACCCAACAAACACCTTCGGAAACACCTGTAGAGCATCTTTATAATCACCCATTTACGTTGTGACGTTTGATTGCACACAAAGTGTTCCTCCGAATATTCGGGAGTTGCACAATCTCATAGTCCGAGGAACATGTATAAGTCATGAAGAAAGCAGTAGCAATAAAACTGTAACGATCACAATGCTAAGCTAATGAATGGGTCTTGTCCATCACATCATTCTCCTAATGATGTGATCCCGTTCATCAAATGACAACACATGTCTATGGCTAGCAAACATAACCATCTTTGATGAACAAGCTAGTCAAGTAGAGGCATACTAGGGACACATTGTTTTGTCTATGTATTCACACATGTATCAAGTTTCCGGTTAATACAATTCTAGCATGAATAATAAACATTTATCATGAAATAAGGAAATAAATAATAACTTTATTATTGCCTCTAGGGAATATTTCCTTCAGTCTCCCACTTGCACTAGATTCAATAATCTAGTTCACATCGCCATGTGATTTAACACCAATAATTCACATCACCATGTGATTAACACCCATAGTTCACATCGTCATGTGACCAACACCCTAAGGGTTTACTAGAGCCAATAATCTAGTTCACATCGCTATGTGATTAACACCCAAAGAGTACTAAGGTGTGATCATGTTTTGCTTGTGAGAGAAGCTTAGTCAACGGGTCTGTCACATTCAGATCCGTATGTATTTTGCAAATTCCTATGTCTACAATGCTCTGCACGGGGCTACTTTAGCTAATTGCTCTTACTTTCAATATGTATCCAGATTGAGACTTGGAGTCATCTGGATCAGTGTCAAAAACTTGTATCGACGTAACCCTTTACGAAGAACCTTTTGTCACCTCCATAATCGAGAAACATATCCTTATGCCACTAAGGATAATTTTGATCGATGTTCAGTGATCTGCTCCTAGATCACTATTGTACTCCCTTGTCAAACTCAGTGTAGGGTATACAATAGATCTGGTGCACAGCATGGCATACTTTATAGAACCTATGGCTGAGGCATAGGGAATGAGTTTCATTCTCTTTCTATCTTCTGTCGTGGTCGGGTTTTGAGTCTTACTCAATTTCATGTTGGGAATCGTTGCAGAAATTAAAAAAATTCTACGCATCACCAAGATCAATCTATGGAGCTTACTAGCAACGAGAGGGGAGTGCATCTTCATACCTTTGAAGATCGTGATGCGGAAGCGTTGCAAGAACGCGGTCGGTGGAGTCGTACACGAAGCGATTCAGATCGCGGCCGAATGCGATCTAAGCACCGAACAACGGTGCCTCCGCGTTCAACACACGTGCAGCCCGGTGACGTCTCCCTCGCCTTGATCTAGCAAGGGGAGAGGGAGAGGTTAGGGAAGACTCTGTCCAGCAGCAGCACGACGGCGTGGTGGTGGTGGAGGAGCGTGGCACTCCAGCAGGGCTTCGCCAAGCACTGCGAGAGACGAGGAGGGAGAGGGGTAGGGCTGCGCCAAGAGAGAGGGAGACTCGTGTCTCTGGCAGCCCCAAAACCCCCACTATATATAGGGGAAGGGGAGGGGGCCGGCCCCCTAGATCCATCTAGAGGGGGGGGGCAGGGCGGCGGCCCCTCGGGGGGGAGGCAGTGGCCCCCTTAGGGTTTCCAACTAGGGGGGGCGCCCGCCCCCCCGGGGAGGCAGCGGCCGCCTAGGGTTTCCAACCCTAGGCGCCTTGGGCCCTTGGGGGGGCGCACCAGCCCACTAAGGGGCTGGTTCCGACCCAACTACAGCCCATTAGGTCCTTCGGGGTAGGTGGACCCTCCCGGTGGACCCCCGGAACCCCTTCGGTGGTCCCGGTACAATATCGATAAACCCCGAAACCTTTTCGACTGAAACTGGACTTCCCATATATAAATCTTCACCTCCGGACCATTCCGGAACTCCTCGTGATGTTCGGGATCTCATCCGGGACTCCGAACAACATTCGGTAACCACGTACATCTATTCCCTATAACCCTAGCGTCATCGCACCTTAAGTGTGTAGACCCTACGGGTTCGGGAACTATGCAAACATGACCGAGACATCTCTCCGGCCAATAACCAACAGTGGGATCTGGATACCCATGTTGGCTCCCACATGTTCCACGATGATCTCATCGGATGAACCACAATGTCAAGGATTCAATCAATCCCGTATACGATTCCCTTTGTCTACCGATATAGCACTTGCCCGAGATTCGATCGTCGGTATACCGATACCTTGTTCAATCTCGTTACGGCAAGTCTCTTTACTCATTCCGTAACACATCATCCCGCGACCAACCCCTTAGTCACATTGAGCTCATTACGATGATGTCTTACTGAGTGGGCCCAGAGATACCTCTCCGTCAAACGGAGTGACAAATCCCAGTCTCGATTCGTGCCAACCCAACAGATACTTTCGGGGATACCCGTAGTGTACCTTTATAGCCACCCAATTACGTTGTGACGTTTGGCACACCCAAAGTACCCTTACGGTATCCGGGAGTTGCACAATCTCATGGTCTAAGGAAAAGATACTTGACATTAGAAAAGCTTTAGCAGACGGACTACACGATCTTGTGCTATGCTTAGGATTGGGTCTTCTCCATCACATCATTATCCTAATGATGTGATCCCGTTATCAATGACATCCTATATCCATGGTTAGGAAACCGTAACCATCTATTGATCAACGAGCTAGTCAACTAGAGGCTCACTAGGGACATGTTGTGGTCTATGTATTCACACATGTATTACGATTTCCGGATAACACAATTATAGCATGAACAATAGACAATTATCATGAACAAGGAAATATAATAATAACCATTTTATTATTGCCTCTAGGGCATATTTCCAACAGTCTCCCACTTGCACTAGAGTCAATAACCTAGTTACATTGTGATGAATCGAACACCCATAGAGTTCTGGTGTTGATCATGCTTTGCACGTGGAAGAGGTTTAGTCAACGGATCTGCGACATTCAGGTCCGTATGCACTTTACAAATCTCTATGTCTCCATCTTGAACATTTTCACGAATGGAGTTGAAGCGACGCTTGATATGCCTGGTCTTCTTGTGAAATGTGGGCTCCTTGGCAAGGGCAATAGCTCCAGTGTTGTCATAGAAGAGAGTCATCGGGCCCGATGCATTGGGAATAACTCCTAGGTCGGTAATGAACTCCTTCATCCAGATTGCTTCATGTGCTGCCTCCGAGGCTGCCATGTACTCCGCTTCACATGTAGATCCCGCCACGACGCTTTGCTTGCAACTGCACCAGCTGACTGCCCCACCATTCAAAATATACACGTATCCGGTTTGTGACTTGGAGTCATCCAGATCTGTGTCGAAGCTAGCATCAACGTAACCCTTTACGATGAGCTCTTCGTCACCTCCATAAACGAGAAACATATCCTTAGTCCTTTTCAGGTACTTCAGGATATTCTTGACCGCTGTCCAGTGTTCCATGCCGGGATTACTTTGGTACCTTCCTACCAAACTTACGGAAAGGTTTACATCAGGTCTGGTACACAGCATGGCATACATAATAGACCCTATGGCTGAGGCATAGGGGATGACACTCATCTTTTCTCTATCTTCTCCCGTGGTCGGGCATTGAGCCGCGCTCAATCTCACACCTTGCAATACAGGCAAGAACCCCTTCTTTGACTGATCCATATTGAACTTCTTCAATATCTTGTCAAGGTATGTGCTTTGTGAAAGTCCAATGAGGCGTCTCGATCTATCTCTATAGATCTTGATGCCTAATATATAAGCAGCTTCTCCAAGGTCCTTCATTGAAAAACACTTATTCAAGTAGGCCTTTATGCTTTCCAAGAGTTCTATATTATTTCCCATCAATAGTATGTCATCCACATACAATATGAGAAATGCTACAGAGCTCCCACTCACTTTCTTGTAAACACAGGCTTCTCCATAAATCTGCGTAAACCCAAACGCTTTGATCATCTCATCAAAATGAATGTTCCAGCTCCAAGATGCTTGCACCAGCCCATAGATCGAGCGTTGGAGCTTGCATACCTTGTCAGCATTCTTAGGATCAACAAAACCTTCCGGCTGCATCATATACAATTCTTCCTTAAGGAAACCATTAAGGAATGCCGTTTTGACGTCCATTTGCCATATCTCATAATCATAGAATGCGGCAATTTCTAACATGATTCGGACAGACTTTAGCTTTGCTACGGGTGAGAAGGTCTCATCGTAGTCAACCCCTTGAACTTGTCGATAACCCTTAGCGACAAGCCGAGCTTTATAGATGGTCACATTGCCATCCGCGTCCGTCTTCTTCTTAAAGATCCATTTATTTTCTATGGCTCGCCGATCATCGGGCAAGTCCATCAAAGTCCATACTTTATTTTCATACATGGATCCTATCTCGGATTTCATGGCTTCAAGCCATTTGTCAGAATCCGGGCCCGCCATTGCTTCTTCATAGTTCGAAGGTTCACCATTGTCTAACAACATGATTTCCAGGACAGGGTTGCCGTACCACTCTTGTGCGGAACGTGTCCTTGTGGACCTACGAAGTTCAGTAGCAACTTGATCTGAAGTTTCATGATCATCATCATTAACTTCCTCTCTAGTCGGTGCAGGCACCACAGAAACATTTTCTTGAGCTGCGCTACTCTCCGGTTCAAGAGGCAATACTTCATCAAGTTCTACTTTCCTCCCACTTACTTCTTTCGAGAGAAACTCTTTCTCTAGAAAGGATCCATTCTTGGCAACAAAGATCTTGCCTTCGGATCTGAGGTAGAAGGTATACCCAATAGTTTCCTTAGGGTATCCTATGAAGACGCATTTTTCTGACTTGGGTTCGAGCTTTTCAGGTTGAAGTTTCTTGACATAAGCATCACATCCCCAAACTTTCAGAAACGACAGCTTAGGTTTCTTCCCAAACCATAATTCATACGGTGTCGTCTCAACGGATTTCAACAGAGCCCTATTTAAAGTGAATGCGGCAGTCTCTATAGCATAACCCCAAAATGATAGCGGTAGGTCGGTAAGAGACATCATGGATCGCACCATATCCAATAGAGTGCGATTTCGACGTTCGGACACACCATTACGCTGAGGTGTTCCAGGCGGCGTGAGTTGTGAAACAATTCCACATTTCCTTAAGTGCGTGCCAAATTCGTGACTCAAATATTCTCCCCCACGATCTGATCGTAAGAACTTGATTTTCCTGTCACGTTGATTCTCAACCTCACTCTGAAATTCCTTGAACTTTTCAAAGGTCTCAGACTTGTGTTTCATTAAGTAGACATACCCATATCTACTTAAGCGATAACCGCCGCGAGCCTCAACGCTCATTGGACCGCACACATCAGTATGTATGATTTCCAATAAGTTGGTTGCTCGCTCCATTGTTCCGGAGAACGGAGTCTTGGTCATTTTGCCCATGAGGCATGGTTCGCACGTGTCAAATGATTCATAATCAAGAGACTCCAAAAGTCCATCTGCATGGAGTTTCATCATGCGTTTGACACCAATGTGACCAAGGCGGCAGTGCCACAAGTATGTGGGACTATCATTATCAACCTTACATCTTTTGGCATTCACACTATGAATATGTGTAACATCACGTTCGAGATTAAATAAGAATAAACCATTGACCAGCGGGGCATGACCATAAAACATGTCTCTCAAATAAATAGAACAACCATTATTCTCAGATTTAAATGAGTAGCCATCTCGCATTAAACAAGATCCAGATACAATGTTCATGCTCAAAGCTGGTACTAAATAACAATTATTGAGGTTTAAAACTAATCCCGTAGGTAAATGTAGAGGTAGCGTGCTGACGGCGACCACATCGACCTTGGAACCATTCCTGACGCGCATCGTCACCTCGTCCTTCGCCAGTCTCCGCTTATTCCGCAGCTCCTGTTTTGAGTTACAAATATGAGCAACCGCACTGGTATCAAATACTGAGGAGCTACTACAAGCGCTGGTTAGGTACACATCAATAACATGTATATCACATTTACCTTTGGTATTGCCGGCCTTCTTATCCGCTAAGTACTTGGGGCAGTTCCGCTTCCAGTGACCGTTTCCTTGCAATAAAAGCACTCAGTCTCAGGCTTGGGTCCATGCTCTGGCTTCTTCCCGGCAACTGGCTTACCGGGCGCCGCAACTCCCTTGCCGTCCTTCTTGAAGTTCTTCTTACCCTTGCCTTTCTTGAACTTAGTGGTATTATTCACCATCAACACTTGATGTTCCTTTTTGATCTCCACCTCTGCTGATTTCAGTATTGAATATACCTCAAGAATGGTCTTTTCCATTCCCTGCATATTGAAGTTCATCACAAAGCTCTTGTAGCTAGGTGGGAGCGACTGAAGGATTCTGTCAACGACCGCATCATCCGGGAGATTAACTCCCAGCTGAGATAAGCGGTTGTGCAACCCAGACATTTTGAGTATGTGCTCGCTGACAGAACTATTCTCCTCCATCTTACAACTGTAGAACTTGTCAGAGACTTCATATCTCTCGACCCGGGCATGAGCTTGGAAAACTATTTTCAGCTCTTGGAACATCTCATATGCTCAGTGCTGCTCAAAACGCTTTTGGAGCCCCGGTTCTAAGCTGTAAAGCATGCCGCACTGAACCAGGGAGTAATCATCACTACGCGACTGCCAGGCATTCATAACGTCTTGAGTTGCTGGGAAAACAGGTGCTTCACCTAGCGGTGCATCAAGGACATATGCTTTCTTGGCAGCTATGAGGATAATCCTTAGGTTACGGACCCAGTCCGTGTAGTTGCTACCATCGTCTTTCAGCTTGGTTTTCTCTAAGAACGCGTTGAAGTTGAGGGCAACATTAGCGTGGGCCATTTGATCTACAAGACATATTGCAAAGTTTTAGACTATGTTCATAATAATTAAGTTCATCTAATCAAATTATTTAATGAACTCCCACTCAGATAGACATCCCTTTAGTCATCTAAGTGATACATGATCCGAGTCAATTGGCCGTGTCCGATCATCACGTGAGACGGACTAGTCATCATCGGTGAACATCTTCATGTTGATTGTATCTTCTATACGACTCATGTTCGACCTTTCAGTCTTCCATGTTCCGAGGCCATGTCTGTACATGCTAGGCTCGTCAAGTCAACCTAAGTGTATTGCGTGTGTAAATCTGGCTTACACCCGTTGTATGCGAACGTTAGAACCTATCACACCCGATCATCACGTGGTGCTTCGGAACAACGGACCTTAGCAATAGTGCACAGTTAGGGGGAACAAAATTCTTGATATTTTAATGAGGGATCATCTTATTTATGCTACCGTCGTTCTAAGAAAATAAGATGTAAAAACATGATAAACATCACATGCAGTCAAATAGTGACATGATATGGCCAATATCATTTTGCTCCTTTTGATCTCCATCTTCGGGGCGCCATGATCATCATCGTCACCGGCATGACACCATGATCTCCATCATCATGATCTCCATCATCGTGTCTTCATGAAGTTGTCTCGTCAACTATTACTTCTACTACAATGGCTAACAGTTTAGCAATAAAGTAAAGTAATTACATGATGTTTATGTTGACACACAGGTCATAAATAAATTAAGACAACTCCTATGGCTCCTGCCGGTTGTCATACTCATCGACATGCAAGTCGTGATTCCTATTACAAGAACATGATCAATCTCATACATCACATATATCATTCATCACATCCTTTTGGCCATATCACATCACACGACATATGCTGCAAAAACAAGTTAGACGTCCTCTAATTGTTGTTTGCAAATTTTTACGTGGCTGCTATAGGTTTCTTAGCAAGAACGTTTCTTACCTACGCCAAAACCACAACGTGATATGCCAATTTCTATTTACCCTTCATAAGGACCCTTTTCATCAAATCCGATCCGACTAAAGTGGGAGAGACAGACACCCGCTAGCCACCTTATGCAACTAGTGCATGTCAGTCGGTGGAACCTGTCTCACGTAAGTGTACGTGTAAGGTCGGTCCGGGCCGCTTAATCCCACGATGCCGCCGAATCAAGATAAGACTAGTAACGGCAAGTAAATTGACAAAATCGACGCCCACAAAAACTTGTGTTCTACTCGTGCATAGAAACTACGCATAGACCTAGCTCATGATGCCACTGTTGGGGATCGTTGCAGAAATTAAAAAAATTATACGCATCACCAAGATCAATCTATGGAGCTTACTAGCAACGAGAGGGGAGTGCATCTTCATACCTTTGCAGATCACGATGCGGAAGCGTTGCAAGAACGCGGTCGGTGGAGTCGTACACGAAGCGATTCAGATCGCTGCCGAACCGATCTAAGCACCGAACAACGGTGCCTCCGCGTTTAACACACGTGCAGCCCGGTGACGTCTCCCGCGCCTTAATCCAGCAAGGAGAGAGGGAGAGGTTGGGGAAGACTCCGTCCAGCAGCAGCACGATGGCGTGGTGGTGGTGGAGGAGCGTGGCACTCCAGCAGGGCTTCGCCAAGCACTGTGAGAGACGAGGAGGGAGAGGGGTAGGGCTGCGCCAAGAGAGAGGGAGACTCATGTCTCTGGCAGCCCCAAAACCCCCACTATATATAGGGGAAGGGGAGGGGGCCGGCCCCCTAAATTTATCTAGAGGGGGGCGGCGGCCCCCGGGGCGGCGGCCCCTCGGGGGGGCAGTGGCCCCCTTAGGGTTTCCAACTAGGGGGGCGCCCACCCCCCGGGGGGGCAGCGGCCCCCTAGGGTTTCCAACCCTAGGCGCCTTGGGCCCTCGGGGGGGCGCACCAGCCCACTAAGGGGATGGTTCCCACCCAACTACAGCCCATTAGGTCCTTCGGGGCAGGTGGACCCTCCCGGTGGACCCCCGGAACCCCTTCGGTGGTCCTGGTACAATACCGATAAACCCCGAAACCTTTCCGGTGACTGAAACTGGACTTCCCATATATAAATCTTCACCTCCGGACCATTCCGGAACTCCTCGTGACGTCCGGGATCTCATACAGGACTCCGAACAACATTCGGTAACCACGTACATCTATTCCCTATAACCCTAGCATCATCGAACCTTAAGTGTGTAGACCCTACGGGTTCGGGAACTATGCAGACATGACCGAGACATCTCTCAGGCCAATAACCAACAGCGGGATCTGGATACCCATGTTGGCTCCCACATGTTCCACAATGATCTCATCGGATGAACCACGATGTCAAGGATTCATTCAATCCCGTATACGATTCCCTTTGTCTACCGATATAGCACTTGCCCGAGATTCGATCGTCGGTATACCGATACCTTGTTCAATCCCGTTACGGCAAGTCTCTTTACTCATTCCGTAACACATCATCCGGTGACCAACCCCTTAGTCACATTGAGCTCATTACGATGATGTCTTATTGAGTGGGCCCAGAGATACCTCTCCGTCATACGGAGTGACAAATCCCAGTCTCGATTCGTGCCAACCCAACAGATACTTTCGGGGATACCTGTAGTGTGCCTTTATAGCCACCCAATTATGTTGTGACGTTTGGCACACCCAAAGTACCCTTACGGTATCCGGGAGTTGCACAAACTCATGGTCTAAGGAAAAGATACTTGACATTAGAAAAGCTTTAGCAGACGAACTACACGATCTTGTGTTATGCTTAGGATTGGGTCTTGTCCATCACGTCATTATCCTAATGATGTGATCCCGTTATCAATGACATCCTATGTCCATGGTTAGGAAACCGTAACCATCTATTGATCAACGAGAGCTAGTCAACTAGAGGCTCACTAGGGACATGTTGTGGTCTATGTATTCACACATGTATTACGATTTCCGGATAACACAATTATAGCATGGACAATAGACAATTATCATGAACAAGGAAATATAATAATAACCATTTTATTATTGCCTCTAGGGCATATTTCCAACACTTCACACCTTGTAACACAGGCAAGAACTGTTTCTTTGACTGTTCCATTTTGAAGTACTTCAAAATCTTGTCAACGTATGTACTCATTGAAAAAACTTATCAAGCGTCTTGATCTATCTCTATAGATCTCGATGCTCAATATGTAAGCAGCTTCACCGAGGTTTTTCTTTGAAAAAGTCCTTTCAAATACTCCTTTATGCTTTCCAGAAAATTCTACATTATTTCCGATCAACAATATGTCATTTACATATACTTATCAGAAAGGCTGTAGTGCTCCCACTCACTTTATTGTAAATATAGGCTTTACCGCAAGTCTGTATAAAACTATATGCTTTCATCAAAGCGTATATTCCAACTCCGAGATGCTTGCACCAGTCCACAGATGGATCGCCGGAGTTTGCACATTTTGTTAGCACCTTTAGGATTGACAAAACCTTCTGGTTGCATCATATACAACTCTTCTTTAATAAATCCATTAAGGATTGCAGTTTTGTTATCCATTTGCCAGATTTCATAAAATGCGGCAATAGCTAACATGATTCAGACAGATTTTAAGCATCGATACGAGTGAGAAAATCTCATCGTAGTCAACACCTTGAACTTTGCCAAAACCTTTTTCAACAAGTCTAGCTTTGTAGATAGTAACACTACTATCAGCGTCCGTCTTCCTCTTGAAGATCCATTTATTTTCTATGGCTTGCAATCATCGGGCAAGTCAACCAAAGTCCATACTTTGTTCTCATACATGGATCCTATCTCAGATTTCATGGCCTAAAACCATTTCGCGGAATCTGGGCTCATCATCGCTTCCTCATAGTTCGCAGGTTCGTCATGGTCTAGTAACATGACTTCCAGAACAGGATTACCGTACCACTCTGGTGCGGATCTTACTCTGGTTGACCTACGAGGTTTGGTAGAAACTTGATCTGAAGTTTCATGATCATCATCGGTAACTTCATCACTAATTCGTGTAGGCATCACTGGAACTGATTTCAGTGATGAACTACTTTTCAATTCGAGAGAAGGTACAATTACCTCATCAAGCTCTACTTTCCTCCCACTCACTTCTTTCGAGAGAAACTCCTTCTCTAGAAAGGATCCAAATTTAGCAACAAAAGTCTTGCCTTCGGATCTGTGATAGAAGGTGTACCCAATATTTTCTTTTTGGGTATCCTATGAAGACGCACTTCTCCGATTTGGGTTCGAGCTTATCAGGTTGAAACTTTTTCACATAAGCATCGCAACCCCAAACTTTAAGAAACGACAACTTGGGTTTCTTGCCAAACCAGAGTTCATATGGTGTCATCTCAACGGATTTAGATGGTGCCCTATTAAACGTGAATGCAGTTGTCTCTAATGCATAACCCCAAAACGATAGTGGTAAATCGGTAAGAGACATCATAGATTGCACCATATCCAATAAAGTACGGTTACAATGTTCGTACACACCATTACACTATGGTGTTCCGGGTGGCGTGAGTTGCGAAACTATTTCGCATTGGTTCAAATGAAGACCAAACTCGTAACTCAAATATTCTTCTCCACGATCAGATCGTAGAAACTTTATTTTCTTGTTACAATGATCTTCCACTTCACTCTGAAATTCTTTGAACTTCTCAAATGTTTCAGACTTATGTTTCATTAAGTGGATATACCCATATCTGATTAAATCATCTGTGAAGGTGATAAAATAACGACACCCGACGCGAGCCTCAACATTCATCGGACCACATACATCTGTATGTATGATTTCCAACAAATCTGTTGCTCGCTCCATAGTTCCGGAGAACAGCGTTTTAGTCATCTTGCCCATGAGGCATGGTTCGCAAGCATCAAATGATTCATAATCAAGTGATTCCAAAAAGCCCATTAGCATGGAGTTTCTTCATGCGCTTTACACCAATATGACCTAAACGGCAGTGCCACAAATAAGTTGCACTATCATTATCAACTCTGCATCTCTTGGCTTCAATATTATGAATATGTGTATCAGTACTATCGAGATCCAACAAACCATTTTTATTGGGCGTATGACCATAGAAGGTTTTATTCATGTAAACAGAACAACAATTATTCTCTAATTTAAATGAATGTTCGTATTGCAATAAACATGATCAAATCATATTCATGCTCAACGCAAACACCAAATAACACGTATTTAGGTTCAACACTAATCCCGAAAGTATAGGGAGTGTGCAATGATGATCATATCAATCTTGGAACTACTTCCAACACACATCGTCACCTCGCCCTTAACTAGTTTCTGTTCATTCTGCAACTCCCGTTTCGAGTTACTAATCTTAGCAACTGAACTAGTATCAAATACTGAGGGGTTGCTATAAACACTAGTAAGGTACACATCAATAACATGTATATAAAATATACCTTTGTTCACTTTGCCATCCTTCTTATCCGCCAAATACTTGGGGCAGTTCCGCTTCCAGTGACCAGTCCCTTTGCAGTAGAAGCACTTAGTCTCAGGCTTAGGTCCAGACTTGGGCTTCTTCACTTGAGCAGCAACTTGCTTGCCGTTCTTCTTGAAGTTCCCCTTCTTCCCTTTTCCCTTTTCCTTGAAACTAGTGGTCTTGTCAACCATCAACACTTGATGCTCTTTCTTGATTACTACCTTCATCGATTTCATCATCATGAAAAGCTCGGGAATCGTTTTCGTCATCCCTTGCATACTATAGTTCATCACGAAGTTCTACTAACTTGGTGATGGTGACTAGAGAATTCTGTTAATCACTATTTTATCTGGAAGATTAACTCCCACTTGATTCAAGCGATTGTAGTACCCAGACAATCTGAGCACATGCTCACAGCTTGAGCTATTCTCCTCCATCTTTTAGCTATAGAACTTGTTGGAGACTTCATATCTCTCAACTCGGGTATTTGCTTGAAATATTAACTTCAACTCCTGGAACATCTCATATGGTCCATGACGTTTCAAAACATCTTTGAAGTCCCGATTCTAAGCCGTTAAGCATGGTGCACTAAACTATCAAGTAGTTATCATATTGAGCTAGCCAAACGTTCATAACATCTGCATCTGCTCCTGCAATAGGTTTGTCACCTAGCGGTGCATCAAGGACATAATTCTTCTGTGCAGCAATGAGGATAATCCTCAGATCACGGATCCAATCCGCATCATTACTACTAACATCTTTCAACTTAGTTTTCTCTAGGAACATATCAAAAATAAAACAGGGGAGCTAAATGTGAGCTATTGATCTACAACATAGATATGCTAATACTACCAGGACTAAGTTCATGATAAATTAAAGTTCAATTAATCATATTACTTAAGAACTCCCACTTAGATAGACATCCCTCTAATCATCTAAGTGATCACGTGATCCAAATCAACTAAACCATGTCCGATCATCACGTGAGATGGAGTAGTTTTCAATGGTGAACATCACTATGTTGATCATATCTTCTATATGATTCACACTTGACCTTTCGGTCTCAGTGTTTTGAAGCCATATCTGCATATGCTAAGCTCGTCAAGTCTGAGTATTCCGCGTGTGCAAAACTGTCTTGAACCCATTGTAGATGAACGTTGAGCTTATCACACCCGATCATCACGTGGTGTCTCAGCACGACGAACTTTGGCAACGGTGCATACTCAGGGAGAACACTTTTACCTTGAAATTTAGTGAGAGATCATCTTATAATGCTACCGTCAATCAAAGCAGAATAAGATGCATAAAAGATAAACATCACTTGCAATCAATATAAGTAATATGACATGGCCATCATCATCTTGTGCTTGTGATCTCCGAAGCACCGTCATGATCACCATCATCACCGGCGCGACACCTTGATCTCCATCATAGCATCGTTGTCGTCTCGCCAACTTATGCTTCTACGACTACCGCTACCGCTTAGTGATAAAGTAAAGCATTACAGGGCGTTTGCATTGCATACAATAAAGCGACAACCATATGGCTCTTGCCAGTTGCCGATAACTCAGTTACAAAACATGATCATCTCATAAAATAAAATATAGCATCATGCCTTGACCATATCACATCATAGCATGCCCTGCAAAAACAAGTTAGACGTCCTCTACTTTGTTGTTGCAAGTTTTATGTCGCTGCTACGGGCTGAGAAAGAACCGTTCTTACCTACGCATCAAAACCACAACGATACTTTGTCAAGTTAGTGTTGTTTTAACCTTCTCAAGGACCGGGCGTAGCCACACCCGGTTCAACTAAAGTTGGAGAAACTGACACCCGCCAGCCACCTGTGTGCAAAGCACGTCGGTAGAACCAGTCTCACGTAAGCGTACGCGTAATGTTGGTCCGAGCCGCTTCATCCAACAATACCACCGAACCAAAGTATGACATGCTGGTAAGCAGTATGACTTGTATCGCCCACAACTCACTTGTGTTCTACTCGTGCATATAACATCTACACATAAACCAGGCTCGGATGCCACTGTTGGGGAACGTAGTAATTTCAAAAAAATTCCTACGCACACACAGGATCATGGTGATGCATAGCAACGAGAGGGGAGAGTGTTGTCCACGTACCCTTGTAGACCGAAAGCGGAAGCGTTAGCACAACGCGGTTGATGTAGTCGTACGTCTTCACGATCCGACCGATCAAGTACCGAACGTACGGCACCTCCGAGTTCAGCACACGTTCAGCTCGATGACGTCCCTCGAACTCCGATCCAGCCGAGCTTTGAGGGAGAGTTCCGTCAGCACGATGGCGTGGTGACGATGATGATGTTCTATCGACGCAGGGCTTCGCCTAAGCACCGCTACGATATTATCGAGGTGGATTATGGTGGAGGGGGGCGCCGCACACGGCTAAGCGATCAATAGATCAATTGTTGTGTCTAGAGGTGCCCCCTGCCCCTGTATATAAAGGAGCAAGGGGGGAGAGGCGGCCGGCCAGGAGGAGGCGCGCCAGGGAGGAGTCCTACTCCCACCAAGAGTAGGACTCCCTCCTTTCCTAGTTGGAGTAGGAGAAGGGGGAAGGAGGAGGGAGAGAGGAAGGAAAGGGGGGCGCTGAAGGAAATATGCCCTAGAGGCAATAATAAAGTATTATTTATTTCTTTATATCATGATAAATGTTTATTATTCATGCTAGAATTGTATTAACCAGAAACATAATACATGTGTGAATACATAGACAAACAGAGTGTCACTAGTATGCCTCTACTTGACTAGCTCGTTAATCAAAGATGGTTATGTTTCCTAGCCATAGACATGAGTTTTCATTTGATTAACGGGATCACCTCATTAGGAGAATGACGTGATTGACTTGACCCATTCCGTTAGCTTAGCACCCAATCGTTTAGTATGTTGCTATTGCTTTCTTCATGACTTATACATGTTCCTATGACTATGAGGTTATGCAACTCCCGTTTACCGGAGGAACACTTTGTGTGCTACCAAACGTCACAACGTAACTGGGTGATTATAAAGGTGCTCTATAGGTGTCTCCAAAGGTACTTGTTGGGTTGGCGTATTTCGAGATTAGGATTTGTCACTCCGATTGTCGGAGAGGTATCTCTGGGCCCACTCGGTAATGCACATCACTATAAGCCTTGCAAGCATTGTGACTAATGAGTTAGTTGCGGGATGATGTATTACAGAATGAGTAAAGAGACTTGCCGGTAACGAGATTGAACTAGGTATCGAGACACCGACGATCGAATCTCGGGCAAGTAACATACCGATGACAAAGGGAACAACGTATGTTGTTATGCGGTCTGACCGATAAAGATCTTCGTAGAATATGTGGGAACCAATATGAGCATCCAGGTTCCGCTATTGGTTATTGACCGGAGAGGTGTCTCGGTCATGTCTACATAGTTCTCGAACGTATAGGGTCCGCACGCTTAACGTTACGATGACAGTTATATTATGAGTTTATATGTTTTGATGTACCGAAGGTTGTTCGGAGTCCCGGATGTGATCACGGACATGACGAGGAGTCTCGAAATGGTCGAGACATAAAGATTGATATATTGGAAGCCTATGTTTGGACATCGTAAGTGTTCCGGGTGAAATCGGGATTTTTCCAGAGTACCGGGAGGTTATCGGAACCCCCCGGTAACTTAATGGGCCTTATTGGGCCTAGGCGGAAGAGAGGAGAGGAGCCTAGGGCAGGGCCGCGCCCCCCTTCCCCCCCCCCCCCCCCGCAATCCGAATAGGACAAAGAGAGGGGGGCGGCGCCCCCCCTTCCTTCCTCCCCTCCACCTCTTCCCCCTCTTCCACTCCTAGTCCAACATGGAAAGGGGGCAGTCCTACTCCCGGTAGGAGTAGGACTCCTCCTGGCGCGCCACACCTCCTAGGCCGGCGGCCTCCCCCTTGCTCCTTTATATACGGGGGCAAGGGGGCACCTCTGGACACACAATTGATATACGATATTTTAGCCGTGTGTGGTGCCCCCCTCCACCATATTACACCTCGATAATATCGTTGCGGAGCTTAGGCGAAGCCCTGCGTCGGTAGAACATCATCATCGTCACCACGCCGTCGTGCTGACGAAACTCCCCCTCAACACTCGGCTGGATCGGAGTTCGAGGGACGTCATCGAGCTGAACGTGTGCTGAACTCGGAGGTGCCGTGCGTTCGGTACTTGATCGGTCGGATCGTGAAGACGTACGACTACATCAACCGCATTGTGTTAATGCTTTCGCTTTCGGTCTACGAGGGTACGTGGACAACACTCTCCCCTCTCGTTGCTATGCATCACCATGATCTTGCGTGTGCGTAGGAAATTTTTTGAAATTACTACGTTCCCCAACAGTGGCATCCGAGCCTGGTTTTATGCGTTGATGCTATGCACGAGTAGAACACAAGTGAGTTGTGGGCGATATAAGTCATACTGCTTACCAGCATGTCATACTTGGGTTCAGCGGTATTGTGAGATGAAGCGGCCCGGACCGACATTACGCGTACGCTTACACGAGACTGGTTTCACCGTTGCGAGCACTCGTTGCTTAAAGGTGACTGGCGGGTGTCTGTCTCTCTCACTTTAGTTGAACCGAGTGTGGCTACGCCCGGTCCTTGCGAAGGTTAAAACAGCACCAACTTGACAAACTATCATTGTGGTTTTGATGCGTAGGTAAGAACGGTTCTTGCTAAGCCCGTAGCAGCCACGTAAAACTTGCAACAACCAGGTAGAGGACATCTTACTTGTTTTTGCATGGCATGTTGTGATGTGATATGGTCAAGACATGATGCTATATTTTATTGTATGAGATGATCATGTTTTGTAACCGAGTTATCGGCAACTGGCAGGAGCCATATGGTTGTCGCTTTATTGTATGCAATGCAATCGCCATGTAATTGTTTTACTTTATCACTAAGCGGTAGCGATAGTCGTAAAAGCAATAAGTTGGCGAGACGACAACGATACTATGATGGAGATCAAGGTGTCGCGCCGGTGATGATGGTGATCATGACGGTGCTTCGGAGATGGAGATCACAAGCACAGGATGATGATGGCCATATCATATCACTTATATTGATTGCATGTGATGTTAATCTTTTATGCATCTTATCTTGCTTTGATTGACGGTAGCATTATAAGATGATCTCTCACTAAAATTTCAAGATAAAAGTGTTCTCCCTGAGTATGCACCGTTGCGAAAGTTCTTCGTGATGAGACACAACGTGATGATCGGGTGTGATAGGCTCTACGTTCAATTACAACGGGTGCAAAACAGTTGCACACGCGGAATACTCAGGTTAAACTTGACGAGCCTAGCATATGCAAATATGGCCTCGGAACACGGAGACCGAAAGGTCGAGCGTGAATCATATAGTAGATATGATCAACATAGTGATGTTCACCATTAAAACTACTCCATCTCACGTGATGATCGGACATGGTTTAGTTGATTTGGATCACGTAATCACTTAGATGATTAGAGGGATGTCTATCTAAGTGGGAGTTCTTAAGTAATATGATTAATTGAACTTAAATTTATCATGAACTTAGTACCTGATAGTATCTTGCTTGTCTATGTTAATTGTAGATAAATGGCCTGTGCTGTTGTTCCGTTGAATTTTAATGCGTTCCTTGAGAAAGCAAAGTTGAAAGATGATGGTAGCAATTACACGGACTGGGTCCGTAACTTGAGGATTATCCTCATTGCTGCACAGAAGAATTATGTACTGGAAGCACCGCTAGGTGCCAGGCCTCCTGCAAGAGCAACACCAGAAGTTATGAACGTCTGGCAGAGCAAAGCTGATGACTACTCGATAGTTCAGTGTGCCATGCTTTACGGCTTAGAACCGGGTCTTCAACGACGTTTTGAACGTCATGGAGCATATGAGATATTCCAAGAGTTGAAGTTAATATTTCAAGCAAATGCCCGGATTGAGGGATATGAAGTCTCCAATAACTTCTACAGCTGCAAGATGGAAGAGAATAGTTCTGTCAGTGAGCATATACTCAAAATGTCTGGGTATAATAATCACTTGATTCAACTGGGAGTTAATCTTCCGGATGATAGCTGTGACGCCCCCGATTTGACCGTACACTAATCATGCACGCAAATGTGTACGATCAGGATCAGGGACTCATGGGAAGATATCACAACACAACTCTACAACATAAATAAGTCATACAAGCATCATAATACAAGCCAGGGGCCTCGAGGGCTCGAATACAATTGCTCGATCATAGACGAGTCAGCGGAAGCAACAATATCTGAGTTCAGACATAAGTTAAACAAGTTTGCCTTAAGAAGGCTTGCACAAACTGGGATACAGATCGAACGAGGCGCAGGCCTCCTGCCTGGGATCCTCCTAACTACTCCTGGTCGTCGTCAGCGGGCTGCACGTAGTAGTAGGCACCTCCAGTGTAGTAGGAGTCGTCGTCGACGGTGGCATCTGGCTCCTGGGCTCCAGCATCTGGTTGCGACAATCCGGTATAGAAAAGGGGAAAAGAGGGAGAAAAGCAACCGTGAGTACTCATCCAAAGTACTCGCAAGCAAGGAGCTACACTACATATGCATGGGTATATGTGTAAAGGGCCATATCAGTGGACTGAACTGCAGAATGCCAGAATAAAAGGGGGATAGCTAGTCCTGTCGAAGACTACGCTTCTGGCCATCTCCATCTTGCAGCATGTAGAAGAGAGTAGATGGTAAGTTCACCAAGTAGCATCGCATAGCATAATCCTACCCGGTGATCCCCTCCTCGTCGCCCTGTAGAGAGCGATCACCGGGTTGTATCTGGCACTTGGAAGGGTGTGTTTTATTAAGTATCCGGTTCTAGTTGTCATAAGGTCAAGGTACAACTTCGGGTCGTCCTTTTACGGAGGGACACGGCTATTCGAATAGATAAACTTCCCTGCAGGGGTGCACCACATAACCCAACACGCTCGATCCCATTTGGCCGGACACACTTTTCTGGGTCATGCCCGGCCGCGGAAGATCAACACGTCGCAGCCCCACCTAGGCTCAACAGAGAGGTCAACACGTCGGTCTAAATCCTATGCTCACAAGGGTCTGGGCCCATCGCCCATTGCACACCTGCACGTTGCGTGCGCGGCCGGAAGCAGACCTAGCCTAGCAGGCGTTCCAGTCCAATCCGGCGTGCGCCGCTCCATGGCTGACGTCAAGAAGAGCTTCGGCTGATACCACGACATCGAGTGCCCATAACTGTTCCCGCGTAGTTGGTTAGTGCGTATAGACCAAATGGCCAGACTCAGATCAAATACCAAGATCTCGTTAAGCGTGCTAAGTATCCGCGAACGCCGGCCAGGGCCAGGCCCACCTCTCTCCTAGGTGGTCTCAACCTGCCCTGTCGCTCTGCCATAAAGTAACAATCGGGGGCCGTCAGGAACCCAGGCCCACCTCTACCGGGATGGAGCCACCTGTCCTTTCAGCCCCCTCATCAGAATCACTTGCGGGTACTCAACGAGCCGACCCGACTTTAGTCACCACATGTGTCATGTATATAAAGTATATAGTATATACCCGTGATCACCTCCCGAAGTGATCACGGCCCAGTAGTATAGCATGGCAGACGGACAAGAGTGTAAGGCCACTGATGGAACACTAGCATCCTATACTAAGCAGTAGGATAGCAGGTAAGGGTAACAACTGTAGCAACAATGAGAGGCTATGCAACAGAATAGGATTAACCGAAATCAGTAACATGCTACACTACTCTAATGCAAGCAGTATAGAGAAGAATAGGCAATATCTGGTGATCAAGGGGGCGGCTTGCCTGGTTGCTCTGGCAAGAAGGGTTCATCGTTGATGTAGTCGATCACAGGGGAACCGGCAGCCATCTCACGGTCTACCGGAAAGAAGTAACGGAGAGGGAACACAATAAATAATAGAGCAATCAAAGCATCACAAAGCATAACATGACAAGCACGGTGCTAGATGTGCCCTAACGCAGTAGTAGGTGTTACCGGCGAAGGGGGGAAACATCCGGGAAAGTATTCCCGGTGTTTCACGTTTTCGGACAAATGAACCGGAGGGGGAAAGTTGTGTGTTGTCTATGCTAGAGATGTGTGGCGGACGAACGGGCTACATATTTGAATTCGTCTTGTCGTTCTGAGCAACTTTCATGTACAAAGTATTTTCATCCGAGTTACGGTTTAATTTATATTAATTTTCAAAGTTTTAACAATATTCCGGAATTATTTAATTCGAAAATTTAAATAGAAAATATTTTGTCACAAGTGGCTCTACTAGACGGTGTGTATGGTAGTGGGGCCATAGGTTGGGTTTGACCCAGTCAATTTGACTGGTCAACAGAGGATTTGTGGCCCACATGTAATAGGAACATTAGTAACTAGGGATTAAACTAACAAGGTCCCACATGTAATAAAGCTATATCTAATCTAATAAATAAAAACTAACTTAATCGAATGGAGCCCACATGTCATAGTGTAGCAACTAACCTAACTAGCAGGATTAGTCCCTAATCTAATCTGAAACAGGGCCGGCCAGAGGCATAGCAGCCTCACGGCTATTGCACATACATGCACCACACAAGGGCACTCGGCCATGGCTACGGCCGCAACCGAGGCCAGTGCAGGAGCGGCCAGCAGCGGCTATGGCTATGAGCAGCAGCAACAAATAGCAGTAGCAGACTAGCAGGGAGCAGCAGCACAATAGCAAGAGCAGCAGCGTAGGAGAGCAGCAGCAATAGCAGCACAAGGAAAAGCACCAGCAAGGCGAGCGCGGGAGCAGTGGACGGCAGCGGCAGCAACGCGCGGGGGAAGGCGCCCAAGGGGCGGCTAGGAGCAGCGGGCGGCGCGAGCGCAGCAAGCGCACGTGGGGCGCTGCGAGGGAATGCCCCCGGGGCGGCCAGGACTCGGCGGAGCGCGACGAGCGCACACGCACAGCAAACTTCGGGCGCGGCAGTGACAGCGGCATACGGCGACTAAATCGAGGGGGGATAGGGGGGATACAGGGGAGGAGCTCACCACGGAGCCGGGGACATGGTCGGGGAGGCCGAGGGAGCTCGGGAGGCGACGAATCGAGGCGAGGACCATGGCGGTGCAGACGGGAAGAAGAAGACGATGGCGAGGCTTGGAGGCGTCCTAACTCGGGACGGTGCTCGTGGACGATGCAGCGGAGGCGAACGGAGCTCCTGGTCAAGCTCCAAGCACGCGGGGACGACGGTGGTCGCGTGGACGGGGTCGGCCATGGCGTCGGAGGTTTCGGGCGCCGCCGAAATCAAGACAGAGAGCGGGCAAGAGGAAGAGTGGGGTGGTCTAGGGTTCCGAGGAGGGAGAGATGGGCAGGGAGTTGCCCTTATGCGCGACGGGGAACCGCGGGATGGTCGCCACGCACCCACAGTCGCGGCCATGGTGGTTCGGATGCGTGCCACCACCCCCTGTGAACAGGGAGGAGGAGGATGGATCCTGGTGGGCTAGGTCTGCACTGTGGCCACTAGGGCCCAGTGCAGCAGTAGCAATTCCTCTACCTCTTTTCCTTTTCTAAAACTTTTCTGGTCTTTGCCTTTTCTTTTAATATGCACTGTTTGTACTTAACTAAGCCATCAAATGATTTTTGCAAAATGTGGAACTTGGTCCAAAATTGATGTTACATTTTTAGGCACTGGCACAAAAGGTTTGAGAGGTATTTGAATTCATTTGAAATTTTGCTTAAATGGAAATGATAAAATTTGGGGTCGTTAGCCATAGTTTTGGATAGTTTAGGGCATTTAAACACTTTTTTCAAATGTTGGTTCAGCACCAATATTAACAAATGAATATTTTCCACATGATAAACATTTTAGTTTTAATGTTTGAAAACTTTTATCGTTTGACTTTAATTCAAATTCAAATTCGAATCGGTTTTGAACTAACGCGAGATTAACAACAATAACCGAGGTGACGTGGCCTCATTAGTGTGGAATTACTGTAGCTTAATTATCCGGGCGCCACAATTCTCCTCCACTACAAGAAATCTCGTCCCGAGATTTAAGAGGTTGTGTACGGGGGAAAGTTCTGGTTATGAAATTGTAACGAATCTTCTCGGTCTTGGTTGCTCTTCTCAAAGAGGTAGATCCACTATGTTGATGTCTTCATTTCTCCGCTTCAGGTCATCATGATGAAGTTCTCGTCCTTCCTTCGGGATCTTCATCGTACTTACGAAAAGGATAAGGGGTAGCTTCAAAAGGACAAACCTCTACAAGATTTGCTTATCTGGTAGATAATATTAGGGAAGGCGGCAGAAAGTAACTCTCGAGTTGAAACTTAAGAAATTATCGGGAGCAAAGTATGGTGCACCATAGAAGTTTCAAGCGCATAGGCAATCGTTCGTTGCCTGATACAAAATGTGAAAGGGGTTTAGAGCAATGGGAATAAGTATTGTGTTTAATACCAGAATTGATGATCACACGGAAGGTGACTCGTGAATTACATACAAAGCAAGTGTGTGGAATATCTTTGGAAACAGGGGGTGTATAGGAGAGTCAGGTTTCGATCCTGTTGAACTATGGGTTATGGGCACACCATGTGGGTTAAAAGTAGGAGGAGCGGTGACATCTTGCATGGACATGATAGCAAGGCATGTCAGAGGGTGGCCTGTCAGTTATGTCGGCAACAATGTCGGTCCAAGGGCGAGGGACGAAGAGAACCATTTTCCTGCTCGTTGAACGAGGCGGACCAATAGACAAAGTTCTCGTCCATCGGTGGTTACCGGAATGCTATCAACAAAAGCAACAGGGTCTTATTGACGAAGTAGTACACCAAGGTGTTTACATAAGCAGTGAATTATTACTGCTTAGATCATATAGATCACAAGAAAGATTAAACAAAATAATGGAAATGAAAAGGTGATCATCAGATTAAACGGAACAATGGAAAGGAAAATGTGTTTAAACACATATTTCAAGGGTATATCCTTCCCAAGGGCAAGCAGAGCATGATATCCATGACTATAACGTAGAAAACCCTTTAGGAAAGGGGAGAGAAATTTCATGCCATTACCCATACAACGGTGTTTGGATAATTGATAAAGAAAATTTAGCATTGTGCTAAAAATGTTCTTACTGAAGATCGGAGTACCAGTGACATGCTTCGAGATAGCATTGACATGGTCTTCAAGCAAAGGTCAGACTCTGGATACACGAAGGATCCATCAAGAACAACTTGTAGAATAAGCCTTACAATTTCCTCATGGAAGAATGGATAACCTTACAGAAAAGGAAACTATATCACTAGGTGCTCCACCAGGTGTGCTAGGCATGACATCACCTTACCCGGTCATGTAAAGATGTTATAACCCCTGGAAATATGTTCCAACCATCATATCTGACGAGATTCAGATCTGATTGGTGTCAGGATAACTCAGACTCAGGAGGCCTGAGAAGAAAGGTGCAACACAAATTGACGAGATGACATTGTAAGATTCTCGAGAAATGAACTATGGAAGCGAGTCCGAAACAAGAGTTCATCATTAAACCAAGGAGAGGATGAGGAAGTGGCGGATGGACTTGGCGACAACTTATCGATATTTCCAAAAAGATGGTTCTCCTCAATAATGTGAACAGGGAGATAACAATTGTCAGACCAAATGATATAATGATGTATGACCGAGGAAAACATACACAATTAAACATTGGTTGAAAGGTGCACCCGAAATATGGGCTTAGGTAGCATGATCAAAGTTAGAATGGTGATTCTATAACCAATAGTCTAAGAACGAACGGTTGACCACTAACTTCAATGCGATAGGGTCGCTAGAAGTACAGAATCCAAGGAGCACTGTTCACTTGTTGGTGTCCCGGTTAGAATCAACACGGGGACCAAGAAAGAATGGTGATGGTCTGAAGTATCATAATACCAAGAATTATTTAAGAGGTGGAGCAATTCTCACAACATCCTTGATATAAAAGATGATAATAATCCAAGGTGGAACATAACATAAGCTCGATAGCAAGGAGCTCCATAACATGATCAAGTTTGTGCCGGGGGGAAGGCAATGATGTCGTCGATGATAATACAAATCATCTAGGGGCAAGGATGGTATTTGTCATCAAGAATTCGATTGATATCCTGGAAGAGCTCAGAATGTTGATGATGATCACGACACATTTGTTGAGAGATTACCTGAAGATGTAATCGATCGGCGATGACATCAAGTCAAAGGAATCATGAAGCGAAAGGTTATTGGAACCACGGGTACGACACAAACTCCAGTCCAAGCTTGCGGTTCACGGTGAAATGATATGATGAGGAAGATCGACGTAAGCTTAGCTCATCATCGAAAATTGTGCTCCGGGAATAAGGACCAAGTAGCACAGTTAAAATCATCATGACAATGATATAGCCAAACAGGCTAGGAATGGCGTGATCGGGTACAGACTCGTACTTAAAGAAGATTACTAAGAGTTGTTGAACCGTACTGCGGACTCAGTTCAGTCATCGGTGTCTTTGAGTGGTTAATAACTCAGAGCCCATGAAAAATTATAATCAGTGAGAATGTAGTACTTGATGAAGAACTCATAAGAAGTTATGCAGTTCCTAGATAATCTCGAGATACGAGGGGGGTAATACTCGACGACATATCAAAGTAGCGGTTGGACTAGGGTATTGCTCTGTAGAAGACAAGTGCTTAAACTTGACGAGAAATGGTATTTAAAGGAGAACATGGTCGGAACCATGATTGCAAAAGGCCAGATCCCAAATATAAGAACTTATACCCAGGAATAATTAACTTAAGAGAAGCTTTAATGATAAGATCTACATCGTGTCCATGGGCATGAACACAAAGTTCAAGGTCGACTCCCACTTCTTCAATGCATAACCTTTCATTCACTACTCTAGATAAAAATGATTTCATTGTCAAAACCTACCTGGTGAATTACCAGAGGAGTATGACCCGTGAAAACTTTCGGGTTCACACAGATTAAGGAAGGCATAGGTTCAACCCATCGGGGCTTCGTAGAACATATACCATGAACTTCAGGAGTAAATAACACAAACTCAAAAGTAGAGCATGGTTGACAAAAGTAGAGGATACAATTTTACCAAAGGCATTACGTATCAGGTAAAGAACTCACAAGAATTTTGGTTGTGAAGGACACTGTCGGATAATAACCCGACAATGGGTATGGCGGTCCACAACGGGGCTGATGTGAGTATCGGTACTCAATCAGAGGAAAAAGGAATGCCAAGGCATCGGATTATAGAAACAACTGACTAATTCAAAGCTTAATGCAAAGAAATTTTATGATTTCCAAACCAATGGATCAGAAGCAATCGTTCTGATCAAAAATGAATAAGTTCAATAGACTTAGAAGCACAACCGATCAAGGCATTGATTGGTCAAGAACCAGATCATACCCAGATGACGTTTGGGCCCGAAGGATAATCCTAGGATTCGATTGATGATTGTGAACATTCACAACTTATTGAATCAATGGACTCAAAAATGATAGTGACAAAGGATGCCAATAAGATTACTATACTCATGGGATTAACCATAATGCAAGCAAGCAAGAATTTCAAGAACAACATGCTGCTTAGGATTTTCGGAAGTTCAAATAGTATTTCGAAGACTTTTGTGAATTACTTGAATCAATTGGGGGTGAGCGGATACTCGATAAGTGCGAGAAATTATCCGTAGGGGTATTCAGGTGACAAAGAACAGCAAGGCAGTAAGCTCAAGGATTCTCGGAACAACAGAGATAATTTCGGGGTATCTTGTAATAACAAGATCAACTGGGAAACATTGTATGAATGGCGAGTATACGCGGTTATCCATAGGAGTTTATCGATGAAAGGGAATTGCAAAAGCGATGAACACAAGTTCTTGGGTTATCAGCGGAGAGTATCTTCAGGGTCTTCACGTGCAGCAGACGATCATCAGTAATAAGGGGCTCTCCGGGTGAAAGTGATAACGAGATCCTAATGTTAGATTTAGCAAAATTCACTTAACCCGAATAGAAGAGAGATCAGAGTCCCAGAGTATAGACAAGGAGTAAAAGATCCTAATACCATCCAATGATGACGTGGGCCCGTAAGCCACACAGCCATGTTAGTAAAAGTTTTTCAATGACTAGACTCAACTTCGGCCAAGGAGTTGGAAGGAGGATTCCTACAGGCAGTTGGCTCTGATACCAACTTGTGACGCCCCCGATTTGACCGTACACTAATCATGCACGCAAATGTGTACTATCAGGATCAGGGACTCACGGGAAGATATCAAAACACAACTCTACAACATAAATAAGTCATACAAGCATCATAATACAAGCCAGGGGCCTCGAGGGCTCGAATACAATTGCTCGATCATAGACGAGTCAGCGGAAGCAACAATATCTGAGTACAGACATAAGTTAAACAAGTTTGCCTTAAGAAGGCTAGCACAAACTGGGATACAGATCGAACGAGGCGTAGGCCTCCTGCCTGGGATCCTCCTAACTACTCCTGGTCGTCGTCAGCGGGCTGCACGTAGTAGTAGGCACCTCCAGTGTAGTAGGAGTCGTCGTCGGCGGTGGCGTCTGGCTCCTGGGCTCTAGCATCTGGTTGCGACAACCAGGTATAGAAAGGGGAAAAGAGGGAGAAAAGCAACCGTGAGTACTCATCCAAAGTACTCGCAAGCAAGGAGCTACACTACATATGCATGGGTATATGTGTAAAGGGCCATATCGGTGGACTGAACTGCAGAATGCCAGAATAAGAGGGGGATAGCTAATCCTGTCGAAGACTGCGCTTCTGGCCACCTCCATCTTGCAGCATGTAGAAGAGAGTAGATGGTAAGTTCACCAAGTAGCATCGCATAGCATAATCCTACCCGGCGATCCCCTCTTCGTCGCCCTGTAGAGAGCGATCACCGGGTTGTATCTAGCACTTGGAAGGGTGTGTTTTATTAAGTATCCGGTTCTAGTTGTCATAAGGTCAAGGTACAACTCCGGGTCGTCCTTTTACCGAGGGACACGGCTATTCGAATAGATAAACTTCCCTGCAGGGGTGCACCACATAACCCAACACGCTCGATCCCATTTGGCCGGACACACTTTTCTGGGTCATGCCCGGCCGCGGAAGATCAACACGTCGCAGCCCCACCTAGGCTCAACAGAGAGGTCAACACGTCGGTCTAAATCCTATGCGCACAGGGGTCTGGGCCTATCGCCCATTGCACACCTGCACGTTGCGTGCGCGGCCGGAAGCAGACCTAGCCTAGCAGGCGTTCCAGTCCAATCCGGCGTGCGCCGCTCCATGGCTGACGTCAAGAAGAGCTTCGGCTGATACCACGACATCGAGTGCCCATAACTGTTCCCGCGTAGTTGGTTAGTGCGTATAGACCAAATGGCCACACTCAGATCAAATACCAAGATCTCGTTAAGCGTGTTAAGTATCCGCGAACGCCGGCCAGGGCCAGGCCCACCTCTCTCCTAGGTGGTCTCAACCTGCCCTGTCGCTCTGCCATAAAGTAACAATCGGGGGCCGTCAGGAACCCAGGCCCACCTCTACCGGGATGGAGCCACCTGTCCTTTCAGCTCCCTCATCAGAATCACTTGCGGGTACTCAACGAGCCGACCCGACTTTAGTCACCACATGTGTCATGTATATAAAGTATATAGTATATACCCGTGATCACCTCCCGAAGTGATCACGGCCCAGTAGTATAGCATGGCAGACGGACAAGAGTGTAAGGCCACTGATGGAACACTAGCATCCTATACTAAGCAGTAGGATAGCAGGTAAGGGTAACAACTGTAGCAACAATGAGAGGCTATGCAACAGAATAGGATTAACCGGAATCAGTAACATGCTACACTACTCTAATGCAAGCATTATAGAGAAGAATAGGCGATATCTGGTGATCAAGGGGGGGCTTGCCTGGTTGCTCTGGCAAGAAGGGTTCATCGTTGATGTAGTCGATCACAGGGGAACCGGCAGCCATCTCACGGTCTACCGGAAAGAAGTAACGGAGAGGGAACACAATAAATAACAGAGCAATCAAAGCATCACAAAGCATAACATGACAAACACGGTGCTAGATGTGCCCTAACGCAGTAGTAGGTGTTACCGGCGAAGGGGGGAAACATCCGGGAAAGTATTCCTGGTGTTTCACGTTTTCGGACAAATGAACCGGAGGGGGAAAGTTGCGTGTTCGCTATGCTAGATATGTGTGGCGGACGAACGGGCTACATATTCGAATTCGTCTTGTCATTCTGAGCAACTTTCATGTACAAAGTATTTTCATCCGAGTTACGGTTTAATTTATATTAATTTTCAAGTTTTAACAATATTCCGGAATTATTTAATTCGAAAATTTAAATAGAAAATATTTTGTCACAAGTGGCTCTACTAGACGGTGTGTATGGCAGTGGGGCCATAGGTTGGGTTTGACCCAGTCAATTTGACTGGTCAACAGAGGATTTGTGGCCCACGTGTAATAGGAACATTAGTAACTAGGGATTAAACTAACAAGGTCCCACATGTAATAAAGCTATATCTAATCTAATAAATAAAAACTAACTTAATCGAATGGAGCCCACATGTCATAGTGTAGCAACTAACCTAACTAGCAGGATTAGTCCCTAATCTAATCTGAAACAGGGCCGGCCAGAGGCATAGCAGCCTCACGGCTATTGCACATACATGCACCGCACAAGGGCACTCGGCCATGGCTACGGCCACAACCGAGGCCAGTGCAGGAGCGGCCAGCAGCGGCTATGGCTATGAGCAGCAGCAATAAATAGCAGTAGCAGACTAGCAGGGAGCAGCAGCACAATAGCAAGAGCAGCAGCGTAGGAGAGCAGCAGCAATAGCAGCACAAGGAAAAGCACCAGCAAGGCGGGCGCGGGAGCAGTGGACGGCAGCGGTAGCAACGCGCGGGGGAAGGCGCCCAAGGGGCGGCTAGGAGTAGCGGGCGGTGCGAGCGCAGCAAGCGCACGTGGGGCGCTGCGAGGGAATGCCCCCGGGGCGGCCAGGACTCCGCGGAGCGCGACGAGCGCACACGCACAGCAAACTTCGGGCGCGGCAGTGACAGCGGCATACGGCGACTAAATCGAGGGGGGATAAGGGGGATACAGGGGAGGAGCTCACCACGGAGCCGGGGACATGGTCGGGGAGGCCGAGGGAGCTCGGGAGGCGACGAATCGAGGCAAGGACCGTGGCGGTGCAGATGGGAAGAAGAAGACGATGGCGAGGCTTGGAGGCGTCCTAACTCGGGACGGTGCTCGTGGACGATGCAGCGGAGGCGAACGGAGCTCCTGGTCAAGCTCCAAGCACGCGGGGACGACGGTGGTCGCGTGGACGGGGTCGGCCATGGCGTCGGAGGTTTCGGGCGCCGCCGAAATCAAGAGAGAGAGCGGGCAAGAGGAAGAGTGGGGTGGTCTAGGGCGCCGCCGAAATTTGCAAGATACATACGGATCTGAATGATGCAGACCCGTTGACTAAGCCTCTTCCACGAGCAAAACATGATCAGCACCAAGACTCCATGGGTGTAAGAATCATTACTGTGTAATCTAGATTATTGACTCTAGTGCAAGTGGGAGACTGAAGGAAATATGCCCTAGAGGCAATAATAAAGTATTATTTATTTCCTTATATCATGACAAATGTTTATTATTCATGCTAGAATTGTATTAACCGGAAACATAATACATGTGTGAATACATAGACAAACAGAGTGTCACTAGTATGCCTCTACTTGACTAGCTCGTTAATCAAAGATGGTTATGTTTCCTAGCCATAGACATGAGTTGTCATTTGATTAACGGGATCACCTCATTAGGAGAATGACGTGATTGACTTGACCCATTCCGTTAGCTTAGCACCCGATCGTTTAGTATGTTGCTATTGCTTTCTTCATGACTTATACATGTTCCTATGACTATGAGATTATGCAACCCCCGTTTACCGGAGGAACACTTTGTGTGCTACCAAACGTCACAATGTAACTGGGTGATTATAAAGGTGTCGGGTGGTTGGTGCGATATATGCCAAGGGATGGTTTATCATTGTGGGAGCCAATAAGACGTCGCCGGTGCCTGGAAACGGGATGAGGCGAAGACATGCACGCCGGCGGATCTTACCTAGGTTCGGGGCTCTCCGAGGAGATAACACCCCTAGTCCTGCTCTGCGGGGTCTCCGCATGATCACTAGATCGAGAACGGGTAGCTACAATCGCTCCTAGAGCTGTTGGGATCAAGGGAGAAGAAGAACAAGGCTAGCTCTTGCTTCTCTCTATCTATGGTGTGTGTGTGCTATGCTTAGAAGCCAACCCTTTGCATGGGTGCTCCGGGGGGTTTATATAGGCCTACCCCCCCGGGGGTACAATGGTAATCCGGCTGGGCACTGGTCCCAGCCGTCAGTGTCTACGCTCGCCGGCTTCTCCGCCGGCCATTGGGCCCCGCCGACTGGTGGGTCCCGCCGGCTGCCGGCTTCTTGGTCGACAGGCCGGCCCCACCGCCTACGGTCTTGTCGGCGGCTGCTCACTGTAGCCTCGCCTCTGATGACGAGGGCTTTGTCGAGGTAAGCGTGGCTACAGTGGGCCGCCTCGGGGGCTCTCACGGTAGCCTTACCTCGTCTTGTCTCCTTAATGGGGCTCCTGCTTCGAGGAAGGGAGTAGCCGGCTTCTGGGGGCCGGCTACGCCCTTGGCCGACTGGGAAAGACCGGGCCGCCTTCACGCCTCTCTCTGGCTGAAGGGGCCCGCCGCCCGTGGGCCGTACGGGAGTCTGTCGTGGATGACGTTGAGGCTAGCATGGCTACAGTGCCGAGCCGCACAGGAGACGGCCGTCCCGTACGGCCTCCTGTAGCCATGCCCGTCTCGGGCTTCGGGGGTAGTGGGCTGCACTGTGGCCACACCCCGTCTTGTCGCCGTTATGTGGGAGTAGCTTTGGTGGTTGTGGTCTCGGCCGGCTCCTTGGAGTCGGCGCTTTTCTTGGCCGGCTTCTTGGAGTCGGCCACCCCGTAGTCGTCCTGGGGAGGGGTTGCTGAGGCTGGGTCGCCTTCCGGGAGTCGGCTTCAGGGATAGCCGGCCAGGGAAGGCGGCCCAATGCTTGGAGTGCTTGGAGGCCCGAAGGCCTGATAATTTTTTCAGAAGAACCAGGGGCAGTCGGTTAGGCTACCCGTGGCCATTTACTCCGACACTAGTCCCCGAAGCTGATTGGGCTTCGAGGTGGAGTAGGGGTTGAGAAGCTCGATCAGCTTCCCATCTTAGCAAGCCGGCAGCTGGGAGCCGGCCTTGGTCAGGCGCGCCGCCTGAGTCGAAATCCTCCGGAGTCGGAGGGCGGAAGCCCGCTAGTGCGTGCATCGGACCGCGGGCCGGAAAGCCTGCCAGCCCACGCGCGTGACGGGACGTCGCCGCAGGGAGGGGGCCCGCCACGTTCGCGCCCCGGCCCAGGCGCGGATCGTCTACATCTCGAAACCGCCCGCACGTCCCGTGCGGCAGTTTCGGCTCGCATTTATGCGTAATAATCGCGAGACGTGGGGGGAGTGGGTGCAGTTAATCCCACGACTCCCCCCGCGTTCGGCTTCTCCGGTCCTGCCGCGCGAGGCTATAAGTAGGGGGAGGTGGAGGGCGGCAGGCCCTCGCACGCTTCCCCTACCTCCACCATCTTCTTCGCTCTCCCGTTCTTGCGACAACGTCTCGCCGCCGCACTCTTCCACTTCGCATTCCTCCGCCGCCGCGCTTGTTTTTGCCATGCCTCCCGCCACGGAGCAGCATGGCGGGGATTGGGATGGCTCCAACGTCCACGACGACCACGTCGAGTTTCTTCGCAACACGCGGCGGCTGCCCGGCGCGGACAAGGTGGAGGTCCGCCTCGCGCTGGAGAAGGAAATGTGACACCCAAGTTTTTATTTGGATTTTTCAAAAGATTTTTATTTGACTTGAGGGGAGTGATTTAAATTTTTCCTTTAAGAGAACTCTCCCTCTCATATATTTTTTTATGGCAAAAGTTTTATTTGGATTCACCCAAGATCTGTCTTTGGTCTTGGAGGTTCTTGCTTTTCATTTGGACTCAAGACCAAATGTTTTTTTTCTTTTGGGGAAAACAACTTTTAAAAATCTTTTTGGAAATGCACTATGGCTTTTGGAAAACTCCTTTGCCACTTTCAACAATTCCTTCTTGCCATGGCCTTAGTGCAAATCCTCTCTCCTAACCCTTCCCTCACCTTTGGATCATGATCTGCATCAAATCCAGCAAGTTGGACCTCCCCATGTGATCATTTCCATTTGAATCTTATTCAAACAAATTTCTGTCTTCTATCCTACTACTTGGAGATTTACAAAGGAACTCCATTTTCTGTTTTGATTTTTGCCCCCAAACCTTCTTCCCCTCCTAGTCCTTTGAACCCTCAACCTAGAACCATGAAGATCCACTGGTCTTCAGTTCAAAATTTTCAAACTACACCTGCTGCAAGTTTGGACCAGATTTGACAAATTTGGTGAAATTCATTCAAAACCTTCTCCAAAAATTCCAAGTAAAATCAGGCAGCCCCTGGGTGCTTTGAGTGGTCATCTCACCAAGTGACAGCTCCAGAAAAATTTATCTCATAGCCAAAACCTTCTGTCGAACACCTGCAGTGCACTGTCTATGTCAAGTTCAGAAAGTTCAGAGAACACTGCAGTGGCTGCTGTCGTTTTCTTCAGAGAAGGACGTCGATCTCGCCAGTGCCACCGCGTCGCCTTGCTCCTCGTCCCCGCACTCTTGTTCCTGCACCGCACGAACGCCTGGCGCCTTGCGGGCATCGGCGACGAGCAGCAGAAGGTGCGCCTCCCCGTGACCGACGCCGGCGGCGGCTTTGCGGACGCCAGCGGGAGACACGGCGCCGACGACGCCACCCAGCGCCGCCCAAACCACCGGAGCCCGCCGCGTGGCCTTCCACTCCCCCGAATGCGCTGCCGCTCTCGTCGTGAACCGCAGGGCGCGGAGCGCGCTCTCTGACGCCGTTGAGCCCGTGCGGTCACCTCACCGTGGACCGACGCCATTACGCCAAGACCATCTCCGTTTAACTGTGAAACGACTCTAGTAACCTCCACTGATGCTGCCTGGCCGCTCAAACCACCTGCCAATCCACTGCTCCGCCGTAATCGCTCGCCGGAGATTCTCCGTTCACGGCCACCCCGTCGATCTGCCTATAAATAGAGGCCCTGAGCTTCAACTCGAGCACCCACCATCCCTGCACTCCCCCTAGAGCAAGCCTAGCCACTGGTAGAGCCCCGAGGAGGTCTCCTTCCTCGACTCCGGCCGCCACGACCCGCCACGGGATCCAGCCCGATTCGCCCCCGTGTGCGCTCCTTCGCCTCCATTCTCTTACCAGTAGCTTCACCATGCATCCCTCTTTCTGACCCGCACTTCAATTTGAAGCTTGCAGCCCTCCACCGGAGTTCCCCATCCTCACCCGAGCCGCCGTCCGCCGGAGAAAGTGTCGCCGTCGACATGGTGCTCCCCGTTGGACGAGTCCACCACCCACCGACGTGGAAGAGGACGCTGAAGCTCTTGGTACCCTCCGTTTCTCCTAACTCGCCGTGGTTCGACGCCGGCGTCCACCGCAGTCTTCGGGCGCCGGCGAGCTTTTCAAACCTGACATGTGGACCCCGCGTGTCAGCCTCTGTTTTATTCCACCTCGAACCGTTTTCTGTTGACGCCTTCGGGCAAATACGTTTTCTCCTTTGCGCTTGCGCATTCCCAATCGAACCGTTTTCTGTTTTCTCGGTTAAAACCCTGGAACTTTTCTGTTTCATTACAGATAAGTCCCTGGACAGAAACCTTTATAACTTTTTAATAAAAAGGAATTTTTGAGTGATTCTTTTTCTGACAATCTTCAAATTTTGTCTAGTTTTTTATGGGATTTATTTGAAAAATATTTGGAAAAGTTTCTGTGCACCCATTGGTTTTCACGTTAGTACCCGTTTCGTGATTGCCGTAGGTTCCGCAAGAGGTGACGGAGCCGCGAACTTCGCCGAGCTAGACTCCGACTTCTCCGAACCAGGCAAGCATGGTTTGAACATTTGATATGACAGGTGTTTTGCATGTTTGCGTGAGAGTTTGTGCGTGGCATATGAGTGTCGGTAAATACCTCGTTGCTTGTAAGGCAACGACCCGGTTGTTCCGAAGTCGCGATGATCTCTGATGAGAGGTGGCCTAATCATGTGGTGACATGAAGGGCAGCAAGGTGGTACTGTTGTAGCATACCAGCCTTGCGTCATCCGACTTTCTTCGACGTTAACGTGGTTGGAGCCACGTTATCGTTCTTTTCCCGCATGTCCCAAAGTTGCGATGATCTCTGATGAGAGATGGCCAAATCATGTGGTGACATGAAGGGCAGCAAGGTGGTACTGTTGTAGCATGCCAGCCTTGCGTCATCCGACTTTCTCCGACGGTAACGTGGTTGGAGCCACGTTACCATTCTTTCCCCTTCCGTGCTACCACATGTCTCATTGCCAGGATGCGGTTTAGTAAGTTGGTAACCTCTTTCCGTGTACACACCAAACAGAGAGGCCGGGATGATGGTACCTTGGCCCAGGATTAAAGCCAGTCATCCGGTCAGGGGGCATGGGTGTTTCCGGTTGGGACCGAGAGGGGGGGCACCCCCTTAGAGCGCGCGTATAGAAATTTGATCCCATGCTACGCGAGGTTGTAGCCTCCCCGTCTCAAGGTTTTTCTTGAACGTTGCCGAGGGTGATCCCTGGCTTCGGATGGTTGAATTGGGTGTGTACTGGTTAGACGTGTTTCTTCCAAAACACCGTAGACGGAACTAGTCCCCATGACTACTGAAATCCGTTGGCTGTGGTTAAGTACAAACTCTGCAGAGTCAATTCTTTCCAAATCATCGTATCCATGATCAAGTAGTGTAAACATTATATCCATATCTATCCGTATGAAAAACTTGTCCCCGGTGAAAAATCTCAAGTGGTAAATCCGGATTTATTGTTATTCCTGTGGATGGACTAACTTTATTTTTGTCTCATGCTTGTGATAATTTATGTTCCCGAACTGTTGTATTATTGAGTTGTGATATAAGCCCTTTATGTGACGTCGCGCAGACGTCCGACTGTGGCGTGTTCTTGTTCCTTACTTTAAACATAAGCCCTTTTTGTGATGTCGCTCAGACGTCCGACTGTGGCATGCACCGTATTTATCTTCTGTTGTAAGCCCTTTATGTGGTGTCGCCCCGACGCCCGACTGTGGCATTATTATTCCGCATTTTTCCGCTCGAGTAGTCTTTCAGACACTCGTTTGGCACCAGTATTATTATTCCGCATTTTTCCGCTCGAGGAGTCTTTCAGACACTCGTTTGGCACCAGTATTATTATTCCGCATTTTTCCGCTCGAGGAGTCTTTCAGACACTCGTTTGGCACCAGTATTATTATTCCGCATTTTTCCGCTCGAGGAGTCTTTCAGACACTCGTTTGGCACCAGTATTATTATTCCGCATTTTTCCGCTCGAGGAGTCTTTCAGACACTCGTTTGGCACCAGTATTACTATTCTGCAGTTCCCGCTCGAGGCGTCATTCAGACCCTCGCTTGGCACCCAGTATTTATTACCTCTATGTCTGATCGCACCGGTGAACTTGTTCATGTGTTTCATGTTTACATTTGTTATATATTATGTCCGAGCTATCTTGCGAGTACTTTCATAGTACTCACCTGGCTTGTTGATTTGGCCAGATGTTGACGAAGGCGATCTCTTGGATGAAGAGTTTGATAGCGCGTCCGATGCCTAGAGGAGTCCCAGTCAGTCCTGCGTGATCCCGGATATTGGTCACTTGTATTGTATACGCTTCCGCCACCCGCAATAAGTCTCCTCGAGCCTCACTCCGACGCTCGAAGAGCTGTAGTCTTCTGGAATCATATCACTCGCTTCGCGGTGATATTTCCACCACTGTATTATCGTGAGTTAGTAGTTGCCACCCTATCCGCCGTATTGTTTTAGCGGCGTGCATGTAATAAATTGTTGGGCAGTCTCTGCTCAACCTTGTATTATATTTAGTGCTCCTGGTATTTTTCTTCTGTGAGCAAGATATTGTCTACCAGTGAGAAGGAATTCTTCCTCGCTGGTCCGTAAAAGGGATTGGTCTCTCAATAATTATTTTATTGAAAAACCGGTCGTGACAGGAAATCAGGCCGGAGCCGCAGGAGGGCGAGCGGGTGGTCTTCCGCTCGCACTTCTTGCGTGGCATCGGCCTTCCAGTGAGCGCCTTCTTCCGCTCCTGGCTCGAATTCTATCAGCTCCAGCCGCACCATCTCACCCCAAACGCGGTGGTGCTGCTGTCCGCCTTCGTCACCCTGTGCGAGGGCTACCTCGGCGTCCTCCCCACCCTTGAGCTCTGGGGGGAGTTCTTCCAGTCGAAGCTGGGCACGCGCATGCGGGGCGTGCCGGCTCAGACTGGCGCCTTTATCGCGTCGCGGAGATCGGCCGCCGACAACCCCTTCCCCGTCATCCCGCTAATCCAATCGGTGAAGAAGTGGCAGAAGTCGTACTTCTACGTGCGGAACATCGCCCCACGGGGCGACTACATCAACCTGTCGGCTTACGTAGCCGGCCCACCGGCGGGCAGGCTGCCCCAGTGGTCCTTCCGGGCTGTGACGCTGACGCCGGCTGGAAACGCCGCCATCGCCCGACTGCGGGTGATGGTTCAGTCGGAGGGCCTGACGGGGTCCGACCTTCTGGCCGCGTTCGTCACGCGCCGGGTTCTTCCGCTCCAGAGCCGGCCTCATCTGATCTGTCAGATGAGCGGCCAGCTCGATCCGAGCCGAATGTGCACCAAGGAGATGCCGTGCGAGGAGGTCGCCTACATGGTGAACTACCTCGCGAATTGCAAGCTCTCCGAAGAGTGGCAATTCGGCAAGGAGCCATACAGCCGAGCCAATCCACCGCCCACGGTATGCTCTCCCTGTGTCTTCTTCTTTCTCTTTGCTTTGTTGCCGAGTTCTTCTTGGCCGACTTTGACTTAGTCGGCTTGTCCTTCGACAGAGCCCTCTTCTTCGGCCGGCCGGCGGGTCAGACTCGGAGCGCCGATTCGTCCCCGACCGGACCAAACACGATCTGGAGGACCCCGACCTGGCGGCGGCCGGTATGGAGGACGACGTCGAGCCGGGTGGTGGCCAAGCCGGCGGCGAAGCAGGCGGCTCCGGGCTCGGAGTCACCTTTGACGACTGGCCGGACGACGACGAGGCCGAAGTCGTCCCGCGCCGCCAGCCGGCATCTGGATGCGGCGCGGGTTCCTCCGCTGCACCGCCTGCTCGGGGCGGAGGTCAAAAGCGTCGCGCCGCCCAGGGTCTGTTCGGCAGCCGAACGAAGAAGCCCAGAGGCGGGGCGGCAGCCACCAGGCGAGAGGAGGCGGCCGTGAAGGCGGCTCGCTTCCGTAAGGCGGTGAAGCAACCGCAGACCGTGTCGGCGTAAGTTCTCTTTCTTTTGTATACTCTTTTTTCTTTCTTTTCTTTGGTGGTTCTTGAGCTCTTGTCTTCTTCTCCAATGATCAGGGCTCCGCTGTCGCTTGAGCGGGCGGCTGCTGCCTCCGTCGTCGAGTCTCCAAGGGGGTCCGGGAGCACCACCCGCCATGTGGACCCCCGCGCCGAGCTTCAGGCGGCGACGGAGCGGAACGCGCGGGAGGCGCGGGAGGAGCAGGAGGCACGGGAGGCGGAGGCACGGACGGCGGCCGCCGCCCAGGCGGCACGGGAGGAGGAGGCGGCGAAGGCACTCGCCGATGCTGCGGCCAGGGCCCAAGCAGAGGCTGAAGCAGCAAAAGTTGCGGGGGAGGTCTTGATGGTCACCCCTCTGCGTGTTGCAGCGCCGGGGCCCATGGAGCCCTCGCCAGAGGGAGCCAGCGGTGATCAGCCAGGGCTGGGGGGAAGTGGCGACGACGTCATCCTCTTGGAGAGGGCGCCGAAGCCGACCCCGCCAACTGGGGCGGCCCAAGGCGGCCGGCCTGACCCGCCGCCTGCACAGTCGGCGGAGGGCGAGCCGGCCGTGAGGGTTGAGACGGCGGTCCGGATTCCGTCGAGCCGGCGTGCGGGGAAGGCCGCGTCGGAGCCGCAGAAGGCTGCGTCGGAGCCACAGCCGGCCGTGGGTTCCAGCTCGTCGGCCCGAGATGCGGAGGCAGCCAGCGCTACCTCGGGGTGGACGCCAGGCGGAGGGACGGCCGTGGTGAACGTGGCTGCACAAGACGTCCGGACCCGGCTCCAAAGCCAAGCCGCGGCGCTGAGGCAGTTCACCGACGAGTTCCTCGCGACGCGGGCGGCCATCCGGGTTAGTATTCCCATCTTGCTTCTTCTTGATCTTGATCTCTCATTGATCTTGATTTCTCTTTTATCTTGATTTCTTCCGTGGGGGCGCGTCAGCGCACCCACTGGGTGTAGTCCCCGAGTTCCGAGTCGGCTGCTGAGCAGGCGGCTTGGAACTTCTTGGTGGATTTGTCTTTGCTATTTTTGTTCTTACTTCGGTCTTCTGTCCATCTTGCAGGACTACCACAACCTTCGAGCGGCCGCCTTCAACTCCCAGGCTCGGGAGCTGGCTCAGAAGACCGCCGACCTTACTGAGAGCCGAGGTACGTGGTTTGTTCTTTATCTCACGTGGGGGCGCGTCAGCGCACCCACTGGGTGTAGTCCTCGAGATTCGGGCCGACTGCTGAGCAGTCGGGTCGGATCTTCCTTGACGACTTCTTACTGTTCTTCTTTTCCTACCGTCTCTGCAGCGGCCAACGCCAGTCTGCGGGCACAACTGGGAGAGTCTCAGACTGCCCTTCGCGCCAAGGATGCCGAGCTCGCCGTCTTGGTGCAGGAACGCGACCGCCTGGCCAAGAAGTTGGCCGACCAGGAGGAAAGCCACAAGGCGGCACTGAAGGCTGCGCAGGATCGCGAAACCACTCTCCAGGCCGAGTTCGAGACGGAGGCGGCTGGCTGGGCTGAGGCCAGGCAGACTCTGATCTCTGGCTACGGCTAGATCGAAGATCTGGTTGACGGTAAGCCGCCTACCTCTTCGTCCTTTCTTGCCATCTGCCACTTTGGCTTGTTTTCTGATTTTGGTGTTCTTTTCTTCCTTTCTTCCTCTTTCTTGCGCAGAGTATTTCCCTGGCTATTCTACTGCCGCCAACCAGACCATCGAGGCCCGTTGCCAGGCGCGGAGGCAAGCCGGCTTTGAAATCTCGCCAACCGCCGGCCGCTCGCTGGAGGAACAGCTTCTGGCGATCCAGGCCCGCATCCAGCCGGCTCACCGACTGCTCCGCCGTCTTCAACGTGCCGGGGCGCAGGTCTTGGCCGCCCTCTAGCCTGGCCAAGTGGTCCCTCGCACCCCTAGTCGGATTGCCGACTGGCTGGAGGTGGCAGTCGGCCGCTTCGAGGCTTGGAAGGCCTCGGCGGCTCACTCCGGCGCCAGGCGGGCGCTGGAGTTCGTCAAGGCCTGGTATCCTGGCTTGAGCCTGGATCAGCTGGCTACCTGGCGGCAGCTAGCCGACACAGAGCTGGAGCCGGCGCGGCCGGCCATCATCCGGCGGGCTTCGGCGATCGCCGACTACACCGACACCAGCGTCTTCGCCCCCGAGGTGGACGACAATGGTGTCGCCCAGCCGGAGGAGTGGTTCGGTCTGAACCCGGAGTATGGCGAAGACTCGGCGGAGGAGATCGACTCCAGCGACGAGGGTAAAGAAGAGGAGGAGGAGGGTGAAGACGCCGAGCCGGCTGGTGGAGCAGCCGGCCAGCCTCAGCCTGACCGCACCTCCAGCACTACATCGTGTGCGAGTGCGTCTCCTGCCGCCGGTGGTGGTCAAGCCGGGACCCGCTAGTCGGCCACTCCTTCAGCCGGCGAGGCCGCCTTCACCGACCAGCTCGGCCTCCGCAGCGCGCCTTAGTCGGCCATCTTTTGTTTCCCTGTCTAGTTACTTTAGGAACAATGTTTGGTTAAGTCTGCACAATTCCACCCACTGGGTGTATTCGAACTTATGTCTGTTGCCAGCCTGTTGGGGGCTTTATGTATATATAACTTATGCATTTGGCCTTTCCTTGTACTTTTGCTTTTTTGTCCTTCTGCTTTTTCCTTTGCCGCCTTCCCTTGGTTGCCGCCTCCCCAGTCCAATAGTTGCTCTGCAATCTGTAGCTGGAGGAGTGCTTGGCCAGTTGGGGGGGAGTACTCTAGCTCTGCTGGACTAAAGCTAAGTTTTTAGGAAGCCGGCCAGCCGGCTGTTCTAGCAGCCGGCAGGCATGTTTGGAGGTCGTCTTTTTGCTATATAGGTTCGTTGTTCCTTAGCCATTTTTTGTGTGGGCATCCTTTCAGTCTTCCCTCTTGCTAGTCGGACAGTCAGTTCTTTGAGCTGCGACTTTCAACAAGAGAGGACTTGGGAGCCGGTGCACTACTTTTCTGACTTCGGAAAGAACTTTTAATATAGCTCAAGGCGGCCAGTCCCCGGGCCGACTAGTCGAGCCCGGTGCCAGACAAGAATTCAAATGTAATAATACATTCATGGATATGACGCTTGTCATTCATAGATAAACAAAGGCAGTCCCCGAGTACTGTTCGGGGGGCCTGTTGGTTTGTACTTAATACAAAAGGGGAGCATGATACATACTGCTTTCAACTGTAAAATCGTCTCAGGAGGTTTGCGTTCCATGGTCGCTCCGACTCCTTGCCGGAGTCGTCTCTCTTGCGTGCTCTTGGTTTTTGCGCGTCAATCAAGTAGTAGGAGTCGTTGCCGAGTGCCTTGCTGACGACGAAGGGGCCTTCCCAAGGGGCCGAGAGCTTGTGCTGGCCGGCTGTTCGCTGGATCAGCCGGAGCACAAGGTCGCCCTCTTTGAAGGATCTTGGCTTGACCTTGCGGTTGTAGTAGCGGCGCAGCCCTTGCTGGTAGATGGCGGACCGGCTGAGTGCTAACAGCCGGCCTTCTTCCAGTAGGTCCACGCCATCTTCTCTTGCTTCTTTGGCCTCCTCCTGCGTGTACATGGTGATCCGAGGCGAGTCGAACTCGATGTCTGTTGGGATGACAGCCTCGGCACCGTACACGAGGAAGAATGGAGTGAAGCCGGTTGACTTGTTGGGTGTAGTGCGCAGACTCCAGAGGACAGCCGGCAGCTCTTCGAGCCAGCAGCCGGCCGATCGCTCCAGTGGTACAACCAGTCGGGGCTTGATGCCGGAGAGGATGAGTCCATTTGCTCGCTCGACCTGGCCGTTTGACTGCGGGTGGGCCACGGACGCTAAGTCCAGTCGGATGCCCTGCGTCGCGCAGAAACGTGCCAGTGCTCCTTTGGCGAAGTTCGTGCCGTTGTCGGTGATGATGCTGTGCGGCACGCCGTACCGAGTAGTGATGTCGGTGATGAATGTTACGGCAGTCGGCCCATTGAGCTTCTTGATTGGCTTTGCTTCAATCCACTTTGTGAACTTGTCCACAGCAACAAGTAGATGTGTCAGGCCGCCGCGGGCTGTCTTGAAGGGGCCCACCATGTCCAGTCCCCAGACGGCAAAAGGCCAGGTGAGGGGAATGGTCTTGAGTGCAGAAGCCGGCAGATGTTGCTTGGAACTAAAAACTTGGCATCCTTTGCAGCTCTTGACTATTTCTTTAGCATCCTCCAAGGCAGTCGGCCAGAAGAAACCATGGCGGAAAGCCTTGGCCACAAGGGATCTTGAGGCTGCGTGGTGGCCGCATTCGCCTTGGTGGATGTCTTTGAGGATTGCCACTCCTTTTTCTGGCTCGACACAACGCTGGAAGACTCCAGTGACGCTGCGCTTCACAAGCTCTCTGTTGATTATTGTATATGCTGCGGCTCGTCGTTGCACTAGTCTGGCTGAGATCTCATCAGCCGGCAGCTCTCTGCTGACTAGGAACTTGAGGATGGGCTGGGCCCATGAGGGAGCTGTGACTTCTTCTTCTGTTAATGTGGCCACCATGACTCGGGTGGGTGGGTTGTGTGAGTCGGCCATTGCTTCTTGTGTCGTTGCAGTCCCCGGGCCGACTGCTGCAGTCCCCGGGCCGGGTTCTGAAGTCCCTGCGCCGGGTGCGACTACGGCAGTCCCCGGGCTAGTTGTCGAAGTCCCCGTGCCGCCTGCAGGGTTTCTCCAGTCGGATCCGGCTGTATCTGGCGCAGGCGGTACAAAAATGGAATCCGACTTTGGAGACGGCTTGATGGACGGCTTGAGGAGGCGCTGGAGGGAGACGCCAGTCGGTATGGCTTGTCGGGTGGAGCCGATCCGTGCTAGGGCATCTGCTTGGTCGTTGTCGGCCCTTGGCACGTGAAGGAACTCGCACCCTTCGAAGTATCCGCTGATCTGCTGGACGAGGAATTGATAGCTCGCCATGTTCGCGTCCTTGGCGTCCCAGTCGCCAGACGATTGCTGGACCACCAAGTCTGAATCGCCGTAGCACAGGATCCGGCGTATGCCAAGCTCTTTGGCTAGCCGGAGCCCGTGTACGAGCGCCTCGTACTCGGCCACGTTGTTGGAGGCGGCGAAGTGGATCTGCAGCGTGTACTTGAGCTTGTCGCCTTTGGGAGAGGTGAGGACGATGCCGGCTCCCAAGCCGGTGCGCATTTTGGACCCGTCAAAGTGCATCCGCCAATGGGTAGAGTCGGGAGCCGGCGGTAAGTACTGGGTCTCGGCCCAGTCGACGAGGAAGTCGGCCAATGCCTGCGACTTGATGGCGGTGCGGGGTTGATAGAAGATCATGTAGGGCGCCAATGCAATGGCCCATTTGGCCACCCGGCCGGATGCATCCCGGCTGCCTATGATCTCGGCAAGCGGGGCAGTGCACACGACCATGATGGGGTGCTCTTGGAAGTAGGGCTTCAGTTTCTTGGCAGCGAAGTACACCCCATAGCACATCTTCTGGTAGTGCGGGTAGTTTTGCTTTGAGCTGGATAGCACTTCGCTGAGATAGTACACCGGCCTCTGGACTAGCTGGGCTCGGCCTTCCTCCGGGCGCTGGACCACAACAACAGTGCTGACGACTCGGCTAGTCGCGGCGATGTAGAGGAGCATGGGCTCCTTCTCAGTCGGCGCAGCCAGGACAGGCGGAGTGGTCAGCATTTTCTTCAACTCATGGAAGGCTTGGTCGGCTTGATCATTCCACTCGAAGTGAGTGGATTTCTTCATGAGTCGGTACAAGGGGAGAGCCTTTTCTCCTAGTCGGCTGATAAAGCGATTCAGGGAGGCTAAGCAGCCAGTGAACTTCTGCACATCTCGCAGCTTGGTGGGAATCTCCATCCTCTCGATGGCCTTGATCTTGACAGGGTTGCACTCAATGCCGCGTTCGGAGACCAGGAAGCCTAGCAGCTGGCCGGTTGGCACTCCGAACACGCACTTCTCGGGGTTGAGCTTGATCTGGAATCGGCGCAAGTTGGCGAATGTTTCTTTCAGGTCTTCCAGCAAGGTACCGCGCTTCTCTGTCTTCACCACAATGTCGTCTACGTAGACGTGGGCATTTCTGCCGAGTTGTTTCAAGAGACATTTCTGCATGCAATGCTGAAAAGTGGCACCGGCATTTCTCAAGCCGAATGTCATAGTCAGGTAGCAGAAAGCTCCAAAGGGTGTGATGAAGGCAGTCTTCAGGCGGTCAGCTGGGTCCAACTTGATCTGATGGTACCCTGAGTACGCATCCAAAAAACTTAACAGCTCGCATCCGGCTGTGGAGTCTATCACTTGGTCAATCCGTGGCAGAGCAAACGGATCCTTTGGGCAAGCCTTGTTCAGACTGGTGTAGTCTATACACATACGCCACTTGTTATTCTTCTTCAGAACCAGAACTGGGTTGGCAAGCCACTCTGGAAAGAACACTTCCATGATAAAGCCGGCGGCAAGGAGCCGGGCTATCTCTTCTCCCACAATTCTTCGCTTCTCTTCTGACAGTCGGCGGAGGGGCTGCTTGACCGGCTTCGCATCAGATCGGACATGTAACTTGTGCTCGGCGAAATCCTTCGGGACACCCGGCATGTCCTTTGGGGACCATGCAAAGATGTCTCGATTCTCACGGAGGAAGTCGACGAGCTTGCCTTCCTATTTACTGTCCAAGTTTTCCCCAATGACAGCGAACCTCTCCGGGTTCTCCGGGTCCAGAGGTATCTTCTTCGTCTCTTTGGCAGGCTGGAAGGAGCCCTGCGCATCACAATCCTTGGGGTTGGGGGACAAGGCCGGCTGCTTGCCGGCCATGGCCACAACCCGTTCCAACATCTTCTTCTCTTCTGCCACCACGAGGGACTCGGCCAGCCGGCTACTAGCCATGGCGCACTCGATGGACTTCTTGTAGTCGCCGGCTACCGTGATGATCCCCTTTGAGCTTGGCATCTTCATCTTCAGGTAGGCGTAGTGGGGCACAACCATGAACTTGGCCAGAGCAGGTCGGCCAAGCAGTGCATGATAGGGGCTCTCCAAATCCACTACCTCGAACCATATTGCTTCTCGGCGGAAATGATCTTTGTCTCCGAAGAGAACATCCATTTTGATCTTGCCGATTGGGGAGCAAGACAGGCCGGGGACGATACCATGGAAGACGGTGCGGCTCGGCATGAGCTGCTTTGCTTTGATGTTCAGCTTCTTCATGGTATCGCGGTACAGTATGTTGATACTGCTTCCGCCGTCTATCAGGACGCGGGAAAATCTGGCAGCTCGCCTCTCCGTCGCGAGGGTGACGTCCAAGACCATTGCATAGGAGCCAGGCGAAGGCATCACCTCTGGGTGGTCGGCCTGGCTCCAGCTGATTGGCTTTTCTGACCAGTGCATGAACTCGGGGGCGCTAGTGGCGATTGCATTCACTTCTTGGTGCTGTCGGCGTCGGCTGCGCTTGTCGTCGGCTTGACTAGTGAAGACGACTACGGCGGCGTGCTCTTCGGGGAATTCGTCTTGGATGGCGCCGACTGCCGGCCGAGCCGCCGGCTGCTGGGGGGCTGGAGGCGGCGGGCCGGGAGGCGGAGGCGGCAGCATTCCCTCGCCCTTGGTGATGCGGGTGAGCCAGTGGCATTTCCGGGTTGTGTGGTTGGATGGCTTCGCGCCGCTGTGGAACTTGCAGGGGGCGTCGAGGGCTTGTTCGTAGGAGAAAGACGGCTGCCAAGCCGGCCTTCCACCCTTCTTCTTGGGAGCGGGCCGTTCTTCGGGCTGCTCGTCTTCAACTGTGGCCACCTGCCGACTGGAGGAAGTCGGCATAGGGGCCTTGCGCTTGTGGTCGTTCTGGGAGGGGCGCCGATTAGGGTCGCCAGCCGGCGTCTTGGGAGCCGGAGCAATCACCTTCCCCGAGGCGTCTACTCGCAGCTCGGTCTTCATTGAGGAGTCGGCCATGGCGTACTTGTCGGCGATGACTAGTAACTCGTCGAGGGTAGCCGGCTCGTCGCAGAGGAGTCGGTGCTTGAGGAGGGTGCCCTCTCGGCACCCGGCGGTGAAGTACTCAATGGCCTGGACCTCGTGCACCCCCTCGCAGGAGTTGCGGAGCTCGGCCCATCGCGTGAGGTAGTCGCGGGTCGACTCATTGGGCCCTTGGACGCAGAGGGAGAGTTGGCGAGGCTTGGGGGGCCGCTTGTAGGTGCTGGTGAAGTTGCGGACGAAGACTTCGGTGAAGTCCAGCCAACTGTTGATGCTGTAGGGCTTGAGGCTGTTGAGCCATGTGCGCGCAGTGCCTTGCAGCATGAGGGGGACGTACTTCACGGCGACGCGCCGATTGCCGTTGGCTATGCTGACGGCCGTGGAGTAGTCGATGAGCCAATCTTCCGGCTTCACCGAGCCGTTGTACTTGGGCGTGTCTCTGGGGAGCGAGAACCCTTTGGGGAAGGGCTCGTCGCGGATGCGGGGGCCAAAGCATGGCGGGCCGACATCGTCTTCTTCTTCTAACGCCAAGGATCGAGCAAGGCGGTCGATCCTGTGGCGGGCGTCGTTCTCGCCGACTCCTTCTCGGTGGCCGAGTCGGTCGCCAAGAGTCGGGTGTGTGATAGGCGGCGGAGTGAGGCGTCTTTCTCTTCGAGGGAGGGGAGGAGGCAGGTTTCCTTGGTGTTCGACCACTCGAGGGCGGCCTTCCGTGTCGCGCTCGATGGTAATGCGAGTCCGGCTGCGGCTGGCAGCCGGCTCCTTGTCTTTCTTCTGGCGTGCGCCGCTCGCAGTCGGCGAGCGGGACGTCGCGGCGTGCTCCCGGCGCGGGGGGTGACTATCAGCACGAGCGCCGGCTTCGTGCCGTTCTGCAGCCGCGTCGAGCAGCTGCTGGATCCGTCTCGTCATGTAGGGGAGCTCATCGGCTCCCAGCCCATATAGTTCTTCTGCAGCCGCCTGAGCGGCTCGCAGATTCTCGAGCGGGGTGGCGTAGACGGGGGGATCCGCGCCCAGCATGCTGGCGACGGCCGCGCCGCGCTTCTGGACGAAGCCGGCTCGGCTCGGGCCGCTAGGTGGCGGCGTGCCGAAGGCGGTGCGGTCGACTTCGCGCTGGTGGGCCTCGGTGAGGCGTCTCATGGAGGCTATCTTCTAGCCCTCCGCGATGAGGGCAAGGCGGCGTGCCTCCAGGGTCTCGGCGTCGGCGTCGGCCGGGATGGGGACGGAGAGGTCGTGCATTGCCGCTTGCAGGGCGTCGTGGGCGTTCTCGCCCGAGTTGGCGACGTGGCTGATGACCAGCACTTCGGTGACAGCGCTGCTGCCGCTGTCAGCTCGAGGGAGGGGGTCGTCGAAGACCACCACGTCGTAGGGGTAGGCGTCAAGTGATGCTGTGTCGGAGTCGATGAGCATCGGGTCGGTGGAGGCGACCGACTCCATGTCTGCAGCAGGCTCGCTGGAGAAGTGAAGCTGGTCGAGGAGGCTGACGAGGCGGTTCTCGGGGTAGTCGGTGCCTGCGTCGGACGCAGGCTCGTCGGAGATGCGAGCCTCGCCGAGCAGATCGGCGAGGCAGCTCGCAGCGCAGGCGTCATCGACGCCTTGCAGCGCGTCGAGGCAAACGCCATCGGGCGCAGCAGGCTGGCTGCGCTCGCGGGGGACGAAGAGGGTTCCCGTCCAGAACAGGTCTCCGGACGACGGTGCACCTGGCCCCACGGTGGGCGCCAAATGTCGGGTGGTTGGTGCGACATATGCCAAGGGATGGCTTATCATTGTGGGAGCCAATAAGACGTCGCCGGTGCCTGGAAACGGGATGAGGCGAAGACATGCACGCCGGCGGATCTTACCCAGGTTCGGGGCTCTCCAAGGAGATAACACCCCTAGACCTGCTCTGCGGGGTCTCCGCATGATCACTAGATCGAGAACGGGTAGCTACAATCGCTCCTAGAGCTGTTGGGATCAAGGGAGAAGAAGAACAAGGCTAGCTCTTGATTCTCTCTATCTATGGTGTGTGTGTGCTATGCTTAGAAGCCAACCCTTTGCATGGGTGCTCCGGGGGGTTTATATAGGCCTACCCCCCGGGGGTACAATGGTAATCCGGCTGGGCACTGGTCCCAGCCGTCAGTGTCTACGCTCGCCGGCTTCTCCGCCGGCCATTGGGCCCCGCCGACTGGTGGGTCCCGCCGGCTGCCGGCTTCTTGGTCGACAGGCCGGCCCCACCGCCTAGGGTCTTGTCGGCGGCTGCTTACTGTAGCCTCGCCTCTGATGACGAGGGCTTTGTCGAGGTAAGCGTGGCTACAGTGGGCCGCCTCGGGGGCTCTCACTGTAGCCGTACCTCGTCTTGTCTCCTTAATGGGGCTCCTGCTTCGAGGAAGGGAGTAGCCGGCTTCTGGGGGCCGGCTACGCCCTTGGCCGACTGGGAAAGACCGGGCCGCCTTCACGCCTCTCTCTGGCTGAAGGGGCCCGCCGCCCGTGGGCCGTACGGGAGTCTGTCGTGGATGACGTTGAGGCTAGCATGGCTACAGTGCCGAGCCGCACAGGAGACGGTCGTCCCGTACGGCCTCCTGTAGCCATGCCCGCCTCAGGCTTCGGGGGTAGTGGGCTGCACTGTGGCCACACCCCGTCTTGTCGCCGTTATGTGGGAGTAGCTTTGGTGGTTGTGGTCTCGGCCGGCTCCTTGGAGTCGGCGCTTTTCTTGGCCGGCTTCTTGGAGTCGGCCACCCCGTAGTCGTCCTGGGGAGGGGTTGCTGAGGCTGGGTCGCCTTCCGGGAGTCGGCTTCAGGGATAGCCGGCCAGGGAAGGCGGCCCAATGCTTGGAGTGCTTGGAGGCCCGAAGGCCTGATAATTTTTTAGAAGAACCAGGGGCAGTCGGTTAGGCTACCCGTGGCCATTTACTCCGACAAAAGGTGCTCTACAGGTGTCTCCAAAGGTACTTGTTGGGTTGGCGTATTTCGAGATTAGGATTTGTCACTCCGATTGTCGGAGAGGTATCTCTGGGCCCACTCGGTAATGCACATCACTATAAGCCTTGCAAGCATTGTGACTAATGAGTTAGTTGCGGGATGATGTATTACGGAACGAGTAAAGAGACTTGCCGGTAACGAGATTGAACTAGGTATCGAGATACCGACGATCGAATCTCGGGCAAGTAACATACCGATGACAAAGGGAACAACGTATGTTGTTATGCGGTCTGACCGATAAAGATCTTCGTAGAATATGTGGGAACCAATATGAGCATCCAGGTTCCGCTATTGGTTATTGACCGGAGAGGTGTCTCGGTCATGTCTACATAGTTCTCGAACCCGTAGGGTCCGCACGCTTAATGTTACGATGACAGTTATATTATGAGTTTATATGTTTTGATGTACCGAAGGTTGTTCGGAGTCCCGGATGTGATCACAGACATGACGAGGAGTCTCGAAATGGTCGAGACATAAAGATTGATATATTGGAAGCCTATGTTTGGACATCGGAAGTGTTCCGGGTGAAATCGGGATTTTTCTAGAGTACCGGGAGGTTACCGGAACCCCCCGGTAACTTAATGGGCCTTATTGGGCCTAGGTGGAAGAGAGGAGAGGAGGCTAGGGCAGGGCCGCGCCCCCCTTCCCCCAGTCCGAATAGGACAAGGAGAGGGGGGCGGCGCCCCCCTTTCCTTCCTCCCCTCCACCTCTTCCCCCTCTTCCACTCCTAGTCCAACATGGAAAGGGGGGGAGTCCTACTCCCGGTAGGAGTAGGACTCCTCCTGGCGCGCCACACCTCCTAGGCCGGCGGCCTCCCCCTTGCTCCTTTATATACGGGGGCAGGGGGGCACCTCTGGACACACAATTGATATACGATATTTTAGCCGTGTGCGGTGCCCCCCTCCACCATATTACACCTCGATAATATCGTTGCGGAGCTTAGGCGAAGCCCTGCGTCGGTAGAACATCATCATCGTCACCACGCCGTCGTGCTGACGAAACTCTCCCTCAACACTCGGCTGGATCGGAGTTCGAGGGACGTCATCGAGCTGAACGTGTGCTGAACTCGGAGGTGCCGTGCGTTCGGTACTTGATCGGTCTGATCGTGAAGACGTACGACTACATCAACCGCGTTGTGTTAACGCTTCCGCTTTCGGTCTACGAGGGTACGTGGACAACACTCTCCCCTCTCGTTGCTATGCATCACCATGATCTTGCGTGAGCGTAGGAATTTTTTTGAAATTACTACGTTCCCCAACAGGCGCCGCCCCCCCCCCCCTCCTTGTCCAATTCGGACTAGAGGTGGAGGGGGGGCGCGGCCTGCCCTGGCCGCCCCTCCTATTCTCCACTAAGGCCCATCTTGGCCCATTAAACCTCCGCGGGGTTCCGGTAACCCCCGGTACTCCGGTAAAATCCCGATTTCACCCAGAACACTTCCGATATCCAAATATAGGCTTCCAATATATCAATCTTTATGTCTCGACCATTTCAAGACTCCTCGTCATGTCCGTGATCACATCCGGGACTCCGAACTATCTTCGGTACATCAAATCACATAACTCATAATACAAATCGTCACCGAACGTTAAGCGTGCAGACCCTACGGGTTCGAGAACTATGTAGACATGCCAGAGACACATCTCCGGTCAATAACCAATAGCGGAACCTAGATTCTCATATTGGCTCCTACATATTCTACGAAGATCTTTATCGGTCAAACCGCATAACAACATACGTTGTTCCCTTTATCATCGGTATGTTACTTGCCCGAGATTCGATCGTCGGTATCTCAATACCTAGTTCAATCTCGTTACCGGCAAGTCACTTTACTCGTTCCGTAATGCATCATCCCGCAACTAACTCATTAGTCACATTGCTTGCAAGGCTTATAGTGATGTGCATTACCGAGAGGGCCCAGAGATACCTCTCCGATACACGGAGTGACCAATCCTAATCTTGATTCATGCCAACCCAACAAACACCTTCGGAAACACCTGTAGAGCATCTTTATAATCACCCATTTACGTTGTGACGTTTGATTGCACACAAAGTGTTCCTCCGGATATTCGGGAGTTGCACAATCTCATAGTCCGAGGAACATGTATAAGTCATGAAGAAAGCAGTAGCAATAAAACTGTAACGATCACAATGCTAAGCTAATGAATGGGTCTTGTCCATCACATCATTCTCCTAATGATGTGATCCCGTTCATCAAATGACAACACATGTCTATGGCTAGGAAACATAACCATCTTTGATGAACAAGCTAGTCAAGTAGAGGCATACTAGGGACACATTGTTTTGTCTATGTATTCACACATGTATCAAGTTTCCGGTTAATACAATTCTAGCATGAATAATAAACATTTATCATGAAATAAGGAAATAAATAATAACTTTATTATTGCCTCTAGGGCATATTTCCTTCAGGAACCTGGATGCTCATATTGGCTCCTACATATTCTACGAAGATCTTTATCAGTCAAACCGCATAACAACATACGTTGTTCCCTTTGTCATCGGTATGTTACTTGCCCGAGATTCGATCACCGATATCTCAATACCTAGTTCAATCTCGTTACCAGCATGTCTCTTTACTCGTTATGTAATACATCATCCCGCAACTAACTCATTAGTTACAATGCTTGCAAGGCTTATAGTGATGTGCATTACCGAGAGGGCCCAGAGATACCTCTCCGACAATCGGAGTGACAAATCCCAATCTTGAAATACGCCAACTCAACAAGTACCTTCGGAGACACCTGTAGAGCACCTTTATAATCACCCTGTTACGTTGTGACGTTTGGTAGCACACAAAGTGTTCCTCCGGTAAATGGGAGTTGCATAATCTCATAGTCATAGGAACATGTATAAGTCATGAAGAAAGCAATAGCAACATACTAAAGATCAAGTGCTAAGCTAACGGAATGGGTCAAGTCAATCACATCATTCTCCTAATGATGTGATCCCGTTAATCAAATGACAACTCATGTCTATGGTTAGGAAACTTAACCATCTTTGATAAACGAGCTAGTCAAGTAGAGGTATACTAGTGACACTCTGTTTGTCTATGTATTCACACATGTATTATGTCTCCGGTTAATACAATTCTAGCATGACTAATAAACATTTATCATGAAATAAGGAAATAAATAATAACTTTATTATTGCCTCTAGGGCATATTTCCTTCAAGAATTCCTCTAACAGCGGTGACGAAGTGAAGAAATGGAATGAAGAGGGAAACTAGACGGAAAGGATCTCCAGTGGTTCTTCTTCTCCAGAGCTCTTCCACCTCTGTTCTGGATGGTGTGGGGCGACTAGATCTCTCTGATGCGTCGATGCCCTTTGCGAAGTTTGCTCCTGTAGATAAGGGGGAGCCATTGGCGCCTAGTAAGAGTGCTGGTACGAGTGTTGCGGCCGTCTTGCGTTCTGTTGACGTTGGTGCAAATTCCTCCTACATGGAAATGACCTCAATTCGCTTGAGGAGGTGTAATCTTGATTGATTTCCTTCCAGAAATGTATTTTTCTATAAAACATTGAAAATCTTCTCTCTTAAAGTATTGTTGCTAGAAATAACCGAGAAATAACGAAAACACAGTGGAAACCAAGTCAAAAATCTCTATAAAAATTGAAAACTTCTTGAGCCATCACGTGCATTTAATAAAATGATCGGGAATTCCAAAATTAGTTCCCAAATTTTTAAAAATGTTAAAGAGTTTTCAAAAAATTAATGGATTTGTAAAAAGTTCTGATTTTTTCAAAATTTTAAAAAGTTCATGAAGTAAAAAAAAGGTTCACGAATTCGAAAAATGTTCACGAGTTTAAAACATGTTCGAAAAAATAGAAGGAAAATATTGAACAAAGAAAAAAGTAAAAAAGAGAAGGAAAATTATAAATATAAAAAAAAAGACAAATTCATAAAAGAAAAGGATAGAAACAACGGTAAAGAGAAACGAGAAAACACGAAATGGGCCGGCCCAAACAGAGGATAGGGCCCCCGAGGATAAGATAAGCCCTAATAATTCGGGATCATGAACCACAAAGTACGCCAGTGTAGTAGCGTGCGCCGCAGCGTAGATCAGTGCGGAACACCGTCGGTAGCCGTAATGAAACCCGCCGGGCGCCGGGCAGCGTACGGGCCCATGCTCTGCCGCGAACACCAAGCCACCCACGTGCAATGGGGTTCTTGCTAGCTGTTGGTTGTTTAACGAACTGCTGCCTTGGTGCTCACTGCTCTGAACCAACCGCTAGATAAATAAACCTTGCTGTTCTTGTCTGGCCCATTTTTGACCCGTTTTTTCTTTTTTTGAGGCTCATATTTGACCGTTGTGGAGCATCTACCACCGCCTGGGCCGCCATGACAGGTCTTTGTCGTAGTGTAACAAACTTGTGCCGAACTGGAGGCCTAAATTTCCAAAAGGGGACAGTGCGTGGATAGCAGAATGCGTGGTGCCACTGTCCCTGTTGCTTGGACTTGGGTGGCACGTTCAGACAATCAATCAGGTCCGAACCAGCAGCAAAAGTAGGTCGATATATCACCGACAGTTTTCTTGTCAACAAAAACGTCGTCCCTCCAGCTAAGTAAAACTAATCCACAGCCACATACAGCACGTCCGTCGTCGTAACACTGGGATACCATCACCCTCTTTAGGCTTTGTTCGGTTTGAGATGGATTTAATGGGATGTCAGGGATTGAGGTGGATTAAATTCCCTTCAATCCTCTTCAATCTCCTTGGGAGGAGGATTAACCAAACAAGGCCTTATAAAACAAATGCGGATCAAACACGGCGAGGATTTCCCTCCACACACCGGTTCCACTGTGTCCAATTACACTGGTGATCTGCAGTCCCACCACATCAGGAGCAGAACTGGATCCGAGGATAAACCTAAAGATCGGCCAACACGACGAAATGGATACACGCACGCACGAGCCGTGCCAACAACCGGCGCCGAACGGAGACCGGATCTGACCGGCATTTTCCATATTTCATGGCCTACTGAGTTAATTGCACATAAGTACCACAATTGAGGCATCACATGCAGATTGGTACCATGATTGCTAATTTTTGCATGTCAGTATCATGATTGCTCCAGGTTTTTTCAAATAAGGCTAAAACGCGTATTTATACGTATTGACGCTCGATCCGACAGCTCGGGCCCACCCGTCAGGTGCCACGCTGGCCAATCGGCGCGTGCCCGCGCGCTGACTAGGACGAGCCGGTGCGCTGCTGCTCTCCAACCCGGTCCGGTCGCACCAGCTCGCCCCCGCCGCACCATTCCCCTCCCCTCCTCCTCTCCTCACTCGTTTCCTCCGTCGCCGCCGCCTGCGTCCCGACTGCCGGCCGCCGCACCGCCCCGCCGACGCCATGGTTTTGGAGGACGAAAGCAGCGACGACCAGTCTAGCCTCCCGTACATGCATTCTTCCTCCACAGACGGTCTCAACGAGGTCAGTACAGTGAGTTTAGGGTTAGGGTTACAGATTTGGGATCTCTTGATTTGGTTGGTTTTGGTAGGTTTTGATTTGCCCATTGTCTTTATGCGAGCTTCTGCAGGTCCCTTTCAGCCTTAAAGATCCAGATTACAAGGGGCTTGAGCTGGATGTGATGTCTCCATGTGAGAAGCACGGCATGGCATCTGAGAGGCTCGTTGCCTTTGAAGGAACAGACACAGGCAGGCGGTTTTTAGCATGTGCACAGCCGGTATGGATTGTAGGCATAGTGATTTTTTTTTCTTACTTTGTCAGTGCCATATTGAACTCTGTTTGCTGGAGTACTCTCCTTGCTGTCAACATTTTGGTTCATAGTGGCATTAGAGTAGGTTATTTAGGTCAAGCATGAGTATATTTTGCTGGAGTACAATGGCATAGTAATTTTGGTTAATAGTGGTACTAGAGTAGCTTAAAATGATAACTAACCTAGTCAGTCAGCTACTCAAGTGGCTGCTCCTCTTGTTAAATGTAGTGGTCTGATGCTAAATTTAGATATTATTTTTGGCAACTGCAGTTATCTTGTGTAATTACTTGTTGTATGAATTGTGTTGGTGTTGTTGTTGTTTTTGCAGGCAGGTAGCAATCGTGGCTTTGTTGAATGGGTTGATCACCAGTGGCCCCCAACAATGCAGAATGCATTGTTGAAGCTATGGGCAATGGTTGAAGATGCCAAAACTGCTAGGGTGAATGACAATCTTGAAAGTTCTTTCACTATCCACCATCTGACAGAAGAGAAGAACAAGCTGGATGCCAACTATGACAAGCTAGTCCAAGATATGCATGAGCTGATGAACTTCCAGGAAGATAAGGTGGTGGATTTCAGACATCTGCAGTCTGCCATTACATATCAGCAGGAGGTAAGAAAAGAACTGATTGATGATATGAAGGCACAGATGGCAAGTGAGATGGCAAAGAAAGATGAAGAGACCCAGAAACTTACTCTGAAGTATGAGCTGCTGCTCAACCTGACAAGAGCTCAAGCAACAGTCATTCAGAACTTGAAGTTGAACAAAATGAAAGAGAAGCAAGTGCTTAATGAAGCTAGTATGAATTTGGAGCTGAAGAATGCAGAGCTAACAAAGTGTCAGGAGAATCTCACCCAAGAGAAGCTAGAGTTGAAGCTTCAGGTTGCTGATCTGCTTAAGGGAAATGAAAAGCATATTGAAGAGAAGTGGCAGTTAGAGTTTCAGAATGAAAAGTTGAAGGAGAAGTTCAGGGGGATTCAGGCCATCTTGGAGAAGTGAAGAAGATGAAAATGAGATTAGTGGCATTGCTGACCTTTTGGGAATGATGGTTGTGTAATGACCTAGCATCTAGGAACTAAGGTTGTGTACTGTATACTTGTACTAATGGTGAACTATGGCTGTGTATGTATGTCGTAGTTATGCTATTCATCCTTTTGTGAGAAAAGGATGAACTATGCATTTGAAGTTGAACTCCTCTATGTATTGTGAACAATGGTTATGTATGGCTATAATGAGTTGAACTCCAGAAACTAATGTGATCAGTTTCTTATTATGTATGGATATGCTGATTATGTAGAAGGATATGTTGATGATGATACATTATGACAATGTTGCAGCAAACCACTCATGTCATACAAAATAAAAGAGGAACAAGACTGACTAAATCTCATTGCATCAGAAGATAACTTCACTGATCCATTACCACTTGATCCATTACAACTTGGCTTAAACTAGAGCAACTAAACCAGACAGTACATTGCATTTAGATTGGCTGCAACTAAACCAACTAACTAACTTAATATCTTGCCTGCAACTAAGCCAAGCACAAATATAGTGAAAAGAAACAACACATTGTGAAATTTGGCCCTAATCCCTACAATCTCTGCATTCTTCTCTCTGAGTTGAGTTTGCAGAGACAGAAACATGGCCTCCCTTGTGCCATCATCTTCACTTGGAGTCAGCATTGGAAATTGATCTTCAGATCTAGCAACAGTTGCACCTTTAAGCCTCCATACTTCATCATGTAGATCCCCAATGAGCTCACTCCAGAATGTGGGCAATGGATCATCATGCCATTGCACAAATCCACAGCCACCGTGCTATGAAGATGCACAAACAAATTTCCAAAAATATATCATTTCACATACTATTGCACAGAAGAAAAAGGAAGGAAATTAGGCAAAAAAACAACACTCACCATAGCATCCACGCAGCTATAGTACCTCCTACCAGGGTTCTGCCTGCTCCAGGAGATCCATCTTGGCGCCTTCCTCGGAGGTGAGCAGTGGCACATCACTGGAGGCTCGTATGCCGTTGGGAGCTCGCGGTAGCGCACCGGCGAGCGCGACTCCTCCCCCCTCCTTCCTGCAGCTCGACGAAATCCGGGAGCGGACCCGGCACTGGACGACCACGACATCTCTCTCTCCACCGCCGGCCCCAGTCAGCGCCTCCACGCTGAGATTTCTCCTTCATATCCTTTGTTGCGCTCCAAATGGACACTGCGTGGACGAACCCTAGTTTCGTTCCCAAATCTGAGATCTTGTGCTGTCACTTTAATAGTAGGAGAGGTATCTGTCCCACATGTCAGAATCCCCAAATGTGGTACTGCATGTTATGTGATGCCCCAATATTGGTACTGACATGCAACAACTAGCAGCAGTATTGGTACTGATTTGAAACAAGTAACTGAAAATGTGTTACTGCTTTGCAAATACTGGTACTCCACCTCAAGTTCAACATTACAATAACCACCTCAAGTTCAACATTCAGATAACCACCTCAAGTTCAACACATACATATCTAGTAGCAACATATTCAACACCAAAATATGGTGCCCCAACTATAGTACTCCACCTCAAGTTCAACATTACAATAACCAGTACTGGATTGTGCCAAATTATGCATCAAGTGGCAACAACACATCAACATCAGCATCAAGTTCAACCAAAATAACACCACATCATTTCAAATTACATGGCTCCTCTTCCTCTGCTAGCAGTGAAGTAGGACATCCATCCAGTGTGTGTACCATCAGTAGGAATGTCAGCATATTGCCTGGGGGCACTGAATGGCCTTGGAGCACCTCTTCCAGCTCCTCTTCCTCTGCCAGCTCCTCTTCCAGATGGTGGTGGTGTAGTAGAAGTAGCAGCTCCTCTTCCTCTTCCAGATGGTGGTGGTGTAGTAGAAGTAGCAGCTCCTCTTCCTCTTCCAAATGGTGGTGGTGTAGTAGAAGTAGCAGCTCCTCTTCCTCTGGCAGCTCCTCTGGCAGCAGCTCTTGGCTGTCTTGTTGTTGTTGTAGTAGAAGGACCAGCAGCTCTTGGCTGTGAGTTACTTGGAGTAGCCTTACAAAGAAAAGGAAAACAGTTAATAATGCTAGAAAGAAATGTACAAGAAATAAAGGAAAGATTTGTATATTTCAAGGTGAAAAATTATTACCACATGCTTATTCTTCCTCAAAGCTAGCTCAGGCTTCAACTGTTTAAGACAGTTTGTGTACCTATGCCCTTGGAGACCACAATTGCCACATGTTATGGTCCCCATTCTTGAAGTGTCTTTTGGCTTTGGTACTTCAAATTTGCCCTTGATCCTCTTCTCTTTCTTTCTTCCTCTCTTGATTTTGAATGCAGGTGGTTCTATGTCTGGACCAGGGGTCCTTGTCCAATCATGCTCACCAGGCACAGGAAAGATCATTGGTTCATAAGCTGCAACATAAAAATCTTTCTTGAAGAATTTGCTGACATAATCCTCTGGTTTCCTCTTAGCCTTGTTTATTGCAGAGATGGCATGGTTGCAAGGTATGCCACTAAGGTCCCACTTCCTGCATCCACAAGTCTCAAGTTCCAGGTTGACAGCATGTGTTTGCTGCCCACTTGTAACTTGCCATAAGTTGACCCCTGCCTGTATTGGCTTGCAATATCTGGCCCTCTCCTTCTCAACCTCTAGCTTCTCACTGTAATGAGGTGTTACATCCCATCTTGCTGCCTTTACACTCTCTCTGTTCCTATGCCACCTCACCATCTGCTTATCTTTTATCCCATCACACATTGTCCTTATAGGTTTTCTCCTAACATCTAGAATGTACTTGTTGAACACCTCAGACAAGTTGTTCACTACCAAGTCAGTCTTGCAGTTTGTGTCAAATGCATGCCTTGCCCATGTTTTTTTTGGTATTGCAGTAAGCCACTCCCAAGCTTCCTCACTTTCAGCTCTAAGACCATTCATTGCAATATTAAATTTGTGTTCATTGTAGGCATAGCTAGCATTATCCATGCACTTCTTAAGATCTTCACCCCTAAACCCAGCATTTTGGAATTTTGCATATAAATGCCTAAGGCAGAATCTTTGGTTGCAATTTGGAAAGACAGCATTCACTGCATTCAATAACCCCTGACACAAACAATTTAACAAGTCTAAGCTACAAGGTAAATAAATATGCACCAATGAAACTCTTAGCTACTGTTAACACTTGTGCAAAACAAAATGAAATGTGCAAACACATACCTTTTGTCTATCTGACATTATAGTATAAGGTCCAAACTTGCCCACTTCTCCACCTAGGCAAATTTTCAGTTGGTGTATAAACCAACACCAACTAGGTGTGTCCTCTTGTCCAACTATGCCAAATGCCAGTGGATATATGTTGTTGTTGCCATCTCTACCAGTGGCAACAAGGAGTTGAGCTCCTGTAGTGAGCTTAATGAAGCATCCATCAACACCTGCATAATCAACATTTCCAAACATTAAATACATTCAAGTGATATACAATATGGAGTACTCTACAATATGTAAATGGTGCACAACGTTCAGGAACTAACCAATGAATGGCCTACACCCATTGAGAAACCCCTCCCTTGCTCCATTCAGGCAAAAGAACATGGCATGGAATCTTGGGCCTGGGTGGGGTATTTTTGCATTTGGTACTGGAGTAACAGTAGTGACTATTACTCTACTCCCAGGGTTTGTGTCCATGACAGTCTGAGCATAGTCTTTAAGCCTAGGATATTGCTTCTTGTGATCTCCTAAGACAGCTTCAATAGCTATGTTCTTTGCCCTATATGCCATGCACTTGGGCACATCTACACCATATTTTTCCATGCATGCATCAATTATTGTCTGAATACCAGTAGTTATATCAGATCTGAAGAGATGCTCATATTTCTGTGCTAGCCACTTAGCACTAACCCTGGTGGTCTCAGTGGTACTAGGGTAAGTGTGCTCTAGTCTCATCTTCTTAATTACAAAGGTTTTCTCCCCTTTTATAACTGCTGCCACCATAAAGAACTGGCATTGTTTATCTGGACACTCAACAATTATCCTCTGATCTGAATTCCTGTGATACTTCAAATTCCTGGCCTGAGTGATGTGCAAATTCAACAAAGCATCTCTGAATTGATGCTGATCCCTAAAACACAACTTCATACACAGTTGCTCATGTGGTTGCTCCATTTTCTCATTGCACCACTTTCTAGCAGGCCTTTTCTTTGCCCTACTCTTCCTTTTCTTTGGTAGGACAAAAGAGACTGGCTCAAAACCATCATCATCACTCTCCCTCAACAACCCCTTCTCTTCTTCATCTGATGATGGTCTGAAATCAGGTTCAACCTCTGGTAGCTTACTACAATGTGACCTAGTTGTTGGTCCTCTTCTAACTGGTAGCTTCTGCTTCTTCTTCACAGATTCAACTATAGTTTCTTCTTCTTCTTCTTCTTCAAAAGTCCTATCTTCCTCTACCTCAAATGGGTCCTCAACTTCAGTGTCACCCTCATAATGCAGCATTTCTTCCTCTTCTGATTGCTCATCATCTGATTCTTCCTCTTGTACTTCTAGCTCTCTCTGTCTCTTTCCCTCTTCCACCTCTACATCTTCATCATCACCCATGTAATGATGGTCATTTCCAATTTGAGCATCCTCATCAGAGGCATTAGCATCACTGTCCTCATATGCCTCAAATCCTTGATATCCCTCTTCTTCTTCTTCCAAAACTGCTTTCAACTTGGCTGTTGCATTCTTGCTTTCTTGTGTGCAAACACCAGCAGGATGAGGTGTGCTAGAGTTGCTACATTGACTCTCAAAAACTACTCCTTGCTGATCAACAGCTAAGACAGGAGGCTCACTCAGATCTAAAACAACAGGCTCTTGGTACACCACAGTGGACAACTCTGGCATTTCACATTGCTGCAACTCAAAATCAGTATCAGGGGGTGGACAAGCCCTGACTAGCAAATCAAGCACCAATTTGTCCTGGATCTTCCTCTTTATCTTCTGTAATTCTGCATGACTGTCTACCAAATCCAGCCCTTTCTCTCCTAAAGATGGATTTACAATGTGATACAACCAATCATATGCATTAAATCCTTGGGTTTCCATCACTGCAACCAAATTCAGATAAGTAATATCTGAACCACACAGCTTCATCTCCAATGGTTCTCTTGCATCAAAATGGATCCTTACTTGCCAAATGTCTTCATCCAAACTACAGAACAAATTAAATTTCATGTATTCATTATAATTACTCTTAATTTGGAGAGCAACAGTATAGTACAGAACAATTTAGAGTAACCTGTAAGTCTAATATTTACTATTAACTCTACTATTATAGATGCTATTTCAGCACAGAACAATGCTACTAAAGTAACCTGTAAGTCTAATATTTACAGTACAGAACAATGTACTTTACTATTTCAGCACAATAGCAAAATCAAGGAAAAAGACAAGGTCATAATCCAAAATTGTTACTGTAATTGAACTAATTTGAGAGTGCAATACACTGAGTTACTAGGTTACTGTAATTGTCCTATACTAGTCACTACAATTGGACAAACCCTAATCCCCAACTGGATAAACAAGAAGATGAACAAACCCTAAAAATCCCCAATTGGATAAACCAGAGCAGGAGGAGGACAAGGGTACTTACAGCACGCCGCCAAGTCCATGCGTCAACTGATGGCTGCTGCTAGGGTTCTCCACCCACTGCTGCGCCAATCGCAACCGCTGCTCCATGCTGAGTAACATCGACTCCTCCTCCTCGTCGGTCGAGTACGCGGAGCTGGAGTCGTCGCCGCCATCGCCGTCGACGCCAGCCGTTCCGCTAGGAGGCCAGAACGGCATCTCACCGCCGCCGTGGACGCCCTCGCCGCCGCCTGCCGGAGTCGCCGACGCCATAGACTAGGGTTCGAGCGAGTGAGGAGAGGAGGAGGGGAGGGGAATGGTGCGGCGGGGGCGAGCTGGTGCGACCGGACCGGGTTGGAGAGCAGCAGCGCACCGGCTCGTCCTAGTCAGCACGCGGGCACGCGCCGATTGGCCAGCGTGGCACCTGACGGGTGGGCCCGAGCTGTCGGATCGAGCGTCAATACGTATAAATACGCGTTTTAGCCTTATTTGAAAAAACCTGGAGCAATCATGGTACTGACATGCAAAAATTAGCAATCGTGGTACCAATCTGCATGTGATGCCCCAATTGTGGTACTTCTGTGCAATTAACTCTGGCCTACTTGATCCTTTGCTCGTGTACAACTTGGAGTCCCGCTCCCCTCATTACCGTTGTTTATTTTCGGCACTCATCACAGGTCATCACAAGATCATCACTTTCTTCCTCGCCGGAACTTATGCAACAAATAACGCGCTTCCAGCTTTTCCCAATCAGACCATCGGCTCGACCAGTTTTTTTTGTTACTAATGGCTATAAATGTGAGATATATGGACTTGTTCGACTATTACGCAAACGTAATAGTACAATCAAAAGATTAAAATACTCCCTTCAACCCTTAATATAAGATGTTTTTGCAGTTCAATTTAAACTGAAGTTCACCAAGGACGGTATGTACTCTTCCTCCTCGGCTTATAAGGCGCAATTTGAGGGCCTTACTACGTTCGCCCATGGTCCATTCGGTGTGGAAGGTGTGGGCTCCTCCAAGGTGCAAATGTTTCACTTGGCTTGCTCTTCAAAATAGGATTTGGACTTCAGATCGCCTTCTTCGTCGTGGATGGCCCAACTGCGGTCTTTGCCCACTTTGCAAGCAAAGTCAGGAATCAGCGGCCCACCTTCTGTTCCAATGTCGTTTTACCCTTCGCGTGTGGAATGATATCCTCCAGTGGCTTGGCATGCATCACATCAATACTGCTGCTTGGATGACGAGGGGCTCGGTGAAGCAATGGTGGACTGGGAACATACATATTCGTAGCGAATCCCCCAAGGCGCTTGCTTCGCTGATGATGCTCATCTCCTGGGAGATTTGGTCGGAGCGCAATGCTAGAATCTTCCGCAACACGGCCTCTCCTTCGGTGGTCCTTATTAACAGGATTAAAGAGGAGTTGTCTCTTTGGGCTTTGGCGGGCGTCAAGCATTTGAGTATTGTAATGGCGCGAGAGTAGTTCTTTATTTTCTTGCCGCTATGTGGCATTGTCTAAACCTTCTTCCTTAATCAATGAAATGGCAAATCTTTTGCCTTTTTTCAAAAAACAAAACTGCAAAAACGTCTAACGGTAAGGGACAGAGGGTAGAAAAAAATAGCCAAACGATAATCCCCTCTTTTGCTCGTGCAATTACAAATTTTGTCGAGGGAAAACCCACTGCCACCGAGCTAGACGGTGCCAAGGCTCGGATCACCGGTTGTACTGGTCATTGACGTGGGAGTCATGTTGGGAAAACAAGTTATATAAGGTTGGTCGTAATGGGAGTATCATAAACGGTATAATGCATGCCAACTAGACTTTTTTGATGATGTGTCACAATTAAATGAGGAAAAACAGAATGTGATATCATATCATGATATCAAATCATATTAAATATTTTACTATTTTGTGTCATGCACGACAATTAATAAGGAACTATATGATACTACTCAACGGGGAGCCTAATAATATCATTGACCGCCTTTATTATTTCCCTACTTATCATCACTCATTAAATATGTGTCATTTTCTTCTTATTTAAAAATCAAAACCATAAGAAGAAAACAAGTTATATAATAAATATCATTGACTACCTTTATTATTTCCTTAATTGTCATCACTCATTAAATATGTGTCATTTTCTTCTTACTCCTTTAAAAATCAAAACCATAAGAAGAAAACAAGTTATATAGTAATAAATATCATTGACTACCTTTAGTATTTCCTTAATTGTCATCACTCATTAAATATGTACTCCCTCTGTTTTTATTTAGTCCGCGTATTAGCTTTGGTCAAAGTCAAGCTTTGTGAATTTTGACAAAGTTTATAAACAAAAATATTAACATACACAATAACAAATCAATACCATTAGATTCATTATTGAATATACTTTCATGTCATATTATGGTAAATGTTTATGTTTTTACTATAAACTTGGTCAAATTTTAAAAATTTCGACTTCGGTCAGACCTAATATGCAAGTAAATAAAAATGGAGGGAGTACTATTTAGTTTCTTCTAATTTGTGGTTTCCTTTACTCATCTTCATGCATTTACTATGCTGGCGTATTGGAGGCGTACCAACCATTACGACCCTTTCTTATTACTATATCGATACTCCTTCTAGTTTATAAATAAGTGACATTTTAGATATTGTCACGGCTTCTAGATGTAAATAGATCACTATTTTGAACTATGTGTAAAAACCAACAAAATAATAAATATCCTCAAAATAAAATTGCAAACAATTTATTTATATGATTCTTTTTAATTTCCAATCAGAATATTGAACTGACATTAACATTCAAAGTTCTAAAAAAAAACTGTTCAAAGCTATTATGTCTTAAATGCCATTTATCTATGATTCGAGGGAATGTACTGTTATCATTATAAAAGCAGTACACTGTTGTACAACTAATGCGCCCACACAAATGATGTCGATTGTGGTTCGATGCTAATGCTATTTCCAGGACGCTGCTACTTATTTGTGAACCTCACACTTTTTATGTACAGCAAGTTAATTTCACATATATTCCTCTGTGGAGTAGCAGTTCGTACACTCACACGTGGCCACACATGTACACGGCCCTTTCTTTCTTGCGGGGCACATGCACATGTGCCCGGCTGCATGATACGCCAATCGACGCGATCAGTGTAGTAATATGTTTAAGCGCTCGGACTAATCTATGCTGGTTTCGGTAAATGCCTTGGTTATCATCAGATACTCCTACAAGAAAGATACTACTCCTCTGCTCAGTTATTAATTATAATAATAACCAACGCGCGTCGCTGTTGTTTAATCTCTCGCGAGCCGCGACGCACTCACGCGCAGAAGGATGTTTCCCGTTTTACCATTCTCTATGCGAGACAGGATGAACCGAAAAGCGCGCCCCGCCGTCGACGCGGATCTTCACCGGCGGCGGCGTCTCTGGCTGGCCACTGCCGTCCGTCGGAGCGTCGGAGTTTCGGGCGGCGGCGGCGCAAACGGCCAAGCCACCGACGCGCAAAGGCGATCTAGCTGTGAGCTACTAGATCCGTTGTTTAACTAACCACCGCCCTGTACCAACCAGCGGGATAACCTTGCCGTCGCTGTCCAGCACATATTTGACCGGTGTGGACACATGTCAGCGTCGATCACCCGTGGCGCGTCAGGTCCTTTTCGTGGTAATAAGGAACAACAAATTCGTGCCGAACTAGTGGCCAGAATTTCCGAAAGGGGTACAGCGAGTGAGTGAACAGCAGCAGAAGTGGAATGGCGTTGCTTGGACACTTGGACTTGGGTGGCACGTTCCGATGATGATCAATCAATGGGGTCCGAACCAGCAGCCAAAGTAGATCCACATACTACTTCTTATCAGTTATACCACCGACGGTCTTATCATGATGAACGAAGCTCAGAGGCGGCACGTTCCTTAAATAGGGAAAAGTTTGCACAAAGTGAACAACATAATAAACCGTTGTGCTACGGTCCAATCCAAAGGCGCGGCAAAGCGCAGACACGACGAGGTTTTTGCTGCACCGCACACGGCGCACCGGCTGGCTCCACCGCAGTCCAACAAACAAACTCTGGTGATGTCCACGCGCGTCGGGAAGTCAGGGCCAGAACAGAAGCGCGGCGTGATCGGCGGAGGCGACGAAATGGACGCGCGCACGGGGCGGGGCGAGCCGACAACCGGCGCCGAATGAACGAACGGAGACCCACAGGCCAGCTGAGATGAGATCGGATCTGATCGGCAGCCACAACAACCACGCGGACAAGCGTCACCACTTGGACTGCGGCAGAGGCGAGCGGGATTGATGAGGCCGGCACGCGGCCAGACGCAGAGCGGCGTCCGTCGACCCGTCGGCAGATGCTAACAGGAGTGAAAGGGAAGCCACGCGATGATCTAGGCCGTCGCTCTGGTGCGCCGGTGTGCTGGATGCCGCACCGTCTAACAAGCCGGTGGTTTTTCTAGTAGTAGTAGTAGCATAATAATCAATCAATTTAATTTTTGGAGAGGAGACGAGGAAAGCCGGGTGGCTGGAAAGAAGGGACATGCGGGAATGATAAGGGCCACCAGGGCCGGGAAAGGAAAGCTGCCGATCCAAACCAAAAGCGGCGGTGCGCGCTCCTTCCCCTCGTCCACACCCCACAACTTGACCCCCACCCTACACACACACACACCCGGCAAGACAAGAGCAGAGCAGAGCACGAGCGCGAGCAGCCTAACTCACGCCTCCCCTCCCCACTGTGCCTGCCTCTGCCCGTTCATTCCCTCCCATCCCCGGTTCCGTCTGTCCCCACCGAGCTCCACGCATCCGGCCAGCTCCCCCGCCGGATCTGGGCCGGAGGAGGGGCGCCCGCCTCCCTCTTCTGCTGCCCGCATCTAGCCAGCCAGCCAGGAGCGAGGAAGAGGAGGAGGAGGAGCAGGAGGGGGAAGGAGGGATCGAGCGGCGGCGATGAAGGCGGTGGAGCGGGCGAAGCTGGTGCGGAGCCTGCGGCAGGAGTCGCGGCGGCTGCGCCTGCTCGTGCTCGTCATCGGCTTCTTCCTCGTCACCCTCACCTTCGTCGTCCTCTCCAAGCCCGACGCCCTGCTCTTCAACCGTACGCACGCCGCACTCAACACTCACCCTCCGATTCTTTCTTCCTTTCTTTCTTTCCTCCTTCCATTCTTCATTTCCTTCTTGCAACCAAGCAAGGAATCATTCGCTCGCTGGTAAAATGGTAACTGACCGGACCGCCCGCTTGCCCCCTCCTCATTCGCAGTGAACGGCCGGCTGTCGGTGGACGACGCGCCGCGCTCGCTCCTGATCCGCCAGGCCACCGACGCCACTGCCGGCGCCGACCCCGACCAGAGATCCGCCGCCGCCGCCGCCGCCGCCCAGGACCCCAAGGTGCTGGACGACTTCGAAGACGCCGAAGCCAACACCAAAGGTTAATTACCACCTCCAAATCAAATCCTGGGGCCTAGCCTCAATTAGTTATCCTAGCAGTACTATTTTATCTTGGAATTTCTCGACTGAGATGTCCCTCGGCGACAGGGACCACCAAAGACTCGGAGGAGAGGGCGCACACCGTCCGCGATCCTCAGCAGAGCGCCAAAAAGGGGCCTGAACCCCGGCTGTTAGGTGCGCGGTAGCCCTCGAATCCCCCAATAATTTCTTTGTCCGATGCCCACCGAGCTTGTTGCCTTGTGATCCCATCCACGGGCTCCAGATTGCAACGGATTTGGCCTCCTCGAATCGATGCTCAACTTCCTGCTTTTTGTGTGTCAACTTTACCATCTTTTAGGCACTAGTGGAGGTGAAGGGGAGAAGAAAGGGCATCGCAAGGTGACCCTCCCAACCGTCTCGAACTATACCATCCGTGACGCCGAGGACGGCGACAATGCCAAGCCGCAGCAAGGTAGCTGATTCGCAGTACTTCTCATGTTTCTTGGTCTAGCCGTTGGTAATTAGGTGTTTGATTGGAGAATTGTTAGTTAATAAGTGTGATGGTACTTACTTGCTCCTCTGGTTGGTGTGTCTGCAGGTAGCAAACCAGAAACAGAAAATAAGCTTGAAATGGTCGCCGGCAAAGGCGACGGATCTCAGCAACAAGGTAGTACGAAATAAAAACATATGCCATGAGATCAAATTCATCATATGTTCATCTGAATCTGCTGGTTTTGTTCCTAATTCAAAGCACACTGTTCTATTGAGTCATCTTTAGGTTGATGGGCACTTTGCACATCTGCAATGAGATATTGTCATATGCATATGTCCAACTCTTCTCTATTTCCTCTGATTCAGTTATCTACTTCATGCATCTTGCAGATTGGGATAACGCGGAATGGGAGAGCAAGCCACTTTGTGATTTCTCAAACTTCAGAGCTAATGTCTGCGAGATGCGGGGCAACATCAGGATTCACCCAAATGCGAGTTCGGTGATGTACATGGAACCTGCCAGCTCAAAGAGAAATGAGCTGTGGAAACTTAAACCCTACCCTCGTAAAGGTGATGAACTCTGCCTCAGCAAAGTTACAGAGCTGACGGTGAAATCAAGCAAGGTGGCACCTGAGTGTACCAAGTACCACAATGTGCCCGTTGTGGTCTTTGCTCTGACTGGATACACCGGAAACCTGTTCCACGACTTCACCGACGCGCTTGTCCCCCTCTTCACGACGGCAAGTGAGTTCAATGGCGAGGTTCAATTCCTCATCACAGATATGGCTATTTGGTGGACAAGGAAGTACCATGTGGTGTTTAAGAAGCTATCCAACTACCCCTTGATAGATTTCAACAAAGATACTGATGTGCATTGCGCCAAGCATGCTATTGTTGGCCTTCATGCTTACATGGAGTTCACCATTGACCCCTCCAAGGCTCCTCACAACTACACCATGGTGGATTTCAACAGATTCATGCGCAGGACGTATGAGTTGCCTAGGGAGGCCGTGTCTGCGCTCGGCGAGATCCCCAAGGCCAAGCCGAGACTGCTCATCATCTCAAGGCAGAGAACAAGAATGTTCCTCAACCTCCCGGAGATCATCGCAATGGCCGAGGGGCTGGGTTTCGAGGTCGTGGTCGAGGAAGCCAACGTGAGCTCCGACCTCTCCCAGTTCTCCAAGGTGGTGAACTCCGTCGACGTGATGATGGGCGTCCATGGCGCCGGGCTCACAAACTGTGTCTTCCTGCCACACAATGCCACGTTGATCCAGATCGTGCCGTGGGGTGGCATAGAAGGCGTGTGCCGGATCGACTTCGGCGACCCGGCGGAGCAGATGGGCCTGCGGTACAAGCAGTACAGCATCGCCGTGCACGAGAGCAGCCTCACCGACCAGTACCCGCTGGACCATGAGATCTTCAAGAACCCGCTGGCCTTCCACAAGGGGTTCGAGTTCATCAAGGAGACCTTCATGGACAAGCAGAATGTCAGGCTTGACTGCAACCGGTTCAAGCCTGTGCTGCTGCAGACCCTTGATCTGCTAAACCAATAAGATAAGAACTACTGATCCGCCATTGGCCATTGTATTAGATGGTTCTCCATACACCTTTTTTTTCTGTTTCACCCTTCTTCTCTTCTCTTTTCTTCTCTAGTAAAAATTTGTTGATCGCCTTCTAGTACATGAGCAAGGAACAGAGTTATCTGTCTAGAATTACATGGATATGAAGCTGGGATGTCCATGATTTGTCGTTTATAGCATATTTATTGTCTGGAAATAGAAGAAAAACAATACATTTTTTCTTTGTAAATTGTTGTACACCTGTTGCCGTATTGGGCATGGAAATATCAGTGCATGAGGCGTAGTGATCAGGTCAGTGAGGAGGAATGTTCGAGGCCTACTGACACCGAGCACCAATAGGAATTTACAAGGTGGAGATCACCATTTCTGTGCTGTGTGATTCATCTGATTCTTCTCACTTTTTTGCTGTGCACCATTTTTTGATCTAATTAGGTGTCAGGTGCTAGAAGTTTGGCTGACCAGGCCTCTTTCTTTTATTTTTCTTTTCAGTTTTTGCTGGTGAGGAAAACCGAAAGCCTATGGTTATTGATCTACTTAGGTGTGATTTGGACGTGCTAAAAGTTTAGCTGACCAGGCATTTTTTACTTGAAGTTTTTGAAGTTGGTTGACTAACCTTTTGAACCAGCACATATGTTTTGTTGTTGGCTAGTCAACTCAAATAACCCTCTTCCTTCCCAAGGCGATTAGAGTAAAGTCTCCCTCCTCGCGATCTCCGCATGTGAGCACGTGGATCCGCATCCTCTCTGCCTGTTGCTCCGGCAGCCGGTGGTGGGGAGTGAAATCCTGGTGCCTGTCGCTCCGTCACCCAGCGATGGGGAGTGAAATCCTGGTGCCTCGGCTCCAGCTAGTAGGTAGGTTAGGGTTTTAGTCCTCGCAGAGGCGACGCTTGAGCGGATGGCTACACTCTACCTTCGAGTCGGTCTTCTGGTCTTTGATCCTCCTCAAGTTTGTCCGTCGGGACAGATTAGATTAGATGAAGTTCCGACATAAATTCCTGCCGTCTCCTCGGAGCGGCGAGGTTAGGGTTTCTCAACTTGCGTACGTGACAATGAGATTTGGTGTCAGGTTCACGTTCATTGCATTGATTAAGGGGGTTCAACTTCAACGAATGCGGCCCGGGGCGTTTGTTCTTAGGGGCACGTGCACGAAGATTTCCAGACTGTCATGAACAAGGTCAAACTGTTTTAGAGAACTTAATATAATTTCCATATGTTTAAGGTGCTTTGTACTTCTGTGAATCTTTATAACAAATATGTCTTTGTTTAAAAAAAGTAAAGTCAAATAAAAAATTAGCAGGAAAATAAATAAATCCTAAAACGTAAAAGAAGAGCGGAAAGATGAAACTAATGGTGGCAATTGAACATAGTGAGTTTACCAACAAAGTGTAATGCAACCAATAGTGACAACTGAACATACTGAATTTTTTTCAACACACATGCTCACATACGCTCAACCCTACAGAGTGCTAAATATAGGACTTGAACCCGGTGGGTTGACTATTAAAGAAACCTAATCATCTTACACACTTCCTCTATTTTTATATACAAAACCACAAACTCATATTACAGATATCAAGGTAAAATTTAGTGTCTTGCTTTGTAAACCAACTTTTCTTTTCTTTTCTGAGATCATTAATACGCTGCATGCATGCAGAGAAGGGATTGAAAGCTGAGTGGAGTGTTATTATGACTGCATGCATGCAAGTATTAAGCAGGTTATTAATGCAAGGAAATATCATTAACTTTTGTCTCATTTACTGTTGATAGCCTTGTATAGATGCAAATTGTATTTTTTATAGTGGCCTTGTATAAGTAAATGAAGGGAGTACTGACTTTTACTGCCAAATCTCTACTCCTAAAGGGGAGTTGGTAGTCTCGCCTCGCTTCCACCGATTCATCGGCAAACCCTACATTACGTCCGCGGGTATCTTATAGGCGGCCTTTCGCCCATTTGATGGGTGCATTAATTCAATCAAATCGGTACTTTCCCAAAAATAACATCACACATTAACTCATTCAAATCAAATCTTAAGAAATCTCAATTAAATTCAAACTTTCCTTGTCTCCACTACTTATACCGAAATCAAATCAAATCTTACCAAAACATCCACTATAATCAAAGTTGATTCCCCAAAACAACATCACACATTAACTCATTCAAATCAAATCTTAAGAAATCCCAACTAAATCCAAACTTTCCTTGCCTTCCATTTATACCAAATAAAATCAAATCTTACCAAAATATCCACTATAATCAAAGTTGGTCGGCCCATTTGACGCGGGCACGCCTTTCTTTTTCTATGTTTCATTTTTTGATTTATTTTTTATGGTTTCATTTTTCTATAACCAATAGGTTGGTTTTTAATTGGCATACTACCAAAATCAACACAGACCTGTACATCATGGTGAGTTTGTGTTGGGGATCGTAGTAGAATTTTAAAATTTCCTACGCATCACCAAGATCCATCTATGGAGTATACTAGCAACGAGGGGAAAGGAGTGCATCTACATACCCTTGTAGATCGCGAGCGGAAGCGTTCCAATGAACGGGGTTGATGGAGTCATACTCGCCGTGATCCAAATCACCGATGACCGAGTGCCGAACGGACGGCACCTCCGCGTTCAACACACGTACGGAGCAGCGACGTCTCCTCCTTCTTGATCCAACAAGGGGGAAGGAGAGGTTGATGGAGATCCAGCAGCACGACGGCGTGGTGGTGGAAGTAGCGGGGATCTCGGCAGGGCTTCGCCAAGCTTCTGCGAGAGGGAGAGGTGTTGCAGGGGGAGAGGGAGGCGCCAGGGGCTGTGTTGTTGCTGCCCTCCCTCCCCCCCACTATATATAGGGACCTCTGGGGGGGCGCCGGCCCTGGGAGATCAGATCTCCAAGGGGGGGCGGCGGCCAAGGGGGAAGGGGGGTGGCTTCCCCCCCAAGCCAAGTGGGGCGCCCCCCACCCCCAGGCTTTCCAACCCTAGGCGCAGGGGGAGGCCCATGGGGGGGCGCCCCAGCCCACTAAGGGCTGGTTCCCTTCCCACTTCAGCCCATGGGGCCCTCCGGGATAGGTGGCCCCACCCGGTGGACCCCCGGGACCCTTCCGGTGGTCCCAGTACAATACCGATAACCCCCAAAACTTTCCCGGTGGCCGAAACTGGACTTCCCATATATAATTCTTCATCTCCGGACCATTCCGGCACTCCTCGTGACGTCCGGGATCTCATCCGGGACTCCGAACAACTTTCGGGTTTCCGCATACTAATATCTCTACAACCCTAGCGTCACCGAACCTTAAGTGTGTAGACCCTACGGGTTCGGGAGACATGCAGACATGACTGAGACGCCTCTCCGGTCAATAACCAACAGCGGGATCTGGATACCCATGTTGGCTCCTACATGTTCCACGATGATCTCATCGGATGAACCATGATGCCGAGGATTCAATCAATCCCGTATACAATTCCCTTTGTCAATCGGTATGTTACTTGCCCGAGATTCGATCGTCGGTATCCCAATACCTTGTTCAATCTCGTTACCGGCAAGTCTCTTTACTCGTACCGTAATGCATGATCCCGTGGCTAACTCCTTAGTCACATTGAGCTCATTATGATGATGCATTACCGAGTGGGCCCAGAGATACCTCTCCATCATACGGAGTGACAAATCCCAGTCTCGATCCGTGCCAACTCAACAGACACTTTCGGAGATACCCGTAGTGTACCTTTATAGTCACCCAGTTACGTTGTGACGTTTGGCACACCCAAAGCACTCCTACGTTATCCGGGAGTTGCACGATCTCATGGTCTAAGGAAAAGATACTTGACATTGGAAAAGCTCTAGCAAACGAACTACACGATCTTTGAGCTATGCTTAGGATTGGGTCTTGTCCATCACATCATTCTCCTAATGATGTGGATCCCGTTATCAATGACATCCAATGTCCATAGTCAGGAAACCATGACTATCTGTTGATCAACGAGCTAGTCAACTAGAGGCTTACTAGGGACACGTTGTGGTCTATGTATTCACACATGTATTACGATTTACGGATAACACAATTATAGCATGAACAATAGACAATTATCATGAACAAGGAAATATAATAATAACCATTTATTATTGCCTCTAGGGCATATTTCCAACAGTCTCCCACTTGCACTAGAGTCAATAATCTAGTTACATTGTGATGAATCGAACACCCATAGCGTTCTGGTGTTGATCAGGTTTTGCTCTAGGGAGAGGTTTAGTCAACGGATCTGCTACATTCAGATCCGTATGTACTTTACAAATATCTATGTCTCCATTCTGAACACTTTCATGAATGGAGTTGAAGCGACGCTTGATATGCCTGGTCTTCCTATGAAACCTGGGCTCCTTGGCAAGGGCAATAGCTCCAGTGTTGTCACAGAAGAGAGTCATCGGGCCCGACGCATTGGGAATCACCCCTAGGTCGGTAATGAACTCCTTCATCCAGATTGCTTCTTGCGCTGCCTCTGAGGCTGCCATGTACTCCGCTTCACATGTAGATCCCGCCACGACGCTTTGCTTGCAACTGCACCAGCTTACTGCCCCTCCATTCAAAATATACACGTATCCGGTTTGTGACTTCGAGTCATCCAGATCTGTGTCGAAGCTAGCATCGACGTAACCCTTTACGATGAGCTCTTCGTCACCTCCATAAACGAGAAACATATCCTTAGTCCTCTTCAGGTACTTCAGGATATTCTTGACCGCTGTCCAGTGTTCCATGCCGGGATTACTTTGGTACCTTCCTACCAAACTTACGGCAAGGTTTACATCAGGTCTGGTACACAGCATGGCATACATAATAGACCCTATGGCCGAGGCATAGGGGATGACACTCATCTTTTCTCTATCTTCTGCCGTGGTCGGGCATTGAGCCGTGCTCAATTGCACACCTTGCAATACAGGCAAGAACCCCTTCTTGGACTGATCCATATTGAACTTCTTCAATATCTTGTCAAGGTACGTACTCTGTGAAAGACCAATGAGGCGTCTTGATCTATCTCTATAAATCTTGATGCCTAATATATAAGCAGCTTCTCCAAGGTCCTTCATTGAAAAACACTTATTCAAATAGGCCTTTATACTTTCCAAGAATTCTATATTATTTCCCATCAATAGTATGTCATCCACATACAATAAGAGAAATGCTACAGAGCTCCCACTCACTTTCTTGTAAACACAGGCTTCTCCATAAGTCTGTGTAAACCCAAACGCTTTGATCATCTCATCAAAGCGAATGTTCCAACTCCGAGATGCTTGCACCAGCCCATAGATTGAGCGCTGGAGCTTGCATACTTTGTCAGCATTCTTAGGATCGACAAAACCTTCCGGCTGCATCATATACAATTCTTCCTTAAGAAAGCCGTCAAGGAATGCCGTTTTGACGTCCATTTGCCATGTCTCATAATCATAGAATGCGGCAATTGCTAACATGATTCGGACGGACTTCAGCTTCGCTACGGGTGAGAAAGTCTCATCGTAGTCAACCCCTTGAACTTGTCGATAACCCTTAGCGACAAGTTGAGCCTTATAGATGGTCACATTACCATCCGCGTCTGTCTTCTTCTTAAAGATCCATTTATTTTCTATGGCTCGCCGATCATCGGGCAAGTCAGTCAAAGTCCATACTTCGTTTTCATACATGGATCCTATCTCGGATTTCATGGCTTCTAGCCATTTGTCGGAATCCGGGCCCGCCATCGCTTCTTCATAGTTCGAAGGTTCACCGTTGTCTAACAACATGATTTCCATGACAGGGTTGCCGTACCACTCTGGTGCGGAACGTGTCCTTGTGGACCTACGAAGTTCAGCAGTAACTTGATCCGAAGCTTCATGATCATCATCATTAACTTCCTCCCCAGTCGGTGTAGGCACCACAGGAACATCTTCCCGCGCTGCGCTACTTTCCGGTTCGGAAGGGGTGACTATCACCTCATCAAGTTCCACTTTCCTCCCACTCAATTCTTTCGAGAGAAACTCTTTCTCCAGAAAGGACCCATTCTTGGCAACAAAGATCTTGCCTTCGGATCTGAGGTAGAAGGTATACCCAATAGTTTCCTTGGGGTATCCTATGAAGACGCATTTTTCCGACTTGGGTTCAAGCTTTTCAGGTTGAAGTTTCTTGACATAAGCATCGCATCCCCAAACTTTTAGAAACGACAGCTTAGGTTTCTGCCCAAACCATAATTCATACGGTGTCGTCACAACGGATTTCGACGGAGCCCTATTTAAAGTGAATGCGGCAGTCTCTAAAGCATAGCCCCAAAATGAGAGCGGTAGATCGGTAAGAGACATCATAGATCGCACCATATCCAATAGAGTGCGATTACGATGTTCGGACACACCGTTTCGCTGAGGTGTTCCAGGCGGCGTGAGTTGTGAAACGATTCCATATTTCCTTAAGTGCGTACCAAATTCGTGACTTAAATATTATCCACCACGATCTGATCGTAAGAATTTTATTTTCCTGTCACGTTGATTCTCAACCTCACTCTGAAATTCCTTGAACTTTTCAAAGGTTTCAGACTTGTGTTTCATTAGGTAGACATACCCATATCTACTTAAGTCATCAGTGAGAGTGAGAACATAACGATATCCTCCGCAAGCCTCAACACTCATTGGACCGCACACATCGGTATGTATGATTTCCAATAAGTTGGTTGCTCGCTCCATTGTTCCGGAGAACGGAGTCTTGGTCATCTTACCCATGAGGCATGGTTCGCACGTGTCAAATGATTCGTAATCAAGAGACTCCAAAAGTCCATCTGCATGGAGCTTCTTCATGCGCTTGACACCAATGTGACCAAGGCGGCAGTGCCACAAGTATGTGGGACTATCGTTATCAACTTTACATCTTTTGGTATTCACACTATGAATATGTGTAACATCACGTTCGAGATTCATCAAGAATAAACCATTGACCAGCGGGGCATGACCATAAAACATATCTCTCATATAAATAAAACAACCATTATTCTTGGATTTAAATGAGTAGCCATCTCGAATTAAACGAGATCCAGATACAATGTTCATGCTCAAAGCTGGCACTAAATAACAATTATTGAGGTTTAAAACTAATCCCGTAGGTAGATGCAGAGGTAGCGTGCCGACGGCGATCACATCGACCTTGGAACCATTCCCGACGCGCATCATCACCTCGTCCTTCGCCAGTCTCCGCTTATTCCGCAGTTCCTGTTTTGAGTTACAAATATGAGCAACCGCACCGGTATCAAATACCCAGGAGCTACTACGAGTACTGGTAAGGTACACATCAATTACATGTATATCACATATACCTTTGGTGTTGCCGGCCTTCTTGTCCGCTAAGTATTTGGGGCAGTTCCGCTTCCAGTGACCACTTCCCTTGCAATAAAAGCACTCAGTCTCAGGCTGTTGGGGAACGTAGCAGAAATTCAAAATTTTCTACGCATCACCAAGATCAATCTATGGAGTAATCTAGCAACGAGGGGAAGGGGAGTGCATCTACATACCATTGTAGATCGCGATGCGGAAGCGTTGCAAGAACGCGGATGAAGGAGTCGTACTCGTAGCGATTCAGATCGTGGTTGATTCCGATCTAAGCACCGAAGAACGGTGCCTCCGCGTTCAACACACGTGCAGCCCGGTGACGTCTCCCACGCCTTGATCCAGCAAGGAGAGAGGGAGAGGTTGGGGAAGACTCCGTCCAGCAGCAGCACGACGGCGTGGTGGTGATGGAGGAGCGTGGCAATCCTGCAGGGCTTCGCCAAGCACCGCGGGAGAGGAGGAGGGAGAGAGGTAGGGCTGCCCCAAGAGAGAGAGGTTCTCGTGTGTATGGCAGCCCCAAAACCTCAAGTATATATAGGGGAGGGGGAGGGGCTGCGCCCCCATCTAGGGTTCCCCCCCAAGGGGTGCGGCCAGCCCTAGATGGGACTTGGGGGGGCGGCCAAGGGGGGAAGAAAGGGGGGCGCCCCACTAGATGGGCCTTAGGCCCATCTGAGCCTAGGGTTTCCCCCTTCCCCCCCTTCCAGCGCCCTGGGCCTCTTGTGGGAGGCGCACCAGCCCACCTAGGGGCTGGTCCCTTCCCACACTTGGCCCACGCAGCCCTCTGGGGCTGGTGGCCCCACCTGGTGGACCCCCGGGACCCTCCCGGTGGTCCCGGTACATTACCGATAGCACCCGAAACTTTTCCGGTGACCAAAACATGACTTCCCATATATAAATCTTTACCTCCGGACCATTCCGGAACTCCTCGTGATGTCCGGTATCTCATCCGGGACTCCGAACAACATTCGGTAACCACGTATATCTATTCCCTATAACCCTAGCGTCATCGAACCTTAAGTGTGTAGACCCTGCGGGTTCGGGAACCATGCAGACATGACTGAGACGTTCTCCGGTCAATAACCAACAGCGGGATCTGGATACCCATGTTGGCTCCCACATGTTCCACGATGATCTCATCGGATGAACCACGATGTCGGGGATTCAATCAATCCCGTATACAATTCCCTTTGTCAATCGGTATGTTACTTGCCCGAGATTCGATCGTCGGTATCCCGATACCTTGTTCAATCTCGTTACCGGCAAGTCTCTTTACTCATTCCGTAACACATCATCCCGTGATCAACTCCTTGGTCACATTGTGCACATTATGATGATGTCCTACCGAGTGGGCCCAGAGATACCTCTCCGTTTACACGGAGTGACAAATCCCAGTCTCGATTCGTGCCAACCCAACAGACACTTCCGGAGATACCTGTAGTGCACCTTTATAGCCACGCAGTTACGTTGTGACGTTTGGTACACCCAAAGCATTCCTACGGTATCCGGGAGTTGCACAATCTCATGGTCTAAGGAAATGATACTTGACATTAGAAAAGCTCTTAGCAAACGAACTACACGATCTTGTGCTAGGCTTAGGATTGGGTCTTGTCCATCACATCATTCTCCTAATGATGTGATCCCGTTATCAACGACATCCAATGTCCATGGCCAGGAAACCGTAACCATCTATTGATCAACGAGCTAGTCAACTAGAGGCTTACTAGGGACATGGTGTTGTCTATGTATCCACACATGTATCTGAGTTTCCTATCAATACAATTCTAGCATGGATAATAAACGATTATCACGAACAAGGAAATATAATAATAACCAATTTATTATTGCCTCTAGGGCATATTTCCAACAGCCTCCCACTTGCACTAGAGTCAATAATCTAGTTCACATCACCATGTGATTAACACTCACAAGTCACATCACCATGTGACCAACATCTAAAGAGTTTACTAGAGTCAACAATCTAGTTCACATCACTATGTGATTAACACTCAATGAGTTCTGGTTTGATCATGTTATGCTTGTGAGAGAGGTTATTAGTCAACGGGTCTGAACCTTTCAGATCCGTGTGTGCTTTACGAATATCTATGTCATCTTGTGGATGCTACCACGCGCTACTTGGAGCCATTTCAAATAACTGCTCTACTATACGAATCCGGTTTACTACTCAGAGTCATCCGGATTAGTGTCAAAGTTCGCATCGACGTAACCCTTTACGACGAACTCCTTTTCACCTCCATAATCGAGAAAATTCCTTAGTCCACTACATACTAAGGATAAGTTCGACCGCTGTCATGTGATCCATTCCCGGCTCACTATTGTACCCCTTGACCAACTCATGGCAAGGCACACTTCATGTGCGGTACACAACATAGCATACTGTAGAGCCTACGTCTAAAGCATAGGGGACGACCTTCGTCCTTTCTCTCTCTTCTGCTGTGGTCAGGTCTTGAGTCTTACTCAATACTCACACCTTGTAACACAGCCAAGAACTCCTTCTTTGCTGATCTATTTTGAACTCTTTCAAAATCTTGTCAAGGTGTGCGTTCTTTGAAAGTATCATCAGGCGTCTTGATCTATCTCTATAGATCTTGATGCCCAATATGTAAGTAGCTTTATCCAGGTCTTCCTTTGAAAAACTCCTTTCAAACAACCCTTTATGCTTTCCAGAAATTTTACATCATTTCGGATCAACAATATGTCATTCACATATACTTATCAGAAATGTTGTAGCGCTCCCACTCACTTTATTGTAAATACAAGTTTCTAACAAACTTTGTATAAACCCAAAAACTTTGATCACTCCATCAAAGCGTATATTCTGACTCCGAGATGCTTGCTCTAATCCATGGAAGGATCGCTGGAGCTAGCATACCTTTTAGCATCCTTAGGATCGACAAAACCTTTCTGATTGTATCACATACAACCTTTCCTTACGAAAACTGGTAAGGAAACTTGTTTTGACATCCATCTGCCAGATTTCATAAATGCAGCTAATGCTAACATGATTCCGACGGACTTAAGCATCGCTACGGATGAGAAAATATCATCGTAGTCAACTCCTTGAACTTGTGAAAACACTCTTTGCCACAAGTCGAGCTTCATAGACGGTAACCTTACCGTCCACGTCCGTCTTCTTCTTAAAGATCCATTTATCTCAATGGCTTGCCAATCATCGGGCAAGTTCACCAAAGTCCATGATTTGTTCTGACACATGGATCCTATCTCGGATTTCATGGCTTCTAACCATTTGTCGAAATATGGGCCCACCATCGCTTCTCCATAGCTCGTAGCTTCAGTATTGTCTAACAACATGATATCTAAGACAGGATTACCGTACCACTTAGGAGTAGTACATATCCTTGTCGACCTACGAGGTTTGGTAGTGACTTGATCCGAAGTTTCATGATCACTATCATAAGCTTCCACTTCAATTGGTGTAGGTGCCACAGGAACAACTTCCTATGCCTTGCTTCACACTAGTTGAAGTTATGGTTCAATAACCTCATCAAGTCTCCACCATCCTCCCACTCAATTCTTTCGAGAGAAACTTTTCCTCGAGAAAGGACCCGTTTCTAGAAGCAATTACTTTTGCTTCCTGATCTGAAATAGGAGGTATACCCAACTGTTTTGGGTATTCTATGAAGATGCATTTATCCGCTTTGGGTTCGAGCTTATCAGCCTGAAACTTTTTCACATAAGCATTGCAGCCCCAAACTTTTAAGAAACGACAACTTAGGTTTCTCTAAACGGTGTCGTCTCAACGGAATTGCGTGATGCCCCTTTTAAAGTGAATGCGGTTGTCTCTAATGCCTAACCCATAAACGATAGTGGTAATTCGATAAGAGACATCATGGTATGCACCATATCCAATAGGGTGCAGTTATGATGTTCGGACACACCATCGCACTGTGGTGTTCCAGGCGGTATTAATTATGAAACACTTTCCACAATGTCTTAATTGTGTGCCAAACTCGTAACTCAGATATCTCTATGATCATATCATAGACATTTTACCCTCTTGTCACGTCGATCTTCAACTTCACTCTGAAATTACTTGAACCTTTCAATAATTCAGACTTGTGTTTCATCAAGTAAATATTCTCAGCATCTACTCAAATCATCTGTGAAGTAAGAACATATCGATATCCACTGCGTGCCTCAGCACTCATTGGACTGCACACATCAAATGTATTACTTCCAACAAGTTGCTCTCTTGTTCCATCTTACTGAAAACGAGGCCTTTCAGTCATCTTGCCCATGTGGTATGATTTGCATGTCTCAAGTGATTCAAAATCAAGTGAGTCCAAACGATCCATCTGCATGGAGTTTCTTCATGCATATATACCAATAGACATGGTTCGCATGTCTCAATCTTTTCAAAAACTAGTGAGTCCAAAGATCCATCTACATGGAGCTTCTTCATGCGTTCTATACCAATATGACTCAAATGGCAGTGCCACAAGTATGTGGTACTGTCGTTACTATTTTATATCTTTTGGCACGAACATGTGTATCACTGCGATCGAGATTCATTTTAGGTGCAAGACCATTGAAGGTATTATTCAAATAAACAGAGTAACCATTATTCTCCTTAAATGAATAACCGTATTGTGATAAACATAATCCAATCATGCTCAACGCAAACACCAAATCTCGATGGTAGAGGGAGCATGCGATGCTTGATCACATCAACCTTGAAAACACTTTCAACACACATCGTCATCTCACCTTTAGCTAGTCTCCATTTATTCCGCAGCTTTTATTTCGTGTTACTAAAACTTAGCAACCGAACCGGTATCTAATACCCTGGTGCTGCTAGGAGTACTAGTAAAGTACACATTCATATAATGTATATCCAATATACTTCTGTCGACCTTGCCTGCCTTCTCATCTACCAAGTATCTAGGGTAGTACTGCTTCAGTGACCGTTCCCCTCATTACAGAAGCACTTAGTCTCGGGTTTGGGTTCAACCTTGGGATTCTTCACTAGAGCAGCAAATGATTTGCTGTTTCATGAAGTATCCCTTTTTCCCTTGCCCTTCTAGAAACTAGTGGTTTTACTAACCATCAACAATTGATGCTCCTTCTTGATTTCTACTTTCGCGGTGTCAAACATCGCGAGTTGCTCAAGGATCATCATCTATCCTTGATATGTTATAGTTCATCACGAAGCTCTAATAGCTTGGTGGCAGTGACTATGGAGAACCATCACTATCTCATCTGGAAGGTTAACTCCCACTCGATTCAAGCGATTGTGGCACTCAGACAATCTGAGCACATGCTCAACGATTGAGCTTTTCTCCCTTAGTCTGCAGGCTTAAGAAACTTGTCAGAGGTCTCATACCTCTTGACGTGGGCACTAGTCTGAAATCCCAATTTCAGTCTTCGGAACATCTCATATGTTCTGCGACGTTTCAAAAACGTCTTTGGTGCCACAATTCTAAACCGTTAGCATTACGCACTGAACTATCACGTAGTCATCAAAACGTGTATGTCAGATGTTTCGCAACATCTACAGACGACGCTGAGGTTCAGCACACCGAGCGGTGCATTAAGGACATAAGCCTTCTGTGCAGCAATGAGGACAATCCTCAGTTTACGGACCCAGTCCGCATAATTGCTACTACCAACTTTCAACTAAATTTTCTCTAGGAACATATCTTAAACAGTAGAACAAAAGCGTATGACATAATTTGCGAAGACCTTTTGACTATGTTCATGATAATGAAGTTCATCTGATTATTGAACTCCCACTCAGATAGACATCCCTCTAGTCATCTAAGTGATACATGATCCGAGTCAAACTAGGCCGTGTCCGATCATCACGTGAGACGGACTAGTCATCATCGGTGAACATCTCCATGTTGATCGCATCTACTATACGACTCATGTTCGACCTTTCGGTCTCTTGTGTTCCGAGGCCATGTCTGTACATGCTAGGCTCGTCAAGTCAACCTAAGTGTTTCGCATGTGTTCCGAGGCCATGTCTGTACATGCTAGGCTCGTCAACACCCGTTGTATTCGAACGTTAGAATCTATCACACCCGATCATCACGTGGTGCTTCGAAACAACGAACCTTCGCAACGGTGCACAGTTAGGGGGAACACGTCTCTTGAAATTTTAGTGAGGGATCATCTTATTTATGCTACCGTCGTTCTAAGCAAATAAGATGTAAACATGATAAACATCACATGCAAATCATAAAGTGACGTGATATGGCCAATATCATCCTGCGCCTTTGATCTCCATCTTCGAGGCGCGGCATGATCACCTTCGTCACCGGCATGACACCATGATCTCCATCATCATGATCTCCATCATTGTGTCTTCATGAAGTTGTCTCGCCAACTATTACTTCTACTACTATGGCTAACGGTTAGCAATAAAGTAAAGTAATTACATGGCGTTTTCATTGACACGCAGGTCATACAATAAATTAAGACAACTCCTATGGCTCCTGCCGGTTGTCATACTCATCGACATGCAAGTCGTGATTCCTATTACAAGAATATGATCAATCTCATACATCACATCCTTTTGGCCATATCACATCACATAGCATACCCTGCAAAAACAAGTTAGACGTCCTCTAATTGTTGTTGCATGTTTTACGTGGCTGCTATGGGTTTCTAGCAAGAACGTTTCTTACCTACGCAAAAGCCACAACGTGATATGCCAATTTCTATTTACCCTTCATAAGGACCCTTTTCATCGAATCCGATCCGACTAAAGTGGGAGAGACAGACACCCGCTAGCCAACTTATGCAACTAGTGCATGTCAGTCGGTGGAACCTGTCTCACGTAAGAGTACGTGTAAGGTCGGTCCGGGCCGCTTCATCCCACGATGCCGCCGAATCAAGATAAGACTAGTAACGGCAAGTAAATTGACAACATCGACGCCCACAACTACTTTGTGTTCTACTCGTGCATAGAAACTACGCATATACCTAGCTCATGATGCCACCGTTGGGGAACGTAGCAGAAATTCAAAATTTTCTACGCATCACCAAGATCAATCTATGGAGTAATCTAGCAACGAGGGGAAGGGGAGTGCATCTACATACCATTGTAGATCGCGATGCGGAAGCGTTGCAAGAACGCGGATGAAGGAGTCGTACTCGTAGCGATTCAGATCGCGGTTGATTCCGATCTAAGCACCGAAGAACGGTGCCTCCGTGTTCAACACACGTGCAGCCCGGTGACGTCTCCCACGCCTTGATCCAGCAAGGAGAGAGGGAGAGGTTGGGGAAGACTCCGTCCAGCAGCAGCACGACGGCATGGTGGTGATGGAGGAGCGTGGCAATCCTGCAGGGCTTCGCCAAGCACCGCGGGAGAGGAGGAGGGAGAGAGGTAGGGCTGCCCCAAGAGAGAGAGGTTCTCGTGTGTATGGCAGCCCCAAAACCTCAAGTATATATAGGGGAGGGGGAGGGTCTGCGCCCCCATCTAGGGTCCCCCCCCCCCAAGGGGTGCGGCCAGCCCTAGATGGGACTTGGGGGGGCGGCCAAGGGGGGAAGAGAGGGGGGGGGGGCGCCCCACTAGATGGGCCTTAGGCCCATCTGAGCCTAGGGTTTCCCCCTTCCCCCCTTCCCGCGCCCTGGGCCTCTTGTGGGAGGCGCACCAGCCCATCTAGGGGCTGGTCCCTTCCCACACTTGGCCCACGCAGCCCTCTGGGGCTGGTGGCCCCACCTGGTGGACCCCCGGGACCCTCCCGGTGGTCCCGGTACATTACCGATAGCACCCGAAACTTTTCCGGTGACCAAAACAGGACTTCCCATATATAAATCTTTACCTCCGGACCATTCCGGAACTCCTCGTGACGTCCGGGATCTCATCCGGGACTCCGAACAACATTCGGTAACCACGTATATCTATTCCCTATAACCCTAGCGTCATCGAACCTTAAGTGTGTAGACCCTACGTGTTTGGGAACCATGCAGACATGACTGAGACGTTCTCCGGTCAATAACCAACAGCGGGATCTGGATACCCATGTTGGCTCCCACATGTTCCACGATGATCTCATCGGATGAACCACAATGTCGGGGATTCAATCAATCCCGTATACAATTCCCTTTGTCAATCGGTATGTTACTTGCCCGAGATTCGATCGTTGGTATCCCGATACCTTGTTCAATCTCGTTACCGGCAAGTCTCTTTACTCGTTCCGTAACACATCATCCCGTGATCAACTCCTTGGTCACATTGTGCACATTATGATGATGTCGTACCGAGTGGGCCCAGAGATACCTCTCCGTTTACACGGAGTGACAAATCCCAGTCTCGATTCGTGCCAACCCAACAGACACTTTCGGAGATACCTGTAGTGCACCTTTATAGCCACGCAGTTACGTTGTGACGTTTGGTACACCCAAAGCATTCCTACGGTATCCGGGAGTTGCACAATCTCATGGTCTAAGGAAATGATACTTGACATTAGAAAAGCTCTTAGCAAACGAACTACACGATCTTGTGCTAGGCTTAGGATTGGGTCTTGTCCATCACATCATTCTCCTAATGATGTGATCCCGTTATCAACGACATCCAATGTCCATGGTCAGGAAACCGTAACCATCTATTGATCAACGAGCTAGTCAACTAGAGGCTTACTAGGGACATGGTGTTGTCTATGTATCCACACATGTATCTGAGTTTCCTATCAATACAATTCTAGCATGGATAATAAACGATTATCACGAACAAGGAAATATAATAATAACCAATTTATTATTGCCTCTAGGGCATATTTCCAAAACAGGCTTGGGTCCATTCCTTGACTTCTTCCCGGCAACTGGTTTACCGGGCGCGGCAACTCCCTTGCCGTCCTTCTTGAAGTTCTTCTTGCCCTTGCCTTTCTTGAACTTAGTGGTTTTATTCACCATCAACACTTGATGTTCCTTTCTGATCTGCACCTCTGCTGATTTTAGCATCGAATATACCTCAGGAATGGTCTTTTCCATCCCCTGCATATTGAAGTTCATCACAAAGCTCTTGTAGCTTGGTGGAAGCGACTGAAGGATTCTGTCAATGACCGCGTCATCCGGGAGATTGACTCCCAGCTGAGACAAGCGGTTATGTAACCCAGACATTCTGAGTATGTGCTCACTAACAGAACTATTTTCCTCCATTTTACAGCTGAAGAACTTGTCGGAGACTTCATATCTCTCGACCCGGGCACGAGCTTGGAAAACCATTTTCAGCTCTTCGAACATCTCATATGCTCCATGTTTCTCAAAACGCTTTTGGAGACCCGGTTCTAAGCTGTAAAACATGCCGCACTGAACGAGGGAGTAATCATCAGCACGTGATTGCCAAGAGTTCATAACGTCTTGGTTCTCTGGGATTGGTGCTTCACCTAGCGGTGCTTCTAGGACATAATCTTTCTTGGCAGCTATGAGGATGATCCTCAGGTTCCGGACCCAGTGCGTATAGTTGCTGCCATCATCTTTCAGCTTGGTTTTCTCTAGGAATGCATTGAAGTTGAGGACAACGTGGGCCATTTGATCTACAAGACATATTGTAAAGATTTTAGACTAAGTTCATGATAATTAAGTTCATCTAATCAAATTACTCAATGAACTCCCACTCAGATAGACATCCCTCTAGTCATCTAAGTGAAACATGATCCGAGTTAACTAGGCCGTGTCCGATCATCACGTGAGACGAACTAGTCAAGATCGGTGAACATCTCCATGTTGATCGTATCTTCTATACGACTCATGCTCGACCTTTCGGTCCTCCGTGTTCCGAGGCCGTGTCTGTACATGCTAGGCTCGTCAAGTCAACCTAAGTGTATTGCGTGTGTTCCGAGGCCATGTCTGTACATGCTAGGCTCGTCAACATCCGTTGTATGCGAACGTTAGAATCTATCACACCCGATCATCACGTGGTGCTTCGAAACAACGAACCTTCGCAACGGTGCACAGTTAGGGGGAACACTTTCTTGAAATTATTATAAGGGATCATCTTACTTACTACCGTCGTTCTAAGCAAATAAGATGCAAAACATGATAAACATCACATGCAATCAAATAGTGACATGATATGGCCAATATCAGTTTGCTCCTTTGATCTCCATCTTCGGGCCACCATGATCATCTTCGTCACCGGCACGACACCATGATCTCCATCATTGTGTCTTCATGAAGTTGTCACGCCAACGATTACTTCTACTTCTATGGCTAACACGTTTAGCAACAAAGTAAAGTAATTTACATGGCGTTATTCAATGACACGCAGGTCATACAAAAAATAAAGACAACTCCTATGGCTCCTGCCGGTTGTCATACTCATCGACATGCAAGTCGTGATTCCTATTACAAGAATATGATCAATCTCATACATCACATATATCATTCATCACATCTTCTGGCCATACCACATCACATAGCACATGCTGCAAAAACAAGTTAGACGTCCTCTAATTGTTGTTGCAAGTTTTTACGTGGCTTGTAAAGGTTTCTAGCAAGAACGTTTCTTACCTACGTAAAACCACAACGTGATATGCCAATTTCTATTTACCCTTCATAAGGACCCTTTTCATCGAATCCGTTCCGACTAAAGTGGGAGAGACAGACACCCGCTAGCCACCTTATGCAACTAGTGCATGTCAGTCGGTGGAACCTGTCTCACGTAAGCGTACATGTAAGGTCGGTCCGGGCCGCTTCATCCCACAATACCGCCGAAACAAGATAAGACTAGTAGCGGCAAGAAGAATTGGCAACATCTACGCCCACAACTGCTTTGTGTTCTACTCGTGCATAGTAACTACGCATAGGCCTGGCTCATGATGCCACTGTTGGGGATCATAGTAGAATTTTAAAATTTCCTACGCATCACCAAGATCCATCTATGGAGTATACTAGCAACGAGGGGAAAGGAGTGCATCTACATACCCTTGTAGATCGCGAGCGGAAGCGTTCCAATGAACGGGGTTGATGGAGTCGTACTCGCCGTGATCCAAATCACCGATGACCGAGTGCCGAACGGACGGTACCTCCGCGTTCAACACACGTACGGAGCAGCGACGTATCCTCCTTCTTGATCCAGCAAGGGGGAAGGAGAGGTTGATGGAGATCCAGCAGCACGACGGCGTGGTGGTGGAAGTAGCGGGGATCTCGGCAGGGCTTCGCCAAGCTTCTGCGAGAGGGAGAGGTGTTGCAGGGGGAGAGGGAGGCGCCAGGGGCTGTGTTGTTGCTGCCCTCCCTCCCCCCCCCACTATATATAGGGACCCCTGGGGGGGCGCCGGCCCTGGGAGATCAGATCTCCAGGGGGGCGGCGGCCAAGGGGGAAGGGGGGTGGCTTCCCCCCCAAGCCAAGTGGGGCGCCCCCACCCCCAGGGTTTCCAACCCTAGGCGCAGGGGGAGGCCCATTGGGGGGCGCCCCAGCCCACTAAGGGATGGTTCCCTTCCCACTTCAGCCCATGGGGCCCTCCGGGATAGGTGGCCCCACCCGGTGGACCCCCGGGACCCTTCCGGTGGTCCCGGTACAATACCGATAACCCCCGAAACTTTCCCGGTGGCCGAAACTGGACTTCCCATATATAATTCTTCACCGCCGGACCATTCCGGAACTCCTCGTGACGTCCGAGATCTCATCCGGGACTCCGAACAACTTTCGGGTTTCCGCATACTAATATCTCTACAACCCTAGCGTCACCGAACCTTAAGTGTGTAGACCCTACGGGTTCGGGAGACATGCAGACATGACTGAGACGTCTCTCCGGTCAATAACCAACAGCGGGATCTGGATACCCATGTTGGCTCCTACATGTTCCACGATGATCTCATCGGATGAACCACGATGTCGAGGATTCAATCAATCCCGTATACAATTCCCTTTGTCAATCGGTATGTTACTTGCCCGAGATTCGATCGTCGGTATCCCAATACCTTGTTCAATCTCGTTACCGGCAAGTCTCTTTACTCGTACCGTAATGCATGATCCCGTGGCTAACTCCTTAGTCACATTGAGCTCATTATTATGATGCATTACCGAGTGGGCCCAGAGATACCTCTCCATCATACGGAGTGACAAATCCCAGTCTCGATCCGTGCCAACTCAACAGACACTTTCGGAGATACCCGTAGTGTACCTTTATAGTCACCCAGTTACGTTGTGACGTTTGGCACACCCAAAGCACTCCTACGTTATCCGGGAGTTGCACGATCTCATGGTCTAAGGAAAAGATACTTGACATTGGAAAAGCTCTAGCAAACGAACTACACGATCTTTGAACTATGCTTAGGATTGGGTCTTGTCCATCACATCATTCTCCTAATGATGTGATCCCGTTATCAATGACATCCAATGTCCATAGTCAGGAAACCATGACTATCTGTTGATCAACGAGCTAGTCAACTAGAGGCTTACTAGGGACACGTTGTGGTCTATGTATTCACACATGTATTACGATTTCCGGATAACACAATTATAGCATGAACAATAGACAATTATCATGAACAAAGAAATATAATAATAACCATTTATTATTTCCTCTAGGGCATATTTCCAACAGTCTCCCACTTGCACTAGAGTCAATAATCTAGTTACATTGTGATGAATCGAACACCCATAGCATTCTGGTGTTGATCATGTTTTGCTCTAGGGAGAGGTTTAGTCAACGGATCTGCTACATTCAGATCCGTATGTACTTTACAAATATCTATGTCTTCATTCTGAACACTTTCACGAATGGAGTTGAAGCGACGCTTGATATGCCTGGTCTTCCTGTGAAACCTGGGCTCCTTGGCAAGGGCAATAGCTCCAGTGTTGTCACAAAAGAGAGTCATCGGGCCCGACGCATTGGGAATCACCCCTAGGTCGGTAATGAATTCCTTCATCCAGATTGCTTCTTGCGCTGCCTCTGAGGTTGCCATGTACTCCGCTTCACATGTAGATCCCGCCACGACGCTTTGCTTGCAACTGCACCAGCTTACTGCTCCTCCATTCAAAATATACACGTATCCGGTTTGTGACTTCGAGTCATCCAGATCTGTGTCGAAGCTAGCATCGACGTAACACTTTACGACGAGCTCTTCGTCACCTCCATAAACGAGAAACATATCCTTAGTCCTCTTCAGGTACTTCAGGATATTCTTGACCGCTGTCCAGTGTTCCATGCCGGGATTACTTTGGTACCTTCCTACCAAACTTACGGCAAGGTTTACATCAGGTCTGGTACACAGCATGGCATACATAATAGACCCTATGGCCGAGGCATAGGGGATGACACTCATCTTTTCTCTATCTTCTGCCGTGGTCGGGCATTGAGCCGTGCTCAATTGCACACCTTGCAATACAGGCAAGAACCCCTTCTTGGACTGATCCATATTGAACTTCTTCAATATCTTGTCAAGGTACGTACTCTGTGAAAGACCAATGAGGCGTCTTGATCTATCTCTATAAATCTTGATGCCTAATATATAAGCAGCTTCTCCAAGGTCCTTCATTGAAAAACACTTATTCAAATAGGCCTTTATACTTTCCAAGAATTCTATATTATTTCCCATCAATAGTATGTCATCCACATACAATAAGAGAAATGCTACAGAGCTCCCACTCACTTTCTTGTAAACACAGGCTTCTCCATAAGTCTGTGTAAACCCAAACGCTTTGATCATCTCATCAAAGCGAATGTTCCAACTCCGAGATGCTTGCACCAGCCCATAGATTGAGCGCTGGAGCTTGCATACTTTGTCAGCATTCTTAGGATCGACAAAACCTTCCGGCTGCATCATATACAATTCTTCCTTATGAAAGTCGTTAAGGAATGCCGTTTTGACGTCCATTTGCCATATCTCATAATCATTGAATGCGGCAATTGCTAACATGATTCGGACGGACTTCAGCTTCGCTACGGGTGAGAAAGTCTCATCGTAGTCAACCCCTTGAACTTGTCGATAACCCTTAGCGACAAGTCGAGCCTTATAGATGGTCACATTACCATCCGCGTCTATCTTCTTCTTAAAGATCCATTTATTTTCTATGGCTCGCCGATCATCGGGCAAGTCAGTCAAAGTCCATACTTCGTTTTCATACATGGATCCTATCTCGGATTTCATGGCTTCTAGCCATTTGTCGGAATCCGGGCCCGCCATCGCTTCTTCATAGTTCGAAGGTTCACCGTTGTCTAACAACAGGATTTCCAGGACAGGGTTGCCGTACCACTCTGGTGCGGAACGTGTCCTTGTGGACCTACGAAGTTCAGCAGTAACTTGATCCGAAGCTTCATGATCATCATCATTAACTTCCTCCCCAGTCGGTGTAGGCACCACAGGAACATCTTCCCGCGCTGCGCTACTTTCCGGTTCGGAAGGGGTGACTATCACCTCATCAAGTTCCACTTTCCTCCCACTCAATTCTTTCGAGAGGAACTCTTTCTCCAGAAAGGACCCGTTCTTGGCAACGAAGATCTTGCCTTCGGATCTGAGGTAGAAGGTATACCCAATAGTTTCCTTGGGGTATCCTATGAAGACGCATTTTTCTGACTTGGGTTCGAGCTTTTCAGGTTGAAGTTTCTTGACATAAGCATCGCATCCCCAAACTTTTAGAAACGACAGCTTAGGTTTCTTCCCAAACCATAATTCATACGGTGTCATCACAACGGATTTCGACGGAGCCCTATTTAAAGTGAATGCAGCAGTCTCTAAAGCATAGCCCCAAAATGAGAGCGGTAGATCGGTAAGAGACATCATAGATCGCACCATATCCAATAGAGTGCGATTACGACGTTCGGACACACCGTTTCGCTGAGGTGTTCCAGGCGGCGTGAGTTGTGAAACGATTCCACATTTCCTTAAGTGCGTACCAAATTCGTGACTTAAATATTCTCCACCACGATCTGATCGTAAGAATTTTATTTTCCTGTCACGTTGATTCTCAACCTCACTCTGAAATTCCTTGAACTTTTCAAAGGTTTCAGACTTGTGTTTCATTAGGTAGACATACCCATATCTACTTAAGTCATCAGTGAGAGTGAGAACATAACGATATCCTCCGCGAGCCTCAACACTCATTGGACCGCACACATCGGTATGTATGATTTCAAATAAGTTGGTTGCTCGCTCCATTGTTCCGGAGAACGGAGTCTTGGTCATCTTACCCATGAGGCATGGTTCACACGTGTCAAATGATTCGTAATAAAGAGACTCCAAAAGTCCATCTGCATGGAGCTTCTTCATGCGCTTGACACCAATGTGACCAAGGCGGCAGTGCCACAAGTATGTGGGACTATCGTTATCAACTTTACATCTTTTGGTATTCACACTATGAATATGTGTAACATCACGTTCGAGATTCATCAAGAATAAACCATTGACCAGCGGGGCATGACCATAAAACATATCTCTCATATAAATAAAACAACCATTATTCTTGGATTTAAATGAGTAGCCATCTCGAATTAAACGAGATCCAGATACAATGTTCATGCTCAAAGCTGGCACTAAATAACAATTATTGAGGTTTAAAACTAATCCCGTAGGTAGATGCAGAGGTAGCGTGCCGACGGCGATCACATCGACCTTGGAACCATTCCCGACGCGCATCATCACCTCGTCCTTCGCCAGTCTCCGCTTATTCCGCAGTTCCTGTTTTGAGTTACAAATATGAGCAACCGCACCGGTATCAAATACCCAGGAGCTACTACGAGTACTGGTAAGGTACACATCAATTACATGTATATCACATATACCTTTGGTGTTGCCGGCCTTCTTGTCCGCTAAGTATTTGGGGCAGTTCCGCTTCCAGTGACCACTTCCCTTGCAATAAAAGCACTCAGTCTCAGGCTGTTGGGGAACGTAGCAGAAATTCAAAATTTTCTACGCATCACCAAGATCAATCTATGGAGTAATCTAGCAACGAGGGGAAGGGGAGTGCATCTATATACCATTGTAGATCGCGATGCGGAAGCGTTGCAAGAACGCGGATGAAGGAGTCGTACTCGTAGCGATTCAGATCGCGGTTGATTCCGATCTAAGCACCGAAGAACGGTGCCTCCGCGTTCAACACACGTGCAGCCCGGTGACGTCTCCCACGCCTTGATCCAGCAAGGAGAGAGGGAGAGGTTGGGGAAGACTCCGTCCAGCAGCAGCACGACGGCGTGGTGGTGATGGAGGAGCGTGGCAATCCTGCAGGGCTTCGCCAAGCACCGCGGGAGAGGAGGAGGGAGAGAGGTAGGGCTGCCCCAAGAGAGAGAGGTTCTCGTGTGTATGGCAGCCCCAAAACCTCAAGTATATATAGGGGAGGGGGAGGGGCTGCGCCCCCATCTAGGGTTCCCCCCCAAGGGGTGCGGCCAGCCCTAGATGGGACTTGGGGGGGCGGCCAAGGGGGGAAGAAAGGGGGGCGCCCCACTAGATGGGCCTTAGGCCCATCTGAGCCTAGGGTTTCCCCCTTCCCCCCCTTCCAGCGCCCTGGGCCTCTTGTGGGAGGCGCACCAGCCCACCTAGGGGCTGGTCCCTTCCCACACTTGGCCCACGCAGCCCTCTGGGGCTGGTGGCCCCACCTGGTGGACCCCCGGGACCCTCCCGGTGGTCCCGGTACATTACCGATAGCACCCGAAACTTTTCCGGTGACCAAAACATGACTTCCCATATATAAATCTTTACCTCCGGACCATTCCGGAACTCCTCGTGATGTCCGGTATCTCATCCGGGACTCCGAACAACATTCGGTAACCACGTATATCTATTCCCTATAACCCTAGCGTCATCGAACCTTAAGTGTGTAGACCCTGCGGGTTCGGGAACCATGCAGACATGACTGAGACGTTCTCCGGTCAATAACCAACAGCGGGATCTGGATACCCATGTTGGCTCCCACATGTTCCACGATGATCTCATCGGATGAACCACGATATCGGGGATTCAATCAATCCCGTATACAATTCCCTTTGTCAATCGGTATGTTACTTGCCCGAGATTCGATCGTCGGTATCCCGATACCTTGTTCAATCTCGTTACCGGCAAGTCTCTTTACTCATTCCGTAACACATCATCCCGTGATCAACTCCTTGGTCACATTGTGCACATTATGATGATGTCCTACCGAGTGGGCCCAGAGATACCTCTCCGTTTACACGGAGTGACAAATCCCAGTCTCGATTCGTGCCAACCCAACAGACACTTCCGGAGATACCTGTAGTGCACCTTTATAGCCACGCAGTTACGTTGTGACGTATGGTACACCCAAAGCATTCCTACGGTATCCGGGAGTTGCACAATCTCATGGTCTAAGGAAATGATACTTGACATTAGAAAAGCTCTTAGCAAACGAACTACACGATCTTGTGCTAGGCTTAGGATTGGGTCTTGTCCATCACATCATTCTCCTAATGATGTGATCCCGTTATCAACGACATCCAATGTCCATGGCCAGGAAACCGTAACCATCTATTGATCAACGAGCTAGTCAACTAGAGGCTTACTAGGGACATGGTGTTGTCTATGTATCCACACATGTATCTGAGTTTCCTATCAATACAATTCTAGCATGGATAATAAACGATTATCACGAACAAGGAAATATAATAATAACCAATTTATTATTGCCTCTAGGGCATATTTCCAACAGCCTCCCACTTGCACTAGAGTCAATAATCTAGTTCACATCACCATGTGATTAACACTCACAAGTCACATCACCATGTGACCAACATCTAAAGAGTTTACTAGAGTCAACAATCTAGTTCACATCACTATGTGATTAACACTCAATGAGTTCTGGTTTGATCATGTTATGCTTGTGAGAGAGGTTATTAGTCAACGGGTCTGAACCTTTCAGATCCGTGTGTGCTTTACGAATATCTATGTCATCTTGTGGATGCTACCACGCGCTACTTGGAGCCATTTCAAATAACTGCTCTACTATACGAATCCGGTTTACTACTCAGAGTCATCCGGATTAGTGTCAAAGTTCGCATCGACGTAACCCTTTACGACGAACTCCTTTTCACCTCCATAATCGAGAAAATTCCTTAGTCCACTACATACTAAGGATAAGTTCGACCGCTGTCATGTGATCCATTCCCGGCTCACTATTGTACCCCTTGACCAACTCATGGCAAGGCACACTTCATGTGCGGTACACAACATAGCATACTGTAGAGCCTACGTCTAAAGCATAGGGGACGACCTTCGTCCTTTCTCTCTCTTCTGCTGTGGTCAGGTCTTGAGTCTTACTCAATACTCACACCTTGTAACACAGCCAAGAACTCCTTCTTTGCTGATCTATTTTGAACTCTTTCAAAATCTTGTCAAGGTGTGCGTTCTTTGAAAGTATCATCAGGCGTCTTGATCTATCTCTATAGATCTTGATGCCCAATATGTAAGTAGCTTTATCCAGGTCTTCCTTTGAAAAACTCCTTTCAAACAACCCTTTATGCTTTCCAGAAATTTTACATCATTTCGGATCAACAATATGTCATTCACATATACTTATCAGAAATGTTGTAGCGCTCCCACTCACTTTATTGTAAATACAAGTTTCTAACAAACTTTGTATAAACCCAAAAACTTTGATCACTCCATCAAAGCGTATATTCTGACTCCGAGATGCTTGCTCTAATCCATGGAAGGATCGCTGGAGCTAGCATACCTTTTAGCATCCTTAGGATCGACAAAACCTTTCTGATTGTATCACATACAACCTTTCCTTACGAAAACTGGTAAGGAAACTTGTTTTGACATCCATCTGCCAGATTTCATAAATGCAGCTAATGCTAACATGATTCCGACGGACTTAAGCATCGCTACGGATGAGAAAATATCATCGTAGTCAACTCCTTGAACTTGTGAAAACACTCTTTGCCACAAGTCGAGCTTCATAGACGGTAACCTTACCGTCCACGTCCGTCTTCTTCTTAAAGATCCATTTATCTCAATGGCTTGCCAATCATCGGGCAAGTTCACCAAAGTCCATGATTTGTTCTGACACATGGATCCTATCTCGGATTTCATGGCTTCTAACCATTTGTCGAAATATGGGCCCACCATCGCTTCTCCATAGCTCGTAGCTTCAGTATTGTCTAACAACATGATATCTAAGACAGGATTACCGTACCACTCAGGAGTAGTACATATCCTTGTCGACCTACGAGGTTTGGTAGTGACTTGATCCGAAGTTTCATGATCACTATCATAAGCTTCCACTTCAATTGGTGTAGGTGCCACAGGAACAACTTCCTATGCCTTGCTTCACACTAGTTGAAGTTATGGTTCAATAACCTCATCAAGTCTCCACCATCCTCCCACTCAATTCTTTCGAGAGAAACTTTTCCTCGAGAAAGGACCCGTTTCTAGAAGCAATTACTTTTGCTTCCTGATCTGAAATAGGAGGTATACCCAACTGTTTTGGGTATTCTATGAAGATGCATTTATCCGCTTTGGGTTCGAGCTTATCAGCCTGAAACTTTTTCACATAAGCATTGCAGCCCCAAACTTTTAAGAAACGACAACTTAGGTTTCTCTAAACGGTGTCGTCTCAACGGAATTGCGTGATGCCCCTTTTAAAGTGAATGCGGTTGTCTCTAATGCCTAACCCATAAACGATAGTGGTAATTCGATAAGAGACATCATGGTATGCACCATATCCAATAGGGTGCAGTTATGATGTTCGGACACACCATCGCACTGTGGTGTTCCAGGCGGTATTAATTATGAAACACTTTCCACAATGTCTTAATTGTGTGCCAAACTCGTAACTCAGATATCTCTATGATCATATCATAGACATTTTACCCTCTTGTCACGTCGATCTTCAACTTCACTCTGAAATTACTTGAACCTTTCAATAATTCAGACTTGTGTTTCATCAAGTAAATATTCTCAGCATCTACTCAAATCATCTGTGAAGTAAGAACATATCGATATCCACTGCGTGCCTCAGCACTCATTGGACTGCACACATCAAATGTATTACTTCCAACAAGTTGCTCTCTTGTTCCATCTTACTGAAAACGAGGCCTTTCAGTCATCTTGCCCATGTGGTATGATTTGCATGTCTCAAGTGATTCAAAATCAAGTGAGTCCAAACGATCCATCTGCATGGAGTTTCTTCATGCATATATACCAATAGACATGGTTCGCATGTCTCAATCTTTTCAAAAACTAGTGAGTCCAAAGATCCATCTACATGGAGCTTCTTCATGCGTTCTATACCAATATGACTCAAATGGCAGTGCCACAAGTATGTGGTACTGTCATTACTATTTTATATCTTTTGGCACGAACATGTGTATCACTGCGATCGAGATTCATTTTAGGTGCAAGACCATTGAAGGTATTATTCAAATAAACAGAGTAACCATTATTCTCCTTAAATGAATAACCGTATTGTGATAAACATAATCCAATAATGCTCAACGCAAACACCAAATCTCGATGGTAGAGGGAGCATGCGATGCTTGATCACATCAACCTTGGAAACACTTTCAACACACATCGTCATCTCACCTTTAGCTAGTCTCCATTTATTCCGCAGCTTTTATTTCGTGTTACTAACACTTAGCAACCGAACCGGTATCTAATACCCTGGTGCTGCTAGGAGTACTAGTAAAGTACACATTCATATAATGTATATCCAATATACTTCTGTCGACCTTGCCTGCCTTCTCATCTACCAAGTATCTAGGGTAGTACTGCTTCAGTGACCGTTCCCCTCATTACAGAAACACTTAGTCTCGGGTTTGGGTTCAACCTTGGGATTCTTCACTAGAGCAGCAAATGATTTGCTGTTTCATGAAGTATCCCTTTTTCCCTTGCCCTTCTAGAAACTAGTGGTTTTACTAACCATCAACAATTGATGCTCCTTCTTGATTTCTACTTTCGCGGTGTCAAACATCGCGAGTTGCTCAAGGATCATCATCTATCCTTGATATGTTATAGTTCATCACGAAGCTCTAATAGCTTGGTGGCAGTGACTATGGAGAACCATCACTATCTCATCTGGAAGGTTAACTCCCACTCGATTCAAGCGATTGTGGCACTCAGACAATCTGAGCACATGCTCAACGATTGAGCTTTTCTCCCTTAGTCTGCAGGCTTAAGAAACTTGTCAGAGGTCTCATACCTCTTGACGTGGGCACTAGTCTGAAATCCCAATTTCAGTCTTCGGAACATCTCATATGTTCTGCGACGTTTCAAAAACGTCTTTGGTGCCACAATTCTAAACCGTTAGCATTACGCCTGAACTATCACGTAGTCATCAAAACGTGTATGTCAGATGTTTCGCAACATCTACAGACGACGCTGAGGTTCAGCACACCGAGCGGTGCATTAAGGACATAAGCCTTCTGTGCAGCAATGAGGACAATCCTCAGTTTACGGACCTAGTCCGCATAATTGCTACTACCAACTTTCAACTAAATTTTCTCTAGGAACATATCTTAAACAGTAGAACTAAAGCGTATGACATAATTTGCGAAGACCTTTTGACTATGTTCATGATAATGAAGTTCATCTGATTATTGAACTCCTACTCAGATAGACATCCCTCGAGTCATCTAAGTGATACATGATCCGAGTCAAACTAGGCCGTGTCCGATCATCACGTGAGACGGACTAGTCATCATCGGTGAACATCTCCATGTTGATCGCATCTACTATACGACTCATGTTCGACCTTTCGGTCTCTTGTGTTCCGAGGCCATGTCTGTACATGCTAGGCTCGTCAAGTCAACCTAAGTGTTTCGCATGTGTTCCGAGGCCATGTCTGTACATGCTAGGCTCGTTAACACCCGTTGTATTCGAACGTTAGAATCTATCACACCCGATCATCACGTGGTGCTTCGAAACAACGTACCTTCGCAATGGTGCACAGTTAGGGGGAACACGTCTCTTGAAATTTTAGTGAGGGATCATCTTATTTATGCTACCGTCGTTCTAAGCAAATAAGATGTAAACATGATAAACATCACATGCAAATCATAAAGTGACGTGATATGGCCAATATCATCCTGCGCCTTTGATCTCCATCTTCGAGGCGCGGCATGATCACCTTCGTCACCGGCATGACACCATGATCTCCATCATCATGATCTCCATCATTGTGTCTTCATGAAGTTGTCTCGCCAACTATTACTTCTACTACTATGGCTAACGGTTAGCAATAAAGTAAAGTAATTACATGGCGTTTTCATTGACACGCAGGTCATACAATAAATTAAGACAACTCCTATGGCTCCTGCCGGTTGTCATACTCATCGACATGCAAGTCGTGATTCCTATTACAAGAATATGATCAATCTCATACATCACATCCTTTTGGCCATATCACATCACATAGCATACCCTGCAAAAACAAGTTAGACGTCCTCTAATTGTTGTTGCATGTTTTACGTGGCTGCTATGGGTTTCTAGCAAGAACGTTTCTTACCTACGCAAAAGCCACAACGTGATATGCCAATTTCTATTTACCCTTCATAAGGACCCTTTTCATCGAATCCGATCCGACTAAAGTGGGAGAGACAGACACCCGCTAGACACGTTATGCAACTAGTGCATGTCAGTCGGTGGAACCTGTCTCACGTAAGAGTACGTGTAAGGTCGGTCCGGGCCGCTTCATCCCATGATGCCGCCGAATCAAGATAAGACTAGTAACGGCAAGTAAATTGACAACATCGACGCCCACAACTACTTTGTGTTCTACTCGTGCATAGAAACTACGCATAGACCTAGCTCATGATGCCACTGTTGGGGAACGTAGCAGAAATTCAAAATTTTCTACGCATCACCAAGATCAATCTATGATGCCACTGTTGGGGCGGCCAAGGGGGGAAGAGAGGGGGGGCGCCCCACTAGATGGGCCTTAGGCCCATCTGAGCCTAGGGTTTCCCCTCCCCCCCTTCCTGCGCCCTGGGCCTCTTGTGGGAGGCGCACCAGCCCACCTAGGGGCTGGTCCCTTCCCACACTTGGCCCACGCAGCCCTCTGGGGCTGGTGGCCCCACCTGGTGTTCCCCCGGGACCCTCCCGGTGGTCCCGGTACATTACCGATAGCACCCGAAACTTTTCCGGTGACCAAAACAGGACTTCCCATATATAAATCTTTACCTCCGGACCATTCCGGAACTCCTCGTGACGTCCGGGATCTCATCCGGGACTCCGAACAACATTCGGTAACCACGTATATCTATTCCCTATAACCCTAGCGTCATCGAACCTTAAGTGTGTAGACCCTACGGGTTCGGGAACCATGCAGACATGACCGAGACGTTCTCCGGTCAATAACCAACAGCGGGATCTGGATACCCATGTTGGCTCCCACATGTTCCACGATGATCTCATCGGATGAACCACGATGTCGGGGATTCAATCAATCCCGTATACAATTCCCTTTGTCAATCGGTATGTTACTTGCCCGAGATTCGATCGTCGGTATCCCGATACCTTGTTCAATCTCGTTATCGGCAAGTCTCTTTACTCGTTCCGTAACACATCATCCCGTGATCAACTCCTTGGTCACATTGTGCACATTATGATGATGTCCTACCGAGTGGGCCCAGAGATACCTCTCCGTTTACACGGAGTGACAAATCCCAGTCTCGATTCGTGCCAACCTAACAGACACTTTCGGAGATACCTGTAGTGCACCTTTATAGCCACCCAGTTACGTTGTGACGTTTGGTACACCCAAAGCATTCCTACGGTATCCGGGAGTTGCACAATCTCATGGTCTAAGGAAATGATACTTGACATTAGAAAAGCTCTTAGCAAACGAACTACACGATCTTGTGCTAGGCTTAGGATTGGGTCTTGTCCATCACATCATTCTCCTAATGATGTGATCCCGTTATCAACGACATCCAATGTCCATGGTCAGGAAACCGTAACCATCTATTGATCAACGAGCTAGTCAACTAGAGGCTTACTAGGGACATGGTGTTGTCTATGTATCCACACATGTATCTGAGTTTCCTATCAATACAATTCTAGCATGGATAATAAACGATTATCACGAACAAGGAAATATAATAATAACCAATTTATTATTGCCTCTAGGGCATATTTCCAACACAGGCTTGGGTCCATTCCTTGACTTCTTCCCGGCAACTGGTTTACCGGGCGCGGCAACTCCCTTGCCGTCCTTCTTGAAGTTCTTCTTGCCCTTGCCTTTCTTGAACTTAGTGGTTTTATTCACCATCAACACTTGATGTTCCTTTCTGATCTCCACCTCTGCTGATTTCAGCATCGAATATACCTCAGGAATGGTCTTTTCCATCCCCTGCATATTGAAGTTCATCACAAAGCTCTTGTAGCTTGGTGGAAGCGACTGAAGGATTCTGTCAATGACCGCGTCATCCGGGAGATTGACTCCCAGCTGAGACAAGCGGTTATGTAACCCAGACATTCTGAGTATGTGCTCACTAACAGAACTATTTTCCTCCATTTTACAGCTGAAGAACTTGTCGGAGACTTCATATCTCTCGACCCGGGCACGAGCTTGGAAAACCATTTTCAGCTCTTCGAACATCTCATATGCTCCATGTTTCTCAAAACGCTTTTGGAGACCCGGTTCTAAGCTGTAAAGCATGCCGCACTGAACGAGGGAGTAATCATCAGCACGTGATTGCCAAGCGTACATAACGTCTTGGTTCTCTGGGATTGGTGCTTCACCTAGCGGTGCTTCTAGGACATAATCTTTCTTGGCAGCTATGAGGATGATCCTCAGGTTCCGGACCCAGTCCGTATAGTTGCTGCCATCATCTTTCAGCTTGGTTTTCTCTAGGAACGCATTGAAGTTGAGGACAACGTGGGCCATTTGATCTACAAGACATATTGTAAAGATTTTAGACTAAGTTCATGATAATTAAGTTCATCTAATCAAATTACTCAATGAACTCCCACTCAGATAGACATCCCTCTAGTCATCTAAGTGAAACATGATCCGAGTTAACTAGGCCGTGTCCGATCATCACGTGAGACGGACTAGTCAAGATCGGTGAACATCTCCATGTTGATCGTATCTTCTATACGACTCATGCTCGACCTTTCGGTCCTCCGTGTTCCGAGGCCGTGTCTGTACATGCTAGGCTCGTCAAGTCAACCTAAGTGTATTGCGTGTGTTCCGAGGCCATGTCTGTACATGCTAGGCTCCTCAACACTCGTTGTATGCGAACGTTAGAATCTATCACACCCGATCATCACGTGGTGCTTCGAAACAACGAACCTTTGCAACGGTGCACAGTTAGGGGGAACACTTTCTTGAAATTATTATAAGGGATCATCTTACTTACTACCGTCGTTCTAAGCAAATAAGATGCAAAACATGATAAACATCACATGCAATCAAATAGTGACATGATATGGCCAATATCAGTTTGCTCCTATGATCTCCATCTTCGGGGCACCATGATCATCTTCGTCACTGGCACGACACCATGATCTCCATCATTGTGTCTTCATGAAGTTGTCACGCCAACGATTACTTCTACTTCTATGGCTAACACGTTTAGCAACAAAGTAAAGTAATTTACATGGCGTTATTCAATGACACGCAGGTCATACAAAAAATAAAGACAACTCCTATGGCTCCTGCCGGTTGTCATACTCATCGACATGCAAGTCGTGATTCCTATTACAAGAATATGATCAATCTCATACATCACATATATCATTCATCACATCTTCTGGCCATACCACATCACATAGCACATGCTGCAAAAACAAGTTAGACGTCCTCTAATTGTTGTTGCAAGTTTTTACGTGGCTTGTAAAGGTTCCTAGCAAGAACGTTTCTTACCTACGTAAAACCACAACGTGATATGCCAATTTCTATTTACCCTTCATAAGGACCCTTTTCATCGAATCCGTTCCGACTAAAGTGGGAGAGACAGACACCCGCTAGCCACCTTATGCAACTAGTGCATGTCAGTCGGTGGAACCTGTCTCACGTAAGCGTACGTGTAAGGTCGGTCCGGGCCGCTTCATCCCACAATACCGCCGAAACAAGATAAGACTAGTAGCGGCAAGAAGAATTGGCAACATCTACGCCCACAACTGCTTTGTGTTCTACTCGTGCATAGTAACTACGCATAGGCCTGGCTCATGATGCCACTGTTGGGGATCGTAGTAGAATTTTAAAATTTCCTACGCATCACCAAGATCCTTCTATGGAGTATACTAGCAACGAGGGGAAAGGAGTGCATCTACATACCCTTGTAGATCGCGAGCGGAAGCGTTCCAATGAACGGGGTTGATGGAGTCGTACTCGCCGTGATCCAAATCACCGATGACCGAGTGCCGAACAGACGGCACCTCCGCGTTCAACACACGTACAGAGCAGCGACGTCTCCTCCTTCTTGATCCAGCAAGGGGGAAGGAGAGGTTGATGGAGATCCAGCAGCACGACGGCGTGGTGGTGGAAGTAGTGGGGATCTCGGCAGGGCTTCGCCAAGCTTCTGCGAGAGGGAGAGGTGTTGCAGGGGGAGAGGAGGCGCCAGGGGCTGTGTTGTTGCTGCCCTCCCTCCCCCCACTATATATAGGGACCCCTGGGGGGGGGGCGCCGGCCCTGGGAGATCAGATCTCCAAGGGGAGGGCGGCGGCCAAGGGGGAAGGGGGGGTGGCTTCCCCCCCAAGCCAAGTGGGGCGCCCCCCACCCCCAGGGTTTCCAACCCTAGGCGCAGGGGGAGGCCCATGGGGGGGGCGCCCCAGCCCACTAAGGGCTGGTTCCCTTCCCACTTCAGCCCATGGGGCCCTCCGGGATAGGTGGCCCCACCCGGTGGACCCCCCGGGACCCTTCCGGTGGTCCTGGTACAATACCGATAACCCCCGAAACTTTCCCGGTGGCCGAAACTGGACTTCCCATATATAATTCTTCACCTACGGACCATTCCGGAACTCCTCGTGACGTCCGGGACTCCGAACAACTTTCGGGTTTCCGCATACTAATATCTCTACAACCCTAGCGTCAGCGAACCTTAAGTGTGTAGACCCTACGGGTTCGGGAGACATGCAGACATGACTGAGACGCCTCTCCGGTCAATAACCAACAGCGGGATCTGGATACCCATGTTGGCTCCTACATGTTCCACGATGATCTCATCGGATGAACCACGATGTCGAGGATTCAATCAATCCCGTATACAATTCCCTTTGTCAATCGGTATGTTACTTGCCCGAGATTCGATCGTCGGTATCCCAATACCTTGTTCAATCTCGTTACCGGCAAGTCTCTTTACTCGTACCGTAATGCATGATCCCGTGGCTAACTCCTTAGTCACATTGAGTTCATTATGATGATGCATTACCGAGTGGGCCCAGAGATACCTCTCCGTCATACGGAGTGACAAATCCCAGTCTCGATCCGTGCCAACTCAACAGACACTTTCGGAGATACCCGTAGTGTACCTTTATAGTCACCCAGTTACGTTGTGACGTTTGGCACACCCAAAGCACTCCTACGTTATCCGGGAGTTGCACGATCTCATGGTCTAAGGAAAAGATACTTGACATTGGAAAAGCTCTAGCAAACGAACTACACGATCTTTGAACTATGCTTAGGATTGGGTCTTGTCCATCACATCATTCTCCTAATGATGTGATCCCGTTATCAATGACATCCAATGTCCATAGTCAGGAAACCATGACTATCTGTTGATCAACGAGCTAGTCAACTAGAGGCTTACTAGGGACACGTTGTGGTCTATGTATTCACACATGTATTACGATTTCCGGATAACACAATTATAGCATGAACAATAGACAATTATCATGAACAAAGAAATATAATAATAACCATTTATTATTGCCTCTAGGGCATATTTCCAACAGTTTGTAGTGTCGCCTTCATTCCGATTAAACCTCCCCACTAGTTTTAGCCCACTAATATACTTAATCCGATTTTTATTTTCTAGATTTAGTAATGTCGTTATGGGAAAGAATCAATCACGGTGATCTCTAATCAATCTTTAAATCCCAAATCTATGGAAAGGCAACATTTATACAAAGGAATCAATGTCAAATGCATCATGGATACATTGTTAAATTCTTTGATTAAAGAGTTTTTAGCTATTGATATTTTATTATGGTTGTCGATATATCCTTTCACATATCACTCTGAGAAACATTTTTTGTTGAAAATAAAATAAAATAAAATAAAAGGAGAGTGATTTACCGGTAAAAAAAAAGTCGCCAAGTAGCCTGGTGTACAAGAATATTTTGAATATGTATGTGAGATACAACTAATGTTGAATTACTAAAATATATATGCTCTCCTTGGAACGCATGGGGAAATTAACTAGGATCAGTAGTAGGTTACTTGAAGTGTATTGTGTTTTGGTACAACAGTTTAGCTGAATCTATCATTAACGTGAGATTATGTAGGATGTCCACTTGTCGCGTCAAAAAATATGTGGACACATGTGGCCTACTTATATTATGCGACACATGTGGATGTGGATCTGTATGGGAGTTGGGGTTTTTCTGTTTGTTATATCTGTCTGAGCAAAATAAATTTTCTACTTTAGAAAATGTGACAAATTGCATGAGCGAGCAATTCACATTTTTTTCATCAAGTTGTATAATTTTTTAGTTAGGATAGAAGGTTAAATGCATTGCTTGGTTGCCTCAAGAGTTAATAACGGACACGGTGGCGACATGCTCATAGCCAACCGCCAGGAAAGAGCGCGCCTACCTAGCTGCCGCTAGGGTTTCTTCTGCCTCCCACCGGCACCGATGCCGATCTGCTTCATCTCTTGTGGCCTTAGGGCCATGGAGGCGTGGTGGATCCCGGCCATTGTCGGCGGGAGGGCTTTGTTTTTGGATGTTTTTCTGAGTTTTTCTTAGGGTTTTTGTCCTGCTCAGAGAGCCGAGGCGGCGACGGCTCTCTGGAGATGGAACAAGGTTCTCCCCACCTAGCCCCCGTTCTGGTGGTGCTTCCAGCGTCATCGAAGGGCATGTGGAGGCTTGTCTCCGGCAGATCTTGCGGGATCTGGTCGACGTTTGTCTTCGGTTGATCCACATGGACTTAGTATTTGTCTGTTTTGTTCATGTGTCTGCAGGTTGGATCCTTTCGATCTAAACTTCTCTTCAACGGCGACGGTTGTTGTTCTGGTGCGCTAGTTCTATAGGGTCTTAGCACGACGACTTCCCGACTGTCTACTACAACAAGTTTTGTTCGGCTCTAGTGAGGGAAGGGCGATGACAACGGCGTGCCTTCGGCTCACTTCAGTGCTTCTAGTCGTCGCTATGTGGTCTACAGATCTGGATGCAATTTTTATTATTTCTATTATTCATTGGACTATCATGATTGATGATGAATAGATTGGAAGTTTTACCGCTAAAAAGACGACACGGTGGCGTATCGGTTGCATGCCCAACAACGAAAATCATATTTTTGTGGAATGCACGACATTCAACTATATGTTACAGCGTGGTAATGGCTTAGGACTCAGGAGACATTGGATCTGCCTTCTTGGCTCGTGGGCATCACGGGCGGCCCACATATCCTACTCCTTAATAGGGGTGGCATATCGACACGAACACGGTGGGAGGGGATCATGGCAGAGAGCGGGATGGTTGGCGGGGGACTCCTCCTTGGTGGCCCGTGAAGAAGTACCGTGTGAATGAGAGAGGGCGCCATGGTGAAGGTGAGGTTGGCGTCATCCGATTTTAAAGGATAGGTTCCAGCGAGAAATGTTCCGCTATGGCGGGAAACCGAGCGAGAAGAAAAGAGTCCGACAGAAAAAGTAAAGAGTGCGTGGGATGGTTTGTTTTGGGTCCATGTACTTGAGATAACATTACAGATAGTTCGAACAACCACACTTTCCGTGAGGGGAGGGGATCAGGACGGATAGTTGGGATGAGAAAGAAATGACTTTTGATTTTGAAGATCAACAATCATTTGTTTGATTCAATTATATCCGCTATAGCCGGTAGCAATGCACGGGCGTTCTGATGGTAAACAAGCAAGATCGTTCGAGGCACTTTTTTCCTCTTCGGTGAAACTCTCACCAGATTCATCCGTTTCAAGCCAGGCCCTCCAAACATTGATCAGACGGTCAGGAGAAGCTCCAACAGTTCTTACAGCCAGTGGCTGGAGGAGCCCATCACTCTCTTACCAATCTGGGCCATCGCCTTCAAGCCCATTTTGCCGGCGACTATGCGCGTGGAGATCCCGTCCTTCTCCACCGCCGCCGCCGCCGCCGTCGTCCATCCCCGGCGACCCACTCGCCACCTCGCTTATGTTACGGTCTCTCCCCATTCTACTCCTCCACTCCGCGCTCTCCTCCAAGCCGACCCCATCTAGGCTCCTCTCTTCCGCCGCCGCCGCCGCGGCCACCACCGGCTCGGTTGCGCGGGGCGGCGGGGCGCATGGCAGCGTATCTGCCGTACTGGCCATTGTGGGACCCATCGAGCTCCTCTTGCCGTCCTCCGAGGCGCGCCTCTACGTGCGCCTCCTGCGCCGCTGCGCGCTCGACGCGCTCGCCGCCGGCGCCGGCGCCGTCCACGGGCACGTCCTCAAGCGCGGCTTCGCCCCCGACACGCTCGTCTCCAACGTCCTGATGGACACCTACGCCAAGGGTGGCTCCCTGGTTGCCTGCCGCCATCTGTTCGACGAAATGCCTCACAGGGACGTGGCGTCCTGGTGCACCGTCATTTCCGCACACGCCAGCCGGGGCCTCTGGGTTGATGCCATCGGGGTGTTCAAGGGGCTGTTGTCCTCCGAGGTGAAGCCAAACCGGTTTGTCATCTCGGCGACGCTGAATGCGTGTGCCAGGTCTGGTGTCATGGAGCTGGGGCTCATGGTACATGGATTGGTGATCAAGTCTGGCTTGGGTGTTGATAGGTTTGTGGAGGTTGGATTTGTGGATATGTATGCGAAATGTGGCAATGTAGGCTGCTCTTTTAGGATCTTCAGTGAAATTCCGGTGAAGAGCTCAGTTGCTTGGAATGCAATGATTTCAGGTTTTATTGAGAATGACTGTGTTGTGGAGGCTGCTAAGCTTTGCAGGGATATGCATAGAGTTGGCATTGCAATGGATGTGGTAACATTGAGGTTAGCTGCTGGCGTCGCTGCTTTTCTTGGAATGTTTGAGCTTTGTAGGAATGTTCACGTTTATGCACTGAAAGTGGGGTTGGGAAGAGATTGTTATGTTGTGTCTGAGCTGGTCAAGTCAGCCGGGAGGGTAGGTAATACTCAGTACATTGGACAGCTTGTTGCTGCAGCTAGAAGGCGTGATGCATCTTTGTATTCTTTAGCTATATCAGGCTATCACTCAAATGGTTGTCAGGATGAAGCAGTGAAGCTAGTCGAGCATCTTCTTTCCTCGGGCCTCAGTTTAAGGGAAGGGGATCTGGTCACCGTTCTGGATATCTGTCATATCAAAGAGGAAGTTCAGCAAGTACATGCTTATACATTGAAATCTGGAAGCTTCTCTTATATTAATGTATGTAATGCTCTTATATCGGTATACTCTGAAATTGGATCGCTGATGCACGCTGAAGCAATCTTCAGAACTTCAGAGTCACGAGATATTGTATCATGGGCTGCAGTCATGGCAGGCTGTGTCAAGAACCTCCAATTTGAAAAAGCATTTGGTTATTTTAGAGGGTTAAGAAAGTCTGGAGCACTATTAGATCAGCACTGTGTTGCTACTATCATAAATTCATGCACAGGACTTGAAGACATGGATAAGGGAGAGCAGATTCATGCTCTGGCTCTTAAAGTTGGGATATTGATTGCTGACTTTGTTAGTGCATCCCTAGTGAACATGTACGCAAAATGCCATCACATTGAGTGTGCTGCTGAGTTATTTTCCCACACACAGTTTCCAAGAAATCTAGTTTTAACTAATGCGATGCTCTCAGGGTATTGCTGGAATTTCCTGCCAGAGAAAGCTCTTCTGCTCTTCTGCAATGAATATCGTACTGGTCTGCGTCCTGATCATTTCACTTGCTCAACTGTTCTCAGTGCATGTGCTGATATAGGAGCAAAGGAGGCTGGTGAACAGGTTCATGCCTATCTTGTAAAGGTTGGTTCTGAATACATGGATGCCATTGTTGGAAATGCTATCATAGACCTTTATGTCAAGTGCGGATGCATTGCCAGTGCTTGTAGTTTTTTCCATAGCATGAGAAGTTGGAGCATAAATTCATATGCAATGCTAATGTTGGGTTATATTCAGAACAGATGTAGCGATGAAGCTCTTCATCTTTTCTCCAAAATGCAGCACAGTGGATTGCGTGCCAACCGTGTTACCTTTGCAAGAATTTTGCGTGGATGTGCTGACCTATGTGCTATTGATTTAGGGAGACAAGTGCATGCTTCTATTATAAAGATGGGTTTGATCTCTGATGTATATGTCGCAAATGCACTTGTAGGAATGTATAAAAGATCTGACCGTTTGATGGAACCAAGAAGAGACTCTCAAGAAATTTTGGCAGGAAATGGTCCAGAACAGAATACTGAAGATAACTGCTATTCAGAACAAAGGGATGGAAGTAGCGACCTTGAAGAAATTGGGCTGTTTACGTTGGAAGAAGAGAAAAATCAGGAAACTTATGCTGATGTGCGGAATATTTCTATTGGTGCTGCTTCTCAGTACTATGGAACTCCACTTCCTATCCATGTGGTTGGAGAGGAACTTAGGATGAACACTATCATGTGGAGTGGAAGAAATGAGAAGGGCAGTGAAAGCAATGTTTTTCTAGATACACGATATCAGGGAAAGAGAGGTGGATCTCACAAACTGTTTAACTTGTTACACATGGACAGCACTGGATCTAACCAATTCGTCCTAGTTATCTTCATTGACAATAGCCTTAAGATGAAGGATACAAGATTTGTTAATACCGAGTTAATAAGATCTGGTGTTGCACCAGCACTCGGCATTCCTCCTTGACAAGTTATTGTGCAGTACGAAAACTACTTACTGGCCCTGTTATTTCTCAGGCAACAAACTGAATCATCATGTTGGCATATCAGAAAAGCATGCAAGGGAAGCAAACTCTGAGTTGGGTCATGCATCATTCACTCCTCAAATCCACATCACGTCTATGAACTTTCACATGATGCACACCATATGCCATGAAAACTCAAATATCTCTTTGCATTTTCATGGAGATGTTTACACCAAGTTAAAGTAAACCAAACACTGCTTTGAAGTTCTCCAACCGCTGGATGGTTTAGTTGCATGGAAGAATAGATCAAGAATGTTAAACAGGTTAGCACGAAATAGTTAGCTACTCCCTCCGTCCCATAATATAAGAGTGTTTTTGACACTGTCAAAAACGCTCTTATATTATGGGACGGAGGGACTAGTACTTTACCTTATTTAGTTGGTACCTGTTCTAATCTTTTAGTTATGGTGAACAACTCATGATTTTCACACATTTTCTTTCATGCAGGGGACAACTCCTCTCTTCAAGCACTTCCATGACAGGAGGTAGCAGGCTCGGAAAAGTCAGCTTGAGCTTTGTTCACTGCTGTAAGTTCACAAACATTTATGGTGCTTAGGCACACCGCACACATTCTTACTAATACCTCTTTGCTTGCTTGAGCATTCATTATTGCATCGAGTTGACAAAGATTGTGGTACTTATGCATATTGCTTTACTAATACTACCTCCGTCCCAAAATATAAGACACTTTTGCAGTTCAAATTTGAACTGCAAAAACGTATTATTTTTGGGACGGAGGTAGTACATCATTACTTGCTTGAGCTTGGATGCTGTGACTTAGGCAGACACTTTTACTAATACCTCCTTGCTGCTACTTCATCTTTACTGTATGCATAAATGAAATACTCTTAGTTGATTCCTACACTAACACCAGCACATTAGAGGAGGAGTGCAACTTGGAAAATAAATTGCAACTCCTCAAGCAGCCATAGTGCCCGTCTCCTTATCTCCTATAGTTCATTCAACTTCACCGGTAAGATTGTGAGATTATTAAATCTTATAGCCCAACCAATATTGCTTCAAAGAATGTATCTTATTTCAAAATTTGCCGTTGAACATTAGAAATTGTGGTTTATGTAGGTGAGATGTTTTCCTTTGTAATGAAATGAGAGCATGCAGGTTCGATATTGTTATTTCTGACTGACATTGTTGAATACTATGTAAGGCGTTAGTAGTTATGCACTGATGGTTCAGTTCATTCTTGAACAAAATGGAATTGCAAATAAATGCTATACTCCCTCCGGTCCTTTTTATTTCGCATATAAGATTTGTCTGACATCAAACTTTAGAAAGTTTGACCAGCTTTATTGAAAAACAATATCCACATTCACAATACGAAATCAATATCATTAGGTGCGTCGTGAATTTAATTCTCATATTATACTTTATTATTGTAGATGTTGATAATTTTGCATACAAATATGGTCAAACTTTACAAAGTTTGACTTCAGACAAATCTTATATTCGGAGTAAAAAGGACCGGAGGAAGTACATAATAAACCTAGCATAAATATATTTTCCTTGTTGAGAATTCTTCCGTCCATTCCATTAAATGAAATCTTCTGGCTATGTTGTGCCTTCTAATGTTATCAGTCAACACTGTATAATTGCATGGCTGGTCAATCTGCCGCTAGCTTTGCTAATTTTTTATTCATTTGACAGAAACTAGCACCAGACTTGAATGAGAAGAATGGTACAGCAGACGTGGCGGAATCCAGGATGTTGCACATTTTTGTTGTGACTACTCCTAAGCATCTTTTCCCAATTCAGCAACTTCAATCTGACAGTAAGATTGTAAGTTCAGTGTGCTATTCAGATTTCCTTTTATGCTTTTCCACACTCCTACAGTGCTATTTCCTTGCTAAATCCTCTCTTATTTGCAGAAGTTCATTTTCTTGCTGATGTATCAGCATTGCATAGTGGTTTATCTTGCTATATAATGTAGTAGCCTTGGGGCATTTTTTATAATTGGTACGTGTATTCTGGTATCTAGGTGTGATTAGGTGGTCCTTGATACCTACAGTTTTTTAGACAATATTCACATAGCTGTTGTATAAAATGACATCCATTAATTCAATGCTCATATGGTACTGTGTATTTGAATTCCTCGTCCAACTTCAGCCCTAGTTTGTAGGCCCCTTTCTCAAACAGATGGTCATGTTTATGCTGACACTTGTTGCTTATTCATCAGGATCTGCAAGAAGATAACCAGAGTCAAGGCAAGCAGTTGCATCAAGCATAAAACCACTCTGGTTTTCATGAAACCACTGGTTCCGCCCTTGTATTTTTTTGGGGGGGCTTTTTAGATGAGATGGAGCTAGCACACACCAACTAATCTGTGAGATAAAAAGGTATAGATATATGAATACGATACCCTATCAACACTGTTGGGTTCCTAGCATAAAAGGAATAAAGAAGATGAGCGATGATAGAGCGAAGGGTGCAAATTGCAGAAGGTTGTCAAGAAGAGTCACAACTGTAAACTGCAAACTGGTGTCCATGTTTTTTTGTCCATTGTCAAGAATTTTAAGGTTCCTATAGCTCTTACTCTTGTCATGCCTTTATGAACAACAGTGGTAAGCTACAAATGTCAAGCTCAAATCAAACACTAGGAGTATAGGAATTCTCATGGGTTCGCACTCGGTTCTGTCTGTTTCTCCCCAAGCGAGACGGAAAGAAAGCCGGCCAATCAATCTCGAAGGGCACCGCCGTGTGCGCGATTTGAGAGTCTCCAAAATTGGGCCAAACAGATGGTCGTGTTTATGCTGGCACTTGTTGCTTATTCATCAGGGCCCTGCAAGGCTGCAAGGTGATAACCACAGGCAAGGCAACACAAGCAGTGCCATCCAGCAATCAGCATAGTACCACTCTGGTTGTCATGAAACCACCGGTTCTGCCCTTGTTTTTTTTGGGGGTCTTTTTGGACCAGATGTAGCTAGGAGACATTGGCTATTCTCTGGATAGTTTCGTGAGAATAGTTCATCCTAATTGTGAGATGAAAACGTATAGATACGAGTATCGTCGATCAACACCGTAGGGTTCCTCACGAAAAAGCACAGAATAAAAGATGCAAATGGATGTCTAAGAATAATCACAACTTTAAACTGCAAACTGGTGTTTATCAAGTACTCCCTCCGTAAACTAATATAAGAGCATTTAGATCACTATTTTAGTTATCTAAACGCTCTTATATTAATTTATAGAGGGAGTATTTTTCTTCTGTTCATCGTTAATGACTCATAGGTTCCTGAAGATCTTACCTGCTGGCTTGTCATGCCGCGAAGAACAAGAGAAAGTTTCAAATGATTTCAAATCAAACACTAGGAATATAGGAATTCTCATGGGTTCTCTGTCCGTTTAATTAGCTTGTCGGCCCCCAAGCGAGACTCGAAGAAAGCCGGCCAATCCATCTCGAAGAGCACCGACGTCTGCGACCGGAGTCGCCAAAACAGGCCTGTCACCACATCCATCTCCCCGGTCTCGAGATCGACGGTGTACATGCGCTCGTAGACGTCCTCGACGAACAATGCGCCGCTTCTCTCGTGCAGGCGCAAGCATTCTACTTTGTCAGTCTTGTTGTTCTTTGGCCATTTCAGCTTGACAGCCTTGGTTTGCAGCCACTCTACGGTGACGCCATCGCCGCTCGTTTCCGCGTCTCGACGTGTCCAGACCTCTAGCTGGAGGCAATCTTTGGCTCTTTGCACAGGCGATGCAGCGACAGCGCTCCGTCGTCAATGGCGACGCCGAGGCATGTCGTGTGCTCATGACGGTCGCTTGGTGGTGGAATCGAGGTGTAGAGTCCGTTCCACCGGTCTCTGACGAGCCAGTGCGCCGTGCCCCGGCGCACGACGGCGTCGCCGTCCACGACGGCGAGCATGACGCTGCTGAAGCACACTATCGGGGCGCCCCAGCTCGGCTCGGTGGACGAGTAAGTGCAGAGGTCGTAGTTCAACGTGTCGCGGTTGAAGACGAGGAACAGCACCTTGAAGAAGGCCGGGCGGCGGCGGCCGCCGTCGGCGAAGGTCACCACGGCGCAGCTGTTCATGCGGAAGTCGAAGCGGCATCGCAGCGGCGGCAGCTCGTCGCACGTGCCGGCGATCAGGTCGCACACGGCCAGCCGGACGCCTCCGGGGACCTCGGTCGGCGCGTCGATGAGGCGCACGAGGAGGAGGCCGTCGCCCGACACGAACGGCACCGCGTCGTCCAGCAGGCCCGCGGCGCACGAGACGAAGGAGCGCAGGGAGCGGCACGCGCGGCCGAGCGGGCTTCCGCGCGCCGGGACGAGTGCCGGAGCGGAGGCGACGGCCGGCCCTCGCGCCCTGTAGCTCCGCACCTGAACGAAGAAGCCGGCGAGGGCGGGCGGGTCCGGCCAGCGGCCGCGGAGGAAGGCGGGGTCGGACACGAGGCCCCGCCATCGCTTGCACGCCACGGCGCAGCGGAAGAGGGCGGCGGCGCCGGCAACGCGCGCCAGGATCTCGCGGACCACGTCTTCCGGGAACGTGGCCGTCTCCGTCGTCTTCTCCATGCTCCCTCGGGCGACGCGACCGACGTCCATGCGATCGGAGGCAAAGCCGTGGCTCGGATTTTTGGTTCGGGCCGTGCGCGCCACGCACCTCCGCCTCCGGTTATATACTACTAGTAGGAGTCTACCTAGTTCTCTTTTGTTTTCTTTTCCAGCTCGTGCGGATTGCCTCGTCTTCGGATGCCAGCGTCCTAGCAATTGTGTTGTACTTTTTTTTTCCGGGGGTAAAGGGAGTTTATTGCATAGATATAGAGTTACAGTCGAGAGGCCACAAATCCTCGATACATGGTGGAGCCGAGCCAAGCCAAATAGCCGTGGCACGCTCGGTGCGGCTATACTTAGCCAACCGATCGGCAACTCTATTTTGAAGTCTACTAATCTTTGAAGGAAAAAACTCCCTAATACCTAAAAGGGCCTTGATCTCCAGGACGATTTGTCCATATGCCGAACGAAGAAGTGCATCATTTGTCAAGCTAGATAGTGTTTCAGAGGAGTCCGTTTGAACCACCACCGGCAGGTTAGAATGTTGTAATGCTAGGGCCAACCCCTGCATAATCGCATGCAGTTCTGCCTCGAGTGGGTCATTGCAGTAGAAGATGAAACGGTAAGCTGCCATTAGGATCTCGCCTTTGTCGTTCCGAAGCACCATACCGACGGCCGCAGAGCCATCCTCATGCAGGAAAGAACCATCAACTGACAGCGCCGCCCTGCCTAGCAGCGGTGCCGGCCAGGGAGCCGCCGAGGGCTTGTCTCCTTGGGTTGGCACCATCACAGATGAGGTTGACATTTTCCCTTTAATAATCTCCTCCGTAGTGTAACGCGCAGCGAGCTTTATGGACTTGTAATAACTGTCCAAGAATTCGACAGTGGCTGGCACAGGAGGCACTTCCTTCCCGTGGTTCAAATCATTACGGAGCTGCCAAATCCGCCAAATGAACATAATTAGCATATCTCGGACGTCGATCGAACACTTTGCCAGCAATGAAGTTAGCCATTCCTTCCCATCATGGATAAGAAGATCATCTTCAGGGAGTGGCCAACGACGACGCATATTTGTCCAGAGCGTTCGCGCATGTGAACAAGTTATCAATGCATGAAACGAGTCCTCCTCCTCCACCCCGCATAGCTGACAGGTTGAGCGCGTCGCTAAGTGTCTGAAGACCTTACAACTCTGTGTTGCCATCGTCCCTGTCACACATCGCCATGCATTGATTTTCAATTTTTGAGGTACCCCGGACTTCCAAATGTAGTTCCACCCAGCTCGGTTCCCCTCTGGGGTAGTACTCGACGCACCATTGGCAGCGACAACATTATGATCATGTGTAGCCAACTTGTAGGCACTTCTCACCGTGAACCCACCACTTTTTCCCGGATACCAGGCCAAGAAATCATCTCTTTGGCAAGGAGAGGTTCTGATTTTCAGAATGTGATCAACATCCATCGGCCAAAAAAACTCCCTCAACCGGTCTTGCTTCCATGCTCCATTGCCATCCAAAAAATCAGAGACCCTATTGAAGCGACAGTTCCCCTTCGGAGTGAGCGGACGGAAGGAATAAGGCCGAGGCAGCCAAGGGTCTCACCAAGTACGAATCTTCAAGCCATTACCGACTCGCCAAATGACGCCTTTCTTGACCAACTCAAGGCCATGCAGAATTCCTTTCCACACCTCTGACCCGGAGCCCGGGAACACCGTATCCAAAAGCTGACCAGAAGGATAGTATTTTGCCTTCAACAGACGCGCACATAGGCTATCCGGCTTATCCAGGAGCCTCCAGGCCTTGTTTAGCTAGCAGCGCCTGGTTAAACGCCCTCATGTCCCTAAAACCCATACCTCCCATGGATTTAGGCAGTCTCAATTTATCCCAACTCATCCAGGCCATCTTCTTCTTCCCGTTCTCCACCCCCACCAATACTGGCGTATCATCCGTGTTAGATCATCACAGACCGAAGCCGGGATTTTGAATACACTCATAACATATGCTGGTATGGCCTGTGCCACTGATTTGATAAGGACCTCCTTATTCCCGGACGACATGTACTGCTCACTCCAATCCACAAGAATTTTCCTCAAACGCTCTTGGATAGTCTCAAAATTCCCCTTATGCATCCTCCCCTCGGGAACCGGCAAGCCCAAATACTTTGGCTCGAACGCCTCCTGGGTGATATCCAACGTGTTTTTTACCTCTTGAACCACATCAGGTTGACACTGATTTGAGAATAGAATGGAACACTTCGACGGGTTAATAAGTTGTCCAGTCGCCGTCGCAAATGTGTTCAACACCCCTTTCACTAACAATGCCTGCTGATTTGTTGCATGAAAAAATAGAAGTGAATCATCCGCAAACAACAGGTGTGTAATCTCCGGAGCACCTCTACTTATCTTGACTCCACTAAGACCATCTTCCCTTGCAGGCTTTTCAATCAACGCAGAAAGAGCATTAGCTACAAATAAGAAGAGGAATGGAGACAATGGATCACCTTGAAGGAGTCCCCTTGAAGGAGGGAAGGACTCCAGTAGCTTCCCATTAAATTTTACCGAGTACTTCACTGACGTGACACAAGCCATAACACGAGCAATCCAGATGGGCGAGAAGCCCCATTTAGCCAAGGCCTTTTCCAAGAAACTTCAGTCCACCCTGTCATAGGCCTTAGAAAGATCAAGCTTGTAAGCACAGGACCAGTTGCATTGTTTCTTACCGACTGAATATGGTGGAGACATTCTAACGCAATTATATAGTTATCAGAGATCAGCCTCCCAGGGATGAAGGCGCTCTGATTTTCAGATATGAGGTCAGTCAGAATGGGCCGCAGTCTGTTCACCATACATTTTGAGATAATCTTATATATAACATTACACAAGCTTATCGGCCTAAAATCTTTCAGGTCCTTCGGATGAGGAACCTTAGGAATTAGCACAATAGCCATGTTATTAACTCCATCAGGCATAACACCAGAAGCAAAGAACTCGTGGACCACAACAACAATCTCAGTTTTTAGCAGTGCCCAATTCCGTCGAAAGAACCTAGCAGGTAGTCCATTGAAGGAAATATGCCCTAGAGGCAATAATAAAGTTATTGTTTATTTCCTCATATCATGATAAATGTTCGTGGAGTTGGCATAGATCAAGAATAGGATTTGTCACTCCGATTGTCGGAGAGGTATCTCTGGGCCCTCTCGGTAATGCACATCACTATAAGCCTTGCAAGCAATGTGACTAATGAGTTAGGTACGGGATGATGCACTACAGAACGAGTAAAGAGACTTGCCGGTAACGAGATTGAGCTAGGTATTGAGATACTGACGATCGAATCTCGGGCAAGTAACATACCGATTGATACGTCTCCAACGTATCTATAATTTTTTATTGTTCCATGCTATATTATATTCTGTTTTGGATGTTTATTGGGCTTTATTATACACTTTTATATTATTTTTGGGACTAACCTATTAACCGGAGGCCCAGCCCAAATTGCTGTTTTTTTTGCCCATTTCAGTGTTTCGCAGAAAAAGAATATCAAACAGAGTCCAAACGGAATGAAACCTTCGGGAACATGATTTTCGGAACGAACGTGATCCAGAGGACTTGGAGTCTACACAAAGCAACGAACGAGGAAGGCACGAGGTAGGGGGGCGCGCCTACCCGCCTGGACGCGCCCTCCACCCTCATGGGCCCCTCGTTGCTCCACCGACGTACTTCTTCCTCCTATATATACCCATGTACCCGAAAAACATCAGATACGGAGCCAAAACCCTATTTCCACCGCTGCAACCTTCTGTACCCGTGAGATCCCATCTTGGGGCCTTTTCCGGCGCTCCACCGGAGGGGGCATTGATCACGGAGGGCTTCTACATCAACACCATAGCCTCTCCGATGAAGTGTGAGTAGTTTACTTCAGACCTTCGGGTCCATAGTTATTAGCTAGATGGCTTGTTCTCTCTTTTTGGATCTCAATACAATGTTCTCCCCCTCTCTTGTGGAGATCTATTCAATGTAATCTTCTTTTTCGGTGTGTTTGTTGAGATCCGATGAATTGCGGGTTTATGATCAAGATTATCTATGAACAATATTTGAATCTCCTCTAAATTCTTTTATATATGATTGGTTATCTTTGCAAGTCGCTTCGAATTATCAGTTTGGTTTGGCCTACTAGATTGATCTTTCTTGCAATGGGAGAAGTGCTTAGCTTTGGGTTCAATCTTGCGGTGTCCTTTCCCAGTGACAGTAGGGGCAGCAAGGCACGTATTGTATTGTTGCCATCGAGGATAAAAAGATGGGGTTTATATCATATTGCATGAGTTTATCCCTCTACATCATGTCATCTTTCTTAATGCATTACTCTGTTCTTCATGAACTTAATACTCTAGATGCATGCTGGACAACGGTCGATGTGTGGAGTGATAGTAGTAGATGCAGGCAGGAGTCGGTCTACTTGTCGCGGACGTGATGCCTATATACATGATCATACCTAGATATTCTCATAACTATGCTCAATTCTATCAATTGCTCGACAGTAATTTGTGTACCCATCGCAATACTTATGCTATCTTGAGAGAAGCCACTAGTGAAACCTATGGCCCCCGGGTCTATTCTCCATCATATTAATCTTCCGACACTTTGCTATTTCTGTTTCCGTTTATTTTACTTTGCATCTTTATCATAAAAATACCAAAAATATTATCCTATCATCTCTATCAGATCTCACTGTCGTAAGTGACCGTGAAGGGATTGACAACCCCTTTATCGCGTTGGTTGCGAGGTTCTTGTTTGTTTGTGTAGGTGCGTGGGACTCGCGTGTGGACTCCTACTGGATTGATACCTTGGTTCTCAAAACTGAGGGAAATACTTACGCTACTTTGCTGCATCACCCTTTCATCTTCAAGGGAAAACCAACGCAGTGCTCATGAGGTAGCAAGAAGGATTTCTGGCGCCGTTGACGGGGAGTCTACGCACAAGTCAAGACATACCAAGTACCCATCACAAACTCATCTCCCTCGCATTACATTATTTGCCATTTGCCTCTCGTTTTCCTCTCCCCCACTTCACCCTTGCCGTTTTATTCGCCCCCTCTTTTCCGTTCACTTCTTTTCGCTCTTTTCTTGTTTGCTTGATTGTTGGATTGCTTATTTGTCACGATGGCTCAAGATAATACCAAATTGTGTGACTTTACCAATACCAACAATAATGATTTTCTTAGCACTTCGATTGCTCCTCTTAATGATGCTGAATCTTGTGAGATTAATGCTGCTTTGTTGAATCTTGTTATGAAAGATCAATTCGCCGACCTTCCTAGTGAAGATGCCGCTACCCATCTAAATAGCTTTGTTGATTTGTGTGACATGCAAAAGAAGAGGGATGTTGATAATGATATTGTTAAACTGAAGCTATTTCCGTTTTCGCTTAGAGATCATGCTAAAGTGTGGTTTTCGTCTTTGCCTAAAAATAGTATTGGTTCTTGGAATAAGTGCAAAGATGCTTTTATCTCTAAATATTTTCCTCCCGCTAAGATCATCTCTCTTAGAAACGATATTATGAATTTTAAGCAACTTGATCATGAACATGTTGCACAAGCGTGGGAGAGGATGAAATTAATGATACGTAATTTCCCTACTCATGGTTTAAATTTGTGGATGATTATACAAATTTTTTATGCCGGATTGAATTTTGCTTCTAGAAATCTTTTAGATTCGGCCGCGGGAGGCACTTTTATGGAAATTACTTTAGGAGAAGCTACTAAACTCCTAGATAATATTATGGTTAATTATTCTCAATGGCACACCGAAAGATCTACTAATAAAAAAGTGCATGCGATAGAAGAAATTAATGTTTTGAGTGGAAAGATGGATGAACTTATGAAATTATTTGCTATTAAAATTGTTTCTTCTGATCCTAATGATATGCCTTTGTCTACTTTGATTGAGAATAATAATGAATCTATGGATGCGAATTTTGTTGGTAGGAATAATTTTGGTAACAACGCGTATAGAGGAAACTTCAATCCTAGGCCGTTCCCTAGTAATTTCTCTAATAATTATGGTAATTCCTACAACAATTCATATGGAAATTTTAATAAGATGCCCTCTGAATTTGAGGCTAGTGTTAATGAGTTTATGAATTCGCAAAAGAATTTCAATGCTTTGCTTGAAGAAAAATTGCTTAAGGTTGATGATTTGGCTAGGAACGTTGATAGAATTTCTCTTGATGTCGATTCTCTGAAACTTAGATCTATTCCACCTAAGCATGATATCAATGAGTCTCTCAAAGCCATGAGAATTTCCATTGATGAATGCAAAGAAAGAACCGCTAGGATGCATGCTAAGAAAGATTGCTTTATGAAAGCGTGTTCTTCTAATTTCTATGAGAATAAAGATGAAGATCTAAAAGTTATTGATGTGTCCCCTATTAAATCTTTGTTTTGCAATATGAATCTTGATAATGATGGGACTGAAGATGAGTCACCTTTACCTAGAAGGCGTTCCAAAAATTCGGAGTTTTTAGATCTTGATGCAAAATTTGGTAAAAGTGGGATTGAAGAAGTTAAAACTTTAGATATCAATGAACCCACTATTTTGGATTTCAATGAATTTAATTATGATAATTGCTCTTTAATAGATTGTATTTCCTTGTTGCAATCCGTGCTAAATTCTCCGCATGCTTATAGTCAAAATAAGGCTTTTACTAAACATATCATTGATGCTTTAATGCAATCTTACGAAGAAAAACTTGAGTTGGAAGTTTCTATCCCTAGAAAACTTTATGATGAGTGGGAACCAACTATTAAAATTAAAATTAAAGATCATGAGTTTTATGCTTTGTGTGATTGGGTGCTAGTGTTTCCACGATCCCAAAAACTTTGTGTGATTTGCTAGGTTTCCGTGAATTTGATGTTTGCTCTTTAAACTTGCACCTTGCGGATTCCACTATCAAAAAACCTATGGGAAGAATTAATGATGTTCTTATTGTTGCAAATAGGAATTATGTGCCCGTAGATTTTATCGTTCTTGATATAGATTGCAATCCTTCATGTCCTATTATTCTTGGTAGACCTTTTCTTAGAACGATTGGTGCAATTATTGATATGAAGGAAGGAAATATTAGATTCCAATTTCCATTAAGGAAAGGCATGGAACACTTTCCTAGAAATAAAATAAAATTACCATATGAATCTATCATGAGAGCCGCTTATGGTTTGCCAACCAAAGATGGCAATACTTAGATCTATCCTTGCTTTTATGCCTAGCTAGGGGCGTTAAACGATAGTGCTTGTTGGGAGGCAACCCAATTTTATTTTAGTTTTTTGCTTTTTGCTTCTGTTTAGAAATAAATAATTTGTCTAGCCTCTGGTTAGATTTGTTTTTGTGTTTTAATTAGTGTTTGTGCTAAGTAAAACCGTTAGGATAACCTACGGTGATAGTTATTTGATTCTGCTGCAGAAAACAGAAACTTTGTGCGCACGAGATTAGTTTTCATAAATCACATGAACGTGCTTTTCAGTTGGTTCGTTTTGCTGTAGATCAATAAACAAATTGTCTAGAACTTCCTAATTTGGAGTAATTTTTTGCGTTCCAGAAGTTTGCGTTAGTTACAGATTACTACAGACTGTTTTGTTTTTGACAGATTCTGTTTTTCGTGTGTTGTTTGCTTACTTTGATGAATCTATGGCTAGTAAAATAGTTTATAAACTATAGGGAAGTTGGAATACAGTAAGTTTAACACCAATATAAATAAAGAATGAGTTCATTACAGTACCTTGAAGTGGTGTTTTGTTTTCTTTCGCTAACGGAGCTCACGAGATTTTCTGTTGAGTTTTGTGTTGTGAAGTTTTCAAGTTTTGGGTAGAGATTTGATGGATTATGGAAAAAGGAGTGGCAAAAGCCTAATCTTGGGAATGCCCATGGCACCCCAAGATAATCTAAGGACACCAAAAAGCCAAAACTTGGGGATGCCCCGGAAGGCATCCCCTCTTTCGTCTTCGTCTATCGGTAACTTTACTTGGAGCTATATTTTTTATTCACCACATGATATGTGTTTTGCTTGGAGCGTCTTGAATGATTTGAGTCTTTGCTTTTTAGTTTACTACAATCATTCTTGCTGTACACACCTTTTGAGAGAGACACACATGATTCAGAATTTATTAGAATACTCTATATGCTTCACTTATATCTTTTGAGCTATATAATTTTTGCTCTAGTGCTTCACTTAAATCTTTTAGAGCACAGTGGTGGAATTGTTTTATAGAAACTATTGTTCTCTCATGCTTCACTTATATTATTTTGAGAGTCCTACAAAACAGCATGGTAATTTGCTTTAATCATGAAATTAATCCTAATATGCAAGGTATTCAACTTTAGTAAAAAATCTCTTATGAGTGCGTTGAATACTAAGAAAAGTTTGATGCTTGATGATTGTTTTGAGATCTGGAGGTAGCAATATTAAAGTTGTGCTAATTGAGTAGTTGTGAAATTGAGAAATACTTGTGTTGAAGTTTGCAAATCCCGTAGCATGCACGTATGGTAAACGTTGTGTAACAAATTTGAAACATGAGATGTTCCTTGAGTGTCATCCCTTGTGTGGAGGTCGGGGGCGCGCGTTGGTTAACTCCTACCAACCTCCCCCCTAGGAGCATGCGTGTAGTGCTTGGTTTTGATGACTTGTAGATTTTTGCAATAAGTATGTGAGTTCTTTATGACTAATGTTGAGTCCATGGATTATACGCACTCTCACCCTTCCACCATTGCTAGCCTCTCTAGTACCGTGCAACTTTCGCCGGTGCATTACACCCACCATATACCTTCCTCAAAACAGCCACCATACCTACCTATTATGGAATTTCCATAGCCATTCCGAGATATATTGCCATGCAACTTTCCACCGTTCCGTTTATCATGACACGTTTCATCATTGTCATATTGCCTTGCATGATCATGTAGTTGACATCGTATTTTGTGGCAAAGCCACCATGCATATTATTTCATACATGTCACTCTTGATTCATTGCCCATCCCGGTACACCGCCGGAGGCATGCATATAGTGTCATACTTTGTTCTAGTATTGAGTTGTAATCATTGAGTTGTAAATGAATAGAAGTGTGATGATCATCATTCATAGAGCATTGTCCCAAAAAAAGAGAAAGGCCGAAAAAAAGGAGGCCCGAAAAGAAAATAAAATAAAAAGGGGCAATGCTACTATCCTTTTCCTTTTCCACACTTGTGCTTCAAAATAGCACCATGTTCTTCATGATAGAGAGTCTCTTGTTTTGTCACTTTCATATACTAGTCGGAATTTTTCATTATAGAACTTGGCTTGTATATTCCTACAATGGGCTTCCTCAAATGCCCTAGGTCTTCGTGAGCAAGAAAGTTGGATGCACACCCACTTAGTTGCATTTTGTTGAGCTTTCATACATTTATAGCTCTAGTGCATCCGTTGCATGGCAATCCCTACTCCTCACATTGATATCTATTAATGGGCATCTCCATAGCCCGTTGATACGCCTAGTTGATGTGAGACTATCTTCTCCCTTTTTGTCTTCTCCAAAACCACCATATTCTATTCCACATATAGTGCTATGTCCATGGCTCACGCTCATGTATTGCGTGAAAGTTGAAAGAGTTTGAAAATTCTAAAGTATGAAAAATTGCTTGGCTGAAACCGGGGTTGTGCATGATTTGAGTATTTTGTGTGACGAAGATGGAGCATAACTAAACTATATGACTTTGTAGGGATGAACTTTCTTTGGCCATGTTATTTTGAGAAGACATAATTGCTTAGTTAGTATGCTTGAAGTATTATTACTTTTACGTCAATATTAAACTTTTATCTTGAATCTTTCGGATCTGAATATTCATACCACAATTAAGAGGGTTACCTTAAAAACCATGCCAAGTAGCATTCCACATCAAAAATTCTATTTTTATCATTTACCTACTCGAGGACGAGCAGGAATTAAGCTTGGGGATGCTTGATACGTCTCCAACGTATCTATAATTTTTGATTGTTCCATGCTATATTATATTCTGTTTTGGATGTTTATTGGGCTTTATTATACACTTTTATATTATTTTTGGGACTAACCTATTAACCAGAGGCCCAGCCCAAATTGCTATTTTTTGCCCGTTTCAGTGTTTCGCAGAAAAAGAATATCAAACGGAGTGCAAACAGAATGAAATCTTCAGTACTAGGAAAAGGGCAATAGATGGAATGGCCACTAATGGCGCACCAGACATGTGGTGCGCCATTGCTATATAGCAGTGGCGCACCATGTGCTGGTGCGCCATTAGTGTGAAAGACACTAATGGCGCACCAGACACACGGTGCGCCATTAGTAACAAAATTTTTATTTTTATTTTTCCAAACATACTAATGGCGCACCAGGGCACAGTGCGCCATTACTAGTTCTAACTAGTAATGGCGCACCACCAGCCACATAGTGCGCCACTACTATATTTTTTTTATTTTTTATTTTTTTGCAAAACTACTAATGGCGCACCAGAGAACAGTGCGCCATTACTAGTTTAAACTAGTAATGGCGCACTGTTCCCTGGTGCGCCATTAGTGTCTTTTTTTTTGCAAAACTACTAATGGCGCACCACCAGCAGGTGCGCCATTAGTAACCAGGGTTACTAATGGCGGATTAGGTGGTGGTGCGCCATTAGTAACCTTGGACGAGCTAGATATTTTGGACAGCCACACCTACCCACTCACTTTCCCCACTTCATTCTTTCCACCTCCTCCTCCAAGCTTGTCTCGGCTGCCTCCTCCTCCTCACCTCATTTGCACCATAAATTCATCCAAATTAAGTGGTTAAATTACCTTTTTTTGATAGGTAAGTAAGGGGGAAGCTATCTTTATGTTGTTCTCCCTCTCGAACAACGTGCACATGCACTTTTTTTGGCCTAACTAGATCTATGTATGTTAGTGGTGTTGCATATGTTTGTGGTGTTGCATATATGTTTGTGTTTGCAGGTACCGGTATTTGAAATGCGATAGTTGCCAATATTTTGCCGGAATGTTGATTCATTTCCGTTTCGGCGAGAATTTTGGCACTATGCATTCTTTTTGGTCCTATTTTTAGGGAAAGTCATGCCAAATTTTTTCTTGGTTCTAAAATATCGTTTTGCTCTACCCCGCAGGCGACCATGGTCCGCACGATGACCGAAGGCATCGTGAATAGGTTTTTGAGCTCCGCGAAGGCCGAGATGCTTGAAAAGAACGAGACGGAGATAAGATGTCCGTGTCGAAGATGCAAGCTGAAGAGCCTTATTGCGGACCCGGATTCCGGGAAGGTGCGGGACCACCTGCTCTTGCGTGGTTTCATGGATGGCTATCGGTGGCAAGGTGATGAAGATGACTATGAAGTCGTCCATGGGGGTCGGGCAAGAAATGAGGATGGGCAGCAAGACAACCACCGCGGCTCGGGCGGGCGAGAAGACGAAGAATCTCCAGGACATGATCACGACGGTGATGCTATACACAGTCATCATGTAGAAGATGCCGGATATGATGATGAGGAAGATGTGGGAGCAGACGAAGGGCATGATCATGAAGATGAAGATGCCGGCGGAGCAGACGACGATGGACCATCGATGGGCTGGGTGCAGGACCCTCATATTCAAGAGCTTCTTCTCAAGCAGACGGATAACGCAAGAGCTGCCGCCCGAGAGAAAGCCAAGCTGGATCAACTGGAGATAGACGCGGTTACTCCATTGTATGAAGGATGCAAGCCCGAGGATACCCGCCTGAAAGTAACGCTCATGGCTCTGGAGATGAAGGTAAAACACAAAATGACCGACGCATGCTTCGACGAGAACATGTCATTCTGGCACGAACGTCTTCCCAAGGGGAACAAGTGCCCGACCAGTTTCGAGGAGGCGAAGAAAATCGTGTGTCCTCTGGATTTACCGCACGTGAAATACCATGTGTGCATGAACAATTGCATCATTGATCGGGACGAGCACGCGGAGTCTACCATATGTCCGGTGTGCGGCGTCACTCGATACAAGAAGAGGAAGAAAGCTCCTCGAAAAGTGGTGTGGTACTTTCCGATCACTCCTCGTCTGCAGCGGTATTTCACGGACCCTAAGGTAGCAAAGCTCCTGCGTTGGCACGCGGATAGGGAGGAGAAGAAGCGAGAAGATGACGCAAATGATCCGCAGATAAATAAAAAAGACAAGATGCTGAGTCACCCTAAGGATGGGAGCCAGTGGCAAGCGTTGAACTTCGAACACCCAGAATTTGGGAACGATCCAAGGAACATCGTGCTGGGCGCGAGCACCGATGGGGTCAATCCGTTTGGCAGCCAGAGAAGCACACATAGCACCTGGCCTGTGTTTGTGTGGATGTACAACCTTCCCCCCTAGTTGTGCATGAAGAGGAAGTACATTCACATGAGTATGCTAATTGAAGGGCCGAAACAACCAGGGAACGACATCAATCTGTATCTGGGGCTGCTGAAAGAGGAGCTAGACACGCTGTGGAAAACGCTAGCCAATACGTGGGACGCCGCAGAGAAAGAATATTTCCCTATGAGAGCCGCACTGCTCACGACGGTGCACGACTATCTCGGTTACGGATATCTCGCGGGGCAGGTGGTCCACGGATTTTCTGGAGCGTCAGGTGCATGGATGACACAACGTATCGCCAGCTAGATAGAGATCCCGGGTCTTCGAAAACCGTGTTCATGGGACATCGAAGGTGGCTTCGCGACGATGACCCGTGGAGGAAACGCAAGGATCTGTTCGATGGTGAAACCGAACCCCGAAGACGCCCGCGTACGAGGAGCGGCGAGGAAATAGACGAGCTGTTGAAAAATTGGAAAGATTGCCCACTGCCGGGAAAGAAGCAAAAGGCGCCAGAGCCGGGAAAGAAGCGAAAGGCGCCAGAGCCACTGCTGAAGGTATGGAAAGGCGCCAGATCCGGTCCCCCTCGTCGCCGAGCACCCCCCGCACCGTCTACCCCGCTCCACCGGCCGCCGTCGCCGACCCCCCACACCCTCCCCCGCTCCACCGCCGCCGACGACCCCCCGCACCCTCCCCGGCCCGCTCCACCGTCACAAATGAATGCAACTAAAATTGCAAAAAAAACAAATTTGATTATATTTTCAAATAATAAATTTGATGATTTTTTTCATATTCATAAATATTATTACTGTTTTTATAAAATAATAATATTGTTTCATATTCATATTCATTTTCTAAAAAATTATTAGATGCAACAAAAAAAATATTACTAATGGCGCACCTCTGGCTGGTGCGCCATTGCTATATAAAAAAGTTTACTAATGGCGCACCGATCATGGGTGCGCTATTGCTATATAAAAAAACATTCTAATGGCGCACCGCTTCGTGGTGCACCATTAATAAGCTTCCCCCACACTAAAATCCCCAATCTCTCACATTTCTCTCTAATCCCTCCCCTGCCTCATCTCACCCGCGCCCGACCACCATCGACCACCACCGCCCCCGTGCTCGCCGTCCCCGGCCGTGCTCGCTACCCCCGCCGCACCCGACCACCACCGCCCCCAATGCCCCCTCCCCGAGCCGAGCGCCGCCTCCCTCGCCGTCCCCCCTCCGCCCGCGCCCGCGCCCTCGACGTCCTCCCGCCCAACTGCCCCCTCCGCCCGCGCCCGCGCCCTCGCCGTCCCCCTCCCCCCGCGGCCCCACCTGCATCAACCTCGTGCTCGCCGTCCAACACCGCGCGGCCTGCCCAGGAGGACCGCCGCCATCTTCCTCTTCTTCACCCCCCGGCGTGAGCTCGGCGGCGACAAGGAGTGGCGACCGCAACGACCCCGTCGCCGGCGTGATTCTCCCCCGCCGGACTCCACCCCCGCCGCCCCCGCGCCCCCTACCACTGCAGCCGGCCGGCGCCGTGTGCGCCCTCGACTGCAGGTGAGCCCCTCCCCTCCACTTCCTTCTTCTTCTTCTTCCTCATGCCCTCAACCTCTGCTCTAAGTCTCGACCGCTGTGCAGGGCCCGTCCATCTCCGGCGAGCTCACCACACCGCGCGAGCTCAACGACCGCTGTGCAGGGCACCACCACGCAGGTGACCCTCCGAATGTCAAATTTTCAACATTTTGATAGAGTACAATTGTTACAGTACAGTCAGAATTGTGTATGATTGTGCCTAAAGTAGATAATAGTGGACTTTAGGCTTTTTTAGAGGCAATACTAGTGAATTTCAGTTAACTCCTTACAGTTCAGTTAGGTACAGAAAAATTCAGTTAGGTACAGTTACAGAAAAATCCAGTTAGGCTTTTTTAGAGGCAATACTAGTGGATTTTAGGTATCTATTTGCTTGTCCTTCAAATAGGGGCAAGACTGTTACAGAAACATTACTAAATACAGTTAGCTACTGTCAAAAAATTCAGTTAGGTATAGTTAGCATCAGTTAGGTACAGTTAGGTACAGTTAGCTACTGTCAGGCTTGTTAGATTAATCTTCAGTTTACTTGACTTTTGAGCCGCTGTATCTGAAGGGAGGGAGACAGGGAGTGATGCAGTTGTGCAGCTGCTTGCTGCTGAACCCTAATTAGTTTGTTTGGCTTATGTATAAGACCATAGGGCACACCTCAATTGGAACCACAGCTGCACTAGAGCAATTATGTTTCAGAATGCCCAATCATGTTCTCCAAGTGCACCAAGTGCAAGTGCACTAGGATTTTAGAACCACAGCTGCACTAGGATTTGGTGGTGGTGAATGAATGCAAGTGCACCAAGTTACAATCTAATCGATGAGCTCTTCTCCCCAATCGCTGCACACTAGTAGTACAGTAGTGACTACTTCACCAAGTTACAATCAAAACAAGCATATGCAGTCAATATACAGTCATTGTAATTTTTGGTGTCAAATCACTCAAGCAGTAACTGAATTTTCAAACTGAACTTGACACAATACTATTCATCAACATGATTTCTTTATTTTCTGTGTCATACATTTTACATATCTTTAGTCATTGAGTTCGGTAACTATTTTCACTCTGTCCTGAAGGTTTTTGTTTTTCAGCAGTTAATTGATGGTTTGATACACGATACATTTCATGCACAGGGTGACTAATGAAGCACTAGGCTCATCCATGGTACAAGTTCACCTGTGAACACTTGAAATTAGTCAGGACATCCTGTACTGATAGATGTAAATTGTGTCCAGTAGGCTTTGAAGCACCAGTTTTTCCTGTTTCTAACTCTGAATCTGATATAAACCATACTGTTGGCATAAGTGGTCTTTTGTATATGTGCTGATGCTTTGTTAATATAAAGCTATAGATGATGTTGTACTTGTGATGATGCTACTTGTGATCTTCTGAAATGACCCATTGGCGACTTCATTACGCGGGGATAATGATTTTGCAGGTACCCCGAGAGGCCCTTGAGTTTGCCGGAATGTCGATTAACTTCCGTTCCGGCAAATTCGGGTACTCCATATGTCCTATTTTCAGCAAAGGTCATGCTGAAATTTTCCGTGAATTTTAGCATGACTTTGCTAAACATAGGACATATGGGGTACTTGCGACTAATGCATGGGCCGAGGTATCTTAGTACTTAATTAAGTAGGATCAACTGCCTCTTGTGTTATTCATATAGAAGTGTGATATGTTTACTGTCTCTTGGTGTTTGTCCTTAATTAAGTAGGGTATATTATTAGAAGATACCCATATATATCAGTCAACCTAGGGTGCCTCGGCATCGATAAACCCTAAATGATGAAAACTTAACTTAGCATTTAGGGTGCCTCGGCGTCGACAAACCCTAAATGATAAAACCTTGGCTTTTAGGGTGCCTCGGTGTCGATGAGAACCTAAATGATGTACGCTTAGGCTTTTAGGGTGCCTCGGCGTCGACAAACCCTAAATGATAAAAGCTTAGCTTTTAGGATGCCTCGGTGTCGACAAACCCTAAATGATGAGACCATGATCTTGTTCCTTGACAATAACCAACTTTTTGACCAAACTTTTTTCCTATTTAGAGCGAAACATGGCCCACAACGATGAGGCCGGCGGTTCGGGCGGCAAGCAATTCTGGGAGCTGTCCCAGGAGATGGAGGAAGAACCTCACCGCTATGAGGACGCCACCGCGGAAGACACCGATCCTGAATACACAACCCCTAGTGGCGTCGGGGATGACACCACTGATGGTGCCGCCGAGGATGCCACCACTGATGATGGCGGCGCACGCACAGATGGCAGCCAACCGAAGAGGCAACGGAAGGACCGGCGCCCGAACGTGCTCGGCACTGTCAAGGAGGAATTTACTGAAGTGAACTCCGACGGGCATCCAACGGCGCCCAAACATGTAGTCAAGGGGTACTCGGTTCAGCTCGGGTGCATTCTCCGGAGCACCGTCTCGATCAACACCGAGAACCTAAGGCATAAGGACCGAGGGAATTTGCGCAGCCTCCTCTTCACGAAGCTGCACGAACGATACAAGTTCCCCGCTGAGTTTGCAAACACACGCCTCTCAGGGAATAAAGTGAACAGTGCCGCCCTCACGAGGATGAGCACGGCCCTGTCTACATGGAGAAGCACGGTGAAGACAATGATTGAAAAAGGTGATAGTTATGAGAAGATCAAGGCGAAATATCCTTTGATGAGCAAAGATGACTACAAGGAGTTCAAGATCAAGTGCGAGAGCAGCGCAACCTCCGAATCAAGTCAGTGGGGGAAAGAAATGTGGGAGTTGAACTTAGGGGTCCACAAACTCGGTCCCGGCGGTTACAGAGTGGCGGAGCCTATATGGGACAAGGAGGACGCGGAGCGTGCCGAGCAAGGCCTACCGCCCCGCTTCGAGAAATTACGTGACAAGCAGACCAGTAACTTTGTCAAGGCCCGGTACAAGGAGGACCCGGTAACAAAGGAGCTTACCACGGATCCGAAGACCAGGGCGCTTGAGCTTGTTCTGGTAAGGAATACACCCCTGCGTAATTAGCTCTATATGGTTGCATTCTAATTAATGAAGCCAAATTTCTAAATGGTTCACATTCCTTCCGCAGGAGGCTGAAAGCAGTAGCGCGGGGTCGTCTCAGAGCTCCCCTTTTGACACCCCTTTAAATAGGGCGTTGAACGTAATGAAAAACAAGGATAAGCTCAGTAAGTCGTCGTCAGCTGGTCGTGTGGCCGGCAAAGGCTTGTCCACAAAATGGTCGTCATACTATACCGCTGGTGGGCGAAAGGAGAAAAAGACCAGCTCGGAAAGCCAGTCGCGCGAGGTTCAAGAACTCAAGGCACAAGTGGCGCGAATTCCGGAGATTGTCCAAGAGCAAGTGCAACAACAACTGGGAACGACGCTCATCGCCATTGTGCCTACCTTGATTCAGGGGCTGACGATGTGAATTGCGGGCGGCCAACAGGGGCCTCCCCCGGTTCCCAGCTTCATGGCCAGCAACTCGCACAACGCGCAGGCGGCGCCATTGGTGTCTCCGGCGGAGGCGGTATTCGTGTCTCCGGCGCCGGCACGAGCATTGGAGCTTAATGCACCCGGGTGTACGCCGGCCGGCACCTCGCCAGCAAGCGGCCCCTCCGTCAGTTGCACGCGCACGCCCCCTGTTGGCGGTGCCTCGACATTAGCCGAGCTCGACGGCATCACGGTAACTAAGCCTCTCGGCCGATGACTTCATCTCCTTGCCTTTGACTGGGCATCCCTGACGCCCTACATGTTTTCGCAGGGTGCCACCGATGTTCCTTGCACTCTCCTGCACTTCGTGGGCGGTGAGTTGGTCGATGTCGCCAAGGGCAGAATCGTTCAACCGGGCAACCGCGTGTTCCACGGTAATCCGATGCCACCCACCTTGTATAGGGTTGAACTGGTTCGGGTGCTGCCAGGCTGCGACGAGTTGTTACCTCCGATTCGACCCGCTAGGGCCGACGAAGATGATGTGATGACCCTCAGCGCCTGTGTAAGCTGGCCCCTGCTTTGGCCGAAGAGCCAGATTCGTTTGGGGACGGGGGACACCACCCCACAGACAAGACCGCCAGTTGTGCCAGCGCCAAGCCATGGCAAGAACGCCGTAACGCTACCGGACATGCCGGACATCCCTATGGCACAGGATCCGGACATGCATATGGCACAGGATCCGGACGACGACGACAACGACGGCGGTACATTTTCCAACGTCGATAAGTACTTTGCCGAACATGGGTACGGTGACGAGTTCTGCGGGCCTCCTTCTCAAGAACCCAACCCTGAAAAAGACGACCGCGATCTAGCTGGTACGGTGGAGAAACCCAATTGCAACAGGCATCGTCTGGCGTTCAGTTCTCAGGAGACGCCTCCAGCTGCCGCCTTCACCGAGCCTCAGATAGCTGAGGTGCCAAATATTATCAGCCCCAACACGCTCAAGAAGGCGGTCTGTGAGCAGAACTCGATCCCATTACAGCAGATCAGGAAGAAGGGACGGAAACAAAAGACTAACAAGGGCGCCAGTGCGAGCCAGCCGGCACCGAGTACGATCCGTGCTCAGGACGGGCCACCTTCACCTAAGGATATCTTGAGGAGGGTGCATGTGGCGGGTAGGCCGATGCTACCGACAAATATGCTCAATGCTGCAACCAGTGCTATGCGGAGTCTCCATGACAGTGTTCTTTCTTTGGAGAAGCGGCGTCTCAGAGAGAATGATGTGGCATACCCGGTTTTCATGGCCAAGGTGCCAGAGGGCAAGGGCTTTGTGGATAGCGCTGTCGGGGGTACGATCGTCCTGCGGTTTGATGACATCTTTGCTATGCTTAACCTTCATCCGCTGCACTACACCTTCGTTCGGCTGTTTTCGCTCAGTATGGAGATGCGGATCATTAGAGACAAGACCCCGAACATTGTGATAGTCGACCCCTTCTACATGCGTGCCAAGATCTTGGGCAGCGCTGGGGACCGACAAGTCGCGAGTTCACACCTCGAAGGCGTCATTCTGGCAAACCCAGATAAGGATAACTTCCTCGTGCCTTACTTTCCCGAGTAAGTCATCTCCTAACCGCCCCGTAACATATGATTTCTTAGATTTTGATCGTTCTTTTTTTTCTAACATTCTGTGTTCTGTGCAGTGACACACATTGCACACTCATCCTCTTAAGCCCGAAATATTCCATGGCCACGTATTTCGACCCGGACCGTGACTCCAAGATAGACTACACAAATATCAAGAAAGTTCTTGATGATGCTCTCCCCGGCTACCCCGCATCTGGAGGCACCTTTAAGAGGCCATCTCGTAGGTACGGCAGGCACGTGTTCACCCACAATACGATGTTCCCCTGCGTCAAGCAGCCGCCTGGCGGTCAGAAGGATGCCTACTATGCCCTCCATCACATGTGGGAGATCGTACGGGACCATAATCACCTTCTGCTACCAAATAATCTCAAAGATTGGGCCGCAAGCTTGGCGGCAATCCAAGACGCGGACATCCGACAAGAATTCTTTCGCATCCAGTCGGAGTTTGCAGAAATCATCCATCAAGATGTCCTTCGTACCTCGGGGCAGTTCTACCTCAAATTTCAACCGTCCAACAGTGAGATAGACACAACGCTACAAATGCAGGCTGACAACGCCCGCGACTTCATGACCATCACGACAGACGGCGGCTTCATCCACGCTCTGGTCCCATGAGTCGAGTCGAAAGTAGTGATGCTATGTGTAGTTCTGAAACATTGATTATCTCATGTTGTAATTAAACTTTAATGAACTTGTATGTCTCTTTGGTTTGGACAGTCGTTCAACTTAGATGTAATCGATGCTATTTATTAGTAGGACCATGAATCGTGCTATTAATGTCTTGCTTTTCTCTTCCGATCCTTTTGTTGCATACTTATGTATTGCTTATGTATTGTCTGTTGTTTGGCTAGTGCATAGAGATGCCGTCGTATGTCGTGTACAAGGGTAAGGTTCCCGGAGTCTACGACAACTGGGAGGAGTGTCGGAGACAGGTTCACCGTTTCAGCGGTAACAGTTACAAAGGGTACACCACTAGGGCGGAGGCGGAATCTAGATACGCGCGCTATCTAGCGAGAGAGAGGAGGGAGCGTTGGAGGAACCGGATGAAGACCAGTTTCATCGCGATGATGCTCATCGTGATGACTACAGCTCTCTTCTATGTGATGGTAGTTTAGATGATCAATATCGACTTGTAATGTGAAGACAAACTCGCTACTCGTGGTCTCGAGACTTGTAATGTTCTATCTTTGTTCGGTCTTTTGAGTTCGGAGACTAATATGATGAATTGTATTCGGAGACTAATCTTCTATTGTATTCGATGAATCTGCTGTTGCTGTGTGGTGCTGCTTATATTCTCTCCAATAATATATTTTGTAATCTGTGCAAAAATCAGAAAAAATAATAATCCCTAATATACATACTAATGGCGCATCACCCCAACGTGCTCCATTAGTATGCCAAAGGATACTAATGGCGCATCACACCGCAGTGCGCCATTAGTATGCCAAAGGATACTAATGGCGCATCACCCCGCAGTGCGCCATTAGTATGCCAAAGGATACTAATGGCGCATCACCCCGCGGTGCGCCATTAGTATGGCTAGGCACATGGGTAAATATGGCCCCCTGGGAGGCATACTAATGGCGCACCGTGGCCTATACTAATGGCGCACTACCTGGTGCGCCATTAGTATACTAGATACTAATGGCGCACCAGTGATGCGCCACTAGTAAAAAATACTAGTGGTGTGGTACTAGTAGCGCACCAGTAGTGCGCCATTAGTAGGCAAAACTGGTGCGCCACTAGTAGGCCTTTTCCTAGTAGTGCTTCGGGAACGTGATTTTCGGAACGAACGTGATCCAGAGGACATGGAGTCTACACAAAGCAACGAACGAGGAAGGCACGAGGTAGGGGGGCGCCCCTACCCCCCTAGGCGCGCCCTCCACCCTCGTGGGCCCCTCGTTGCTCCACCGACGTACTTCTTCCTCCTATATATACCCATGTACCCGGAAAACATCAGATACGGAGCCAAAACCCTATTTCCACCGCCGCAACCTTCTGTACTCGTGAGATCCCATCTTGGGGCCTTTTCCGGCGCTCCGCCGGAGGGGGCATTGATCACGGAGGGCTTCTACATCAACACCATAGCCTCTCCGATGAAGTGTGAGTAGTTTACTTCAGACCTTCGGGTCCATAGTTATTAGCTAGATGGCTTGTTCTCTCTTTTTGGATCTCAATACAATGTTCTCCCCCTCTCTTGTGGAGATCTATTCGATGTAATCGAGATCCGATGAATTGTAGGTTTATGATCAAGATTATCTATGAACAATATTTGAATCTCCTCTGAATTCTTTTATGTATGATTGGTTATCTTTGCAAGTCTCTTCGAATTATCAGTTTGGTTTGGCCTACTAGATTGATCTTTCTTGCAATGGGAGAAGTGCTTAGCTTTGGGTTCAATCTTGCGGTGTCCTTTCCCAGTGACAGTAGGGGTAGCAAGGCACGTATTGATTGTTGCTATCGAGGATAAAAAGATGGGGTTTATATCATATTGCATGAGTTTATCCCTCTACATCATGTCATCTTTCTTAATGCATTACTCTGTTCTTCATGAACTTAATACTCTAGATGCATGCTGGACAGCGGTCGATGTGTGGAGTAATAGTAGTAGATGTAGGTAGGAGTCGGTCTACTTGTCGCGGACGTGATGCCTATATACATGATCATACCTAGATATTCTCATAACTATGCTCAATTCTATCAATTGCTAGACAGTAATTTGTTTACCCATCGCAATACTTATGATATCTTGAGAGAAGCCACTAGTGAAACCTATGGCCCCCGGGTCTATTCTCCATCATATTAATCTTCCGACACCTTTCTATTTCTATTTCTGTTTATTTTACTTTGCATCTTTATCATAAAAATACCAAAAATAGTATCCTATCATCTCTATCAGATCTCACTCTCGTAAGTGACTGTGAAGGGATTGACAACCCCTTTATCGCGTTGGTTGCGAGGTTCTTGTTTGTTTGTGTAGGTGCGTGGGACTCGCGTGTGGACTCCTACTGGATTGATACCTTGGTTCTCAAAACTGAGGGAAATACTTACGCTACTTTGCTGCATCACCCTTTCCTCTTCAAGGGAAAACCAACGCAGTGCTCAAGAGGTAGCACCGATGACAAAGGGAACAACGTATGTTGTTATGCTGTTTGACCGATAAAGATCTTCGTAGAATATGTAGGAACCAATATGAGCATCCAGGTTCCGCTATTGGTTATTGACCGGAGACCGTGTCTCGGTCATGTCTACATAGGTCTCGAACCCGTAGGGTCCGCACGCTTAAAGTTCGGTGACGATCGGTATTATGAGTTTATGTGTTTTGATGTAACGAAGGTAGTTTGGAGTCCCGGATATGATCACGGACATGAAGAGGAGTCTCGAAATGGTCGAGACATAAAGATCGATATATTGGAAGCCTATATTTGGACATCGGAATGGTTCCGGGTGAAATCGGGATTTTACCGGAGTACCGGGAGGTTACCGGAACCCCCCAGCAATTGTATGGGCCTTAATGGGCCATAGTGGAGAGAGAGAGAGAGGAGGCCAGGGCAGGCCGCACGCCCCTCCCCCTCTGGTCCGAATTGGACTAGGAGGGGGGGCGCCCCCCTTTCCTTCCTCCCTCTCTCCCCCTTCCTTCTCTCCTAGTCCAACTAGGGAAGGGGGGGGGGAATCTTACTCCCGGTGGGAGGACTCCTCCAGGGCGCGCCATAGGGGCCGGCCCTCTCCCCCTCCTCCACTCCTTTATATACGTGGCCAGGGGGCACCCCATAGACACACAAGTTGATCATTGATCTCTCTTAGCCGTGTGCGGTGCCCCCCTCCACCATAATCCACCTCGGTCAGATCATAGCGGTGCTTAGGCGAAGCCCTGCGTCGGTAGCATCATCATCACCGTCATCACGCTGTCGTGCCGACGGAAGTCTCCTGCGAAGCTCTACTAGATCGTGAGTTCGTGGGACGTCGCCGAGTTGAACGTGTGCAGTCCGCGGAGGTGCCGTAACTTCGGTGCTGGGATCGGTCGATCGTGAAGACGTACGACTACATCAACCGCATTGTCATAACGCTTCCGCTTACGGTCTACGAGGGTACGTAGATGACACTCTCCCCTCTTGTTGCTATGCATCACCATGATCTTGCGTGTGCGTAGGATTTTTTTTGAAATTACTGCGTTCCCCAATATCCATCACATCCCGGTGCTTTCATTGGCCTGATCTGAAATAAAGCATTAGAGATCTCCTCATCTGAGTAGGGCCTGCATAACGAAACATTCATCTCCTCCATAACTTTTGGGGCAATACAGTCCAGCATCACGTCCGGGGAGAGGGTTGGATCTCTTGTGAAAATCTCCTTAAAGTAGGAGTGAGCCATTCTCTCCATATCGGATGGAACACTAGACCACGTTCCATCTTGTTTCCGTAGGCGTTGTATCAAGTTCCTGCGGGCGCGCCATACCGCTCTCCGGTGCAAATATTTGGTGTTGCGCTCACCTTCCTTTAGCCAGGTAATGCGTGAACGCTGGAGCCATAGCATCTCCTCCCTGTATAAAAGCTTGTCGAGCTGGTTCATTTTGTCCCGGACTTGAGCACGGTCCGCTCCCAACAGCTGCAGGTCTGCCAGTTGCGAACGGAGCCTCTCAATATCTTTCAACACGTTGCCAAACTTCGATGTACTCCATTCCTTCAAATCCCTTAAGACCTCTCCCAAGGACCTGGCCACCGATCCCAAGCCGCCAGGGGATTTGTGTTTATTCCAGGCTTCAGCAATTACGTTGGGCAGGGTATTGTCACATTCCCACATGATTTCATAGCGCAAGCAGGGAGGCCGATGCTGCTGGTCTTGCATCCCGTCCAACTGTATCAACACGGGGCAATGATCCGAACATGAGGTGGCCAAGTGTACCACCTTTGCAAACGGGAATGTATCACACCAAGCTTCATCAGCACAAGCACAGTCCAAGCGGACCTGAACATTGCGGTCTGAATCCTGGCCATTGTTGTATGTGAACGGAATACCAGAGAAACCAAGGTCCTAGAGCTCGCACATCTCTAGGCAGTCTCTGAAGGCAGTCATCTGAGCCTCCAAGCGCTCGGTCCTTGACAGATGCTCATGTTGCCACAAAGCCTCATTGAAGTCGCCACACACCATCCACGGCTCATGCGAGTGAGCTCGAAGTCTGCATAGGTGCTCCCACATGCGATGACGATTTTCCACCCGCGGCTCTCCATAGACAAAGGTGCCCCGCCAAGACGTGCCCGACCCTCCATCGACCACACTGACATCAATAAAACGATTGCAAGAATCAATCACCGTGACAGAGAGGGACTCATCCCAGAACACTGCTAAGCCCCCACTCCTCCCATCACTACTCACTCCATGAAAACCTTTCAGACCGAGTCTCCATCACAGCTTCTCTACTTTCACAGTCGCTTGCCTAGTTTCACACAGGAAGACAAGCTTGGGGTTATTGGCTTTTGAGAGGGCCAAAACCTCATGAACTGTCCGGCGGTCCCCCCCGGCAGTTCCAAACTAGGGTATTCATTGCGTCCGGCGGTCTTCCTCGAGGGAAGCCGCCGATCTCTCATTGGTAGCATGATCCTTGGTGAACTTGACACGTTTACTGCTAGAAGAGCTGCTCGTTGGTGAGGCATTCTCTCCTAGGTCCTGACCACTGCCATCCATAATGGCCAAAACCGCATCCTTACTATTTGGTTTGTTCAAAGCATCATCTCCAGCACTGTCCATGTTCAATCTCTTTCTTGCATCTCTATCAACCTCCATAATTGCACCTGGGTTCTTCACTAGGCTTGTGGCTGTGTCAAGAGTCTCGGGATCCGTAGCCTTGAGGCCAGGATCCAATGGAGCACTAGGGCTGCCATCCTTCCTTTGCTGACGAGGTTTATCTGCCCTGCTAGGGTTTTGCTCAGGCCTCGACCGGCTAGGGCCATCGGCGTACAGCCAGTCACCAAACTTGAGATTCTGCTTATCATGAACACCAGATCCGCACTCCTTATGCTCATGTCCTATCCGACCACAAAAACTGCAAAAAACGGGCCAACTTCTCATACCGCACCAGATAAACCTGTCTCTCCTGCGCCCGAACAATGCTCACAAACTTTGTAAGAGGCTGCTTGATGTCGTGGTGTACCCTAACCCTAATATAGTACCCGCGGGTATTGCCGTTCAAACGCATCTCCAAGATTTCGCCCGCCCCCTTTAGGAGCCGCTCCACAATACCCTGCCTGCAGTAAGGATCCGGAAGTTTATGTATCTGTAACCAGATGGGCATATGATCAAAACCACATCGTCCGCTTTGGTGAAACCATCATATGAACACATCAGAACCGCCATGTTGCGGAAGAGCCAAGGGCCTTGCATCATCATCCGCTCCCAGTCGCCCAGGCATGAAGCTTGGACAACGAATCTGTTAGGTCCGACCGGGCGAAATCTTACCCGCTGCGCTGGATTCCAGGCCGCCCTCATATCCTTATAGAAGGCTGCCTGCGAGAAATTCTTATCGGTGTGAACCCTAGCTAGGGCTAGCCACCGAACGCTTTCTTTGATTTCGGGATCCTCTTCATCAATCTCCACATCATTGAACTCCTCGTCGTTCAGATCCAGTTGATCGAGGAAATCTTCCAAAGCGGGGTTTGCGGCCGCCGAAGTGCCTCCGCTCGTGGCAGAGTTGGCATCCGAGGGGGAGGCCATCCGGACGTGGTTGGGGCGCTGCGCAATCGACGAGGGCGTCGATCAAGCTTTGCGACGGGTGAGAGGACTCAGGGGCGAATAGATTGCCTGAGAGGAGAGAAACCCTAGGCATGAGGCGTAGGGGAGATCCGGTGTAGCAATTGTGTTGTACTACGTGTGCAAGAAACACTTCGTCAATCTCCGTGCGTCCTAGCGAACCAATATGTGGTTGGATGGTTAGGAGAATAGTGGTATCCCGAGCCCATCAAATTTTAAGTCCCACCTCCCCTTAAAAAAAATTAAGTCCTATCACTCGCATTATTCTTGAATTTATTTCATGACTCCTGAGATGCGCGTTCAGTGGGAGGACCGTTCGCGTCGACTACGAAGGCGTCTGTGCCGAATCCGTCAATCTCAAGATGATGTGCCGGCTCGGTCTCTCGAAGGTGCTCATAGAGATAAGGTATGTGTGCGTGCGTTCATAAGAGTGAATGTATGTGCGTCTATGTGAGCGTCTGCATCTGTACTGTGTTCAAAAAAACACTTCATTTCATCCGGCTGAAAACTCACTCTCCTCCGCCCGCCTTCCCCACTTGCCACGCATCCCTCATGGGCCTCATCAACCGCTCACCTTTGTATCATTATCTCAACAGCGACCGTCGACCCTCCCATCCCATGCCTCCATCTCCATCCCCTACCTCTTTTCACGAATCTCATCCCCACCTCTTCCCAAACAAAGCACGCTGCTGCAACCCGACCACATCGGAGGTGGCCACCGGCGTGCTTCCTCTGCTTCAAAAACGTGTATGTGTAGCAAACCCGTGCTACAAAGATCGACCACCACGGGGTGCTCTCTCCCTTGCAGTCGTCGGCGTTGTTGCAAGTTTTTGCAACAACAGTCTTGTTGCATGAATACATAGAAGAGGCCAGAGATCGATGATAGGTTCGGTTGTAATGGAGGTTTTGTAACAAGAGTCTTGTTACAGAAATTGGAGAAGAAGAGATTTTGCAACATGAGTTTTGTTGTACAAAATTAGAGAAGAGGGGGTCTTGCAACAAGGGTGTTGTTGCAGAAAATTGGAGAAGAAGAAGTTTTGCAATAGGGGTCTTGTTGCAAGAAATTAGAGAGGAGGAGTTTTTGCGATAGGGGTCTTGTTGCAGGAAATTAGAGAAGAGAAGGTTTTACAACAAAGCATTGTTTTAGAAAATTAGAGAAGAAGAGCGGACAACTCGCGTCACGTAATCGGATGGCTCGCGGCCTGGCCAATTTTTCTAAAAAAAATCAGCCGACGAATGCGTAGGATCCCCGATAATTATAAGTGTATTGCAAATTTGCTGCTCATCGAGTTTCTCACTCACACTTCACACCTAAGAGTTTAAGCATGTTATACATATTAGTTTTCATTGAAATTAATTTTTTTAAATAATATGATCAAGTTTACAGAAAACAATGTGAACATTCACAACAACAAATATGTATGGTATGAAATATGTTCAATGATGAATCTAATGATCTGATGAAATTGGATTCTTTCGATCTACGCTTCTCTTCATAGACGACGGTTAATGTTTTGGTACGCTGGTCCTATGAGGCCTTAGCATGATGACTTTCTGACTGTCTACTACAAGTGTTGCTCTGCTTTGATGAGAGAGGGGCGATGACGGTGACGCGCCTTCGGCTTTGCTTCAATGCTTGTAAGTTGCCGCTAGGTGGTGGTCTGGATTTATTTTTCATTATTCCTGGTGTTTGTCGTATTGCCATGATTGAACATGAATAGATCGGAAGTTTCTCGCAAAAAATTAATCTAATAATATTGATCTGGTGATGTATATGTTCATATTTTTTATGTACAAATCTATACCTACTATTTGTAGCAAACAAACTATACCTACTAATAAAGGAAGAAACGTTTCTGCCCGCCCGTCATGCTTTTCCCCGTGTGGTTTCCTGAAATAAACCCACGGTCTTGTTTTAAGTGAGTCTAGAAAAATGATTCGAGTTTCATGGAAATCCCGCTGATTTTTTGGTCAATCGACCGATAGTCCTGTTTGATGTGTTCAGAAAACGCTTCACTTTTTCATGATATTTCAGTTAATAGACCTGTAGTTTGTCTAGAAAATAACTTTTTTTTGGCATGTTCGAATGCTTTAAAAAAATATTCATATCTTTTAAACCCTAACTCTAATTTTGACATGTTATATATGAAAATTGATTGTGTAGAATCTGAATATGATGTTGTGTTATCTGTTAATTTTTAAAAAATATTATTTAGGATGGAACCTTGATCAATAGTGCGTGATCCGTGTTTCTTTCGTATCGATGTAGATCCGGATTGAAAATTAATACCTAAGCAAAACCACATTGGAGCCACCTTCTTCATATCCCCACCGTCGCCGGAGAGATTCCCCGGGATGGTGACGTACCTCCCTGACCCTGGCGCGGTGGCGCCCCGCAGCCTTGAGAACCTGCCACCATAGACGCACGTGGCCGAACGTGTTCCTCACCAGCCAAGCTCCCGGCGCGCGCACATTGTTAAAGATGCGCTCTTTCGACGTGTCGTTGTCGCCTGCGTCCCTGTACAGCGTGACCAGCCAGGGGAGCAGCGGGCAGCACAACGGGCGCTAGGAAAAGTAGTGTGGCATGGAGCCGCCGATGAACTCGCCATGCGGCGCGTTGGCGAGCATGATCGACTGTGAGGTGTAGAGCATGGTCTGCGGGAGGATCTCCGACGGCGCCTCGGAGAAAGCAGCCCTTGGGGTCGACCAGCGCCATGTTAGACTAGCCACAATGGGTAGTAACATAGAGTAGTAACATGAGCATGTTACTACTCTATGTTACTACCTCTATAGTGTGAAGTAACATATGTGTAGTAACATGCAATACTTCATTTATTATGCTATAGACTCATCTTGCCTTGATATGTGTGATGTTACAGTAACTAGCTAAGTTACTAAAACTACCTCTCTCTTCATTAACTCATTGCCACATAGACAAATTTGCTGAGTTGGATTTGAAGTTACTGTTGAAGTTACTCCCACTGTGGCCAGTCTTAGCCATAATCTTGATGTGCTTGGGTTAGTTAGTTTGCATGCGTGTGTTGTTAGCTGGCCAGGTCGTGTGCCGTTGTGGAGAACCAGCGGGACCGGAGGACGTGGTGCATGTAGCTAGTACTCGCTCCGTAAACTAGTATAAAAGTGTTTAGATCAATACTTTAGTGTTTAGATAGGTAGTACTAGTTTGTTAGTGCATGGGTGGGTTCATTGTGCTAATGGAGGAGAAAGTGTGCGTTTGAATGAGCTCATTAAGCCCAACGCTCCTATGTAATGTGCATTTGAATTCCTCGTCCAACTTCAGCCGTAGTTTGTAGATCCATTTTTCAAAGAGGGCCATATTTATGCTGATACTTGTTGCTTTATTCATCAGGGTCATGCAAGAAGATAACCACAGGCAAGGCAAGCAGTGCCATCCATCATGATACCACTGGTTCTACTCGTGTTGTTTTGTTTGTCTTTTTACACCAGATGGAGCTAGCACACATTAACAATTCTCTGAATATTTTCGTCTGAACAGTTCACCCTATATGACATAGAACATATAGATATATGAGCATGATAGCCGATCAACACTGTAGGCTTCCTCATGAAAAAGGGCAAAAGGTTGTCAAGAAGGGTCACAACTGTAATCTGCAAACTAGTGTCCATCTTGTTTTTTGTTCAATTGTTAAGAATTTTAAGGTTTCTGTAGCTCTTACGAACAACAGTGGTGAGTTACAAATGCCAAGTTCAAATCAAACACTAGGAATGTAGGAATTCTCATGGGTTCACACTTGGTTTCGTCTGTTGCCGCCCAAGCGAGACTCGAAGAAAGCCGGCCAATCCATCTCGAGGGGCACAGCCGTCTGCGATTTGAGCCTCCAAAACTGGTCGGTCACCTCATCCATCTCCCCGGTGTCGAGATCGACGACGTACATGCGCTCGAGGTTGTCCTCGACGAACAATGCGCCGCTTCTCTCGTCCAGGCACAAGCATTGTACTTTCTCAATCTCATCCTTGTCCTTGGGCCCTTTTAGCTGGATCGCCTTGGTTTGCAGCCACTCCGCTACTTTTCTCGTCCGGACGTGCCCAGACCTCTAGCCAGAGGCACTCTTTGCACAGGCGAAGCAGCGACAGTGCCCCGTCAATGGCGACGTTGAGGCATGGTGTGTGGTGAAGAATGAAGTCATGGTCGCCTCCTGGTGGAATCGGGGTTTCGTTCAAGAAGACGTCGTCGCTCGCTTCGAGGGTGTGTGCATGTTGTTCGACGTGTCGGTGACGAGCCAGTGCGCGGTGCCCCGGTGCACGACGGCGCCGCCGCCGTCCACGACGCCGATCTCCGCGCTGCTGAAGCACTCTATCGGCGCGCTCCAGCTCGGCTCGGTGGACGAGAAGGCGCAGAGGGTGTAGCTCAGTGTGTCACTATCCAAGACGAGGACCAGCACTCTGAAGAAGGCTGAGCAGCAGCCGTCGGCGAAGGTCTGGACGGCGCAGCTGTTGATGCGGAAGGCGAAGTCGCACCGCAGCGGGGGCAGCACGTCGCACGTGCCGGCGATCAGGTTGCACACGGCTAGCCGGGCGTCCGCGTCGACGTGGCCGGCCGGCGCGTCGGCGAGGCGCACGAGGAGGAGGCCGTCACGCGAGGCGAGCGGCACCGCGTCGTCCAGCAGCCCCGCGGCGCACGAGACGAAGGAGCGCAGGTAGCGGCGCGCGGGGCCGAGTGGGCATCCCGGCGCCGGGACGAGAGCCGGGCCGCGGCGGGCGCCGGCGGCCGGAGACGGGACGGAGGCGGCGGCCCGTGCTCGCGCCCTGTAGCGCCGCTGCCGGGCGAAGAAGCCGATGAGAGAGGGCGGGTCCGCCGGCCAGCGGCGGCGGAGGAAGGCGGCGTCGGACACCAGGCCCCGCCATCGCTTGCACGCCACGGCGCAGCGAAAGAGGGCGGCGACGTCGGCAACGCGGACGAGGACCTCGAGGACCACGTCCTCCGGGAGCGTGGCGTTGCCGGCGGCTGCCCTCGTCTTCTTCTGCGTCCTCCAGGGGGCGACTCCAGCGACCTCCATGCAATCGGAGGCAAAGCCGCGGGTTGGATTTGGGTTCGGGCGATACTGGGCACCGGCGCACCGGCCCGAAGTTTCCGCCGGTCAAGCCTCAGTCGTTCGATTCGCACAATATTGACCGTCTAGATTGCATCTTCTCCCTCACGCACAGGTCAAAGCCTCCTCCTTCCTCGCGTACAGGCTGCCGTCGGCGCAGACGCATCCTCTCCCCATGGCGCCTCCTTCTCTTCCCCAGCCCTCGTGAAAAAACCTCCCGCCCCCGTTGTCGCTTGGCTCCGCCACGCCATGCGTAGCTCCCGCGAGCAGCAGCGCCGGCCGCTCGGAGTGCGGCGCCCTGCCGGACACCAAGGTCGCCGCTCACCATGGCCGCAGCAGCCCCCCACCGGACCCCAAGGTCGCCGCTCACCATGGCCGCAGCAGCCCCCCGAGGTTGCAATGCGGCAGTCCTCGTCATCATCGGCGCAACACCGTGCCACCGCGCTATACACTAGGCCGCTCCGCCGTGCTTGTGGAAATAGTGGTAGCCGTGATAAAAGGTTGTAGCAAAAATACATCGACGGTCGTAGCAAAAACCGACAACGGTTGCTGCAAAAATGTCATCACCGCCGTCGAGGGTCGCACTCGAGACATGAAATGATTGAAGCTTTTTTCATTATTGGTTGCAGCTTTTGTCACTGCCGGTTGCAGCTTTTCGTCGTCGTCCATGGTTTCCATCGTCTACGGTTGAAACTTTTTTTGTCACCGGTTGAAACTTTTCTCGTTGCGGGTTGCAGCTTTCGCCGTTCATGGTTGTAGCATTTGTCGCCGGTTGCAGCTTTTCATCGTTCATGGTTGCCGCCAGCCACACTTCACCGTCACCCCCCGGTTGCAGCATATCCGAGTGCCCGTGGAAGCTTTCCCATTGCTGTTGGTAGCTTTCTCGTTGTAGGTTGCAGCAAAATCACAACACCGCCGCCCCTGCCACACTTCGCCGTCGCCCCGTTGTAGCATATCTGGGTCGTCGCTTGTAGCATGGCTCGGCCCCGGTTGAAGCACGGCCGGTGTGCGGATGTAGCATGGCCGGGCAACGGAGGAGCGCCATGAGCATGACCAAAGGAAGGGGGCCGCAGAACTGGGGGAAGGGAGTTGAGTGCCGCGCCGGCGACGACGGGAGAAAGAGAAAGATGCGTTTTCTTTGGAAAGAATGGGTGGAGGAGAACGCCCCGTGAATAGATAAGGTAACGATTAAGGGCGGGGTGGGTCCAAGCGCGTACGCGAGCGAGCGACCGGCCCAATTGTTCGGCCGGTGCGCCGGGTTGAAAGGTTTCCCTTTGGGTTCAGGGCGTACGCGCCAGGCACCCTCCGCTTACGTATATACTACCACCTAGTTTCCTTATCCAGCTCGTGTACGGATTGCCTCGTGTTCGGATGCCAGCGTCGGCAAATTTGACAATTTTGACCTCGGGACGAAATCATTTCACAGAATGAACTGGGTGCGAAACTATTTCATTCCCCTGACCCTTTTGTGTAGCGCCCGCCACGCCGGCGCCACACCCTACTGTGCAGCGCCTAGCGCGGCGGCGTTGCACTCCTGTCCACCGTGGCAGCCCCTGGGCCCGCACCCAGCAGTGCAGCGCCTCCGAGCTAGGCGCCACACATGTAAAGTGCAGCGCCTAGCCGCTAGGCGCCACACATGTAATATGCAGCGCCTTGCGGCTAGGCGCTGCAGTGTGACTTATCCAGCCACTTGGCTGGCCCCCCTCCCCCACCCCCCTCCCACACCACACACTCTCCCACTCTCTCCCCGTGCCCCCTCTCTCCCCCTCTCTCCCCCTCTCAAATCCTCTCCCAAATCTTGCAAATTTGAAGAATTTATCCGTGGATTTCGAAGTCAAACCCTCCCTCAAGGTAATATTCTCCGATCCCCTTGTTTTGATCCAAGTAAAGTTCTCCCATTGCTCATTTGTTGCTAGTTTGGGGAAACCCTAGTTTTGTTTGGATCTAGAGATTTGCATGGAGATGTGAGATGTTTGTTTGCCAATTTCTATGATTAGGCTTTGTTAGTATGCTAGGGTTATTCTTATGGGTGTTCTTATGTTGGTGCTAGGGTTAGGTTTAGGGCTAGGGTTATGGTTATGGTTATGGTTAGGGTTAGGGTTATGGTTAGGGTTAGGGTTGTTGTTTGATATATATATATATTAGGGTTTGTATTCTGTGTTAATCCTTGGATTAGTACTCATGGAAGCAATGTTACCTTGTGTTCTTTGAATGCTTATAGGGATGGGAAGAACATGTGTGTTTGTTCATCATGGGGACAAAGACGCCTTTTTGAAAGGCAATATAGAACCGGACCCGGATGAGCTTGACATGGTGTTTGATAGTAGTCCTAGCTATGCGGAGCTCTTGCAACAAGTTAGGAAAGATTTGAATTGGATGGACCCTAGTGATATCATTGAGTTGGAGGGAATGCATAATGTTGGTTTTGGAATGCACATCCGTTGGAAGACAATGCTTGTCAACTCGGAGCAACGTTGGGTTGCATACAAGGAGACGGTGGCCGAATCACTAGACAAGGCTCTTGAGTTATTTCCAACGAAGAAGGTTGATTCAAGTTTGCATTTGGACTTGAACCGGAACCCCTCTCCTTTGGTTGCTAGTAGCCCCCACCCTTGAAGCGACATGAAATTGTTGAACCTCTTTTGACCCAAGAAGTGAGGCCAACATTGAGCCCGTTTACAAACAACCAAGATGAAGCTTTGCAAGAGGACAATGATGAGTATGCGGACGATGACAATGAAGTTGATCTCCATGACAACAATGTGGGTGATCTCGACAAATATCATTTGCAAGAGACAATGGACTATTCCATCCCTTTTTCCCGTGCATATGCATCGGACTCGGATGACGATGGTCCCGATGAACAAGTTGATGCGGAGGGGTTCACGGTGAAGGAGGCCGAAGCTTTCGAGAAGGTATTTGGTCGGGATCATCGGACTACATTGTTCAAGGATGTTAGTCTTGCGGATGAAGCCGTGGTAGATGGTGGCCAATGTGTACCTCTTGGGGTTAGGCCAAGCTCTCACCGTGATTTGGGAGACGACAAGAACCGGATTGCTAAAGGTTCTAAGTTCGACACCTTGTTGGAATTGAAGATGTGGCTCGACAACTACTCGGTTATGCATTATCGTCCACACAAGGTGGTGAACTCGGACGTCAATGTGCGCTACACGGTTGCATGTGCATGTGAAGATGAAATATGTCCGTGGATTGTGCGTGCAAGACCATGGAAAGGAGGTCCAACTTGGCATGTAGTGAGTTGTGTGCCAACTCACATGTGCCAAGGCAAAAGGGTGGATGGCAAGATTGTGTCCCAAGACCACAAACAACTCACGTCCGAGTTCATCGCTTACAGGCTCTCCAACTCAATATCCACACTTCCAACAATGAGCGTCCAACATGTCATTGACCTTGTGAAAGCCATCTTTCATTACAAGGTGAAGTACGGCAAGGCATGGAAGGCGAAGCAAGCCGCATTTAAGATGTTGTATGGTACATGGGAGGAAGCATACAACCGAATCCCTAGGTTGTTGTTAGCCATGGCCGCGACAAACCTGGGCATGGTTCATGTGGTCGAGCCTCATGGGCACCAAACAACGTTCATGAAGGAAGGAAAATCAGAGTATTTGGCCGTGCTTTTTGGGCGTTGGAGCAATGTGTGAGGGCTTTCGAACATTGTAGGCCGGTCATCGCAATTGATGGCACGTTCTTGACCGGATAATACAAGGGCACCTTGTTGGTTGCAATAGCAAGTGATGCGAATAACCGGGTGTTGCCATTGGCATTTGCTTTGGTTGAGGTGGAAAACAATGACAACTGGGAGTGGTTTCTGCATCTTTTGAGGACGAAGGTGTTACCCGCTCAAAGGGAAATTTGTGTCATATCGGATCGGAATCAAGGAATTCTTAACGCGGTGGAGATTGACATTCCCGGGCATGCTCCGTTGCCCCATCGATGGTGCATGAGGCACTTTTGTTCGAACTTCTATAGGGCATGTGGCCTTAAGGAGTTGGCCGATGATCTTCAAGATTGTTGTCTCGCTTTCTCCGATAAGCGCTTCGCCACTTTGTACAACAAATTGCTCGCACACAAAAAACTTGATCCCGGGGGTCAAGACTTTCTCAATAGGCACATTCAATACTGGAACAAGTGGGCACGTGCTTTTGATGAAGATGGCCGGAGATACGGTCAAATGACAAGCAATATGGCCGAATGCTTCAATAGGGTGCTCAAAGGTGCACGTGGATTACCCGTGACGGCAATAGTTCAATACACATTTGACAAGATGAATGCGTACTTTGTAAAGTACTCGATGGAAACCGATGCACAGATAGTGGGTGAGAACCCACGGAAGTACAAGTACAAGTTCCCACCCAAAGTTGATGAATGATTGGTATTTCAATCACGGAAGGCAGACTCAGAAGAAGCTATACTATATGACAACGAAGAGTGGAAGTACGAAGTGAAAGAGCCAGGAGGAACCACAAACGATGGCCGGCAACATGGAGGTCGGGCTTTCAAGGTGTCGTTAACACAATGTGATTGCACTTGCGGGAGGCCATTGTTGCTTCATCTCCCATGCTCACACTTGTATAGACACTAGGCGTTGCACTGTACAGTGTGGCGCCTCCAGGCTAGGCGCTGCATGAGTCTGTAGCTATCCACAGAGCAACAGAAGGTATGCCTTCAGTTTGGGCCAAAAATTTCGCTAAGTGTTTGTGCAGCGCCTAGCCAGGAGGCGCCACATTGTACAGTGCAACGCCTAGCAGCTAGGCGCTGCACTGTAGAGTGTGGCGCCTCCAAGCTAGGCGCTGCACAAGTCTGTAGCTATCCAGAGAGCAACAGAAGGTAGGCCTCCGGTTTGGGCCAAAAATTTCGCTAAGTGTTTGTGCAGCGCCTAGCCTGGGGGCGCCACACTGTACAGTGCAACGCCTAGCGGCTAGGTGCTGCACTGTACAATGTGGCGCCTCCAAGCTAGGCGCTACACAAGTCTGTAGCTATCCAGAGAGCAACAGAAGGTAGGCCTCCAGTTTGGGCCAAAATTTTCGCTAAGTGTTTGTGCAGCGCCTAGCCCGGGGGCGCCACACTGAACAGTGCAACGCCTAGCGTCTAGGCGCTGCACTGTACAGTGTGGGGCCTCCAGGCTAGGCGCTGCACAAGTCTGTAGCTATCCAGAGAGCAACAGAAGGTAGGCCTCCAGTTTGGGCCAAAATTTTCGCTAAGTGTTTGTGCAGCGCCTAGCCCGGGGGCGCCACACTGTACATTGCAACGCCTAGCAGCTAGGCGCTGCACTGTAGAGTGTGGCGCCTCCCAGCTAGGCGCCGCATAAACACTTAGTGTTTTTTTGTCATTCAGACTGGGTCATCTTCAGCCACAGTTCAACATTTTGTATAATAAACAGTAAGGTTCAAAAAGTGTTCAACAAAGACATCATTTCTTAGAAAGGACCATCACAATAAGTTCAAGTTTAACATAGAGCTACCACCACTCCAAGTTCAATGACAAAACAAATTCCACATTACTAAGAGCTACCACCACTCTAAGTTCAACATTATAAATAAAGGACGATGACTAGTGCTTTCCGCGCTTGCTGGCTCCTCCCCCCCCTCTTGACGCTTATCTTCTTCACCTTCCTAGGAAGAGTAACCCGCTCCGGCTCCGGCTCCGCTTCCTCCACGTCATCTACATCGTCATCGAAATAGTCATCCAAAGCCGCCATCCGCGAGGTGCCGACCGTCCTTTTGCCTCTTTGGCCTCTTTGGGTGAAGTCTTCAGGTGTGTACTTGTTGATTCCCTTCCTAGGCTTCAACTCGTATGCAGACCGAGCCTGGTACGTCCCCACGGTCATATCATCAGCAACCTATGCATCAACAGAAGATATGGAAAGACCGTGTGTGAGGATATAGTTAGCAATGCATCAACAAATGGATATATATCGTCATGCATACCTCTTGGGTGACCACACCCACATCCTCATCCTCCAAAGGTTCACCATGGCCCTGCCCCGAAGCGGGATCTGATGGTGTCGCCGACCTAGACCGTTCTGGTGATACATACTCGGGGTCACGACAACCGAAAAGGTTTGATAGCCGCCTTAACTTTTGGCCCTGGCGCTGCAACATGTACAAGTGAATGAGACATGGAACGTAGCAACATATGTTAAGTGCTAGTTTGAAGGAGATGTGAACCTTAATGAATGCTCGAAGTGCACCTTCCCCATCGCTTTTGCCAGCCGGGGTTGTTTCCAGAATAGTCTCGGTCTCATCAGCTGCTTTCTTGATCTGGGCACGCTATGAACAGAAACGGTATCAAAGTGTTAGGCAAGCGAAGATGTGAATAGTGCGAATGGAAAAGCAAAAAGGGCAAACCACAAAGTTCATCATTGGAGCTAAAGGGATCACTGAGTTGCCTTTCCTGACTAATGCGTTGTACTGGTGCTGGGCTACCTCATCAAAAACGGTGGGTTCTTCCAGAATCTCCTCAGCATACGCCGGCTTGCATACCTCCACGCGGGTACTTGCAAGAAACCATGTGAGATAGTTGTTGAATGCGATCGGGCAGTGCTCACGAAGCTGGGCTCGTTTTCCAGCCCTTGCTTGCTCCACACTAAGCGCGAACTATACGACATACTTCCTGTGATGGTTGGCCCAATCCTTGATCTTCCGCTGCTTTTTCCTATCCAACCTGCAAGTTAGAAACAGAATATTAGCATCATCGAAACCGTCGAGAAGCTGCTAAGTGCTCAAGGTTAATTATATCTTACGCGTGTAGCAACTTGTCCGTGTCCTCCCACTCCGGCGGGTGTGGCTGGAACAAACCAAACTGGCGGAACACCCGATGTGGCAGGTGAAGCTCAACCGCCCAGTTGCATATCAGTGGGCACCGCATATGCCAGAGATACTTATCCCTAGTGCACATCGGATTCAGCCTGAACTCCATAGGGTTACCAAAACTCTCTCCTTTTCCATACGGCTCCCATTCCACCTGCAAAATGGGATAGAATGCAAAATTGATATCGAGTTACGATACAAGCATGATAATCACTTATGCAATGTCGGTTCACCTGCTCAGGCGTGATCGCGTCCAGCTCGCTCTTGTACAACTTTTACATGACCGAGGGATCATCCGTCGTCTCATTTAACACATACCACTTGTGAGCCCAACTGGGGAGCCGTAGTGGGTCGTCTTTGTCATCCCAATCCTCGTACTTCACGGTCTCCGGTCGTCCAACCGGCAAACGCTCCCAGCTCCATATGGAAAGTGCGAGCAGACAACCACCAATACCTCCAGTGTGCCTACAACAGGCTTCGTCCAACTGCACATAAAAGAGAACATGGTCAAATTTGCCGCAAGAGCGCATTGATAATGTATCAATGAAGTGAAAAGGAAACAACTTCATACCTGTCGATACAAGTAAGCCAGTGTCGCCGAACCCCAACTCCATTTGCTATCGAAGATGGTCAACGCCTTCAGCCACATCCATGGAGCATTCTTGCCTGTGCCATCAGCAAACATAGTCCTGGATATCATGTACCATATGTAGACACGAGCATATGTCTTCACCGTGTCCTCATTAGCATCCTCAGGGCAAGTATTGAAGTTCGATGATATCCACGTGAAAGTAGCGCCGGCTGCGACTCTTTCCTTCTTCTTGTCTTCTGCTTCTGGTTCCCGAGGCTCCGGAGGAACCATACCGATAAGGGCATGCATCTGCGCGTGCCACCCATCAGAATCGGTGTTCATACATAAAGGATTCCCATCGATAGGAAGACCGGTGATCATAACAATATCCTGGAGCGTCACGGTCATCTCCCCGGTTCGAAGATGGAAAGTGTGTGTCTCCGGCCTCCAATGATCAATAAGCGCGGTGAGTGCTGCAGCATTGTTGGGTGGCGTCGACCGGCGGACCAACTGAATGAAAGGGAGAAGTCCTGCCTCCCTTACATACGGTGTGTACCGCTCATCATAGCGCATCCATCCAAGGGTGACCCCGTGAGACCGAAGCTTCAGAGGTGCAAGCTCCCACAAACAAACAAATCATAACATTACATATGGGGCATTTGTGTTTGAAAAAAATACGAAATTCATAACACCGGCCACTTTCAGTATTACCCGCTGCTCCACCGACATAGCGTACGACCGGTGTTGTTTGTCCCAATGATCATCGAGAAGCCAAACCATCCTAACAATTTCAACAAAGCATTCTTGTCAACACGATTATCTTTTAAATTCAAAAAAACTAAAGTAGGCCTACTAGATGCAAAATTTAAAGCATATGTATCCAAAGCATTCTTGCCAATACAAATATAATTTCAATAAACTAAACTAGGCCTACTTCATGCAAGATCCAATACAAATATCTTTTCCATATAAATAACATGTCAAGCTATGTATCCAAACTATATAAATAACATGTCAACCTATCTATCCAAACCACATTCTAATCTAACAAGGGTTCCCCAAATCTAATACATGCAAGATTCAAACAAAAGTTCCCCAAATCTAATACATGCAAGATTCAAACAAGGGTTCCCCAAATCTCCGAAATATCATACATTCTATGGATAGAAAGAAGGGGATCGGAGAAAAGTACCTTCTAGGCTGGATTGGTGAAGGAGTCCACGGGCCAAATCGTCAGATCTGAAGATTTTTGAAGATGGGATTGAGAGGGGGAGAGGAGCCAGCCGCTGCAACGATGCTTCTGTAACTGCTGAAGAATGGGGTGGGTGCGGGAGGCCTAGCTCGCGGCGGCTGCATCTAAGTCAATGTGCAACGCCCGAGGGCTAGGCGCTGCACATTACACGTGTGGCGCCTAGCTCGGAGGCGCTGCACTGCGGGATGCGGGGCCCAGGGCTGCCACGATGGACAGAGGTGCAACGCCCCCGAGCTAGGCACTGCACGGTAGGGTGTGGCGCCGGCGTGGCGGGCGCTACACAAAAGGGTCAGGGGTGTGAAATAGTTTTACGGACAGTTCATTCTGTGAATTGATTTTGTCCAGAGGTCAAAATTGTCAAATTTGCCGCCAACGTCCTAGCAATTGTACTCCGAGTGCAAACCGATGTCAACAACTATTTCTTTTAGAGAAAACTTTGATCTAGTCATCGTGCCATGTCAATAGAAAGAACAAATAATAAATATTACATTCTTATTCGTAGACCATGTAGCGAGTAGCGGCGACTACAGACACTCACAGGAGCTGGATCGAACTTTTGTCGTAGTAGACAATCAGGAAGTTGTCATGCTACGAGCAACTCTAGCAGACCCCGCATCCCGCCCCGACTCGTAAAATAACCGCCAAAATGCGGGCCGGGGCGGAAAAACCCGCCCGATCAGACCCCGCATCCCGTCCCGGCCCGCAAAAATTTTTAGGGGGCGCGGCAAAATCCCGAGCCCAACCCGGGAAAACACGGGCTTCCCCCTCGCGCCTACGGTGCCCTGCATATAAGCGGAAGCGGTTGGTGGGGGGGCATTTCATCCCGCGCCTTCTCCCACCAACCACCTCTCCTCTCCCCTCTCGCGCCGCCGCCGGCCGCCGCCCAAGATTCCGGCGACCGCAGCCGGCAGGAGCACGCCGGAAGGCCGCCACGCGCACGAGGCCTCCCCCTCCCCCCTGCGTCGGCGGGCCGCCGGATTTGCAGATCTGCGGCACTTCATCGCGGGCCGCCGGAGTTGGCTTTTTCCGGCCGCCTGTTGCTGCCCCAAGCGATGGAGTGGTCGGGGAGCCTCTCCCGCAGCCCAGGCAAGGGCGCATCGCCGCATGCAGGTGCGAGTTCGTCCGCCCGCCATCGCCGCCCGCCGTACTCGTCCGGCCGTCCACCGGGCTCGGCGCTCGCGCAGCGTCTTTGTGGCTTGCCGATGCTGCTCATAGAGTGCGAAGACTGCACGCGGAAAGTGTTGCGGCTCACTTCGAGCACGCCGAAGCATCCCGGATGGGTGTTCTTCAAATGCAAAAACGATGGGGTACGTGCACTTGCGGTAGCTCGTTTCATAGTTCATTCTTTAGCTAAATTGCGGTGGCTCACTTCGAGCTTGCTCATTCTTTTGTGTAGGACGAAGGATGCTCATTTTGGTTTTGGGAAGGGAAATACATTGATTTGTTGATAGAAAGAAATTTAATAGATGTTAGTGCACTCCTTAGTACAATGAAGGCAATGATGCGGCTGCAGGTGCAACTAGAGGGGAAGCAACATCTACTTCTACCGAACCAAAGATGAAGAAAGAAGAATGCAAAATCAAGAATCCACAGATCAACAACGAATGCATGAAGAAGATATTAGTCCAACTAGTGGGAGCAGTTATGGAAATTGGAAATCTTCTAAAATGCATTCTTGTAGTTCTTGTTTTCTTTGGTCTTGCTATTCTAGCAAAGATTTGGTGATGCTTTTTGTATTCAATGTTGTCAAAGCAATGCAATATGCTAGATCAAATTGAGTTGCAAATTTAAGTTTTGCAGGCCGGGAGGAGATGCGCCAGATCAGACGCCTCAACCCCAACCCGTAAAAAAGCATATTCTGGGAATATCCTTTTTTAGGGTCCATTATGCGGGGTCTGCAACTGCGGCCGTCCGCGCCGACCCGCAAAGACGTTTTTCCGCGAACTGCAAAAACGTTTTGCGGGTCGGGAGGATGCGGGGTCTGCTAGAGTTGCTATAATGCCCCAGAGGATCGACGCACCAGAACAACAACAGTTGATGAAGAGAAGTATACATCGAAATGATCCAACCTGTAGACACACATATGAAGACGAACAAAGACTGGATCTAAGCAGATACAACGAAGACCAACACCGACCGAATTCCATGAGAACCGCCAAAGACACCTCCACACGTCCTCCGACAACGCTAGATGCATCACTGAAGCAGAGCTAGGCGGGGAGAACCTTATTCTATCTTCAGAGAGCTGCCGTCGTCTCGTCTTTCTGAACAGAACAAAACCCTAAATGACATAAAAACACCTAAAAATGGAGCAAGATTCCTGGAGTTATTTACCCAAAACCACCACACTTAGGGCTAGGGTAACAGGTCAGTACCAGATTTGAGCCAGGTCACAAAAAACCACCGGTTCTGCGCCTAATACGTAACGTGGAGCACTGACGGGCTGATTTGACCGCGAAAACAGCAAAACCGACATGTGGGACCCACCTGTCGGGCCGATGTGGCATGCCTACATGGATAAATTTGCTGAGGTGGCCAAAGGCCCACCTGTCGGCCTCTCTCTCTCCCCCAAGCACCTTCTTCCCCACCAACCCAGCCATATCCAGCGCCGCCGCCGGAGCCTTACCCCGGCGAGCCACGCCACCACCAGAGAGCCTCCCCGCCGCCCTAGCGACCTACCGTCCGCCGCCCCAGCCACCTACAACCCGCCGCCACAAGCCACTGCCCCAGGCGGGATCCAACCCCAGCCGCACCTCCAGCTCTTGTCCGCCCCGCCACCCAGACCACTGCCGAGCCGCTGCGGCTAGCCGTCCAGGGCCGCGCCGCCACGCGGAGGGCTTCACCTGCGTCAGAGTCAAAGGCGCGGCCGCGCGTGCTGGGAGGCGTCTTGATGCCGGGCACCTCTCTAGGTCCAAAGGTCGTCAGCACGCTTCGGTCTGGGAAGCCACCACGGGGCACCGCCGCGAGCGTGGCCGTGGCCATGGCGCTCCTTGACGGCGCGCGCGACAAGGGCCGCGCCGCGAGCACGGGCGTGACCAGCACGCTCCACCATGGAGCACCCCCGACCAGGGCCTTTGGCTGCCATCGCGAGCACAGGCGTGGCCATGGCGCTCCTCCATGGTGCACGCGAGCACGGGCGCGGCCAAGGCCAATGGGCGGGCGCCGCGAGCACGAGCACGGTTAGGGCCTCCGGGCAGGCACCGCGAGCACGAGTGAGGCCAGGTCTCGGGTGACCGCCGGCTAGCAATGGCGGCGAGCGGTGCTGGCGGTGTGCAGTGCACGGATGTCGGTACACGCACATTACCTGTTTGTTGTGTTGGAAATATGCCCTAGAGGCAATAATAAATAGGTTATTATTATATTTCCTTGTTCATGATAATCGTTTATTATCCATGCTAGAATTGTATTGATAGGAAACTCAGATGCATGTGTGGATACATAGACAACACCATGTCCCTAGTAAGCCTCTAGGAGACTAGCTCGTTGATCAATAGATGGTTACGGTTTCCTGACCATGGACATTGGATGTCGTTGATAACGGGATCACATCATTAGGAGAATGATGTGATGGACAAGACCCAATCCTAAGCCTAGCACAAGATCGTGTAGTTCGTTTGCTTAGACCTTTTCTAATGTCAAGTATCACTTCCTTAGACCATGAGATTGTGTAACTCCCGGATACCGTAGGAATGCTTTGGGTGTACCAAACGTCACAATGTAACTGGGTGGCTATAAAGGTGCACTACAGGTATCTCCGAAAGTGTCTGTTGGGTTGGCACGAATCGAGACTGGGATTTGTCACTCCGTGTAAACGGAGAGGTATCTCTGGGCCCACTCGGTAGGACATCATCATAATGTGCATAGTGTGACCAAGGAGTTGATCACGGGATGATGTGAGTTACGGAACGAGTAAAGAGACTTGCTAGTAACGAGATTGAACAAGGTATAGGGATACCGACGATCGAATCTCGGGCAAGTAACATACCGATGGACAAAGGGAATTGCATACGGGATTGATTGAATCCCCGACATCGTGGTTCATCCGATGAGATCATCGTGGAACATGTGGGAGCCAACATGGGTATCCAGATCCCGCTGTTGGTTATTGACCGGAGAACGTCTCGGTCATGTCTGCATGGTTCCCGAACCCGTAGGGTCTACACACTTAAGGTTCGATGACGCTAGGGTTATAGGGAAAGTATGTACGTGGTTACCGAATGTTGTTTGGAGTCCCGGATGAGATCCCGGACGTCACGAGGAGTTCCGGAATGGTCCGGAGGTAAAGATTTATATATGGGAAGTCCTGTTTTGGTCACCGGAAAAGTTTCGGGTGATATCGGTAATGTACCGGGACCACCGGGAGGGTCCCGGGGGTCCACCAAGTGGGGCCACCAGCCCCAGAAGGCTGCGTGGGCCAAGTGTGGGAGGGGACCAGCCCCAGGTGGGCTGGTGCGTCCCCCCCACCAAGGCCCAAGGCGCATGGGAGAGTGGGAGGGGGCAAACCCTAGGTCCAGATGGGCCTTAAGGCCCACCCTAGTGGCGCCCCCCTCTCCTCCCCTTGGCCGCCACCCTAGATGGGTTCTAGGCTGCCGCACCTCTTGGGGTGGAAACCCTAGAGGGGGCGCAGCCCCCTCCCCTCCCCCTATATATAGTTGAGGTCTAGGGGCTGCACAACACACGAGAACGTCTCTCTTTCGGCGCAGCCCTACCCCTCTCCCTCCTCCTCCTCTCCCGCGGTGCTTGGCGAAGCCCTGCGGGATTGCCACGCTCCTCCACCACCACCACGCCATCGTGCTGCTGCTGGACGGAGTCTTCCTCAACCTCTCCCTCTCTCCTTGCTGGATCAAGGCGTGGGAGACGTCACCGGGCTGCACGTGTGTTGAACGCGGAGGCACCGTTCTTCGGTGCTTAGATCGGAATCAACCGCGATCTGAATCGCTACGAGTACGACTCCTTCATCCGCGTTCTTGCAACGCTTCCGCATCGCGATCTACAATGGTATGTAGATGCACTCCCCTTCCCCTCGTTGCTAGATTACTCCATAGATTGATCTTGGTGATCCGTAGAAAATTTTGAATTTCTGCTACGTTCCCCAACAGTGGCATCATGAGCTAGGTCTATGCGTAGTTTCTATGCACGAGTAGCACACAAAGCAGTTGTGGGCGTAGATGTTGCCAATTCTTCTTGCCGCTACTAGTCTTATCTTGTTTCGGCGGCATTGTGGGATGAAGCGGCCCGGACCGACCTTACACGTACGCTTACGTGAGACAGGTTCCACCGACTGACATGCACTAGTTGCATAAGGTGGCTAGCGGGTATCTGTCTCTCCCACTTTAGTCGGAACGGATTCGATGAAAAGGGTCCTTATGAAGGGTAAATAGAAATTGGCATATCACGTTGTGGTTTTACGTAGGTATGAAACGTTCTTGCTAGAAACCTATACAAGCCACGTAAAAACTTGCAACAACAATTAGAGGACGTCTAACTTGTTTTTGCAGCATGTGCTATGTGATGTGATATGGCCAGAAGATGTGATGAATGATATATGTGATGTATGAGATTGATCATATTCTTGTAATAGGAATCACGACTTGCATGTCGATGAATATGACAACCGGCAGGAGCCATAGGAGTTGTCTTTAATTTTTTGTATGACCTGCGTGTCATTGAATAACGCCATGTAAATTACTTTACTTTATTGCTAAGCGCGTTAGCCATAGAAGTAGAAGTAATCGTTGGCGTGACAACTTCATGAAGACACAATGATGGAGATCATGATGATGGAGATCATGGTGTCATGCCGGTGACAAAGATGATCATGGTGCCCCGAAGATGGAGATCAAAGGAGCAAAATGATATTGGCCATATCATGTCACTATTTGATTGCATGTGATGTTTATCATGTTATGCATATTATTTGCTTAGAACGACGGTAGTAAGTAAGATGATCCCTTATAATAATTTCAAGAAAGTGTTCCCCCTAACTGTGCACCGTTGCGAAGGTTCGTTGTTTCGAAGCACCACGTGATGATCGGGTGTGATAGATTCTAACGTTCGAATACAACGGGTGTTGACGAGCCTAGCATGTACAGACATGGCCTCGGAACACATGCGAAACACTTAGGTTGACTTGACGAGCCTAGCATGTACAGACATGGCCTCGGAACACAAGAGACCGAAAGGTCGAACATGAGTCGTATAGTAGATACGATCAACATGGAGATGTTCACCGATGATGACTAGTCCGTCTCACGTGATGATCGGACACGGCCTAGTTTGACTCGGATCATGTATCACTTAGATGACTAGAGGGATGTCTATCTGAGTGGGAGTTCAATAATCAGATGAACTTCATTATCATGAACATAGTCGAAAGGTCTTTGCAAATTATGTCATACGCTTTAGTTCTACTGTTTAAGATATGTTCCTAGAGAAAAATTTAGTTGAAAGTTGGTAGTAGCAATTATGCGGACTGGGTCCGTAAACTGAGGATTGTCCTCATTACTGCACAGAAGGCTTATGTCCTTAATGCACCGCTCGGTGTGCTGAACCTCAGCGTCGTCTGTAGATGTTGCGAAACATCTGACATACACGTTTTGATGACTACGTGATAGTTCAGTGAGTAATGCTAACGGTTTAGAATTGTGGCACCAAAGACGATTTTTTGAAACGTCGCAGAACATATGAGATGTTCCGAAGACTGAAATTGGGATTTCAGACTAGTGCCCACGTCAAGAGGTATGAGACCTCTGACAAATTTCTTATGCCTGCAAACTAAGGGAGAAAAGCTCAATCGTTGAGCATGTGCTCAGATTGTCTGAGTACTACAATCACTTGAATCGAGTGGGAGTTAATCTTCCAGCTGAGATAGTGATGGTTCTCCATAATCACTGCCACCAAGCTATTAGAGTTTCGTGATGAACTATAAATAACAAGGATAGATGATGATCCTTGAGCAACTCGCGATGTTTGACACCGCGAAAGTAGAAATCAAGAAGGAGCATCAATTGTTGATGGTTAGTAAAACCACTAGTTTCTAGAAGGGCAAGGGCAAAAAAGGGATACTTCATGAAACAGCAAATCATTTGCTGCTCTAGTGAAGAATCCCAAGGTTGAACCCAAACCCGAGACTAAGTGCTTCTGTAATGAGGGGAACGGTCACTGAAGCAGTATTACCCTAGATACTTGGTAGATGAGAAGGCAGGCAAGGTCGACAGAAGTATATTGGATATACGTTATATGAACGTGTACTTTACTAGTACTCCTACCAGCACCAGGGTATTAGATACCGGTTCGGTTGCTAAGTGTTAGTAACTCGAAATAAAAGCTGCGGAATAAATGGAGACTAGCTAAAGGTGAGATGACGATATGTGTTGGAAGTGTTTCCAAGGTTGATGTGATCGAGCATCGCATGCTCCCTCTACCGTCGAGATTTGGTGTTTGCGTTGAGCATGATTGGATTATGTTTATCGCAATACGGTTATTCATTTAAGGAGAATAATGGTTACTCTGTTTATTTGAATAATACCTTCAATGGTCTTGCACCTAAAATGAATCTTGATCGCAGTGATACACATGTTCGTGCCAAAAGATATAAAATAGTAATGATAGTACCACATACTTGTGGCACTGCAATTTGAGTCATATTGGTATAGAACGCATGAAGAAGCTCCATGTAGATGGATCTTTGGACTCACTCATTTTTGAAAAGATTGAGACATGCGAACCATGTCTATTGGTATATATGCATGAAGAAACTCCATGCAGATGGATCGTTTGGACTCACTTGATTTTGAATCACTTGAGACATGCAAATCATACCACATGGGCAAGATGACTGAAAAGCCTCGTTTTTCAGTAAGATGGAACAAGAGAGCAGCTTGTTGGATGTAATACATTTTGATGTGTGTAGTCCAATGAGTGCTGAGGCATGCAGTGGATATCGTTATGTTGTTACTTCACAAGATGATTTGAGTAGATGCTGAGTGTATTTACTTGATGAAACACAAGTCTGAATTATTGAAAGGTTCAAGTAATATCAGAGTGAAGTTGAAGATCGTCGTGACAAGAGGATAAAATGTCTGTGATATGATCATAGAGATGAGTATCTGAGTTACGAGTTTGGCACACAATTAAGACATTGTGGAAAGTGTTTCACAATTAATACCGCCTGGAACACCACAGTGTGATGGTGTGTCCGAACATCATAACTGCACCCTATTGGATATGGTACATACCATGATGTCTCTTATCGAATTACCACTATCGTTTATGGGTTAGGCATTAGAGACAACCGCATTCACTTTAAAAGGGGGACCACGCATTTCAGTTGAGACGACACCGTTTAGAGAAACCTAAGTTGTCGTTTCTTAAAAGTTTGGGGCTGCGGAGCTTATGTGAAAAAAGTTTCAGGCTGATAAGCTCGAACCCAAAGCGGGTAAATGCATCTTCATAAGAATACCCAAAACAGTTGGTATACCTCCTATTTCAGATCTGGAAGCAAAAGTAATTGCTTCTAGGAACAAGTCCTTTCTCGAGGAAAAGTTTCTCTCGAAAGAATTGAGTGGGAGGATGGTGGAGACTTGATGAGGTTATTGAACCGTCACTTCAACTAGTGTGTAGCAGGGCACAGGAAGTTGTTCCTGTGGCACCTACACCAATTGAAGTGGAAGCTTATGATAGTGATCATGAAACTTCGGATCAAGTCACTACCAAACCTCGTAGGACGACGAGGATGCGTGCTACTTCAGAGTGGTACGTGATCCTGTCTGAGATATCATGTTGTTGGACAATACTGAACCTACGAGCTATGGAGAAGCGATGGTGGGCCCATATTCCAACAAATGGTTAGAAGCCATGAAATCCGAGATAAATGGATCTTTAAGAAGAAGACGGACGTGGACGGTAATGTTACCGTCTATGAAGCTCGACTTGTGGCAAAGAGTATTTCCACAAGTTCAAGGAGTTGACTACGATGAGATTTTCCCATCCGTAGCGATGCTTAAGTCCGTCGGAATCATGTTAGCATTAGCTGCATTTATGAAATCTGGCAGATGGATGTCAAAACAAGTTTCCTTACCAGTTTTCGTAAGGAAAGGTTGTATGTGATACAATCAGAAAGGTTTTGTCGATCCTAAGGATGCTAAAAGGTATGCTAGCTCCAGCGATCCTTCCATGTATTAGAGCAAGCATCTCGGAGTCAGAATATACGCTTTGATGGGGTGATCAAAGTTTTTGGGTTTATACAAAGTTTGTTAGAAACTTGTATCTACAATAAAGTGAGTGGGAGCACTACAACATTTCTGATAAGTATATGTGAATGACATATTGTTGATCCGAAATGATGTAAAATTTCTGGAAAGCATAAAGGGTTGTTTGAAAGGAGTTTTTCAAAGGAAGACCTGGATAAAAGCTGCTTGCATATTGGGCATCAAGATCTATAGAGATAGATCAAGACGCCTGATGATACTTTGAAAGAACGGACAACTTGACATGATTTTGAAAGAGTTCAAAATAGATCAGCAAAGAAGGAGTTCTTGGCTGTGTTACAAGGTGTGAGTATTGAGTAAGACTCAAGACCTGACCACAGCAGAAGAGAGAGAAAGGACGAAGGTCGTCCCCTATGCTTTAGACGTAGGCTCTACAGTATGCTATGCTGTGTACCGCACATGAAGTGTGCCTTGCCATGAGTTGGTCAAGGGGTACAATAGTGATCCGGGAATGGATCACATGACAGCGGTCGAACTTATCCTTAGTATCTAGTGGACTAAGGATTTTCTCGATTATGGAGGTGAAAAGGAGTTCGTCGTAAAGGGCTACGTCGATGCGAACTTTGACACTAATCCGGATGACTCTGAGTAGTAAACCGGATTCGTATAGTAGAGCAATTACTTGAAATGCCTCCAAGTAGCGCGTGATAGCATCCACAAAGATGACATAGATATTCGTAAAGCACACACGGATCTGAAAGGTTCAGACCCGTTGACTAATAACCTCTCTCACAAGCATAACATGATCAAACCAGAACTCATTGAGTGTTAATCACATAGTGATGTGAACTAGATTGTTGACTCTAGTAAACTCTTTGGATGTTGGTCACATGGTGATGTGACCTATGAGTGTTAATCACATAGTGATGTGAACTAGATTATTGACTCTAGTGCAAGTGGGAGACTATTGGAAATATGCCCTAGAGGCAATAATAAATAGGTTATTATTATATTTCCTTGTTCATGATAATCGTTTATTATCCATGCTAGAATTGTATTGATAGGAAACTCAGATGCATGTGTGGATACATAGACAACACCATGTCCCTAGTAAGCCTCTAGGAGACTAGCTCGTTGATCAATAGATGGTTACGGTTTCCTGACCATGGACATTGGATGTCGTTGATAACGGGATCACATCATTAGGAGAATGATGTGATGGACAAGACCCAATCCTAAGCCTAGCACAAGATCGTGTAGTTCGTTTGCTCAGAGCTTTTCTAATGTCAAGTGTCACTTCCTTAGACCATGAGATTGTGTAACTCCCGGATACCGTAGGAATGCTTTGGGTGTACCAAACGTCACAACGTAACTGGGTGGCTATAAAGGTGCACTACAGGTATCTCCGAAAGTGTCTGTTGGGTTGGCACGAATCGAGACTGGGATTTGTCACTCCGTGTAAACGGAGAGGTATCTCTGGGCCCACTCGGTAGGACATCATCATAATGTGCACAGTGTGACCAAGGAGTTGATCACGGGATGATGTGAGTTACGGAACGAGTAAAGAGACTTGCCGGTAACGAGATTGAACAAGGTATAGGGATACCGACGATCGAATCTCGGGTAAGTAACATACCGATGGACAAAGGGAATTGCATATGGGATTGATTGAATCCCCGACATCGTGGTTCATCCGATGAGATCATCGTGGAACATGTGGGAGCCAACATGGGTATCCAGATCCCGCTGTTGGTTATTGACCGGAGAACGTCTCGGTCATGTCTGCATGGTTCCCGAACCCGTAGGGTCTACACACTTAAGGTTTGATGACGCTAGGGTTATAGGGAAAGTATGTACGTGGTTACCGAATGTTGTTCGGAGTCCCGGATGAGATCCCGGACGTCACGAGGAGTTCCGGAATGGTCCGGAGGTAAAGATTTATATATGGGAAGTCCTGTTTTGGTCACCGGAAAAGTTTCGGGTGATATCGGTAATGTACCGGGGCCACCGGGAGGGTCCCGGGGGTCCACCAAGTGGGGCCACCAGCCCCAGAAGGCTGCGTGGGCCAAGTGTGGGAGGGGACCAGCCCCAGGTGGGCTGGTGCGTCCCCCCCACCAAGGCCCAAGGCGCATGGGAGAGTGGGAGGGGGCAAACCCTAGGTCCAGATGGGCCTTAAGGCCCACCCTAGTGGCGCCCCTCCTCTCCTCCCCTTGGCCGCCACCCTAGATGGGTTCTAGGCTGCCGCACCTCTTGGGTTGGAAACCCTAGAGGGGGCGCAGCCCCCTCCCCTCCCCCTATATATAGTTGAGGTCTAGAGGCTGCACAACACACGAGAACGTCTCTCTTTCGGCGCAGCCCTACCCCTCTCCCTCCTCCTCCTCTCCCGCGGTGCTTGGCGAAGCCCTGCGGGATTGCCACGCTCCTCCACCACCACCACGCCGTCGTGCTGCTGCTGGACGGAGTCTTCCTCAACCTCTCCCTCTCTCCTTGCTGGCTCAAGGCGTGGGAGACGTCACCGGGCTGCACGTGTGTTGAACGCGGAGGCACCGTTCTTCGATGCTTAGATCGGAATCAACCGCGATCTGAATCGCTACGAGTACGACTCCTTCATCCGCGTTCTTGCAACGCTTCCGCATCGCGATCTACAATGGTATGTAGATGCACTCCCCTTCCCCTCGTTGCTAGATTACTCCATAGATTGATCTTGGTGATGCGTAGAAAATTTTGAATTTCTGCTACGTTCCCCAACATGTTGAAATGTCCAGGAGGAAAATGCCCAGGAGAAAAAGGAAAATGGAAAAAGATAAACACTTGAGTCATTTACAGGTGGGACCCTCGTCCGACTCAGCATATTGTCCACACAAGCACGCCACGTCAGCCTGGCAGGTGGGCCCAACTTGTCAGTTTCACTGTTTTCATGAGCTTATCAGACAATCAGTGCTCTTCGTTAGTCATTAGGCACATAGTTGGTGGTTTTTTGTGACCTGGCTCAAATCTGGTACTGACCTGTTACCCTACCCCCAAGTGTGGTGGTTTTGGGTAAATAACTCAGATTCCTGTCACCGGCCACCGGCAAGGGCCATGGTCCATCCCGCCTCCATGGCTCTACGTCCACCGGAGATGAGGCATACCAGTGGCGGCGCTGGAGGGATGCAGAGGAACCCTAGCTTTTTTTTCTTCTTTAGGAGGCGGAGGCTGCATGAGTTGAGGAGGCGGTTTTGATGTCAACAAGAATTATAAGTGTACTACAGCTTCGTTGCTCACTGTTAAGAGTTTAAGATTCTTACATGGCTGGACATGGCTTACAAATATCATTAAGTTACAATTTAACAAGTTCAAGTCAAATAGTAACCAGTCAGAGTTCCCTCTCCTCTAGTGGCGATGTTGTGCCCCCTACCCTGCCAACCTTCTTCCCCGCCTCCACCACGACGTCACGGCTTTTTTTTTTGTAGAATACACATAAACATGCTAATCATTGCATTATAGAAAAAGCGGCAAAGAAGCCGGGCACAATATTTTCGGCCATTACAACTCTAATTACTAGGATTAGTAGCCACACACCCCACACGTACTACGAGACATGCATCACCTAGACCAGTCTCATGCCAATGGCAATGAGGTAAACCGCAGAGCAATCAAGCTGCGTCACAACCAACATCGAAGACCTCTACAACATGATCAAGACCCGAGAACAATACATACCAACGTACCACCACCCATTGCGCCAAGAGGATGTCGGCAAGTGCATGGCAGGGCCTAGGCAGACCTAGAGAAGGCGTCGTCGAGAGCGCCGGCACATCATCTCTGTCTTCGGCGTTGCTTCCCCCCTTCTTCTTCTTATTTTCTTCTTCTATATATCAAATCCACTTTACTTTCATTCAAAGGAACTTACAAATAGCACACGAGAAAAAAGAAATACCCATATAGAATTCTCATAGTTTACGTACCTTTGTGGCCCTCCAGACGAGAGAAGAAGAAAGTCTGCCAATCCATCTCAAAGGGCACGACAGTCTGCAGTTCGAGTCTCTGAAATTGCTCCGTTACCTCGTCCACCCCTCCAGTTTGGAGATCGACAATGTACACGCGCTCGAGGCGATCCATGACGAGCAGCATGCCGCTCCCCTGGTCAGCGCACAGGCATTGCACGTCCTCGCAAATCGCCTTCTGCTCCGGCGGTCTTAGCTCGATCTCCTTACTGTGGGACCAGTTCACATTGTGCCGTCCATGGCGTGTCCAGACATGCAGCGAGCGGCATCCACCGTGCAGGTGAAACAAGGAGAGTGTGTCGTCCATGGCGGCGCCGAGCCAGGGTGTGATGTAAAGGCCGAAGTCGTAGCGGCCCTGTGGAATATAAACCTCTGTCGATGACGGACGGCCAGTGCTGGTGCTGACACCGAGCGTGCGGCAGGACTCCCAACCGTCGCAAGCGAACCAGTGTGCCGTGCCGCGGCACACGGCGGCGCTGCCATCTGTGATCCTGAGCGCCGTCTTGCTGAAGCACGGCGTCGGCTCGCTCCAGGTCGACTTGGTGGACGAGAAAGTGCAGAGGTAGTAGTAGGACGTATCGGGGTCGAAGACGATGGCCAGCACCTTCAACAGGGATGAGCGGCCCGGCAATGGCGATGGCGACCGGCGTCGTTTGTGCGAGCTCCGGTCCGCGTCGGTTAGAATGGCGCAGTTGTTGATGCTGGAGGAGGTGTTGCATTCCAGCGGGGGTAGCGCGTCGCACGTGCCGGTAAACAGGTCGCAGACCGCCAGTTGGACGACGGTCTGGCCTGTGCCGACGGCCGGGGCGCCGCCGCACGGGGCGAGGCGCACGAGGAGGAGGCCCTCGCGCAACGTGAGCGGCACCGCGTCGTCAAGCATGCCAGCGCCGTCCATGTCCTGGGAGGCCATGGCGCTGGAGACGAAGGAGCCGAGGGAGCGGCGGCTGGGGCCGAGCGGCGATCGCGGCGCAGGTACGAACGCCGGCGAGCGGGGGCCGGCAAGAGGATCCGCGGAGACGACCTGCGACGTGTGGCGCCGCTGCTGAGCGAAGAAGCCGACGAGAGAGGGCTGGCCCGGCCCGTCCGGCCAGCGGCGGTGGAGGAAGGCGCGGTCAGCCACGAGGACCAGCCATGGCTTGCACGCCACGGCGCAACGGAAGAGGGTGGCGGCATCGGCCACGCGCACGAGGATCTCGATCACCACGTCTCCCGGGAGCGTGTCGGTGGCGGCGGTGGCGGTGGCGGGGGCGGCTGCCCTCGTCTTCTTCCGCCTCTTCCACGGCGCAACGCGAGCGACGTCCATGCCAACGGAGGCAAAATGAAACCGCAGATCTCACGCCTCTCGTTTTCTTTTCGGTTCCGTTTATTATTTCGGTGGACTCGTCCCCGGAAGGGAATTCCCATTCCCATTAGAGATTAGAGTAGCCGTCGGATTTACAGCCATCGTCGGATCTCTGTTGTTAGCAAACCCCGCGCGTGATTTGCTGGATTGATTGAAGTCTTTAATTGGCTGATTCGTCTTAACTGCTGTGTGTGCATGGCGTCGTGGTAGTTCTTTTTTACGGGATGGGCCCTGTTGCGGTTCATTTCTGTACGGTAAAATTGAAACAATGGGTTAGTTGCAAAACTAATAGTGGTGGCCCATGGGGCATGTGGCTTGCAGGGAAGGTGACGGACGTGAGAGCTGCGATCCGTCTGGTGATTACAAGCTTTTCCAATCTTACTGTAACTTCATTTACATCTCATGATTTCTTCTGCGTGGATTGCTTTCTATACGTCATTAATGTGATGCTTATCAATCTTTTTTTTACGTGTGGAATTGGAAACTGTGTCCTCAGGATTTGGCTAGTCTGAAAGTTGAATTCAGGGGTGGGATAACCACAGTAGCTCGAGATGAGCCAGTGCACCTTGCCCTGGCACACGACGGGGTTACCACAGATATACTCGGTCTTCATCTTATGCTGAAAGCACATACCGGTTGTGCTCCAGCTTGAGTCGGCGGACGAGAAAGTCCACAGATGGTAATATATAGTATGAAAGATCATTGATGAGCATAATTATCACTTTGAAAAATGTCGTGTAGCTTGGCAACGGCTGTGGTCGTCCCTCTGAACAATAGTCTGCGTCAGTTAGAATGACGCAACTCACCGTGTTCATGTCCATGCTAGAAAACACATTGTCTTCCAGCCACGGTAGCATGTCCCATGTGCCGGCAAGCGGGTTGCACACGGCTAGACGGGCGGGTTTCCGCTTTAGATCGGCGGAGGCGTCCTGCTGTGGGCCGAGGCGCACGAGAAGGAGGCCAGAGCGCGAGAAGAGCGGCACCGCACCGTCGAATAATCCGGCGGCACGGAGAAAGAAAGAGCCAAGCGAGCGGTGGCTACGGCGGAGCGGCGATCCCGGCGTCGGGACGAAAACCGGGGTGGATGTGGATTGGATGCCCATGCACGTGTCTGCCGAGCGACGAAGAGGCCAAGGAGAGAGCACGGGTTGGCGTGCACCCTCCGGCCAGTGGCCGCGGAGAAATGAGGGGCTGGACACGAGGGCTCGCTACCGCTTGGACGACACGGCACAGCGGAAGAGTGCGGCGATGTCATCGACGCGCGCCAGGATCTCGAGCACGACGTCGTCCGGGAGCGTGGCCACCGCGGCGGCGGTCTCTCTCGTCTTCTCCTGCGTCCTCCGCGGCGCAACTAGAGCGGCGTCCATGCGATCGCATCGGATCAGATCAAGGCAAAGCCGCCGATTGGTTTTGGGGCGGGGACGCTTTCTTTCCCGGTTTCGCTCTATCTGGGCTCGCAAGTCGTCTTCGATCCGCCAGCGTCCTATATCATCGACACCTACTGTTCGACACCTTTGCTACGATTTGATTTGTTTTGTTCAACAGGAGATCAAAGGTGCAGCACGCCAAGTCGACCCAAAGTACTCCGTACAAACAAACAGGTTTCGTTGAGGGAAAAAAGAGTGCAAAGTCCAAACAAACACGGATTAAAAAGGTGACCGGCCGTGTGCTACGGCAACATGTTCTTCGGCGGTTTTTTCATCTCCAATTATTGCAGTAAAACAAACACTAGAAATAATAAAAATTACATCCAACTGTCAAAAGGTCTTCGGGCCTGGTCAAGATAATTGGTGCCCCCCCCTCCCCACGCGCCGCCTCCTCCTCTGGCGACTCGGGGGCAACCCTAGTTGCATCGCCGCCGGCACCTCCCCCCACGCTCCCCTGCTTTGCCGCCGCCGGAGGGGGCGCGGGCTAAGCCGCGCGTGCCCCAGGGATGGCGGCGGCGGGGCTCTCCTCGGCCGCCGTGGCCGGATCTGGCTCCCTGCATGAGGTGGCGGCGCTGGGGACTCTCCTCGGCCTCAGGCGCCCGGCGTCGGGCTCCGGTGCTCCACTGGTCCGCCTTGGGCATGCGCAGGTGGCGACCTGCCTGTGGGTGGTCCGGCCTGGGCACAAGCTAGTGCCGCTGGTGGTGCTGGGGGTGGATCTGGCGGTTTGTTGGTGGTGGTTCGCTGGCCTGGCTGGATCCGGATGGTCTGGCCCGTGGTGGTCCGGCTTGGGGCAGAGGATGGTGTTGTGGGTGGTGCTGGTGGTGGCGGTGGGTGGTGGCGGTGCTGCTGCAGTCATTTCTTGACCCCCTACCTTCAGTCAGTGCGGCGTCACATTGGTGTTGGTCTCCGACGGGCGTGTGGTGGCGCGCGTGGAGCGTGTCGGCGCGTCTGATGTATGGCTGCAGCCCGGACCATGGTGGCTCCTGGCCTCGGGCAATGCTCCTCTGCTCCTTGCCGGCATGGTGCTCGGCAGGGCACGGCGGCCCGTGCTGCGTCCGGTGGCCCTACGCTCGGTCGGTGTTGAAGGAAATATGCCCTAGAGGCAATAATAAAGTATTATTTATTTCCTTGTATCATGATAAATGTTTATTATTCATGCTAGAATTGTATTAACCGGAAACATAATACATGTGTGAATATATAGACAAACAGAGTGTCACTAGTATGCCTCTACTTGACTAGCTCATTAATCAAAGATGGTTATGTTTCCTAGCCATAGACATAAGTTGTCATTTGATTAACGAGATCACCTCATTAGGAGAATGATGTGATTGACTTGACCCATTCCGTTAGCTTAGCACTCGATCGTTTAGTATGTTGCTATTGCTTTCTTCATGACTTATACATGTTCCTATGACTATGAGATTATGCAACTCCCGTTTACCGGAGGAACACTTTGTGTGCTACCAAACGTCACAACGTAAATGGGTGATTATAAAGGTGCTCTACAGGTGTCTCCAAAGGTACTTGTTGGGTTGGCGTATTTCGAGATTAGGATTTGTCACTCCAATTGTCGGAGAGGTATCTCTGGGCCCACTCGGTAATGCACATCACTATAAGCCTTGCAAGCATTGTGACTAATGAGTTAGTTGCGGGATGATGTGTTACGGAACGAGTAAAGAGACTTGCCGGTAACGAGATTGAACTAGGTATCGAGATACCGACGATCAAATCTCGGGCAAGTAACATACCGATGACAAAGGGAACAACGTATGTTGTTATGCGGTCTGACCGATAAACATCTTCGTAGAATATGTGGGAGCCAATATGGGCATCCAGGTCCCGCTATTGGTTATTGACCGGAGACGTGTCTCGGTCATGTCTACATAGCTCTCGAACCCGTAGGGTCCGCACGCTTAACGTTACGATGACAGTTTTATTGAGTTTTGATATACCGAAGGAGTTCGGAGTCCCGGATGAGATCGGGGATATGACGAGGAGTCTCGAAATGGTCGAGACGTAAAAATCGATATATTTGGACTTCGGAAAGGTTCCGAGTGATTCGGGTATTTTTCGGAGTACCGGAGAGTTACGGGAATTCGTATTGGGCCTTAATGGGCCATACGGGAAAGGAGAGAAAGGCCTCAAAAGGTGGCCGCACCCCTCCCCATGGTCTGGTCCGAATTGGACTAGGGAAGGGGGGCGCACCCTTCCTTCTTTCTCCTTCCCCCTTCCCTTCTCCTACTCCCACAAGGAAAGGAGGAGTCCTACGCCCGGTGGGAGTAGGACTCCCCCCTATGGCGCGCCTCTCCCCTTGGCCGGCTGCCTCCCCCTTGCTCCTTTATATACGGGGGCAGGGGGGCACCCCAGAGACACAACAATTGATCCTTGAGATCTCTTAGCCGTGTGCGGTGCCCCCTCCACCATATTACACCTCGAGAATACCGTTGCGGAGCTTAGGCGAAGCCCTGCGTCGGTGGAACATCATCATCGTCATCACGCCGTCGTGCTGACGAAACTCTCCCTCAACACTCGGCTGGATCGGAGTTCGAGGGACGTCATCGAGCTGAACGTGTGTAGAACTCGGAGGTGCCGTGCGTTCGGTACTTGATCGGTCGGATCGTGAAGACGTACGACTACATCAACCGCGTTGTGATAACGCTTCCGCTTTCGGTCTACGAGGGTACGTGGACAACACTCTCCCCTCTCGTTGCTATGCATCACCATGATCTTGCGTGTGCGTAGGATTTTTTTTTTTGAAATTACTACGTTCCCCAACAGTGGCATCCGAGCCAGGTTTTATGCGTTGATGCTATGCACGAGTGGAACACAAGTGAGTTGTGAGCGATATAAGTCATACTGCTTACCAGCATGTCATACTTTGGTTCAGCGGTATTGTGAGATGAAGCGGCCCGGACCGACATTACGCGTACGCTTACGCGAGACTGGTTTCACCGTTGCGAGCACTCGTTGCTTAAAGGTGACTGGCGGGTGTCTGTCTCTCTCACTTTAGTTGAACCGAGTGTGGCTACGCCCGGTCCTTGCGAAGGTTAAAACAGCACCAACTTGACAAACTATCGTTGTGGTTTTGATGCGTAGGTAAGAACGGTTCTTGCTAAGCCCGTAGCAGCCACGTAAAACTTGCAACAACAAAGTAGAGGACGTCTAACTTGTTTTTGCAGGGCATGTTGTGATGTGATATGGTCAAGACATGTTGTGATATAATTTGTTGTATGAGATGATCATGTTTTGTAACCGAATTATCGGCAACTGGCAGGAGCCATATGGTTGTCGTTTTATTGTATGAAATGCAATCGCCATGTAATAGTTTTACTTTATCACTAAGCGGTAGCGATAGTCGTAAAAGCAATAAGTTGGCGAGACGACAACGATGCTACGATGGAGATCAAGGTGTCGCAGCGGTGACGATGGTGATCATGACGGTGCTTCGGAGATGGAGATCACAAGCACGGTGCTTCGGAGATGGAGATCACAAGCACAAGATGATGATGGCCATATCATATCACTTATATTGATTGCATGTGATGTTAATCCTTTATGCATCTTATCTTGCTTTGTTTGACGGTAGCATTATAAGATGATCCTTCACTAAATTATCAAAGTATAAGTGTTCTCCCTGAGTATGCACCGTTGCGAAAGTTCTTCGTGCTGAGACACCACGTGATGATCGGGTGTGATAGGCTCTACGTTCAAATACAACGGGTGCAAAACAGTTGCACAGGCGGAATACTCAGGTTAAACTTGACGAGCCTGGCATATAACAGATATGGCCTCGGAACACGGAGACCGAAAGGTCGAGCGTGAATCATATAGTAGATATGATCAACATAGTGATGTTCACCATTGAAACTACTCCATCTCACGTGATGATCGGACATGGTTTAGTTGATATGGATCACGTGATCACTTAGAGCATTAGAGGGATGTCTATCTAAGTGGGAGTTCTTAAGTAATATGATTAATTGAACTTGAATTTATCATGAACTTAGTACCTGATAGTATTTTGCTTGTCTATGTTAATTGTAGATAGATGGCCCGTGCTGTTGTTCCGTTGAATTTTAATGTGTTTCTTGAGAAAGCAAAGTTGAAAGATGATGGTAGCAATTACACGGACTGGGTTCGTAACTTGAGGATTATCCTCATTGCTGCACAGAAGAATTACGTCCTGGAAGCACCGCTGGGTGCCAGGCCTGCTGCAGGAGCAACACCAGATGTTATGAACGTCTGGCAGAGCAAAGCTGATGACTACTCGATAGTTCAGTGTGCCATGCTTTACGGCTTAGAACCGGGTCTTCAACGACGTTTTGAACGTCATGGAGCATATGAGATGTTCCAGGAGTTGAAGTTAATATTTCAAGCAAATGACCGAATTGAGAGATATGAAGTCTCCAATAAGTTCTTCAGCTGCAAGATGGAAGAGAATAGTTCTGTCAGTGAGCATATACTCAAAATGTCTGGGTATAACAATCACTTGATTCAACTGGGAGTTAATCTTCCGGATGATAGCGTTATTGACAGAATTCTTCAATCACTGCCACCAAGCTACAAGAGCTTCGTGATGAACTATAATATGCAAGGGATGAGTAAGACAATTCCCGAGCTCTCCGCAACGCTAAAGGCTGCGGAGGTAGAAATCAAAAAGGAGCATCAAGTGTTGATGGTCAATACGACCACCAGTTTCAAGAAAAAGGGTAAAGGGAAGAAGAAAGGGAACTTCAAGAAGAACAGCAAACAAGTTGCTGCTCAGGAGAAGAAACCCAAGTCTGGACCTAAGCCTGAAACTGAGTGCTTCTACTGCAAGCAAACTGGTCACTGGAAGCGGAACTGCCCAAAGTATTTGGCGGATAGGAAGGATGGCAAGGTGAACAAAGGTATATGTGATATACATGTTATTGATGTGTACCTTACTAATGCTCGCAGTAGCACCTGGGTATTTGATACTGGTTCTGTTGCTAATATTTGCAACTCGAAACAGGGGCTACGGATTAAGCGAAGATTGGCTAAGGACGAGGTGACGATGCGCGTGGGAAATGGTTCCAAAGTCGATGTGATCGCGGTCGGCACGCTACCTCTACATCTACCTTCGGGATTAGTTTTAGACCTAAATAATTGTTATTTGGTGCCAGCGTTGAGCATGAACATTATATCTGGATCTTGTTTGATGCGAGGCGGTTATTCATTTAAATCAGAGAATAATGGTTGTTCTATTTATATGAGTAATATCTTTTATGGTCATGCACCCTTGAAGAGTGGTCTATTTTTGTTGAATCTCGATAGTAGTGATACACATATTCATAATATTGAAACCAAAAGATGCAGAGTTGATAATGATAGTGCAACTTATTTGTGGCACTGCCGTTTAGGTCATATCGGTGTAAAGCGCATGAAGAAACTCCATACTGATGGACTTTTGGAACCACTTGATTATGAATCACTTGGTACTTGCGAACCGTGCCTCATGGGCAAGATGACTAAAACACCATTCTCCGGAACTATGGAGAGAGCAACAGATTTGTTGGAAATCATACATACAGATGTATGTGGTCCGATGAATGTTGAGGCTCGTGGCGGATATCGTTATTTTCTCACCTTCACAGATGATTTAAGCAGATATGGGTATATCTACTTAATGAAACATAAATCTGAAACATTTGAAAAGTTCAAAGAATTTCAGAGTGAAGTTGAAAATCATCGTAACAAGAAAATAAAGTTTCTACGATCAGATCGTGGAGGAGAATATTTGAGTTACGAGTTCGGTCTACATTTGAAACAATGCGGAATAGTTTCGCAACTCACGCCACCCGGAACACCACAGCGTAATGGTGTGTCCGAACGTCGTAATCGCACTTTACTAGATATGGTGCGATCTATGATGTCTCTTACTGATTTACCGCTATCGTTTTGGGGTTATGCTTTAGAGACGGCTGCATTCACGTTAAATAGGGCACCATCAAAATCCGTTGAGATGACGCCTTATGAACTGTGGTTTGGCAAGAAACCAAAGTTGTCGTTTCTTAAAGTTTGGGGCTGCTATGCTTATGTGAAGAAACTTCAACCTGATAAGCTCGAACCCAAATCGGAGAAATGTGACTTCATAGGATACCCAAAGGAGACTGTTGGGTATACCTTCTATCACAGATCCGAAGGCAAAACTTTTGTTGCTAAAATTCGGAAATTTTCTAGAGAAGGAGTTTCTCTCGAAAGAAGTGAGTGGGAGGAAAGTAGAACTTGATGAGGTAACTATACCTGCTCCCTTATTGGAAAGTAGTTCATCACAGAAACCTGTTTCTGAGACACCTACACCAATTAGTGAGGAAGTTAATGATGATGATCATGAAACTTCAGATCAAGTTATTACTGAACCTCATAGATCAACCAGAGTAAGATCCGCACCAGAGTGGTACGGTAATCCTGTTCTGGAAGTTATGTTACTAGACCATGACGAACCTACGAACTATGAAGAAGCGATGGTGAGCCCAGATTCCGCAAAATGGCTTGAGGCCATGAAATCTGAGATGGGATCCATGTATGAGAACAAAGTATGGACTTTGGTTGACTTGCCCAATGATCGGAAAGCCATTGAAAATAAATGGATCTTCAAGAAGAAGACTGACGCTGATGGTAATGTTACTGTCTATAAAGCTCGACTTGTTGCGAAAGGTTTTCGACAAGTTCAAGGGATTGACTACGATGAGACCTTCTCATTCGTAGCGATGCTTAAGTCTGTCCGAATCATGTTAGCAATTGCCGCATTTTATGATTATGAAATCTGGCAAATGGATGTCAAAACTGCATTCCTGAATGGATTTCTGGAAGAAGAGTTGTATATGATGCAACCAGAAGGTTTTGTCGATCCAAAGGGAGCTAACAAAGTGTGCAAGCTCCAGCGATCCATTTATGGACTGGTGCAAGCCTCTCGGAGTTGGAATAAACGCTTTGATAGTGTGATCAAAGCATTTGGTTTTATACAGACTTTTGGAGAAGCCTGTATTTACAAGAAAGTGAGTGGGAGCTCTGTAGCATTTCTGATATTATATGTGGATGACATATTACTGATTGGAAATGATATAGAATTTCTGGATAGCATAAAGGGATACTTGAATAAGAGTTTTTCAATGAAAGACCTCGGTGAAGCTGCGTATATATTGGGCATCAAGATCTATAGAGATAGATCAAGACGCTTAATTGGACTTTCACAAAGCACATACCTTGACAAAGCTTTGAAGAAGTTCAAAATGGATCAAGCAAAGAAAGGATTCTTGCCTGTGTTGCAAGGTGTGAAGTTGAGTAAGACTCAATGCCCGACCACTGCAGAAGATAGGGAGAAGATGAAAGATGTCCCCTATGCTTTAGCCATAGGCTCTATCATGTATGCAATGCTGTGTACCAGACCTGATGTATGCCTTGCTATAAGTCTAGCAGGAAGGTACCAAAGTAATCCAGGAGTGGATCACTGGACAGCGGTCAAGAACATCCTGAAATACCTGAAAAGGACTAAGGATATGTTTATCGTATATGGAGGTGACAAAGAGCTCATCGTAAATGGTTACGTTGATGCAAGCTTTGACACTGATCCGGACGATTCTAAATCGCAAACTGGATACGTATTTACATTGAACGGTGGAGCTGTCAGTTGGTGCAGTTCTAAACAAAGCGTCGTGGCGGGATCTACATGTGAAGCGGAGTACATAGCTGCTTCGGAAGCAGCAAATGAAGGAGTCTGGATGAAGGAGTTCATATCCGATCTAGGTGTCATACCTAGTGCATCGGGTCCTATGAAAATCTTTTGTGACAATAATGGTGCAATTGCCTTGGCAAAGGAATCCAGATTTCACAAGAGAACCAAGCACATCAAAAGACGCTTCAATTCCATCCGGGATTTAGTCCAGGTGGGAGACATAGAAATTTGCAAGATACATACGGATCTGAATGTTGCAGACCCGTTGACTAAGCCTCTTCCACGAGCAAAACATGATCAGCACCAAGGCTCCATGGGTGTAAGAATCATTACTGTGTAATCTAGATTATTGACTCTAGTGCAAATGGGAGACTGAAGGAAATATGCCCTAGAGGCAATAATAAAGTATTATTTATTTCCTTGTATCATGATAAATGTTTATTATTCATGCTAGAATTGTATTAACCGGAAACATAATACATGTGTGAATATATAGACAAACAGAGTGTCACTAGTATGCCTCTACTTGACTAGCTCATTAATCAAAGATGGTTATGTTTCCTAGCCATAGACATAAGTTGTCATTTGATTAACGAGATCACCTCATTAGGAGAATGACGTGATTGACTTGACCCATTCCGTTAGCTTAGCACTCGATCGTTTAGTATGTTGCTATTGCTTTCTTCATGACTTATACATGTTCCTATGACTATGAGATTATGCAACTCCCGTTTACCGGAGGAACACTTTGTGTGCTACCAAACGTCACAACGTAAATGGGTGATTATAAAGGTGCTCTACAGGTGTCTCCAAAGGTACTTGTTGGGTTGGCGTATTTCGAGATTAGGATTTGTCACTCCAATTGTCGGAGAGGTATCTCTGGGCCCACTCGGTAATGCACATCACTATAAGCCTTGCAAGCATTGTGACTAATGAGTTAGTTGCGGGATGATGTGTTACAGAACGAGTAAAGAGACTTGCCGGTAACGAGATTGAACTAGGTATCGAGATACCGACGATCAAATCTCGGGCAAGTAACATACCGATGACAAAGGGAACAACGTATGTTGTTATGCGGTGATCTTCGTAGAATATGTGGGAGCCAATATTGGCATCCAGGTCCCGCTATTGGTTATTGACCGGAGACGTGTCTCGGTCATGTCTACATAGTTCTCGAACCTGTAGGGTCCGCACGCTTAACGTTACGACGACAGTTTTATTGAGTTTTGATGTAACGAAGGAGTTCGGAGTCCCGGATGAGATCGGGGATATGACGAGGAGTCTCGAAATGGTCGAGACGTAAAAATCGATATATTGGACGACTATATTCGGACTTCGGAAAGGTTCCGAGTGATTCGGGTATTTTTCGGAGTACCGGAGAGTTACGGGAATTCGTATTGGGCCTTAATGGGCCATACGGGAAAGGAGAGAAAGGCCTCAAAAGGTGGCCGCACCCCTCCCCATGGTCTGGTCCGAATTGGACTAGGGAAGGGGGGCGCACCCTTCCTTCTTTCTCCTTCCCCCTTCCCTTCTCCTACTCCCACAAGGAAAGGAGGAGTCCTACTCCCGGTGGGAGTAGGACTCCCCCCTATGGCGCGCCTCTCCCCTTGGCCGGCTGCCTCCCCCTTGCTCCTTTATATACGGGGGCAGGGGGGCACCCCAGAGACACAACAATTGATCCTTGAGATCTCTTAGCCGTGTGCGGTGCCCCCTCCACCATATTACACCTCGAGAATACCGTTGCGGAGCTTAGGCGAAGCCCTGCGTCGGTGGAACATCATCATCGTCATCACGCCGTCGTGCTGACGAAACTCTCCCTCAACACTCGGCTGGATCGGAGTTCGAGGGACGTCATCGAGCTGAACGTGTGTAGAACTCGGAGGTGCCGTGCGTTCGGTACTTGATCGGTCGGATCGTGAAGACGTACGACTACATCAACCGCGTTGTGATAACGCTTCCGCTTTCGGTCTACGAGGGTACGTGGACAACACTCTCCCCTCTCGTTGCTATGCATCACCATGATCTTGTGTGTGCGTAGGAATTTTTTTTGAAATTACTACGTTCCCCAACAGGTGTTTGGTGGATCTGGCGCCTAGTGTTGTTGTTTGGCCGTTGCTAGTCTCCGTAAGGTGCGGTTGGCTCCGGCGGCTTGTCTTGCTTCTTCGTAGTTGGAAGTTCGATGGTGGTGGTGGTCGGCTGTCATCTTGTTGTAGGGATGTGCTTAAACTCCGGGTGAGAACCCTACATGACTTTGTCGATGTCAGCGGCAACGACGTCTTTGGACGTCGTTTTCCTCATAGGAGGTGTCGTTGTGGAGCTCCAGCACCTACAATACTTTGCTTTGTGGTCTCCGGGTGAAAACCTAAGAGGGGCTTGCCGGATCGGATGACGGTGTTGTGTCCTCGACAACACTACCTCCTTGGAGGCGCCATCTTGGAGACCCAAACGACGACTTCCGTTGCTGCTTGTGGTTGTGGTGATGCGTTTGGTGGTGGTGATGGTGGTGGTGTGGCATGCTTGAGATCGACGGTGGTGTATTCTTCTTCAAGTGTTTCTCTTCGGTTGCCCTTCGTGTGGTCTTCGCCCTGTTGCTCTGCATGCTCAAGACCCTCCCTTGGTGGCTGTTGTGTTGAGGCGAGCCTCGGGCTCTTGGTGTCGTCTCGGTTCACCTTTGCTCAATGACGACGCAATAACGCCTCCCCAACTTGCTAATCGTCTTGAACTCCTGTGGCGGAGCTCCCAGTCAAGGTTCGTGTTTAGCTTTGGTACTCGTTGACTTAGTTGGCTCCTTTGTGCTGCCGTAGGGTTTGATACGCACGCCGGTGCGTTGCGTTGGGTTGTTTGTAGAGTCTTGGTATTGTGATCCCTTGACTACACCCCTCATCTACTTGTTCCATGGTGGTAGTCTTTCTGTCTGCTAGCTAGGTCGCGCTTCTCCTAGGCATCAATCTCTTCTTTTTAACCTTGTTTCCTGTACGGTTTTCGGCTTGGTTTTCTTCATAAACGGGGTCAACTTGTTAAGGTTTTCGATCCGGTTTTCCTTATAAACTGGATCAACAAAAGTCTAGGGGTGACCCTTTACTTTTGCCGCTTTTGAGCAATATATTCAGGTGGGAGAACTCTCCCCCGGTGATTCCTCAAAAAAAAATTACATCAAGATCCATAGACCATGTAGCAACGACTACGAGCGCTGAAGTGAGCCGAAGACGCGCCACCGTCATCATCCCATCCTCACCAGAGCCAGACAAAACTTGTTTTAGTAGACAATCGGAAAGTCATCATGCTAAGGCTCTATAGGACCAGCGCAACAGAAAAACAACCGCCACCCATGAAGTGTAGCGTAGATTTGTGTGTCGTATCAGAGCAATGCTACAATTCTGTGAGGCCGTCCATGCATGGCAACAGTTGTTTGCAAACCGCTAGATGGACCACTCGTATTTGTGCAATGGTCATTCACCCTATATGTCGTGTGCACAGTAGTTTTCTCGTACCAAAGCCCACTACGCACTGTATTTCACATGCTTGCTTGTCTGTCAGAATTGTCACTTTAAAATTTCACTGTACGTGCCCCTGCTGCACTTTTAGAGATTCCAAGTCCTACTAGAGGAAAAGACAATTTGATTCGCTCAAATGTTCTTCGTCTTAGGGAAAGGATGATTTGATTAAAACAAAATGTCAGTCGTTCATGCACATCTGGTGTAGATCATCATCGCAACTACCCTACAAACGGTATCTTCACGGCCACAAATTCTGGCATAATAGTTTTTGATGCGAAAACAAAACCAAATGCAAGATGACTTGGGTCATCGCTCAAGAGGAAACCCTTAGAACATCTCTAGCACCGAACCCTCAAATCAGACACCGCAGCGGTCCGTGGACCAGGGGGACCAATCCGTGGACACGTTTGCAGGAGCCGGTCTTTGCCTCGTACCGCGTCACTGGGATTAGCATGAGTGGTAATTCATTGACCCATGAGGTTGTGGCTAGAGCGAGGAGACATGATGCTGATTGCTGCTGTTACCCTTGATTTACAGGCCTTGATGCCTGATGAATGTAGCGCACCTATGATCTGTATGGTTTGTTACCCTCAAAAAATAAAATAAAATCAAGCAACAATGTGAGGGATGACCTAGGTTAACATTCAGCAATCTTACTGTGGGGCGCCTCCTTTCTCACTTGAACTTAGTCCACGTTAGTGATCTCTTCTGCACTGGTTGTATTCCTGCTATTTTTTTGTGTGATTATGCCGAACAAGATATGCATATAATTGACGCTACGAGTCATTGCAAGCTCATGAGATGGACATGGATGCAAGACCTGCTTCAGGTCGAAATTTGTTCTCACCAGGTTAACATGAACTCATGAAGGGCGCCTAGTGATTATTTTTTGTATCGTATATGTATGACACACATGTTCCAATCTGATCAACACACAATAGGATTTATTGTGGAAAAACATGCAAAAATCATAACTGTATTCGAAATGTGGGACCTCTGCATCAAGTGATGCACGCAGCCCTACAACAAGCATAATTGTAAACGGTATATTTCTATGATAGTAGATTTCGCCAATGATCATAAAGAACTTGCGATTCCTGCAGTAACCTTTTAGCCGCAATGTCGTACATTACAAAATCAACATTAAGCAACATATTCTCAAAATGAAACACTAAGCAATATAGGAGTCCACGACACGATTTCAATGGGCCTCCAAGCTGGACATGAAGAAGGCCGACCAATCAATCTCGAAAGGCACGACGGTATGTCCTTTAAAGTAGCCAGACACGCCCGTGACCTCATCAATTGTTCTTGTTTCGAGATTGACAGCGCACATGAACTTGCGTTGGTCAATGACAAGCAGTGTCGCGCTCTTCTCGCCCACATACATGTAGAGTGCTTTGGTGGTCAGCCTTGGTTTGTGTTTGAGCTCGATGACCTCAGTATGTAGTGCATCAGCAACGCCATTGCCATCCCCTTCGTCACCTTTACATGTAAATATCTGTACCTGGAGGAAATTTTTATGTAGGCAAATCAGTGATAATTTGCCATCAGCTGCCACGCTAAGTACCAGTGCATGGTTAAAGCTGCTGTATTCGCAGAAGTCCTGTGGAATCGGAAGCTGTGTTATGGAGATGTGCTCGGTCTCAATCCAGAATCCAAGGGTCCAAAAGTTGCCCAAGCCCTTGATGAGCCAGTGCACCTTGCCCCGAGACACGACAGGGGTGCCATGGACGAAGGTATACTCCAGAAGTGCAAAGCACCTTCTAGGTGCGCTCCAACTCGACTCAGCGGAAGAGAAAGTGTACATGCTGTAAGGCCCCCTATGATATCCCAAGATGATGACTGCCACTTTGAAGAATGTTGTGTAGCCTGGCAATGGTTTTCGTGGCCGTCCCTTCGGACCGTGGTCTGTGTCTGTTAGAATGGCGCATTGTGCCTCTTCGCTCATGATGGATGATCCACGGTGTAGCGGTGGTAGTTCGTCCCATGTGCCGGCGAGTGGGTTGCACACGGCCAGGCGGACGAGTCCCCGTTCATCATCATCCCAGTACAGACTTGAGCGGAGGCGCACGAGAAGGAGGCCGGAGCGCGAGGCCAGTGGAACAGCGTCCTTTAATAAACCACCGGCGTTGGGGAAGAAGGAGCTAAGCAAGCGCCGCCTAGGGCCGAGCGGCGATCGCGGCGCCGGGACGAAATGCGTCGGTACGGGCATCAACATGTCATGGAAGAAGCCTAGGAGAGAGCCCGGGTCGCGTGCACCCACCGGCCAGCGGCGGCGGAGAAACGAGGGGTCGGCCACCAGGGCTCGCCACCGCTTGGACGACACGGAGCAGCGGAAGAGCGCGGCGACGTCGTCCGCCACGCGCGCCAGGATCTCGAGGACGACGTCGTCCGGCAGCGTGGCTGAGGCGGCGGCCGCCCTTGCCTTCTTCTTCTGCCTCCTCCTTCTCCGCGGGGCAACGGGAGCGACGTCCTCCATGCGATCGGATCTGAGAAAGACACGCCGCAGATCGGTTTCTGTTTCGGGGGTGGGGGCGTCGGACTGGCACGCATACACCACGTTACGTACATCTTCGGGTATTCTGTAACGTCAGGTGTGCGCGAAACTTTTTCCCGTACGTAATTCTCGGAGACTTCCATCGTGGGTTGCATGGACTTTGGGGGCGGAGCGAGTCCGGCAGGACATGGCAACATCAGCAGAGCATGGCATGTTGGAGGCAAGGAAATTGGACATCACCGATGAAAGAGGCAACGTCTCTTGTGATCAATGATCATGATGAAGGCACATCTCCAGCGCAATCCGGCTTGAGGTAACCCTAAATTAAAGGACTACATGTTTGATATGTAGGCGAGGTGTATGTTTGTAGCTGAGTTTGCAACACAACTAGATCATGGCCATTTGTGGAAAGGATAGTCGACATGGCATATCAGTAAGAAAGCAGTGATTTTATTTCAGTTTGAAGGTTGCGTGCGACGCTCAGAGATCTCAAGTTTGATTGACTCCAGATGTGGGCTAGGGTTGTAAATCTCCTGTCCAATCCACGTGATGACGAGTGGAGTCTGGCGATTGCACAAAAGAAGGCTTCAGCGGTGCAGTTTGACAAGTAAATCTTTTATTTTCGTTGCCCCTAGGAGCTTTGTACACATGTACTACCATGTACTCCCTCCGTTCCTAAATATTCATCTTTCTAAAGATTTCAACAAGTGACTACATATGGAGCAAAATGAATGAATCTACACTCTAAAATATGTCTATATACATCCGTATGTGGTAGTTCATTTGAAATCTCTAAAAAGACAAATATTTAGGAACGGAGGGAGTACTAGCTTATATTGATCGGCACAACTCCTTCCCTTTGCTTTGGCAAGAAGAAAGGTAAATGGCTGCGGAGGCTCTTTTTTTTTATCGGTGTGACTATTCAGAGATTGTATGACCATTGATAAGATAAAAGATATCTTATCCATTGGAGATTATATGCTTATGCTCACATGAGGCCTATACTTTATTTACGCTTCAAAAACTTGAGGGCCGGGTGTTGATGATGGATGGCGGACGAGAAGGAGGCCGGAGCGCGAGGCGAGTGGAATCACGTCGTGGAACAAACGATCCTTTGTTGCTACAATTATCAACTAAATACCGATTCGGAGATCATTCACCATTCTTACCCACACCGATGGGACGCTACTGCTTTCTCACTTGAACTTAGATCACATCTTGTGATTTCTTCTGCACTAGTTGTATATGGGATATTGTTATTGTGATTCTAAATACTCTAGATGTGCTTGTAATTGGTGCTACAAGTCATTGCAAGTTCATGAGACGGCCATGCATGCTAGAGCTGCTCCAGGTTGAAATTTGTTCCCTCTAGGTTAACATGAGCTCATGAAGGCACCGAGTGATTGTTCTTTTTATCTGATTTGTATGCCACACATGTTGCAACCTGATCAACACTATTGGATTTTTTGTGGAAAAACATACTCCCTCCATCCCATATTACATAGCGTAAAAGATTACAACGTTCAATACTTTGTTTTTGTATAAATTGAATGGTACTTCCTCCGATCCATAATAAATGTCGTAGTTTTAAACTAATGTTGAACTTACCTTAGTTCAAAACTGCGACACTAATATTGGGTCAAAATTTTAACGACATATAACATACTCCCTCCGACCGGAAATATTTGTCGGAGAAATGAAAAAACTGGATGTATCTAGAACTAAAATACGTTTAGACACATTCATTTTCCGACAAGTATTTTCGGAAGGAGTGACTACGTTTTATTGGTCAAATTTGTAGTCAAAATTGAACCCCAGAATACATGTGCACCATGTATAAGGGACGGAGGTAGTAACATATAATTGGATAACAAAGGAAAGGGCAATGGCTACACGCAGCGCTACTGATTCAATTTTTTTCTTTCAAAAAGTGGGACATATGCATCAAGTGATGCACGCAGCGCTACAAGAAGCATAATTGTAAACGGTAAATTTGCATGATTGTAAATTACGCCACTAGTCATTACAAACTTTCGAGAAGCATAATTGAAAACTGTAAATTTGCTTGATAGTAGATTTCTACAATCACCATAAAGAACTTGTGATTCCCGCAATTAGCTGTATTGCCATAATTAACTTACAAACTCAATGTTAAACGACATACTATAAAAATTGAACACTAAACAATATAGGGGTCCACGGTATGTCTTAAGTGGTCCTCCAAGCTAGACACGAAGAAGGCTGGCCAATCGATCTCAAAAGGTACGACGGTCGGTCCTTTAAGTTCGCGAGACATGTCTGTGACCTCATCTATTTTCCCTGTTTCAAGATTGACAATGCACACGAACTTGCGTCGGTGAGTGACAAGCAGTGTCGCGCTCTTCTCGCCCACATACATGTAGAGTGCTTCGTTGGGCGGTGCTTTGTGCTTGAGCTCGGTGACCTCAGTATGTATAGTGTCAGCAACGCCATTGCCACCCCCTTCGTCACCTTGATGTGTAAAGATCTGTAGCCGGAGGAATTTTTTGTGCAGGCAAATAAGTGATAATTTGCCATCAACTGCCACGTTAAGCACCGGTCCATGGTAAAAGTTGTATTCAAAGAAGTCCTGCGCGATCGGAAACTGTATTATGGAGACGTGGTCGGTCTCAACGCAGAACTCAAGGGTCCGAAAGTTCCCCGAGCCTTTGAGAAGCCTTGCCCTGAGATACGACGGGGTTGCCATGGACGAAGTCATACTCCCGATGTTCAATGTGTTCAAAGCACCTTGCAGGTGTGCTCCAGCTCGACTCAGCGGACGAGAAAGTGTACACTTTGTGAGGTGCCACCATGATGATAATCACTTTGAACAGAGTTGTGTAGCTTGGCAATCGTTTTTGCAGTCGTCCCTTCGGACAGTGGTCTTCGTCAGTTAGAATGGCGTATTCGCTCATGACTTGGGATCCATGGTGTAGCGGTGGTAGTTCGTCCCACGTCCTGGCGAGTGGGTTGCACACGGCCAGGCGGACGAGTCCCTGGTCAATATCCGTCCATTCGTGGACGGAGCTGAAGGAAATATGCCCTAGAGGCAATAATAAAGTTATTATTTATTTTCTTATATTATGATAAATGTTTATTATTCATGCTAAAATTGTATTAACCGGAAACATAATACATGTGTGAATACATAGACAAACAGAGTGTCATTAGTATGCCTTTACTTGACTAGTTCGTTGTTTCCTAGCCATAGACATGAGTTGTCATTTGATTAACGATGTGATTGACTTGACCCATTCCGTTATCTTAGCACTCGATCGTTTAGTATGTTGCTATTGCTTTCTTCATGACTTATACATGCTCCTTTATATACCACACCGTCGTGCTGACGAAACTCTCCCTCAACACTCGGCTGGATCGGAGTTTGAGGGACGTCATCGGGCTGAACGTGTGCTGAACTCGGAGGTGTCGTGCGTTCGGTACTTGATCGGTCGGATCGTGAAGACGTACGACTACATCAACCGCGTTATGCTAACGCTTCCTCTTTCGGTCTACGAAGATACGTGGACAACACTCTCCCCTCTCGTTGCTATGCATCATCATGATCTTGCGTGTGTGTAAGAATTTTTTTGAAATTACTACGTTCCCAACAGGAGCGGAGACGCACGAGGAGGAGGCCAGAGCGCGAGGCGAGTGGAACCGCGTCGTGTAATAAGCCGCCGTCGTTAGGGAAGAAGGAGCTAAGCAGGCGGTGCCCAGGGCCGAGCGGCGATCGCGGCACCGGGACGAAAGGCGTCAATCGAGATTTCCACGTGGTCTGAAAGAAGCCAAGGAGAGAGCCCGGGTCGCGTGCACCCTCCGGCCAGCGGCGGCGGAGAAATGAAGGGTCGGCCACGAGGGCTCGCCACCGCTTGCACGACACGGCGCAGCGGAAGAGTGCGGCGTCGTCGTCCGCGGCGCGCGCCAGGATCTCGAGGACGACGTCGTCTGGGAGCGTGGCCACGGCGGCGGCCGCCGTCGCCTTCTTTTTCTTCTGCCTTCTCCTCTTCCGTGGGGCGACGCGGGCGAAGTCCTCCATGCGATCGGATCGGAGACACGCCGCAGATTGATTTCTGTTTCGGGGGTGGGGGCGTGCTCGCGTCGGACTGGCTACATATTCGTCGGATATTCTGTAACGTCGTGTGTGCGCGACACTTTTTCCCGTAATTCTCGGGAGTCCCATCGAGACAAGTAGGGTTGCGTATGTGGACTTTGGGGGCGGAGCGACTCGGTAACGCCGGTAGGACATGCCGCTGTTTGAATGAGACGAAACGCCGTTTCAAACATTTTTGCCCCTCGTTCGATACCCCTAGTTGTTTAGTTGGCGTCTTCCTCGTGTTAGCCATGAGAAAAGAGGCGGGAAGAAGGAATGGTGGGAGGGGCGGTGCGAAGGAGTTGCGCAGGGGCATGGTGACGATATGGACGTCGGAGAGCTCATCGTCGCCCATCGTTGAGGTAAGGTAATTTTCAGGTCTTGTGGCGGTCAAATTCCTTCCTGTTTATCTAAGGTTTGCTCGATTTCGGGACAAATTGTGGGGTTTTCATCAAATTGGGCGGACTCGTGGTGGGAGCCTGCCGCCCGGGTTGCCGCCCCAGGCGGTGGTCACCGCATCCGGATCCACGGCAGCCAGCGACTCCGCCTTTGTTAACCAATCTTACCCACACCAGTGGGCGCCTCCTTTCTCAGTTGAACTTAGCTCACATCTTAATAATATTATAATTGAAGCTACGAGTCGTTGCAAGTTCATGAGACAAACATGCATGCTAGACCTGCTCGTGGTTGAAATTCGTTCCCCTCAGGTTAACATGAACTCAAAGTTTTGGCATTGGCATGAATGAGACCGGCGGAATTAGCCGCCTCCTCCTCCTTCAAGAAAGAAAGTTAGCGTTCGTGCCTTCCGCCGGCGCCAACGCATGTCCGCCTCATCTCCGGTGGCCCTAGGGCCATGGAGGCGCGATGGATACTGGCGAGGGCCGGCGGGAGGGCTTCGTTTTTACTTTTTTTTAAATCTTGCTAGGGTTTGTGTCCTGCTCAGGAAGGCGAGACGGCGGCGGCTCCCTGAAGATGGAATAAAGGTCTCCCCGCCTAGCCCCTGTTCCGGCGGTGCGTCTAGCATCGTTGGTGGGCGTGTGGAGGTGTGTCTCCAGCAGATTTATCTTTGGTGGATTTGCTCGGATCTCGCCGTTGTTCGTCTATGTTCGTGTGTCTTCGGTTTGGATCCTTCCGATATACGTTATTATTCATCGGCGGCGGTTGCTGTTCTGGGGTGCGGGTCCTATGGGGCCTTAGCACGACGACTTCCCGACTGTCCACTACAACAAGTTGTGTCCGACTCTGCCAATGAAGGGCGATGACGGCGACGCGCCTTCGACTTACTTCAGTGCTTGTAGTCGTCGCTAGGTGGTCTACGGATCTGGATGTAATTTTTATTTCTGGTGTTCGTTGTACTGCCATGATTGAAGATGAATAGATTGGAAGTTTTCCAAAAAAAAACATGAACTCATGAAGGGTGTCGAGTGATTGTTATCTATAATGTTATATGTATGACACACATGTTCCAACCTGATCAACACTAGGATTTCGTGTGAAAAAACATAATATAATAAGTGGAAAAACCCTTGCATGTGCATCGAGTGATGCCCACGCCCCTACCAGACGCATAATTGTAAACGGTAAATTTGCATGATCTTAAATTTTTCCACTCATCATTACGAAATTAAGATTCATATAACGTTTACCCGCACTGTCATAGCTTCCAAACTTCAACGTTAAGCAAGATACTGTCAAAATTAAACACTAGAAAATAAATATAGGACTGCATGGTATGGTCTTCCATGAGCCTCCAAGCTAGACATAAAGAAGGCTGGTAGGCACGATGGTCTGTTCTTTAAGGTTACATGGCCGTGACCACATGAATTGTCCCTGTTTCGAGATTGACAGTGCGCATGAAACTGAGTCAGTGACAAGCAGCGCCGCGCTCTTCTCGCCCAGATACATGTAGAGTGTTTCGATTGTCCGCGGGGGTTTGTGCTTGAGCTCGATGACCTCAGTGTGTAGAGCAAGGCCGTTGCCACGCCCTTTGTCACCATGACGATGTGTAAAGATGTGTAGCCGGAGGAAATTTTTATGCAGGAAAATTAATGATACGTCGCCATCAGTTGCGATGCTAAGTACCGGTGCATGGGTGAAGCTGATTTGAACGAAGTCCGGCGGAATAAAAAACTTTGTTATGGAGAGGTGGGCGGTCTCAATGCAGAGTTCAAGGGTGCAAAAGTTCCCCGAGTAATGGATGAGCCAGTGTACCTTTCCTCGAGACACCACGTGGTTGGCATGGCTGAAGTCATACTTGAGATGTTCAAAGCATTTTCTAGGCTCGCTCCAGCTCGACTCAGCGGAGGAGAAAGAGAAGATTTTGTAAGGTCCCCCTGAATACTCCACCATGATGACTATCACTTTGAAGAAGGTTGTGTACCTTGGCAATGGTTTTTGCCGTTGTTGTCCCTTGGGACAGTGGTCTTTGTAGGTTAGAATGGCGCACTGGGCATTGCTCATGGTAGAGGACACCTCGTGTAGCGGAGGTAGCTTGTCCCATGTGCCGGCGAGTGGGTTGCACACGGCCAGACGGATTTGTCGGCGTTCGATAATATCAGTGCAGTCGGGGCGTGTGCGGAGAAGGACGAGAAGGAGGCCGGAGCGCGAGGCGAGTGGAACCGCGTCGTGGAACAAGTCGTCTGCGCTGGGGAAGGAGCCAAGCGGGCGGCGCCAAGGGCCCAGCGGCGATCGCGGCACCGGGACGAAAGCCGTCGTTCCGTATATCCAGGTGTCATGAAAGAAGCCGAGGAGAGAACACGGGTGCCGTGCACCCTCCGGCCAGCGGCGGCGGAGAAACGAGGGGTCGGCCACGAGGGCTCGAAACCGCTTGCACGACACGGCGCAGCGGAAGAACGTGGCGACGTCGTCCGCGACGCGTGCCAGGATATTGAGGACGACGTCGTTCGGGAGCGTGGCCACCCTCGCCCTCATCTTCTTCTTCTTCCTCTGCCTTCTCATCTTCCGTGGGGCGGCGCGAGCGACGTCCTTCATGCTCGGATCGGAGACACGCCGCAGTTTGGTTTCTGTTTGGACGCCGATAACTGCCACACGTGTGGGCGTTAAGAAATCTGCCCACACGTTTTGTGTGGTGGAGTCAATTGCAAGAAAACACCACATTTACGGCTAGGTTTGCGGAAAACCACCAAGTCGTTAATCTTTGCAGAAAACATCGTGATTTCACTAAACTCCTTGCAAAAAGCACTGATCGGGTGATTTGGCCCGTTTGATCACTTTCTTGCAAGTGGGACCAGATTGTAAGGAGGTGTCTTAGCAAAAATATTACATACACACCCCTAGATCTTAAAATAGCAAGCAATCAACCCCTCCTCCCGATCCCCTGCTCCCGATCCAATCGGGCGCGGCGCAGCTGGTCGTCGGCCACCCGTTCGACACCATCAAGGTGAAGCTGCAGAGCCAGCCCACGCCGCCGCCCGGCCAGCCGCCCAAGTTCGCCGGCGCCATGGACGCCGTCAAGCAGACCATCTCAGCCGAGGGCCCCCGGGGCCTCTACAAGGGCATGGGCGCCCCGCTCGCCACCGTCGCCGCCTTCAACGCCGTGCTCTTCACCGTCCGGGGCCAGACGGAGGCCCTGCTGCGCTCCGAGCCCGGCGCCGCGCTCACCGTCGGCCAGTAGGTCGTCGCCGGCGCTGGGGCCGGCGTCGCCGTCTCCTTCCTCGCCTGCCCCACTGAGCTCATCAAGTGCAGGCTGCAGGCGCAGAGCGCGCTGGCCACAGCCGCTCCTGCCGCCGCCGCCGCTCCCGCGGGCGGCGCGGCTGCCACCGTCACCGCCACGGCCAATGCTGCCGCGGTCAAGTACGGCGGGCCGCTGGACGTGGCGAGGCACGTGCTGCGGTCGGATGGCAGCAGCGCGGCGGCGGGCGCGTAGTGGATAGGGCGTCTGTGTTTCATGGGAGGGTCTGATTGCTTTTGTTTTTTAATCTAGGGGTGTATGTGTTATTTTTTTGCTAAGTCAATTCCTTACAATCTGGCCCCACCTGTAAGAAAGTGATTAAACGGGCCAAATCATCCGATCAGTGTTTTTTGCAACGACTTAACAAATTTTTCGATGTTTTCTGCAACGGATTAACGACTTGGTGGTTTTCCGCCAACCTAGCCGCAAATGTGGTGGTTTCTTGCAATTGACTCTGTGTGGTGCCTAAGAGGACCAGCCCACACGTCTGTGTGTGGGCAAAACAACTAGCGCCCACACGTCTCTTTTTTTCCCTCCCGGTCCCTCTTACACGGGTGCGTGTGGGCGAAATAGATAACGCCCACACGCCCAGTACGTCAGGCCTCGTACCTCGTGGTCCCGCACGCCCCACGTGACACTTTACCACGCGCCCCGCAGTTGCCATGGGCCGGACCCTCGTCCATGTTCATTTAAGTGCAGTTGCCATGTCGCTGAACTACGGTTGCCATGTCGGACAACTACAGTTGCCATGTTTGCTCAACTGCAGTTGCCATCTCAGGTCAAAGTTCCAGATTGCCATTTTATTGGACAACTACAGCTGTTGCCATGTATGGTCTGGTCTACTGCAGTTGCCGTGATTTCAAAACTTTAGGAGTTGCCACCTACTAACACTAGAGAGAGTTGCCATGTGCTCACAAGCACGCTAGGGCAGTTACCATTTAAAAAGAAAGAGTTGCCATCTGCTTACGTGCACGCTAGGGCAGTTTGCCATGTACCATGCAAAACATATGACAACTGACATGTTCGGGTAAAAAAAGGAGAGTTGCCATCTGCTTGCAATCACACTAGGGCAGTTGCCATGTACACTGCAAAACGCATGGCAACTGACAGCTTGGGTGTGGGAGAGGAGGCGGGCGTGTGGGCGAGATGGCAAACGCCCACACACCAGCCCTTGTGCGTGACTGAAAACTGGTGTGGGCGAACTGCTAAACGCCCACACACCTAGAGATGGCAATGGGTACCCATTACCGGCGTACCCGGCGGGTAAAAACCCTATTAGGACAAGGGTATGGATCACAAAAATACCCTTGAGTACATAAATAGGAAAATTCAAGACCCATCGGGTATAGTGGGTACGGGTATGGTTTAGTACAACCCATACTCGTGTACCCATGTACCCGCATGTAATATGAGTTTTTAAATAGGCCTTAAATATTATGTATCCATATACTAAACGTTTTTTACATAAATCCTGCAACTGGCCCACAACAAAGCCATTGGACCCACAAGCCCATCCCATACGTGTACGTATCTAGGTGATTAATGTCCTTATCTCAAAAAAGGTGATTAATGTCCAGAATTGCCTCGTTCCTTATATGGCTATAACAGCGTGATTCACGTCTAAAATTACCTCGCACGCTCGTAGCAGCCAGCGCCCAGCAAATCGATCTCATCTTCTCGCCGCAGCCCACTTCCGCCGGCGCCTCCAGCCACTTGATGCCTCGCACCACCACCCCTTTCCTGTCTTCCGAGGTGGACACCAACACCATGGATCCAGGGCCTTGCGCCTCCGCGCGCTAGGAAAGAGCCAACTCCCCGGCTGACATCAAGGTCTCCCTCCTCCTGCTCTGGGGTCCAAGGCGCAGCATCGTTGCAACTCTATGTCCAAGTTGTCCATGAAGCAGCGACACCCTAGCTTGCTTAGCAATGGTCCATCTGCTGCTGCTGCTACCAAACACAAGAACAAGAACAAGGTTATTTCGGCTAGGTGAGTTTCAATTTTATTTACTATTTTATGATTATGAGCGCTGATCTTAGAGTAGGAATATATTTGTTGTCCATAGATAATGTCATGTATTCATGTGTTGCTGTCATGATGTGTTGATGTTTATAAATTATTATTTTAAGTTGTTGTTTATGACTATGTAATGCTCAAATTGATGTGTTGCAAATCTGGGTAATTTTACCCGCGGGTACCGATTTACCCTGACGGGTGATGGGCATGGAAAAAGGTTGTACCCGTCGACGGGTATGGGTACGGGTGATGGGCAAGATTTGGGGCGACGGGTAAGGGTATGGAGTGGCTCTACCCGTATCCAAACCCTGCGGGTGCCATCCCTACACACACCGGCCCCTCTGTATGGTAAAACGGATGTGTAGGCGACCTCTCTCACACACCACACACGCGAGTTGTCCTACGTGGCATACAAAATCAGCTAATTCATGCCAAGATTCGTGCAGAAGTTATTGAACGGTGATGAAGGCGTGTAGGTGAGTTGGCTAACGCCCACATGTATGTGCGTTACACTTTTCGTTCTGTTTCAGGAGCGGGGCGTCCGGGCGTCGGACTGGTGTTGGACCTTGTTGATGATGAAGCCTGTTGCTTCTTCAGAGTCCAAGTCGGTTCAGTTTAGTTTTTCCTTCGTAGTCCAGCTCTCAGTTTAGTTCATCTGCTTGTTTTGCAAATAAAAGGGAATTCTTTCCCTATTTAACGCTCTTTGGTGTCACATAGGCGCCCAAACGGACAGGCGACCCATCGAGCGTGCCAGCCCATATACAAACAGAACGCAGGTTACAGTTTCGGGAACCTTCAGGTTTTTATTTCTAAAGATATTTCTTTCACTAGTTTTTTTTTCATTTTTTCAGTTTATTTTTTCTTTTCTTATCTTATTCTTGAATGTTCGAAATAAATAAATAATGTCCGGACTTTCAATAAAATTATTCCCTTTTTGAAAATATATTCAGCTTTTACAAAAAATGTTCACATTTTTAAATTGTGTTCGTACTTTCAGGAAATGTTCATACTTTCCGAAGAATGTCCGGAATTTCAAATTTTGTTTGTGTTTAAAAAAAGTGTTTATTTTTTTAAAAAGAAATATTTAAAAAATAATGTTTATGAAAGAATCACAATTTTTTAAAATATTCCGGATTACAAAAAATGATATTAAAAACAATCTCTGTTTTCCCAAAAAATCACATATTAAAAATGTTTGGCAATTTTCAGAAACGTGTTTCAAATTTTGAAAATTGTTTACTTCAGAAAATGTCGTGTATTTGGAAAATATTCATGTTTCTCAAAAGGTGTTTTGAAATAAGATTCAATTTTTGAAAACAAGTTTTTTGGTGGTCATGTGAAAAAGCGAATGAAAAGGCTACAGTACACTACAGCTACAATATGCCAACCAGATCACTACAGTAATCTGGTCGCTACATTACGCGCTAGCCTAGAGGGGAGTGCCCTATGCGTTCGGCCAACTATTTGACGCATTAAGCATCAAATAGGTGTTCCCAAACAGAAGAACCTGACACGTGCTATGTTCAGACGTAGGCTGCGTCTAGTTTCTGTCTGGCCATGAGCTAAACGGTGGGATGATAGAAATAAAAAGAGTTAAATACACCATAGGTGCCTTAACTTGTTCTATGCCGTCAGTTTGGTTTCTAAAGTTAAAAATATATAAAAGTGGTGCTTGAACTTGTCCAGCCGTGCAAATATGGTGCCTCCTAGCGTAGCTAGACGTACACACTGCCCGCATGTTGTGCCAGCATGGCAGCGGGTCACATGTCAGTGGCAGGAACTGGTTGAGTGACGTTTTTTTTACAAAAGCACCTCATATTTTATTTTATTATGTAGAGAGATGGCTCAAATTATAAATATGGGTCCCATGTGTTAGTATGACAGATATAGAAATCACTAAAATAAATTGCAGCGAGCGGGATGCAAACCTGGGAGCTCCAACTAGGCCGAGCCATGCTATGTGGTGTAGTACTAGGTAGAAACTTATTTAGAACAATTCTGTCTATCGCTGCTATTCCTTAACACATTTTGTACATGTTTTCATTTTCATTTTTTTCAAGTTCCTGTTTACTACCTCTGTTCCTAAATATTTGTCTTTCTAGAGATTTCAACAAGTGACTATATATGAAGTAAAATGAGTGAATCTATACTTTAAAATATGCCTACATGCATCCGTATGTTGTGTTCATTTGAAATACCTAGAAAGACAAATATTTAGGAACGGAGGGAGTAGTTGTTATGATATGTAAATTTTACCATATAAAAAAATGGAAACGTTATTAATCAGCCGGCTGATTATAGCTTGCGCATCCGCCGGGTGCTGCACCGTTCGATCGCTTCATTGTGATTTCACCCCACACTGGAAGTGTTCACACGGAAGCGTGCAGGTGCGTGGCCCCTGTGGGTCCATTGTTTGATTATTTCCAGATACGGTGCGACTCTGACTTAGAGCCTTTCACGTCCGCCGCCTTGCTTGGATGCCACGCGTCTTACGGGATGGACCTGACTCGTTACAATCTCTCCTTTCTGCAACAAGATCTCTGTTGTAGAAAAACTGTAACAAAACTTCTGTTACGAAAATAATTAATTGAGCAAGGCCTTTGTTGCACAAAAAACTATAATAAGACCTCTATTGCAAAAAAAAAGGTTGCAACATGACCTCCATCGCAAGAAAAAATTGTAACAATGCCTCTGTTACAAAAAAAAACTGCAACTTTATCTATATTTTGCAAATTTTTCTGCAATATGACCCGCGTTGCAGAAAATTACCGCAATACGACCTTTGTTGCAATGGTAGAGGATAATGCTCGACCACTCAATTCATCATATCCACGTCTCGCATGCGCATCCGTCATACGAGCTTCCGTCGCTTGCGCAACCGTCAGATACGAGCTTGATCAGCCGACGCACAACTGGCCAGGACCTTCACCACTAGATGCAGAATTCCTTCCGCAACCACACCCATGGTGCAGAAGTCCTTCCCCAACAACACCCATGTTGGAAAAAGGTTAAGACAAAAAAAAATCTACAACATCATCTGTGTTGCAGAAGTCCTTTCACAACAATACCCATGTTGGCAAAAAGTTAAGACTAAAAAAAATTCCGCAACATCATCTGTGTTGCAAAAGTCCTTTTCGCAACGACACTCATGTTTCAAAAGAGTTCAGACAAAAAAAAAACTCTGCAACAGAACCTCAGTTGCTAATGTTTCTGCAACAAGAGGTCTGTTGCAATGATGAGGAAGGAGCCACGCCCCTGGATGGCCCCGATCAAACGTATGCGAAGGCGGCCGATCTTTTTAAAAGATCCGCCGGCCGACGCGTAGCGTCCCCCTAAAAAAATACAATAATAACCATTACGAAATTATTGTGTATTTAAATTTTCTTTATTCTATTTTCATTGTTGCATACTTTCAAGAGGTAAACATTAATTTTTTTCTAAAACTTATGTGGATTTAGACAATTCAATGTATATTAAAAATTATTGTGTAATAATAATAAAATCTAGAAATGCACTAACATGTTAATCATGATTGTAGAAATACAAGAATAATTTCACAATAATTTTTAATATACGCTGAACATTTCCTAAAAACAAGGTGAACATTTTTGAAATACACATTGTCAAAAAAAAACATGATAAAACACTTTTCACGAACACGTTTACGATATTTTATTACATGTGAAACATTTTTCGAAAACATGTTGGACATTATTTTTCAAATGCATTAACACTTTCTTTAAATCTTATGACAGTTGTAATTTTTTTCTTAAATTTACTTTTTCGAATGGGAAAAAATAATATCAAAAAAATGAACATGAACATGAACTTGAGAAAATAAAAAGAAAACTTGTGCAGACCCATAGATGCGTCATATGTAAAAAGAAAAAAGAAAATATTTTTTTGCGCGTTAAAACCGAAAAGAAAATCACCAAAAGAGGTAAACAGGTACGACATATATTGCTCTAACTCTTCTACATGAACTAAGCGGATATTGGCGTGTTGCAAGGACTGCACATCTGATCCTGTGTTCGAATCCTGTAGGCTCATATTTCTCTCTCGTATTATTTCATCCACCCACACGTGCTGACATGCTGGACCCGCACCTGACAGGTGGGACTAGTCGGCCTGCATCCATATTTGAGATACAATTATATGTAAATAAATAAAACATGAGGGGGTTTTCTAAAAAAACCATCACACATAGGTCACCCAACGTCTTCCCGCTCTCACGGACTGACATGTGGGCCATCAGTACATTGGCAAGCCATATGGGCAAAGCGTATGCTCGGATACGGTACGAGGCACCATATTTGCACGACAGGACAAGTTATAGCGCAAGTTTTGTGTATTTTACAACTTTGAACACCAAAGTGGCCGTGCTAGACAAGTTGAGGCACCCCGGTGTATTTAACTCAAATAAAAACATGGCGTATGATTTGTTCTAAGTTATTCGGTTTCTAGGTGAATGATTATAAATTCCTATATAGGATGTTGGAGTACCCGGTCCCTCGGAGCCTCCGCGGGCGAGAGTACCCCGCGCAAACCATTGCGCTGAGGCATGCCACGGGCGCCTCTGCAATGCTCACTGCGACATCCAATCTATGCGGACGGCGCGCACCTAGCCGTCTCGCCTCAGGTGTCTATCATAGGTGGACCGCGCGCGTGCCCGGGGCCAGCGTCTTGTAGGGGCTCTCAACCGCACCCGCGTGCGACAGCGACACCGGACATGCCTGTCGGCGTCCTTTGGCCCCAGGCGGGGTGCGTCGCTCACGCGAGCCAACCGGTGCCAAAGCTCGGCGCGGCAAGAAGGCCCTCTAGACCGTCTGTTTTCCGCTGGCCTCACGCAGCTACCTACTTGGGGCTCTTCGCGACATCTGATCTGCTCAGTCGGCGTGCACCCGGGCGTCCTGCCTCGGGTGTCCATGATGGGTGGACTGCGGGTGCGGCTTGGGCCACCATTATGTGGTGGCTTTCGGTCGCCCCCGCGTGCACCTTCTCATGTGATGCCATACGCGGGATGAGGAGGTCGGGTCCGCATGTCAACGTCCTTCCTCCCCGGAAAGGCGGCTTCGCTCGCGCGAGCCGGACATCATATGTGCGCCTGGCTTGGCAGGGTGCGTGTCGTCCGGCCAGGCGCTGTTGAATGCGAGCCGCGCATACGCGTGCGTCCGATGCGGGTGCGAGTGTTACATGGCCGGCTTCGCGAGCCGGTTGGGGCCGTCTGGCTGGGTGACACTATCGTGTCGTTGCTTGGGTGTAATACACCAGTTTGTTGTGGGTATCTCGTGCATAGGGTGTTCTTGGTGTATAATGGGGGTTACCCCTGATGAGTTACTTTGGTGATTTGGTAACATATAGTAGAAAGGTTCGCGGCCTCTTTCCCCTAGTAGTGACTCTGAGTTATGAAACCCACGAGAGGACATGCACTTGTGACAAGGGTTTCTACTAAGCTTTCACGAGAGTATTAATTTTAAGTTTTTCCTGATCATAATCACTGTTGTTACCGTAACACTTATAATGTAAATAGGCATGGGTATGAGGACTTGATACTTACAACCATATGTTTATGCTCGGAATCATCATGATCTTAATTTGTGCTTTGGAAGACATCAGTTTAGATGAGCTTGCAACGACCCGAAGTGGGGAATGTGTCCAAATTATGTCTGGAACGTAGGCCCTATCTGTCGTGCCGGGTTACCTAGGAAATTAAGATAAATCAAACAAATGCATTGGGCATTTAATGACTACATCTCATGTATCTTCAAGGACTGGATTCACGCTAGCGTACTAAATCTTCCTGTCATTGGTCTCCAGAATAGCGCTTCACTTACTCCTTGATCCTAACCTCTTCGTGGCTCGAACTCCGTGATCTTGGGTGCCTGCAAGGTCAAAGAATGCGAGAGAGACAAGAGATAACTATGATGCAATTTTATTTCACACATACATGACGTTCATTCGTAGTCATTCCATCGATCCCCGTCCCTCGTACAAACACATCGGGTTGTAAGGTTATACGTCAACCCATTGCCTTACCGAATTACTCACACATGTCGTCTGAATCGCATGAAGAAAGCATTGAAGAAGACATCAAGATGAAAGCTTTATTTATGATTATGTATTACAACGGTTGCCGGGTGCTATAGCCGATTACAAGTATGGCTAACTTGGAGGTGGATTGTTGTGGTGGTGGCTATGGAGATGAGATGGGAAATGGCGGCAACCAGGGTTTGTGAATGGCTTCTAGTGCCGAGGTGCGGAGATTCTAGCGTCTGCTCTTCGCGAACGGGCCCTTTTATAAAAGTTGTTCAGGTGGATGCCACGATGTCACGGATGGACACGCTCATGCGAGACGCCGTCTTGCGTTCTATTGGTGGCGGTGAACCTTCCCACTTGTTTTCTTCTATCTTCATTTTGCTTCTTTCCACGTATATGATTGATTTGGACCATATATGGCCCTTTTTCCATGGAAAAATATATAAAGAGAGGATCTCACAATCTTTTGCATTCATTAGTCATTAGTGGCAAGCGGAGGGAATATCTGAGATTTTATAAAATAAACCGGTTTAAACAATGGTGTGATGACCGTAAAAAATACACTCATCAACCCCTTTATCCTACCATCTGAGAAGCGCTTGAACCACCCATTCTCGTTCGTGGTCGTCTATCACCAAGCCCCGCTCCTTTGTCCTGTGGTACAGGGGCCTTGCGTCGGGGTGCCGCACGCCGATGGTGACGGAGCCCCGCAGTGCGTATTCCCGGTGCCAACGTTGCGTTGCTTCGTGCCAGCTGAGGGAGTCCTGGATTAGGGGGTCCTCGGACAGCCGGACTATATCCTTTTGCCAGACTGTTGGACTATGAAGATACAAGATTGAAGACTTCGTCCAGTGTCCGGGTGGGACTCTCCTTGGCGTGGAAGGTAAGGTTGGCAATACGGATATGTAGATCTCCTCCCTTGTAACCGACTCTGTGTAACCCTAGCCCCCTCCGGTGTGTATATAAACCGGAGGGTTTAGTCCGTAGGACAACAACAATCATACCATAGGCTAGCTTCTAGGGTTTAGCCTCTACGATCTCGTGGTAGATCAACTCTTGTAATACTCATATCATCAAGATCAATCAAGCAGGAAGTAGGGTATTACCTCCATCGAGAGGGCCCGAACCTGGGTAAACATCGTGTCCCCCGCCTCCTGTTACCATCCGCCTTAGACGCACAGTTCGGGACCCCCTACCCGAGATCCGCCGGTTTTGACACCGACATTGGTGCTTTCATTGAGAGTTCCACTGTGTCGTCACGATAAAGGCCTGATGGCTCCTCCGATCATCGCCAACGATGCGATCCAGGGTGAGGTTTTCCTCCCCGGACAGATCTTCGTATTCGGCGGCTTCGTACTGTGGGCCCACTCGCTTGGCAATTTGGAGCAGATCGAGAGCTACGCCCCTGGCCGTCAGGTCAGGTTTGGAAATTTAAACTACACTGCCGACATCCATGGAGACTTGATCTTTGACGGATTCGAGCCCATGTCAGGTGCGCCGCACAGTAACGACGAGCACGACTTAGCTCTGCCGCCGGACGGTGTTCGGGAGATCACACCTAGGCCTACTCCGGCCCTAGATCCAGAGTCGATTGCGCCGTCCGAGGACGGGTGGATGGACCCCGCCACGGAGGCCGCACACTCAGCGGCGATAGAGCCGAATACTGACTTCACCTCTTATGAGACCCGTGTTGCTGGACATTTGGATTCGTCCCCGGCCACGGGCTCCGAACCGCCTGCGTCCGTGCCTATCGAGTCTGATTGGGCACCGCTCATGGAGTTTTCCTCCGCGGATATCTTTCAGCACTCACCACTGGGCGACGTGCTAAACTCATTGAGGTCTCTCTCCTTGTCAGGAGACCCTTGGCCGAACTATGTCCGGCTAGAATGGGATGCGGACGACGAAGAAATTCGCTGCCCACCCACCACCCACTTAGTAGCCACTGTCGACGATTTAACCGACATGCTCGATTTCGGCTCCGAAGACATCGACGGTATGGACGACGACGCAGGAGACGAACAGGAACCACCACCCACAGGGCACTGGACTGCCACTTCATCACACGATATATATATATGGTGGATACACCCAAAGAAAACAACGACGAGGAACGGAAGGATGCAGCGAAGGATAGCTCCCTCGAGAAGCAACCAAAGCGACGGCATAGGCGCCGCTCCAAATCCCGCCTCGGCAAGAACAGCGATAACAGCGCAAGAAAAAATAACACCCCGGTCGACTCCAGAGGAAACGACGACCACATTGACCCAGCGACAGAACAGGATGAACCAGCGAACGACGAACATAGTACGGAGCCGCTGTCCGATCATGGCGACACCGAGGATAAAGCTCATCAACCTCTCTCCGGAGAGGAAAACAGTCCGGACGACGATGCACACATCATCCCGGAAAGGCACTTGGAACAAGAGAACCTCTGTAGAAGGCTTATTGCCACCGCGAGGAGTCTGAAGAAGCAGAAGCAAAGGCTTAAGGCCGCGCAGAATACGCTCAACAATAGATGGAACAAAGTGCTCGACACTGAAGAAAAGTATGGTGGCAGTCGCCACACAAAGAGCTATCCAAAGCGCAAGCTGTTGCCTGAATTCGATGATGAGGCCTTAGAGCCCACACAGCTGAAAAACAAAACGACCGACCGGTCGGATCGACCACCTCGTGGCCGCGATAGGGCGGCTAACGAGGCCGCACATAAGTCAGCACACGGTCCAAGCAAGGACTTGCATCAAAAGGCCGGCGTGACCAGATCCATCTATGGATCTAGGAAGCGCGCTCCAGCGCATAATCAAAACCGAACACTACAACCGTCAGAACGCCATGACACATCCAAATACAGGGGTGCCGCGCACCCCCTATGTTTCACCGATGAGGTGCTGGATCATGAATTTCTAGAGGGATTCAAACCCGTGAACATAGAGGCATACGGCGGAACGACAGACCCTGGGGTCTGGATTGAGGACTTCATCCTCCACATCCATATGGCTCGCGGAGATGATCTCCATGCCATCAAGTACTTGCCCCTCAAGCTGAAAGGACCAGCTTGGCACTGGCTGAAGAGCCTCCCCGAAAATTCAATTGGAAGTTGGGAGGAGCTTGAGGATGCTTTTAGGGCTAACTTTCAAGGGACCTATGTCCGACCTCCGGATGCAGACGATTTAAGTCATATAATTCAGCAGCCCGGAGAGTCAGCCCGAAAGCTTTGGAACAGATTTCTCACTAAGAAGAACCAAATCATCGACTGCCCGGACGCCGAAGCCTTAGCAGCTTTCAAACACAGCGTCCGAGACGAATGGCTCGCCAGACACCTCGGCCAAGAAAAACCAAGGACAATGGCAGCCCTGACAAGCCTTATGACCCGCTTTTGCGCGGGCGAAGATAGCTGGCTGGCCCGTAGTAGCACCAGCGACCCAGGCACATCTGAAGTCAGGGATGGCAATGGAAAACCACGACGCAATAAAAGCAAGCGTCAAAATAACGAAGACAGCCCAGACAACATGGTGGTAAATGCCGAATTTAGGGGCTCTCGACCCGGTCAAGGGAAAAAGCCTTTCAAAGGCAACATAGATGGACTGTCCAGCCTCAACAAGATTCTAGACAAATTATGTCAGATTCACGGCACCTCCGATAAACCTGCAAATCACACCCACAGAGAATGCTGGGTCTTCAAGCAGGCCGGTAAGCTAAACGCCGAACACAAGGGGAGGGAGACACCAAGTGAAGACGAGGATGAGCCTCGTCAGCAAAACACTGGGGGACAGAAAAAATTCCCACCAGAGGTCAAAACAGTGAACACGATTCACGTGACGAAGAGGAGGAGCAAACACGCACTCCGAGACGTATGCGTCGTAGAGCCCGTCACCCCCAAGTTCAACCCTTGGTCAACCTGCCCGATCACTTTTGATCGCAGGGATAGCCTGACCAATGTCCGACACGGAGGATCGGCTGCCTTGGTGCTCGACCCAATAATCAACGGATACCATCTCACCCGAGTCCTCATGGACGGCGGCAGTAGTCTTAATCTGATATATCAGGACACAGTTCGCAAAATGGGGATAAACCCAATGAGAATTAGCCAAAGCAATAATACCTTTAAAGGAGTAATACCAGGCCCAGAGGCCAGCTGCACGGGCTCTCTCGTACTAGAGGTTGTATTCGGTTCCCCCGACAACTTCCGAAGTGAAAAGTTAACCTTCGACATCGCTCCATTCCGAAGCGGCTATCAAGCACTACTCGGAAGAACGGCCTTCGCTCGTTTTAATGCAGTACCGCACTATGCTTATCTTAAGCTCAAGATGCCCGGTCCACGCGGCATCATCACAGTTAGAGGAAACACTGAGCGTTCCTTACGCGCGGAAGAATGTGCGGCAGCCTTAGCAGCCGAACACTAAAATGGCCTCTCCAACTAGCATAAACGATCGGTCGTCAAGACCGCGGACACGGCTAGACGAGTCCGGCGCACCACTAGCGGTAACAGCTTAGATAAACCTGAGATGGGGTTGATGAATATACCCCCGTAGCCGGTGCTAGGGGCTGCCCGCATGTAAAAAAACAAAGTCTATAGTTCGGCTCGACCTTATTTTGAATTTTAATGGTTTATTAAGAACAACCAATTTTTCGCACGACAAATTTCATCTAAGTTCTTCTCTTTTAACAGATGATAATCGTGCTACACCCTTCCAGGATACGGCACAACGGAGACACAGGCGCAGACGTGCAGCAGGGCCCCGCTCAAAGGTTTCTTTTTAGATTAAGACCCTGTGTAAACCTTTCTTACTGTCTCTTGTTGCTTCACACCCTCTGGATACTCAACAAAACCGAGAGGAACGCTGGCATTATTGGCATTTCGCCACGTCAGACTAATGCACGTACCTGGAAATTCAGGGTTCAAGGGCGTTACTCAACCCAGTATATGTTGTAAAGACCGAATACCTTAGGGACTGTTCGGCGTTGCGAGTTTGGCCTTATATGCATCAGCTCCGAATCTTGTCTTTGGTCAAATGTTGGGTTTGCTCGGCTCCCATGTTTTGCTACCTTACGTTCCTCTTTATCGGCTAAGGTGGCACCGGGAGAACTACTGCGATTGTGCCTTGGTTCATTCGGACGAGCACCTCAGTAGAGAAAGCCGAAAACTGACTGTCATGATAAAGCGTGAGACTGGTCAACCACTCGATGAGTCATCGGAATCTTCGGGATTCCTCCGCATTAACGAAGGACCGGTTTTCCCGGTCATGTACGTACGCGCACCGTATTTGGATAGCCGCGGAAATACCAGGGGCTATATAGTAGCCCCACTATCAAACTCCTATGGTTAAGTGAAAGTGTTAAAGCAATATAGTCTGATTGCCTCGTTCGCCGTGCTACCACCTCCTTAATGGACCAAGACGTTGGATCAAGTGTGAAGACACGCTTTTGCAAACACCCCCGCATTATATGCATGGGGGCTGAAGCCGACGACTGCAAACTTTCAGGTTATATATATATATATATACACACACACAGACACACACATAAACGACCGCACAGGAGGCATAATAATACTTTCATGCAAAAGTATGAACACGGCCTTTATAATTTAAATAACATTGTTCTTACAATTGGGATACATGTCACTAGAACATGATACTCTTCGAGCATTAAGCCTCTATTAAACGAGCGCCTTCTAAGACTTCTTTAAAATAGTGCTCGGCCGATACCCGGCCTACGGCCGAACTCTGGGTTGCAATAGCGGTGGCCTCCATCTCTGCCCAGTATGTCTTGACACGGGAAAGAGCCACCCGCGCACCCTCTATGCACGCCGACCTCTTCACAGCGTCGATATGCGGCACAGCACCAAGGAATCGTTGCACTAAGCCAAAATAACTATTCGGCCTTGGTCCTTCCGGCCAAAGATGATCCACAACAGACCTCATGGCAAGCCCGAACAACCTATGGAGCTCGGCCCACTCAGCCATTCGCTCATTTAACAGTAGCGGATGCACTGGAACATTGAACTGTGACCAGAACAAATTTTCCACTTCGTGATCTTTTTAATCTTTGAAAAACTCGGTCGCATCAGCAGCACTCGCTGCGAAATCCAAGTATGCGTCTGCAGAACTCCATAATTGATCCAGAAGGGCATACTTAGGATCTCCGACCTTTGTCCGCAACAAAAAGGGCTTCCCCGCCGCGATATCTCCGGCTTGACGTAGCTCCTCCTTCGCCGCTCTAATTTTAGAGCGGGCTTCCTTGGCTGCTACCGTGGCTTTCTCCAGGTCCGCCATCTTCGTTTGGCTTTCCTTTTCAAGAAGCTCATAACGGTCGGCGGCATCTTTCAGCTCAACAGCCATCTGGGCTATTTTCTCTTTGCTCTGGCAATGCGCAGCCTGTTCGGCTCTTAGCTCTTCGACCGCCTTTAGGGTGGCTGCATCACTCTTCCTGGCTTGTTCCTTGGCTCGGGCAAGTTCCGCCCGAAGGGTCTCCACGGCGACAGCTCCATCTGCAGTCACAGCATATTACAGATACTAGCATCATGCTCCTCTTAATATGTGTTGATCATAGGAGAATACATACCCTGTGCCTCGTCAAGCCGCTTGTTTACAAGCACGATGTCGGCATCTGCCGCATCAAGTTGCCGCTTCAGTTCGGCAAACTCACCAGTCCGGCTAGCCACCGGACCCTCAGCCACCTGCACATGAAAGCAGCACGGTTATTACCTGGGACTATGATCCTCTGTTTGCCGTCTTTTTCGATAGCAACCAGAGTCTCAGGGGCTACTATCTGCATAGGGCACACCTAGTGTGTGCGGTACCGTCAAAAAATATATATTACTTTGCGTACCTCAAAGCCTCTCAGCAGGCTCATATAAGCTTCATGCAACCCGCTTTCGGCGGATGAAATCTCTCAACCACCGTACCCATTAGCGTACGATGCGCTTCTGAGATAGCCGCTTGCTCCAGAAGATTCATCAGTGCGTCTGGTCGCGCACCGGACAGTCCCGGACTCTTTCTGTTGCTCTCCTTAGGCGCAGAATACTCCAGACTTCGGGTGGCCGAAGGGTTACCCTCTGGCCTTGGCGGATCAGGAGAAATCCTCCGTGACGACACCTCAGGGTCATCCGCTTCACGAGGCGGGGAGGCACGGGGAGGCGTTTCGCTCTCCATCATCTCCGAAAGAAGATCCCTCGAAGACGAACTCTGTCGAGAAGGGCTACAATCCGAACTACAAGACATACGTCTCGGTTATTGTTCTCAGAAATAAAGCAGGGTATATTTACTATGAAGTACTTTTGTTTACTTACAGCTCGGTGGAGGGCTGGTCCCCTTGCGGGTACTGTGCGGTAAGGATGCCCTCCGGGGTAGGGCCCCCTGACAAAGGTTTCTTCCCTCGTTTGAAAACCATTGTTTCCAAGTCTTCAGAGGCGGCCCTCTTCCTTCCTTGGGGAGAGGGAATTTTAGATTCTTCTCCCCGGTTATCCTCCTTCGCGGAGGCATTAATTCCCCCGGTTTGGATGAATAATGAGTGAGGCTCGCTTTCGGCTTCTTTGTTCCTCCCTTTATCTTCCCCTGATGGCGCTTGATAAGGCGCAAGCTCAAGCATCCTGGCTAGCACAGGATCTGGTGAGCCTTCGGGAAGGGGGGCTGAACACGTGATCATCTTCGCCTTTTTTATCCAGTCCTGGTCAAAAGGCGACTTTTCAGAATGATGTTGTGGTAAATTAAAAGACAACGTGTTCGGCCGCGGAATCACTTACTTGGGTGTCTGGATGATTGTAGTTCAGACCCGCATCCTCGGTGGTGTCCGGACACTTTATTCGTGATCCGAAGAACAATCCATACATCTCTTCGAGCGTCGCGCCGAAGAATTTCTGAATAGTTTGCGGTCCTTCCGGGTTGATCTCCCACATATGGAGAGGTCGACGTTGGCATGGGAGGACCCGACGAACTAGCATGACTTGCATTACCTTGACAAGGCTGACATCTCCCTTGAAGAGATCTCGGATGCGGCTCGGCAAGGTCAGCACATCATTAGCTGGCCCCCAGTCCAGCTCTTTGTTGACCCATGACGCGAATTGTGGCGGGGGGCCCGGACGGAAGGTGGGGGCAGCTACCCACTTAGCGCTTCGGGGAGCGGTGATGTAAAACCACTCCCGCTGCCATAACTTGGATGTCTCCGGGAAGGAACCCTTTGGCCATGGAGCATCGGCGCCTTTGTTTATTACGGCGCCTCCGCACTCTGCGTGTCGCCCCCCAATCATCTTCGGCTTCACATTGAAGGTCTTGAGCCATAATCTGAAGTGTGGGGTGATGCGGAGGAAGGCTTCACACACGACGATGAACGACGAGATGTGAAGGATGGAAACCGGAGCCAGATCATGGAAATCGAGCCCGTAGTAGAACATAAGCCCTCTGACAAAGGGTTCAAGACTAAAGCCTAGCCCTCGGAGGAAGTGGGAAATAAGTACGACACTCTCGTTGGGTTTGGGAGTGGGGATGACCTGCCCTTGAGTAGGCAGCCTGTGCGAGATTTCGGCGGTCAGATACCTGGCTTCTCTTAGCTTCTTGATGTCCTCCTCTGTGACAGAGGAGGCCATCCACCGGCCTTGAAGGTTGGATCTGGACATGATTGAAGGCCCGAAGCGCTTAGCCTGAGCCTTGAGTGTTGGAATTCAAGGTGGAGGGAAGGATCGAGCGCGAGAAGAAAAGGACAGGCCTTGGCCCCTTTATAAAGAGGGTGAATATCAAGCATCCTCCGCGTGGCCGTTTGGAACTTGCCTAAAATCGAGGAGTCATACCAGCAGGCACGATTGGGTTACCCACACCCGTATTGATGAGAATCCCGTGAAAAGAGGGACACGATCTCTGCTTCGACAGGACGTGCCAATAAAACCGCCTCGCAACACGTGCAGTGGCAGGCACGGGAAAAACAGTTCGTCATGACCGGACCACGGCAGAATGTCATGTTATGAAAAGCTGTCAGCAGATTAGATTTGTGGAAATATTATTCTCTCTACGGTGGTATGTGGATTTTTTTTTGCAGAGCCGGACACTATCCTTGTGTTCAGAATCTTCTATGGAGTATTCGGAGGAGGAACCCACCTTGCAATGCCGAAGACAATCTGCGCGCCGGACTCATCTTCATTGAAGCCTGGTTCAGGGGCTACTGAGGGAGTCCTGGATTAGGGGGTCCTCGGACAGCCGGACTATATCCTTTGGCCGGACTGTTGGACTATGAAGATACAAGATTGAAGACTTCGTCCAGTGTCCAGGTAGGACTCTCCTTGGCGTGGAAGGCAAGGTTGGCAATACGGATATGTAGATCTCCTCCCTTGTAACCGACTCTGTGTAACCCTACCCCCCTCCGGTGTCTATATAAACTGGAGGGTTTAGTCCATAGGACAACAACAATCATACCATAGGCTAGCTTCTAGGGTTTAGCCTCTACGATCTCGTGGTATATCAACTCTTGTAATACTCATATCATCAAGATCAATCAAGCAGGAACTAGGGTATTACCTCCATCGAGAGGGCCCGAACCTGGGTAAACATCGTCTCCTCCGCCTCCTGTTACCATCCGCCTTAGACGCACAGTTCAGGACCCCCTACCCGAGATCCACCGGTTTTGACACCGACACCAGCCTCCTAGCTCTCTGAGGCACTTGAAGGACGAGATGGAGAAGGCCAAGCCCTTGGAGGAGGAGATGGAGGAGCCTAAGCCCATGGAGGAAGAGATAGAGGACACCAAGGCGATGGAGGAGGAGCCTGTGCCTGTGCCCGTCGAGCCACTAGTGTTGGGGTCCAACACACGTTAGGAACATTGTCAAGGAGATGATCACTGATGTGGACATTGGCAGGTAGGTTGACCAACGCCGCCATGGGGTGTCTGTTTATTCCACACCTCTACGTATAAGGAGATCATCCGTAAGGGCATGCTCAAGGACTCTGATATGTCTCCAACGTATCAATAATTTTTGATTGTTCCATGCTATTATATTATCTGTTTTGGATGTTTTATATGCATTAATATGCTATTATATATTAGTTTTGGGACTAACCTATTAACCTAGAGCCTAGTGCTAGTTTCTGTTTTTTCCTTGCTTTTGAGTTTTATAGAAAAGAAATAACAAACGTAGTCCAAACGGAATAAAACTTCCGTGATGATTTTTCTTGGACTAGAAGACACACGTAGGACTTGGAGAGAAAGGCAGAAGAGTCCCGAGGGCTCCACAAGCCCTCAGGGTGCGACCCCTGGCTTGTGGGCCCCCCGGGAGTCCTCCAACCCTAATTCTTGGCCTATAAATTCAGAAATATTCCCAAATGACCAGAAGCGTCCACCAAAATTCTTTTCAGCCACCGTAACCTTCTGTACCCGTGAGATCCCATCTTGCGGCCTTTTCCGGCATCCTGCCGGAGGGGGATTCGATCACAGAGGGCATCTACATCTACTCTATTACCCTTCCGATGAAGCGTGAGTAGTTTACCTTAGACCTACGGGTCCATAGCTAGTAGCTAGATGGCTTCTTCTCTCACTTTGATCTTCAATACAAGGTTCTCCTGGATGTTCTTGGAGATCTATCCGATGTAATATTCTTTTGCGGTGTGTTTGTTGAGATCCGATGAATTGTGGATTTATGATCAGATTATCTATGAATATTATTTCAATCTTCTCTGAATTGTTATATGCATGATTTGATATCTTTGTATTTCTCTTCAAATTATCGGTTTGGTTTGGCCAACTATATTGGTGTTGGTTTCTACGGTAGGGTGCGTCGACTGCAAATTAAAATTTCCTACGCGCAGAACATCTAGGAACATGCTATGGGCATGGATCACAGATTGTTACAACTAGACGCGCAGTGCCGTGCAGCGGAAGAAGAGTTGGGGCAGCGCGCCCGCGTGGATCGTCTCCTCCTCATCCAATCTCCCTCGAACAACCGGTCGTCCGATCCCACGTACAAGTTCGCCGGAGCGGCGCAGGTGCACCGCCTCTAACGGTATCCGCGCGTGCAGGAGGTGTTGGAAATATGCCCTAGAGGCAATAATAAATGGTTATTATTATATTTCTGTGTTCATGATAAAAGTCTTTTATTCATGCTATAATTGTATTGTCCGGAAATCGTAATACATGTGTGAATACATAGACCACAACCTGTCCCTAGTAAGCCTCTAGTTGACTAGCTCGTTGATCAACAGATAGTCATGGTTTCCTGACTATGGACATAGGATGTCATTGATAACGGGATCACATCATTAGGAGAATGATGTGATGGACAAGACCCAACTTAAGCATAGCATAAAAGATCGTGTAGTTTCGTTTGCTAGAGCTTTTCCAATGTCAAGTATCTTTTCCTTAGACCATGAGATCGTGCAACTCCCGGATACCGTAGGAGTGCTTTGGGTGTGCCAAACGTCACAACGTAACTGGGTGACTATAAAGGTGCATTACGGGTATCTCCGAAAGTGTCTGTTGGGTTGGCACGGATCGAGACTGGGATTTGTCACTCCGTGTAAACGGAGAGGTATCTCTGGGCCCACTCGGTGATGCATCATCATAATGAGCTCAATGTGACTAAGGCGTTAGTCACGGGATCATGCATTGCGGTACGAGTAAAGAGACTTGCCGGTAACGAGATTGAACAAGGTATTGGGATACCGACGATCGAATCTCGGGCAAGTAACATACCGATTGACAAAGGGAATTGCATACGGATTGATTGAATCCTCGACACCGTGGTTCACCCGATGATATCATCGTGGAACATGTGGGAGCCAACATGGGTATCCAGATCCCGCTGTTGGTTATTGACCGGAGAGGCGTCTCGGTCATGTCTGCATGTCTCCCGAACCCGTAGGGTCTACACACTTAAGGTCCGGTGACGCTAGGGTTGTAGAGATATATGTATGCGGAAACTCGAAAGTTGTTCGGAGTCCCGGATGAGATCCCGGACGTCACGAGAGGTTCCGGAATGGTCCGGAGGTGAAGAATTATATATAGGAAGTCCAGTTTTGGCCACCGGGAAAGTTTCGGGGGTTATCGGTATTGTACCGGGACCACCGGAAGGGTCCCGGGGGTCCACCGGGTGGGGCCACCTGTCCCGGAGGGCCCCGTGGGCTGAAAGTGGAGGGGAACCAGCCCCTAATGGGCTGGGGCGCCACTTTGGGCCTCCCCCCCATGCGCCTAGGGTTGGGAACCCTAGGGGGGGGGGGAGTTTCCCCTTGCCTTGGGGGGCAAGGCAACCCCTTCCCCCTTGGCCGCCGCCCCCCCTTGGAGATCCCATCTCCAAGGGCTGCGCACCCCCCTTGGGGGCCTATATAAAGGGGGGGGGAGGGAGGGCAGCACACTACAGCCTTTGGCGCCTCCCTCCTCCCCTGCAACACCTCTCTCTCGCGCGCAGAAGCTCGGCGAAGCCCTGCCGGAGAGCCGCTACATCCACCACCACGCCGTCGTGCTGTTGGATCTCCATCAACCTCTCCTCCCCCCTTGCTGGATCAAGAAAGGAGGAGACGTCGCTGCACCGTACGTGTGTTGAACGCGGAGGTGCCGTCCGTTCGGCACTCGGTCATCGGTGATTTGGATCACGGCGAGTACGACTCCGTCATCCACGTTCATTGGAACGCTTCCGCTCGCGATCTACAAGGGTATGTAGATCCACTCCTTTCCCCTCGTTGCTAGTAGACTCCATAGATGCATCTTGGTGAGGGTAGGAAAATTTTAAATTATGCTACGATTCCCAACAGTGGTATCAGAGCCAGGCCTATGCGTAGTTACTATGCACGAGTAGAACACAAAGAAGTTGTGGGCGTTGATGTTGCCAATTCTTCTTGCCGCTACTAGTCGTTTCTTGTTTCGGCGGCATAGTAGGATGAAGCGGCCCGGACCGACCTTACACGTACGCTTACGTGAGACAGGTTCCACCGACTGACATGCACTAGTTGCATAAGGTGGCTAGCGGGTGTCTGTCTCTCCTACTTTAGTCGGAACGGATTCGATGAAAAGGGTCCTTATGAAGGGTAAATAGAAATTGGCAAATCACGTTGTGGTCATACGTAGGTAAGAAATCGTTCTTGCTAGAAACCTACAAACCACGTAAAAACTTGCAACAACAATTAGAGGACGTCTAACTTGTTTTTGCAGCAAGTGATATATGTGATATGATATGGCCAGAAGATGTGATGAATGATATATGTGATGTATGAGATTGATCATATTCTTGTAATAGGAATCACGACTTGCATGTCGATGAGTATGACAACCGGCAGGAGCCATAGGAGTTGTCTTTATTATTTTGCATGACCTGCGTGTCATTGAATAACGCCATGTAATTTACTTTACTTTGTTGCTAAACGGTTAGCCATAGAAGTAGAAGTAATCGTTGGCGTGACAACTTCATGAAGACACAATGATGGAGATCATGATGATGGAGATCATGGTGTCATGCCGGTGACGAAGATGATCATGGTGCCCCGAAGATGGAGATCAAAGGAGCATGATGATATTGGCCATATCATGTCACTATTTGATTGCATGTGATGTTTATCATGTTTTTGCATCTTATTTGCTTAGTACGACGGTAGCAAGTAGGATGATCCCTTATAATAATTTCAAGAAAGTGTTCACCCTAACTGTGCACCGTTGCGAAGGTTCGTCGTTTCGAAGCACCACGTGATGATCGGGTGTGATAGATTCTTACGTTCGCATACAACGGGTGTTGACGAGCCTAGCATGTACAGACATGGCCTCGGAACACACGCAATACACTTAGGTTGACTTGACGAGCCTAGCATGTACAGACATGGCCTCGGAACACGGAGGACCGAAAGGTCGAGCATGAGTCGTATAGAAGATACGATCAACATGGAGATGTTCACCGATCTTGACTAGTCCGTCTCACGTGATGATCGGACACGGCCTAGTTGAGTTCGGATCATGTTTCACTTAGATAACTAGAGGGATGTCTATCTGAGTGGGAGTTCATTAAATAATTTGATTATATGAACTTAATTATCATGAACTTAGTCTAAAAAAATCTTTACACTATGTATTGTAGATCAAATGGCCCACGTTGTCCTCAATTTCAACGCGTTCCTAGAGAAAACCAAGCTGAAAGATGATGGCAGCAACTATACGGACTGGGTCCGGAACCTGAGGCTCATCCTCATAGTTGCCAAGAAAGATTATGTCTTAGAAGCACCGCTAGGTGAAGCACCAATCCCTGAGAACCAAGACGTTATGAACGCTTGGCAGCAGCGTGCTGATGATTACTCCCTCGTTCAGTGCGGCATGCTTTACAGCTTAGAACCAGGTCTCCAAAAGCGTTTTGAGAAACATGGAGCATACGAGATGTTCGAGGAGCTGAAACTGGTTTTTCAAGCTCATGCCCGGGTCGAGAGATATGATGTCTCCGACAAGTTCTTCAGCTGTAAAATGGAGGAGAACAGTTCTGTTAGTGAGCACATACTCAGAATGTCTGGGTTGCACAACCGCTTGTCTCAGCTGGGAGTTAATCTCCCGGATGACGCGGTCATTGACAGAATCCTCCAGTCGCTTCCACCAAGCTACAAGAGCTTTGTGATGAACTACAATATGCAGGGGATGGAAAAGACCATTCCCGAGGTATATTCAATGCTAAAATCAGCGGAAGGGGAGATCAAAAAGGAACATCAAGTGTTGATGGTGAATAAAACCACTAAGTTCAAGAAGGGCAAGGGTAAGAAGAACTTCAAGAAGGACGGCAAGGGAATTGCCGCGCCCGGTAAGCCGGTTACCGGGAAGAAGTCAAAGAATGGACCCAAGCCCGAGACTGAGTGCTTTTATTGCAAGGGAAGTGGTCACTGGAAGCGGAACTGCCCCAAATATTTAGCGGACAAGAAGAAGGCCGGCAACACCCAAGGTATATGTGATATACAAGTAATTGATGTGTACCTTACCAGTACTCGTAGTAGCTCCTGGGTATTTGATACCGGTGCGGTTGCTCATATTTGTAACTCAAATCAGGAACTACGGAATAAACGGAGACTGGCAAAAGACGAGGTGACGATGCGCGTCGGGAATGGTTCCAAGGTCGATGTGATCGCCGTCGGCACGCTACCTCTGCATCTACCCACGGGATTAGTTATAAACCTCAATAATTGTTATTTAGTGCCAGCTTTGAGCATGAACATTGTATCTGGATCTCGTTTAATTCGAGATGGCTACTCATTTAAATCTGAGAATAATGGTTGTTCTATTTATTTGAGAGATATGTTTTATGGTCATGCCCCGCTGGTCAATGGTTTATTCTTGATGAATCTCGAACGTGATGCTACACATGTTCATAGTGTGAATACCAAAAGATGTAAAGTTGATAACGATAGTCCCACATACTTGTGGCACTGCCGCCTTGGTCACATTGGTGTCAAGCGCATGAAGAAGCTCCATGCAGATGGACTTTTGGAGTCTCTTGATTACGAATCATTTGACACGTGCGAACCATGCCTCATGGGTAAGATGACCAAGACTCCGTTCTCCGGAACAATGGAGCGAGCAACCAACTTATTGGAAATCATACATACCGATGTGTGCGGTCCAATGAGTGTTGAGGCTCGCGGAGGATATCGTTATGTTCTCACTCTCACTGATGATTTAAGTAGATATGGGTATGTCTACCTAATGAAACACAAGTCTGAAACCTTTGAAAAGTTCAAGGAATTTCAGAGTGAGGTTGAGAATCAACGTGACAGGAAAATAAAATTCTTACGATCAGATCGTGGTGGAGAATATTTAAGTCACGAATTTGGTACACACTTAAGGAAATGTGGAATAGTTTCACAACTCACGCCGCCTGGAACACCTCAGAGAAATGGTGTGTCCGAACGTCGTAATCGCACTCTATTGGATATGGTGCGATCTATGATGTCTCTTACCGATTTACCGCTCTCATTTTGGGGTTATGCTTTAGAGACTGCCGCATTCACTTTAAATAGGGCACCGTCTAAATCTGTTGAGACGACACCGTATGAATTATGGTTTGGGAAGAAACCTAAGCTGTCGTTTCTAAAAGTTTGGGGATGCGATGCTTATGTCAAGAAACTTCAACCTGAAAAGCTCGAACCCAAATCGGAAAAATGCGTCTTCATAGGATACCCTAAGGAAACTATTGGGTACACCTTCTACCTCAGATCCGAAGGCAAGATCTTCGTTGCCAAGAACGGGTCCTTTCTAGAGAAGGAGTTTCTCTCGAAAGAATTGAGTGGGAGGAAAGTGGAACTTGATGAGGTGATAGTCACCCCTTCCGAGTCGGAAAATAGCGCAGCGCGGGAAAATGTTCCTGTGGTGCCTACACCGACGGGGGAGGAAGTTAATGATGATGATCATGAAGCGTCGGATCAAGTTGCCACTGAACTTCGTAGGTCCACAAGGACACGTTCCGCACCAGAGTGGTACGGCAACCCTGTCCTGGAAATCATGTTGTTAGACAACGGTGAACCTTCGAACTATGAAGAAGCGATGGCGGGCCCGGATTCCGACAAATGGCTAGAAGCCATGAAATCCGAGATAGAATCCATGTATGAAAACAAAGTACGGACTTTGACTGACTTGCCCGATGAGCGGCGAGCCATAGAAAACAAATGGATCTTTAAGAAGAAGACGGACGCAGATGGTAATGTGACCATCTACAAAGCTCGACTTGTCGCTAAGGGTTATCGACAAGTTCAAGGGGTTGACTACGATGAGACTTTCTCACCCGTAGCGAAGCTGAAGTCCGTCCGAATCATGTTAGCAATTGCCGCATACTATGATTATGAGATATGGCAGATGGACGTCAAAACGGCATTCCTTAACGGCTTCCTTAAGGAAGAGTTGTATATGATGCAGCCGGAAGGTTTTGTCGATCCTAAGAATGCTAACAAAGTATGCAAGCTCCAGCGCTCAATCTATGGGCTGGTGCAAGCATCTCGGAGTTGGAACATTCGCTTTGATGAGATGATCAAAGCGTTTGGGTTTACACAGACTTATGGAGAAGCCTGTGTTTACAAGAAAGTGAGTGGGAGCTCTGTAGCATTTCTCATATTATATGTGGATGACATATTATTGATGGGAAATGATATAGAATTCTTGGAAAGTATAAAGGCCTATTTGAATAAATGTTTTTCAATGAAGGACCTTGGAGAAGCTGCTTATATATTAGGCATCAAGATCTATAGAGATAGATCAAGACGCCTCATTGGTCTTTCACAGAGTACATACCTTGACAAGATATTGAAGAAGTTCAGTATGGATCAGTCCAAGAAGGGGTTCTTGCCTGTATTGCAAGGTGTGCAATTGAGCACGGCTCAATGCCCGACCACGGCAGAAGATATAGAAGAGATGAGTGTCATCCCCTATGCCTCGGCCATAGGGTCTATTATGTATGCCATGCTGTGTACCAGACCTGATGTAAACCTTGCCGTAAGTTTGGTAGGAAGGTACCAAAGTAATCCCGGCAAGGAACACTGGACAGCGGTCAAGAATATCCTGAAGTACCTGAAGAGGACTAAGGATATGTTTCTCGTCTATGGAGGTGACGAAGAGCTCGTCGTAAAGGGTTACGTCGACGCTAGCTTCGACACAGATCCGGATGACTCGAAGTCACAGACCGGATACGTGTATATTTTGAATAGAGGAGCAGTAAGCTGGTGCAGTTGCAAGCAAAGCGTCGTGGCGGGATCTACATGTGAAGCGGAATACATGGCAGCCTCGGAGGCAGCACAGGAAGCAGTCTGGATGAAGGAGTTCATTACCGACCTAGGGGTGATTCCCAATGCGTCGGGCCCAATGACTCTCTTATGTGACAACACTGGAGCTATTGCCCTTGCGAAGGAGCCCAGGTTTCACAGGAAGACCAGGCATATCAAGCGTCGCTTCAACTCCATTCGTGAAAGTGTTCAAAATGGAGACATAGATATTTGTAAAGTACACACGGACCTGAATGTAGCAGATCCGTTGACTAAACCTCTCCCTAGGGCAAAACATGATCAACACCAGGACGCAATGGGTGTTCGATTCATCACAATGTAACTAGATTATTGACTCTAGTGCAAGTGGGAGACTGTTGGAAATATGCCCTAGAGGCAATAATAAATGGTTATTATTATATTTCTGTGTTCATGATAATAGTCTTTTATTCATGCTATAATTGTATTGTCCGGAAATCGTAATACATGTGTGAATACATAGACCACAACCTGTCCCTAGTAAGCCTCTAGTTGACTAGCTCGTTGATCAACAGATAGTCATGGTTTCCTGACTATGGACATAGGATGTCATTGATAACGGGATCACATCATTAGGAGAATGATGTGATGGACAAGACCCAACTTAAGCATAGCATAAAAGATCGTGTAGTTTCGTTTGCTAGAGCTTTTCCAATGTCAAGTATCTTTTCCTTAGACCATGAGATCGTGCAACTCCCGGATACCGTAGGAGTGCTTTGGGTGTGCCAAACGTCACAACGTAACTGGGTGACTATAAAGGTGCATTACGGGTATCTCCGAAAGTGTCTGTTGGGTTGGCACGGATCGAGACTGGGATTTGTCACTCCGTGTAAACGGAGAGGTATCTCTGGGCCCACTCGGTAATGCATCATCATAATGAGCTCAATGTGACTAAGGCGTTAGTCACGGGATCATGCATTGCGGTACGAGTAAAGAGACTTGCCGGTAACGAGATTGAACAAGGTATTGGGATACCGACGATCGAATCTCGGGCAAGTAACATACCGATTGACAAAGGGAATTGCATACGGATTGATTGAATCCTCGACACCGTGGTTCACCCGATGATATCATCGTGGAACATGTGGGAGCCAACATGGGTATCCAGATCCCGCTGTTGGTTATTGACCGGAGAGGCGTCTCGGTCATGTCTGCATGTCTCCCGAACCCGTAGGGTCTACACACTTAAGGTCCGGTGACGCTAGGGTTGTAGAGATATATGTATGCGGAAACCCGAAAGTTGTTCGGAGTCCCGGATGAGATCCCGGACGTCACGAGAGGTTCCGGAATGGTCCGGAGGTGAAGAATTATATATAGGAAGTCCAGTTTTGGCCACCGGGAAAGTTTCGGGGGTTATCCGTATTGTACCGGGACCACCGGAAGGGTCCCGGGGGTCCACCGGGTGGGGCCACCTGTCCCGGAGGGCCCCGTGGGCTGAAAGTGCAGGGGAACCAGCCCCTAATGGGCTGGGGCGCCACTTTGGGCCTCCCCCCCATGCGCCTAGGGTTGGGAACCCTAGGGGGGGGGGAGTTTCCCCTTGCCTTGGGGGGTAAGGCAACCCCTTCCCCCTTGGCCGCCGCCCCCCCCCTTGGAGATCCCATCTCCAAGGGCTGCGCACCCCCCTTGGGGGCCTATATAAAGGGGGGGGGGGGAGGGAGGGCAGCACACTACAGCCTTTGGCGCCTCCCTCCTCCCCTGCAACACCTCTCTCTCGCGCGCAGAAGCTCGGCGAAGCCCTGCCGGAGAGCCGCTACATCCACCACCACGCCGTCGTGCTGTTGGATCTCCATCAACCTCTCCTCCCCCTTGCTGGATCAAGAAAGGAGGAGACGTCGCTGCACCGTACGTGTGTTGAACGCGGAGGTGCCGTCCGTTCGGCACTCGGTCATCGGTGATTTGGATCACGGCGAGTACGACTCCGTCATCCACGTTCATTGGAACGCTTCCGCTCGCGATCTACAAGGGTATGTAGATCCACTCCTTTCCCCTCGTTGCTAGTAGACTCCATAGATGCATCTTGGTGAGCGTAGGAAAATTTTAAATTATGCTACGATTCCCAACAGGAGGAACACCGTGCGGCGGACTGCTAGGTCCGATCACACTGTCGACGATGAGTGGAGGTGGCTATTCGCAACACATGCAAACCCTAGTGACAACGCCGAAGCGATTGAAGGAAATATGCCCTAGAGGCAATAATAAATTTGTTATTTATATTTCCTTATATCATGATAAATGTTTATTATTCATGCTAGAATTGTATTAACCGGAAACTTAGTACATGTGTGAATACATAGACAAACAGAGTGTCACTAGTATGCCTCTACTTGACAAGCTCGTTAATCAAAGATGGTTAAGTTTCCTAGCCATAGACATGAGTTGTCATTTGATGAATGGGATCACATCATTATAGAATGATGTGATTGACAAGACCCATCCGTTAGCTTAGCACGATGATCGTTTAGTTTGTTGCTATTGCTTTCTTCATGACTTATACATGTTCCTATGATTATGAGATTATGCAACTCCCAAATACCCGAGGAACACTTAGTGTGCTATAAAACGTCGCAACATAACTGGGTGATTATAAAGATGCTCTACAGGTGTCTCCGATGGTGTTTGTTGAGGATTTGTCAGTCTGATTGTCGGAGAGGTATCTCTGGGCCCTCTCGGTAATGCACATCACTATAAGCCTTGCAAGCAATGTGACTAATGAGTTAGTTACGGGATGATGCAGTACGGAACGAGTAAAGAGACTTGCCGGTAACGATATCGAACTAGGTATTGAGATACCGACGATCGAATCTCGGGCAAGTAACATACCGATGACAAAGGGAACAACGTATGTTGTTATGCGGTTTGACCGAAAGATCTTCGTAGAATATGTGGGAGCCAATATGAGCATCTAGGTTCCGCTATTGGTTATTAACCAGAGATGAGTCTCGGTCATGTCTACATAGTTCTTGAACCCGTAGGGTCCGCACGCTTAACGTTCGATGACAATCGGTATTATGAGTTTATGTGTTTTGATGTACCGAAGGTTGTTCGGAGTCCCAGATGTGATCATGGACATGACGAGGTGTCTCGAAATGGTCGAGACATAAAGATTGATATATTGGAAGGCTATGTGGACACCGGAAAGGTTTCGGATAGGTTCGGGCATTTTCCGGAGTACCGGTGGGGGGGGGGGGGGTTACCGGAACCCCCCGGGGAGTTAATGGGCCTTAATGGGCCATGGTGGAAGAGAGGAGGAGGCGGCCAAGTGGGAGACGCGTGCCCCCAAGCCCAATCCAAATTGGGGGGGGGGGGGGACGGCCCCCCTTTCCTTCTCTCCCTCTCCCTCTTCCTTCTTCTCCTACTCCTACTAGGAGTAGGAATCCCCCCTTGGGTGCGCCCCATGAGGCCGGCCCTCCCCCTCGTCCACTCCTTTATATACGGGGGAGGGGGGCACCCCATAGACACACAAGTTGATTGTTTAGCCGTGTGCGGTGCCCCCCTCCACAGTTTTCCACCTCGGTCATATCGTTGTAGTGCTTAGGCGAAGCCCTACGTTGGCAACTTCATCATCACCGTCATCACGCCGTCGTGCTGAAGAAACTCTTCCTTGGCCTCAGCTGGATCAAGAGTTCGAGGGACGTCATCGAACTAAACGTGTGCAGATCGGGAGGTGCCGTGCGTTCGGTACTTGATCGGATGGATCGCGAAGACGTTCGACTACATCAACCGCGTTACTTAACGCTTCCACTTTCGGTCTACGAGGGTACGTGGACAAACTCTCCCGCTCGTTGCTATGCATCACATAAATAGATCTTGCGTGATCGTAGGTAAATTTTTTGAAATACAGCGTTCCCCAATAGTGGCATCCGAGCCAGGTCTATGCGTAGATGTTATATGCACGAGTAGAACACAAAGAGTTGTGGACGATAATAGTCATATTGCTTACCAGCATGTCATACTTTGATTCGGCGGTATTGTTGGATGAAGCGGCCCAGACCGACATTACATGACCGCGTTCATGAGACTGGTTCTACCGCCGTGCTTCGCACACAGGTGGCTGGTGGGTGTCTGTTTCTCCAACTTTAGTTAAATCGAGTGTGACTACGCCCGGTCCTTGTTGAAGGTTAAAACAACACACTTGATGAAAAATCGTTGTGGTTTTTGATGTGTAGGTAAGAACGGTTCTAGCTAAGCCCGTAGCAGCCACGTAAAATTTGCAACAACAAGTAGAGGACGTCTAACTTGTTTTTGCAGGGCATGTTGTGATGTGATATGGTCAAGACGTGATGATATACAAATTGTTGTATGAAATGATCATGTTTTATAACAGTTATCGGCAACTGGTAGGAGCCTTATGGTTGTCGCTTTATTGTATGAAATGCAATCGCCATGTAATTGCTTTACTTTATCACTAAGCGGTAGCGATAGTCGTTATAGCAATAGTTGGCGAGACGACAACGATGCTTGGATGGAGATCAAGATGTGAAGCCGGTGACGATGGTGATCATGACGGTGCTTTGGAGATGGAGATCAAAGGCACAAGATGATGATGGCCATATCAAATCACTTATATTGATTCCATGTGATGTTTATCCTTTATGCATCTTATTTTGCTTAGTTCGGCGGTAGCATTATATTATGATCTCTCACTAAATTTCAAGGTACAAGTGTTCTCCCTGAGTATGCACCATTGCTACAGTTCGTCATGCCGAGACACCACGTGATGATCGGGTGTGATAAGCTCTACGTTCACATACAACGGGTGCAAGCCAGTTTTGCACATGTAGAATACTCGGGTTAAACTTGACGAGCCTAGCATATGCAGATATGGCCTCGGAACACTGACACCGAAAGGTCGAGCATGAATCATATAGTAGATATGATCAACATAGTGATGTTCACCGTTGAAAACTACTCCATCTCACGTGATGATCGGACATGGTTTAGTTGATTTGGATCATGTGATCACTTAGATGATTAGAGGGATGTCTATCTAAGTGGGAGTTCTTAAGTAATATGATTAATTGAACTTTAATTTATCATGAACTTAGTACCCGATAGTATTTTGCATGTCTATGTTGTTGTAGATCAATGGCCCATGCTTCTGTTCCTTTGAATTTTAATGCATTCCTAGAGAAAGCTAAGTTGAAAGATGATGGTAGCAACTACACGGACTGAGTCCGTAACTTGAGGATTATCCTCATTGCTGCACAAAAGAATTATGTCCTGGAAGCACCACTAGGTGCAAGACCCGCTGCAGGAGCAACGCCGGACGTTGTGAACGCCTGGCAGACCAAAGCTGATGACTACTCGATAGTTCAGTGTGCCATGCTTTACGGCTTAGAACCGGGACTTCAACGACGTTTTGAACGTCATGGAGCATATGAGATGTTCCAGGAGATGAAGTTAATATTTCAAGCAAATGCCCGGATTGAGAGATATGAAGTCTCCAATAAGTTCTACAGCTGTAAAATGGAGGAGAATAGTTCTGTCAGTGAACATATACTCAAAATGTCTGGGTATCATAATCACTTGACTCAGCTGGGAGTTAATCTTCCGGTTGATAGTGTCATTGACAGAGTTCTTCAATCACTGCCACCAAGCTACAAAAGCTTCGTGATTAACTATAATATGCAAGGGATGGATAAGACAATCCCCGTGCTCTTCGCAATGCTAAAGGCTACGGAGGTAGAAATCAAGAAGGAGCATCAAGTGTTGATGGTCAACAAGACCAGCAGTTTCAAGAAAAAGGGTAATGGGAAGAAGGAGAACTTCAAGAAGAATGGCAAGCAAGTTGCTGCTCAAGTAAAGAAGCCCAAGTTTGGACCTAAGCCTGAGACTGAGTGCTTCTACTGCAAAGAGAATGGTCACTGGAAGCGGAACTGCCCCAAAGATTTGGCGGATAAGAAGGATGGCAAAGTGAACAAAGGTATATGTGATATCCATGTTATTAATGTTTACCTTACGTGGGTATTTGATACTAGTTCTGTTACTAATATTTGCAACTCGAAACATGGACTACAGATTAAGCGAAGATTGGCTAAGGACGAGGTGACGATGCACGTGGGAAATGGTTCCAAAGTCGATGTGATCGCCATCGGCACACTACCTCTACATCTACCTTCGGGATTAGTTTTAGACCTGAATAATTGTTATTGGGCCAATTCCAGTTCTGCCCCTAACTCGAACCCACTACTCAGTTTTGCCCCTAATTTTCAGGTATGCTCAGTTTTGCCCCTCCGTCGTTAGTGTCACTTATAGAAATGCCCTTTTGCACTATTACCGTCCGGTCAAAGTACTTTGACCATCTAGAAAAAAATAGCAGAAAAATCAAAGAAATATGAAATTTGGTGGGATCGAAGATAGTCATGTCCGCAAGGCACGTGCACATTTTTGTGTTGGTTGGACACTCCGGGAGCTCGTGGCAAAGGAAAACAAAAATAATTTATGCCTATGAACAGTAAATTCGAAAAAAATAGCAAAAAAGTTCAAAAAAAATGAATTTATTTGGCGTCAAAGAGGCTTGAGTGCACAAGGTGCTTGCAAGTTTTGGTGATCAAATGACGTACGAGGCGCTCTAGAAAAAAAAACAAAATAGTGCATTTTTCAAAGTTTTTTTGAGCTAAAATTTGTTTTTTTCTCCACGAGCTCCTACGATGTCCAAACACAACAAAAACGTGCACACATCTTGCGCACCAGAATATCTTCAGTCCCACGAAATTTCATAATTTTTTGATTTTTTTTCTATTTTTTTGAATTTACTGTTCGCATGCGTACAAAATTTATGTTTTCCTTTGCCACGGGCTCCCGGAGTGTCCGAACAGCATGAAAATATGCACGCGCCTTGCGGACATGACTATCTTTGATCCCACCAAATTTCATATTTTTTTGATATTTTTTGCTACTCTTTCAAGATGGTCAAAGACCTTTGACCGGACGGTAACGGCAGAGAAGGGCATTTCTATAAGTGAAACTAATGGCGGAGGGGCAAAACTGAGCGTACCTAAAAATTAGGGGCAAAACTGAGTAGTGGGTTCGAGTTAAGCGCATAAATGTAAATGTCCCATTGTTATTTGGTGCCAGCGTTAAGCATGAACATTATATCTGGATCTTGGTTGATGCGAGACGGTTATTCATTTAAATATGAGAATAATAGTTGTTCTATTTATATGAGTAATATCTTTTATGGTCATGCACCCTTGAAGACTGGTCTATTTTTGTTGAGTCTTGATAGTAGTGATATACATATTCATAATATTGAAGCCAAAAGATGCAGAGTTGATAATGATAGTGCAACTTTTGTGGCACTGCCGTTTGGGTCATATTGGTGTAAAGCGCATGAAGAAACTCCATACTGATGGACTTTCGGAATCACTTGATTATGAATCATTTGGTACTTGCGGACCATGCCTCATGGGCAAGATGACTAAAACTCCATTCTCCGGAACAATGGAGCAAGCAACAGATTTATTGGAAATAATACACACTGATGTACGCGGTCCGATGAATATTGAGGCTCGCGGCGGGTATTGTTATTTTCTGACCTTCACAGATGATTTGAGCAGATATGGGTATATCTACTTGATAAAAGATAAGTCTGAAACATTTGAAATGTTCAAAGAATTTCAGAGTGAAGTGGAAAATCATCGTAACAAGAAAATAAAGTTTCTACGATCTGATTGTGGAGGAGAATATTTGAGTTACTAGTTTGGTCTTAATTTGAAACAATGCGGAATAGTTTCGCAACTCACGCCACCCGGAACACCACAGCGTAATGGTGTGTCCGAACGTCGTAATCGTACTTTATTAGATATGGTGCGATCTATGATGTCTCTTACTGATTTACCGCTATCGTTTTGGGGTTATGCTTTAGAGACGGCTGCATTCACGTTAAATAGGGCACCATCTAAATCCGTTGAGACAACACCATATGAACTGTGGTTTGGCAAGAAACCCAAGTTGTCGTTTCTTAAAGTTTGGGGCTGCGATGCTTATGTGAAAAAGCTTCAACCTGATAAGCTCGAACCCAAATAGGAGAAATGCGTCTTCATAGGATACCCAAAAGAGACAGTTGGGTACACCTTCAATCACAAATCCGAAGGCAAGATATTCGTTGCTAAGAATGTATCCTTTCTAGAGAAGGAGTTTCGCTCGAAAGAAGTGAGTGGGAGGAAAGTAGAACTTGATGAGGTAACTATACCTGCTGCCTGATTGGAAAGTAGTTCATCACAGAAATCTGTTTTTGTGACTCCTACACCAATTAGTGAGAAAGCTAATGATGATGATCATGTAACTTCGGATCAAGTTACTACCGAACCTCGTAGGTCATGTTGCTTGACCATGACGAACCTACGAACTATGAGGAAGCGATGATGAGCCAAGATTCCACGAAATGGCTTGAGGCCATGAAATCTGAGATGGGATCCATGTATAAGAACAAAGTATGGACTTTGGTTGACTTGCCCGATGATCGGCAAGCCATAGAGAATAAATGGATCTTCAAGAAGAAGACTGACGTTGATGGTAATGTTACTGTCTACAAAGCTTGACTTGTTGCAAAAGGTTTTCGACAAGTTCAAGGAGTTGATTACGATGGGACCTTCTCACCCTTAGCGATGCTTAAGTCCGTCCGAATCATGTTAGCAATTGTCGCATTTTATGATTATGAAATTTGGCAAATGGATGTAAAAACCGCATTCCTGAATGGATTTCTGGAAGAAGAGTTTTATATGATGCAACCAGAAGGTTTTATCAATCCAAAGGATGCTAACAAAGTGTGCAAGCTCTAGCGATGCATTTATGGACTGGTGCAAGCATCTCAGAGTTGGAATAAACATTTTGATAGTGTGATCAAAGCATATGGTTTTATACAGACTTTTGGAGAAGCCTGTATTTACAAGAAAGTGAGTGGGAGCTCTGCAGCATTTCTAATATTATATGTGGATGACATATTGTTGATTGGAAATGATATAGAATTTCTGGATAGCATAAAAGGATACTTGAACAAGAGTTTTTCAATGAAAGACCTCGGTGAAGCTGCTTATATATTGGGCATCAAGATCTATAGAGATAGATCAAGACGCTTAATTGGACTTTCACAAAGTACATACCTTGATAAAGTTTTGAAGAAGTTCAAAATGGATCAAGCAAAGAAAGGGTTCTTGCCTGTGTTACAAGGTGTGAAGTTGAGTCAGACTCAATGCCCGACCACTGCAGAAGATAGAGAGAAAATGAAAGTCATTCCCTATGCTTCAGCCATAGGTTCTATCATGTATGCAATGCTGTGTATCAGACTTGATGTGTGCCTTGCTATTAGTTTAGCAGGGAGGTACCAAAGTAATCCAGGAGTGGATCACTGGACAACGGTCAAGAACATCTTGAAATACCTGAAAAGGACTTAGGATATGTTTCTCGTTTATGGAGGTGACAAAGAGCTCATCGTAAATGGTTACGTCGATGCAAGCTTTGACACTGATCCAGATGACTCTAAGTCACAAACCGGATACATATTTATATTGAACGGTGGAGCCATCAGTTGGTGCAGTTCTAAGCAAAGCGTCGTGGCGGGATCTACGTGTGAAGCGGAGTACATAGCTGCTTCGGAAGCAGGAAATGAAGGAGTCTAGATGAAGGAGTTCATATCCGATCTAGGTGTCATACCTAGTGCATCGGGTCCAATGAAAATCTTTTGTGACAATACTGGTGCAATTGCCTTGGCAAAAGAATCCAGATTTCACAAGAGAACCAAGCACATCAAGATACGCTTCAATTCCATCCGCGACCAAGTCAAGGAGGGAGACATAGAGATTTGCAAGATACATACGGATCTGAATGTTGCAGACCCATTGACTAAGCCTCTCTCACGAGCAAAACATGATCAACACCAAGACTCCATGGGTGTTAGAATCATTATTGTGTAATCTAGATTATTGACTCTAGTGCAAGTGGGAGACTGAAGGAAATATGCCCTAGAGGCAATAATAAAGTTGTTATTTATATTTCCTTATATCATGATAAATGTTTATTATTCATGCTAGAATTGTATTAACCAGAAACTTAGTACATGTGTGAATACATAGACAAACAGAGTGTCACTAGTATGCCTCTACTTGACTAGCTCGTTAATCAAAGATGGTTAAGTTCCCTAGCCATAGACATGAGTTGTCATTTGATGAATGGGATCACATCATTAGAGAATGATGTGATTGACAAGACCCATCCGTTAGCTTAACACGATGATCGTTTAGTTTGTTTCTATTGCTTTCTTCATGACTTATACATGTTCCTATGACTATGAGATTATGCAATTACCGAATACAGGAGGAACACTTAGTGTGCTATCAAACATCACAACGTAACTGGGTGATTATAAACATGCTCTACAGGTGTCTCCGATGGTGTTTGTTGAGTTGGCATAGATCGAGTTAGGATTTGTCACTCCGATTGTCGGAGAGGTATCTCTGGGCCCTCTCGGTAATGCACATCACTATAAGCCTTGCAATCAATGTGACTAATGAGTTAGTTGCGAGATGATGCATTACGGACGAGTAAAGAGACTTGCCGGTAACGAGATTGAACTAGGTATTGAGATAGCGATGATCGAATCTCGGGCAAGTAACATACCGATGACAAAGGGAACAACGTATGTTGTTATGCGGTTTGACCGATAAAGATTTCATAGAATATGTGGAAGCAAATATGAGCATCCAGGTTCCGCTATTGGTTATTGACCGGAGATGAGTCTCGGTCATGTCTACATAGTTCTCGAACCCGTAGGGTCCGCACGCTTAACATTCGATGACGATCGGTATTATGAGTTTATGTGTTTTGATGTACGGAAGGTTGTTCAGAGTCCCGGATGTGATCACGGACATGACAAGGAGTCTCGAAATGGTTGAGACATAAAGATTGATATATTGGAAGGCTCTGTTTGGACACCGGAAAGGTTTCGGATAGGTTTGGGCATTTTCCGGAGTACCGGGGGGTTACCGGAACCCCCCGGGGAGTTAATGGGCCTTAATGGGCCATGGTGGAAGAGAGGAGGAGGCGGCCAAGTGGGAGGCACGCGCCCCCCCATGCCCAATCCGAATTGGGGGGATTTTCCTTCTCTCCCTCTCCCTCTTCCTTCTTCTCCTACTCCAACTAGGGAAGGGGGAAAACCTACTCCTACTAGGAGTAGGAATCCGCCCCTTGGGGCGCGCCCCTTGAGGCTGGCCCTCCCCCTCCTCCACTCCTTTATATACGGGGGAGGGGGGGCACCCCATAGACACACAAGTTGATTGTTTAGCCATGTGCGGTGCCCCCCTCCACAGATTTCCACCTCGGTCATATCGTTGTAGTGCTTAGGCAAAGCCGTGCGTCAGTAACTTCATCATCACCATCATCACGCCGTCGTGCTGACGAAACTCTCCCTCGGTCACAGCTAGATCAAGAGTTCGAGGGACGTCACCGAGCTGAACGTGTGCAGATTGCGGAGGTGCCGTGCATTCGGTACTTGATCGGTTGGATCGCGAAGACGTTCGACTACATCAATCGCGTTACTTAACGCTTCCACTTTCGGTCTACGAGGGTACGTGGACACACTCTCCCGCTCATTGCTATGCATCACATAGATAGATCTTCCGTGATCATAGGTAAACATTTTGAAATATTGCGTTCCCCAACAACGATCCCCCAATAAGTGTGCCGCACCTCCACTATATATAGGAATCTGCCGCGGGCTCAACTCTGGGCCTCGCACAGATCCTAAAGCCCACAAGTCTACTCGGCCACAATTTGAATACAGCTCGGATCACATCCGACCAGTGTCCTCGGATCCGACCTCGTAGGTTCCTTCCCTTAAGCGCGCGACCCCTGAGGTTCAAGCCGGCTTGGTCGCAGTTTGGATCACCTCCGAACTGCACGGTTGGTAGCGGCCTCTAGCAAGGCATGCCGAACACCAAGCAGACTATGAAGCTGGTTAGGCGAACCTGTAAAACATGTCACACTTCTGTTCCCTTTGCCACACGATATATGTTGTCGGGCTCAAGGCGAGATAGTCATCCTTGTGCTAGCCCGACCTCTTTCTCATTCCAGTGATGCTGACCATGAAGGAAATATGCCCTAGAGGCAATAATAAAGTTATTATTTATTTCCTTATATCATGATAAATGTTTATTATTCATGCTAGAATTGTATTAACCGGAAACATAATACTTGTGTGAATACATAGACAAACAGAGTGTCACTAGTATGCCTCTACTTGACTAGCTCGTTGATCAAAGATGGTTATGTTTCCTAGCCATAGACATGAGTTGTCATTTGATTAACGGGATCACATCATTAGGAGAATGATGTGATTGACTAGACCCATTCTGTTAGCTTAGCACTCGATCGTTTAGTATGTTGCTATTGCTTTCTTCATGACTTATACATGTTCCTATGACTATGAGATTATGCAACTCCCGTTTACCGGAGGAACACTTTGTGTGCTACCAAACGTCACAACGTAACTGGGTGATTATAAAGGTGCTCTACAGGTGTCTCTGAAGGTACTTTTTGGGTTGGCGTATTTCGAGATTAGGATTTGTCACTCCGATTGTCGGAGAGGTATCTCTGGGCCCTCTCGGTAATGCACATCACTTAAGCCTTGCAAGCATTGCAACTAATGAGTTAGTTGTGGGATGATGTATTACGGAACGATTAAAGATACTTGCCGGTTACGAGATTGAACTAGGTATTGAGATACCGATGATCGAATCTCGGGCAACTAACATACCGATGACAAAGGGAACAACGTATGTTGTTATGCGGTCTGACCGATAAAGATCTTCGTAGAATATGTGGGAGCCAATATGAGCATCTAGGTTCCGCTATTGGTTATTGACCGGAGACGTGTCTTGGTCATGTCTACATAGTTCTCGAACCCGTAGGGTCCGCACGCTTAATGTTTCGATGACAGTTATATTATGAGTTTATATGTTTTAATGTACCGAAGGTTGTTCGGAGTCCTGGATGTGATCACGGACATGACGAGGAGTCTCAAAATGGTCGAGACATGAAGATTGATATGTTGGAAGCCTGTATTTGGATATCGGAAGTGTTCCGGGTGAAATCGGGATTTTACCGGAGTATCGAGGGGTTACCGGAACCCCCCGGGGGCTTAATGGGCCATAGAGGTCCTTCGTGGAGAAGAGGAGAGGCGGCGAGGGCAGGGCCGCGCGCCCCTCCCCCCTAGTCCGAATAGGACAAGGAGAGGGGGGGGGGGGCGCCCCCCTTTCCTTCCTCTCCTCCACCTCTTTCCCCTCCACTCCTAATCCAACTAGGAAAAGGGAGGGAGTCCTACTCCCGGTGGGAGTAGGACTCCACCTGGTGCGCCCCTCCTGGCCGGCCGCACCTCTCCCCTTGCTCCTTTATATACGGGGGCAGGGGGCACCCTAGAGACACAACAATTGATCGTTTGATCTTTTAGCCGTGTGCGGTGCCCCCTCCACCTTACTCCACCTCGATAATACTGTAGTGGTGCTTAGGCGAAGCCCTGCGTCGGTAGAACATCATCATCGTCACCATGCCGTCGTGCTGTCGAAACTCTCCGTCAACACTCGGCTGGATCGGAGTTTGAGGGACGTCATCTGGCTGAACGTGTGCTGAACTCGGAGGTGCCGTGCGTTCGGTACTTGATCGGTCGGATCGTGAAGATGTACGACTACATCAACCGCTTGTGCTAACGCTTCCGCTTTCGGTATACGAGGGTACGTGGACAACACTCTCCCCTCTCGTTGTGATGCATCGCCATGATCTTGCGTGTGCGTAGGAATTTGTTTGAAATTACTACGTTCCCCAACAGTGGTATCAGAGCCAGGTTTTATGCGTAGATGTCATATGTACGAGTAGAACACAAGTGAGTTGTGGGCGATATAAGTCATACTGCTTACCAGCATGTCATACTTTGGTTTGGCGGTATTGTTGGATGAAGCGGCCCGGACCGATATTACGCGTACGCTTACGCGAGACTGGTTCTACCGACGTGCTTTGCACACAGGTGGCTGGCGGGTGTCAGTTTCTCCAACTTTAGTTGAACCGAGTGTGGCTACGCCCGGTCCTTGCGAAGGTTAAAACAGCACCAACTTGACAAACTATCGTTGTGGTTTTGATGTGTAGGTAAGAACGGTTCTTGCTAAGCCCGTAGCAGCCACGTAAAATTTGCAACAACAAAGTAGAGGACGTCTAACTTGTTTTTGCAGGGCATGTTGTGATGTGATATGGTCAAGACATGATGCTAAATTTTATTGTATGAGATGATCATGTTTTGTAACCGAGTTATCGGTAACTGGCAGGCGCCATATGGTTGTCGCTTTATTGTATGCAATGCAATCGCCCTGTAATGCTTTACTTTATCACTAAGCGGTAGCGATAGTCGTAGAAGCATAAGATTGGCGAGACGACAACGATGCTACGATGAAGATCAAGGTGTCGCGCCAGTGACGATGGTGATCATGACGGTGCTTCGGAGATGGAGATCACAAGCACAAGATGATGATGGCCATATCATATCACTTATATTGATTGCATGTGATGTTTATCTTTTATGCATCTTATCTTGCTTTGATTGACGGTAGCATTATAAGATGATCCCTCACTAAATTATCAAAGTATAAGTGTTCTCCCTAAGTATGCACTGTTGCGAAAGTTCTTCGTGCTGAGACACCACGTGATGATCGGGTGTGATAGGCTCTACGTTCAAATACAACGGGTGCAAAACAGTTGCACATGCGGAGTACTCAGGTTAAGCTTGACGAGCCTAGCATATAACAGATATGGCCTCGGAACACGGAGACCGAAAGGTCGAGCATGAATCATATAGTAGATATGATCAACATAGTGATGTTCACCGTTGAAACTACTCCATCTCACGTGATGACCGGACATGGTTTAGTTGATATGGATCACGTGATCAGTTAGAGGATTAGAGGGATGTCTATCTAAGTGGGAGTTCTTAAGTAATATGATTAATTGAACTTAAATTTATCATGAACTTAATACCTGATAGTATCTTGCTTGTCTATGTTGATTGTAGATAGATGGCCCGTGTTGTTGTTCCGTTGAATTTTAATGCGTTCCTTGAGAAAGCAAAGTTGAAAGATGATGGTAGCAATTACACGGACTGGGTCCGTAACTTGAGGATTATCCTCATTGCTGCACCGAAGAATTACGTCCTGGAAGCACCGCTGGGTGCCAGGCCTGCTGCTGATGCAACTGACGATGTTAAGAACGTCTGGCAGAGCAAAGCTGGTGACTACTCGATAGTTCAATGTGCCATGCTTTACGGCTTAGAACCGGGACTTCAACGACGTTTTGAACGTCATGGAGCATATGAGATGTTCCAGGAGTTGAAGTTAATATTTCAAGCAAATGCCCGGATTGAGAGATATGAAGTCTCCAATAAGTTCTACAGCTGCAAGATGGAGGAGAATAGTTCTGTCAGTGAGCATATACTCAAGATGTCTGGGTACTGCAATCACTTGATTCAACTGGGAGTTAATCTTCTGGATGATAGCGTCATTGACAGAATTCTCCAATCACTGTCACCAAGCTACAAGAGCTTCGTGATGAACTATAACATGCAAGGGATGGATAAGACGATTCCCGAGCTCTTCGCAATGCTAAAGGCTGCGGAGGTAGAAATCAAAAAGGAGCATCAAGCGTTGATGGTCAATAAGACCACTAGTTTCAAGAAAAAGGGCAAAGGGAAGAAGAAGGGGAACTTCAAGAAGAACAGCAAGCAAGTTGCTATTCAGGAGAAGAAACCCAAGTCTGGACCTAAGCCTGAGACTGAGTGCTTCTACTATAAGCAGACTGGTCACTGGAAGCGGAACTGCCCCAAGTATTTGGCGGATAAGAAGGATGGCAAGGTGAACAAAGGTATATGTGATATACATGTTATTGATGTGTACCTTACTAATGCTCGCAGTAGCACCTGGGTATTTGATACTGGATCTGTTGCTAATATTTGCAACTCGAAACAGGGGCTACAGATTAAGCGAAGATTGGCGAAGGACGAGGTGACGATGCGCGTGGGAAATGGTTCCAAAGTCGATGTGATCGCGGTCGGCACGCTACCTCTACATCTACCTTCGGGATTAGTTTTAGACCTAAATAATTGTCATTTGGTGCCAGCGTTAAGCATGAACATTATATCTGGATCTTGCGAGACGGTTATTCATTTGAATCAGAGAATAATGGTTGTTCTATTTATATGAGTAATATCTTTTATGGTCATGCACCCTTGAAGAGTGGTCTATTTTTGTTCAATCTCGATAGTAGTGATACACATATTCATAATATTGAAGCCAAAAGATGCAGAGTTGATAATGATAGTGCAACTTATTTGTGGCACTGTCGTTTAGGTCATATCGGTGTAAAGCGCATGAAGAAACTCCATACTGATGGACTTTTGGAACCACTTGATTATGAATCACTTCGTACTTGCGAACCGTTCCTCATGGGCAAGATGACTAAAACGCCGTTCTCCGGAACTATGGAGAGAGCAACAAATTTGTTGGAAATCATACATACAGATGTATGTGGTCCGATGAATGTTGAGGCTCGTGGCGGATATCGTTATTTTCTCACCTTCACAGATGATTTAAGCAGATATGGGTATATCTACTTAATGAAACATTAGTCTGAAACATTTGAAAAGTTCAAAGAATTTCAGAGTGAAGTGGAAAATCATCGTAACAAGAAAATAAAGTCTCTACAATCTGATCGTGGAGGAGAATATTAGAGTTATGAGTTTGGTCTTCATTTGAAACAACGCGGAATAGTTTCGCAACTCACGCCACCCGGAACACCACAGCGTAATGGTGTGTCCGAATGTCGTAATCGTACTCTACTAGATATGGTGTGATCTATGATGTCTCTTACTGATTTACCGCTATCGTTTTGGGGTTATGCTTTAGAGACGGCCGCATTCACGTTAAATAGGGCACCATCAAAATCCGTTGAGACGACGCCTTATGAACTGTGGTTTGGCAAGAAACCAAAGTTGTCGTTTCTTATAGTTTGGGGCTGCGATGATTATGTGAAAAAACTTCAACCTGGTAAGCTCGAACCCAAATCGGAGAAATGTGTCTTCATAGGATACCCAAAGGAGACTGTTGGGTACACCTTCTATCACAGATCCGAAGGCAAGACTTTTGTTGCTAAATTCGGAATGTTTCTGGAGAAGGAGTTTCTCTCGAAAGAAGTGAGTGGGAGGAAAGTAGAACTTGATGAGGTAATTGTACCTCCTCCCTTATTGGAAAGTAGTTCATCGCAGAAACCGGTTTCTGCGACGCCTACACCAATTAGTGAGGAAGTTAATGATATCATGGAACTTCAGATCAAGTTGTTACTGAACCTCGTAGGTCAACCAGAGTAAGATCCGCACCAGAGTGGTACGGTAATCCTGTTCTGGAGGTTATGCTACTAGACCATGACGAACCTACGAACTATGAAGAAGCGATGGTGAGCCCAGATTCCGCGAAATGGCTTGAGGCCATGAAATCTGAGATGGGATCCATGTATGAGAACAAAGTGTGGACTTTGGTTGACTTGCCCGATGATCGGCAAGCAATTGAGAATAAATGGATCTTCAAGAAGAAGACTGACGCTGACGGTAATGTTACTGTCTATAAAGCTCGACTTGTTGCAAAAGGTTTTCGACAAGTTCAAGGGATTGACTACGATGAGACCTTCTCACCCGTAGCGATGCTTAAGTCTGTCCGAATCATGTTAGCAATTGCCGCATTTTATGATTATGAAATTTGGCAAATGGATGTCAAAACTGCATTCCTGAATGGATTTCTGGAAGAAGAGTTGTATATGATGCAACCAGAAGGTTTTGTCGATCCAAAGGGAGATAACAAAGTGTGCAAACTCCAGCGACCCATTTATGGACTAGTGCAAGCCTCTCGGAGTTGGAATAAACGCTTTGATAGTGTGATCAAAGCATTTGGTTTTGTATAGACTTTTGGAGAAGCCTGTATTTACAAGAAAGTGAGTGGGAGCTCTGTAGTATTTCCAATATTATATGTGGATGACATATTGCTGACGGGAAATGATATATAATTTCTGAATAGCATAAAGGGATACTTGAATAAGAGTTTTTCAATGGAAGACCTCGGTGAAGCTGCGTATATATTGGGCATCAAGATCTATAGAGATAGATCAAGACACTTAATTGGACTTCCACAAAGCACATACCTTGACAAAGTTTTGAAGAAGTTCAAAATGGATCAAGCAAAGAAAGGGTTCTTGCCTGTGTTACAAGGTGTGAAGTTGAGTAAGACTCAATGCCCGACCACTGCAGAAGATAGAGAGAAAATGAAAGATGTTCCCTATGCTTCAGCCATAGGCTCTATCACGTATGCAATGCTATGTACCAGACCTGATGTGTGCCTTGCTATAAGTCTAGCAGGGAGGTACCAAAGTAATCCAGGAGTGGATCACTCGACAGCGGTCAGAACATCCTGAAATACCTGAAAAGGACTAACGATATGTTTCTCGTTTATGGAGGTGACAAAGAGCTCATCATAAATGGTTACGTTGATGCAAGCTTTGACACTGATCCAGACGATTCTAAATCACAAACCGGATAAGTGTTTACATTAAACGGTGGAGCTGTCAGTTGGTGCAGTTCTAAACAAAGCGTCATGGCGGGATCTACGTGTGAAGCAGAGTACATAGCTGCTTCGGAAGCAGCAAATGAAGGAGTCTGGATGAAGGAGTTCATATCCGATCTAGGTGTCATACCTAGTGCATCGGGTCCAATGAAAATCGTTTGTGACGATACTGGTGCAATTTCCTTGGCGAAGGAATCCAGATTTCACAAGAGAACCAAGCACATCAAGAGATGCTTCAATTCCATCTGGGATTTAGTCAAGGTGGGAGACATAGAAATTTGCAGGATACATACGGATCTGAATGTTGCAGACCCGTTCACTAAGCTTCTTCCACGAGCAAAACATGATCAGCACCAAGGCTCCATGGGTGTTAGAATCAATATTGTGTAATCTAGATTATTGACTCTAGTGCAAGTGGGAGACTGAAGGAAATATGCCCTAGAGGAATAATAAAGTTATTATTTATTTGCTTATATCATGATAAATGTTTATTATTCATGCTAGAATTGTATTAACCGGAAACATAATACTTGTGTGAATACATAGACAAACAGAGTGTCACTAGTATGCCTCTACTTGACTAGCTCATTGATCAAAGATGGTTATGTTTCCTAGCCATAGACATGAGTTGTCATTTGATTAACGGTATCACATCATTAGGAGAATGATGTGATTGACTTGACCCATCGCTTAGCACTCGATCGTTTAGTATGTTGCTATTGCTTTCTTCATGACTTATACATGTTCCTATGACTATGAGATTATGCAACTCCCGTTTATCGGAGGAAAACTTTGTGTGCTACCAAACGTCACAACGTAAATGGGTGATTATAATGGTGCTCTACAGGTGTCTCCGAAGGTACTTGTTGGGTTGGTGTATTTCGAGATTAGGATTTGTCACCCCGATTGTCGGAGAGGTATCTCTGGGCCCTCTCGGTAATGCACATCACTTAAACCTTGCAAGCATTGCAACTAATGAGTTAGTTGTGGGATGATGTATTACTGAACGAGTAAAGAGACTTGCCGGTAACGAGATTGAACTAGGTCTAACCGATAAAGATCTTCGTAGAATATGTGGGAGCCAATATGAGCATCCAGGTTCCGCTATTGGTTATTGACCGGAGACGTGTCTCGGTCATGTCTACATAGTTCTCGAACCCGTAGGGTCCGCACGCTTAACGTTTCGATGACAGTTATATTATGAGTTTATATGTTTTGATGTACCGAAGGTTGTTCAGAGTCCTGGATGTGATCACGGACATGACGAGGAGTCTCGAAATGGTCGAGACATGAAGATTGATATGTTGGAAGCCTATATTTGGATATCGGAAGTGTTCCGGGTGAAATCAGGATTTTACTGGAGTACCGAGGGGTTACCGGAACCCCCCGGGGGCTTAATGGGCCATAGTGGGCCTTTGTGGAGAAGAGGACAGGCGGCCAGGGCAGGGCCGCGCGCCCCTCCCCCCTAGTCCGAATAGGACAAGGAGAGGGGGGCGGCGCCCCCCTTTCCTTCCTCTCCTCCACCTCTTTCCCCTGCACTCCTAATCCAACTAGGAAAAGGGAGGGAGTCCTACTCCCGGTGGGAGGGAGTAGGACTCCACCTGGCGCGCCCCTCCTGGCCGGCCGCACCTCCCCCCTTGCTCCTTTATATACGGGGACAGGGGGCACCCTAGAGACACAACAATTGATCGTTTGATCTTTTAGCCATGTGCGGTGCCCCCCTCCACCATAGTCCACCTCGATAATACTGTAGCGGTGCTTAGGCGAAGCCCAGCGTCGGTAGAACATCATCATCGTCACCACGCCGTCGTGCTGACGAAACCCTCCCTCAACACTCGGCTGGATCGGAGTTCGAGGGACGTCATCGGGCTGAACGTGTGCTGAACTCGGAGGTGCCGTGCGTTCGGTACTTGATCGGTCGGATCGTGAAGATGTACGACTACATCAACCGCGTTGTGCTAACGCTTCCGCTTTCGGTCTACGAGGGTACGTGGACAACACTCTCCCCTCTCGTTGCTATGCATCACCATGATCTTGCGTGTGCGTTGGAATTTTTTTGAAATTACTACGTTCCCCAACAGACCACTATCCAGATTATCACATAACCCTTGTCGCATGGCCATGCTTCTCCTGGTCGGATCACATGAGGGGCCCAGACTATATCTCTCCTTATCGGAGGGGCAAATCCCATCTTGCTCGACCATGTCTCGCAACATGGGTCTGGACAAGCCTGAAACCTACCTTTATAACTACCCAGTCACGGAGTAGCGTTTGGTCGGCCCAAAGCAGCTGGTCTGTCACCATCCCGAGTACATGCGCCAGCTCAGGTCTTAGGACATAGAACGTATGTTGTACTAGAGACTCACAGATGACATTTCGCTACGTCTCATAGTTGGGTCTGTCCGACTCGGACCTTATCTCGACTCGGATCCGACTACGTCGAATCCGACCAGATCCTTCCAAGTCCATATTATCCAGTTAGCATCCAATGCTCCATGGCTAGTGAGACCAAGCCATCCACCGTGTCATATGCTAGTCTAGTCCGACGTGTGCCCACACGTCACTTGCGACTAGGGACAATTTAGGATGTATCATACAACACAAGATCTCACAGACAAGTCACATACTTGCCAACAAGTATCATTGATTACATACAAGGACTATCTTTATTAATAAACACATAGGAAATATCATCATACATGATTGCCTCTAGGGCATATCTCCAACAATTGGTTCTTCTTGCAATGGGAGAGGTGCTTAGTTTTGGGTTCAATCTCGCGGTGTCCTCACCTAGTGACATGGTAGGGGTAGCGAGGCACGTATTGTATTGTTGCCATCAAGGGTAAAAAGATGGGGTTTTCATCATATTTCTTGAGTTTATCCCTCTACATCATGTCATCTTGCTTAAAGCGTTACTCTGTTCTTTTGAACTTAATACTCTAGATGCATGCTCGATAGCGGTCGATGTGTGGAGTAATAGTAGTAGATGCAGAATTGTTTCGGTCTACTTGACACGGACGTGATGCCTATATTCATAATCTTTGCCTTGGATAGTCATAAATTTGCGCTTTTCTATCAATTGCTCGACAGTAATTTGTTCACCCACCGTATGTTTTCTTTCAAGAGAGAAGCATCTAGTGAAATCTATGGCCCCCGGGTCTATTTTCCATCATATATTTTCAGATCTATAAACAAAGAAACCTAAAAATACCTTGCTGCAATTTATTTGTTTTTACTTTGTTTTACGTTTTAGAAATATTTTATACCTATCTCTATTAGATCTCACCTTTGCAATTGACCGTGAAGGGATCGACAACCTCTTTATCGCATTGGGTGCAAGTGTTTGATTGTTTGTGCAGGTGCATAGATTGGAGACTTTCTTGTACCTCGTACTGGATTGATACATTGGTTCTCTAACCGAGGGAAATACTTATCTCTACTTTGCTGCATCACCCTTTCTTCTTCAAGGGAAAAACCAACGCAAGCTCAAGAAGTAGTAGGAAGAATTTCTGGCGCCGTTGCCGGGGAGGTTCTACATCAAGCCGACCAAGTACCCACCATAAACTTTCATCTCTTGCATTACATTATTTGCCATTTGCCCATCGTTTTCCTCTCCCCCACTTCTTAAATGTTTTCAGAAAGACACAAAAACATATATTGCCTTTTTAGTCGCCCTTCTTTCATTCGTCTTTTCGTTTGCCCTTATGTCTTACTTGGTTTGTTTGCTCGTTTGCTTGGTATAATTGTGTGTTTATTGAAAATCAGAAGCAAAGATTTTATGGATCCTTATTCAGTTGCTAATATTTTTAAAAGATCCAACTATGATGAAACAATTGCTAGTGAGTTGAGTGCACTAGATCATCTTTATGATGTTTTGCTTGAAATCCGTGAATCTGAAAATTGTGATGAAGTGCTCTATGAAGTGATTCATGATAAATCTTTGAATAAAAAGCATGATTGCAATGATGTTATTATTAATTCTATTAATGTCAATTTTGCTAATAATATGTAAAACCCCAAGCCTGCGGATGCTAATTTTGCTATGTCCACTACTTATTGCAATGATCATGATTGGGATGATAATGCTTCTTATGATCTTTAAATTTTATTTAAGCCTCATGATGAATATGTTTGCAATAATATTGAAAATGGGTTTGGAAGAGTGTCAACTCTAGGTAATAAAGATCCCACTAGTTTGGATTATGATCAATCTTATGAAATTTTTGATAAAAGAGGGCTTGGAGAGGTCATGACTTTATTTGATGATCCCACTATTTTGGAAGAGTGTCAACTTTGCACGCATGTGGATCATGAAGAGAATATTTTATGTGATAGTTATATAGTTGAATTTGATTTTGATCCTACATGTAATTATTATGACAGAGGGAAATATGGTTGTAGAAATTTTCATGTTACTAAATTACCTCTCGTTATGTTGAGATTGTTATTGTTTCTTTCTTCTTCCTTTGCTTGTCTTGGTAATTTGTTTGCTTATAAAATGCCTATGCATAGGAAGTATGTTAGACTTAATTAAACTTGTTTTTCACATTCTACATGATGCGCTCTTTGTGTTTCAATTGTTATCTTTCATGTGAGCATCATTAAAATTATCAACGCCTAGCTAAAAGGCTTTAAAGAAAAGCGCTTGCTGGGAGACAACCCAATATTTTTGTTTTATGTTTTTACGTGTATACACATTATTACCTCTGTAGTGATTGTGTTTTGGTGTTTTAGTTAGTGTTTGAGCCAAGCTAGACCTTTGGGATGGCTTACGGTGATAGTTGATTTGATCTTGCTGAAAAACAGAAACTTTTGCACCCTGTAAAACAATTTTAGAAAATCAAAGAAGCATAATTTTGATCTGAATTTTCTACAAAAGATTGATATACAAATTTCCCAGGTATACGAAGTTTTCAGGTTGCTACACTGTTCTGTTTTTGACAGATTCAGTTTTCTATGTGTTGTTTACTTATTTTGATGAATCTATGGGTAGTATCAGGGGGTACGAACCATGGAGAAGTTGGAATACAGTAGATATTACAACAATATAAATAAAGAATGAGTTCACAACGGTACCAAAAGGTGGTGATTTATTTTCTTATACTAACGGATCTTATGAGTTTTCTGTTGAGTTTTGTGTTGTGAAGTTTTCAAGTTTTGGGTAAAGATTTAATGGACTATGGAATAAGGAGCGGCAAGATCCTAAGCTTGTGGATGCCCAAGGCACCCCAAGGTAATATTCAAGTACAACCAAGCATCTAAGCTTGGGCATGCCCTGGATGGCATCCCCTCTTTCGTCTTCAATCAATCGGCAAATTTACTTGAGGCTGTATTTTTATTCACCACATGATATGTGTTTTGCTTGGAGCATCTTGTATGATATGAGGCTTTGCTTTTAGTTTGCCACAATCATCCTTGATGTACACACCTTTTGAGAGGGACACGCATGAATCATGAATTTATTAGAATACTCTATGTGCTTCACTTATATCTTTTGAGCTAGGCAATTTGCTCTAGTGCTTCACTTAAATCTTTTTAGAGCACGGCGGTGGCTTTATTTTATAGAAATTGTTGAACTCTCTTGCTTCACTTATATTATTTTGAGAGTCTCTAAGAAGCATGGTAATTTTCTAGGGTTATGAATTTAGTCCTAATATGATGGGAATCGAAGAGGGAGATAATAAAAACTTTCATATAAAGAGCGTTGAATACTATGAGAAGTTTGATTCCATGTATTTGTTTTGAGATATAAAGATGGTGATATTAGAGTCATGCTAGGGAGTAATTGTGGATTGGTAGAAATACTTGTGTAAAAGTTTGTGATTCCCGTAGCATGCACGTATGGTGAACCGTTATGTGATGAAGTTGGAGCATGATTTATTTATTGATTGTCTTCCTTATGAGTGGCAGTCGCGGACGAGCGATGGTCTTTTCCTACCAATCTATCCCCCTAGGAGCATGCGTGTAGTACTTTGTTTTGATAGCTAATAGACTTTTGCAATAAGTATGTGAGTTCTTTATGACTAATGTTGAGTCCATGGATTATACACACTCTCACCCTCCACCATTGCTAGCCTCTCTAGTACCACGCAATTCTCGCCGGTGCATTAAACCCACCATATACCTTCCTCAAAACAGCCACTATACCTACCTATTATGGCATTTCCATAGCCATTCCGAGATATATTGCCATGCAACTTCCACCGTTCCATTTATTATGAAACACTTCATCATTGTCATATTGCTTTGCATGATCATGTAGTTGGCATAGTATTTGTGGCAAGGCCACCATTCATATTTTTTATACATGCCAGTCTTGATCATTGCACATCCCGGTACACCACTGAAGGCATTCCTATAGAGTCATATTTTGTTCTAGAATCGAGTTGTAATTCTTGAGTTGTAAGTAAATAAAAGTGTGATTATCATCATTATTAGAGCATTGTCCCATGTGAGGAAAGGATGAAGGAAGCAATGATTCTCTCACAACTTGGGATGAGTCTCCGGACTTTACAAAAAATAAAAGAGGCCAAATAAAAAATGAGAGAAAAGAGAGAAGGGGCAATGCTACTATCCTTTTACCACACTTGTGCTTCAAAGTAGCACCATGATCTTCATGATAGACAGTCTCCTATATTGTCACTTTCATATACTAGTGGGAATTTTTCATTATAGAACTTGGCTTGTATATTCCAATGATGGGCTTCCTCAAATTGCCCTAGGTCATCGTGAGCAAGCGAGTTGGATGCACACCCACTTTGTTTTTTTAGATTTCATACACTTATAGCTCTAGTGCATCCGTTGCATGGCATTCCCTACTCACTCACATTGATATCTATTGATGGGCATCTCTATATCCCATTGATACGCCTAGTTGATGTGAGACTATCTCCTTCTTTTTGTCTTCTCCACAACCACCATATTCTATTCCACCTATAGTGCTATATCCATGGCTCACGCTCATGTATTGCGTGAAAGTTGAAAAAGTTTGAGAACATCAAAAGTATGAAACAATTGCTTGGCTTGACATCAGGGTTGTACATGATTTAATACTTTGTGTGATGAAAATGGAGCATAGCCAGACTATATGATTTTGTAGGGATAACTTCCTTTGGTCATGCTATTTGGAGAAGACATGATTGCTTTATTAGTATGCTTGAAGTATTATTGTTTTTATGTCAATATTAAACTTTTCTTTTGAATCTTATGGATCTGAATATTCATGCCACAATAAAGAAAATTACATGGATAAATATGTTAGGTACAATTCCACATCAAAAATTCTGCTTTTATCATTTACCTACCCGAGGACGAGCATGAATTAAGCTTGGGGATGCTTGATACGTCTCCAATGTATCTAAAATAATTTATGTTCCATGCTATTATATTATCTATTTTCGATGTTTTATATGCATTAATATGCTATCTTATATTATTTTTGGGACTAACCTATTAACCTAGAGCCCAGTGCCAGTTTTTATTTTTTTCCTTGTTTTTGAGTTTACAGAAAAGGAATATCAAACGGAGTCCAAACGGAATAAAACTTCCGTGATGATTTTTCTGGGACCAGAAGACACACGTAGGACTTGGAGAGGAAGGCAGAAGAGTCCTGAGGGCTCCACAAGCCCTCAGGGCGTGCCCTAGGGGGGCGCCCCTGGCTTGTAGGCCCCCCGGGAGTCCTCCAACCCTAATTCTTGGCCTATAAATTCATAAATATTCCCAAACGACCAGAAGCGTCCACTAAAATACTTTTCCGCCACCATAACCTTCTGTACCCATGAGATCCCATCTTGGGGCCTTTTCCGGCATCCTGCCGGAGGGGGATTCGATCACAGAGGGCATCTACATCAACTCTATTGCCCTTCCGATGAAGCATGAGTAGTTTACCTCAGACCTACGGGTCCATAGCTAGTAGCTAGATGACTTCTTCTCTCTCTCTTTGATCTTCAATATAAGGTTCTCCTCGATGTTCTTGGAGATCTATCCGATGTAAAATTCTTTTGCGGTGTGTTTGTCGAGATACGATGAATTGTGGATTTATGATCAGATTATCTATGAATATTATTTGAATCTTCTCTGAATTGTTGTATGCATGATTTGATATCTTTGTATTTCTATTCGAATTATCGGTTTGGTTTGGCCAACTAGATTGGTTCTTCTTGCAATGGGAGAGGTGCTTAGTTTTGGGTTCAATCTCACGGTTTCCTCACCCAGTGACATAGTAGGGGTAGCGAGACACGTATTGTATTGTTTTCATCAAGGGTGAAATGATGGGGTTTTCATCATATTGCTTGAGTTTATCGCTCTACATTATGTCATCTTGCTTAAAGCGTTACTCTGTTCTTTTGAACTTAATACTCTAGATGCATGCTGGATAGCGGTCGATGTGTGGAGTAATAGTAGTAGATGCAGAATCGTTTCGGTCTAATTGACACGGACGTGATGCCTATATTCATAATCATTGCCTTGGACATCGTCATAACTTTGCGCTTTTCTATCAATTGCTCAACAGTAAGTTGTTCACCCACCATATGTTTTCTTTCAAGAGAGAAGACTCTAGTGAAACCTATGGCCCCCGGGTCTATTTTCCATCATATATTTTCACATCTATAAAAAACCCAAAAATACCTTGTTGTAGTTTATTTGTTTTTACTTTGTTTTACGTTTTAAAAATCTTTTATTCCTATCTCTATCAGATCTCACCTTTTCAATTGACCGTGAAGGGATTGACAGCCCCTTTATCGCGTTGGGTGCAAGTGTTTGATTGTTTGTGCAGGTGCATAGATTGGAAACTTGCTTGTACCTCCTACTGGATTGATACCTTGGTTCTCTAACTGAGGGAAATACTTATCTCTACTTTGCTGCATCACCCTTCCCTCTTCGAGGGAAAAACCAACGCAAGCTCAAGAAGTAGCAGACTCCACTGTGCGTATGTGTTGATGTGATTGCTAATGTGGTCATGCCAGATCTGTTTAGTGTGGTTCTATTATTGGTTGTTCATAGTTATGTAAAGAACCAGAGCCGTGTGAATCATTCATAAATTGTGATGTTCATAAGTTCATTGGCTGCATGTAGAAGGAAGGTCGTCTCGCGTCGCGAAGACTATGCCATGGTGTGGAGAACAGAAAAAAATTTACACGAAGTGATCTATCATAGCAAACTTGGTGCACCAAATCCATGTTAATATACACATGGCATCAAACCATGCCTTTATACCGTGTATTCCTTTCACAACGGCACGACCTAGGAATGAGCACTGTCGGTGTATGAAAAGAGGGGCACACTTTTGTACCCCTTTACCTGTGCACGGGCAGTCAGAGCCGCGCCCACGGTCACACCAAGCAGAGCAGGGGAAGTGAGCCAAGGTAAGACCGAAGCTCAAGATAATCGGAGCAAAGCCAAGGCCAAGACCACAAAGAGTAGAGGGATGAAGCAGGTTCCCCCGGCAAGACCCTTGCCGGGGCAGCCTCAGCAGCCCCGGCAAGATCCTTGCCGGGACAGCTTACCCCACACCAACAGAGCGAGCCACCCTTGAGCCCACGGTCCCCAACGCCATCATCCACGTGGGGCCAGGGCTTGGGAAGGCACCTCTGTGGTGGCATGCAGATCTTTGTGAAGACATATTCAAGATCAGATGAGGATTAGAAGACGACAACCCTCGGCAAGATCCTTACCGAGGAAAGCCACCAGACCCCCGGCAAGGTCCTTGCCGGGGACGACAGCGCGCCACGGCAAGACCCTTGCCGGGCCACCCGGCAAGGCCCTCTCCAAGGATGCCAGTAGGGCCACCGCCAGGCCCACGCCAACCAAGCTTCCACTGTCGTTCACATGCAGCTGCCAGCCCAACCAGCTGGGCGGGCACCTGCATGGCAACATGCAGCTCCCAGGCCAGTTCATTGAGCGCCTGCGTAGCGGCATGCAGATCTTCGTGAAGGCTCCACCACCGCGCCACCTCAGCTGCCTGCCTGCCTACATGGCGCCGCACACCTCACTGGCCAGGGCACGTGTCAAAGCGAGGAGGAGCGGCGACGGGCGGGACGGGCCTCGCCCCCGTCCCCGATAAAGCAGAGGGGACACCTAAGCTACGCATTAAATGCGTCTTGTCCTGTAATACGATCGGTAAGCTCAGGGCACTGTACGCCTTTCCACCTCCTGTGTGCCACTGTGGCAGCCCCTTTCGACTATAAAAGGAGGCCCATGGCATACTGGAGAAGGATTCGGCTCTTTCGAACCATGCATTGACCACAACTAGTTCAAGAGCTCAAGAACTCTCTAAAATACACCCACCAAAGCAGGACTAGGGTTTTACGCATCCTCGCGGCCCGAACCTGGGTAAACGATCCTTGTGCTGGCTACTAACCCTGCTCTTCTCGCAACCCCGCGCCCCGGCAACTATAGTAGGGATTCTTGTGATCCCATAGGTGCCGTTCCACACCGACATCTTTGGCGCGCCAGGTAGGGGGCGGCATAGTTGTTTGAATCTGCTCTAGTAGTTAGCCAAGCAGCTCTTCATCGCCCTTGGCTCCTGAGAAGAAGAAGGCCGGAGGAACGACGCCGGCGCGGCAACAAAAAAGCTAAGTCATTCAAAGCTTTGAGTTATTTCCTCCTATACATAAGGTTATCGTCCTCGGAGATTTTGCCTATGTATGAGAAACCTGCACGCAAAGGGGCCCTCCCGCAATTGGAAACACCCTTGTTCTGTTTTGAGTTCGCTCAACGGCTCAAAGCGGCCACGTCGAGAGTGGCGGGGTAGCCTTCCGCACTTGGCAACGCTCCCGACTCTGACTCGAGTCAAGCTCGACAGTTCGGGCGGCCGCGCTAAGGGCGGCAAGGTGGTTCGCCCGGCAGCAAGCACACCCGGCAGGCCAATGGGGATCCGTCCCCAAGACGCCGCCTTGGGTTTACGCGCCGGCGAGCCTACCCAGTAACGTAGGGTGGACATACAAAGGAAAATCGAACAGGAAAATAACATGCATAATACTGAAAGTGCTGCAGAGTTATATTACAACGAATTGTTGTTGCGGTTCTAACTAGAGATAGCGATTGTCTTGGTTGTGAACCTGCAGCGGCGATAAAGAACGGGGTGCCTAATCCCGGCGCTGGCCCTCCACCCTCTGAATTTCGCCGACTCGGCTGATGATGGGCTTGATGCGCTCCCTGAGCGGCGCGAGGTCAGTACCCTCCGGCAAGCTCTCCAGCGCGGTGTCGAAGTCGAGGTTGGGGTACCAGTGCGCCACCTTGGTGAGAACCTTGGTCATGGCACCCTGGCAAAGCCTCCGAGAATCGTCGGCCAGTGAGGCCGCCCGGTTGGCGTGGAGCCGCTCCAGAGCGCCGACGACCTTCTCAAAGAACATGGTCAGGCTGCAATTGGCGCTCACGCTCCGCTCCGGGACATACCTCACGTCCGGCATCCCCATGATGGCCAGCTGCGCGGCGGCCTGGTTGGCGACGGTGGCGAGGCGATCGAGCCAACGGTTCTCGCCCTCCACGTGATCTGCGAAGTTGAGGCCCTCGGTCTTCCGCAACAGCTTCTCGGCCTCCAGCTCCTTGGCCAGGGTCCCCTCTCGGGTTTTGGCCTCCGACAACACCTTCTCGAGACCCTCCAGCTTCAGCTTGAGGTCTTTGATGGAGTTGTTGGCCTCGGAGAGCTCCCCAGCCTTGCTGACGACCGCGCCCTGCGCCTCTGTCAAGGCACTGTTAAGCGTGTCCTTCTCCTGGGACAGCTTCAGGGCCTGCTCCTTTAGCCCGTCGCGCTCCGCCTCCAACTCCTCCACCTTGCCCGCGTGAACCTGGGCCTGGGCATTGAGTGCCTCTTTGTGCCTCTGCTCCAGCTCACTGGTCCGCTACAAGACAAGCTTCTCCACCTCTGCATCCTTGCCGCGAAGCATGGCGGCAAGCTTCTCCTCGCGTGCAGCAAGGTCCTCCTCTTGGGAGTTCAGCGCGGCCTCGTGCTGGGTCCGGGCGGCTTCGGCGGCCGCGGCCAAGTTCCTCGCCGTCTCTTGAGCTTTCTCGACGTCGGCGAGCTTCATGGTGAGCTCCACGTCACGCTTGGCCAGCTCGCCCTGAGCAGCCTTGAGCTCCTTGTGGGCCTCGCGGAACCAACCCTGTGTCTCGGCAACGTGCTTCTAGAGGTCCGCCTCCGCCTTCTCCACCACCGCCGTCCTGGACTTAGCCTTGTCCAGGCGGGCGCGGTGGAGCGCCTGGAGCTTCCGAAAGCTGGCGTCCAAGGCGTGGAGGAGCCGCTCTTCCTGCGAACTGTCGCCACCAACGATCGGCTCGTTGATGACTTCAAGCTCGGCAGCGGCAAGCACTTCGTCGTCGAACACCTCTCCCTCAACGGGTGTCCTGGTGCTCGACGCGCCTGGAAGGTGGACGAACAAGTTGTCGCTCACCCTCAGGTACTTGCCGGAGCCGGAAGCAGCAGAAGAGGAAGGCTGGTCATCAGCCACCTCCTCCTCCTCCTCGGCAGCGGCCCTGCTGGCCTCTCCGGCAGGCCCCTTGCCGGTCTCCTCAGCGGCAGCCTTGCCGGCCTCCCCGGTAGGCCCCTTGGCGGCGTCCTCAGCAGCGCCCTTGGCGGCTTCCTCGGCAGCGATCTTCTCGGCGTCCGCCTCGGCGGCCTTGGCAACGTCCTCGATGATGGCGTCCATGTCCTCTGGGTTCATCGAGGAGGAATCTGGACGCCGAAGAAGGGGGTGAGGCAAGGCCAGGACCAAGAGCCGGAAACAAAAAGAAGCAGGGACGAACGGCGAACGACTTACCTGTGCCGGTACCTGGCTGGGAAACGGAAGTCCCCTCCCCGCCAACATTTGGCGTCGAGGCAAAGCCGCTGGCGCCCAAGTTCTCCTTCTCCTCCTCCTCCTCCATGTGCGTGGGCTCGGTGCCTGGCGCCTTTGCCGGGGACGCCCCTCGGGGTGGCGTGGTCGATGGGGGCGGTGTGCTGGGAGTAGCCCTCTGTGGCTCCTCCTGCATACCTGGCAAGGTCAGCACCAAAGTGTCGTGCCCCTGACACATGTCGACGGGGGAAGTGTGATGAACTTACGCTGGGGGCTATGCCGGGGGCTGCTGTCCGGGCTGCTCAACACCACCAGTGGCGCCCTCGAAGTACCAACTGGGGGCTGGCCACCCGCCGAGACCATGGCCCTCTTCATTCTCTGGGCCAGCATCTCCACGTCCCTGCAAACATGATGACAAGTCAAGATGAGCAACACAGATTGAGGAGGCAGAGATAACGAAAAGGAACGAGAAACTTACTCATCGTCCGCCTCCTCCTCTGCTGTTTTCCTCTTCCTCCTCGGGCTGAGGGATCCATAATCGAAAGTAAACTCCGCGTCAACATCCCCTGGAGGAGGGGAAGGAGGTGGTGTCTGGGCACGCGTGGACGAAGAAGGGGCGGCTGTCTTCTTCTTCACCGCGGCCTTCGCCGACTTCTTTGCCGCTGCGGCCCTCGTGTGGCGCCCGGACCCCTCCAAGGTCAGCTGTGGCCGCGCTGCCCTGCCGGGCCGGACCGGCTCCCCGGAACTGGCCCACCGCAGGACTCGCCCTCTCCCCATAGCCGGCGTCGGGCCTGCGGTCTCGGCCTCCTCCTCCGACGACTCGCCGGTCACATCTTCAACCAGAGGAGCCTCGGTGCCGGCGCTGCTGGCTCCCCCGGCGGCCACCGCCCACCGGGCAAGCTCCTCCTCCTCCGCGACCGTCGCGGCCTTTTCCTCCACACCGCCGGCGCTGCCGGCCTCCTTGGCAAGCTGTGCCTCCCTCGCCCTGGTGGCGATGTAGTCCAGCTCCGCCTGGGTGGTGTCCTGGACAAGTAGCCGCTCGGCGTCGGCGTTGACGTACCCCTCGTGCAGAGTATCAAAGAACTGCTGCACCTCGATGTCCTCCGGCTCCTTCCAGCTCGGGTTAGGGTCGTGCGCGTTGCAGTCTGGCATCATAGCAATGATATCGGACCGGCGCGAGTTATTGCACAACGGGACCACCCCCGTCGGCAGCTTGAACAGAGGCCCCTTGAGGACCTTGCCGGCCTTCGCCGGCCCTCGCGACCTTGCCGGTCCGGTCGACCTCGCCGTCGCGGCCCACGTCAAGCTGGAAGAGCCGCTGGCATAAATGGGCGTGCCCCATCACTGTGAAATTGTGGTCGAGGCCGGGACGAAGCCGCACGATGTCGGCGGGGTTCGTGAAGAGCCAGGCTGGCCTCCCCTTGTTATGCAGTGGAGCGATCCGGCGGCAGATGAAGTCCGCCCCGATCATCTCAAGGGTGAGACCGGCCTCGGTGAGCCGGAGGATCCTGGTGGTGGCGACCGTGAGCTTCTCGTCGTCAGCATCGGCGTCGCTCCAATCGCTTCTGCGGACCGGCGGCGCCCGGCGAACTTCGCAGAACGCCGGCAGGTCCTTCTCCTCGATCCAGCACCACCGGCCCCGCCCTTCTTCCCACCTCTCCTTCATGGCACCCTCCGGATACGCTCCCTTGGATCTTGAGACCCAGGCGATGCGATCGGAGATGGCGCCCCCTGGTTGGATTCGAGGGGAGAAGTAATGGCGGAAGAGCGCCGTGTTGGGGTGCACCCCGGCGAAGCCCTCGCAGAGATGCGCGAAAGGGCCATGCACGCCACCGCATTCGGAGTAAAATCCAGGAGGCGGAAGCCAAAGGTATGCATGACGTCGCTGAAGAAATCGGAGAAGGGAGGACAGAGCCTGCAGGAAAAATAATCGACAAAGAAGGGATACCGATTTGGGGCAGCCTCGGCGCAGTCAGCAGGGATGACACGCGTGGCTGGATGCCCCGAATTCTCCCCCCCCCCCCCCCCCGTCTTCACTCCCCATAGGGGTCTGAAGGACTCCCGAAGCTCGAACATGTCAACTGTCGAGGGGAGGAAGGCGGACTGCGTCCGCTGCACCGCCAGCGCACTCTCCGGTGGCTCCGCGGCTCCGGCGTCCTTGGCCACTCCCTTGCCCTTGGTGGATTTTGGCGCCATGGCGGCTGGGGGAGGAGGGCAGGACAGAGGGCGGCGGAAGCACAACCGGGGAGAGCAGGAATGAAGCTTGGAGAAGAAGAGGAAGGCAGGCAGAGGTTTCCGAGATTGGGGTTGCGCGAAGCGTAAAAGGAACAGTGCGCCCGCGGTTATCCCTTTTTATGGGGAAGCTGCGGGTCGCGCTGCCCATTTACTGCGATGTGACGCATGCGTGCAGGAACCACCCCACGCATGCCGCCCACGTCATGCACACCCCTACACGCCGCGCCGCACACGTGGGTCGTGGGAAGCGAAGCGCGCGAAGAGTTTTACCGCGGTAAAAACCGCCCCGCCTGCCCGCGCACCGTTTTGGGCCTGGCCCAACAACGTGTCGCGCTTATGTGTGGCCCAGGCCCGGGGGCTCCTGTCGGTGTACGAAAAGAGGAGCACGATTTTGTACCCCTTTACCTGTGCACGGGCAGTCAGAGCCGCGCCCACGGTCACACCAAGCAGAGCAGGGGAGGTGAGCCAAGGTAAGACCGAAGCTCAAGATAATCGGAGCAAAGCCAAGGCCAAGACCACAAAGAGCAGAGGGACGAAGCAGGTTCCCCCGGCAAGACCCTTGCTGGGGCAGCCTCAGCAGCCCCGGCAAGATCCTTGCCGGGACAGCTCGCCCCACACCAACAGAGCGAGCCACCCTTGAGCCCACGGTCCCCAACACCATCATCCACGTGGGGCCAGGGCTCGGGAAGGCACCTCTGTGGTGGCATGCAGATCTTTGTGAAGACATATTCAAGATCAGATGAGGATTAGAAGACGACAACCCTCGGCAAGATCCTTACCGAGGAAAGCCACCAGACCCCCGGCAAGGTCCTTGCCGGGGACGACAGCGCGCCACGGGAAGACCCTTGCCGGGCCACCCGGCAAGGCCCTCTCCAAGGACGCCAGCAGGGCCACCGCCAGGCCCACGCCAACCAAGCTTCCACTGCCGTTCACATGCAGCTGCCAGCCCAACCAGCTGGGCGGGCACCTGCGTGGCAACATGCAGCTCCCAGGCCAGTTCATCGAGCTCCTGCGTGGCGGCATGCAGATCTTCGTGAAGGATCCACCACCGCGCCACCTCAGCTGCCTGCCTGCCTACATGGCGCCGCATGCCTCACTGGCCAGGGCGCGTGTCAAAGCGAGGAGGAGCGGCGACGGACGGGACGGGCCTCGTCCCCGTCCCCGATACAGCAGAGGGGACACCTAAGCTACGCATTAAATCCGTCTTGTCCTGTAATACGAGCGATAAGCTCAGGGCACTGTACGCCTTTCCACCTCCGGTGTGCCACTTTGGCAGCCCCTTTCGACTATAAAAGGAGGCCCATGGCATACTGGAGAAGGATTCGGATCTTTCGAACCACGCACTGACCAAAGCTAGTTCGAGAGCTCAAGAACTCTCTCAAGTACATCCACCAAAGCAGGACTAGGGTTTTACGCATCCTCGCGGCCCGAACCTGGGTAAACGATCCTTGTGCTGGCTACTAACCCTGCTCTTCTCGCAACCCCGCGCCCCGGCAACCGTAGTAGGGATTCTTGTGATCCCATAGGCGTCGTTCCACACCGACAAGCACCACGAACATTCGGTGCTACCTCTTGAGCATGTGTTGGTTTTCCCTTGAAGAGGAAAGGGTGATGCAGCAAAGTAGCGTAAGTATTTCCCTCAGTTTTGAGAACCAAGGTATCAATCCAATAGGAGACAACACACAAGTCACTTAGTACCTGCACAAACAATCAAGAACCTTGCAACCAACCCGATAAAGGGGTTGTCAATCCCTTCACGGTCACTCGCAAAAGTGAGATCTAATAGAGATAGTAAAGTAAATATTTTTGGTATTTTTGTTGTATAGATTGGAAAGTAAAGATTGCAAAATAGTAAACGAGATGCGATGTCAATAAAAGAGATGTAATATAATAGGAAAGAGACCTGGGGGCCATAGGTTTCACTAGTGGCTTCTCTCAAGATAGCATGTATTATGGTGGGTGAACAAATTACTGCCGAACAATTAATATAAAAGCGCATAGTTATGAAGATATCTAAGGCAATGATCATGATTATAGGCATCACGTCCGTGTCAAGTAGACCGAAATGATTCTGCATCTACTACTATTACTCCACACATCGACCGCTATCCAGCATGCATCTAGAGTATTAAGCTCATAAGAACGGAGTAATGCATTAAGCAAGATGACATGATGTAGAGGGATAAACTCAAGCAATATGATATAAACCCCATCTTTTTATCCTCGATGGAAACAATACAATACGTGCCGCCATGCTGCCCCTACTGTCACTTGGAAAGAACACCGCAAGATTGAACCCAAAGCTAAGCACTTCTCCCATTGCAAGAAAGATCAATCTAGTAGGCCAAACTAAACCGATAATTCGAAGAGACTTGCAAAGATATCAAATCATGCATATAAGAATTCAGAGAAGAACCAAATAATATTCATAGATAATCTTGTTCATAAATCCACAATTCATCGGATCTTGGCAAACACACCGCAAAAGAGTATTACATCGAATAGATCTCCAAGAACATCGAGGAGTACTTTGTATTGAGAATCAAAGAGAGAGAACAAGCCATCTAGCTAATAACTATGGACCCGAAGGTCTGTGGTAAACTACTCACGCTTCATCGGAGAGGCAATGGTGTTGATGTAGAAGCCCTCCGTGATCGATTCCCCCTCCGGCAGATCACCGGAAAAGGCCCCAAGATGGGATCTCATGGGTACAGAAGGTTACGGCGGTGGAAAAGTGGTTTCGTGGCTCTCCCTGATGTTTCTAGGGTATAAGAGTATATATAGGCGAAAGAAGTACGTCGGTGGAGCTACAACGGGCCCACAAGGGTGGGGGGCACGCCTACCCCCCTAGGCAGGCCCTCCTGCCTCGTGGCTTCCTCATGGAGTTCCAGACTTCGACTCCAAGTCTTCTGGATTGCTTTCGGTCCAAGAAAGATCCTCGCGAAGGTTTCATTCCGTTTGGACTCCGTTTGGTATTCCTTTTCTGTAAAACTCTAAAATAGGCAAAAAAAATAGAAACTGGCACTGGGCCTCCGGTTAATAGGTTAGTCCCAAAAATAATACAAAAGAGCGTATTAAAGCCCATTAAACATCCAAAACAGATAATATAATAGCATGGAACAATCAAAAATTATAGATACGTTGGATACGTATCAAGCATCCCCAAGCTTAATTCCTGCTCGTCCTCGAGTAGGTAAATGAAAAAAACAGAATTTTTGATGTGGAATGCTACCTAACATAATTATCAATGTAATTTTATTTATTGTGGCATGAATGTTCAGATCCGAAAGATTCAAGACAAAAGTTTAATATTGACATAAAAATAATAATACTTCAAGCATACTAACAAAGTAATCATGTCTTCCCAAAATAACATGGCCAAAGAAAGTTCATCCCTAGAAAATCATATAGTTTGGCTATGCTCCATCTTCGTCACACAAAATATTCAAATCATGCACAACACCAGTTTCAGCCAAGCAATTGTTTCATACTTTAGTATTCTCAAACTTTTTCAACTTTCACGCAATACATGAGCGTGAGCCATGGACATGGCACTATAGGTGGAATAGAATGGTGGTTGTGGAGAAGACAAAAAGGAGGAAGATGGTCTCACATTAACTAGGCATATTAATGGGCTATGGAGATGCCCATCAAGAGATATCAATGTGAGTGAGTAGGGATTGCCATGCAACGGATGCACTAGAGCTATAAATGTATGAAAGCTCAACAAAAGAAACTAAGTGCGTGTGCATCCAACTTGCTTGCTCACGAAGACCTAGGGCATTTTGAGGAAGCCCATCATTGGAATATACAAGCCAAGTTCTATAATGAAAATTCCCACTAGTATATGAAAGTGACAAAATAAGAGACTCTCTATCATGAAGATCGTGGTGCTACTTTGAAGCACAAGTGGAAAAAGGATAGTAGCATTGTCCCTTCTCTCTTTTTTTTGTTTGGCTTATTTGGCCTCTTTTTTTCATTGGCTTCTTTGGCCTCTTTTTTTATTTCCTCACACGGGACAATGCTCTAATAATGATAATAATCACACTTCTATTTATTTACACCTCAAGGATTACAACTCGATACTTAGAAAAAAATATGACTCTATATGAATGCCTCCGGCGGTGTACCGGGATGTGCAATGAATCAAGAGTTTGTATGAAAAAAATTATGAATGGTGGCTTTGCCACAAATACGATGTCAACTACATGATCATGCAATATGACAATGATGGAGCGTGTCATAATAAACGGAACAGTGGAAAGTTGCATGGCAATATATCTCAGAATGGCTATGGAAATGTCATAATAGGTTGGTATGGTGGCTGTTTTGAGGAAGGTAAATGGTGGGTTTATGGTACCGGCGAAAGTTGCGCGGTACTAGAGAGGCTAGCAACGGTGGAAAGGTGAGAGTGCGTATAATCCATGGACGCAACATTAGTCATAAAGAACTCACATACTTATTGCAAAAATCTACAAGTCATAAAAACCAAGCACTACACGCATTCTCCTAGGGGAAGGGTTGGTAGGAGTTAACCATCGCACGATCCCGACCACCACACATAAGGAAGACAATCAAAGAAACACCTCATGCTTCAAATTTGTTACACAACGGTTACCATACGTGCATGCTACGGGATTTGCAAACCTCAACACAAGTATTTCTCAAATTCACAATTACTCTACTAGCATGACTCTAATATCACCATCCTCATATCTCAAAACAATCATCAAGCATCAAACTTCTCATAGTATTCAACGCACTTTATATGAAAGTTTTTATTATACCCATCTTGGATGCCCATCATATTAGGACTAGTTTTATAGCCAAAGCAAATTACCATGCTGTTCTAAAAGACTCTCAAAATAATATAAGTGAAGCATGATAGATCAATAATTTCTATAAAATAAAACCACCACCCTGCTCTAAAAAGATATAAGTGAAGCACTAGAGCAAAATTATCTAGCTCAAAAGATATAAGTGAAGCACATAGAGTATTCTAATAAATTCCGATTCATGCATGTCTCTCACGAAAGGTGTGTACAGCAAGGATGATTGTGGTAAACTAAAAATCAAAGACTCAAATCATACAAGACGCTCCAAGCAAAACACATATCATGTGGTGAATAAAAATATAGCCTCAAGTAAAGTTACCGATAGACGAAGACGAAAGAGGGGATGCCTTCCGGGGCATCCCCAAGCTTAGGCTTTTGGTTGTCCTTGAATTTTACCTTGGGGTGTCTTGGGCATACCCAAGCTTAGGCTCTTGCCACTCCTTATTCCAAAATCCATCAAATCTTTACCCAAAAACTTGAAAATTTCACAACAGAAAATCTCATGAGCTCCGTTAGTATAAGAAAATAAACCACCACTTTAAGGTACTGTAATGAACTCATTATTTATTTATATTGGTGTTAAGCCTAATGTATTCCAACTTTCTATGGTTCATACCCCCTGATACTACTCATAGGTTCATCAAAATACACACGAAAAACAGAATCTGTCAAAAATAGAACAGTCTGTAGCAATCTGTAACCTTCGAATACTTCTGTACAAAAATTCTGAAATAAATAGGTGGACGTGAGGAATTTGTCTATTAATCATCTGCAAAAAGAATCAACCTAAAAGTACTCTCCAGTAAAAAATGACAGCTAATCTCGTCAGCGCAAAAGTTTGTGTTTTTTACAGCAAGATCGCAAAGACTTCACCCAAGTCTTCCCAAAGGTTCTACTTGGCACAAACACTAATTAAAACATAAAAAAACATCTAAACAGTGGCTAGATGAATTATTTATTACTAAACAGGAGCAAAAAGCAAGGAACAAAAATAAAATTGGGTTGCCTCCCAACAAGCGCTATCGTTTAACGCCCCTAGCTAGGCATAAAAACAAGAATAGATCTAGGTATTGCCATCTTTGGTATGCAATTCTTCAATTGAACACACATAAACCTTAGGAGGTTCTTTGGTTTTGTTAATGATCAAACTCCTAGGCAAGAAATCAAGAAATTCATTTGTAGCAAAAGGTTCCTTAATGATATCGAAAAATTTAGGGTGAACACTTATTGATTTGAGGTCTTCATTTTCCTTACTAGAAGATTCACCCTTATTTTTAGGAACATACATAAAATTGGCAACTTTGGTAGGAGGAGGATTTGAGGTATTTTAGACGGCAGAAAAAGCGGACCCCAAGTTGGTAATAATATCTTCGAGTTTATCAATTCTAGTGGAATCTTGATCTATCTTCTCATTAACTATGGGTTCCTTCTCCCTAAGAATTTTTAGAGTAACTCCTACCTTAGATCCATATTGGGTAATTTGGTTATGGATCTTATTATCAAAATTTTCGATTAACTCTACAGTGGCAATTTTATTTTCAATAATATCAAGCCTTTGCATCACATGTTCCAATTTTAAAATAGTTCCATTGACCAAAAGAGGTGGTGGGCTTAACAAATCTATCATAGCATTATAAGAATCAAAAGTATGGCTTCCCAACAAATTCCCTCCGGTAATGGTGTCAAGAACATATCTATTCCAAGGAGTGATGCCTACGTAAAAATTGCAAAGAAGAACGGAAGTGGATTGCTTTCTAGTAGATCTATTTTGAGCATTGCAAATTCTATACCAAGCATCTTTTAGATTTTCTCCCTCCCTTTGTTTAAAATTGAGAACTTCATTATCGAGAGTATTAACAATGATAGGAGGACTAGCCATGAAGGCGCAACAAACGATCTAACACACGGATGCACAAGAAGCAAGCGAAAAGAGGCGAATGGAAGAGGGGTGAAGAAAAGGCAAAGGTTTTCGAAAATCATTTTAGAAGTGGGGGAGAGGAAAACGTGAGGCGAACGGCAAATAATGTAAAGATAGGGAGAAGAGTTTATGATGGTACTTGGTATGTCTTGACTTGGCGTAGATCTCCCCGGCAACGGCGCCAGAAATCCATCTTGCTACCTCTTGAGCATGCGTTGGTATTCCCTTGAAGAGGAAATGGTGATGCATCAAAGTAGCGTAAGTATTTCCCTCAGTTTTGAGAACCAAGGTATCAATCCAGTAGGAGACAACACACAAGTCACCTAGTACCTGCACAAACAATCAAGAACCTTGCAACCAACGCGATAAAGGGGTTGTCAATCGCTTCACGGTCACTCGCAAAAGTGAGATCTAATAGAGATAGTAAAGTAAATATTTTTGGTATTTTTGTTGTATAGATTGGAAAATAAAGACTGAAAAATAGTAAACGAGATGCGATGTAAATAAAAGAGATGTAATATAATAGGAAAGAGACCTGGGGGCCACAGGTTTCACTAGTGGCTTCTCTCAAGATAGCATGTATTACGGTGGGTGAACAAATTACTGCCGAGCAATTGATAGAAAAGCGCATAGTTATGAAGATATCTAAGGCAATGACCATGAATATAGGCATCACGTCCGTGTCAAGTAGACTGAAACGATTCTGCATCTACTACTATTACTCCACACATCGACCGCTATCCAGCATGCATCTAGAGTATTAAGTTCATAAGAACGGAGTAACACATTAAGCAAGATGACATGATGTAGAGGGATAAACTCAAGCAATATGATATAAACCCCATCTTTTTTTATCTTCGATGGCATTAATACAATACGTGCCTTGCTGCCCCTACTGTCACTGGGAAAGGATACCGTAAGATTGAACCCAAAGCTAAGCACTTCTCCCATTGCAAGAAAGATCAATCTAGTAGGCCAAACTAAACCGATAATTCGAAGAGACTTGCAAAGATATCAAATCATGCATATAAGAATTCAAAGAAGAACCAAATAATATTCATAGATAATCTTGTTCATAAATCCACAATTCATCGGATCTCGGCAAACACACCGCAAAAGAGTATTACATCGAATAGATCTCCAAGAACATCGAGGAGAACTTTGTATTGAGAATCAAAGAGAGAGAACAAGCCATCTAGCTAATAACTATGGACCCGAAGGTCTGTGGTAAACTACTCACGCTTCATCGGAGAGGCAATGGTGTTGATGTAGATGCCCTCCGTGATCGGTTCCCCCTCCGGCAGATCACCGGAAAAGGCCCCAAGATGGGATCTCACGGGTACAGAAGGTTGCGGCGGTGGAAAAGTGGTTTCGTGGCTCTCCCTGATGTTTCTAGGGTATAAGAGTATATATAGGCGAAAGAAGTATGTCGGTGGAGCTACGAGGGGCCCACGAGGGTGGGGGGCGCGCCTACCCCCTGGGCGCGCCCTCCTGCCTCATGGCTTCCTCGTGGAGTTCCAGACTTTGACTCCAAGTCTTCTGGATTGCTTTCGGTCCAAGAAAGATCCTCGCGAAGGTTCCATTCCCGTTTGGACTCCGTTTGGTATTCCTTTTCTGCAAAACTCTAAAATAGGCAAAAAAACAGAAACTCGCACTGGGCCTCCGGTTAATAGGTTAGTCCCAAAAATAATATAAATGAGCATATTAAAGGCCATTAAACATCCAAAACACATAATATAATAGCATGGAATAAAAAATATAGATACGTTGGAGACATATCATTCGGCTGTGGTGCTCTCGTCACAGCGATAGTCGATCGACGTCTCTTACCACATGAGAGGTTGCAGTATGAACTGCCTTCTTTAGGCATCAAATGGAACCGGTCTAGGCTGATCTGTCTAGCCGGGGCCGACTAGCACATTGGCTATAACCATGGGAGATTCCCTTTATCTAGGGAAATCTTCAGAAGTGGCAAGAGAGATATGTTGTGAAATAGAGGTGTGAAACCTCCATCAGTGAAGATCTGGCATAAATTCCAACATCGAAAACACAAGAGATGATGCATACTAAATCAATTTTCAATGAACTCGAGCTTGTCATGAAGATGACCACAAGCTCCAAATCTGACAAACACAAAACCAAAACAAGAATCAAGAAATATGATGCAAGGATGCAATGGCTTGAGTTCTCTATGAATGATATGATCAAGCTACTGACTTGAGAGCCCCCCTTGATAGAACGGGCAATCGATCATATAACCCGGTCTCCCAACTACCACCATGAGACCAGTAAATTAGAAAACCTATGAAGGGCAGACCTTTGCCTTGCACATAGTCCACTTGAGCTACATGATGACGATCTTGACTTCCTCAAGTTGGACCACCTTTCTTGATTACGCGCACTTGATGATGACAATAGACTGCTCCCCCATACTCCACTATGGGTGAGCCTCTCTTCGGCACATCTTCACAAGTCCATTGTCACCACAATGAACGGCAAGCTTCAAGCACTTGATCTCTCCATGATGCTACACTTGAACTTGCACACCGCAACCTTTATGAGGATCACCACTTGATGTCATACTCCATGGGTTATCGATGAGTGATATATTTACACTCCTTTCAACCTTGTTTAAACCAAGATATTTCATTAAATGAGAGATATTTGCTCCGATATTGCCACTAATGACTAATGAATGCAAAGGATTGCACAAATCCTCTCTTTGATATTTTTTCCACATGAAATGGGATAAAAAGGGAAGAAATCACGTGGGATAAAGGGAAGGAAGGAAAATGGAGAAGAAACAAATCATCAGGAGGTGCTAGAAGGCCACTAGAGCCAAAGACCGCATTCCATGCGACCACACACGCTCGCATGAGCGGTCATTTGGTGTGGAAACCGAGGCAGGTCGTCCACTTGAACAAATTTTATTAAGGGGACCCTGTCGAAATATCGATAGAAGGGGCAGAGGAGGAGCGCCGAGCACAACCACAACCTGTTCATCATCATATTCATCCACAAACCCTAGCCGCCGCCATTTTCACCTTCATAGCCATCTCCACCACCATAGTGCTCTCTCATCTAGTTCATACTTGTAACTGTGCATTGCACAAGGCATCTATTGTAATACATGTTGCAATCAATCAATCTCAAGATATGTTTTCCAATGATTTCTTCTCGCGATCTGATCTCCATGTGTGAGTAGTTCAGTAAGTTATGGGGTGAGGCATGAGCCTTGTAGCCCCAGGTATTTGGTGAAGGGATCAATGGAAGTCTTTGACACAATGCCTCGTATGTGTGAAATAAAATTGTTTCGTGAAGCCTCTCTTATATTGTCCATGATCTTCATCCCTGAGGCTAGGAGCAAGGGGACCGTGAAGTGTTATACCAAACACTCGTGATAGTATGGTTTAGTAGGTAACATGGATCAAATCCTTGGGGATTCATGAGGTGTAGTCATTGAACACCCAAAGCTTTTGTCTGATATTATTATATTAATTATCGGGGCAACCCCACGAGATGGATAGGGCCTTCGGTAGGACAACTGATTCTTCATGTAGGACTCGTACCGGTCAAGATGTTATTTGGACACATCCCCCATTCTGAACAAAGCAAGCACCTCTTGATGGGTGACTTCCCGAGCACAAACTAATATCATTTCTGATCCCGACACCAATACATGGTTTTAAGCATTAAGACCTGATCCCCGTACCTTCTTTTTATTATAAGTGTTTGAATCACTATTTGCGTGATTATTCGGTCAAAAGCTAGATTTGACACTTTGGCAAAAGCTTGCTAGAGACCATCACTTCAAGGGAGTCTTCCTCTCGTGGGTTTGATACCCAGGGTCACCTCCGGGGAAATAGGTGCGGGATACCCTTTCTTGTTCCAATACCGTATCAATAAAAACAAGATATCAAGCCCTTTTTCCAGCGTTGTTGCCGGGGAGGAGTTTAGTATTCCTAGTCTTTGTGTTTAGAGTTTTTGTTAAAGTTAATTTTTGGTTTTTGTTTTTACTTTTTAGTTTTAGTTTAAGTTTTATTTTGTTGCAAGTCTTGCCAGTTGAAAATCCAAAAAGTTACTATGGCTCGTAATCTTAGGAGTTTTGCTACTCTTAGCAACATTTTCATGCGTGAACCAGTAGCACAACCTGATGTTGCAGCTGCAGAATATGAGGTTAAACCGAACCTAGTTTCCATGGTTCAATAGGACCAATTTGGAGGCTCTACTTCTGAAGATGCAGGTCTGCATTTACATAATTTTACTGAATTGTGCAACATGACACGCATAAAAGATTATGACCCAGATGCTTTGAAACTTCACTTATTTCCTTTCTCTTTGAGAGGAAAAGCTAAAGAATGGATTTTAGCGCTTGCGTGGGATGGAATGAAAGAAGCTACAAGAAACTGCCCCAATCACGGAATGGAGGAGTGGTTAATACTTCATATGTTTTATAATGACTTGAATCACATGTCAAATACTATGCTTGATATAGCTGCAGGAGGAACAATCATGGGAAAGCCCATAGAAGATGTCAAGAAGATACTAGATGATATGCAAGAGAACCATTCCCAATGGCATGTTGAGAGAACCACCACCAAGAAGGTGAATGTCATAGAATAAAATAGCTCAGAGTTAAGAACCAAGCTAGAGGAACTTATCTCTTTGATGAAAGGTAAAGAAGAGGTAAATGTCAATGCCATCACTGATGAAGATACTAGTGATGTGAATTTCATTGCTCGCAATAGCTATAATTCAATTGGAAAAATAATAGTTATGTTCCTAAACTTCCTTATCCAAATAATGAAGGAGCATCGAACAATTTTAATGGAGCTAATTGTAGCATAGAAACACTCTTGAAGAAACTCTTAAAAAATATTGCTAGCCAGACTAAGTGCAATGAAAACTTGAAGAATATCTTGAAGAATCATGATAACTTACTCGATCATTTGATCGGTAAGGTTGTTGGACTGATGATATGTCTCCAACGTATCTATAATTTTTGATTGTTCCATGCTATTATATTATCTGTTTTGGATGTTTTATATGCATTAATATGCTATTCTATATTATTTTTGAGACTAACTTATTAACCCAGTGCTAGTTTCTGTTTTTTCCTTGTTTTTGCGTTTTACAACAAAAGAATATCAAAAGGAATAAAACGGAATAAAACTTTACGGTGATTTTTCTTGGACCAGAAGACATCCACGGAGCTTGGAGAGGAAGGAAGGAGATGGCCGAGGAGGCCACAAGCCTGCAAGGCGCGCCCATGGGGGGCGCCCTGAGGACTTGTGGGCCCCTTGGGGGTCTCCTAACCCTAATCTTTGGCCTATAAATTCCCAAATATTCCCAAACCATCAGAGGCATCCACCAAAATACTTTTCTGCCGCCGCAAGCCTCTGTTCCTGTGAGATACTATCTTGGGGCCTTTTCTGCCGATCTGCAGGAGGGGGATTCGACCACGGACGACCTCTAAATCAACCTTGCTGCCCTTCCGATGATGCGTGAGTAGTTTACCATAGACCTACGGGTCCATAGCTAGTAGCTAGATAGCTTCCTCTCTCTCTCTTTTATCTTCAATACAATCTTCTCCTCGATGTTCTTGGAGATCTATTCGATGTAATACTTTTTTGCGATGTGTTTGTTGAGATCCGATGAATTGTGAATTTATGATCAGACTATCTATGAATATTATTTGAGTCTTCTCCGAACTCTTTTATGCATGATTAATATATCTTTGTATTTCTCTTAGAACTATCGGTTTGGTTTGGCCAACTACATTGGTTTTTCTTGCAATGGGTGAGGTGCTTAGTTTGGGTTCAATCTTGCGGTGTCCTCACCCAGTGAAATAGTAGGGGTAGCGTGGCATGTAATGTATTGTTGCCATCAAGCATAAGAATATGGGGTTTTCATCATATTGCTTGAGTTTATACCTCTACATCACGTCATCTTACTTAAAGTGATGATCTGTTCTTATGAACTTAATACTCTAGATGCAGGCAGGAGTCGGTCGATGTGTGGAGTAATAGTAGTAGATGCAGGCAGGAGTCGGTCTACTTGTCACGGACGTGATGCCTATATTCATGATCATTGCCTTAGATATGATCATAACTTTGCGCTTTTCTATTAATTGCTGAACAGTAATTTGTTCACCCACTGTATGCTATCTTCAAGAGAGAAGCCTCTAGTGAAACCTATGGCCCCCGGGTCTATTTTCCATCATATATTTTCAGATCTATAAACCAGAAAACCCAAAAATACCTTGCTGCAATTTATTTGTTTTTTTACTTTGTTTTACGTTTTAGTGATCATTTATTTCCTTCTCTATTAGATCTCATCAATGCAAGTGACAGTGAAGGGATTGACAACCCCTTCATCGCGTTGGGTGCAAGTGTTTGATTGTTTGTGCAGGTGCATAGATTGGAGACTTGCTTGTACCTCCTACTGGATTGATTCCTTGGTTCTCAAACTGAGGGAAATACTTTTCTCTACTTTGCTACATCACCCTTTCCTCTTAAAGGGAAAAACGAACACAAGCTCAAGAAGTAGCAGTAATAATTTCTAGCGCCGTTGCCGGGGAGGTTCTACATCAAACCTACCAAGTATCCATCATAAACTATCATATCTTGCATTACATTATTTTCCATTTGCCTCTCATTTTCCTCTCCCCCACTTCTAAAACGTTTTCAAAAAAACACAAAAATATTCGCCTTTTTTCGCCTTATTCCCGTTTGCCTCCATGTCTTACTTGGTTTGTTTGCTTGGAATAATTGTGTATTTATTGAAAATCAGAAAGCAAAACATATATGGATCCTCATCCACTTCCTAATCTTTTTGAGAGATCCAATTATGATGAACCAATTGCTAGTGAGTTGTGTGCTCTAGATTATCATTATGAAGTTTTGCTTGAAATTCATGAATCTGAAAATTGTGATGAAGTGTTAAAAGAAGAAATTTATGAAGTGATTCACGATAGCTCCTTGAATGAAAAGCATGATTGCAATTGTGTTATTATAAATTCTATTAATGTTAATTGTGCTAATAATATGCAAAACCCTAAGCTTGGGGATGCTAATTTTGCTATGTCCACTACTTGTTGCAATGATCATGATTGGGGTGATTTTTTTATATTATTTAAAATTTATTTAAGCCTCATGATGAATATGATATTGATAATAGTGTTTGCAATAATATTGAAAGTGGGTTAGGAAGAGTGTCAACTCTAGGTAATAATGATCCCACTTCTTTGGAGAATGATCAATCTCATGAAATTTTCGATAAAAGTGGGTTTGGAGAGGTCATGACTTTATTTGATGATAATCCCACTATTTTGGAAGAGTGTCAACTTTGCATGCATGTGGATCATGAAGAGAATATTTTATGTGATAGTTATATTATTGAATTTGATTATGATCCTACATGTAATTATTATGAGAGAGGAAAATATGGTTGTAGGAAATTTCATGTTACTAAATTACCTCTCGTTATGTTGAGATTGCTACTGTTTCTTTCTTCTTCCTTGCATATGCTAGATCTTGCTTACCTTGCTAATTTGTTTTCTTATAAAATGCCTATGCATAGGAAGCATTTTAGACTTAAATTTGTTTGTCACATGTTTTATGATGCTCTCTTTGTGTTTCAATTATTATCTTTCATGCGAGCATCATTGAAATCTCAATGCCTAGCTAAAAGGCTTTAAAGAAAAGCGCTTGTTGGGAGACAACCCATTATTTTTATTTTCTGTTTTTATGAGAATACACATTATTACCTCTGTAGTAATTTTGTTTTGGTGTTTTAATTAGTGTTTGAGCTAAGAAAGACCTTTGGGATGATCTATGGTGATAGTTGATTTGATCTTGCTGAAAAACAGAAATTTTTGCGCTTATTGCTAGAATTTTAAAAAATCACATAAGCGTGATAAAATTCTGAATATTTTACACAAGATTGATATACAAATTGCCTCTGTTGCCCTAATTTTTCAGAATTTTTGGAGTTACAGAAGTATATGAAGTTTCCAGATTACTACAGACTATTCTGTTTTTGACAAATTCTGTTTTCTATGTGTTGTTTGCTTATTTTGATGAATCAATGTGTAGTATCGGGGGGGGGGGGGTATGAACCATGGAGAAGTTGGAATACAGTAGATATTACACCAATATAAATTTAGAATGAGTGCACAACAGTACCAAAAGTGGTGATTTATTTTATTATACTAATGGATCTCATGAGTTTTCTGTTGAGTTTTGTGTTGTGAAGTTCTCAAGTTTTGAGTAAAGATTTGATGGACAACGGAATAAGGAGTGGCAAGAGCCTAAGCTTGGGGATGCCCAAGTCACCCCAAGGTAATATTCAAGGACAATCAAGCATCTAAGCTTGTGGATGCCCCGGATGGCATCCCCTCTTTTGTCTTCAATCCATCGGTAAATTTACTTGAGACTATATTTTTATTCACCACATGATATATGTTTTGCTTGGAGCGTCTTGTATGATATGAGTGTTTGATTTTTAGTTTGCCACAATCATCCTTTCTGTACACACCTTTTGAGAGGGACACGCATTAATCGTGAATGTATGAGAATACTCTATGTGCTTCACTTATATCATTTGAGCTTGGCAGTTTGCTCTAGTGCTTCACTTATATCTTTTTAGAGCACATCGGTGGCTTTATTTTATTGAAATTGTTGAACTCTCATGCTTCACTTATATTATTTTGAGAGTCTTAAACATCATGGTAATTTTCTTAGGTTATGAATTTTGTCCTAATATGATGGACATCCAAGAGGGATATAATAAAAACTTTCATATAAAGAGCATTGAATATATGAGAAGTTCGATTCCTTGCATTTGTTTTCAGATATAAAGCTGGTGATATTAGTGTCATGCTAGTAAGTAACTGTGGATTGGTAGAAATACTCGTGTTAAAGTTTGTGATTCCCGTAGCATGCACGGATGGTGAACTGTTATGTGATGAAGTCGGAGCATGAATTATTTTTTGATTGTCTTCCTTATGAGTGGCGGTCGGAGACGAGCGATGGTCTTTTCCTACCAATCTATCCCCCTAGGAGCATGCGTGTAGTAATTTTTTTCGATGGCTAATAAATTTTTGCAATAAGTATGTGAGTTCTTTATGACTAATGTTGAGTCCATGGATTATACGCACTCTCACCCTTCCACCATTGCTAGCCTCTCTAGTATCGCGCAACTTTCGCTCGTGCATTAAACCCACCATATATCCTTCCTAAAAATAGCCACCATACCTACCTATTATGGCATTTCCATAGCCATTCCGTGATATATTGCCATGCAACTTCCACCGTTCCATTTATTGTGACATGCATCATCATTGTCATATTGCTTTGCATGATCATGTAGTTGGCATAGTATTTGTGGCAAAGCCACCGTTCATATTTTTTATACATGTCACTCTTGATCTTAGCACATCCCTGTACACCGCCAGAGGCATTCATATAGAGTCATATCTTGTTCTAAAATCGAGTTGCAATTCTTCAGTTGTAAGTAAATAAAAGTGTGACGATCATCATTATTAGAGCATTGTCCCATGTGAGGAAAGGATGATGGAGGATATGATTCCCCCACAAGTCGGGATGAGACTCCGGACGAAAAATAAAATAAAAGGAAAAGAGAAAAGAGAAAAAAGAGCCCAAAATAAAAACATAATGAGAGAAAAGAGAGAAGGGACGATGTTACTATCCTTTTTCCACACTTGTGCTTCAAAGTAGCACCATGATCTTCATGATAGTCTCCTATTTTGTCACTTTCATATACTAGTGGGAATTTTTCATTATAGAACTTGGCTTGTATATTCCAATGATGGGCTTCCTCAAATTGCCCTAGGTCTTTGTGAGCAAGCAAGTTGCATGCACACCCACTTAGTTTGTTTTTGAGCTTTCATACACTTATAGCTCTAGTGCATCTGTTGCATGGAAATCCCTACTCACTTGCATCATATCAATTGATGGGCACCTCCATAGCCCATTAATTTGCCTAGTTGATATGAGACTATCTCCTTCTTTTTGTCTTCTCCACAACCACCATATTCTAATCCACCCATAGTGCTATATCCATGGCTCATGCTCATGTATTGCGTGAAAGTTGAAAAAGTTTGAGAACACCAAAAGTATGAAAAAATTGCTTGGCTTATCATCAGGGTTGTGCATGATGAAATACTTTGTATGATGAACATGGAGCATAGCCAGACTATATGATTTTGTAGGGATAACTTTCTTTGGCCATGTTATTTTGAGAAGACATGATTGCTTTATTAGTATGCTTGAAGTATTATTGTTTTCGTGTCATTATTAAACTTTTGTTTTGAATCTTATGGATCTGAATATTCATGCCACGATAAAGAAGATTGCATTGATAAATATGTTAGGTAGCATTCCACATTAAAAATTCTTTTTTTATCATTTACCTACTCGAGGACGAGCAGGAATTAAGCTTGGGGATGCTTGATACGTCTCCAACGTATCTATAATTTTTTATTGTTCCATGCTATTATATTATCTATTTTGGATGTTTTATATGCATTATATTCTATTTTATATTATTTTTGGGACTAACTTATTAATCCAGAGCCCAGCGCCAGTTTCTGTTTTCCTTGTTTTTGAGTTTTAAAGAAAAGGAATATCAAACGGAGTCCAAACGGAATAACACTTTACGGTGATTTTTCTTGGACCAGAAGACTGCCAGGCATGCCCCTGGGGGGCGTCCTGAGGGCTTGTGGGTCCCTTAGGGGTCTCCTAACCCTAATCTTTGGCCTATAAATTCCCTAATATTTCCAAACCATGAGAGGCATCCACCACAATACTTTTCCGCCGCCGCAAGCCTCTGTTCCGTGAGATCCCATCTTGGGGCCTTTTCCGGCGATCTGTCGGAGGGGGATTCGATCACGGAGGGCCTCTACATGAACCTTGCTACCCTTCCGATGATGCGTGAGTAGTTTACCACAGACATACGCGTCCATAGCTAGTAGCTAGATGGCTTCCTCTCTCTCTTTGATCTTCAATACAATGTTCTCCTCGATGTTCTTGAAGATCTATTCAATGTAATACTTTTTTTGCGGTGTGTTTTTTGAGATCCGATGAATTGTGGATTAATGATCAGATTATCTATGAATATTATTTGAGTCTTCTCTAAACTCTTTTATGCATGATTAATATATCTTTGTATTTCTCTTCGAACTATCGGTTTGGTTTGGCCAACTAGATTGGTTTTTCTTGCAATGGGAGAGGTGCTTAGTTTTGGGTTCAATCTTGCGGTGTCCTCACCCAGTGACATAGTAGGGGTAGCGAGGCACGTATTGTATTGTTGCCATCAAGGATAAAAAGATGGGGTTTTCATCATATTGCTTGAGTTTATCCCTCTACATCATGTCATCTTACTTAAAGCCGTTCTCTGTTCTTATGAACTTAATACTCTAGATGCAGGCAGGAGTTGGCCGATGTGTGGAGTAATAGTAGTAGATGCAGGCAGGAGTCGGTCTACTTATCACATACGTGATGCCTATATTCATGATCATTGCCTTAGATATCATCATAACTTTGCGCTTTTCTATCAATACAAAGTACTAGCATTGAATGGTACACCAGAACCTAACCCGGTTGAAGAAGTTAAAATGGTAAGAAGCAACAAAGAGAAAGTTGAGGTACTTGACACAAGTCATGTGCTAGAGTACAATTATACCCTTGTAGATTTTTTTAAGATGATATACATGAAGTATCCACTACCGGAGGTAACTAACGATGAGGCATATAATGTCTTTGTTGAAGAAGTTGCAGCCAAGGTACGTGAACTTTATGATGAAAGAAAAAAGGTATTCAGTAAGTTACCAACTAAGCAAGAGGATGCTTTTGAACCTACTATAGAGATTGAGATAGGACTTCATAATTTCAGTGCTTTATGTGACTTAGGGGCAAGTGTTTCCACTATCCCCAAATCTGTTTATGATAGTCTCAATCTTGGTCTTTATGCTAATATGGAGATTATATTGAATATAGCTAACTCTACTTTTACTCGGGCAGTAGGCATTAAGCATGGAGTTATAGTTCAAATTAATGATTGCCCTGTCATGATTGATCTTGTTATAGTAGATATGCCTGGAGATCCAATTGCTCCTATAATTCTCGGTAGACCTTTTCTTAGGACTATCAAAGCTGTGATAAATGTGTTTGAGGGAAATGTTCATTTTGATTTACCAGCAAAAGATCCCTTTATAAGACATTTCCCCAAGAAAAAGAAATCATTTTAAATGGTAGAAGCTATGGTCTTGGTGTTCTAGCACCACCTTGATCACCACTACTGTCGAGGTATCCGACCGAAAACAAGCGCTTCGTGGGAGGCAACCCACGTGAATAAAGTAGACAAGTAAGTTTCCATTTTTGTTTTTAATAAAAGACTTATTGAAGTTCCATGTGAAGAAGTGAGTTTGGAAGAGTTTTTCTAATGAAGGCTTAGCCTTATGAAAAATGCTAGATTGATGTTTCAATGCCTCGAAATATGTCTATGTATTGCTATGGAACTAACACCGTAGGAAAATGAAGAAATATACAAGTTTCCGAAGAAACAAACCAAAAGAAGGCCCTTCCTGTGACCGCGGAGGTCGTTTGGGCGATCGTTTGACCTGCAGGAGGTTCCAGCGCAAAACAACAGAGTGAAGGATGGCGTATAATATGGGTGCATACGCTCTTTTTTTCGGTCATTTTGATTCTCTACAAAAACCATCAACGAGTCCAGAGCGTTCAACGGTGTTCCAAATGGGCGCACACGCCCGTTCCAGCGGTCGTTTGACATCCTAGACCTGAAGCACAAAAAGAACACAGCGAACGAGGGTGTTTGAAATGGATGTCAGCGCCCGTTTCCGCGGTCGTTTCATCTGCACGCAAACAAAGGTGAGTTTAATCGAGTTGAAGACGACATTCCATGCGGCCTCTTGCGCCCGTATGAGTGGTCATTTTGCACGTCGGCGACTCCAATAAGCACGAGGAAGGAGGTATTTCGCCCCCATCTCTCTCTTTTCTTCTTCTTCTTCTTCCTCCAAACCTCTCTAAACCCTAGCAAAACTTTGCCTGATCTCTCTACTCGTTCGTTTTCAGTTCGAATCCTTCCGTGATCGATCTACGATATGTTTCTCCTCCAATCCCCAACTTATTTTTCGCGAATCCGTGTCCTACATGCCTAGCATTGCCATGACTAGGAGATGCATATTTTTGATTCAAACTTGAGTTTGGCATGGATTTGTTGAAGTTTTTAGAGGAGTGTGATGTTGTGAGTATCGTAGGATCATTATTGTTTTATTATGTTTGATTGAAATATTGTTTTGTAGATGTCTACACGAAGATCTTCTCGCGTACGCGGTCATTTGAGTTCATCCACCGCACAACCGAAACAAGTTTTCACTCAAGGGATTATCTTCACTGACCGTGGAGTAAGGAAGAAGTTCCAAAAGCTCACAGTAAGGAAGATCAAAGCAACCAAATGGGCTTGTGTGAATACTCTCGCCAAGCTAGGTATCACTCATGACTTTAGTTTGCTTTGTCATAATGCCGGGTTGCACCATTTTTTTATCAGGGATGTGGGACTTATGAACGATTGATGCTTAGTATTGTCTCGCACAATGTTGGGTTAGTACCAAATGCATATGAGGAGGAGAGGATCACTGATGTCTACTACACAACCTATTCTTGCAAACTTGTATTGGACCTCCAAGCGCAGAGTTTTATAGGACAGTAGCAATTTTCCCTCAAGTGGATGACCTAAGGTTTATTTATCTGTGGGAGGCATAGGATGAAGATAGTCTCTCTCAAACAACCCTGCAATCAAATACAAGAAATCTCTTGCATCCCCAACACACCCAATAGAATGGTAAATTGTATAGGTGCACTAGTTCACCAAAGAGATGGTGATACAAGTGTAGTATGGATAGTAGATATAGGTTTTGGTAATCTCAAAATAAAAAAACAGCAAGGTAGCAAGAGATAATACGAAGCACAAACGGTATTGCAATTCTTGGAAACATGGCCTAGGGTTCATACTTTCGCTAGTGCAATCTCTCAACAGTGCTAATATAATTGAATCATATAACAATCCCTCAACGTGCGACAAAGAGTCACTCCGAAGTTCTTATCTAGCGGAGAACATAAGATGAAATTGTTTGTAGGGTACGGAACCACCTCAAAGCTATCCTTTCCAATCAATCTATTGAGCTATTCCTATAAGTGTCAAAAACATCCCTAGAGTTCGTACTAAAATAACACCATATGATACACATCAACCAACTCTAATGTCACCTAGATGCTCCAATGTCACCACAAGTATCCGTGAGTTGATTATTCGATATGCATCAAACAACTTCATATTCATAATATTCAATCCAACACAAATAACTTCAAAGAGTGCCCCAAGATTTCTACCGGAGAAAGTTGGATGAAAACATGCATCAACCCCTATGCATAGATTACCCCAATGTCACCTCGAAAATCAGCGAGTTGAGTGCCAAAACATACATAAAGTGAATCAATATAATACCCCATTGTCACCATGGGTATTCATTTGCAAGACATACATCAAGTGTTCTCAAATCCATAAAAGTATTCAATTCGATAATAGTGAAACCTCAAAGGTAAACCTCAATTCATCACAAAAAGATAGAGAGGGAGAAACACCATATGATTCAACTATATGAACAAAGCTCATGGTACATCAAGATCGTGCCAAATCAAGAACACGAGAGAGAGATAGATCAAACAAATAGCTACTGGTACATACCCTCGGCCCCGAGGGTGAACTACTCCCTCCTCATCATGGTGACCGTTGGGATGATGAAGATGGCCTCTGGTGATGATTTCCCCCTGCGGCAGGGTGCCGGAACAAGGTCCCGATTGAGTTTTCATGGATATAGAGGCTTGCGGCGGTAGAAATTCTCATCTAGGGTTCTTTCTGGGGGTTTGGGCATTTATAAGGATTTTTGGCGTCGGTCTCACGCCAGGGAGGTGCCCGAGGTGCCCACAAGCTTAGGATGTCCACCCTAGGGGGGCGCGCCCCCAGGCTTGTGGCTCCCTCAGCCATCCCCTGGCCTAGCTCCAGTGCTCCGTGGGTCACTTCTTGTCCATAAAAAATCACCGTAAATTTTGAGCCCATTCCGAGAACTTTTATTTCTGCACAAAAAGCAACACCACGGTAATTCTGCTAAAAACAGCGTTAGTCCGGGTTAGTTCTAATCAAATCATACCAAAACCATATAAAATTGTTGAAAACATGGCATGAATACTTTATAAATTATAGATATGTTGGAGACGTATCAATCACTTTCTGTCTCCTTGACCAAGACTTGAACATAACTTTTTTTGAGTGGTGTAACTACTTTGGCTTCCCCAACAATGATGCTGCTATTAGATATGTTTATTATTCCACTGACCCCACCCGAGGCAATCCTTTTATTGGATGAGTCACCATGGATCTAAGCAAAGAGCTAGTTGTATTGAAAGTCCTGCTATACGTTATTTCTACTATGTTATCACTAACTCGTTGTAGGCACGAGGAGAAGTTTCTAAGGTGAATGATGAGAACATGCTAGTTCTCGGGAAAGCAGCAAAGCTGGACGTCGGTTATTCACCCAACCTAGGGGCAATACTTTTGTTACACCTCATGCATCAAGCAAATCAGGCACAATGAGATATCATGTGTGGAGGAATGATCACCATGTTGGCGAACTCCCTTGGCCTTGACTACAGTCATCTCCGCCCCATTGTCGGTAAAACATTCGCGTTGGTAGTAGTTTGTAATGGCCGTCATTGTATCAAAATTCTTGGAGTGGCGCACTTGTTACCCACACCTATGCCTAACCGTTTCTTCGTGAAAAACTGTGTTTATTTGTGAAAAACCGTGTTTATTTGTGAGAAAAATGTCTCTTCATGAAAAATTGAAAAGACACGTCCGATGTCTCTGTGAAAAGACAAGTTGTACGACCCCGGCACCAAACTGGCTAGGCCTCGCTGATTGCATCTGGATGCAGCATTATGACGATCCAATGTAACATCGTACCAACGTTGGATGGATTTCAATCATAGATAAGATAATTTTGTATTGTTTTAGAGGAAAGGTCTCAACCTGACTTTAAATTAATAAAGTCAATGTCAGCAACAGTAACAACCGAACAGAGTGCAAGAAAACACGGAATAAAGTTTAGACGGCCACGACCGGCAAATAAGGCGCGCAGGCCAAGACCAAAAGCTAAACATCCAAACAGGAGCAGACGAAGAAGAGGGAGCTCCGACTATGGCGACCTGGCCCGATCAATCCCGGAGATATAAACAGCAGTAGCATGCACATGGCCAATGAGAACCTCCAGAGCCGCCTTGTCAACCTCCTTAATTAGAGATTTCCACTATTGCAAGAATATGGACAATTTGAATATGACATTAACCGTCAAGTTAGGGAACACCTGTTCAATACTACCTCTGTCTTGGTGTATAAGTCATTCGTGTAGTTTTAGGTCGACAATTTAACTATCTAAATATGTATTATATGTGACAAAAATATATATTTAGAAACTACATTTTAACTATCTAAATATGTATTATATGTGATAAAAATATATATTTAGAAACTACATCGTGTAGAAATCTAGTAATATACTTTTCATGACATATAACATATATTTAATTCCTCAAATCGATGACCTAAAACTACGCGAATGACTTATATACCGGGACAGAGGGAGTAGTAAATTTGAATATGGACAACTTTGTATTGTTGCAAAGAAAGAAAAGAACCACAATAACTGTTAATTAACACGTTCAATAATTAAGTTTGTAACTGCCGAATTACGTGACCAGTAAAATTGTCTTAATTATGCTCAAACTACTAATGTATCAAAATTTAACATCCAATTTATTGGTGCACTTCAATGGTATTTAAGCTTAGAAAAGTAAATTTTATAGAAACATAATCTACTAATCCTCACCCATCACCCGTTTTTTTTTGCGGAAACCCATCACCCGTTCTGGCTGTGCTTCTAGCGTCATCGGAGTGTATGTGGAGATTTTTCTCCAGTGTATCGTGCGGGATTCGGTCGGTGTTTGTTTTCGGTGGATCCACGTGGATCAAGTCTTCGTTGTGTGTTCGTGTGTCACGTTGAATCATTTCGATCTATGCTTCTTTTCATCGGCGGCGGTTACTATTCTGGTGCGCTGGTCCTGGAGGGCTTGAGTGGTTTTCTAAAATTCTATGCTAGTACTTAATAAATATATGGCCATCGCTTTCCGGGAGAAAAAAAAAGAGCAGCAAAGCGCGAGCAGGTACTTGGTATATATATGTCGACAAATACTGTGTGCGGCCTCGTCCATCCTTTCTCTCTCCAACCCTACCTCCTTTGTTCTGACTATAATCACTAGATCGAGGTACAGGATGGTACCTTACATGCTGTGCTTTCAGTTTGTGGCGTGTTGCCTCCTGGTCCTGCTCTACTCGCTTCGATCTGGTTCTACCAGCAGCGCTGGCCATGGCCCGAGAAGCTACCCGGTCATCGGCTGCCTGCTCGCCTTCTACGAGAACCGGCGGCGGCTGCTCGACTGGTACACCGAGATGCTCTCGGCCTCGCCCACCCAGACGATCGTCGTTGACCGCCTGGGCGCGCGCCGGACCGTGGTGACCGCGAACCCGGCCAACGTCGAGTACATCCTCCTGGGCAACTTCGGCAACTACCCCAAGGGGAAGCCGTTCACCGACGTGCTCGGCGACCTGCTCGGCAATGGCATCTTCAACGTCGACGGCGACAAGTGGTTCGCCCAGCGGAAGCTGGTCAGCCACGAGTTCTCGGCGCGCACGCTCCGTGAGCTGGAGATCGCTGTGCTCGAGGCTGAGGCGCTCGACCGCCTCGTCCCGGCGATGGAAGCGGCCGCTGAGCCGGGCGGCGGCGCCGTCGACATGCAGGATGTCCTCCGCCGGTTCGCATTCGACGTCATCTGCCGTGTCTCGCTGGGCGTTGACCCGGGATGCCTCGACCCGGCATTGCCCGCGCCGAGGCTGGCCACCGCCTTCGACGCCGCCGCCGGGATCATCGCCAGGCGCGGGGCTGCGCCGCTGGCCGCCGTCTGGAAGATCAAGCGCGCGCTGAACATCGGCTCGGAGCGGCGGCTGCGGGAGGAGGTCCAGGTTATCCACGAAGCCGTCATGGATCTCATCCGGAGCCGCAAAAAGGAGCGCTTCTTGGTCAACGCCGGCGACGTGAGGAACGACCTGCTGTCGCGGATGATCGATTGCGGCTACGCCGACGAGGATATCCGTGACATGGTGATCAGCTTCATCATGGCCGGCCGCGACACGACGTCGTCGGCGCTGACCTGGTTCTTCTGGCTGCTCATGCGCCACCGCGACGTGGAGCGAGACGTCCTGGAGGAGATCACAAGCATGAGACGAGACAGCAGCAACGGCACCTACACCGGCGAAGGCTTCGACCTCGACGACTTCCGCAGGATGCGGGTGCTCCACGCCGCGCTGAGCGAGACCATGCGGCTGTACCCGCCGGTGGCGTGGGACTCGAAGCACGCGGCGGCGGCAGACGTGCTGCCGGACGGCACCCGCGTCGCGTCCGGCGACCGGGTCACCTACTTTCAGTACGGGATGGGGAGGATGGAGGCCATCTGGGGCTCCGACGCCGGCGAGTTCAGCCTGGAGAGGTGGCTCGCACTGCCGGCGGACGGCAACGCGGCGTCTGGCGGCGTGTCTCCCTTCAAGTACCCGGTGTTCCAGGGCGGCCCGCGGACGTGCCTGGGCAGGGAGATGGCCTTCGTGCAGATGAAGTTCGTCGCCGGCGCCATACTCCGTCGGTTCGACCTCCGCCCCGTCGACGAGGGCCGCACGCCGGCGTTCCTGCCGCTGCTCACTTCCCACATGCACGGCGGGCTCAAGGTGACGGTGAGGAGGAGGAAGGTGGAGAGTACCACAGGCAACGCCTTGCACGACGCAGCTACAGACAAGAGCCGATCATCTTTTTTTAGCTAGTGGTAAATGGCAGCATTCCCTCGTGTAAAAAAGCAAATAATTTTTCATATACATCCACTTTGTACATGTCCATACATACATAGGATGATCATATGAATCTGATGTACACACAGAAATGAATTCAATTCCCCCACAGAATAAAAAATACCGAGTGATTCCAAGAAACTTGAGTGGCACTTGATTTCCGGCAAGAAATTTTCTAGGGGTCCCATCAATTCTATTTTACTTTGAACAGTGGGGTCCCATCAAAGTGAAACGAACTACTGTTTGATGTGCTTGCAGTAAACTTTTTCTTCAGGGGATGCTTGCAGTAAACCAAAAACCAAGATAGTTGAACACTGTTTGTGAAACGGGACTGTGAACTTGTCAGAGTCAGAGGCGATAAACTTCAAGGAAAGTTCAGGCAGATGCTACTACTAATCAATAATTCCTGTCAAGAAACTGGAATTAGAATAAAGCGGGACGCACGTTTCATTTAGCGACGCGCACATGTCGTATAAAAAGGTCGTCGCCCGTCCGATGTGAGGTTGGAAAGTTTGATTGGTTTTGTTTCAGTTAAGATGGGCGCATCAACGAGGAGCATGTGGGTTTTTTCCACGGATGGGGTTGGGTGGGGGAGGATGATGTAGTGCACGTAGCTATCGGGTGCACGTAGCTATCGGCTGCAAGATCAACTTTTTTTCTAGCTGTTGAAAGCTCGACTTTGCTTTTTTAGTCGCTGAAAGATCAACTTGCCGGGGCGGAAAAGGGTCGGGCAAATGGGGCGCGTTCGAGGAAACCCCCACCCCACCCCTAGCGGGAATAGATATATTCCGGCGGTTCACTGCGTCATGGACCACGTGCGTAATGTGTAGCGTGTCGTGATCTGGCCCGGCGCGATCCTGCTGCCCCTTGCTTTCACACCGGGAAGTCTGTCTCCTGCCCCCATATTGTATTGTTTTCTTGGAGAACGACATCGCGTTTTATTACTTTGGGAGCTGGACTTGTTTCCTCGTGATGTGGCTACTGAATCATGCGTACATAACAGCTGGCGGGAATATCTTTGGAAGTTCGCTGTGTAGATTTTGCTTCAACGACAAAAGGTGGAAGAAACAATAACAAGGAAAAGATAAGGAGCGCACGTTCGCGCTGCTGCTTCCTCGCGCGACCCCCGTCTGGACCGTTGGATCGCGGCGACCGGCGCACATCATCACATTGGTTTATCTTAGACCGAGCCGAAACAGAGAGAGGCGAGTTTTATTCGAGAAGATTCTTTTCTGTCGTCCGCTCTTGATTTTCGGGCTGTTTGGTTTTAGGCCTAACCGTGCAACACTTTGTCACACGATGTTGCCACATTTGCCTAAGGTTAGATCTTCAAAACAAGAGCCACAAGTTGACAAGCCTAAGGGAATCTTGCCACACTTTTTGAGTGTATGTGATGTGGGACCCTAATGTGGCTTGCCAAGGTGTGGCTTGAACCAAACACCCACCTAAGTTGGTCAAACTTGCCTAACCTTAGGTGTGGCAATCTTAGGCAAACTTACTCTCAAACCAAACAGCCCCTTTGTCCTCACATTTCTCTCTCGCATTCGTGCCACACGCCTACGCCACTGCGTGGCTTCATGCCTGCTCCATAGCCATAGGTGCTCTATCTCGTCTTCGACTGTCGCAGGAGGACGGTGTTGCATGTCTACGAGTCCACCCGCGGCCGTGATTTGCGGGCCACGGCGACGAAATCCATGGTGGGTGCGACGAGTGGGGATATATTCCTGCCTGTGAGATATGAATAATAACCTGCCTTCCATGGTTTTTGTGATGTTTTTGGGGACTGCGACGAGGGGATCTAGGTTCAAGCGGGATTCCATAGGAGACTAAGATGGTAGGGACCATTTCATCGACACAACGGTGGCGGCGACTGCTTGACGAGGAGCACAGATGTGGCGGTCGTTCGTCCAGTGAAGCAGCACAAGATTATGGAAGAGCAACTCCACCTTGCTGCTAAATTGTGTAGAACACAAGTGTTCACGGAACAACTTTAACATGATGCGCTAGATATCGCTCTAGAGGCAGAGATAGGGCCAATAGGGTAGCAGGAGTTCGATCCAAAACTCCAAGAGCACCAGACCTTGTACACGATCTTAGATAAGAATATCAAGTTCTATTATGGGTAGTGGGGTACATAGTTTGGATATAAACTAGATGCGACGACCTCTATTTATAGGACTTTGGGAAGCCTTCACATCTCACTTCTACTCATATCTTTTTATAGCTGGAATACCTAAATGCAACCTTTCTTTTTGGAGGTAAACCATCACCTTATCACCAACATGGAATGATTTCGGCCTCCTTTTGCAGTCAACAAGTTGTTTATATTTCTGATTTTGTGGTTTCCAAAACACCACAAATCTCGTCAAATAACTCGGTGTAATTATCCACAAAGGTGTTGGAAATATGCCCTAGAGGCAATAATAAATGGTTATTATTATATTTCTTTGTTCATGATAATTGTCTATTGTTCATGCTATAATTGTATTGTCCGGAAATCGTAATACATGTGTGAACACATAGACCATAACGTGTCCCTAGTAAGCCTCTAGTTGACTAGCTCGTTGATCAACAGATAGTCATGGTTTCCTGACTATGGACATTGGATGTCATTGATAACGGGATCACATCATTAGGAGAATGATGTGATGGACAAGACCCAATCCTAAGCATAGCATAAAAGATCGTGTAGTTTCGTTTGCTAGAGCTTTTCCAATGTCAAGTATCTTTTTCTTAGACCATGAGATCGTGCAACTCCCGGATACCGTAGGAGTGCTTTGGGTGTGCCAAACGTCACAACGTAACTGGGTGACTATAAAGGTGCACTACGGGTATCTCCGAAAGTGTCTGTTGGGTTGGCACGGATCGAGACTGGGATTTGTCACTCCGTGTGACGGAGAGGTATCTCTGGGCCCACTCGGTAATGCATCATCATAATGAGCTCAATGTGACTAAGGCGTTAGTCACGGGATCATGCATTGCGGTACGAGTAAAGAGACTTGCCGGTAACGAGATTGAACAAGGTATTGGGATACCGACGATCGAATCTCGGGCAAGTAACATACCGATTGACAAAGGGAATTGCATACGGGATTGATTGAATCCTCGACACCGTGGTTCATCCGATGAGATCATCGTGGAACATGTGGGAGCCAACATGGGTATCCAGATCCCGCTGTTGGTTATTGACTGGAGAGGCGTCTCGGTCATGTCTGCATGTCTCCCGAACCCGTAGGGTCTACACACTTAAGGTTCGGTGACGCTAGGGTTGTAGAGATATATGTATGCGGAAACCCGAAAGTTGTTAGGAGTCCCGGATGAGATCCCGGACGTCACGAGAGGTTCCGGAATGGTCCGGAGGTGAAGAATTATATATAGGAAGTCCAGTTTCGGCCACCGGGAAAGTTTCGGGGGTTACCGGTATTGTACCGGGACCACCGGAAGGGTCCCGGGGGTCCATCGGGTGGGGCCACCTATCCCGGAGGGCCCCGTGGGCTGAAAGTGGAAGGGAACCAGCCCCTAGTGGGCTGGGCGCCCCCCTTGGGCCTCCCCCCATGTGCCTAGGGTTGGGAACCCTAGGGGGGGGAGCTTCCCCCTTGCCTTGGGGGGCAAGGCAACCCCTTCCCCCCTTTTGGCCGCCGCCCCCCCTTGGAGATCCCATCTCCTAGGGCCGGCGCCCCCCCAGGGGGCCTATATAAAGGGGGGAGGGAGGGCAGCAACCTACAGCCTTGGGCGCCTCCCTCCTCCCCTGCAACACCTCTCTCTCTCTCTCGCAGAAGCTCGGCGAAGCCCTGCCGGAGACCCGCTACATCCACCACCACGCCGTCGTGCTGCTGGATCTCCATCAACCTCTCCTTCCCCCTTGCTGGATCAAGAAGGAGGAGACGTCGCTGCACCGTACGTGTGTTGAACGCGGAGGTGCCGTCCGTTCGGCACTCGGTCATCGGTGATTTGGATCACGGCGAGTACGACTCCGTCATCCACGTTCATTGGAACGCTTCCGCTCGCGATCTACAAGGGTATGTAGATGCACTCCTTTCCCCTCGTTGCTAGTAGACTCCATAGATGCATCTTGGTGAGCGTAGGAAAATTTTAAATTATGCTACGATTCCCAACAAAAGGACAATGCTGATTTTGATTTTCCTATTGATGGTAGCTTCACTAGGTCCACCACATGTGTTGGAACTTTAGTGTAGACAATGGAAAAATGACTCCTTCCTGTGGGTCTATACTTGGAGTTATTGTAAGAGAACTCTGCAAGAGATAAAGACAAATGCAATTGTCCCTTTCTTTCTTCACAAATGCAATGGGTCATATTAGCCAAAATTTTGTTCACCACTTCAGTTTGTCCATCTGTTTGTGGATGGGTAGTGCTGAATTTTTGAAGTTGTGTTGAATTGCTTCCACAAAGTGAGTCAAAATGCAGTAAGAAACTTGCTATCACGGTCTGAGATGATGGACCTTGGAACTCCATGAAGTCTGATCACATCTCGAAAGAATAGGTTTGCCACATGATGAGCATATGTTGTCTTGCAGCATGGGACGAAATGAGTCATCTTAGATAATCTGATCACGACCACAAATGCAACATCATTCCCTCGTCTTGTCCTGTGACGCCCGGATAATTAAGCTACAGTAAACCCCTGCTAATGATGCCAGGTCATCACATTACTGTTGCTAATCCTCGCTTGATCCAAATCTTAGTTCAAACTCAAATTTAAATTAAAGCCCAGAATTCAAATTTCTCAAACACGCAAAATACAATGCTCAAAGTGTGGCAAATATTGCATAACGAATTATGGTGGTGACCCAACACTTTTGTAAAGTATTTAGATGCCCTTTTGTGAATATAACAGTGACTAAAACAACCACATTAGTCTGATTACTTTTGTTAAAAAAATCAAATGAATTCAATTATTACCCCAACCATTTTTGGCAGTGTATAAATATGCAATGCTAATTATGGACCAAGTTCTATGTTTTATAAAACTAGTTTACTACTAAAAATAAAAGCAAAGCAGAAAAGAAAATAGTAAAAACAAAGAAAATAAAAGGAATAAAAAGCCCCCTCCCCCTCACTGCCCTGGGCCTCAGTCCACAGTGGCAGGCCTCAGCCCAACCGCCCAACCCCCACCCTCGGTCGCCTTCTACTGCTCGACCGACCGCTTGGTCGCGGCCGCCACCCGATCGGCTCGCCGGCGTCGTCGGCGAGGGGATAAGATCCCCCGACACCTCGACCCCCTCGTCCCCCTGCCCCACTCGCCCCACTCCCCTCTCTCCTCCTCGGCGCCCCTTCCCAGATCCACTCCTCCCTTTCCCCTCGCTCTTCTCCACCCAAGCGCCTCCTGTCGCCGCCGCCGCCGTCCGCCGCGGCGACCATCGCTCCCCGTCCCGCACGACGCATCTCAGAGCTTCACAGGCCTCGACTCTGTCCCCTGCATCGACCCACTGGAGCTGGGGAGGCACCACGTCATCGGCTCCAAGCTCGCCTCCCCGACGGCCACCGCCCCCTCCCGTCTACGTCGAGCCCTGCGCTACTAAGCCCCCGAGGGACCTCCGTGCGTCCACATGGTGAGCACCACCCGCTCCCCCTTTCCCTCGTCGTCGTAGCACTGCTACCTGCGAGCTTCGGCTCCACAGTCCGCCGTGGCCGGAGCTCTCCTCCCGCGCGCGCTCGCACTCCGTCCGCTCCGCCCCCGCACCGCGGTCGCCGCGCGTCCTGCGCGCCTTTGGCCCCTTCCCCGCGACCCATGCGCCCGCTCCCGCGCGTCCCTGCCTGCGCCTAGCCGCCTCCTTCTGGCCAACTGCGCCCTGCGCGCCCGGCCGCGGGTAGCTACGGCCCCGCTACGCCGTCGCCGCCCCACGTCCCGCCCGTGTCGGCCGCCCGACACTCACGCCCGCGCGCACCGGCCCCTGCTTCTACCCGCCTCTGCAGCCGCCCTATGGCCTCCCGCCGCTGCAGCCCCGCCGAGGCTCGCTCCCCTACCCGCATCCGCTCCCCGCGCACTGCCGCGCTGCTCCTGCCCGCGCCGGCCCTGGCTCGCTAGCCCCGTGTGCGCTCGGCCTCGCCCCGCCCGAGCTCGTCGCCGGCGCAGGGCCACGGCCTCGCCCCGCACCTGTGCGGGCTGCCGGCGCCCCGCCGCGCCCTGGTGGCCATCGCCGGCCACAGCCTCGCCCGTGTGTTCAGGCGGGCGCCCACGCCCACGCCCTCTTGCCCGATAGCCAGCGCCCGCTATGGCCTCTGGCCCAATGCGAGGTGGGCCCCAGCCCTGTAAAAAAAGTAATACAAAAAATATATTAATAAAATTAATTAATTAATTAGTTAAATGATTAATTAACTTAATTAATTAATCTTAGTTAAACTAATGAACTAGATTAGTTAATTTAATCAGTAGTTAGGTAGATGTGTGTATGACAGGGGGCCCCACCCCCTGTTGACCAGTCAAATGTTGACTAGTCAACTGGGACCCCCTAGACCCGCTTGTCACCATCTGGTGCACCTCTATGTACCCAGATCTGGGTGCACATAGCATTTAGCTATTTATTTTGAATTAATAGTAAATTCAGGAAATTGTTTAAATCTTTGAAAAATCATAGAAAATAATCCGTAACTCACATGAAAAAGTTTTGTACATGAAAGTTGCTCAGAACGACGAGACGAATCCGAATGCGTGGTCCATTTGTCTTCCACACATACCTAGCATAGAAAACATGCAACTTTTCCCCTCCGTTTCATCTGTCCGAAAATGCCGAACACCGGGGATACTTTCCCGGATGTTTTCCCCCTTCACCGGTATCGTGTAGCATTGCGTTAGAAACCCCTTGCATCGCGTATTGCCATGTTATGCTTTGTCATGCATCTGTGTGCATTGTATTTACTGTTTCTTCCCCTTCTTCTTCTTCGGTAGACCCCGAGACCGCTGCTGATACCCCTGTGATCGACTACGTCGACGACGAACCTTCTTCCCTTTCAGCAGAGGTTCCAGGCAAGCCCCCCTTTGATCATCCCGATATCGCCCATTCCATTCTCTCATGCTTGCATTAGATTTTGCTACTGTTATTGATTGCTCCTATTTTGATGCATAGCCTGCTTTTGTACCTGCTGTTGTACCTTACCTCTTATCCTAAATTGCTTAGTATAGGTTGGTTAGAGATCCATCAGTGACCCCCACCTTGTCCTTGTTGCCCTTGCTTCATCATCGACGACTCGATCAACGTGATCGACGACCAGAGCCCGACACCTCACATCACATTACGCCCCTTTTGTTGCTCGACTCTGCAGAGTTACTATCGAGTGCCGAGGTTGATCCCTCATAACGCACTCTCGATGATAATTTTGTAGTGCAGCTATTCGGTCATGGTCATCGAGGGTGATTTCCTCTTTCACCATTCCCGATACGGCTCTGTCGTGCAACACCTCAAGTGTGAACCTCGAGGGTGGTCCCTCTTACGTTCACCTTGATGATTACATTGAGTGGAATCCACCGGGATGATTCCTCGGGTTTTCCCCTTGATGTTTGGACACACGGTTACCTTGACTTTACTTGAGACCTTTGGGAAAGTCGGGCGGGCCCGGAGAGCACCCGCAAGATGGTTACGAGGCACGACCGGGCAGGCAGGCCGCCCCCGAGTAGGCTGGGCTAGCCCTTGCCATATTTCCTCGAGACGGGCGACGGGGTCACATTATCGTGAGTCTCTGCTCGTCTCTGCTCGTCTCCGCAAGCTAATAATACACTATGGTTTGGGTATTTGTTCTCAGTTGGCCTTTGGCCTTTACGCACTAACCACCACGCGAGAATAGTTATGGGCCTCGACGTCGTAGTATCAGCCAAAGCTTTGTCAGACGTCCAGTTCAGCATTTTGGCCGGGCCGGATCGCGCCATCCAGGCAGAGGTGGTGCTAGTATCCCCTTGCTCACAACGACCCGGAGTGCAACGGGCGATGGGCCCAGACCCCGGAGTGCTTAGGATGTAGACCGGCGGGGACCTCTCTGTTGAGCCTAGGTAGGGCTACGTCGTGTTGATCTTCCGAGGCCGGGCATTGACCCCAGAAAGGTGTGTCCGGCCAGAGTGATCGAGCGTGTTGGAAAACGTGGTGCACCCCTGCAGGGAAGATCTTTATTCAAATACCGCGTCCACGGTAACAGACGTTCAGACTTATATCTTGAATAATACAACTAGAAATGGATACTTAAGATATGTGGCTCCGGATTGCTTTCTCGCAGGGAGTGGAGGAAGGATCTCTGGGCTTTATTGCTACAACATGTTTGTTAAATATAAACTGCTATTCTTTACTCTTCTACATGCTGCAAGATGCTTGGAGCTGCTTGAAGATGCTAGTCTTCGATAGGCTAGGCCTTCCCCTCTATTCTGGCATTTTGCAATTCAGTCCACAGATACAGCCCTTCCATTTGATACCAATGCATACTTAGTTTAGATCTGATGCTTGCGAGTACTTTGGATGAGTACTCACGGTTGCTTTGCTCCCCCTTTTCCCCCTTCTTTCTTCTTTCTGGTTGTTGCAACCAGATGGTGGATCCTTGGAGCCAGATGCCACCGCCGGCGGATACTACTACATGGAGGCCACCGAAGACTAGGAATAGTTAGGAGGTCCCAGGCAGGAGGCCTTGCCTCTTCGATCGTGTTGCTTTTGTGCTAGCCTTCTTAAGGCATCCTTGTTTAACTTATGTCTGTACTCAGATATTGTTGCTTCCGCTGACTCTTGTGTATCGAGCTTGTATTCCAGCCCTCGAGGCCCCTGGCTTGTAATATAAAGCTTGTATTATTTTAACTTGTGTCTAGAGTTGTGTTGTGATATCTTCCTGTGAGTCCCTGATCTTGATCGTACATGTTTGCGTCTATGATTAGTGTACGATTGAATCGGGGGCGTCACATGTCCATGGCAAGCCCAAGACGAAGTCCATAGAGATATCCTCCCATGGAGCAAGAGGAACAAGCAAAGGCATGTATAACCCCATGTTCTTAACTTGGCCTTTGTAGGTTTGACATATGGGGAACCGGTAAACAAACTTTCCGACATCTCTCTTTAGTTCCGGCCAAAAGTAACGAGCCTCCAGGTTAGTTATAGTCTTGTCCTGTCCAATTTGTCATGTAGAGAACGAACATAACTTGAATAGAGCTTGTTGGCCAGTTTTTCATGTAGAGCACTATGGCACAGGATCCGGACATGCATATGGCACAGGATCCGGACGACGATGACAACGATGACGGTACATTTACCAATGTCGATAAGTACTTTGCCAAACATGGGTACAGTGACGAATTTTTCGGGCCTCCTTCTCAAGAACCCAACCCTAAAAAAGATGACAGCGATCTAGCTGGTACCGCGGAGAAACCCAATTGCAACAGGCGTCGTCTGGCGTTCAGTTCTCAGGAGACGCCTCCAGCTGCCGCCTTCACCTAGCCTCAGATAGCCGAGGTGCGGAATATTATCAGCCCCAACACACTCAAGAAGGCGGTCTCTGAGCAGAACTCGATCCCATTACAGCAGATGAAGAAGAAGGGACGGAAACGAAAGAATAACAAGGGCGGTGCGAGCCAGCCGGCACCGAGTACGATCCGTGCTCAGGACGGACCACCTTCACCTAAGGATATCTCGAGGAGGGTGCATGTGGCGGGTAGGGCGATGCTACCGACTAATCTGCTCAATGCTGCAACCAGTGCTATGCGGAGTCTGTATGACAGTGTTCTTTCTTTGGAGAAGCGGCGTCTCTCCGAGAATGATGTGGCATACCCGGTTTTCGTGGCCAAGGTGCCAGAGGGCAAGGGCTTTGTGGATAGCGCCATCTGGGGTACGATCGTCCTGCGGTTTGATGACATATTCGCTATGTTTAACCTTCATCCGCTGCACTACACCTTTGTTCGGCTATTTTCGCTGAGTATGGAGATGCGGATCATTAGAGACAAGACCCCAGACATCGTGATAGTCGACCCCTTCTACATGCGTGCCAAGATCTTGGGCAGCGCTGGGGACCGGCAAGTCGCGAGTTCATACCTCGAAGGCGTCATTCTCGCAAACCCAGAGAAGGATAACTTCCTCGTGCCTTACTTTCCCGAGTAAGTCATCCCCTCACCGCCCCGTAACATATGATTTCTTAGATTTTGAGTTCTTTTTTTTTCTAACATTCCGTGTTTTGTGCAGTGACACACATTGCACACTCATCCTCTTAAGCCCGAAATATTCCATGGCCACGTATTTCGACCCGGACCGTCAGTCAAAGAAAGACTACACAAATATCAAGAAAGTCCTTGATGAAGCTCTTCCCGGCTAAGCCAGATCTGGAGGCACCTTCAGCAGGCCAATTCGTAGGTACGGCAAGCACGTGTTCACCCACAATACGACGTTCCCCTGCGTCAAGCAGCCGCCTGGCGGTCAGAAGGATGCCTACTACGCCCTCCATCACATGCGGGCGATCGTACGGGACCATAATCACTTTCTGCTACCAAATAATCTCAAAGATTGGGCCACACGCTTGTCGGCAATCCAGGACGCGGACATCAGACAAGAATTCTTTCGCATCTAGTCGGAGTTTGCGGAAATCATCCATCAAGATGTCCTTCGTACCTCGGGGCAGTTCTACCTCAGATCTCAACCGTCCAACAGTGAGATAGAAACAACGCTACAAATGCAGACTGACAACGCCCGCGATTTCATGACCATCACGAAAGATGGCGGCTTCATCCACGCTCCGGTCCCTGAGTCGAGTCGAAAGTAGTGATGCTATGTAGTTCTGAAATGTCGATTGGCTCATGTTGTAATATTAAACTTTAATGAACTTGTATGTCTCTTTGGTTTGGACAGTTGTTCAACTTATATGTAATCGATGCTATTTATTAGTAGGACCAGGAATCATGCTATTAATGTGTTGCTTTTCTCTTCTGATCCTTTTGTTGCATACTTATATATTGCTTATGTATTGTCTGTGAATTGCTACTAACGTTTTGTTTGGCTATTGCATATATAGAGATGCCGTCGTATGTCGTGTACAAGGGTAAGGTTCCCGGAGTCTACGACGACTGGGAGGAGTGTCGGAGACAGGTTCACCGTTTCAGCGGTAACAGTTACAAAGGGTACACCACTAGGGCGGAGGCGGAAGTTAGATACGCGCGCTATCTAGCGGGAGAGAGGAGGGAGCGTTGGAGGAACCAGATGAAGACCAGTTTCATCGTGATTATACTCATCGTGATGACCGCAGCTCTCTTCTATGTGATGGTAGTTTAGATGATCGATATCGACTTGTAATGTGAAGACAAACTCGCTACTCGCGGTCTCGAGACTTGTAATGTTCTAACTTTGTTCGGTATTTTAAATTCGAAGACTAATATGATGAATTGTATTCGGAGACTAATCTTCTATTGTATTCGATAAATCTGCTGTTTATATATTGTGCTGTCTATATTCTGTGCAGTAATATGTTTTGTAACCTGTGCAAATATCAGAAAAGAAAAAAAATCCCTAATATTCATACTAGTGGCGCACCACCCAGCACTTTAGTGGCGCACTGCAAAATGCACACTAGTGGCGCATCATCAACAAGTGCGCCATTAGTAAGCCAGAGCACATGGGTAAATATGGCCCCCTGGGAGTCATACTAATGGCGCACCATATGATATACCAATGGCGCACTCCCTGGTGTGCCATTAGTATCTGGTATACTAATAGCGCACCAGGGGTGCGCCATTAGTATTAATTACTAATGGTGTGATGCTAGTGGCGCACCTGTAGTGCGCCATTAGTAGCCAAAACAGGTGCGCCACTAGCAGGCCTTTTCCTAGTAGTGGAATGAACAATTTTTTTAAGAGATAGGCATCTTGCACCAAATAGTCATCACCTAACGGCTCGTGCCTTATGTGGTTCACCCAAACATGGCCAAGGTCTTCATCATCCTCATACAACTCCTTTTTATCCATGCCCAGAAGTTTCGCCTCAAAGAAGTCAAGAGGAATGCACGACGACTCAAAGCATCGGCTACTCAGTTAGTTGTTCCAGATTTATGCACGATGAGATAAAAACCTCTCCAGTATGCTCTCCATCTTGCTACACTACAAAAAAAGACACATCCGTGACATTATGTCCCAAACGAAAAAAAAATCATGTCATGGTTATGACACTTCTACAATGATAATTGTGACAAAAACACGTATTATCATAGATGTGGTGGACTCCTACTTCTATGACAAAAAATCATGATAGACAGTAGGATTTTCGCCCTGGGCGGGCCGGGGACGCACCTGCATGACATTCTTTGGGTCGTCCATGACATAAAAATGATGGTAGAAGTGATAATTGGTTCTACTATTTTCACTTCAATGGGGGGATGATATTTAAACCAATTCTCCTTAGGGAGATCAACATGAGTAGCAAATATTCACAGAAAGAAACTACTATCTCAGAGTCAAGTCCATATTTAATGCTAAATTCACGAAAAGCATCGGTATCCATAAAAGATTTAACACAATCAGACTTGAGGTTTATATCTGACTCCCTACCTTCGTCGAGTTCCCAATCTTCAGAGTTGTGTTTAATTCTTTCCAATAAATCCCATTTGAATTCAATAGTCTTGTTCATAAAAGAACCATTACAAAAAGTATCGAGCATGGATTGATCATTATGAGAAAGCCAAGCATAAAAATTCTGAATAATAATTTCTCGTGAGAGCTCATGATTGGGGCATGAATATAACATTGACTTAAGCCTCCCCCAAGCTTGAGCGATACTTTCTCCTTCACGAGGCCAAAAGTTATAAATATAATTCCGATCACGATGAACTAGATGCATAGGATAAAATTTATGATGAAATTCCAATTTCAATCGGTTGTATTTCCATGTCCCAATATCATCGCGTAGCCTATACCATGTCAATGACTTCTCCTTCAAAGATAAAGGGAAGACCTTCTTCTTGACTTCATCCTCGGGAAAACCTGCAAGCTTAAATAATCCACAAACTTCATCCACATAGATTAGGTGCATATCAGGATGTAATGTTCCATCTCCTGCATAAGATTAGCTAGCAGTTTCTCTATCATACCTGAAGGAATTTCATAATAAATATTTTCAGTAGGTTCAGTAGGTTGAGGGGCAACTCTTTGCTCTTCCGATCGGGGTGAAGATACCCCGAACAAGCCCCTCAAAGGATTATTTTCCATAGCAACAAGCTATAGTAAATTTCAGCACACTATATAAATTTTTCCTTAACAAATTCCACTTACGAAAGGCGCTTCACTCCCTGGCAAGGGCACCAGAAAAGATTCTTGATGACCCACATGTATAGGGGATTTATTTTAATCCTTTAGATAAGTAAGAGTGTCGAACCCAACAAGGAGCAGAAAGAAATAAGATAATTCGTAACAGGTAACAAGTGTAACTAAGGTGCAGCAAGGTGGCCCATCCTTTTTGTAGCAGATGACAAGCCTGGACGGACTCTTATTTAAAGCAAAGCGCTCCCGAGGACACATGGGAATTATTCTCAAGCTAATTTTCATCATGCTCATATGATTCACGTTCGTTACTTTGATAATTTGATATGTGGGTGGACCGGTGCTTGGGTGATGTCCTTACTTGGACAAGCCTCCCACTTATGATTAATCACTCTCGCAAGCATCTACAATTATGAAATAAGAATTAAGAAAATCTAACTGTTGAGGATATAGACCTTAGAGTCACCCGCCAGGAGGGGCCGAGTTACTCATATGGTCACTGCCAGAAGCCCGACGCCAAGATTAAAGACGGTGGGCCAAAGATGGGCTTAAGACCCGGCGGAGGCTTAAGGCCCGTAGTTATAAATATTGTTATGGTAAAACTTGTAGTGTAAGGCAAGAATAGTTAAGAGTCCGAGCCGGACACTCTTATGAGCCGGCCGAGACTCTGAGAGCTGCAGGGCGTCAGCCTCCCTATATAAAGGGACGACCCGGCAGCGGTTTAGGGGCGACAACAATTTCTTCGAGAGCCGGGCATAGCAGTTTAGCTCCCTGGTGATCGTAACCCTAATCAATACCACCTCAAGTGGACGTAGGTTTTTACCTTCACCGCAAGGGGCCGAACCAGTATAAACCCTCGTGTTCCTTGTCCCGCATTAACCCCTTCAAGCTTCCTAGTTGCGATGGCTCCACGACTAAGTCCTAGTTCGAGGACATCTGCCGTGACAATTCCACGACAGTTGGCGCCCACCGTGGGGCCAACGCACGGTGGATTTGAGTTCTTGAAGGGCAGCTTTGAAGGGCTCAAGGGATACGCTGTGGCCCGGATGACCAAGAGTCATCGCGGCAAGCTCTACATCGACGATGCAAACTGGGGCCCCGACGCCGGCTCAATTGAGTACGGGTACCGGGTCCCCTTCGGCGGAATTCATGTTTTCATCGGCAAGATTGGTGAGCCGGGCCCTGAGCCGGATCTCTGCGCCGATCTCATCGAGACGGCTCAGCGTGCACGACCCGCCCGGGCCCGGCCTGCCTTAAGGCGCGCCTTTGTGGGATGTATCCATGGAGGGCCCTCTGATCTGTCTGGATCTGGTGATGAGACAGCCGCCGGCTCTGACGGCGAGTCGGCCACCGGTGAGTCAAACTCGTTGTACCAACTTCGAGATGGCAGGCTCATGGGTTATTCCGACGGTGACAGTATTCCGGACCTATTTGAGCCGCCAAGCCGGGTCGGGATCTTCATGGCCGGTGCAAAGCCTGTCCAGAACCCCACTCCTGGAGCTGGAAACCCGGTGCCTTCTTCGGCTCAGGTGCTGATGGATCTCACGGACAAGATGACGGCCCTGTTAACTGCCACGGTTGACCCGGCGGATCAAGCCCAGCATGATGCGGAGGTGGCACAGTTAAAATTGGATCTCGTGAAAGCTAAGGAGGATCTTGCAGCGGAAGGGATCAGGCTGGCTGCGGAGAGGGCGGCTCTGGATGCCCAAACTCAGTTGATCCAGGCGCAATCCTTCCAACTTACGATGGATCAGAACGCGTCCAATGAGGTCATGCGGAGGAGGCACCAAAAGACTCAATCTCGGCTCCCGCCGGTTTATGATCCACGCAACCTCTTCAGCACGCCAGGTGCAGGGTCTAGTAACCCGCCAGGGGTGATAGCGCCCAGGGCTGGGCTCCCTATTCAGCCACGGGTGATGGGGCCTCCTCAGGTGCCCCCTGCCCCACCTCAGTATGTGCCAACACCCCCGGGTCATTATAATAACACGCTGGAGAACATGGTCGCGGCGGCAGCGCGGCTGGCGGCTCTCCCAGTCGACGGCGACTCTCCGACGGCTATTGAAACCCGGCGGATCAGGGAACTCCTTCAGACGGCACTGGCGCAGCAAGAGGCGTACTCCTACAGTCGGGATAGGATCCACTCGACCCCCCGTCCGGGTCAGAGCCCGAGTTATAGCAGGCACATCGTCTCAGCGACCGGCTCAAGCAACGTCCGACGCCATGACCCGCCCCCTGGCCATGGCCCGGTTTATGACGGAGCCCATCACACAGCGGACCAAGACAGAGCACGGCAAGAGGCGGAGCAGGTGCCTCAATTGACGGCTTACCAGACCCCCCGGCTTATCCGACGACTTCCGTCGACGTGGGTATCCCTACCAGAACGGGGGGTGTCCCTTGCTTAGTACCAGCTATCCGCAATGAACGTTTGCCCAAGGACTTCAAAGGCCCTAGGAAGGTGCCCAACTACACGGCTGACTTACAACCCGCAGCCTGGATAGAGAGTTACGAGATGGCCATGGAACTACTGGAGGTCAGTGAGGCGGCAATGGCCAAGTACTTCACCATGATGTTGGATGGGACTGCCCGCACTTGGTTGAAAGGGTTACCACCGAACTCCATCGGGTCTTGGGCTGAGCTGAAGGCCCGGTTCATCCAAAACTTTAAGGATACCTGCAGGCAGTCTATGTCAATTGTGGATTTGACTAACTGTAAACAGTAGGAGGGTGAATCCATGACGCATTGGGTTCGCCGGGTCAAGGAGATCATACATTCGTCTGATAAGATGGATGCCGGCTCTGCAGTCTTAATGTTGGAACAGAATTGTCGTTTCGTGCCCCTGAAGATGAAACTCGGGCGGCTTAAGCGCGACTGCAGTGATATGGGTACATTAATGGCGGCTCTTGTCAAGTACGCCGATTCTGATGGTACCAAGGATCCCCCTTCAGATGATGAAAGGGCAGGGAAGGGAAAGAAGAATGGCAATGGCAAGGGTCCTCAGCATAACCCGGGGAACCAAGGAGGAGGCAAGCGCAAGGCCGATGGCAGCCTAGAGTTTGTAGCCAACGCCAGCTCACAAGGTAATAACCAGCGACGCAAGGGGAGGCCACCTCCCCGAGGCGGCGGGTCAGGCCCGACGCTGGAGCAACTGTTGAATGAGCCTTGTCCAAGGCATGGCTCTAGAGAGAAGCCAGCAACTCATCTATGGAACGATTGTGCAATCATGAAAGCCTTTAAGAATTACAATGGCCCGAGCGGCGGCTCAGGTGCTGGCGGTTTTCATGGCCCGGGCGGCGGCTCAAATTCCGGTCCTTCGAACGGCCAAGGGGGATTCAATCAACAGTCTGGCCAGGGTCATCAACAGCAGCAGGGGGGTTATCAGACCAACCCAAAGCAGCTTAGCGGGGGACAATATCATGTGTTTACCACCAGTCTGTGTAAGCGAGATCAGAAGCTTCATAAGAGGGCTGTGAATGCCGTCGAGCCGGCAGTTCCGCGTTACTTACGGTGGTCTGAGCAGCCTGTAGTGTGGAGTAGGGAAGATCACCCTCCCCGGGTGGATAATCCGGGCCACTTGGCATTGGTGGTGGCTCCTCAGGTAGGAGGATATAAGTTCACTAAGGTGCTTATGGATGGAGGCAGCAGTATTAACACCCTCTATTATGAGACTTTCCGCCGTATGGGGTTAGTTGATAAGAACCTCCGCCAGTCAAACACTGTTTTCCACGGCGTGGTACCTGGTAAGTCGGCTTATGCAGTCGGCAAGATCGAATTGGAAGTGGCCTTTGGAGATGAGAACAACTACAGGGTGGAGAAATTGACCTTTTAGGTGGTTAAGATAAGAAGCCCGTACGATGCTATCTTTAGGCGGCCGGCTTACGCCAAGTTCATGGCTCGACCGTGTTATGTGTACTTACAGCTCAAGATGCCGGGTCACAACGGGACCATTACGGTTCATGGAAGCCGGAAAGTGGCCTTGGAGTGTGAGGAAGGCGATGCGGCTTACGCAGAGTCTGTTTGTGCTACAGAGGAGTTGAAGTTTTACAAAGACAATGTCGACCCAACAGATATGACCTCTCTGAAAAAGCCGACTACGGAGAATGAGCCGACGATGAAATTTAAGTCGGCTGATGAAACTAAGCTTGTTGACTTTGTTCCAGGGGATTCATCTCAGCAGTTTAGCATCAGTGCCAATCTGGATCCAAAATAGGAAAGCGCGCTCATCGAGTTCATCCGTGAGAATAGGGACATCTTCGCATGGAAACCTTCTGACATGCCAGGTGTACCTAGAGAACTCGCTGAGCACACTCTCAATGTTGATCCGAAATTTAAGCCGGTCAGGCAGTTCCTTCAGCGGTTTAATGAAGAGAGGCGGAAAGCTATTGGTGAAGAAGTGGCCCGGCTCTTGGCGGCCGGGTTTATTGTTGAAGTCTTTCACCCAGAGTGGTTGGCTAACCCGGTGCTCGTACTCAAGAAGAACGGCACCTGGCGGATGTGTCTGGACTACACGGACTTAAACAAGGCGTGTCCGGCTGATCCTTTTGCCCTCCCCCGTATTGATCAAATCATTGATGCTACGGCAGGTTGTGCGTGCTTAAGTTTCTTGGATGCTTATTCAGGATATCATCAAATTAAGATGGCAGTTAAAGACCAGGAGAAGACGGCGTTCATCACTCCCTTTGGAGCCTTCTGCTATGTGTCTATGCCCTTTGGACTCAAGTGTGCACAGGCGACTTACCAGCGTTGTGTACAGAACTGTCTTCATAAACAGATTGGGCGCAATGTGCACGCTTATGTGGACGATATTGTGCTGAAGTCCATAAAAGAGGAAACCCTGATAGATGATTTAAGAGAAACCTTTGATAATCTCCGGGTCTACAAGATGATGCTTAACCCGGCCAAGTGTCTCTTTGGTGTTCCTGCAGGCAAACTCTTGGGTTTCTTGGTTTCTGACAGAGGCATTGAGGCTAACCCGGAGAAGATCAAGGCCATCACCTCCCTGGCTAAGCCGGCGTGTATAAATGACGTTCAGCGCTTGGCGGGTCGCATAGCTGCTTTAAGCCGGTTTATAAGCCGTTTGGGTGAGAAAGCCATGCCATTATATCAGTTGATGAAGAAAACTGATCACTTTGTCTGGAATGATGCAACTAATACTGCCTTTGAGGATTTGAAGAGGCAGCTGGCAGAGCCTCCAGTCCTTGCTGCTCCGGTTGACAAAGAGCCCTTCTTATTATATGTGGCGGCGAACACACGAGCCATCAGTGTGGCTATGGTGGTGGAGCGCAAGGAGGAGGGTAAGGAGCATCCGGTTCAGCGGCCGGTTTATTATGTCAGCGAAGTGCTCATTGAGTCCAAGCAGCGATATCCGCATTGGCAGAAGCTTGTTTACGGTGTGTTCATGGCGAGCCGGAAACTTAAGCATTATTTCCAGGGTCATCCCATAACCGTGGTCAGCTCTGCCCCTCTTGGTGATATCATTCAAAACAGAGAGGCCACAGGGAGAGTGGCTAAGTGGGCTATCGAGCTCGGACCCCACGGTCTCAAGTACGTGCCACGCACTGCTGTTAAATCTCAGGCCTTGGTGGACTTCATCAATGATTGGACAGAGTCACAAGTGCCCGAGCAGAAGCCAGATAACACATATTGGACTATCCACTTTGACGGATCCAGGCAGTTGGAGGGCTCGGGGGCTGGAGTTGTATTGGCTTCCCCCAAAGGTGATAAGTTCCATTATGTGATACAATTGATGTTTCCTTGTACTAACAATGTGGCTGAGTATGAAGCCTTGCTCCATGGTCTTCGGGTGGCTAAGGAGATGAATTTGAGTCGAGTAAGGTGCTTTGGCGACTCAGACTTGGTGGCTCAACAAGTATCAGGAAGGTGGGACTCCAAAGACCCTCTCATGGCGGCTTACCGCCGTGAGGTCGAGGCCATTGCTGGGCACTTTCAGGGTTTCCAGGTAGAGCACATCGATCGCAGGAGGAACGAGGCGGCTGATGCTCTAAGCCGGCTCGGCTCTCAGCGAAAGCCGGTGCCACCCAATACTTTCCTGGATGTCCTGTATAACCCTTCTGTTAAATTGCCTACGGAGGAAGACTTGGCTGTCCCTGACCCGGAGGCACGGCTGGTGGCGGCTCTCCACATCATACCGGACTGGACAATGCCCTATTTGGCTTACATGACCCGGGGTGAGTTGCCTGAGGATGAAACTTTGGCTAGGCAGATAACCCGGCGGGCTAAGTCAATGATTGTTATTGATGGAGAGTTGCATCACCGCAGTGTTACAGGGGCGTTTCAGCGTTGTGTCTCCCCTGAGGAAGGTCAAGAGATCTTGCGTGAGATTCATGAAGGGGATTGTGGCCATCACGCCAGCTCAAAGTCTCTTGTGGCCAAGGCTTTTCGCCACGGTTTTTATTGGCTGACGGCTCATGCTGATGGAGAGGACTTGGTCAGTAAATGTGATGGTTGCCAGAGGTTTTCACGACGGGCTCATGTGCCGGCTCAGGAGCTGAGGATGATTCCGATTACTTGGCCCTTTGCGGTCTGGGGGCTTGATATGGTTGGGCCTTTCAAAAGGTCCAAGGATAAGAAGACCCACCTTTTGGTGGCAGTTGACAAGTTTACCAAGTGGGTTGAAGCGGAGCCAGTTAGCAAGTGTGATGCAGCCACGGCGGTTCAGTTTATGAAAAAGGTGATCTTTCGCTTTGGTTTTCCACACAGCATTATAACTGACAATGGCACCAATCTCTCCAAAGGCGCCATGGAGGAGTTTTGTCAACGCGAGCATATCCGACTTGATGTTTCCTCAGTGGCTCATCCTCAATCCAATGGTCAAGCTGAGAGAGCTAATCAGGTGATTCTGAAGGGCATCAAGCCCCGGCTTTTGGTCCCTTTGCAACGGACGCCGGGTTGTTGGGTGGAGGAATTGCCCTCCGTGTTATGGAGCATCAACACTACTCCTAACAGGTCTACAGGCTTCACGCCTTTCTTCATGGTTTATGGGGCGGAGGCTGTCCTCCCCAGCGACATTCGTCACGACTCACCTCGTGTGGCGGCTTATGTCGAGACGGATAATGAACAGGTGCGCCAAGATGCTCTTGACTTGTTGGACGAACAACGTGATGTGGCAGCAGCCCGTTCAGCGATTTACCAACAAGACCTGCGCCGTTATCATAGCCGCCGGGTCAAATCCCGGGTCTTCCAGGAAGGCGATCTCGTCCTCCGGCTCATCTAGGATCAAACAGAGGCGCACAAGCTATCCCTGCCTTGGGAAGGGCCCTTTGTGGTCAGCAAGAACTTGCACAACGGGTCATATTACCTCATTGACATTCGGGAGCACAAAGATTCACGTAAGTCGGAGGAAGAGACCCGTCGGCCGTGGAACATAGCTCAGCTTCGGCCTTACTACACTTGAGCCACTAGTTCTCGTGATGTACATATTTCTCTCAGCCATGTATATATTATGATAAGCAATAAAGCAGGGCCTCTGTTTCTTTTTTCCCCTCCACATGTGTACGTGTTGTTTTCGTTGCAAGATTACATAATAACTTGAAGGAGGATCTGGCTTATGATCGTATTCAAATCTAGCCGTAAGCAGTAAGGTCACTTGGGGGCTTCCTGTTCAAACATAGGTCGTATTCGAACCAAAGAGAACATAGCTGTCGATACCCATTTGATTGGCAAAGTGCCGAGCTCATTGGGAGGTTACCTTTGGTCATATTTGAATAATAGCTTAACCCCTTTGAGAACCGACGTGGATCGTATTCGAATCAGCGTCGTTAAACAATTCTTAAAATCACTTGGGGGCTTCCTGTTCAAACATGGGTCGTATTCGAACCAAAGAGAACATAGCTGTCGGTACCCTCTTGATTGGCATCACCACACCCACTGGGAGCTACATGATCGTATTCGAATCTTAGCATAACCCCTTTGGGCCGGGTCTCTGGTCGTATTCGAACCGGAAGCCCCTAAGTTCTCCCAGTTTATAGTCAGCTTTGTCTGATTCTTTCAAGTGTGAACAGCCGGGTCTCACTTTGCCAGCTTAACTTGGGTTTATAGTATTGCTGAACACAATGGGTGCTATAAGACAGGTACACCGGAGTTGCAGTACCAACCTTTTTTATCCGGGTTATATAAACCGGAAGTATGCTTGCAGGCTGGTAAGTTTGTTCTTACGGCTGTATTCAGGATATCATTGAAGACAAGTCCTTTTTTGATTCATATTCCGGGTTATCTAATACTTGTGATTCTTAGGGCGGTAAGCCGCCTTAAGACTTGTGATTTACCCTTCTATGCAGAATAATTAAAGGCACCTCTTTTGAGGTTAAGAAAAATAAAGGATTGGTTATGACCCGGAGAAACATCAAAGAGATAACTTCAAGGGATTTCAGCATTCATTATGTGCACGATGGCACGGCAGAGATAAACTGTTGCACCTACTCTATTACAAAACTCATCAAGTCTCAAGGATGGAGCATTGTTTGGTGAACCGCCGGCTGATTTACGATGCCTGCTGAGTCGAAGTCTCCGGCTCGTTCCTGTCCTCTCCTCTGGCTGATCCCAAAACTTGGAAAGTTGATGACTTCCAGTCGATGCCGCGGAGAGCTTTGAATTGGGCTTCCTCGTCAACTAACCCAGCCGGGTCAATCTCTGGGGCAAAGGTGTCCTGACGAGCCGGCGGAATTAAACTCAGATCTTCATAGCGAGGGGTTGGAATCCTCTGATTCTCCGCATTGTAACCCGGCTGGTACTTGGTCAGATCAGTGTCGTCCCCGATAAGGGTGGCCACCGGGCGTACAGCCTTCACGCACGCTGCGAAGTCCTTCTGATCGAACGCTGAGCCGTCTTCCTTCAGGCTTGGATAGCCAAGGGCGATGTCCGCCGGGTCTAACTCCGACAGGAATGCCTTGGCCCGGCTCAGCGCGGCGATTGCTCCGGATCTCGCAGAAGCTCGTCGCAGCTCTTGAATCCGCTGAGGTAGGACGGCGAGCCGGCGCAGGACTTCGGCTAGGTGAGTCGGCACATCATTGGATAGGGCCACCACGGCTAAGGCACGCTGTGACCCGGTGTAGAGCTGCTCCACCAGGGTATACACGGCCTTTAGCTTGGTGACCACGCTCTGGTTGAGGTTGGCACTCCTGGGGCCTGTTTAACAGAATCAGATAAGCCGGCGACAAGGATGAGTCATGAGATATAAACATTCTAACATTGATGAAAGCCGGTGAGGCGACTTACCGAAGATGGCGGCCACCATTTGGGAAACCTGGCGCTTTAGGCCGGAGAGCTCGGCGGTCTTCTCAGAGAGAGTCTTCTCCGCCTGTTCCGCCCGGGTCACCAGTGTGGCCTTCTCTTCGGCCCAGGATTTCCGCTCAGCATCAAATTCTGTCTTCAGCTTCTCTTGAGCGGCGCTGCTGGGTACAAACTTGCCATTGGCCTTCCGGGTCTCCATCTCCTGTGTCTTCAGCCGGCTCTTGAGATCCGCAAGATCCGCCTCTAGTTTCTTGCCAACAGCTTGCGCACATTTCCGGGTTATTAACAGTCATTATATAAGTCCCAAGCGTTTTCCAAGCAAAGACACTTGGCACTTGGGGGCTAATGAATATTGAACGTATACTGCCGGCTCAATTGAGTAAGCCGGAACCTAAGTATACAACATATTCAATCATAAGTCGTCGACTTGGGGGCTAGCATGGCAAAGGTAACTATGCAGTAAGTAAGAAGACAGCAGAAGGATACCTCAGATTTTTGCTGGATCTGGTTTACCATGGCGACCTCGGCGTCCCGGTTCTTGTGTACTTGGCTGGTGTAGCCAGAGACGAGCTCTCCAATGCTCAGGTTGGTGTAGTTGGAGAGGTCCAGATTCGCCTGGCGTGGCTGCAGCAACTCCCCCTTAGCGGAGCACTTGGCCAGCACGGTCGGTCTCCCCGGCTCAACAAACTCCGTCCGGGTGATTACCACATCCGGGTCGTCTGCTGGTGGAGCTGAGCCGGAGGCCTCCGGGTTAACCGAAGCTTCGGTCGTTGCCTTGGTAGTTGGGGCAGTGGCCTCAGCTGCCGTGTCCATTAGAGTGGTGGCTTCGGGGGCGGAGGCAGTTTGTGGTTCTTGAGCCGTCACCTCCGGGTCAGGCAAATCCGACACTCCGGTTGATCTAGTCTTTTTCGCTCTTTTGGTGAGTTTTGCCTGGGCACTGAAAGGACAGAAGTGTTAAGCATACAAAGGGTAAGTAAGGACAAGTACAATATGAGGTGGTTGTTATTACCCGGGCGCGGTCTTGAAAGTCGGAAGACTCGACTGCATAGGGTCGCCCGAAGAAGGGGAGGTCTCCTGATAATTGGAGTCAGAAGAATTGAGTGGCTGACCAATAACACCCGCCAACGGATGAAAAGGGTATAAGTGGGAAAAAACCTCAGTTCGGCGCTTCCTTGTTGCGTCGGGTAACCCGGTGGAGAGGTCGGTGTCCTTGTTGGTCCGGGTGTGACGCCATTTTTCATGAACCTGTCGCTTCAAAATAAATTGAGGGTCTTGATAAGCTAAAGGATGTGAAAAGCTTACTTTCCGGGTTACCCTTCGGACTTTCAGCTGTGGCAAGGGCTCCGAGTCGGAGGAAAGTGACATTACCTCTTCAACCACCGGGTTACTAGCGCCGGTGTCATCCTGTCAATGAGCAAGTGTTGATAAGGCGAACAACAACAAATAGCAAATAAAGCGAGAACTTAAAGGCTTAGGGGGTACCTCTGACTCAGAGCTGTCGCTTAACTGCATCAGCTCCGAAGCAGTAGGCCTGCTTCCTTTTTTGCGAGGGGCGGCTTTCTTGGCGGCTTTTTTCGCCTTCCTGGCCTTCTTGGCCGCCTCATGGTCATATTTGACCCGCCAGAACTTATCATCAGCCTGAAAAATACAATGATGAATTCTTAAAAACGGTTCAGATGAAGGTTATATACAGAAGAAGATAAAAAGTTAAAGTCAGCGGCTTACCGCTGGGGCTGGGTTGGTCTTGCGGAAGGGGGCTAACCCAGTCCTTCCGCAGTCTGCCAGGCTCTCATTTAAAAGAGCCTTGGTCTCCTCCTCTGCAACGTCTTCTGGAAGATCATTGCGGCTGTGTCTCTGCGGGTCATCTTTTCGTCCTGTGTACTCGCACATTAAGCCGGGGCGGCGGCTCAATGGGATCACCCGCCATGAGATCCAGACCCGGACCAGGTCGATTCCGTTCAGACCGTTGCCCAGGAGAGCTTTGATCTTGATAATGGTGGGGAGCAGTGGCTGGCGCTCCGCTTGAGTCAGCTTGTCCGACAGCGGGTGAGTCGGCTCCAGACGTGTTGGGCGAAAGCCGGGCAGCGGGCTTTCATCAGCCGGGGACGTATCTTGGCAGTAGAACCAAGTCATGTTCCAGTCCTTTGGGTGGCTCGGCGGCTCTGCGTAAGGGAAAAGGCAGTCCCTACGCCGCTGGATGGAGATACCACCTAACTCCAGACTTGGCCCATTGGCGCACTCATTTTGGCGGTTTAAGTAAAAAAGCTCTCTGAAGAGCAGCAGACTAGGCTCTTCTCCTAGGTAAACCTCGCAGAAGACTTGGAAATTGCAGATGTTGGATACTGAGTTGGGTCCTATATCTTGAGGCCGCAAGTCGAAAAAGTTGAGCACGTCCCTAAAGAACTTTGAGCCGGGCGGTGCGAAGCCCCGGCTCATATGATCCGCAAAGATCACTACCTCCCCGTCCTTTGGCTGAGGTCTCTCTTCTGACGGGTCAGGGGCACGGTAGGACATGATGTCTTTCTTGGGCAGGTATCCGGACTTAACAAAGGCTGCGAGTGTCTCATTGGTGACATTGGACTTCATCCAGTTGCAAGTGATAGGGGCTTTGGGAGCTTTGGGAGCCATGGCGAAAGCTGGTGGTCTATGACAAAAATGAAAAAATGTCCGGGTTAATTATAAGCCGGAGATCTACAGTTCAAACTAAGGTGGCGGCTTATGAAGGGGACTAATGATATATATTCAGGTACAGTGGGTTATTTAAGCCGCAGGGGCATTCAGGATAAGTTGATTATCTACGGCCTTACCACAGTTAAGCCGGAGGATTCTACGAAGCATGGTTTTCTTTAAGCCGGAGGATTCTACGGCGCGTGGTTTCTTTAAACCGGAATTGTAAGCCGCTAAGGTTCAATAGTTGCAGTTTTTACTAAGTGTGGTAAAACAGGTTTCACACATTGCAGTAACTTTTTTGGATCAAAATGGTCGGGCAAACGAAAAAATTTCTAGACCTAGAAACCGAAGTGAGAGAGCTCTCGGGTTCGAACAAGGTTCTTGTGCAGTACAAGGAAGGATACTTGCGTGTGAAATGGATCTTAAAACAACCACCGCACTAGTTCTATGCAGGCCTAAGATCAAGCAGGGGCGGTAACTACGAGAACTACCGAGGCTTGCAGATAATGGCGAAGAACACGGACGAACTATTTGAACCCTACCGCAGATCTGTTCTAGCAGGGCAGAAGAGACTCACCGGAGCTGGAGAAGAACGGGGGTCGCCGCCGTTTGTCTGGTCCGAGTCAGGGTGATGTAGCGGCCAAGGTTGACGAAGACCGGAGGCGAGATGACGGCGGTGGAGTGCGAGCTCAGGCAGAGAGGCAGTGGCGCGAGGAGGAAGAAGGATGGCAGAGAAGCCCGTCGGGCCGGCCTATTTATAAGGCGAGCTCATAAAGCGGGCGCGAGAATCAAGGAGACCGTGGCGTGGTTATCTCCCCCCACAACGCCTTGATTTTCAGAATGACAGTAAAAGCAAAGATCCGTTGCGGATCTGGTGGAGTAAAAAACAGGCTTAATGGAAGATGACGTCACGGCGGATTATCCGGAGTCCAGAGGATGACATCACACCGGGTTATGGCCTTCACATAAATGGTAAGCCGGAGATTTTTTCTGTCGAAAGAGTTGAAGATTGACATGAGCCGGCTCAAATCAATCTGGGGCCTAATGTTGAGGATATAGACCTTAGAGTCACCCGCCAGGAGGGGCCGGGTTACTCATATGGTCACTGCCAGAAGCCCGACGCCAAGATGAAAGACGGTGGGCCAAAGATGGGCTTAAGACCCGGCGGAGGCTTAAGGCCCGTAGTTATAAATACTGTTATGGTAAAACTTGTAGTGTAAGGCAAGAATAGTTAAGAGGCCGAGCCGGACACTCTTATGAGCCGGCCGGGACTCTGAGAGCTGCAGGGCGTCAGCCTCCCTATATAAAGGGACGACCCGGCAGCGGTTTAGGGGCGACAACAATTTCTTCGAGAGCCGGGCATAGCAGTTTAGCTCCCTGGTGATCGTAACCCTAATCAATACCACCTCAACTGGACGTAGGTTTTTACCTTCACCGCAAGGGGCCGAACCAGTATAAACCCTCGTGTTCCTTGTCCCGCATTAACCCCTTCAAGCTTCCTAGTTGCGATGGCTCCACGACTAAGTCCTAGTTCGAGGACATCTGCCGTGACAATTCCACGACACTAACCATAGCATGAAACATATGGATCCAAATTAGCCCTTTGCGAAGCAACGCATAAACTAGGGTTTAAGCTTCTGTCACTCTAGCAACCCATCATCTACTTATTACTTCCCAATGCCTTCCCCTAGGCCCAAATCATGGTGGAGTGTCATGTAGTCGACGTTCACATAACACCACTAGAGGAAATACAACATACATCTCATCAAAATATCGAACGAATACCAAATTCACATGATTACTTATAACAAGACTTCTCCCATGTCCTCCGGAACAAACGTAACTACTCACAAAGAATATTCATGTTCATAATCAGAGGGGTAATAAATATTATCAAGGATCTGAACATATGATCTTCCACCGAATAAACAAACTAGCATCAACTACTAGGAGTAATCAACACTACTAGCAACCCACAGGTATGAATCTGAGGTTTTGAGACAAAGATCGGATACAAGAGATGAACTAGGGTTTGAGAGGAGATGGTGCTGGTGAAGATGTTGATGGAGATTGACCCCCTATCAATGAGAGGATCATTGGTAATGACGATGGCTTCGATTTCCCCCTCTCGGAGGGAAGTTTCCCCTGCAGAACAACTCCGACGGAGCCCTAGATTGCTCATGCCTAGGTTCCGCTTCGAGACAGCCGCGCTTCGTCCCGAAAGCTTCCTTATGAGCTTTTCCAGGTCAAAACCCTCCATATAGCATAAGATGGTCACCGGAGACTGCTACTTCTTGAGCTTGCGTTGGTTTTTTCCTTAAGGAGGAAATGATGATGCAGCATAGTACAGATAAGTATTTCCCTTAGTTAAGAACCAAGGTATCAATCCAGTAGGAGAAACGCGCAAGTCCCCAATAGATGCACCTGCACAAACAATCACACACTTGCACCCAACGCGATAAAGGGGTTGTCAATCCCTTCACGGTCACTTGCAAAAGTGAGATATGATAGAGACAGATAAAACTAAATAAAAGATAAAATATTTTTGAATTTTTTGGTTTATAGATATGAAAATAAAAGATTGCAAAATAGTAGATCGGAAACAAATATGATGGAAAATAGACCCGGGGGCCATAGGTTTCACTAGAGGCTTCTCTCTTGAAGGCAAATAATACGGTGAGTGAACAAATTACTATCAAGCAATTGATAGAAAAGCACAAAGTTATGACGATATCCAAGGCAATGATTATGCATATAGGCATCACGTCCGTGTCAAGTAGACCGACTCCTGCCTGCATCTACTACTATTACTCCACACATCACCCGCTATCCAGCATGCATCTAGAGTATTAAGTTCATAAAGAACGGAGTAACGCCTTAAGTAAGATGACATGATGTAGAGGAATAAACTCAAGCAATATGATGAAAACCCCATCTTTTTAACCTTGATGGCAACAACGCAATACATGTCTCGCTACCCCTACTTTGTCACTAGGTGAAGTCACGCAAGATTGAACCCAAAGCTAAGCACCTCTCCCATTGCAAGAAAAACCAATCTAGTTGGCCAAACCAAACTGATAATTCGAAGAGAAATACAAAGATATCAAATCATGCATAAAAGAATTCAGAGAAGATTCAAATAATATTCATAGACAAGCTGATCATAAATCCACAATTCATCGGATCTCAACAAACACATCGCAAAAGAAGATTACATCGGATAGATAACATCGAGGAGAACATGGTATTGAGAATCAAAGAGAGAGAAGAAGCCATCTAGCTACTAGCTATGGACCCGTAGGTTTGTGGTAAACTACTCACGCTTCATCGGAAGGGCTATCGGGTAGATGTAGTTGCCCTCCGTTATCAAAATCCCCTCCGGCAAGATGCCAGAAAAGGCCCCAAGATGGGATCTCACGGAAACAGAAGGTTGCGGCGGCGGAAAAGTATTTTCATGGCTCTCTTTGAGGGTTCAGGAATATATGTGAATATATAGAACGAAGAGGTAGGTCAGGGGAGTCTCGAGGGGTCCACAAGGTAGCCCCCCTAGGGCGCGCCCTCCACCCTTGCTGCCGCCTCGTGGCTCTTCTGGGTTGGACTCCAAGTCCTCTGGGTGTCTTCTGGTCCATGAAAAATCAGCGTGAAGTTTCATTCCATTTGGACTTTGTTTGGTATACCTTTTCCGCGAAACTCAAAAACAAGGAAAAAACAAAAACTGGCACTGGGCTCTAGGTTAATAAGTTAGTCCCAAAAATAATATAAGCTAGCATAATAATGCATATAGAACATCCAAAACAGATAATATAATAGCATGGAACAATAAGAAAATTATAGATACGTTGGAGACGTATCAAAGACCTGCCAGGCGGCCCATGATATGTCTCCGTCGTATGTACTTCTCCAAACTCTTTTGCCCTTGTTTTGGACTCTAACTTGCTTGATTTGAATGGAACTAACCCAGACTGACGTTGTTTTCTGCAGAATTGCCATGGTGTTATTTTTGTGCAGAATAAAAAGTTCTCGGAATGACCTGAAACTTCACGGAGATAAGTTTTGGAATTAATAAAAAATATTGGCAAAAGAATCAAGTGAAGGGGGCCCACACCCTGGCCACAAGGGTGGGGGCGCGCCTCCCGACCTTATGGGCCCCCTGGACCTCCACCGACCTAAACTCCAACTCCATATATTCTCTTTCGGGGAGGAAAAACTTAGAGAGATGGATTCATCGTGTTTTACGATATGGAGCCGCCGCCAAGCCTTGTTCTTCCTCGGGAGGGCAGATCTGGAGTCTGTTCGGGGCTCCGGAGAGGGGAATCCGTCGCCATCGTCATCATCAACTATCCTCCATCACCAATTTCATGATCCTCACCGCCGTGCGTGAGTAAATTCCATCGTAGGCTTGCTGGACCATGATGGGTTGGATGAGATTTACCATGTAATCGAGTTAGTTTTGTTAGGGTTTGATCCCTAGTATCCACTGTGTTCTAAGATTGATGTTGCTATGACTTTGCTATGCTTAATGCTTGTCACTAGGGCCCGAGTGCCATGATTTTAGATCTGAACCTATTAGGTTTTCATGAATATATTTGTGTTCTTGATCCTATCTTGAAAGTTATAGTCACCTACTACGTGTTATGATCCGGCAACCGCGGAGTGACAATAGTCAGGACCACTCCCGGTGATGACCGTAGTTTGAGGAGTTCATGTATTCATTAAGTGGTAATGCTTTGGTCTGGTACTCTATTAAAAGGAGGCCTTAATATCCTTTAGTTTCCAATAGTACCCCGCTGCCACGGGAGGGTAGGACAAAAGATGTCACGCAAGTACTTTTCCATAAGCACGCATGACTATGTTCGAAATACATGCCTACATTATATTGATGAACTGGAGCTTGTTCTATGTCACCCTATGTTATAACCTTTGCATGATGAATGCCCTCTGACATAATTATCCATTATTGATCCATTGCCTACGAGCTTTTCACATATTGATCTTTGCTTAGTTACTTTTCCGTTGCCACTGTTACGATTGCTACAAAACTAGTACTGTTACTTCTGCTACCGTTACCGTTACTTCCATACTACTTTGCTACTAAATATTTTGCTGCAGATATTAAGTCCTTCAGGTGTGGTTGAATTGACAACTCAGCTGCTAATACTCAAGAATATTCTTTGGCTCCCCTAGTGTCAAATCAATAAATTTGGTTTGAATACTCTACCCTCGAAAACTGTTGTGACCCCCTATACTTGTGGGTTATCAAGACCTTTTTCTCGCACCGTTGCCAGAGAGCATAACTCTATTCTCTGAGTCACTTGGGATTTATATCTGTTAATCACTACGAGGAATCAGAAAGATCAAAGAACTAAGATTTTCCCTCAACTACGAGGGGAGGTAAGGAACTGCCATCTAGGTCTGCACTTGATTCTCCATCTGTTTTGAGTAAACATGCAACACCTACACCGGCTATTGATACTGATATGTCACATGTTATTGATGATGCCACTTCTTCTATGCATGATGCTTATGATGAAACTACTGAAGGAAATATGCCCTAGAGGCAATAATAAAGTTATTATTTATTTCCTCATATCATGATAAATGTTTATTATTCATGCTAGAATTGTATTAACCCGAAACATAATACATGTGTGAATACATAGACAAACATAGTGTCACTAGTATGCCTCTTTTTGACTAGCTCGTTGATCAAAGATGGTTGAGTTTCCTAGCCATAGACATGAGTTGTCATTTGATTAACGGGATCACATCATTAGGAGAATGATGTGATGGACAAGACCCATCCGTTAGCTTAGCACTTGATCGTTTAGTATATTGCTATTGCTTTCTTCATGACTTATACATGTTCCTATGACTATGAGATTATGCAACTTCCGTTTACCGGATGGACACTTTGTGTGCTACAAAACGTGACAACATAACTGGGTGATTATAAAGGTGCTCTACAGCTCTCTCCGAAGGTACTTGTTGAGTTGGCATATTTCGAGATTAGGATTTGTCAATCCGATTGTCGGAGAGGTATCTCTGGGCCCTCTGGGTAATGCACATAACTATAAGCCTTGCAAGCAATGTGACTAATGAGTTAGTTGCGGGATGATGCATTACGTAATGAGTAAAAACACTTGCCGGTAATGAGATTGAACTAGGTATTGAGATACCGACGATCGAATCTCGGGCAAGTAACATACCGATGACAAAGGGAACAATGTATGTTGTTATGCGGTTTGACCGATAAAGATCTTCGTAGAATATGTGGGAGCCAATATGAGAATCCAGGTTCCGCTATTGGTTATTGACCGGAGACGTGTCTCGGTCATGTCTACATAGTTCTCGAACCCGTAGGGTCCGCACGGTTAAAGTTTGGTGACGATCGGTATTATGAGTTTTTGTGTTTTGATGTACCGAAGGTAGTTCGGAGTCCCGGATATGATCACGAATATGACAAGGAGTCTCGAGATGGTCAAGACGTAAAGATCGATATATTGGACGACTATGTTCGGACACCGAAAAGGTTCCGGGAGGTTTCGGACAATTACCGGAGTACCGGGGGGGTTACCGGAACCCCCCGAGGAGTTAATTGGGCCTCATGAGCCTTAGTGGGAGAAGAGGAGGGGCGGCCAGGGCAGCCGTGCGCCCCCTCCCCCTCTAGTCCAAATTGGACAAGGAGGGGGGCGGCGCCCCCCTTTTTCCTTCTCCTTCTCTCTCCCTTCCTTCCCTCTCCTACTCCAACAAGGAAAAGGAGGAGTCCCTACTCCCGGTGGGAGTAGGACTCCCCCCTTGGCGCGCCCTCCTCTTGGCCGGCCGCCTCCCCCCTTGCTCCTTTATATAGGGGGGCACCTCTAGACACAATAATTGATCTCTTGATCTCTTAGCCGTGTGCGGTGCCCCCACCACCATATTCCACCTCGATCATATCATAGCTGTGCTTAGGCGAAGCCCTGCGTCGGTAGCAACATCATCACTGTCATCACGCCATCGTGCTGGTGGAACTCTCCCGTGAAGCGCTGCTGGATCGGAGTTCGCGGGACGTCATCGAGCTGAACGTGTGCTGAACTCGGACGTGCCGTACGTTCGGTACTTGGATCGGTCGGATCATGAAGACGTACGACTACATCAACCGCGTTGTGCTAACGCTTCCGATTTCGGTCTACGAGGGTACGTGGACAACACTCTCCCCTCTTGTTGCTATGCATCACCATGATCTTGCGTGTGCGTAGGATTTTTTTTGAAATTACTACGTTCCCCAACAGTGGCATTAGAGCCTGGTTTTATGCATAAATGTTATATGCACGAGTAGAACACAACTGAGTTGTGGGCGATACAAGTCAGGCTGCTTACCAGCATGGCACACTTTGGTTCTGCGGTATTGTTGGATGAAGCGGCCCGGACCGACATTACGCGTACGCTTACGCGAGACTGGTTCTACCGACGTGCTTTGAACACAGGTGGCTGGCGGGTGTCAGTTTCTCCAACTTTAGTTGAACCGAGTGTGGCTATGCCCGGTCCTTGAGAAGGTTAAAACAACACTAACTTGACGAACTATCGTTGTGGTTTTGATGCGTAGGTAAGAACGGTTCTTGCCCAGCCCGTAGCAGCCATGTAAAACTTGCAACAACAAAGTAGAGGACGTCTAACTTGTTTTTGCAGGGCATGTTGTGATGTGATATGGTCAAGGCATGATGCTAAATTTTATTGTATGAGATGATCATGTTTTGTAACCGAGTTATCGGCAACTGGCAGGAGCCATATGGTTGTCGCTTTATTGTATGCAATGCAATCGCCCTGTAATTGCTTTACTTTATCACTAAGCGGTAGCGATAGTCGTAGAAGCAATAGTTGGCGAGACGACAACGATGCTACGATGGAGATCAAGGTGTCGCGCCGGTGATGATGGTGATCATGACGGTGCTTCGGAGATGGAGATCGGAAGCACAAGATGATGATGGCCATATCATATCACTTATATTGATTGCATGTGATGTTTATCCTTTATGCATCTTATTTTGCTTTGATTGACGGTAGCATTATAAGATGATCTCTCACTAAATTTCAAGATAAAAGTGTTCTCCCTGAGTATGCACCGTTGCCAAAGTTCGTCATGCCGAGACACCACGTGATGATCGGGTGTGATAAGCTCTACGTTCATCTACAACGGGTGCAAGCCAATTTTGCACACGCAGAATACTCGGGTTAACTTGACGAGCCTAGCATATGCAGATATGGCCTCGGAACACTGAGGCCGAAAGGTCGAGCGTGAATCATATAGTAGATATGATCAACATAGTGATGTTCACCATTGAAAACTACTCCATCTCACGTGATGATCAGACATGGTTTAGTTGATTTGGATCACGTGATGACTTAGATGATCAGAGGGATGTCTATGTAAGTGGGAGTTCTTAAGTAATATGATTAATTGAACTTAAATTTATCATGAACTTAGTACCTGATAGTATTATGCTTGTCTATGTTGATTATAGATAGATGGCCCGTGCTGTTCTTCCGTTGAATTTTAATGCGTTCCTTGAGAAAGCAAAGTTGAAAGATGATGGTAGCAATTACACGGACTGGGTCCGTAACTTGTGGATTATCCTCATTGCTGCACAGAAGAATTACATCCTGGAAGCACCGCTGGGTGCCAAGCCTGCTGCAGATGCCACTGACGATGTTAAGAACGTCTGGCAGAGCAAAAGCTGATGACTACTCGATAGTTCAGTGTGCCATGCTTTACGGCTTAGAACCGGGACTTAAACGACTTTTTGAACATCATGGAGCATATGAGATGTTCTAGGAGTTGAAGTTAATATTTCAAGCAAATGCCCGGGTTGAGAGATATGAAGTCTCCAATAAGTTCTATAGCTGTAAGATGGAGGAGAATAGTTCTGTCAGTGAACATATACTCAAAATGTCTGGGTATAACAATCACTTGATTCAACTAGGAGTTAGTCTTCCGGATGATAGTGTCATTGACAGAATTCTTCAATCACTGCCACCAAGCTACAAGAACTTCGTGATGAGCTATAATATGCAAGGGATGGATAAGACAATTCCCGAGCTCTTCGCAATGCTAAAGGCTGCGGAGGTAGAAATCAAGAAGGAGCATCAAGTGTTGATGGTCAACAAGACCACCAGTTTTAAGAAAAAGGGCAAAGGGAAGAAGAAGGGGAACTTCAAGAAGAACAGCAAACAAGTTGCTGCTCAAGAGAAGAAACCCAAATCTGGACCTAAGCCTGAGACTGAGTGCTTCTACTGCAAGCAGACTGGTCACTGGAAGCGGAACTGCCCCACGTATTTGGCGGATAAGAAGGATGGCAAGGTGAACAAAGGTATATGTGATATACATGTTATTGATGTGTACCTTACTAGAGCTCGCAGTAGCACCTGGGTATTTGATACTGGTTCTGTTGCTAATATTTGCAACTTGAAACAGGGACTACGGATTAAGCGAAGACTGGCTAAGGACGAGGTGACGATGCGCGTGGGAAATGGTTCCAAAGTCGATGTGATCGCCATCGGCACGCTACCTCTACATCTACCTTCGGGATTAGTTTTTGACCTAAATAATTGTTATTTGGTGCCAGCGTTGAGCATGAACATTATATCTGGATCTTGTTTGATGCGAGACGGTTATTCATTTAAATCTGAGAATAATGGTTGTTCTATTTATATGAGTAATATCTTTTATGGTCATGCACCCTTGAAGAGTGGTCTATTTTTGTTGAATCTCGATAGTAGTGATACACATATTCATAATGTTGAAGCCAAAAGATGCAGAGTTGATAATGATAGTGCAACTTATTTGTGGCACTGCCGTTTGGGTCATATTGGTGTAAAGCGCATGAAGAAACTCCATACTGATGGACTTTTGGAATCACTTGATTATGAATCACTTGGTACTTGCGAACCATGCCTTATGGGCAAGATGACTAAAACGCCGTTCTCCAGAACAATGGAGCGAGCAACAGATTTATTGGAAATCATACATACTGATGTATGTGGTCCAATGAATATTGAGGCTCGCGGCGGGTATCGTTATTTTCTCACCTTCACAGATGATTTGAGCAGATATGGGTATATCTACTTAATGAAACATAATTATGAAACATTTGAAAAGTTCAAAGAATTTCAGAGTGAAGTGGAAAATCATCGTAACAAGAAAATAAAGTTTCTATGATCTGATCGTGGAGGAGAATATTTGAGTTACGAGTTTGGTCTACATTTGAAACAACGCAGAATAGTTTCGCAACTGACGCCACCCGGAACACCACATCGTAGTGGTGTGTCCGAACGTCGTAATCGTTCTTTACTAGATATGGTGCGATCTATGATGTCTCTTACTGATTTACCGCTATCGCTTTGGGGTTATGCTTTAGAGACGGCTGCATTCACGTTAAATAGGGCACCATCGAAATCCGTTAAGACGACGCATTATGAACTGTGGTTTGGCAAGAAACCAAAGTTGTCATTTCTTAAAGTTTGGGGCTGCGATGCTTATGTGAAAAAGCTTCAACCTGATAAGCTCGAACCCAAATCGGAGAAATGTTTCTTCATAGGATACCCAAAGGAAACTGTTGGGTACACCTTCTCTCACAGATCCGAAGGCAAGACATTTGTTCATAAGAATGGATCCTTTCTAGAGAAGAAGTTTCTCTCGAAAGAAGTGAGTGGGGGGAAAGTAGAACTTGATGAGGTAACCGTACCTGCTCCCTTATTGGAAAGTAGTTCATCACAGAAACCGGTTCCTGTGACACCTACACCAATTAGTGAGGAAGCTAATGATATTGATCATGAAACTTCAGATCAAGTTACTACCAAACCTCGTAGGTCAACCAGAGTAAGATCCGCACCAGAGTGGTACGGTAATCCTATTCTGGAGGTCATGTTACTTGACCAAGGCGAACCTACGAACTATGAAGAAGTGATGGTGAGCCTAGATTCCGCAAAATGGCTTGAGGCCATGAAATCTGAGATGGGATCCATGTATGAGAACAAAGTGTGGACTTTGGTTGACTTGCCCGATGATCGGCAGGCCATTGAGAATAAATGGATCTTCAAGAGAAGACTGACGCTGACGGTAGTGTTACTGTCTACAAAGCTCGACTTGTTGCGAAAGGTTTTCGACAAGTTCAAGGAGTTGACTACGATGAGACTTTCTCACCCGTAGCGATGCTTATGTCTGTCCGAATCATGTTAGTAATTGCCGCATTTTATGATTATGAAATTTGGCAAATGGATGTCAAAACTGCATTCCTGAATGGATTTCTGGAAGAAGAGTTGTATATGATGCAACCAGAAGGTTTTGTCGATCCAAAGGGAGCTAACAAAGTGTGCAAGCTCCAGCGATCCATTTATGTACTGGTGCAAGCCTCTCGGAGTTGGAATAAATGTTTTGATAGTGTGATCAAAGCATATGGTTTATACAAACTTTTGGAGAAGCATGTATTTACAAGAAATTGAGTGGGAGCTCTGTAGCATTTCTAATTTTATATGTGGATGACATATTGCTGATTGGAAATGATATAGAATTTCTGGATAGCATAAAAGGATACTTGAATAAGAGTTTTTCAATGAAAGACCTCGGTGAAGCTGCTTACATATTGGGCATCAAGATCTATAGAGATAGATCAAGAATCTTGATAGGACTTTCACAAAGCACATACCTTGACAAAGTTTTGAAAAAGTTCAAAATGGATCAAGCAAAGAAAGGGTTCTTGCCTGTGTTACAAGGTGTGAAGCTGAGTCAGGCTCAATGCCCGACCACTTCAGAAGATAGAGAGAAAATGAAAGATGCTCCCTATGCTTCAGCCATAGGTTCTGTCATGTATGCAATGCTGTGTACCAGACCTGATGTGTGTCTTGCTATTCGCCTAGCAGGGAGGTACCAAAGTAATCCAGGAGTAGATCACTGGACAGCGGTCAAGAACATCCTGAAATACCTGAAAAGGACTAAGGATATGTTTCTCGTTTCTGGAGGTGACAAAGAGCTAGTCGTAAATGGTTACGTCAATGCAAGCTTTGACACTAATCCGGACGATTCTAAATCGCAAACCGGATACGTGTTTACATTGAACGGTGGAGCTGTCAGTTGGTGCAGTTCTAAACAAAGCGTCGTGGCGGGATCTACGTGTGAAGCGGAGTACATAGTTACTACAGAAGCAGGAAATGAAGGAGTCTAGATGAAGGAGTTCATATCCGATCTAGGTGTCATACCTAGTGCATCGGGTCCAATGAAAATCTTTTGTGACAATACTGGTGCAATTGCCTTGGCAAAGGAATCCAGATTTCACAAGAGAACCAAGCACATCAAAAGACGCTTCAATTGCATCCGGGACCAAATCCAGGTGGGAGACATAGAGATTTGCAAGATACATACATATCTGAATGTTGCAGACCCGTTAACTAAGCCTCTTCCATGAGCAAAACATGATCAGCAACAAGACTCCATGGGTGTTAGAATCATTACTGTGTAATCTGGATTATTGACTCTAGTGCAAGTGGGAGACTGAAGGAAATATGCCCTAGAGGCAATAATTAAGTTATTATTTATTTCCTCATATCATGATAAATGTTTATTATTCATGCTAGAATTGTATTAACCGGAAACATAATACATGTGTGAATACATAGACAAACATAGTGTCACTAGTATGCCTCTACTTGACTAGCTCGTTGATCAAAGATGGTTGAGTTTCCTAGCCATAGACATGAGTTGTCATTTGATTAACGGGATCACATCATTAGGAGAATGATGTGATTGACATGACCCATTCCGTTAGCTTAGCACTTGATTGTTTAGTATATTGCTATTGCTTTCTTCATGACTTATACATGTTCCTATGACTATGAGATTACGCAACTCCCGTTTACCGGAGGAACACTTTGTGTGCTACCAAACGTCACAACATAACAAAGTGATTATAAAGGTGCTCTACAGGTGTCTCCGAAGGTACTTGTTGAGTTAGCGTATTTCGAGATTAGGATTTGTCACTCCGATTGTCGGAGAGGTATCTCTGGGCCCTCTCGGTAATGCACATCACTATAAGCCTTGCATGCAATGTGACTAATGAGTTAGTTGTGGGATGATGCATTACGTAACGAGTAAAAAGACTTGCCAGTAACGAGATTGAACTAGGTATTGAGATAGCGACGATCGAATCTCGGGCAAGTAACATACCGATGACAAAGGGAACAACGTATGTTGTTATGCGGTTTGACCGATAAAGATCTTCATAGAATATGTGGGAGCCAATATGAGCATCCAGGTTCCGCTATTGGTTATTGACCGGAGACGTGTCTCGGTCATGTCTACATAGTTCTCGAACCCGTAGGGTCCGCATGCTTAAAGTTTGGTGACGGTCGGTATTATGAGTTTTTGTGTTTTGATGTACCGAAGGTAGTTCGGAGTCCCGGATATGATCACGGACATGACGAGGAGTCTCGAAATGGTCGAGATGTAAAGATCGGTATATTGGACGACTATGTTCGGACACCGGAAAGGTTCCAGGAGGTTTCAGACATTTACTGGAGTACCGGGGGGTTACCGGAACCCCCCAGAGAGTTAATTGGGCCTCATGAGCCTTAGTGGGAGAAGAGGAGGGGCGGCCAGGGCAGCCGCGCGCCCGCTCCCCGTCTAGTCCGAATTGGACAAGGTGGGGGGCGGCGCCCCCCTTTTTCCTTCTCCTTCTCTCTCCCTTCCTTCCCTCTCCTACTCCAACAAGGAAAAGGAGGAGTCCTACTCCCGGTGGGAGTAGGACTCCCCCCTTGGCGCGCCCTCCTCTCCCCTTGCTCCTTTATATACGGGGGCAGGGGGGCACCTCTAGACACAACAATTGATCTCTTGATCTCTTAGACATGTTCGGTGCCCCCCTCCACCATATTCCACCTCGATCATATCGTAGCGGTGCTTAGGAGAAGCCCTGCGTTGGTAGCAACATCATCACCGTCATCACGCCTTCGTGCTGACAGCAGAACTCTCCCGTGAAGCGCTGCTGGATCGGAGTTCGCGGGACGTCATCGAGCTGAACGTGTGCTGAACTCGGAGGTGCCGTACGTTCGGTACTTGGATCGGTCGGATCGTGAAGACGTACGACTACATCAACCGTGTGGTGCTAACGCTTCTGCTTTCGGTCTACGAGGGTACGTGGACAACACTCTCCCCTATCGTTGCTATGCATGACCATGATCTTGCGTGTGCGTAGGAATTTTTTTGAAATTACTACGTTCCCCAACAACTACTTCTCTGCTTGATAATACTGTGCCACTAGGTGAATTTCTTGATCAACAACTTGCTAGGGTTAGAGAGAATGAAAATTTTGAAACTGATGATATTATTGAAACTGAAGACTATGATTCTCCCCCTAGATATGAATTGCCTGTTGTACCTGAGGGTTATGTTATGGATGAAGAAACTGCTAGAGACTTCTTTGCTTGCAATGATAGAGAAGATCTTAAGAAATAGTTAGCTAAGATGGAATAAAAATCCTTGAATGCTAGAATGAAATATGATCCCACTTTTGCTACTTCACCTATCTTTGTTACTGATAAGGATTATGAATTTTTTGTCGATCCTGAGTTAATTACTTTGGTTAAATCTGATCATTTTCATGGTTATGAATCTGAAACTGTTGTGGCACATCTTACTAAATTGAATGATATAGCCACCCTATTTGCTCATGAGGAAAAAATTCGCTATTATTATATTCTCAAATTGTTTCCTTTCTAATTAAAGGGTGATGCTAAGTTATGGTTTAATTCTCTTGCTCCTGATTGTGTGCATAGTCCCCAGGATATGATTTACTACTTCTCTGCAAAATCTTTCCCCGCTCATAAGAAACAAGCTGCTTTAAAGGAAATATTTAACTTTGTGCAAATTGAAGAAGAGATTCTCCCACAATCTTGGGGGAGGCTTCTCCAATTACTTAATGCTTTTCCTGATCATCCTCTCAAGAAAAATGAAATACTTGATATCTTTTATAGTGGACTAACCGATGCTTCCAGAGACCACCTGGATAGTTGTGCTGGTTGTGTTTTCAGGGAAAGAACTGTTGAGGAAGCTGAATTGCTATTGAATAATATATTGAGTAATGAAAATGATTGGACACTTCTTGAACCTTCTCCGAAGCCAACTCCGAAGAAAAGGGGTATTCTATTTCTCAGTCCTGAAGATATGCAAGAGGCAAAGAAATCTATGAAAGAAAAAGGTATTAAAGCTGAAGATGTTAAAAATCTACCACCTATTGAAGAAATACATGGTCTTGATAACCCGACACAGGTAGTAGAGGTAAACTCTCTCCGTAGATTTGATGAAGGTGATATTCCTCATAATAAGTCTGCTTGACAATGCTTGGATGAGTTTGATAATTTTATTGTTAAACAAGAAAACTTCAATGCTTATGTTAGTAGACAATTGAAACGTAATGCTTACATGCTTGACCACTTGAGTGATTATATGAATATAACTGTTAATGATCTTAAGCTTATTAGTAAACATGCTTCCATGGTTACAACTCAAGTAGAACAAGTACTTAAGTCTCAAGATGATTTGCTTAATGAGTTTAATAGTAAGAATAATGGTAATGATGTTAGGGTTATGACTAGAGGTGGTAAAATGACCAAGTAACCTTTGTATCCTGAGGGCCATCCTAAGAGAGTGTAGCAAGATTCTCAGAGAATTAATACTGATGCACCTAATCCTAGTAAAAGGAAAAAGAAAACTGATAGGACTTTGCATGCTTCCAGTGAACCTGTTATAGACACACCTGAGAATCCTAATGATATTTCTATTTCTGATGCTGAGACACAATCTGGTGATGAACATGAACCTAGTGATAACGTTAATGATGATGTTCATGTTGATGCTCAACCTAGTAATCATAATGATGTAGAGAATGAACCTGCTGTTGATCTTGATAACCCACAATCAAAGAATCAATGTTATGAGAAGAGAGACTTCATTGCTAGGAAACATGGTAGAAAAAGAGAACCATGGGTTCAGAAACCCATGCTCTTTCCTCCTAAGCCATCCAAGAAAAAGGATGAAGAGGATTTTGAGCGCTTTGCTGAAATGATTAGACCTATATTTTTGCGTATGCATTTGACTGATATGCTTAAAATGCCTCCTTATGCTAAGTATATGAAAGATATTGTTACTAATAAAAGAAAGATACCGGAAGCTGAAATTTCAAGCATGCTTGCTAATTATACTTTTAAGGGTGGAATACCGAAGAAACTTGGAGATCCGGGAGTACCAACTATACCATGCTCCATTAAAAGAAACTATGTTAAAACTGCTTTATGTGATCTTGGAGCCGGTGTTAGTGTTATGGCTTTCTCCTTATATCGTAGACTTGAATTGAATAAGTTGACACCTACTGAAATCTCTTTGCAAATGGCTGATAAATCAACTACTATACCCATAGGTATTTGTGAGGATGTGCCTGTTGTGGTTGGAAACGTTACCATCTTAACGAAATTTGTTATTCTTGATATTCCCAAGGACGATCGTATGTCAATTATTCTTGGTAGACCCTTTTTGAATACTGCAGGGGCTGTTATTGACTGCAACAACGGCAATGTCACTTTTCATATTAATGGTAATGAGCATACGGTACACTTTCCGAAGAAACAACCTCAAGTTCATAGTATCAATTCTATTGGAACATTTTCAACTATTACTATTGGAATTTTTGAATTTCCTCTTCCTACTGCCAAAAAGAAATATGATATTCTTATTGTTGGGGAAATGCATATCCCTGTTGAGGTAACCTAGTATTATTCGAAAATTCTCCGGTTTCATGTTATTCGAAAGAAGTTTGGTAATAAGACTTGATCAAGCTTGTTAATGGATTCCTTTTGATGAGCATGAGATGGATGAATTTAGAAGGCACAACTCTCTGTTCCCATCTTTTACTTTCTGTAATTTAGATTAAATAAAGCAAAAATAGTATTCTCTGTCTGTTTTCTGAATTATCCGTGCAATAAAAAATATCCAGAAAATAAAAGTTCTCCCAATGCCCTGAAAATTTAGTATGATTTTTTATAGAACATTTAAGAACTTCTGGCACTCAACACACACCAGGGGGCTCACCAGCAGGCCACAAGGGTGGAGGGCGCGCCCACCCCCCTGGGGCGCGCCCCATGACCTTGTGGGCCCCACGTGGCGCCCCTCCACTTATTCCAGCACCCATCCACTCCTTCTTCCTCCAGAAAAGTCACTCCATAGCTCAAACTCATGTTCTTGCTCATCTTGCTGCCATTTTCGATCTCCTTGCTCAAAGCCCCATTCACAAAACTGCTTTGGGGATTGTTCTTCGGTATTTGACTCCTCCAATGGTCCAATTAGTTTTTGTTCTAGTGCTTTATTCATTGCAAATTTTTGCTGCTGTGGTGACCCTGTTCTTGAGCTTGCATGTCAAATTTATGTGGTCCAAAGTAGTTTTGATGCATGATATAGCCTCTAGGCACTTGTAGGTGTAGTTGCTATCAATTTTGTTGAGTTTTGGTTCACTTTTATTTTGAGTCACTAAAAATTTCAGAAATTTACAGAGGAGGAAAATGATGAGGAGATTGTTGGGAGGTTCCTCAAGCCGGGGTTCGAAGGAAAAAGAAACTGAGGAGAAGGAAAAGCCCAAGTATAATCTTCCTCGCGCCGCGGAGATTTGGCCGTGTGAATGGCCATGTGATGCATTCTTACAAGCAGCCGGAATTTATGATGATTTCTATTATTTGGCTGGGAATGCAGGCATGACCGACTTCCTCCTCGGCCAGTTGATGATCCACAAGTATATGGGATCAATTGTAGCTCTTCTCGACAAGTAAGAGTGTCGAACCCAACGAGGAGCAAAAGGAAATGACAAGTGGTTTTCAGCAAAGTAATGTCTGCAAGTGCTGAAATTGTAAGTAATAGAGTAGTTTGATAGCAAGATAATTTGTAACGAGGAAGTAATGATGATAGTAGCAAAAGTGCAGCAAGGTAGCCCAATCCTTTTGAGGCAAAGGACAGGCCAAAACGGTCTCTTATGATAGGCAAAGCGTTCTTGAGGGTACACGGGAATTTCATCTAGTCATTTTCACCATGTTGGTTCAATTCATGTTCGGTACTTTGATAATTTGATATGTGGGTGGACCGATGCTTAGCTGTTTTTCTTACTTGAACAAACCTCCTACTTATGATTAACCCTCCTGCAAGCATCCGCAACTATGAGAAAAGTATTAAGAATAAATTCTAACCATAGCATTAAACTTTTGGATCCAATCGGTCCCTTACGGAATAGCGCATAAACTGGGGTTTAAGCTTTTGCCACTTTTGCAACCCATCATCTAATTGCTACTCCAAAATGCATTCCCTTAGGCCCAAATATGGTGAAGTGTCATGTAGTCGACGTTCACATGACACCACTAAGGGAATCACAACATACATACTATCAAAATATCGAACACATATCAAGTTCACATGATTACCTGCAACATGATTTCTCCCGTGACCACAAGAACAAAGGTAACTACTCACAAATGATAATCATGCTCAAGATCAAAGCGGTATTAAATAGCATATTGGATCTGAACATATAATCTTCCACCAAATAAACCATATAGTTATCAACTACAAGATGTAATCAACACTACTAGTCACCCACAAGCACCAATCTATAGTTCCGATAACAAGATTGAACACAAGAGATGAACTAGGGTTTGAGATGAGATGGTGATGTTGAAGATGTTGGAGATTGCCCTCCCCAAGATGGGAGAGTTGTTGGTGATGATGATGACGATGATTTCCCCCTCCGGGAGGGAAGTTCCCCCGGTGGAATCGCTCCTTGGAGGGCAAAAGTTCTCCTGCCCAAGTTCCGCCTCGAGACGGCGGCGCTCTGTCCAAAAAGTCCTCTCCTTACTTTTTCTAGGTCAAAATGACCTATATACCAGAAGATGGGCACCGGAGGTGGGCCTAGGTGAGCACAACCCACCAGGGCGCGCCTGGGCTCCCTGGCGCGCCCAGGTGGGTTGTGCCCACCTGGTGGGCCTCCTCTGGTACTTATTTGCTCCAATATTCATCATATATTCCATAGAAATTCTCCATGAAGTTTTAGCCTGTTTGGAGTTGTGCAGAATAGGTAGCCTGACGTAGCTTTTCCAGGTCCAGATTTCCAGCTGCCGGAATTCTCCCTCTTTGTTTGTACCTTGCAAATTATGAGAGAAAAGGCATTAGAATTACTCCAAAAAGCATTATTGTGCATAAAAATCATAAATAATAGTAGGAAAACATGATGCAAAATGGACGTATCAACTCCCCCAAGCTTAGACCTCGCTTGTCCTCAAGCGAAAACCGAAATCGAAAAACATGTCCACATGCTTAGAGAGAGAGGTGTCGATAAAAACAAAATGCGGACATAGAAGCATCATGTTCATTATTATAATAACAACAAACTTAAACATAAGACTCTTATCATAGAATTTTGTCATAGACTTCTCATGAATAAGTGGCAATTCATCACACTATATAAGTATAAAGCAAAAACTCTATTAGAAACCAACAAACTATGTTCTAAGTCAACTTTGCAACTACAATTCATCATCTTTTTAGGAAGGGTCATGTATCGGAGCCTCTAGGCAAGTCCACATACTCAACCATCATATAGTCTTCTATGATTGCTAACACTCACCGCATACACATGAGCAAAACGTTTCAACCAGACACATAGAAGGATAGGGGCTTATAGTTTCACCTCCCAACGTATTCACCTCAAGGGTGATGTCAACAATAATAACTCATTCTACCCATATTCAACTGGACATATGTGCCTAGATCTTTCCTCACCACATGATGCCTTGCCAAAGGAGAAAATAGAAAGGAATAGAGAGAAAACTTTGACTCTTTGCATAAAAGTAAATACATAAAAGTAAATACATAAAAGTAAAAGATAGGCCCTTCGCAGAGGGAAGCAGAGGTTTCCATGCGCTTATTTGTTTGTATGCCCAACCCCTTAGTGCAAAAAGAAAGTCACGTTGTATTGCCCCTTGTGATAGCGACCTTTATTATGCAGTCTGACGCTTTTATTCTTCACCATCACAAGTTTGTACAACGCTCAATTTTCTCTTACACTAAATGATCTCACATTTTTAGAAGCAATTTTTATTGCCTTATTACACCGATGACAACTTACTTGAGGGATCTTGCTCAATCCCTAGGTAGGTATGGTGGACACTTGAAAACAAGATTTGGGTTTAAGGGTTTTTGGATGCACAAGTAGTATCTCTACTTAGTGCGGAATTTTTGGCTAGCAAATATAGGGGCAAGCACCACATGTTAAAGGATCTATGACAATATGACTTCTCTGTGAATATGAACAAACATAAATCATTAGGTTGTCTTCCTTGTCAAATGTCAACAATTTTGGCATATAATATTTTGACGGGGGCTCACAATCACAAAAGATTTCTAGCATCGTATATTTATATGTGAATCTTCTCTTCCCTTATTAATTCTTTCATGAGTTGCATCATTGACCAATGCTATACTTGTCAATCTCTAATAAAATTTCCTACTTATACTTTTCCTTATGTGGTGTCATCACCTACCATAAGATTAGCACATGATCTTTTTCATTTATTTTCCTTTCTTCTTATTTATTTCCTTTCTTTTTATTGCAACTTGAAAGTAAAGAAAGCAAAAACTCAAACTAAACTTTATTATACATCTCACACACGATTACAAGGATAGATCACTAAGCAAACTCTCTAAAAGAAAGGATCAAACTAAACTTTTATTCATCTAAGCAAAAGATAACTATGGATCGAACTAAGATAAGTAAAGGCAAAAGATAGTGGGGATGATACAATACCGGGGCACCTCCCCCAAGATTGGCGGAAGCCAAGGGGAGTCCCCATACCCGATACTCAATTTTATTTTGGTGATGAAGAGGAAGGTGGTGGTGATGAAGAAGAGGGTTTGCCCTTCTTCCTTAGCTTACGCTTGAGGATGGAATTTTCCTCCTTCAGTTCACCGACCTCCTGCTCAAGCTCTAGTACCTTTTTGCATAGATCTTGCTTATTTTCCTACAAAAGGCGGAAGGGTATTGTCGGTGTGGAACGACACCTATGGGATCACAAGAATCCCTACTACGGTTGCTGGGGCACAGGGTTGCGAGGAGAGCAGGGCTAGCAGACAGCACAGGGATCGTTTACCCAGGTTCGGGCCGCGAGGATGCGTAAAACCCTAGTCCTGCTTTGGTGGGTGTATTTCTGAGAGTTATTGAGCTCTCAAACTAGCTGTGGTTAGTGCGTGGTTCGAAAGAGCCGAATCCTCCTCCAGTATGCCATGGGCCTCCTTTTATAGTTGAAAGGGGCAGCCACAGTGGCACACAGGAGGTGGAAAGGCATACAGTGCCCTGAGCTTATCGCTCGTATTACAGGACAAGACGCATTTAATACGTAGCTTAGGTGTCCCCTTGCTTTATTGGGGACGGGGGCGAGGCCCATCCCGTCCGTCGCCGCTCCTCCTCGCCTTGACACGCGCCCTGGCCAGTGAGGTGCGTGGTGCCATGTAGGCAGCCAGGCAGCTGAGGTGGCGCGGTGGTGGAGCCTTCACGAAGATCTGCATGCCGCCACGCAGGCGCTCGATGAGTTGGCCTGGGAGCTGCATGTTGCCACGCAGGTGCCTGCCCAGCTAGTTGGGCTGGCAGCTGCATGTGAACGGTGGTGGAAGCTTGTTTGGCGCGGGTTTGGCAGTGGCCCCGCTGGCGTCCTTGGCGAGGGCCTTGCCGGGTGGCCCGGCAAGGGTCTTGCTGAGGCGTGCTGTCGTCCCCGGCAACGACCTTGCCGGGGGTCTGGTGGCCTTCCTCAGCAGGGATCTTGCCGAGAATCGTCGTCTTCTAATCCTCATCTGATCTTGAATATGTCTTCACAAAGATCTGCATGCCACCATAGAGGTGCCTTCCCGAGCCCTGGCCCCACTTTGATGATGGCGCTGGGGGCCGTGGGCTCAAGGGTGGCTCGCTCTGTTGGTGTGGGGCGAGCTGTCCCGGCAAGGGTCTTGCCGGGGCCGCTGAGGCCACTCGGCAAGGGTCTTGCCGGGGGAACCTGCTTCGTCCCTCTGCTCTTTGTGGTCTTGGCCTTGGTGTTGCTTTGATTGTCTTGGGCTTTGGTCTTACCTTGGCTCACCTCCCCTGTTCTGCTTGGTGTGGTCGTGGGCGCGGCTCCGACTACCCGTGCACAGGTAAAGGGGTACAAAAGCATGCCCCTATTTTTGTACACCAACAGGAGCCCCCGGGCCTGGGCCACACATAAGCGCGACATGTTGTTGGGCCAGGCCCAAAACGGTGCGCGGGCAGGTGGGGCGGTTTTTTACCGTGGTAAGACCCTTCGCGCGCTCCGCTACCCACGACCCGCACGTGCGGCGCAGCGTGGAGGGGCGTGCGTGACGTGGGCGGCATGCGTGGGGCGGTTTCCACACACATGCGTCATATCACAGTAAAGAGGTGGCTCGCGCCCTCACCGTAAAAACAGGGAGGCGTGGAGGCGCGGCTCATTTACTGAGCGAGGGCGGGGTGCGGTCTTCAAGGCGTCCACTCCCCATGATCACGGGGTGGGGAGAGGTCGCTTCACCCGTCCCCTCAATTCTGCACGTCTGCCACACGTCTTTCATGCGCCCGGGGTGGCAAACGGTGGAGGCGGGAAACCGGGCCGTCGCTGGTTGGGGCACTGGGTCGGTCCTGATTCCCTGCGCCTCTGGTGTCTGGATTGGCCGAGCGGGGCGGCCGAGCCCCAACCCCGTTCCTTTATAAAGAGGGGGAAGGGGGGATGGCATCCCGCATTCTTCCATCTTCTATCTCCTCCTGCTTCTGCTTCTTCCTCTCACCCGCCTTGGAGAAGGGGAATCCTGGTCCCTCGACGGTGGCGGCGAGGGTCGCCGCTCGACAGCGCGTCCCTCCTCCTCCTGAGCCCGCGGTGCTGGAACCGGTCGCGAGGGGAAGGGGGAGGGGGCAAGGCCGTGGGCGAGGCCGGGGCAGAGGCCGTAGCGCTTGGGGAAGAGGAGGACGGGGCGGCACGCCGGCCTTGCCCCTGCCAATGATGCCCTTCCTGATGGAGGGCCATGTTGAAGACCAGCCTTGCGAGTTCTTCATCAGGCTGCGCCCGCCTCCGCATCGTCGTCTTCGTCTCCCAGCCCCGTTTGCTCGGGTGATGGAGCGTGACCCGCCCCAGACCCTCAGATTGCACATGAGGGGCTGTGGGAACGGGGGCATGCGGGTTGACGTCGACTTCCCGGCTCCTCGGGTTATGTACCTCCACCGTGGATGGAAGACGTTCGCCCGCATCCACAACCTGACGGCGGGGCTCGTCCTCTATTTCAAATTAATGGAGGACGGCTTGCTCTCCACCAAGGTCTTCGGAGAGTTTGGAACTCGCCTGAAATGCTGCGTGGAGAGCTCCTCTGATGGAGATTCCGACGATGGAAGCTCTTCCTCGAGCGAAAGTGACAAGGAGGACAGCGAGGACGAGTCCGACTAGGCGTCGGACGCCCCGTGCCTGGGCGGGTGCGGCAGCAGCAACATCTGCACCTGACCGCTCCTCCGGCAGGGTTTTGCCGGGGACGGGGCCAGCTCCTTGAACTTCTCGGGGCTGTCTCCTTGGGCGGCTGGCGTCGGGAGGTTGCGGAAGAGGAAGAGGGCGGGCGACAAGGCCGTCAACTCGGAGTACGCGGACACCGACGCCTTCATCGCGTATTGCCGGTCCTGCCGCCTCGTCTTCCAGCTCCTTCCCGGCACCGTCATCACCGGCCCGCCCGTGGGCGGCCACCGAGGTGTTCTCTTGGTTCTTTCTGCTGCTCGTAGCTCGCCTAGGTGCCCCTTTTGTCCTTTCGCCTCCTTGACCTGCCTCCCGAGGAGAGGGACAAGAAAGGGATCACGAGCACCTTATCTCTTTTTTTAATCTGTAAGCCTGCGGGCCTTGTTAAATTTAAAGCTTGTAAACCCCTTTGTCCGTGTTTTTCATTTCGTACGAACTGTGTACCTGTATGGGATGTTTTTAATGAAAAAGGGATGCTTGCCGCGCTTTTCGTTCGTGCGTAAATCCCGCGACAAGGAGCGAATCCTCGTTATCGTTTAGGATAAATGTTTTTCGCCCGGCAACAGGCCTTGTCGTTCCCCCCACTCCATTCGACCGTTCTCGCGCTCTTGGCGGAGGCAGGGATGAAGTGGGCTTCAGGCTCCTCGTCCCACCTCCTTGCCGCCGCGGCTACAACCAAATTTGGACCCAGGAAATAATCCTTAGGTATGGAAAAAGGGGAGCACGGCAGCCTAGAGATAGAAACGAGGCTTCACATGCCCCAGTCCTGTTTCGAAATGTATGACAGGGGATAAAAAAACTTATCTAGATCTGCATCCCCCGGCAGTCTTATCTTGCCGCGGTTGGATCCTCGCGCTTGTAGCCCCCGGCAACTCTGGTTTGCCGGGGTCGGGACGCCGGTCCGTTTCCTTTCTTCCAAGTAGCTCGGCAGAAGTGCTCATGTGCCCTGCGACCCAAAAGAGGACAGAAGAGGAATAGATAGACGCGCACTCGACCTCTAAGCTAGGGGTTAGTCGCTGCTGAGCACTATCAACCCTAACAAGGAAGAGACTCGACCTAGCATGCATGCTATGACTTAGGGCGCCAGTGCTTCATTTATTTATACTCAGGGTCTGCGCCTGGCTTTGTACAAAGGGTCACATGCCTTGCCGGCAAAGCTTGTACAAAAGGTGGCTTGCCGGGAGGTCCGGTAAGCCGCGCCTTACGGGTAAAACTTGTGAAGATGCTCGATGTTCCAGGAGTTGCTCACTGGGACGGCATCCTCGGTCTCCAGGCGGACTGCGCCAGGCCTGGTGACTCGCATTACCCGATAAGGGCCTTCCCACTTTGGCGTCAACTTGTTGGAATTCTTGGCCGACTGAACGCGCCGAAGAACAAGGTCACCTTCCTCAAAGCTTCGGGCATGAACCTTGCGGCTATGGTAGCGTGCCGCTCTCACAGCCGCCCGAGGACGATCTTCCTCAAGGAGCGTCGTGTCATCTTGGCGCAACAGCTCTTCCTCAAGTTCATCATAAGCGAGCACTCGAGGTGACCCGTATATGAGTTCCGTGGGGAGATACGCTTCTGCCCCGTATACCAGGGCAAAAGGTGTCTGGCCGGTGGCTCGATTTGGCGTCGTCCTGATCGACCAAAGAACCGCCGGCAGCTCATCAATCCAGCGCCTTCCACTCTTGTGCAGCTTGTCAAAGGTCTTCATTCTCAAGCCTCGCAATACTTCAGCATTTGCCCTCTCCGCTTGGCCGTTGCTCCGTGGATGTGCCACGGAAGCAAAACAGACCTTGCTGCCGAGGTCTTGGATGTACTGCATGAAGGTGTGGCTTGTGAACTGCGTGCCGTTGTCGGTGATGACTCTGTTTGGCACACCAAAACGACAGACCAATCCTTTGAAGAACTTGACGGCTGACTGAGCAGTCACCTTCCTCACTGCTTCCACCTCCGGCCACTTTGTGAACTTGTCGATTGCAACGTACAAGTACTCAAAGCCCCCGACAGCGCAGGGGAAAGGGCCCAGTATATCTAGCCCCCAGACTGAGAATGGCCAGGAGAGAGGGATTGTTTGAAGGGCTTGGGCTGGTTGATGAAGCTTCTTTGAATGGAACTAGCACACTTCACACTTCGTTACTAGTGCCGTCGCATCCTAGAGGGCGGTGGGCTAGAAGAAACCTTGCCGGAACGCCTTCCCGGCAAGGGCCCTCGACCATATGTGGGAGCCACATATGCCTCCATGTATCTCCGCCAACAGCTAGTCCTTCCTCCCGGGGGATGCACTTGAGTTTCACACCGTTCGGCCTTCTCCGGTGCAGGACATCATCGATGAACTGGTACAGGGCGGACCGACGGGCTACTTTCGCCGCTTATTCCTGCTCCTTAGGAAGCTCCCCTGTTTGGAGGAATTGGACGGTATGTTGCGCCCATGCCGGAGCCTGGGGCTCGACGGCAAGGACCAAAGGCATCTCTTCCGCCATGGGAGCGGCTGTCTCTACAGCCAGGGCTTGACGCCCTGCCGGAGCCAGTTGCTCTTGGGCAGGCTCAGCGTCCGCGGCATCACCCTTGCCGGCAGCCCCAGGGGGCTCGGTAGGAAAGTACTTGCCGGGACCTGATTTCCTCCGCTTGTTCTGCCCCGCTGATGGTTCGACGGATGGTTGAGTTAACCGGAGCCAAAAGGTACCTGGTTCCACAGGTAGCTTGAATGCGGCACGCTTTGACAGGTAATCGGCGATGTCGTTCTCCGCTCGGGGGACGTGCTCTGCCTGGATACCGTCAAAGAGTTCCTCCAGCTTCCTCACGTCATCTACATAAGCTTCCATCAATGGGCTCTGATAATCCTTGTTGACCTGCCTGACAACGAGCTGCGAGTCACCCCTGACGATGAGCTTCTTAACCCCGAGGTCTGCCGCGATCCCGAGACTGGCAAGCAATCCCTCGTACTCAGCAGTGTTGTTGGTGGACATCTCCCTGGGGAAGTGCATCTGGATCACGTACTTGAGGTGTTCTCCGGTGGGTGCGACGAGCAGCACACCGGCACCGGCGCCTTGCAGCGAGAAAGCCCCATCAAAGTACATGATCCAGTCGCGGTCTGCTTCCTCGCCAGGGAGAGTGGTCTCATGGATTTCTTCGTCAGGCGTCGAGGTCCATTCTGTGATGAACTCCGCCAAGACTCTGCTCTGAATTGTCGAGGTACTTTCAAACTTTAAACAGAAGCTTGACAGCTCCAAGGCCCATTCCACAATCCTTCCGGTTGCGTCTGGGTTGTGCAGTATCCGTTGCAACGGGAGGCGGGTGACGACAGTGATCTCTGGGCTTGGAAATAGTGATGCAGCTTCCTCGAGGCCATAAGGAGGCCGAAGAGCAATTTTTGCACGCCGGAATACCTCGACCTAGCCCCCTGCAAGAGGGACCTGACAAAGTAAACCGGGTGCTGCATCATCTTCTTCTTTGGCACCACCTCACTCGACTACGCGGGCACTGTCTTGGTGGCACCAGACTCTGCCGGGGGCCGCGCCTTGTCGGCACCAGGCCCTGTGGGGGGAATCTTTGGCTTGCCATCCGCTAGTTCTGCCGCCATTGCTGCCTCCTCGTCGACCTCCCTATGTGCCACGAGTGCGGCACTGACCACTTGATTCGTCGCCGCCAGATACAGCAGCAACGACTCTTGTGGTTTAGGCGCAACCAGTATTGGCGTGGAGGAAAGGTATTTCTTCAGATCCTATAGTGCTGCCTCAGCTTCTGGCGCGCCCGGCGGACTTGGAGATGAATCGGCTCATGGCCGCAACGCAGCCGGTGAGCCGACGCACATCCTTGATCCGCTTGGGTGCCTCGATCTGCTCAATAGCCTTGATCTTGTCTGGGTTTGCCTCGATCCCGCGCTGTGACACAAAGAACCCGAGAAGCTTGCCGGATGGAACGCCGAAGACACACTTCTCAGGGTTCAGCTTGAGGTTGATCTTGCACAGGTTAGCAAATGTCTCTTCCAGATCTTGCACAAGAGTTGGCCCGTCCTTGGTTTTGACCACTATGTCATCCATGTAGGCCTCCATATTTCTATGGAGCTGAGGTTCGAAACCAATTTGGACTGCTCTTGCGAACATTGAGCCAGCACTCTTCAACCCGAAAGGCATCCGTAAAAAGCAATACGTACCACATGGGGTGATGAATGATGTCTTCTCTTCATCCTCTTTCGTCATGAAGATCTGGTGGTAGCCTGAGTAGGCGTCGAGGAATGATAGCAGATCGCACCCGGCCGTGGAGTCAACAATCTGGTCGATGCGTGGCAACGGGAAGGGGTCCTTAGGGCAAGCCTTGTTGATATATGTGTAATCAATACACAGTCTCCACTTCCCATTCGCCTTGCGCACCACTACCGGATTGGCCAACCACGTCGGGTGGAGCACTCCTCTCACCAAACCTGCCGCTTCCAACTTCCTGATCTCCTCTGTGATGAACTCCTGCCTCTCCAGAGCCTGCTTTCTGACCTTCAGCTTGACGGGCCGCGCGTGGGGGCAGACAACTAGGTGGTGCTCAATCACCTCCCTGGGAACACCGGGGATGTCGGATGCTTGCCATGCAAACACGTCGACATTCGCCCGCAGGAAGGTGACGAGCGCGCCTTCCTATTTGCTGTCGAGGGTGGAGCCTATGGTGAAGGCCCCTCCCGTGCCATCCTCCTTGACGGGCACCTTCATGGTCTGCGGCGGCTCGGCCCTGGGTCTCTTGCTCTTGTCGGTAGAACTCTCTGGCACGTCCTTGACGGTAGCACAACACTCCGAGGAGGTGCGCTTGCCGGAGTGGGTGCGAGAGGTCTTGCCGGGCTTCTTCTTCCCTCCCGGGGCTTCAGCGGCAGGTGCAGGTGCCTTGGCGGCAGCCGCTGCAACTGCTTCCCGGTAGAGTTGGTCGGCGCAGATCAGCGTTTCCTTCTTGTCGGAGGGGACGGAGATGATGGTCAAGGGCCCGGGCATCTTTAGCATGTTGTAGGCGTAGTGTGACGCCGCCATGAACTTGGCTAGTGCCGGGCGGCCGAGGATCCCGTTGTAGTTCAACTCTCCGTCCTGTAGTTCAACTCTCCTCCAAACGTCACGGGCAGTGTGACCTTTCCCTTCGGTTGGCTCCTCCCCGGATTGACCCCTTGAAACGTGCCCGTTTCTTCGAGGTCTCCATCAGGGATTTGCAACTTTTGGATCACGACTGGCGAGATTAGGTTCAGGCCGGCCCCGCCGTCAACCAACATCTTGTTCACCTTTGAGGTTGCGTATCATTGGTGAGACCAACAATGGCAAACACCCGACAACGGTAGTGCGGTCAGGGTGGTCCTCGGCGTCAAAGATGAGGGGCGTGCTGGACCACTTCAGCGGCTTCTGAGCGTCGAACGACGGCTCTGCTGCCGTAATCTCACGCGCCCACTGCTTGATTTGGCGATGAGAGGTATGCAGTGAGGCGCCGCCATCGATGCACATGGCCTCCGTAGCCTTCTGGAACCCTTGCTCACCAGGCTCGTCATCCACGTCGTTATCATCATCTTCTTGTTTCTTGTCGCGGCCCCGGGCGGGCCTCTCTTGCTGGTTGTCCTTGCCGGGGCGGCCTCCTTGGCCGCCACACTTCTTGCCGGACCCCTCCGCACCGTCCTGGTCCTTCTCCTTGTCCCGTCTCTCGTACTCAGCCTTTTGCTTCTCAGCAAGCAGCTCGACTTGCCGGCAGTTCTGGAGGGTCGTGGCCCTTGGTGCGGTGGATCTTGCAGTATTGCTTGTCGGAGCTTCCTGGCTTGTCGGTAGCCGCCAAGGCTCGGCAGGCGGCGCACCCGGCAATCTCCTTGCCGGGGGCGTCTGCTTTGACCTTCTTGCCGGCACCGGTGTCGTCAGATCCCTCAATGGCAAGCACGGTCTTGCCATTGCGCTTCCTGTTGCGACGCCGTCCCTTCCTTTCGGGGTAGCGGCATCTTCATCGGTAGAGTCGGTTTCCGCGCCGGCGTCTTCGCCGGGGTACTTCCTTCCCTCTTCAGCCCGGGCGCACCTATCGGCCAAGACGTAGAGCTCGGCCACGTCCTTAACTTTGGTCATCGCCAGCTCTTCGCGCATCTTGCGATTGCGCACGTTCTGGTGGAACGTGCTAATCACAGCGGCGGGATGAACGTCGGGGATGTTGTACTGCACCCGGCTGAATCTCTGGATGTACTTGCACAGGGTCTCCCCTTCCTTCTAGGGAATGCTGTGCAGATCACTGGCCTGGCCATGAGCTTGGTGGCCTCCTGTGAAGGCGCCAACGAACTCATGGCACAGATCCAACCAAGAAGAAATGGAATCCACCGACAAGTGCATCAACCAAGACATCACATTGGGCTTGAGCGCCAGCTGGAAATAGTTGGCAAGCACCTTGTCGTCGTGAGCCCCAGCAGCCTGCATCGTGATGGTGTAGATGCTGAGGAACTCGGAGGGATGGGTTTTGCCAGTGTACTTCTTGCCGACGTCAGGCTTGAACATGCGGTGGGACGGCCACTGGAACTGCCGCAGCTCACGGGTAAAGGCCGGGCAGCCCACCTCGTAAGGTAGGCCGTCGGAGCCCCCCGGTGCCGGGTGGTCCATAGCGGGTCCTGCCCGCTTGTCCGACTGGCGGCGCGTTTCGCACCGATGCTCGACGGTGGTTCGAGCGTCTTCGTGAGCTCGTTCCTGAAGGACCTGGCGCTGGTCACGGAGGGTCTGCGGGTCGGACGACACTATGGAGATGTTATCACAAGCGTCGTCACGACGGGCCGACGCCCGCGGCGGCTGGCGAGGAGGAGAGTGCACCGTGGCCGCAGCTTCCTCGGTCCTCCCAGCGCCAGCATGTGGTGGCTCGGTGGGGCGCCGACCCGAGGGCCCCGCTGGTCGCGGATCGTATTTGTTGGTGACGGCGACGAGGCTCCGGATGGTGGCCCTCCACTCGTTGAGCTTCTCAGCAGCAGGAGGGAAATTGAGGAGCAGCTACGCGCGCGCCAAAGCTTCCGCTGGTGTGGGCGGCGGCGACAGCTGCGGGGATCGCGGCGCGCTTCGACTTCTAACTATGTTAGAAGGAGCTCCGTCACGACCCAGCGGCTGCGTGCCATTTTCACCAACGCTTCGGCGAGCGTGTTGAACCCCTTCATCTTGCCGATGACGCACAGGGCTCTTCCCACGGCGGTGCCCAGGGTCACCAACGTGGTGACGCTGCTCGGCGCGCACACCATGGGAAGAACGCACGATGGTCGCCGGTGTAGGCGTCCTGGAGGTCGCCGCGCCGCCCGGAGTCGGCACAACAACGACGCCCCTGGAGGGCCCCGCGCCGCCTGCGGGGGGCCCGGCTCCGTCTTTGGATCCGGCGACGTGTAGCCGATCGTCTGGCGCGCGAACCACGCCGCTCGCCAGCCTCCGACTGCCTGGGCGATGCTGGTGCTCGTGGGCCGCGGCCCGGGTCCTGTCTGCGACCGGTCCGCTGCTCGTCCGCACCGCACGGGCCATTCGGCTCCCAACGAGCCGACCGCCGTGGCCGTCTTCTTCTTAGGGGCCATGGCGACGAAGAACTGCTAGGCTAACTACCAGACCAGATTCTCACAATTGCGCCCCCTACCTGGCGCGCCAAAGATGTCGGTGTGGAACAACACCTATGGGATCACAAGAATCCCTACTACGGTTGCCGGGGCGCAGGGTTGCGAGGAGAGCAGGGCTAGCAGATAGCACAGGGATCGTTTACCCAGGTTCGGGCCGCGAGGATGCTTAAAACCCTAGTCCTGCTTTGGTGGGTGTATTTCTGAGAGTTCTTGAGCTCTCAAACTAGATGTGGTCAGTGCGTGGTTCGAAAGAGCCGAATCCTCCTCCAGTATGCCATGGGCCTCCTTTTATAGTTGAAAGGGGCAGCCACAGTGGCACACAGGAGGTGGAAAGGCGTACAGTGCCCTGAGCTTATCGCTCGTATTACAGGACAAGACGCATTTAATGCGTAGCTTAGGTGTCCCCTTGCTTTATTGGGGACGGGGGCGAGGCCCGTCCCGTCCGTCGCCGCTCCTCCTCGCCTTGACACGCGCCCTGGCCAGTGAGGTGCGTGGTGCCATGTAGGCAGCCAGGCAGCTGAGGTGGCGCGGTGGTGGAGCCTTCACGAAGATCTGCATGCCGCCACGCAGGCGCTCAATGAGTTGGCCTGGGAGCTGCACGTTGCCACTCAGGTGCCTGCCCAGCTGGTTGGGCTGGCAGCTGCATGTGAACGGTGGTGGAAGCTTGTTTGGCGCGGGTTTGGCGGTGGCCCCGCTGGCGTCCTTGGCGAGGGCCTTGCCGGGTGTCCCGGCAAGGGTCTTACCGTGGCGTGCTGTCGTCCCCGGCAAGGACCTTGCCGGGGGTCTGGTGGCCTTCCTCGGTAAGGATCTTGCCGAGGGTTGTCGTCTTCTAATCCTCATCTGATCTTGAATATGTCTTCACAAAGATCTGCATGCCACCACAGAGGTGCCTCACCGAGCCCTGGCCCCAGGTTGATGATGGCGCTGGGGGCCGTAGGCTCAAGGTTGGCTCGCTCTGTTGGTGTGGGGCGAGCTGTCCCGGCAAGGGTCTTGCCGGGGCCGCCCGGCAAGGTTCTTGCCGGGGCCGCTGAGGCCGCCCGGCAAGGTTCTTGCCGGGGCCGCTGAGGCCGCCCGGCAAGGGTCTTGCCGGGGGAACCTGCTTCGTCCCTCTGCTCTTTGTGGTCTTGGCCTTGGCTTTGCTTTGATTGTCTTGGGCTGCGGTCTTACCTTGGCTCACCTCCCCTGTTCTGCTTGGTGTGGTCGTGGGCGCGGCTCCGACTGCCCATGCACAGGTAAAGGCGTACAAAAGCGTGCCCCTATTTTTGTACACCGACAGGTATGAACTGAATCTTAGGCCTTTTTGGTTTGTTTGGGGGACTTGACTTCTTGAATTCCACATGCATGTCCCAGGTTGAGGCAACGGAGGTTCATCCTCATCTGAGCTCGTCTCATCCTTCTCCCTAGGATAATAGTCTTCCTGTTCCTCCATGGTCCAGCCATAGTGCTCCACATCCCCATAGGACTTGGGGTTTGTGATGAAATCAGCAGCATAACTCTCACCCTCGGAGTCTTGAGACGACATATTTTCAGATCTAACAGGAAAACAACAAGAAAAGAAAACAAAGGATTTGTAGCGACCAGACCTCAAACAGTCTAGTCTCTGTGCATCAGTGTCATCCCTGGATCGGTAATGCTGACACGCACAGTACTTAAAGGATTTATAACAGAGTAGCAATCACACACTTATTACTTCGAATGTCTCAAAAGAGAACTTAATACAATAAATACGGCTTAAAGCCATCTAAAATGATAACAGCGGAAGGCTTGGAAGATAAAGTGAGTCCATCAATTCCAACGGCATCACTGAGTATAAGACCACGACCTATGGCACCTTAGTTGTTGTCTGAAAAGTCTGCAACATGATACGTTGCAGCCCGAAAATGGGTCAGCACATGGAATATGCTGGCAATGTAACACATAGAGAGTAATGAACAGAATAATGCTATCACTACATGCATGTTTGGCTGGTGGAAAGCTCTAGGGTTACAGTTTTGCGAAAAGCCAATTTTTCCCTACCACAAAGGAATAAATTTTATTTAACTATCATGGTGGTTGTTAAACATTGAGAAGGTACCTCCAACTCAATCCCAATTAAGAACGTGATTAACCCAATCAAATTAAATTAAGTAACATGGTGATGAGATTCACATGATAATCCAAGAACTAGATACTCAAGATGTCCATAACCGGGGACATGGCTAACCATGATTAGATTGTACACTCTGCAGAGGTTTGCGCACTTTTCCCAACAAGACTCGATCGCCTCCGCTTGATTTCTCGTACTACATGGTGTTTGAGAAACGGATGACCGAGACACAGTCTTTCAGAAACAATACTCTTTACTCCGGGTGGACAGTTACACCTACTTTCCCCTACATCTGCTAGCCCACCTCTTCAAGAGGTCATGTAACCTACTCAACTATGCTAGAGCCCATAATAGCTTGTGGCTGCACATGGAAGTTTCTAGCATTAATAATCTCATGATCCCTTTGAGTCTGGGTGGCGGTCCATAGGATGATCATACGGGTACTCCGGGATATCCAAAAATACAGGCAACACTGGGTTCTCCAGGTGCCTCAATCACCCAGATGTAAATTAAAGTAACCACCTTAAGGTGAACCATTAATTAACAATCTCACATCTGTCATGGAAAACTCTCAAACCCAATCCACGTCTACGAGCATAGCATAGCAATATAAGCAAACGTAGAACTCCCAATGGTTTGATATAAACAGGGCAATAGGTACTACCTCATCTACTTCCCAAAACCCACATTTTAATCAGATCCTAATCATGCAATAGTTTGAGGATTGATATAATGCAATAAAACTGGGTGGTAAAGATATATGATCAAAGTGTTACTTGCCTTGCTGATGATCCGTGAAACCTAGAGACTCGTAGTATCACGCTTCGCACTCCGGGTACTCTATCGCAAACAAACAATACATACATAAGCAATCAAGCAACGGTGCACGGATAAAACTCAAAATAAGAGATCTAACCAGAAAGTTCAACTTAAGAACTCCGGTTTGCAAAAAGAATCAAATCGAACAAAGCAACGAAACTCAAACGGCGAAAGAAACAAGCTTCGTTTACTAATCTGGACCTAAGTCAAATTTTACAGTAGCAAAAACTTGTTTGAGTTGGTTAAACGGAAAGAGGGTTTTGAGACGAAACTCTAGGCGCTTGAATCGCCTGATTCCGATAAACGAGCGAAAAGTTATACTAGAACGAAAAACAAATCGGAAATCGCGATCGAAAGTAATCGCGAAAAATCCGAGAAAAATAAAAACTGACGAACAGGCTAACGAACGAACGTTCGCTGTCTGCGGTTAAATGACAAAAACCGTTTGGTAAAACGAACATACGGACGAACGTCCGCGAAATAGACTAAACCGGAAAAAAACCGATCTAATAAAAAAATAAACCGGGGTTTTCTAAAAAAACACGCACGGTTTTCCGGAGAAAACCGCCGCCGGCGGCGGACAACCTCGGGTGGCGGGACGGCGGCGGCGGGGGCGGCTCCAGCGTCAGGTGGGGTCGGCGGCGGGGCGGCGGCGGCGCTAGGGTTTCGCGGGGGCGGGCGGCTTGGGCTGGCGGGGCGGCCTCGCGGCTTATAAAGGCCGGCCGGGCTAGAGTCCTAGCTGGACATGGCCCGGTAGGTCGGTTCGTTATTTTTAAATCAGACGTGCAGAAAAAGAAAGAAAAGAAATACTAAACGGACTCCAAAAATCCCGAAATAAATTTTCCCCGTCCTCTAGAAATAAACTGGACAAGATGAACATTTATTTGGGCCTAAAATCCAATTTTGAAAAACGCATATTTTCCTAATTCAAATAAAATCAAATACACCCCAAATAAAATCAAATATTTGTTTTTAATATTTTCCTCCAATATTTCATTATTTGTGGAGAAGTCATTTATCCCCTCTCATATATTTGATATGAAATATTTTCGAAGAGAAAATAATTAAAGCAAATGATCCTATTTTCGCAATTTGAGAAAACCCAAATATGAAAATAATGAAATCGCCAACTCTCTCCGTGGGTCCTTGAGTTGCGTAGAATTTCTGGGATCGCAAAACAAAATGCAATAAAATATGTTATGCATGATGATCTAATGTATAACATTCCAAATTGAAAATTTGGCATGTTACCGGATTTCTCCGTGATACGGTGGTCAACAGGTTCGGGGGGTGTATAAAGATTTTTTATCTTGGTAAACAAGCAAACTGTAGAAAAACGGAGTCCGGAAGGTACCCCAGGTGGGCACAATACACGTGGGCACGCTTGGCAAGCCAGGCGCACCCTGGTGTCTTCTGCCCACCAGGGTACACTTCCTGGAAGTTTCTTATTTTCCCAATGTTCTAAATATTCCAAAACTGACAAAAAATATTTTTGCGGATTTTTCGGAGTCCGTTTACTTACCGTATCATGTACCTCCTTATTTTCATGATTCTGGAGTGTTCCGGAAGGACTCTTTTATGTGTTCTTCTGGTGTTAAAGTTTGGATAATATTACTTTCAACATTAATGGGCGTACCTGAGATATAATGTTTTATTCGTTGCCCATTAACAACCTTCGGGTTAGTACCTTCGGCATTATTTTTTTTTGATGGCTCCAGATCGATGGACCTCCTCGATAACATAGGGTCCTTCCCATTTTGAGAGGAGTTTTCCTGCAAAGAATCTGAAACTGGAGTTGTACAAAAGAACATATTCTCTGACTTTAAACTCACACTTTTGGATTCTTTTATCATGCCATCTTTTGACTTTTTCTTTAAACAACTTGGCATTTTCATAAGCTTTGGTTCTCCATTCATCTAAAGAGCTAATATCAAATAGCCTCTTTTCACCGGCAAGTTTGAAATCATAGTTGAGTTCTTTGATTGCCCAATATGCTTTATGTTCTAACTCAAGAGGAAAATGACAAGCTTTTCCATAAACCATTTTATAAGGAGACATACCCATAGGTTTTTTATATGCTGTTCTATAAGCCCAAAGTGCATCATCTAATTTCTTAGACCAATTCTTCCGGGACCTATTGACAGTCTTTTACAAAATTAATTTTATTTCTCCATTTCTAAGTTCAACTTGACCACTAGATTGAGGATGATAAGGTGATGCAATTCTATGGTTAACATCATACTTGGCAAGCATTTTGCGGAAGGCACCATGAATAAAGTGTGAACCACCATCAGTCATTAAATATCTAGGGACTCCAAACCTTGGGAAAATAACTTCCTTAAGCATTTTAATAGAGGTGTCGTGATCAGCACTACTGGTTGGAATAGCTTCTACCCATTTAGTAACATAATTAACATCAACCAAAATATGTGTATACCCATTAGAGGAAGAAAAAGCTCCCATGTAATCAAATCCCCAAACATCAAATGGTTCAACAGCAAATGAATAATTCATAGGCATTTCTTGACGCTTACCTATTACATATTCTTTGACATTCATCACAAGATAAGACAAACTTACGGGCATCCTTGAAGAGAGTAGGCCAATAAAATCCAGATTGCAATACCTTGTAAGAAGTTCTATCTCCAGCATGATGTCCTCCATATGCTTCGGAGTGACATTTTCGTAGTATTTGTCCCTGTTCATGCTCAGGTACACAACGTCTAATAATACCATCTACTCCTTCTTTATAAAGATGTGGATCATCCCAAAAGTAATGTCTTAAATCATAGAAGAATTTTTTCTTTTGTTGGTATGTAAAGCAGGGTGGTAAATATTTAGCTACAATGTAATTAGCATAGTCAGCATACCAAGGAGTGTTATGAGCAACATTTATTGCAGCTAACTGCTCATTAGAAAAACTATCATCAATAGGTAGTGGGTCATCAAGCACATTTTCAAGCCTAGACAAGTTATCGGATACGGGTGTCGGTGTCAAAACCGGCGGAACTCGGGTAGGGGGTCCCGAACTATGCGTCTAAGGTCGATGGTAACAGGAGACAGGGACACAATGTTTACCCTGGTTCGGGCCCTCTATATGGAGGTAATACCCTACTTCCTGCTTGATTGATCTTGATGAATGTGAGTATTACAAGAGTTGATCTACCACGAGATCGTAATGGCTAAACCCTAGAAGTCTGACTTGTATGACTATGGTAATGAGTCTCTCTCCCTCTCCGGACTAAGCCCTCCGGTTTATATAGACACCGGAGAGATCTAGGGTTACATAAGGTTGTTTACAAAAAAATAAATCTACACATTTGATCGCCAAGCTTTCCTTCCACGCCAAGGAGAGTCCCATCCGGACACGGGTAGAGGACCATGGCTAACAGGCCGGTCGGCCGAGGACCCCTTAGTCCCGGAGTCCCTCAGTAGCCCCTGAACCTGGCTTCAATGACGAGGAGTCCGGCGCGCAGTTTTATCTTCGGCATTGCAAGGCGGGTTTCCCTTTTCGAATACTCCATGATGGTCTTCGGACGAACGTGCCCAGCTCTGTAACATGAGTTTTGTATATTTCCACAGAGGGTACAATAATTTATAAATCCAATCCACCAACAACTATTCATAGCATGACGCCACATCACCGCCGGGTCATTATTTTAAACCGTTTGTTGGCCTGCCGCCCCGGGTTTTGAGGCGCAGCTTCACTGGCATGTCTTATCCAAGCCGAGATCGTGTCCCCTTATTAAGGGATTCTCATTAGCACGGACGTGGGTAACCCAATAGTCTCTGGGGTACAACTCCTTGGGAACAGGCAACTTTTAAGGCCCAGGAGTAGGCGCTAGATACTTGCAGCCTTTATAAAGGGGTATAGACTCGTCTCTCTCTCTTCCACGCTGGCTTCGTCTTCCGCCCTTGCTATCTCGAGTTCTAACACCCAAGTTTCGACTGCCACAACCCTCAGTCATGTCCAGATCCAGCCTTCCCGGCCGGTGGGTGGCCTCTTCTGTTACAGAGGAGGATATTGCGAAGCTTAGGGCGGCAAGATATCTGACCGCAGAAATTCTCCATCGGCTCCCTGCTGAAGGGCAGGTTATCTCTGCACCTAGATCCGGCGAGAGGGTCGTGTTTGTCTCCCACTTCCTCCGAGGGTTAGGCTTCGCCCTTAATCCCTTTGTTCGTGGGCTCATGTTCTATTATGGGCTGGATTTTCACGATCTGGCCCCGAACTCTGTTCTTCTCATCTCGGCGTTTATCGTCACGTGCGAGGCCTTTATCGTCAAGACTTTCAATGTGAAGCCGCAGATGATGGAGGGGAAGCAGGCGGAGTGTGGTGGCGCCACCTTGAGCAAGCTTAATAGCGCTCTTTGGCTAAAAGGATCCTTCACCGAGTCCTCTGACTTATGGCAGCGGGAGTGGTTCTATATCACCGAGCCCCGTGGTTCCAAGTGGGCGGCTGCGCCTGTGTTTCAATCTAGCCCTTCGATTCAGCTCGCATCATGGATTAATAAGGGGCTGGACTGGGGATCAATTGATGAGGTACAGACTCTGCAGAGCCGCATCCGGAGCCTCATCGAGGGGGACATTGATCTTATCAACGTTATTCAAGTAATGCTAGTCCGTCGGACCTTGCCGTGCAAGAGGCGACCTCTCCGCATGTGGGAGTTTAATCCTGAAGGGCCACAGACACTTCAACACTTCTTCGGCACTACGACAAAGGGATGTGGAAATTATTTTTCGGGAAACAAAAACAGTGGCCGGATACTACCGAAGACATCGGCCTTGACTGTAACCATCCGGATACCGCGGTAAGTACCCGTCCGCCGACACCTCTTAATCAGGTATCCTGTGGTAAGACACTGAGCAAACCATCTCTTTCCAGGGCTGGATAAAGAAAGTGGAACGGATTAGGTGTCCGGCCCCCCTTCCCGATGACTCAGCGTACCCCGTGCTAACAAGGATGCTGGCACCGGCACCGTACCAGGCGCCGGTAGAGGAGGGCAAGGTGGAGAGCAGGAAGACCAGGGGTGGCCTTCGTTCCGAAGGTAAATTAGACACCGGGTCCGGAGAAATCGACGTTTCTTCGCCCGAACACAAAGGCGAAGGAGAAGCAAGCATCCCTTCTCCATATAGGAAGAAAAGGGCCGCCTCTGAAGGTTGGGAGGAACTGACTCCCAAGAGGGGCAAGATGCCATCGTCGGGCGGCTCAGGATTGGAAGGCGACGCCGTTGCACAGCTCCGCCATGAGGACAAGCCTTCGACCAAATCGTAAGTGAATCCGGGGTGCTTTAATCACATCCCGTTCCTTTCCTGTTACCGTAGTGACATGTAATGTACATGTGTATCTTCACAGTTCGGCGCAGAGTTTTCCTGAGCAATCCTCTTCTTCGGGAGATCTTCTCCCAGAGATGATGGAAAGCAAGATGCCTCCCCCGGCCTCCTTGCCCAATAAGGCAGACGACTCCGAAGTGTCGTCTCGGAGGGTTTTTCTTGATCAACAAGCAGCGCGAGGGATGAAGGAGGCGTTACCCGAAGGTGAACCCCCGTCCGCCCGGGGTTCGGGGGCCAACATTGAAGGCCCCGGACTATCCGGTTTTCAACCAGCGATGATTCTGGAGACGAGTGAACAGGTTCCTTCAAAGGATGGTCGTGCTCCTACAGCGGCTTCCAGAGACCCGGCGGCTCCGGATACATTGAGGGATATACTGCGAAAAGCATCTGTTTCGGAGGAACAACGTACCTTGATGGGTATGGTGGTTGAGAGGATTCTCTCCGCGAAGAGTGGATTGAATGAAGCCTTCATGAGCATGCTAAGAGGCTTCGAGGTTTGTGATGTAATATTTTCAACTGTATTTCATTTGCAAAATGCACCTGGGTATAGGTAGTAGCCCCTGAGACTCGGGTTGGCTTCCCATGGGAGGCGATCCGAGTATCAAGAAGAAATGCTGAGGGAATAATCCAGTTAATTGGAACACAGGTTGTTTCTCCCCTGACGACTGCCCGGACTACGGATATTGCCGAGCTGCAGCGGAAGCTTGATGTGGCAGGGGATGACATTGCGTTAATCAATAGGCGTCTTGACGAGTCGCAAGGTATGTATTCGGAGCAGTCATTACACATACGTGTTTGTAATACAAGCGTGATGCCGAAAATTGTATACTGGGATATCCATGGCTGCAGATGGTGCCGCCGTCGTTGATATTCTTTGGGCAGACCTAGCCCGGGCCAAGGAGCAGGCCCGGTTTAGTAATGCAGCCGCCAAGAAGGCATCGGCCGAATTGAAGGCCGAACAAGCTGCTCGGCACCAAGACGAGAAGAAAATATCCATGATGGTGCTCGAACTAAAAAATGCTGCTAGCCACTGTGAATTCCTTGAGAAGGAGAATAAAGCCAAAACGGCTGATCTTGACAAGGCCTTGCGAGAGGCGAGAGAAGCGCGGTCCAAATCTAGAGCGGCCCGTGAGGAGATCCGGCAAGCTGGGAAGATTGCGGCTGGTAAGCCCTTTTTACTACAGACTAAGTTCGGCGATCCAAACTATGATCAGCTTACCGAAGTGTGGATTTCTCCAGACATGTATTTGGACTTGCCGAAGACTTCTTTCGATGCGGCACAGTTTTACCAAGCGCAAGAGGGATATGCAACAGAGAAGCTTTTCTGGTCACAATTTGGTGCATCAAAGCGCCCTCTGCTGCTGAATGAACAGATGTCCCAATGGGCCGAGCTTCACAGGATATCCGGCGCTGCCATGAAGAACGTCATAATCCGGCTGTGGCCGACTGAGCCTATTCCGAATAGCTACTTCGGCTTGGTGCAGCGGCTTGTTGATGCGGCGCCACGTATCGACACCGTTAAGCGGTCGGCGTGCATTGAAGGTGCACGGATGGCCTTTGCCCATGTCAAGACATACTGGGGAAAGATGAAGGTCATCGATGTTGCAGCGAAGAGTCCACCCAGGGCAAGGACCGTCACGCACCAGAGCATTATTTTGAGGACGTCTTAGAGGCTGCCCGCTTGATAGAGGGTCAATGTTCGAAAGGCATAATATTCGAGTGAAGTGTATGCAAATTGTAAAAGACAATTTTTATAATCAGACTATGTTTTAGTTTTTCCTAAAGGCTTTTGTTCCTCCTGTGCGGCCGTTTGTATATGATCTGAAACTTTTCCAGTCATCGGCTTCAGCCCCCTCGTAGGAAATACGGGGGTGTTCGGAAAAGCATCTGATCACTCTTGACCCAACGTCTTGGTCCGTGAAGGAGGTGCCAATGTGGCGAACCAGGCAACCGGACTATAGGGCGTTAACACTTTCACTTAGCCATAGGAGTTTTATGGTGGGTCTACGATATAGCCCCTGGTATGTACGCGGCTTATTCAAATACGATGCGTTTACATATTTGACCGGAAAGAGGTCCTCGTGTGACGCGGAGGGAATTGTGAAAGATTCCAATAAGTCATCGAGTGGTTGACCAGCTCTCGCCGCATCATGACAGTCAGTTTTCGGCTTTCTCTACTGAGGTGCTTAACCAGGTTAACCGGAAGCATAATCGCAGTAGTTCTCCCTTTACTACCCTAGCCGATAGAGCGGAACGTAAGGTAGCAAGCACAGGAGCCGGGCAACCCAACGTTTGACCCAAGACATGATTCGGAGCTGATGCATATAAGGCCAAAACTCGCAACGCCGAAGTACGCTATAGAGCTATTCGGACTTGTCGGCAACTCGTTTGTTCCCATACCGGGCCCCTGGCAAGTTATGCCGAGGTGTAAGTTTAAAACAACCGTAAGGGCAAAACTCAGTTCTGTAGAAAAGAGCAGATTATTTTTACTGGGATCTGAGTGATGTGCCAATTGTTTATATAGACAACAAGGCCACACCCTGGCTATTTTACATGCCAAGGGTCGAAGGCTGAGGATAAAGGCACTTTACAGGCTTGAAATACTGAGTGTGGTCTACAAAAAGTTATTTGGACCTCCTGTCGCACGTCTGCGTCGTCTGTCCTCGGTTAGGGTATTCCTTGACGGGAATGACTTTTTGGATGAGTGTATGAACCGAACTCCGATAGAGTCCGTGGGTGACCCGCCTTTGAGTCATCTGTAGAGAGGATAGTAAAAAAGGAAGATAATTAGAAAAACAAGGGAGTTTATGGGAGTATTGGTAGGCCCATCCTTATTGTGCTTCCGCCGATGCCCAGGGTATTTTAAGTGCATAGTTATGTATGTGCGGTACCGACTTCGCAGGCATATTAGGCGAGCGGTGGAAGACGAATTGCTAGTCCAGTATGGACATTGACCGGTCATGTTGAACGGAGACCGGCGGCGCGATGGCTGATGAGGTATGCGGTGAGATGAGGCCGCTTTGTAGTTCAGCTGAGGTATCCGTAGTATGATCTTCTGTGCGGGGGTTGTTTTCCATGTATTTACCTCTAGGGGTGTATGTGACATATACCATGTTTATTGTTTTTACTTCGGAAGGAAACTTCTTCTGTCCCCTGGTGTTCGGTTGGTGAGTCTCTTCGCCGTCGCTATCGCCGGGCGGTCTCCTCCCCTTATGTTCGGCATTTAACTTGCCGGCCTGTTTGAAAACCCAACAGCTTCTGTTGGTGTGATTAGCTGGTTTATTGGGGTGGCCATGAATCTGGCAGCGCCTATCCAATATCTTGTCTAAATTGGATGGTCCATCCCTATTTGCCGTGAATGGCTTTTTCCGTTGGCCGGGTCTGGGGCCGCTGAATCCGGCGTTGACCGTTGTGTCGTGTGTTCCCTCATTGTTATTGCGGTGTTTGCATTTATTGCGTCATGGCTTTCCATTGCCATCCCGGACTTGGAAGTGCCCAGGTCGCTGGCGCTATTGCTTCTGCGGGCGAGCCAGCTGTCTTCTCACGCGCAAAAGCGGGTCATTAGAGCCGTAAGGGCTGGCATGGATTTTGGTTTTTCCTGACCGAGGTGGCGGGCAAGCCACTCATCCCGGATGCTGTGTTTGAAGGCCGCTAGGGCTTCTGCGTCCAGACAGTCTACAATTTGGTTCTTTTTAACTAAGTACCTGGTCCAGATCTTCCTGGCGAACTCCCCGGGCTGCTGGACAATGTGACTTAAATCCTCGGCATCCGGTGGCCGACATATGTACCTTGGAAGTTGTCGCGGAAGGCGTCCTCCAGATCCTCCCAGCTGCCAATCGAGCTTTCAGGCAAACTGTTTAACCAGTGCCGAGCTGGTCCTTTGAGTTTTAACGGGAGGTACTTGATGGCATGGAGATCGTCTCCGTGGGCCATATGGATGTGGAGAAGAAAATCCTCGATCCAGACCGCGGGGTCTGTTGTTCCATCGTATGATTCAATATTTATGGGCTTAAACCCTTCTGGGAATTCGTGATCCATTACTTCATCAGTGAAGCAAAGGGGATGTGCGGCACCTCTATGTCGGGCCATGACGCGACGTGTCTCTGATGGAGTTCGTCTGCGATTTTTGGCCCGGGCATGACTAGGTTCGTCACGTCCAAATAGATAGCCGTCGCCGCGTGTTGAGGTGTGTCCTCGCGATCCGTAGATCGATCTGGTATGACCTTCTTCGTTGTCCAGGTCCTGCCGAATGCCGTGTGGATAATCCCGAGCTATTTTATATTTGTTTTCATGCTCCGGTGGTGTAGGCTGCTGTTCGGCCCGAGTTGCCGCTTTATCCTGACCGTGTGGTGGTTGGTCGATTGGCTGCATTACGCGAGGGAGGTATGGGCTCCGGTGCCTCCTCGTCGAACTGAGGTAGCAATCTCCATTTCGGGTAACTCTTGGCTGGGCATTTGAGGCCGTATTCTTTGGCTGCTAGGACATCAGTCCATCTGTCGTTGAGCAGATCCTGGTTAGCTTGAAGCTGCTGCCGTTTCTTCTTCAGGCTTCTTGCAGTGGCTATGAGCCGGCGCTTGAAGCGCTCCTGCTCGAAAGGTTCCTCTGGCACGACGAAATCCTCGTCGCCGAGGCTTGCCTCATCTTCGGAGAGCGGGAGATAATTGTCATCCTCCGAGTCGTCATGCATGGCCTGTTCATCAGGGCTGACCTGCCCGTTTCCTGGTTCCCCCTGTCCGGAAGCTGCCTCAACAGGGTCTTCATCGTTTTCGGCATCGTCCGGAGTGTTATTTTCTCCGGTGCCAGTATTGCTGTCTTTTGAATGACGTGACTTAGAGCGGTGCCTGGGACGCCAGCGTTTGGACTGTGTCTTAGGAGGTTTATCCTCAACTGGATCTTCTTTGTCATCATGGTTGGTTTCTTTAGGTGTATCCACCATGTACACGTCGTACGAAGAAATGGCCGTCCAGCATTCAGTGAATGACGGGTTCAGGCCCCGCTCCTCGTCGGCATCGTCGTCCATATCGCCGATGTCTTCGGAGCCGTGATCAAGCATGTCGGTTAAGTCCTCGACCGTGGCTATGAAGTGGGTGGCGGGTGGGAAGCAAAACTCTCCATCATCAGCCCCTAGTTCGAACCGGACATAGTTCAGCTGTGACTCCCCCGCCAAGGACATGTTTTTTAATGAGTTTAGCACATCGCCAAAGGCGAGTGCTGGAAGATGTCTACGGCGCTGAATTCGAAGATCGATAACTGATCAAGCTCGGCGTCTGCAGACGCACATGGTTCGAAGCTTATGGCCAGAGACGAGTCCGGAGTTCCGGTGACACAGATATCGTGTGAGATTAAGTCTATGTGCGACTCCATAGCCGCGGAATCGGTGGCCTCCGTGGCGGGGTTGAGCTTCCCGTCCTCAGATGGCGCGATCTGCTCCGGATCTAAGGCCAGAGCAGTTATGGGAGCAATCTCCCGAGTGTGGTCCGATGACAGATTTAAGTCACGTTCATCGGGGCGACAGGGAGCGGTCGCCGCGGTCTCGAATCCGGCGAAGATCAAGTCTCTACAGATGTCCGCGACGTAGTTCAAGCTTCCGAATCTGACCTGGTGGCCAGGGGCGTAGCTATTGATCTTCTCCAGATGGCCAAGCGAGTTGGCCCGCAGTGCGAAGCCACCGAACACGAAGATCTGTCCGGGGAGGAAGGTTTCTCCTTGGACAGCATCACTGTTGACGATAGAAGGGGCCATCAAACCTTTAGGGGATGGCACAGTGGAACTCTCAATGAAAGCACCAATGTCGGTGTCAAAACCGGCGGATATCGGGTAGGGGGTCCCGAACTGTGCGTCTAAGGTCGATGGTAACAGGAGACAGGGGACACAATGTTTACCCAGGTTCGGGCCCTCTCGATGGAGGTAATACCCTACTTCCTGCTTGATTGATCTTGATGAATGTGAGTATTACAAGAGTTGATCTACCACGAGATCGTAATGGCTAAACCCTAGAAGTTTGACTTGTATGACTATGGTAATGAGTCTCTCTCCCTCTCCAGACTAAGCCCTCCGGTTTATATAGACATCGGAGAGATCTAGGGTTACATAAGGTTGGTTACAAAAAAAGGAATCTACACATTTGATCGCCAAGCTTGCCTTCCAATCCAAGGAGAGTCCCATCCGGACACGGGTAGAGTCTTCGGCCTTCGTATCTTCACATCCCATCAGTCCGACCCATGGCTAACATGCCGGACGCCCGAGGACCCCTTAGTCCAGGACTCCCTCAATGGGGTTCTCGTTTCCTTTTCTATCAGTGATATGTAAATCAAATTCTTGTAGCAAGAGAACCCATCGAATAAGTCTAGGTTTAGCATCTTTCTTTTTCATACGATATTTAACAGCAGCATGATCGGTGTGAACAATTACTCTTGAATCAACAATGTAAGATCTAAATTTATCACAAGCAAACACCACTGCTAAGAATTCTTTTTCAGTAGTTGCATATTTTGGTTGAGCATTGTCTAGAGTTTTACTAGCATAATGAATAACATTCAGTTTCTTGTCAACTCTTTTCCCTAGAACAGCACCAACAACATAATCACTAGCATCACACATAATTTCAAAAGGCAAGTTCCAATCAGGTGGTTGAACAATAGGTGCAGAAATTAAGGCTTTCTTGATTGTTTCGAAGGCTTCTAAACAATCATCATAAAAAACAAAAGGAACATCCTTTTGCAAAAGATTCGTAAGAGGCCTAGAAATTTTAGAGAAGTCTTTGGTAAATCTTCTATAGAAACCAGCATGACCTAGGAAACTACGAATACCTTTCATATCTTTAGGAAATGGCATTTTGTCAATTGCATCAACCTTAGCATTTTCCACTTCAATACCTCTTTCAGAAATTTTATGACCCAAGACAATGCCTTCATTAACCATAAATTGGCACTTCTCCCAATTCAAGACAAGATTTGTTTGTTCACATCTCTGGAAAACTCGATCAAGATTGCTTAAACAATCATCAAAAGACTTCCCATAAACCGAGAAGTCATCCATGAAAACCTCAACAATCTTTTTGCAAATGTCAGAGAATATCGTAGTCATACATCTTTTAAAGGTAGAAGGTGCATTGCATAAACCGAAAGGCATACTTCTATAAGCACAAGTTCCATAGGGACAAGTAAAAGTGGTCTTTTCTTGATCAGGTTGGGAAACAGCAGGTATTTGTGAAAAACCAGAATATCCATCAAGGAAGCAAAAATGTGTGTGCTTAGATAATATTTCTAGCATTTGATCAATAAAAGGAAAAGGGTAATGATCTTTTCTAGTTTCCTCGTTTAATTTTCTAAAATTAATTACCATTCTATAACCTGTAACAATTCTTTGTGGAATAAGTTCATTCTTATCATTAGGAAGAACAGTAATACCTCCTTTCTTAGGGACACAATGAACAGGACTTACCAATCTACTATCGGCTATAGGATAGATTATACCTGCTTTGAGAACTTTTAAGATTTCCGTTCTTACCACTTCCTTCATTTTTGGATTGAACCGACGTTGGTGATTTATACATCTCCAACGTATCTATAATTTGTGAAGTATTCATGCCATTATATTATCATTCTTGGATGTTTTACAATAATTTTTTAACAACTTTATATCATTTTTTGGGACTAACCGATTGACCCAGTGCCCAGTGCCAGTTGCTGTTTTTGCTTGTTTTTTACATCGCAGGAAATCAATATCAAACGGACTCCAAACACCGCGAAACTTTTTGTGGATTTTTTATGGACCAGAAGACCATCAGTGGGCCAGAGAAGCACCTGGGGGGTGCCCCGAGGGGGGCACAACCCACCAGGGCATGCCTGGGGGCCCAGGTGCGCCCAGGTGGGTTGTGCCCACCTCGATGGCCTCCCGCATCCCCTCTTTACGCTATACATTCACAAATATTCTTAAAACCCTCGGGGTTAACCTAGATCAGAAGTTCCGCCGCCGCAGGCCTCTGTAGCAACTATAAACCAATCTAGACCCTTTTCGGCACCCTGCTGGAGGGTGGAATCCTCTCCGATGGCCATGTTCATCATCCCGGCAGCCACCACGATGAGGAGGTAGTAGTCCACCCTCGGGGCTGAGGGTTTGTACCAGTAGCTATGTGTTTAATCTCTCTCTCTCTCGTGTTCTTGAGAAGTCATGATCTTAATGTATCGCGGGCTTTGTTAATATAGTCGGATCATATGGTGTTTTCCCATCTCTATCTTGTTGTGATGAATTGAGTTTTCCCTTTGAGATTTCGTTGTTATCGGATTGAATACTTTGATGGATTTGAGAGAACTTGATATATGTCTTGCAATTGAATACTCGTGGTGACAATGGGGTATCATATTGATTCACTTGATATATGTTTTGGCACTCAACTCGCGGATTCCCGAGGTGACATTGGGGTAATATATGCATAGGGGTTGATGCACGTTCTTGTCTTTGTTTCTCCGGTCGAAATCTTGGGGCACTCTTTGAAGTTCTTTTTGTTGGATTGAGTATTATGAATATGAATTTGCTTTGGTGTTATTTTAGTATGAACTCTAGGATAGATCGAACGGAAAGAACAACTTTGTGTTATTTTAGTACGAACTCTTGAATAGATCGAACGGAAAGAATAGCTTTGAGGTGGTTTCGTACCCTACACACAATTTATTCTTATTTTCTCTGCTAGATAGGAACTTTGGAGTGATTCTTCATCGCACTTTGAGGGATGGTTATATGATCCAATTATATAAGCACTGTTGAGAGATTGCACTAGTGAAAGTACGGACCCTAGGCCTCATTTTCAAGCATTGCAATACCGTTTTTTGTGCCTGTTTACTAGTTGCTACCTTGTTGTTTTTATTTATTCAGATTATAAAAATATATTTCTACCATCCATATTACACTTTTATCACCATCTCTTCGCCGAACTACTGCACCTATACCGTTTGCCATTGTATTGGGTGTGTTGGGGACACAAGAGATTTCTTGTATTTGGTTGCAGGGTCATTTGAGAGAGACCATCTTCATCCTACACCTCTCATGGATTGATAAACCTTAGGTTATCCACTTGAGGGAAAATTGCTACTGTCCTACAAAACTCTACGCTTGGAGGCCCAACATGTGTCTTCGAGAATAAAGTTGCGTAGTAGACATCAAGCTCTTTTCTAGTGCCGTTGCCGGCGAGGTTAGCGCATGAAGGTATATCTTTAGATCTTGCAATCGAATCTTTTAGTTTCTTGTTTTATCACTAGTTTGGTAAGAAAACTACATAAAAAATGGAGTTGAGGTTGCATCATATTATTGATCATCTTTATAATATCTTTCTTGAAAATGATGGTTCAGAAAATTGTGCTCAATTGTTAGAAGAAGAGTTCTATAAAATGTTTGGCATAAATGATGAGCATGATTGCAATGTTATTAGTCTGAATTCTTTGAATATCCATGATGCTAATGATATGCAAAGCCATAAGCTTGGGGATGCTATGTTTGATGAAGATGATATTTTTAGTCCCCCAAGATTTGATGTGCAAATCTGTTACAATGATTGCATGCCTCCTATTTATGATGAATATAATGGTGAAAGTGGATTTAGAGAGGTCATGAATTTATTTAGTGATGGATCCACTATTTTGGAAGAGGTTTCAATCGATTATGACAATGAAGTTGCTATCTATGATGATTATGGTGGTGACATATATGATATATTGAATAATGATAACCATGGAACTTGTCATGATGATTTTAATTTTCAATCCCATGATAGTTATTTTGTTGAGTTTGCTGGCACTACTATTCATGAGAATAAATTTGCTTATGCGGAGAGTAATAAATTTCTATGCTTATGCATTATGAAAAGAATGCTTTATGTGGTATCTATATTGTTGAATTCATTCATGATGCTATTGAAAATTATTATGAGAGAGGAACATATGCTTGTAGGTATTGCAATAATATCAAGTTTCCTCTCTATGTGTTGAAAGTTTTGAAGTTATGCTTGTTTTGCCTTCCTATGCTAGTTGATTCTTATTCCCATAAGTTGTTTGCTCACAAAATCCCTATGCATAGGATGTGTGTTAGAATTAAATGTGCTAGTCATATGCTCCATGATGTTCTCTTTATGTTTCAATTCTTATCTTTTATGCGAGCATCATTGAAATCATCATGCCTAGCTAAAAGGCATTAAAGAAAAACGCTTGTTGGGAGACAACCCAACACTTTTACCTACTGTTTTTGTGTGTTCACATGATTATTCTACTGTATTGATCATGTTTTATTGCTTTTGTTTCAATAAAGTGCCAAGTAAAGCCTTTGGGATCATGTTGGGTGATAGTCGATTCGATCTTGCTGAAAAACAGAAACTTTTGCGCTCACGAAAATAATTCTCATTTTTTAAAGAAGAGTGATTTTGAGTAGATTCTTTTCGAAGAAGTTAATATACAAATTTCTCACGTGGTCCTAATTGTTTAATAATTTTTGGAGTAGCAGAAATATGGTTGGAGTGCAGATTACTACAGACTGTTCTGTTTTTGACTGATTCTGTTTTCAATACATAGTTTGCTTGTTTTCTAGTTTCTATGGCTTATATTGCTCAATATAAATTGTGGAAAGGGTATTATACAGTAGGAATTGTGTTGAAACAATTATGAATCTTGTCTTTGACAGTACCAAAGTGAAATGGTTTGCTCTTTATCATACTAACCTATCTCACAAAGTTTCGTTAAGTTTTGTGTGATTGAAGTTTTCAAGTTTTGGGTGAGATGTCGATATGAGGAGAATAAGAAGTGACAAGACCATAAGCTTGGGGATTCCCAAGGCACCCCAAGGTAATATTAAAGGAAGATCCAAGCAACTAAGCTTGGGGATGCCCCGGAAGGCATCCCCTCTTTTGTCTCCAACATTCTCGGTAACCTCACTTGGAGCTATATTTTCATTCGTCACATGATATGTGTTTTGCTTGGAGAGTTAATTTATTTTTTTAGTATTTGCTTGCTGTTATTTAGAATAATGTTTTGCATCTTTTATTTCAATAAAAGTGGCATTGATAGCCTTTACTATGCTTATTTTACAAGTCTACATGTTGCTGTTTGAAAACAGAAAGTTTACCGCTGTTGCAAAAATTCCCTAGAAAAGTCAGAACGTGATAAAATGTTGAAACTTTCTGAAAAATAAGCTCTGATAAGTTTTCTACAGTCTGGTAGATTTTCATAATGTTTGGAGTTGAATAAGTATTGATACTCTTGCATTCTTTATAGACTATACTGTTTTGGCAGATTGCTGATGTTTGCATTGTTTGCCTATGTTTGCTTGTTTAATGATCCTATTTGAGGACAGGAGTATTAAATATGCAGAGGCATTTAGTGTGAAATGTTGAATAATAATTTTAGTGATTTGCTATAGTAGAGAATGATAAGGGTTTTGCATTGGTTTATACTAACTTATCTCACGAGTTCCTGTTGAGTTTTGTGTGGATGAAGCGTTTGAGATTTAGGAAAACCATGATATGAGAGGAATTAAGGAGACACAAAAGCTCAATATTGGGGATGCCCAAGGCACCCCAAGATAATATTTCAAAAAGTCTCAAGCATCTAAGCTTGGGGATGCCCCGGTAGGCATCCCACCTTTCTTCTTCAACAATTATCGGTTAGTATCGGTTGAGCCTAAGTTTTTGCTTCTTCACATGAGTTGTACTATCCTTGGAATGTCATTTTATTTTGTTTTTCTTTATTTTTTAATAAAGTACTTAGATCTAAAAGTTTTTAAATAAAATAGAGTCCTCAAATAGTTGTCAGGGAGGCTAGGTACGCGGCACGCACATCCCGTCAACGAAGCTCTTTTCTCTGGAATTGCTCTAGTGCTTCACTTATATCTTTTTGAGCACGATGTGCTTTAGTATTTTTGAAGAAATTCTCACTTGCTTCACTTAAATTAATTTGAGAGAAAGAAATACTATGCTCATGATCTTCACTTATATCTTTTTGGAGTAGCTTGTCATTTACTCTTGTGCTTCACTTATATCCTATGAGTAAATTGTTGAATGAATTGAATATCATGAAGTTCAAATTATATCATGCATAGTGGTAGCTCCACATTGGGTTTAGAAAGTGAAATCTTCTGAGGCTTGATAATCACAATATTCGTCATACAAGCAATTCACGAATAATTAGTATACGGAAGAGAACTTTCACATGCAAATACACTATCTTGGAAATCTTTTGTGATTGTGAGCCCCCATCAAAATATTATATGCCAAAATTGTTGACGTTGGACAAGGAAGACACCGTAATGGTTTATGTTTGTTCATATTCACATAGAAGTTATTGAAGGAAATATGCCCTAGAGGGATTAATAAAGTTGTTATTTATATTTCCTTATATCATGATAAATGTTTATTATTCATGCTAGAATTGTATTAACCGGAAACTTAGTACTTGTGTGAATACATAGACAAACAGAGTGTCAATAGTATGCCTCTACTTGACTAGCTCGTTAATCAAAGATGGTTAAGTTTCCTAACCATAGACATGATTTGTCATTTGATGAATGGGATCACATCATTAGAGAATGATGTGATTGACTTGACCCATTCGTTAGCTTAGCATGATGATCGTTTAGTTTGTTGCTGTTGCTTTCTTCATATCTTATACATGTTCCTATAAATATGAGATTATGCAACTCCCGAATACCGGAGGACACTTAGTGTGCTATCAAACGTCACAACGTAACTGGGTGATTATAAAGATGCTCTACAGGTGTCTCCGATGGTGTTTGTTGAGTTGGCATAGATCGAGATTAGGATTTGTCACTCTGATTGTCGGAGAGGTATCTCTGGGCCCTCTCGGTAATGCACATCACTATAAGCCTTGCAAGCAATGTGACTAATGAGTTAGTTACGGGTTGATGCATTATGGAATGAGTAAAGAGACTTGCCGGTAACGAGATTGAACTAGGTATGATGATACCGACGATCGAATCTCGGGCAAGTAACATACCGATGACAAAGGGAAGAACGTATGTTGTTATGCGGTTTGACCGATAAAGATCTTCGTAGAATATGTAGGAACCAATATGAGCACCAGGTTCCGCTATTGGTTTTTGACCGGAGATGAGTCTCGGTCATGTCTACATAGTTCTCAAACCTGTAGGGTCCGCACGCTTAATGTTCGATGAAGATCGGTATTATGAGTTTATGTGTTTTGATGTACCAAAGGTAGTTCGGAGTCCCGGATGTGATCACGGACATGACGAGGAGTCTCGAAATGGTCGAGACATGAAGATTGATACATCACTGATGCGCGTCGGTCCTAAATAAACGGTTTTTTACCCCTTTCCGCGATGGCATTTGGAACCGTCGCCAAGTGAGTGTGTGCGATAGGGTGTCCTTCCCACACGACCCAGAAATCGTCGGGATAGGCCCTCCTGGGACCCAGGTTGGGGCCGTGTGCGATCGGGCGAGGCATCGAAACCCATTCATTTCCGTAGGTATGTACATCCCACACGGTAATCTGAGAAAATCATTTCCGTAGGTATGTACATCCCACACGGTAATCTGAGAAAATCATTTCCGTAGGTATGTACATCCCACACGGTAATCCGGGAAAATCATTTCCGTAGGTATGTACATCCCACACGGTGAATCCCAAAAAAACATTTCCGTTCGTATGTATATCACACACTGTCAATCCAAGGAATATGTTTCCGTTCTTATGTACATCCCACACAGTCAATCTAGGGAAAACGTTTCCGTTCGGACGTAAATCGCACACGGTTTTATGTGTAGGCTCGTGTGTGAAAGGTGTAACTATCACACACGGTCTTCCTTGGTTAACTATTTGCTTTTATCAACTATATCAGACACGATTTGATGAAGAAAAATGTGTGGCATTGGTCCATGACACATTAGCAGGTTTATTAGTTTACAATTAATAATTCCAGTATTACACAAATTCACATTTCATATCGAACAGTCGTTTGCCAATTTCATACCAGGCACATAAATATATTATAATATCAAAGTACGGTCGCTACATGAAAACAGCATAGTACAACATATAGCTAGTTCAACTTCATAAGAACAATATATTCATTTCCCTAATCGAAATCATCCAGGCTCATCTTATCCACCTCTGCTTTCAGTTCAGTAAGAACCCATTTTGCACGGGCCAACTGGGAAAGTGACTCCTCCTTCGCCAACACCATCTTAGCAAAGACTGATTTAAAAAATCTGAGCTCATTCTCCACCTTCAACTTTTTATCCTGCATCTTGAAATATGCTTCAGCATTGACAAGACTTTCTGTAAGCCTACGTGTGTTCACTTCCTCATACATGCTCCAGAGCTTCATTAGGCACATCTTCAAAGACTCTGGCCACTCTTGATCAACCCACTCCAAGTAAGAACACTTCCGTTCATCCTATAATATTTAAAACTAGATCAGTAACAACTGTAGGTGAAATGGGTTTATAGCAACATATAAAATCACCAATGCTTATTTTGAAAAACTGAAGAAACATGTTAATTATGACATATCTTCTCAAAAAGAACAATGTGTAAATGAAATAATTGGTACTGAGACAACAACCAAATTCTGAAACATCAGAAGCTACAAGTTCTTACTCATGTACAATAAATAACAAATTGAACATTTTATGAGGAAGGTAAATATAACTGCAACAGCATAGCGACAGTGTTTGGATGACAGCAAATTGATACTAACAGGTGTGTACATGCACAAATTTAGTAACATAGAACTAATAGCACTAAGGCCGTCCACTATGTATAGCGACAGTGTTTGGAAGACAACTGTTGCTACATCTCGCACCGGTGCCCTAAACTGGCGAGCCGATGCAGCGGAAAAAAATCAGGGACCCGGACTCCAGAGCACGTAGTTGCTTTGATGCCCAGTTCCTTCGTGCCATAAAGATTTAGTATTTTACTGCTTGGCTGCTCAGATGTGTGGACCAAAGTTGGCTGGACAAACTGCTGAAGCGGTGCCAAATAATTTTCTAATGGCACCGCTGATGAGATGGCAACAATTTAAGATACTAGGTACAAACTGTGACACTGTCTTAGGATGCGTTTGGTTGAAGGTGTGGTATGAATGGGTTGGGACCGTGACAGTGTCGGAATCACATCTAACAAATGATTTGTAACAACGGAAGAGGATCTAACCTTCTCTGCACATGTCAGAAACTTCCTCCCAATGTTCACAGAATCAAACGCAAGTAGCTTCACGCATGGAGATTGATGGTGACAATGAGCAGATAGATCTTCAGCCACCCCGCTCCATTCATTCCCACTGATGGTCTTAGGGAGCTACAAGGGGAAGAAACGACTCAAATCGACCTCTGGGTAAAAAATCCTTCATTCCAAGTCATAGCCCGAGAGAGAGAAGAGAGGCATACCCGGGTGGTGAAGGAGTAGTCGCCGGAGGAGGAACCGCTAGAGATGTCTTTGAAGAAGACCATGGCGACCCCGGCAGTAGGGTGCGAGACGGTGAGAGCGAGGAAGCGGCTATAGCTTAGGAAGGAAGGAAGGAAGGAGGAAACAGGGGAAATGTGACTTGTGGTCGGGGAGAAAAGGTGGTGGGGAAGGGGGGAAGGGGGTAGATATTTTGGCGGTAGGCCAAAATTTTGGAAATGTGGAGGGAAACTTTGCGCGTGGTGCCGTCGGACCATTCACTTTGAACGATTGTGTGCATCACAAACGATTCTTCTGCTTTACGCGCATGGGATGAGTTTGATAATTCAAATTTTGGTCTCAAGGCATGGGCACATTCACTTTGAACACGTGCGGTGCCGCCAGACCATTCACTTTGAACGATTGTGCGCATCGCAAACGATTCTTGTGCTCTACGTGCATGGGATGAGTTTGATAATTCAAATTTTGGTGAAAATTTCCCCGGGTACGTCATTGCATAATTTTACATCGCTTGCTAATTTGGGCACACAAAAGAGCGTATAGCAGACATACCACACTTATTGAATCGAGTAATTTTAGTAATTACACAGAGCCAGTTGACCTAAACAGCGCTCTAACAAAAGACCAGCATTAAAAACAAAGCCTAAGTACGCATAATTAAAAATGTGCCGCCGCGCCGGCCTATGCATCGCCGGTGTGAGATGAGACGTCGATGACTTGTCCAGGTGACATGCCGCCGTTGGTGGACTCTGTGTCCCCCTGCTAAAGTCGACCGCGTCCTCGTCCTCATCCTCGGCGCCGCCCTCGAGGTTGTAGTACCCGTAGTAGTGGCCGCACTAGAGCTCGCGTTGGTACTCCACCGCCGATTCCTCGACGGACAGACTCTTCTCTACCTCGACCTCGTCCACGCACAACTCCTCCTCCCGGCGCTCCTCGATCTCCGCCGCCTCCTGCATCTCCAGCTCCCGCTCAGTGACCTCATGAGGAAGAAGGTACTCCATGGCCACCGCCGCATTTTCAGACGTGCGTTGCATGCTGGAGTCCGAGGTGGCCTGGAATAACTTGGCGTGTGCATCCTCGATCTTGGCGTGGATGGCCTCGACCCGGGCCAGGGCGACATCAGTGGCACGGACGGCAGCTCGAGCGCTCTCGGCGTTTGCAGCCGCCGTCGCAGCAGCAGCTGCAGCCGTCTCGGCTGCTGCAGCTGCCCTGTCGGCTGCCGCAGACGCCCTCTCGGCGGAAGCGACCGCGCTCAATTCGGATGTGGCGACACTCCCGGCGTAGGCGGCCGCGCTCTCGGCGCAGGTGGCGGCGCTCGGGGGGGACGCGACCATCGTACGGGCCTTCACGAAGCGTTTCCACAGCGTCATCTTTGCAAGAAGGGGGTGCGGGAATGGGGAGACTTAAATAGACCCAGATATTTTCATCGCAAACGGTTCCTAGAAAACAACTACGTGTGATGTTGTAGATATTTTCTATTAGCTGTGAAAGATGAATTTGGAATAAAGTGTCAACGGATGGTGTTTTAAATGAACGAGAAATTTTGTAGTACTAATACAACTATCATGTCAAATTTTGGAAAATTTCAGGGGTCATTTGACCTTCTAAGACATTTAAGTGATTTTCTAGCAATTTAATGACCGGAATTGAAATTTGAACTACATGTAGATGCAACAGCTAACCATAATGGTTTGAAAACTCATATTTCGTGTACTTGTGTGCGATTTAATTACATGTGCAGTAAATTGGAAGGAATTTTCAAACATATTGGTCTAACGGCTATGACACAATTAAGCATGGAGTGACATGGCATTTTAATTCCAAAAAATCAAAAAAAATCTGAAACACATGAAACCTTGGTTCATGTAATGTCATGCCACCAAGATGATGTGGTAAAAAAAATTGGCATGTTTGACCAAAGTTTGCACACACACCCCTCACAAACCGGAGCAACTCACTAGAAGGCTCGTGCTTCCGAGAGGGAACAATGCATGTTTGATGATGAACGGGAGATAGCTTCCTCTTACGACCTTCAAATTTTTTTGTATGTCTAACATGCACTACTACAACTGTAATGTAAAATTTTTGAAAATTCTAGGGGTCATTTTACCTTTTAAAGACATTTAAGTGATTTTCTAGCCATTTAATGACTGTAATTCAAATTTGAACTACATCTACATGCAACGCGTAACCAAAACGGTATGAAAAATCATATTTGTGTACTTGTGTGCGAGTTAATTCCATGTGCAGTAAACTAGAAGGAATTTTCAAACATATTTGTATCACGACATGGACACATATGCATGAATACGTATGCATGGAGTGGCATGGCATTTTAATTCCAAAAAAATCAGAAACACAAGAAACCTTGGTTGATGTAATGTGATGCCAGCAAGATGATGTGGTAAAGAAATTGACATGTTTGACGAAAGTTTGGACACACACCCCTCACAAACCAGAGCAACTTGCTAAAAGGTTCGTGGTTCCGAGAGGGAACAATGCATGTTTGATGACGAACGGGAGATAACTTCCTCTTACGGCCTTCAAATTTTTTCTACGTCTAACGTGCACTACTACAACAGTAATGTGGAATTTTGGAAAATTCTAGGGGTCATTTGACCTTTTAAAGACATTTAAGTGATTTTCTAACCATTTAATGACCGTAATTCAAATTTGAACTACATCTACATGCAACGCCTAACCAAAACGGTTTGCAAAATCATATCTGTGTACTTGTGTGCGAGTTAATTCCATGTGCAGTAAATTACTAGGAATTTTCAAACATATTGGTCTCATGACATGGACACATGGATACGTATGCATGGAGTGACATGGCATTTTAATTCAAAAAAATAGAAAAATGATTAGAAACACATGAAACCTTGGTTGATGTAATGTGATGCCACCAAGATGATGTGGTAAAAAAATTGGCATGTTTGACGAACGTTTGGACACATGCCCCTCACAAACCGGAGCAACTCGCTAGAAGGTTCGTGGTTCCGAGAGGGAACAATGCATGTTTGATGACGAACAGGAGATAGCTTCCTCTTACGACCTTCAAATTTTTTCCTACATTTAGCGTGCAACTGTCATGTGAAAATTTGGTTAATTTCAGGGGTCATTTGACCTTCTAAAGACATTTAAGTGATTTTCTAACCATTTAATGACCGTAATTCAAATTTAAACTACATCTACATGCAACGCCTAACTAAAACGGTTTGAAAAATCATATTTTTGTTTACTTGTGTGCGAGTTAATTCCATGTGCAGTAAATTCGAAGGAATTTTCAAACATATTGGTGGCAAGGCATGGGCACATGCATGGAGTGCATGCATGGCATTTTAATTCCAAAAAATTAAAAAATGACCAGAAAAACATGAAACCTTGCTTGATTTAATGTCATGCCACCAAGATGATGTGGTAAAAGAATTGGTCTGTTTGACGAAAGTTTGGACACACACCCCTCACAAACCGGAGCAACTCACTAGAAGGTTCGTGTTCCGAGAGGGAACAATGCATGTTTGCTGACAGACGGGAGATAGCTTCCTCTTACGGCCTTCAAATTTTTTCCTACATTTAACGTGCACTAATACAACTGTCATGTGAAAATTTGGAAATTTTCAGGGGTCATTTGACCTTTTAAAGACATTTAAGTGATTTTCTAACCATTTGATGACCGTAATTCAAATTTGAACTACATCTACATGCACCGCCTAACCAAAACGGTTTGAAAAATCATATTTTTGTGTACTTGTGTGCGAGTTAAAAAATCATCAGACGATGTAAATATTTGGTGTTCAAAAAAGAAAATGTAAAGATCTGGCAAGACAACCGGCCCCCACATGATTGGCACTCAATCTCGCGGCTCGAGGTTTGGTAGGTGATTGGCGGGGATCATTAATCAGACACGATTCTGTATTGGAAACCGTCAGCTATTATGTTCACACACGGATTTGCTGCGGGAATTGTGTGTAATTCAAACTATAGTACTCGTAAATTCCGGCGACCGGCGTGTGTACTGTCTGCATCGATCTAGATTCCGGCCGCTAATAAATACTACCTTGCTCACGTCATCCCGCCTGCATTCTCATCTACATCCTCCCCTCGCTCGCCCTCTCTCTCTCTCTCTCTCTCTCTCAAATCTCTGCCATGGCGCCGCCGGTCTTCCCACGTGCCGACGAGGAGTCGTCGCCCCCCGAGGATGCTCACTCAATTATCAGCGACGAGGACCCCTACGCGCCGCCTGACGAGGTTACGCCGGATCCCCAAACTTTGGATTGGTTTTGGGGCCGGTACAATCTTTGTCTGTGGAAGTCGCTGCCACCGGCTGAGAAAGCCAGGCAAGTGGCGTTCAAGAAGGAGATGGCAGAGGAGGAAGCCAGGTACCAGGCGGCCTGTGAAGCCCGTGATGCCGCCTGGAAAAGGGAGGCGACAGAGCTTTGGGGGCGGGCGCGTCGTCATGCCGAGGAGGTGTACGAAGACGAGTACTTCGTGAGGAAGGTCATAGGCGCGGGGCGCCTCGTCGCTGCGTATAGGTGGGCCGATAAGCTCCAGCGTGCCACCGACGAGGAGCTCCGGTGGGCACCCAACGAAATGGCAAGATCGGCCGCGCGCGTCCGCCAGCAAGAGGCAGATCGGTACGTCAAGCGCTGCGAGGCCGAGGAGTCGGAGTACTGCCTCCGCACTGGGAAGACGCCGCGCACCAGGGAGCTGCTGGCGAGGGGCTGCCGGAATAGTGGCCCCAGGAGGGATTATTAGTTTTAGTATTGTTCGTTTTCAATTTTGTGCATTGTACCTAGTAGTTAAGTATCTATATATATATATATATATATATATATATATATATATATATATATATATATATATATATATATATATATATATATATTCTATGATGATCTAATGAACAATTAATATATATGTGATGATATTATATATATATTATGAATTCCATTTTCTATCTGTTTTTGTATACTAATTTGAATCTAGCTGTTATCATCCACATATACAGAATGGAAAGCGTATATGCACCCATCGAAACAGAACATATAAGAATGAAAAACAGAGTACACACATTGAAACAGAGCAATACTATGATTGCTGTGAATACATAGCTATCCACGTCAAAACGACTTTCCAAAATAAAACGCGTCCTTGAGACCATGACCAGCAGCCCTTGCCTAGGGTAGTTCTTGGCTCTGCCTGAACTCGTGCAGGCGTTCGTCCAAGCGGTCGACACGCTCGCGGTACATCTGGAGCGCGATCTCGAGCTCCAAGTTGGCTATTTCATCGGAGATCACCAGCTCAAGGATGCGACAGCCATGTTCCTCTACTGCGCCTAGGTGGACACCTGGGCCAAGGAGGCGGTCGAGCCAACGGACCAGCGCGTTGGCATCCAGCGGGCCGCGGACAAGGCGAACGGCGGCACCCACGCGAACGGCGCGGCGGACGTCCTGTGCAAGTACGGCGCGGCCGGCCCCTGGTGCAAGTACGGCGCTAAGGGCCTCTGCCCACTCCTGGCGAGGAATGGGGGTACTGACGGGACGTGTACCCAGCTGCGACGCCGTGTTGACAGCAGGCAAGCGCCGATGGATCCGTTGTTGGCTGTGCGGCGCGCTGCGCCTCTCGCTCTGCGGCGCTCCAACGGTCTCGCCGTGCCGCGAGCCATAGCCTATCGGCGCGTCATCGATCATGTTGTGCGGCGAGCTGCAGCCTATCAGCACTGACATGCCTATCTTGATCCGCGACGCTCAAGCGCCATGCGCCAAAGGTCTGCTCAACCCTGGCGATGACGCGCATCACGGCGTCATCCATCGCGTTGTCGGGGAGCGCCTCGGCCTCAACGGGCCGTGGCGCCTGCTCGTTTTCCTCGCCGACGAGGTTGATGGCAGAGGTGGCGCTTTGGTGGGTTTGCATGCTTGGAAAAGGTGGACGTGCTATAGGCTGCGCTTGTCGCCTCCTTGCGTCGCGCGCCCCCTATGCGCAGTATAGCAGGGTGGCGGGAAACAGGTGAGGAAATGGAGGGAAACGGTGGCATGTTCATAAAACGCCATCAATTAATGGAAACTTAGCATCGAGCTAGCACAAGTCGTAGATGATGATTAGATGAACACGGACCACACTAGGGTACCCGTCGGTGATGAATTCATCAATCCCAAATGGTTGAATACTAGCAAGTGTTTGCCCACAATACACACGGCCTATTCCATCACAAATAGGTCGGATGGATCAACTGTATGCCACGTATCGCACATTGTCAAAAAGTAATGCGGTAGACCTTCTTTAACATGTGTTAAAAAATAAAAAACAAGGACCTCGAGGTTAAGTTAGCTGAGGGAATGGGGCATTTCGGTCATTTGACCGAAATGACCCATCCCATCACCTAATTTAATATCGACACAACTTCCCATCCAGTCACCCATCCGATGGCTGCTCCAGCCTGAGCATGATACGTCTCCAACGTATCTATAATTTTTGATTGCTCCATGCTATACTATCTTCTGTTTTGGACATTATTGGGCTTTATTATCCACTTTTATATTATTTTTGGGACTAACCTATTAACCGGAGGCCCAGCCTAGAATTGTTGTTTTTTGCCTATTTCAGAGTTTCGCAGAGAAAGAATATCAAACGAAATGAAACCTTCGGGAACGTGATTTTCGGAACGAACATGATCCAGGAGACTTGGACCCTACGTCAAGAAAGCTTCCACGAAGCCACGAGGTAGGGGGCGCGCCTACCCCCCCCCCTGGGCGCGCCCTCCACCCTCGTGGGCCCCACGTTGCTCCACCGACGTACTCCTTCCTCCTATATATACCTACGTACCCCCAAACGATCAGATACGGAGCCAAAAACCTAATTCCACCGCCGCAACCTTCTGTACCCACGAGATCCCATCTTGGGGCCTGTTCCGGAGCTCCGCCGGAGGGGGCATCGATCACGGAGGGCTTCTACATCAACACCATAGCCTCTCCGATGAAGTGTGAGTAGTTTACCTCAGACCTTCGGGTCCATAGTTATTAGCTAGATGGCTTCCTCTCTCTTTTTGGATCTCAATACAATGTTCTCCCCCTCTCTTGTGGAGATCTATTCGACGTAATCTTCTTTTGCGGTGTGTTTGTTGAGACCGATGAATTGTGGGTTTACGATCAAGTTTATCTATGAACAATATTTGAATCTTCTGAATTCTTTTATGTATGATTGGTTATCTTTGCAAGTCTCTTCGAATTATCAGTTTGGTTTGGCCTACTAGATTGATCTTTCTTGCAATGGGAGAAGTGCTTAGTTTTGGGTTCAATCTTGCGGTGTCCTTTCCCAGTGACAGTAGGGGCAGCAAGGCACGTATTGTATTGTTGCCATCGATGATAACAAGATGGTTTTTTTTATCATATTGCATGAATTTATCCCTCTACATCATGTAATCTTGCTTAAGGCGTTACTCTGTTCTTATGAACTTAATACTCTAGATGCATGCTGGATAGCGGTCGATGTGTGGAGTAATAGTAGTAGATGCAGGCAGGAGTCGGTCTACTTGTCTTGGACGTGATGCCTATATAGATGATCATACCTAGATATTCTCATAACTATGCTCAATTCTATCAAAGTCTCAACAGTAATTTGTTCACCCACCGTAAAATACTTATGCTCTTGAGAGAAGCCACCAGTGAAACCTATGGCCCCTGGGTCTATCTTCATCATATTAATCTTCCAACACTTAGTTATTTCCGTTGCTTTTTACTTTGCTTTTATTTTACTTTGCATCTTTATCATAAAAATACCAAAAATATTATCCTATCATATCTATCATATCTCACTCTCGTAAGTGACCGTGTAGGGATTGACAACCCCTTATCGTGTTGGTTGCGAGGATTTATTTGTTTGTGTAGGTGCGAGGGACTTGCGCATAGCCTCCTACTGGATTGATACCTTGGTTCTCAAAAACTGAGGGAAATACTTACGCTACTTTGCTGCATCACCCTTTCCTCTTCAAGGGAAAACCAACGCAGTGCTCAAGAGGTAGCAAGAAGTGATTTCTGGCGCCGTTGCCGGGGAGGCTTGCGCAAGGTCATGTCAAGATTTGGACTCTCGACAACGAGCCATTTCTGGCGCCGTTGCCGGGGAGGTCTACGCAAAAGTCAACATACCAAGTACCCATCACAAACCCTTATCTCCCGCATTACATTATTTGCCATTTGCCTCTCGTTTTCCTCTCCCCCACTTCACCCTTGTCGTTTTATTCGCCCTATCTTTTCCGTTTGCCTCTTTTCGCTCGTCTTTCTTTCGCCATGTCTGAATCTGGGGAGGTTATCGCTAATGAAGGCAATAATAACAACTTGGGAAATTTTGATGCTTTCGATGATCCTCTTGAGGAACCTACCATCTTGCACACCAAAGAGTTTCGAGTCGGTAGTGGCAATATTATTGGGAAAGGAGTTATTCAAGATTTCTTTACTTGTGCCGGCGCTTTGCCCATTATGGGTGTCTCTATTCTTCATAAAACTAGTAGCCTTGCGGATGCAATATCTTGGCTTGTAGTTGAACTTGAAAGGCAATTTCTTCATATGCATCCCTGCATACAAAGAATTTTCCTAGAATTTTCTAATATTGAGCATTCTTCTGTTAAGCGTGCCGCCACTATCTTTTTGGCTCATGAGTTTAGATTCATAATAGAAGAGGCTAGAGAAATCTTTGCGCATTATAGGGTAGATGCTAGTCATCCTCCCATAGAAGCTATCCTTTTTAATCAAGAAGACATGATGCGTTTACAATCTTTGGATCATGTTGCTTATAATGAAAATCTTAGGAAAAAGGTTCCAGCCGATGTTCTAATTGATAGAATTTCCGAGCTTAATGATGATTTTGCTATTCAGAATAATGGATTAGGTTTTTCTCTTGAACGAAGGCTTGTGACTTTTTGCCAAAAGAATGCTTGTAATGATGAATTGGTTGTGCAATACAAAGGGCCAAGGGAGGAACCCATACCTCCCGAGATTGATCTTGGGGACTTTTGTCCCATTAAATTTAGCCCTTTTGATTATTTTTGCTTGCCTCAAAGAAAACTTGCTGCTGAACGTAGAGAATATGAGAAAAGTTTTCATGACTTGCCGTACCATTATTATGGCAATACCTAGATCTATCCTTGCTATTATGCCTAGCTAGGGGCGTTAAACGATAGCGCTTGTTGGGAGGCAACCCAATTTTATTTTTAGTTTCTTTTTGCTTTTTGCTTCTGTTTAGGAATAAATATTTGATCTAGCCTCTGGTTAGATGTGTTATTATGTTTTAATTGGTGTTTGTGCCAATTTAAACCTATAGGATCTTCCTGGATGATAGTTATTTGATCTTGCAGAAAATTCCTGAAAATTTCTGTTCACTAAAATAATTGTTAAAAATCACCAGAACGTGATAAAATATTGATTCCAATTGCTTCTGATCAATAAACAAATTTTCTAGGTCTTCCTATTTTTTCTGATTTTTTGGAGTTCCAGAAGTTTGCGTTAGTTACAGATTACTACAGGCTGTTCTGTTTTTGACAAATTCTGTTTTTCGTGTGTTGTTTGCTTATTTTGATGAATCTATGGCTAGTAAAATAGTTTATAAACCATAGAGAAGTTGTAATAAAGTAGGTTTAACACCAATATAAATAAAGAATGAGTTCATTACAGTACCTTGAAGTGGTCTTTTGTTTTCTTTCGCTAGCGGAGCTTACGGGATTTTCTGTTGAGTTTTGTGTTGTGAAGTTTTCAAGTTTTGGGTGAAAGATTTGATGGATTATGGAACAAGGAGTGGCAAGAGCCTAAGCTTTGGGATGCCCATGGCACCCCCAAGATAATCTAAGGACACCAAAAAGCCAAAGCTTGGAGATGCCCCGGAAGGCATCCCCTTATTCGTCTACTTCCATCGGTAACTTTACTTGGAGCTATATTTTTATTCACCACATGATATGTGTTTTGCTTGGAGCGTCTTGTATGAATTGAGTCTTTGTTTTTATTTTACCACAATCATCCTTTCTGTACACACCTTTTGAGAGAGACACCCATGATTCGAAAATTATTAGAATACTCTATGTGCTTCACTTATATTTTTTGAGTTATATAGTTTTGCTCTAGTACTTCACTTATATCTTTTAGAGCACGGTGGTGGATTTGTTTTATAGAAACTATTGATCTCTCATGCTTCACTTAGATTATTTTGAGAGTCTTAAATAGCATGGTAATTTGCTTAAATAATCCTAATATGCTAGGTATTCAAGATTAGTAAAAACTTTCTTATGAGTGTTTTGAATACTAAGAGAAGTTTGATGCTTGATGATTGTTTTGAGACATGGAGGTAGTGATATTAAAGTTGTGCTAGTTGAGTAGTTGTGAATTTGAGAAATACTTGTGTTGAAGTTTGCAAGTCCCGTAGCATGCACGTATGGTAAACGTTATGTAACAAATTTTAAACATGAGGTGTTCTTTGATTGTCCTCCTTATGAGTGGCGGTCGGGGACGAGTGATGGTCTTTTCCTACCAATCTATCCCCCTAGGAGCATGCGCTTAGTGCTTGGTTTTTGATGACTTGTAGATTTTTGCAATAAGTATGTGAGTTCTTTATGACTAATGTTGAGTACATGGATTATACGCACTCTCACCTTTCCATCATTGCTAGCCTCTTCGGTACCGTGCATTGCCCTTTCTCACATTGAGAGTTGGTGCAAACTTCGCCGGTGCATCCAAACCCCGTGATATGATACGCTCTTTCACACATAAACCTCCTTATATCTTCCTCAAAACAGCCACCATACCTACCTATTATGGCATTTCCATAGCCATTCCGAGATATATTGCCATGCAACTTTCCACCACTCCGTTTATCATGACACGTTCATCATTGTCATATTGCTTTGCATGATCATGTAGTTGACATAGTATTTGTGGCAAAGCCACCATTCATAATTCTTTCATACATGTCACTCTTGGTTCATTGCATATCCCGGTACACCGCCGGAGGCATTCATATAGAGTCATACTTTGTTCTAGTATCGAGTTGTAATCCTTGAGTTTTAAATAAATAGAAGTGTGATGATCATCATTTTCTAGAGCATTGTCCCAAGTGAGGAATAAAAAAAGAGAGAAAGGCCATAAAAAAGAGAAGGCCCAAAACAAAAACAAAAATGAGAGAAAAAGAGAGAATGGAGAATGTTACTATCCTTTTACCACACTTGTGCTTCAAAGTAGCACCATAATCTTCATGATAGAGAGTCTCTTGTTTTGTCACTTTCATATACTAGTGGGATTTTTTCATTATAGAACTTGGCTTGTATATTCCAACAATGGGCCTCCTCAAGTGCCCTAGGTCTTCGTGAGCAAGCAAGTTGGATGCACACCCACTTAGTTTCTTTGGTTGAGCTTTCATATATTTATAGCTCTAGTGCATCCGTTGCATGGCAATCCCTACTCCTTGCATTAACATCAATCGATGGGCATCTCCATTGCTCATTGATTAGCCTCGTTGATGTGAGATTTTCTCCTTTTTTGTCTTCTCCACATAACCCCCATCATCATATTCTATTCCACCCATAGTGCTATATCCATGGCTCACGCTCATGTATTGCGTGAAGGTTGAAAAAGTTTGAGATTACTAAAGTATGAAACAATTGCTTGGCTTGTCATCAGGGTTGTGCATGATGAGAGCATTCTTGTGTGACGAAAATGGAGCATGACTAAATATATGATTTTGTAGGGATGAACTTTCTTTGGCCATGTTATTTTGAGAGGACATAATTGCTTAGTTAGAATGCTTGAAATATTATTATTTTTATGTCAATATGAACTTTTATCTTGAATCTTTCGGATCTGAGTATTCATACCACAATTAAGAAGCATTACATTGAAATTATGCCTATTAGCATTCCACATCAAAAATTCTGTTTTTATCATTTACTTACTCGAGGACGAGCAGGAATTAAGCTTGGGGATGATTGATACGTCTCCAACGTATCTATAATTTTTGATTGCTCCATGCTATATTATCTTCTATTTTGGACATTATTGGGCTTTATTATCCAGTTTTATATTATTTTTGGGACAAACCTATTAACCGTAGGCCCAGCCCAGAATTGTTGTTTTTTGCCTATTTCAGAGTTTCGCAGAGAAAGAATATCAAATGGAGTCCAAACGGAATGAAACCATCGGGAACGTGATTTTCGGAACGAACATGATCCAGGAGACTTGGACCCTACGTCAAGAAAGCTTCCAGGAAGCCACGAGGTAGGAGGGCGCGCCTCCACCCCCTGGGCGCGCCCTCCACCCTCGTGGGCCCCACGTTGCTCCACCGATGTACTCCTTCCTCCTATATATACCTGCGTACCCCCAAACGATCAGATACGGAGCCAAAAACCTAATTCCACTGCCGCAACCTTCTGTACCCACGAGATCCCATCTTGGGGCCTGTTCCGGAGCTTCGCCGGAGGGGGCATCGATCACGGAGGGCTTCTACATCAACACCATAGCCTCTCCAATGAAGTGTGAGTAGTTTACCTCAGACCTTCGGGTCCATAGTTATTAGCTAGATGGCTTCCTCTCTCTTTTTGGATCTCAATACAATGTTCTCCCCCTCTCTTGTGGAGATCTATTCGACGTAATCTTCTTTTGCGGTGTGTTTGTTGAGACCGATGAATTGTGGGTTTACGATCAAGTTTATCTATGAACAATATTTGAATCTTCTGAATTCTTTTATGTATGATTGGTTATCTTTGCAAGTCTCTTCGAATTATCAGTTTGGTTTGGCCTACTAGATTGATCTTTCTTGCAATGGGAGAAGTGCTTAGTTTTGGGTTCAATCTTGCGGTGTCCTTTCCCAGTGACAGTAGGGGCAGCAAGGCACGTATTGTATTGTTGCCATCGATGATAACAAGATGGGTTTTTTATCATATTCCATGAATTTATCCCTCTACATCATGTCATCTTGCTTAAGGCGTTACTCTGTTCTTATGAACTTAATACTCTAGATGCATGCTGGATAGCGGTCGATGTGTGGAGTAATAGTAGTAGATGCAGGCAGGAGTCGGTCTACTTGTCTTGGACGTGATGCCTATATAGATGATCATACCTAGATATTCTCATAACTATGCTCAATTCTATCAAAGTCTCAACAGTAATTTGTTCACCCACCGTAAAATACTTATGCTCTTGAGAGAAGCCACTAGTGAAACCTATGGCCCCCGGGTCTATCTTCATCATATTAATCTTCCAACACTTAGTTATTTCCGTTGCTTTTTACTTTGCTTTTATTTTACTTTGCATCTTTATCATAAAAATACCAAAAAATATTATCCTATCATATCTATCAGATCTCACTCTCGTAAGTGACCGTGTAGGGATTGACAACCCCTTATCGTGTTGGTTGCGAGGATTTATTTGTTTGTGTAGGTGCGAGGGACTTGCGCGTAGCCTCCTACTGGATTGATACCTTGGTTCTCAAAAACTGAAGGAAATACCTACGCTACTTTGCTGCATCACCCTTTCCTCTTCAAGGGAAAACCAACGCAGTGCTCAAGAGGTAGCAGAGCACACTTAACTTGATAGTTTTCTTACATAAGCTACTGGTGGAACAGCTAGTCCTTGCTGATAGGAATGCCTCTTCACATCCTTATGGCGTATCCGGATGACCGCCCGTCCCACAATGACCAATTGATGTTGTGTAGACAGAGCATATCACATACGTCTTATTAGAAGCAATCGTCTGCGTTATTATCGGTCTTCGAACACATTTCGGATTACAGACCTGTTTGCCGCGTATCACACACATCTTGTTATATTGAACCGTTTCTGTTCTCTTGCCTAATCACAAACAGTTCATCCGAGTGAACCGTATGTTGTATATCGCACACACCTTCATCTGGCTGCCCATTTCTTTTGTGTTGCCTAATCACAAACAGTTCATCCGAGTGAACCGTATGCTGTGTATCGCACACGCCTTCATCTGGCTGCCCGTTTCTTTTGTTCCTCCTCATCGCAAACAGCTAATTGAACTGAATCGTATGCCCTTCATAGCACATGCAACTAAAACCTGAACCATGTTTGATGCATCCGTCATCGCAAACGTTTTAGACATTTCTGACGGTTTTCATACACCACCGTTTGCGATTATGGCATCGCACACAGTTCTTCGAAGGGTCTCTGATTGCAGTGTCGCGTTAGCAGCATCCTGCAGTAGTGTATTGGAAGGTTATGTTTGCACACCGGAATGGTTTCGGGCATTTACTAGAGTACCAGGGGGATACCGGAACCCCCCGGGGGCTTGATGGGCCTACATGGGCTTTAGTGGAAGAGAGAGGAGAAGGCCAAGAGGAGGGGCGCCCCCCCAAGCCCAATCCGAATTGGGAGGGGGGCCGGCCCCCCTTTCCTTCCTCCCCTCTCTCCCTTCCTTCCCCATCCTATTAGGACTAGGAAAGGGGGGAACCTACTCCTAGTAGGAGTAGTATTCCCCCCTTAGGGGGCGCACCATGAGGGCCGGCCGGCCCCCTCCTCCACCCCTTTACATACGAGGGAGGGGGCACCCCTAGGACACACAAGCTGATTGTTTAGCCGTGTGCGGTGCCCCCCTCCACAGATTTCCACCTCGGTCATATCGTTGTAGTGCTTAGATGAAGCCCTGCGTCGGTAACTTCATCATCACCGTCATCACGCCGTCGTGCTGACGAAGATCTTCCTCGACCTCAACTGGATCAAGAGTACGAGGGACGTCACCGAGCGGAACGTGTGCAGATTGCGGAGGTGTCATGCGTTTGGTACTTGATCGGTTGGATCGCGAAGACGTTCGACTACATCAACCGCGTTACTTAACGCTTCCTCTTTCGGTCTACGAGGGTACTAGACACACTCGCCCCTCTCGTTTCTATGCATCTCCTAGATAGATCTTGCGTGATCGTAGGAAATTTTTGAAATACTGCATTCCCCAATAGTGGCATCCGAGCCAGGTCTATGCGTAGATGTTATATGCACGAGTAGAGCACAAAGAGTTGTGGGCGATAATAGTCATACTGCTTACCAGCATGTCATACTTTGATTCGGCGGTATTGTTGGATGAAGCAGCTCAGCCCAACATTATGCGTACGCTTACGCGAGACTGGTTCTACCGATGTGCTTCGCACACAGGTGGCTAGTGGGTGTCTGTTTCTCCATCTTTAGTTGAATCGAGTGTGACTACGCCTAGTCCTTGTTGAAGGTTAAAACAACAAACTTGAGGAAAAATCATTGTGGCTTTGATGCGTAGGTAAGAACGGTTCTTGCTAAGCCCGTAGCAGCCACATAAAACTTGCAACAACAAAGTAGAGGACGTCTAACTTGTTTTTGCAGGGCATGTTGTGATGTGATATGGTCAAGATATGATTATATAAATTGTTGTCTGAGATAATCATGTTTTGTAACATAGTTATCGGCAACTGGCAGGAGCCTTATGTTTGTTGCTTTATTGTATGAAATGCAATCTCCATGTAATTGCTTTACTTTATCACTAAGCGGTAGCGATAGTCGTAGAAGCAATAGTTGGCTAGACGACAACGATGCTTCGATGGAGATCACGGTGTGAAGCCGGTGACGATGGTGATTATGACGGTGCTTTGGAGATGGAGATCAAAGGCACAAGATGATGATGGCCATATCATATCACTTATTTGATTGCATGTGATGTTTATCCTTTATGCATCTTATTTTGCTTAGTACGGCGGTAGCATTATAAGATGATCTCTCACTAAATTTCAAGGTATAAGTGTTCTCCCTGAGTATGCACCATTGCTACAGTTCGTCGTGCCGAGACACCACGTGATGATCGGGTGTGATAAGCTCTACGTTCACATACAACGGGTGCAAGCCAGTTTTGCACATGCAGAATACTCGGGTTAAACTTGAAGAGCCTAGCATATGCAGATATGGCCTCGGAACACTGAGACCGAAAGGTCGAGCATGAATCATATGGTAGATATGATCAACATAGTGATGTTCACCATTGAAAACTACTCCATCTCACGTGATGATCGGACATGGTTTAGTTGATATGCATGGATCATGTGATCACTTATATGGTAAGAGGGATGTCTATATAAGTGGGAGTTCTTAAGTAATATGATTAATTGAACTTTAATTTATCATGAACTTAGTACCTGATAGTATTTTGCATGTCAATGTTGTTGTAGATAAATGGCACGTGTTGTTGTTCCATTGAATTTTAATGCGTTCCTAGAGAAAGCTAAGTTGAAAGATGATGGTAGCAACTACACGGACTGGGTCCGTAACTTGAGGATTATCCTCATTGCTGCATAGAAGAATTCCGTCCTGGAAGCACCGCTAGGTGCCAAACCCGCTGCAGGAGCAACGCCAGATGTTATGAACACCTGGCAGGGCAAAGATGATGACTACTTGATAGTTCAGTGTGCCATGCTTTACGGCTTAGAGCCAGGACTTCAACAACGTTTTGAACGTCATGGAGCATATGAGATGTTCCAGGAGTTGAAGGTAATATTTCAAGCAAATGCCCGGATTGAGAGATATGAAGTCTCCAATAAGTTCTACAGCTGCAAAATGGAGGAGAATAGTTTTGTCAGTGAACACATACTCAGAATGTCTGGGTACCACAATTACTTGACTCAGCTGGGAGTTAATCTTCCAGTTGATAGTGTCATTGACAGAGTTCTTCAATCACTGCAACCAGGCTACAAAAGCTTCATGATGAACTATAATATGCAAGGGATGGATAAGAAAATTCCCGAGCTCTTCGCCATGCTAAAGCCTGCAGAGGTAGAAATCAAGAAGGAGCATCAAGTGTTGATGGTCAACAAGACCACCAGTTTCAAGAAAAAGGGCAAAGGGAAGAAGGGGAACTTCAAGAAGAACGGCAAGTAAGTTGCTGCTCAAGTGAAGAAACCCAAGTCTGGACCTAAGCCTGAGACTGAGTGCTTCTACTGCAAAGGGACTGTTCACTGGAAGCAGAACTGCCCCAAGTATTTGGTGGATAAGAAGGATGGCAAAGTGAAAGGTATATTTGATATACATGTTATTGATGTGTACCTTACTAATGCTCACAGTAGCACCTCGGTATTTGATACTGGTTCTGTTGCTAATATTTGCAACTCGAAACAGGGGCTATGGACAAAGCAAAGATTGGCTAAGGACGAGGTGATGATGCGCGTGGGAAATGGTTCCAAAGTCGAAGTGATCGCCGTCGGCACGCTACCTCTACATCTACCTTCGGGATTAGTTTTAGACCTGAATAATTGTTATTTGGTGCCAGCGTTAAGCATGAACATTATATCTAGATCTTGTTTGATGCGAGACGGTTATTCATTTAAATCAGAGAATAATGGTTGTTCTATTTATATGAGTAATATCTTTTATGGTCATGCACCCTTGATGAGTGGTCTATTTTTACTAAATCTCGATAGTAGTGATACACATATTCATAGTATTGAAGCCAAAAGATATAAGTTTAATAATGATAGTGCAACTTATTTGTGGCACTGCCATTTAGGTCATATTGGTGTAAAGCGCATGAAGAAACTCCATGCTGATGGGCTTTTGGAATCACGTGATGCTTGCGAACCATGCCTCATGGGCAAGATGACTAAGACTCCGTTCTCCGGAACAATGGAGCGAGCAACAGACTTATTGGAAATAATACATACTGATGTATGCGATCCGATGAGTGTTGATGCTCGCGACGGGTATCATTATTTTCTAACCTTCACAGATGATTTGAGCAGATATGGGTATATCTACTTGATGAAACATAGGTCTGAAACTTTTGAAAAGTTCAAAGAATTTCAGAGTGAAGTGGAAAATCATCGTAACAAGAAAATAAAGTTTTTACGATCTGATCGTGGAGGAGAATATTTGAGTTACGAGTTTGGTCTTCATTTGAAACAATGCGGAATAGTTTCGCAACTCACGCCACCCGGAACACCACAACGTAATGGTGTGTGTGAACAACGTAATCATAGTTTATTAGATATGGTTCGATCTATGATGTCTCTTTCTGATTTACCGCTATCGTTTTGGGGTTATGCTTTAGAGATGGCTGCATTCATGTTAAATAGGGCACCATCTAAATCCGTTGAGACGACTCCATATGAACTGTGGTTTGGCAAGAAACCCAAGTTGTCGTTTCTTAAATTTGGGGCTGCGATGCTTATGTGAAAAAGCTTCAACCTGATAAGCTTGAACCCAAATCGGAGAATGTGTCTTCATAGGATACCCAAAGGAGACTGTTGGGTACACCTTCTATCACAGATCTGAAGGCAAGATATTCGTTGCTAAGAATGGATCCTTTCTAGAGAAGGAGTTTCTCTTGAAAGAAGTGAGTGGGAGGAAAGTAGAACTTGATGAGGTAACTGTACCTACTCCCTTATTGGAAAGTAGTTCATCACAGAAATCAGTTCCAGTGATTCCTACACTAGTAAGTGAGGAAGCTAATGATGATGATCATGAAGCTTCTGATCAAGTTACTACCAAACCTCGTAGGTCAACCAGAGTAAGATCCGCACCAGAGTGGTACGGTAATCCTGTTCTAGAGGTCATGTCACTTGACCATGACGAACCTACGAACTATGAGGAAGCGATGATGAGCCCAGATTCCGTGAAATGGCTTGAGGCCATGAAATCTGAGATGTGATCCATGTATGAGATTAGAGTGTGGACTTTGGTTGACTTGCCCGATGATCGGCAAGCCATAGAGAATAAATGGATCTTCAAGAAGAAGACTGACACTGACGGTAATATTACTGTCTACAAAGCTCGACTTGTTGCGAATGGTTTTCGACAAGTTCAAGGGGTTGACTACGATGTGACCTTCTCACCCGTAGTCCGTCCGAATCATGTTAGCAATTGCCGCATTTTATGATTACGAAATTTGGCAAATGGATGTCAAAACTGCATTCCTTAATGGATATCTTAAATAAGAGTTGTATATGATGCAACCAGAAGGTTTTGTCGATCCAAAAGGTGCTAACAAAGTGTGTAAGCTCCAGCGATCCATCTATGGACTGGTGCAAGCATCTCGGAGTTGGAATATACGCTTTGATAATGTGATCAAAGCATATGGTTTTATACAGACTTTTGGAGAAGCCTGTATTTACAAGAAAGTGAGTGGGAGCTCTGTAGCATTTCTGATATTATATGTAGATGACATATTGTTGATCGGAAATGATACTGGATTTCTGAATAAGAATTTTTCAATGAAAGACCTCGGTGAAGCTGCTTATATATTGGGCATCAAGATCCATAGAGATGGATCAAGACGCTTAACTGGACTTTCACAAAGCACATACCTTGATAAAGGTTTGAAGAAGTTCAAAATGGATCAAGCAAAGAAAGGGTCCTTGCCTGTGTTACAAGGTGTGAAGTTGGGTCAGACTCAATGCCCGACCACTGCAGAAGATAGAGAGAAAATGAAAGTCATTCCCTATGCTTCAGCCATAGGTTCTATCATGTATGCAATGCTGTGTACCAGATCTGATGTGTGCCTTGCTATTAGTTTAGCAGGGAGGTACCAAAGTAATCCAGGAGCAGATCATTGGACAGCGGTCAAGAACATCCTGTAATACCTGAAAAGGACTAAGGATATGTTGCTAATTTATGGAGGTGACAAAGAGCTCATCATAAACGGTTACGTCGACGCAAGCTTTGACACTGATCCGGATGACTCTAAGTCACAAGCCGGATAAGTATTTTTATTGAATGGTGGAGCTGTCAGTTGGTGCAGTTTCAAGCAGAGCGTCGTGGTGGGATCTACGTGTGAAGCGGAATACATAGCTGCTTCAGAAGCAGCACATGAAGGAGTCTGGATGAAGGAGTTCATATCTGATCTAGGTGTCATACCTAGTGCATCGGGTCCAGATTTCACAAGAGAACCAAGCACATCAAGAGACGCTTCAATTCCATCTGCGATCAAATCAAGGAGGGAGACATAGAGATTTGCAAGATACATACGGATCTAAATGTTGCAGACCCATTGACTAAGCCTCTCTCACGAGAAAAACATGATCAGCACCAAGACTCCATGGGTGTTAGAATCGTTACTATGTAATCTAGATTATTGACTCTAGTGCAAGTGGGAGACTAAAGGAAATATGCCCTAGAGGCAATAATAAAGTTGTTATTTATATTTCCTTATATCATGATAAATGTTTATCATTCATGCTAGAATTGTATTAACCGGAAACTTAGTACTTGTGTGAATACATAGACAAACAGAGTGTCACTAGTATGCCTCTATTTGACTAGCTCGTTAATCAAATATGGTTAAGTTTCCTAACCATAGACATGAGTTGTCATTTGATGAACGGGATCACATCATTAGAGAATGATGTGATTGACTTGACCCATCCATTAGCTTAGCACGATGATCGTTTAGTTTGTTGCTATTGCTTTCTTCATAACTTATACATGTTCCTATGACTATGAGATTATGCAACTCCCGAGTACCGGAGGAATGCTATCAAACGTCACAACGTAACTGGGTGATTATAAAGATGCTCTACAGGTGTCTCCGATGGTGTTTGTTGAGTTGGCATAGATCGAGATTAGGATTTGTCACTCCGATTGTCGGAGAGGTATCTCTGGGCCCTCTCGATATTGCACATCACTATAAGCCTTGCAAGCAATGTGACTAATGAATTAGTTACGGGATGATGCATTACGGTACGAGTAAAGAGACTTGCCGGTAATGAGATTGAACTAGGTATGCTGATACCGACGTCGAATCTCGGGCAAGTAACATACCGATGACAAAGGGAACAACATATGTTGTTATGCGGTTTCATTGATAAAGATCTTCGTAGAATGTGTAGGAACCAATATGAGCATCCAGGTTCCGCTATTGGTTATTGACCGGAGATGAGACTGAGTCATGTCTACAAAGTTCTCAAACCCGTAGGGTCCGCACGCTTAACGTTCGATGACGATCGGTATTATGATTTTATGTGTATTGATGTACCGAAGGTAGTTCAGAGTCCCGGATGTGATCACAGACATGACGAGGAGTCTCGAAATGGTCGAGACATGAAGATTGATATATTGGAAGGTCATGTTTGGACACCGGAATGGTTTCGGATGAGTTTGGGCATTTCCCGGAGTACCGGGGGGTTCTCCGGAACCCCCCGGTAGCTTAATGGGCCTACATGGGCTTTAGTGGAAGAGAGTGGAGAAGGCCAAGAGGAGGGGCGTGCCCCCCCAAGCCCAATCCGAATTGGGAGGGGGGCCGGCCCCCCTTTCCTTCCTCCCCTCTCTCCCTTCCTTCCCCCTCCTATTAGGACTAGGATAGGGGGGAACCTACTCCTAGTAGGAGTAGGATTCCCCCCTTAGGTGGCGCACCATGAGGTCCGGCCGGCCCCCTCCTCCACACCTTTATATACGGGGGAGGGGCACCCCTAGGACACACAAATTGATTGTTTAGCCTTGTGCGGTGCCCCCCTCCACAGATTTCCACCTCGGTCATATCGTTGTAGTGCTTAGGCGAAGCCCTCCGTTGGTAACTTCATCATCACCGTCATCACGCCGTCGTGCTGACGAAACTCTCCCTCGGCGTCAACTGGATCAAGAGTATGAGGGACGTCACCGAGCTGAACGTGTGCAGATCGCAAAGGTGCTGTGCGTTCGGTACTTGATTAGTTGGATCGCGAAGACGTTCGACTACATCAACCGCGTTACTTAATGCTTCTGCTTTCGGTCTATGAGGGTACGTAGACACACTCTCCCCTCTCGTTGCTATGCATCTCCTAGATAGATCTTGCCTGATCGTAGGAAATTTTTGAAATACTGCGTTCCCCAACAGTTATATTGTCATAGATCCTACAACATGTGGTGCTTGCCCCCCATCTTTGCTAGCCAAAAATTCCGCACCAAGTAGAGATACTACTTGTGCATCCAAAAACCCTTAAACCCAAATCTTATTTTCAAGAGTCCACCATAACTACCTAGGGATTGAATAAGATCCTTCAAGTAAGTTGTCATCGGTGCAATAGGGCAATAAAAATTGCTTCTAAAAGTGTTAGATCATTTAGTGTAAGAGAAAATTGAGCGTTGTACGAACTTGTGATGGCAAAGAATAAAAGCGACAGACTGCATAATAAAGGTTGCTATCATAAGGGGCAATATAACGTGATGTTCTTTTGCACTAAGGGGTTGAGCATACAAACAAAAAAGCGCATGGCAACCTCTACTTCCCTCTGCGAAGGGCCTATCTTTTACTTTTCAGTATTTACTTTTATGCAAAGAGTCAAAGTTTTTCTCTCTATTCCTTTTTATTTTTCTCCTTTGGCAAGCATCATGTGGTGAGGAAAGATCTAGGCACATATATCCAGTTGGATATGGGTAGCATGAGTTATTATTGTTGACATCACCCTTGAGGTGAATACGTTGGGAGGCAAAACAATAAGCCCCTATCTTTCTATGTGTTCGGTTGAAACGTTTTGCTCATGTGTATGCGGTGAGTGTTAGCAATGATAGAAGACTATATGATGGTTGAGTATGTGGAGCTCTTAATTAAACTCTGTTGAATAAGTTGAATTACAATTGCTTGGTGACTGAGAACATAGATTATTGAGTTTCAAGAGAACTCATTGTTTGAACCTTAACATGTGAATTGGTTGCTACTATAACATGAGAAGTTTTGTAAGAAAAAAAATAGTTGTTATGATGCTAGGAAAAGTGATTGAAATTATCATTGATAAAACTTATGCACTTTGCTAGCATTCACACTTCATAAATTATTTATTTTATCATTTACCTACTCGAGGACGAGTAGGAATTAAGCTTGGGGATGCTGATACGTCTCCAACGTATCTATAATTTATGAAGTACTCATGCCATTATATTATCATTCTTGGATGTTTTACAATAATTTTATAGCAACTTTATATCATTTTTTGGGACTAACCTATTGACCCAGTGCCTAGTGCCAGTTGCTGTTTTTTGCTTGTTTTTTACATCGCAGGAAATCAATATCAAACGGAGTCCAAATACAGTGAAACTTTTTGTGGATTTTTTATGGACCAGAAGACCACCAGTGGGCCAGAGAAGCACCTGGGGGTGCCCCAAGGGGGCACAACCCACCAGGGCGCGCCTGGGGGCCCAGGCGCGTCCAGGTGGGTTGTGCCCACCTCGGTGGCCTCCCGCACCCCTCTTTACCTTATAAATTCACAAATATTCCAGAAAACCTCGGGGTTAACCTAGATCAGAAGTTCCATCACCGCAGGCCTCTGTAGCCACCGAAAACCAATCTAGACCCTTTCCGGCACCCTGCCGGAGGGGGAATCATCTCCGGTGGCGATCTTCATCATCCCGGCAGCCACCACGATGAGGAGGGAGTAGTCCACCCTCGGGGCTGAGGGTTTGTACGAGTTGCTATGTGTCTAATCTCTCTCTCTCTCTCGTGTTCTTGAGATGTCACGATCTTGATGTATCGCGGGCTTTGTTAATATAGTCGGATCATATGGTGTTTTCCCCTCTCTATCTTGTTGTGATGAATTGAGTTTTCCCTTTGAGATTTTGTTGTTATCGGTTTGAATACTTTTATGGATTTGAGAGCACTTGATATATGTCTTGCAATTGAATACTCGTGGTGACAATGGGGTATCATATTGATTGACTTGATATATGTTTTGGCACTCAACTCGCGGATTCCCGAGGTGACATTGGGGTAATCTATGCATAGGGGTTGATGCACGTTCTTGTCTTTGTTTCTCCGCTATCTTGGGGCACTCTTTGAATTTTGAGTATTATGAATATGAATTTGCTTTGGTGTTATTTTAGTAAGAACACTAGGATAGATCAAATGGAAAGAATATCTTTGTGTTATTTTAGTATGAACTCTTGAGTAGATCGAACAGAAAGAATAGCTTTGAGGTGGTTTCGTACCGTACAAACAATTTATTCTTATGTTCTCCGCTAGATAGGAAATTTGGAGTGATTCTTCATCACACTTTGTGGGATGGTTATATGATCCAATTATATTAGCACTGTTAAGAGATTGCACTAGCGAAAGTACGGACCCTAGGCCTCATTTTCAAGCATTGCAATACCGTTTTTATGCCCGTTTACTATTTGCTACCTCACTGTTTTTATTTATTCAGATTATAAAAATATATTTCTACCATCCATATTACACTTTTATCACCATCTCTTCGCCAAACTACTGCACCTATACAATGTGCCATTGTATTGGGCGTGCTGGGGGCACAAGAGATTTCTTGTATTTGGTTGCAGGCTCGTTTGAGAGAGACCATCTTCATCCTACACCTCTCATGGATTGATAAACCTTAGGTCATCCACTTGAGGGAAAATTGCTACTGTCCTACAAAACTCTACGCTTGGAGGCCCAACACGTGTCTACAAGAATAAAGTTGCGTAGTAGACATCAGTGATCAACAACGGGTTTAGCATTAGGTTCCATATTAATCTAGTGCTGACATAGAGTGGGACGAATGCCCTTTAAATCATCAAGAGTATATCCAATAGCAGCTCGGTGCTTCCTTAGAACTTTCAATAATCTTTCTTCTTCATGTTCTGAAAGGTTAGCACTAATAATAACAGGATATATCTTCTTTTCATCAAGATAAGCATATTTCAAAGTGTCTGGCAATTGTTTTAATTCAAACACAAGATCACCTTTAGGTGGAGGAGGACCTCCTAGAGTTTCAATAGGCAAATTGTGTTTAAGCAGAGGACGTTTTTCAAAGAAAATACTATCTATTTCATTTCTTTCATGCATATGTAAATCATTTTCATGGTCTAGCAAATATTGTTCTAAAGGATCAATAGGTGGTACAGCAATAGAGGCAAGACCAATTATTTCATCCTCACTACACTACTGCAGGATGCTGCTAACGCGACACTATGATCAGAGACCCTTCGAGAAACTGTGTGTGATGCCATAATCACAAACGGTGTTGTATGAAAACCGTCAGAAATGTGTAAACGTTTGCGAGGACGGATGCATAAAACACGGTTCAGGTTTTAGTTGCGTGTGCGATGAAGGGCATACGGTTCAGTTAAAGAACTGTTTGCGATGAGGAGGAACAAAAGAAATGGGCAGCCAGATGGAGGCGTGTGCGATACATAGCATACGGTTCACTCGGAAGAACTGCTTGTGATTAGGCAACACAAAAGAAACGGTCAGCCAGATCAAAGGTGTGTGTGATATACGGCATGCGGTTCACTCGGATGAACTCTTTGTGTTGAGACATGAGAACATAAACGGTTCAACTTAACAAGATGTGTGCGATACGCGGCAAACAGGTCTGTAATCAGAAATTTGTCTGAAGACCGATAAGAACACAGACGGTTGCTGCTAATAAGACGTGTGTGTTGTGAGCAAACGATTACTGGTATACCATTGTGAGTGATTGATGAAAACATCACCGACGGGTTCCATTGTTTAGTCCGTGTGCAATGTAATTTTCTTTGTCCGCACACCATCTATGCTCTGTCTACAGAGCATCAACATATATACTTAAAAAGACAGCATTGCATAACCAAATTAAGCATATAATTACACAAGTGACTACACACATAACATTTGCACACACCAAAGTAAGCAATTACATGCATACTAAAGTAGGAGAAACGAGGATATAATCATCTACTTATTGTTGCGACGATGCTTGCCATTGCTCTGCTTCCGGCTGGATCCCTGGCCATTTTGGGGAAGGAGGGACTTCCTCATGTCAACGATCCGCCGATACATGTCGTAGCTCATATACGCCTCCTTGGCCGCGTACACGACGTGAGCTTTGTCGAGTTTCTCCATCCAGGCTGAGTGCCAGGCATGCTTATCCTTGTTGCACGAATCCTTCATGTCTCTGTAGTAGGGGTCGATGATGGCCTCGGCGAGGTGAACCAGTGAGTCCTTCTCATCCTCCTTGCTGCCCCAGATCTTGTATTGGCCCTGGATGTCGACAAGATTCTGGCAGGCGATGCCCGAACTCTCGAGCGCCTTTACATCGTTGGTGATGTCCACCGTAGCGAACATGTAGTGGGGGCTGTTGACAAACCTGGCGAAACGCTCACAAGACCTTGTGGCCAGGCAGTACTGGTAGACGAGGACGTGGTGGCGCACGCACATCTGGGTGACGGCGACCTTCGGACGAGACCCGGCATGAGCGCGGGTGTACTCGATGTCGAACCCGACCACCTTGTACTTCTCCTCGGCAAGCAACAGCTCCATGATGTGGATGGAGTGCTCCGCCCAGACCAGGTCGTTGGTGTACACCACCGAGAGGTCCATGAACCTTCTGTGGGTGTCCACCATGGCACGCATGGTGAACTGCTGCTCGTCGTCGGCAGCCACTCGGAGCACCATTGGAGCCGTGCAGGATACCCTCTAAGAATTTCTCGTGGTGGGTGTGCTTCTTACAATGGTGGGGCGCGATCGAATGGTTGAAGAGACACAAGGGTAGGTTAAATGGCCGCTGTAATAATAAATGGGGGCCGGCCGGCCTGTAATCGTCACGTCTTGTCACAGTGTTCATAGCAGAGGATTCCAGAATCCAGTGCATGCTTGACAACACCGCACCCCAGGCGTGTATACTCGAGTGCGATAATTAATTATGTGCTCTACAGTGCACACAGTGGAAGAAACCAACTGTGTGCAATAATGTCGAAGATCGCAGTCGAGTTATCTATACAGATCGTGTGCTGTGAGATCGACAAGGTAAACTGATTCGAGAATGGTTAATAAAATCTAAGACCATTGCATATTAAGGTCAAAATAGTGCTAGCAATATACGAGTCGCATACGATACCATTTCAACGATTGTACCACAAAAGCTCGAAATGTTACAAGGTTCAAATTCCAGAGTTATATGGCTCAAATTCGAAGATTACAAGGTTCAAACTGATATTAGAAATGAAATTCAGCTCATCAACTGCAAACACTCGCGCTGATCCGCTGAACATGGATATCAGAGAGGTTCAAACTAATATCACCGCTTCTATGTCTGGCTTCGAAACCTCGCAATTTTTGCAGAGGGGTCAGCCACTGAGAAGTCATGTATGGGATTGACCCGATGACTTCCGATTACTCTGTCATCTGAAGTTCCAAAATGAAATTCAGCATTTTTGGAGCCTACTCCATTCTGCCGCAGGTGCTGGCGCTGATCAACATACCATTCATTTTTGCGAAATAAATGTAGGGAAAACCTCATTTCCTTCAGCACCCTTGCTCTGAGAACAAAGAACCTGGCGAATATCATCTCCGGTAAGGTCCCTCGGTAGGAGTTCAAAGTAATTTCTGAGAGATGCAGATCTAGGCATTCGACGTGATTGTTATACTTTATCACATTATCCACCACTAGGCCTAATCTTATCTGCAAGAGAAGAAAACGTGTTAGTGGGTACATGCAGTTTTGAACATTACTACAGGACTAGCTATTCGGTTTGCAGGATTTGTAAAATGCACTAACATGCCGTCTTCGATCTGACATGATTAACACGGGCATTTGATTACATTCTAGAAAAATGTAGCCTTCTTCACAAGAGGTTGGAGTGCATGAAAAGTTCCCTAAGAAAACTAGTACAGATGAATCCAAAGAGAAATGCTTATTGATTATAACCATATGGATCAAGCAACCAATATGGGGGGCATGTATGTACTGAAATCCTCCAAAAGAATCTTCAGAAATCGCAGTACATTGTCATTGTAAACATGGAAAAAGGTGTCACAAATTGAACTCCCTTATGGTTAACATTTAACAGGAAAGGAACATGACCTCGATATATAGCTTCTCCAGGCACGAAAAGCATCTCAGGAAACTGACAACTTGCTCCAGGTCGGGCCCGATAGATTCTAGTGCCAAGACCTTCACTGTGCGCAGTTTCGGGGTCAAGCCTGTCGGAATCATATTCTGAATGACAGACGAACAAACATCTTCAAAATTAGAAATAGTGTTAATTTGTAGAAGGAGAGGTAGAAGGCGGTTGTTGTACCTAAACGGGTGTGGATCCAATAACAAGTTCGGAGTATTTGTCAGACGAGTAGACCACCACTGTCAATTTCGGCGCAAAAATGACATTGATTCTTGTTGGACCTTCTTGATCAACTACAATTAATGTCTCAAGTGCAGGTGTGTCCTGGATGACCATACCATGGTCCACCTTTTGTGATGTCTTCCTGCCGCACCAACAACACACATAAATAGTCCGGAGAGTCATGGAGGTGATGTGGAAGGTACTCAACCCATTGATCGCCTGAAGACGAAGGTACTCGAGTGCAGTACAGCCACAGAGCAGGCGCTCCATGTCACCCTTTGAGAGGCAGATAGCGACGAGCTCGAGGTGCTTCAGTCGTGGTAGAATAAGAGCGGGCGCGTCATTAAGGGGCGGGAAATGGTAGTTCCTGAACTTGGCGACGTGCAGCGTGGGCGCGAGGCGGAGTGCGGACGTTGGCAGCGAGCGCATATGCCCATCATCAAAAGTGAGCTCCTCAAGCTAATCTAGGGCGGGGGATCGAAACCAGACGTCAAGCTTGGCTCGGTCCTTGCCGTTGGAACGGAACTTGCCCATTCTAAGGCCTTTGGTTGGGCCAAGGTGACTGCCGAGGATCTTGGAGAACGCATCCAAGCTTTTGCGATAGCTATTCCAGAGCTCGTGGGTGTCGATGAGGTCGAGAGGGCTTGAGTTCCATAGGGGGCGCCACCGCCGGGAAAGGAGGATTGTCCGCGCCCCACATTTGATTGGGAGGAGGGAGATGATGACTCTCAACATATCATCAGGGAGGCTGCTGATTAAGTCTAGGCCTGCTAGAGTCGCTTGCGGTTCTAGCTCGCCCCACCTCCGCTTGTTGGCAGCCCCGTTCTCCACCTCCGGAGTCTCCTTGTCAGCGGCGCTTTCTGATAGAAATGGGAGTGCAGGGAATATTTAGTTAAAACAGGGCAATAGAAAAGTGTATTGGTAACTAGAAGTTATTAGGTAGGAATATAGTAAGATAAGGGAGTAACAATTGGTTTCTTAAATACTACACAATTCATTTGACATTGCTGGGTAAGTCAACATATGCAGATAGTTGAAAAGAAAACTTACTTCGAACAAAGTCTGGACGGATGATTTTGTCGGGGAAGTTAGCATATATCTCATGACCAGGCCCTTCTATGTGCAGTGCAATTTTAGTGCTAGCTTTCAGTACATAAAACTTTGCAATTTCATTCCAAAAGCCAGTGCCAAAATAGGAGTCACCACGTTCATCAAGTCTTACAGTAGCAACGACTGTAAATCCATGGTTTGTGCACAGTATAACATTTGTGGAGCCTTGATGTATGTAAAGGGAAAAATTGTGCTGTACATAATCTGTTGCATAGCGAGGGATGTCCTGCATAAAATGGTAGGGCTGTTAAAGAAAATATGGTAACATGAAAATATGGGGCCCAAATTGAAAGAACTGTACAGCAGTTGAAATCGAAGGACAAAAGTCTATAATTAAACAGATAGAGTAAACATGATGTCATGGAAATATGAGAGTAATCGAAAGAACAATACATCATTATTTTGCCTAATATAGAAAGAAGAGGGGGAAAATCCCCTTTGACGTATATGGTGCATGTGGCACCTTTTATCCAAATGTAGCAATATTTAGAATATGTTTAGGAAAGTAGGCCATGCCAACCGATTTAGGGTGAGATTGAACATACCGCGCGCGTCCTCAAGTTATCTGGTACGATGAGACGGAATCTCTGGCGGCGGTCGCCAAGTCCTGAAGTATCAGCGCACTATACATTCTATGAATGAAAGAAAGCCCTCAAATCAGCTTGAATAAAAATGAATTCCCGGCAATTTTCGCCGGGTGATTAAAGAAGGCAGATGAACTGGGATAAGAGATGTGATAATATCTCGTTAAATTAGTTACCTTGTCGTCCATGAGAAAGAACCCTCAGTACGACAGATTTCCCAACCGAGCGGAGCTGGATCGACCGCGTGCAGCGTCGAGAAAGTCGATGGCGATTGGCGGCGGCAAGCGGAAGTGGCGAAATGCAGTGGGCTTTGTCGACAGCCTGGCGGCGGCGGCAGGCGTCGAGCTAAGTGTTTACCGCCGCGATAGGCGGTGCCATGGCATAGACGCGGAGGAGCTTGTGCAGGTGTGAATGCGGAACGTACCGGAGGGGCCGAGGTGGGTGGCGGGCGGGGTGAGGGTTTTTGTGACGTGGGGATGGTGAGGGTTTCTTTTTTATTTTTTGAATTGGGTGGTGAGGGTTTTCTGTCCCACAAAGAATTTTGGGGGCGACGGTTTGCTAGAGCGAACCGTGTGTGATTGACGTACTACCTCCGTCCTGGTTTATTGGTCCCCCGTTGTAATTTTTACCAAAATTTGGCGAAATATTTAACATACTCAGACATAGATAATAAGCGTACACGTACATAAGCACAGTTCAACCATAAGTACATAGTCAACTGTCATTAAGCATACTCAAGCATACATAGTTCGATCCATCCCACATCTCATCTCACATGCGGCCGGCACGATCCTGAAGCTTCTCCAGATACTCGGTGTACGCGTCGTGCGCCACCTTGCGAGAATAGTTCTGCTTGAAGGAGCCAACGGCCCGTCCTCTTGCATGCGCAAGAACACTTAGATACGCGTCATGAATCTTATTGTTGCAAAATGGGCATCCATAGCCGTCGTTCCAAGTCCTAATACGCCTATTATGCATTCCCGCATAAAGCTCCCTTAGGATTCGCCTCTTGTACCTCCTCTGGGCATCTTCATCCTCGTTGTCCACATCGTCAGACAGCACCTATACATATAGTAAAACAAATTTGGCATCAAATCACTGATTACATGCCGTGAAGTAGGATTAGGAATTTATGGCTATTTATTTATCCATATTCAGATATTATGGTTTGATTTTTAAGCACAGTCGTCTATGTACAGACCAATCTTGAAGAAAATAATGGCACAAATATATTTAGCTCATTCAAAATCAATTGTCAAGTCCTGGCTAGGAATTATTAGCACGAACACTAACCCTAGTCGGATTACTAGCAGAAATCATTTGCAGAGATGAAACAACTAATCACTTATCACCTGTACCATTCAAACAATCAATACACTACACGGATCTAATGAAACTTACTTAGATTTCATGGATTGGGAGAACATAACCACATGATTTCTATTCCAAAAAGGGGGATGCAGGAGTAACCAGAGAAACCCTATGATCTATTTGACACATAAATTGGTATAGATGACTAACCAGCTGTCCGTCGTCGTCGGAGTCGTCACCGAAGTGGTCGTCGGAGTCATCGCTGGAGTGGTCGTTGGAGTCGTCGCCAGAGTGGTCGTCGGAGTCGGTGTGGAACTCCGCCTCCAGCTGTGGAATCTCGACGACGTCAGGGTCTAGCGATAACTCGCCGGTGGTGACGGTAACCTCTGTCTCCGTCTCCATGCCGTGCTCCGGTGCTTTAGAAGCCCCGGCGTTGCCACTCCCTCCGATGGGGTGCTTCGGCGGCATCCTCATACACTGACGCCTTTGAGGACTGAGAGCGGCGTCGAGGTTGCAAGCGGAGAGAGAGGATTGTGTGTGCGTAGCAAGGATGGGGGTGCGGCCGCTCAGGCGCACCATTAATATGGAGTAGTGGGAGAGAGGCGGGCGTCGGTCAAACCGATGGCTCGCCTCCCGGTGAGCCTGCGCACCGGACTGCTGGCATGCCTACCAAAGTTTCACATTGCTACTCGCATGCCTCCCGATGACACTGCGCAGCGAGCACGCCTCCGTCAATTCACACACCTGCACACACGCCTCCCCGTCTGCCTGCGCGGCGGACTGCTCGCATGCGTCCCGTCAACTCATGCCTGCTTGCACGCCACACGGGTCGCGCGGCGGGACGTATATTATTTTTCTATTTGGATGATTAATGCTGCTGCTTTATTGCTTAACCGAAGCATGGCACGTATCCATTGTTGGTCTAACGCTCACGGTTCGAATAAATAATCCGTTTGGGATATTGGTTCCCAATTATTAATAATCTCCCGTCTATAATTAGATAAAGATTACATCAAAACTGGTCTCAAATTTGAGAAAAAAAGTACAATGCCACTTTGTATTGGTGTCCATATGACAACACGATAAGTTTCATGAACTTCAAATAAGTTTTGGATGTACTAGAATTTGAAAATCAAGATTCTCAATATTTGAAATTTGTTGCACGGGGAGTAAACATGCACCCAGTGAGACACATGTGTTTTTGCAATCCATTTAGGTGCACTATCACGTGTGCATGTAGCTCAAATTTGATTTTTGCACATTATACCCATAGAAAATCAATCAATGTACTAAAACGTCTTAATGATCTCTGTGAATTTTTTGAAATTAAAACGTCCCTCCTTCGGTAACATGTATGTTCACCGTGGGATAATTAATTTAACATGCGTCGTAGTTGCGGTGGATTCGCAGTGTGGGTGTGTGTGTCTGGGGGTGGCGGGTGGCTCGCAGTACACTACGAGTTGTGAGCCACCGTGTGGGTTGGCCGTTTTGTTAGGCAGGCTAGTGCCACATCAGAGTCGTGAAATCGTTATTTAAAACATTACACAACCCTTTCATACATAAATATTTTGGCCACATGCAGTCGATGGTTATCCTACACGACACTCGATACTCGCGTGTGACGCTTTCTGTGGGCCCGCGAGGTCATTGTCCATCACTTTGACGAACAGCCGGCAGTGAGGTTAATTTGACCAGCAAGGTATAATCTTTTTTGTTTGTGTTATGGTGGTATATAGTACGCGTCGAAGAGGTGGGAGGGGACTAGCATATATACTATACGTATGCGTCCGTGAACAAGTACACAAACTCAGTGTCGGGACTTTTTGGTTACCGAGGCACATGCCACATAAAAATTGTGAAATTGGTTATTCAAACATCACACAACACCTTTTTGGGCCACATGCATATATATCCTAGCTAGGACACTCACGTGTGACGCTTCCATCTATGGGCCCACGAGGCCATCGTCGATGCATGCATGCAGGCATCACTTTGACCTACATCGGGAGAGGTTAATTAATTTCACCATCGATGAGGATTCTTTTGGGTTGTACATATATTACGGCAGGAGCATATAGTATGCGGTGAAGAGGGGGGAAGGGGACCATCATATGTAGTATGCTTGATATGAACCTCGCTCTCTGTGAGTGCATGGTTTACAGTTTTTGAGGCATGTGGCACATCAAAGTTGTGCATTTTGGGTATTCAACATATATATGTTTGGCCCACATGCAAAGCGGTGGTGGTTGTCCTCTCACACCCACTTAAGCGGTTATCAGCAATATCGATGCTTTCCATCTGTGGGCCCGCTTGGTCCATCACTTCTTTTTGCCTCACAACAAGAGAGGTTAATTTACTTAGTAGGGGATTATTATTTTTGCTCTGGGCTGACATGCATGATACACTTTGAGCACACACATATGCATGTGTACGCATGAATCCCTCCCATCAAGTCGAAGTGGCCAGTACAACGACACCATCATGAACCGATCTCGCTCTGTGTAGGGAGCTAGTGTATGATTTTTGACACACACGCCAGATCAATGTTGTGTATTCAAACATGCATGCACGCATCACCTCCATACATATGCATGTAGTGGTTGCCTTCGAACGATACACTCCCTCGCGTGGTTATCGGCGACAAGCCTATATATTCGTGGGCCCGCGTGTACATCCATGATCACCTTGACCAACAACAAGATAGGTTACCATGGCGGATTCTTCATTTGGTTAGTGTTATCGTAGTATAGGTCATGGTGAGATACAGACCTAATTAAGTTTGAGCGCATATACTATGCACACATGCATGCATGCATATATGAATCCCCATCGTTGGCTTGAAGTGTGGTGTAACATACATATGCATCGTCAACATAAACCTCACTCAGTGTGGGGATTTCTAGTTTGAAATCACGGTGCCACATCAAAGTTGTCCATTGTTACTCAAAAACACACCTCTCCATACATATGTTTGGGCCACACGCATGCAGTGGTTGTCTTCGGGGACTAGCTACTTGCGTGATTATTGGCGAGCTTGCCCATCTCCGGGGTCGCATGGATGGACATCACTTTGACCAACAACAAGAGAGAGGTTGTCCGACCAAGGTGGATTATTCTTGGTCCATTTTACGATCCATCTTGGTGAGATATATGCCTCTCTGGCCCACCGACTAAAAGTGTGTGGGTGGGGGGGGGGGTTGCTATATCGCACTTTGCTAGGTGAACCTCGGTTGGGGGGCATGCATTCATAGCTTAACTAGGATTCTCTTCGTGGCGACACGAGGGGGTGTGGGGCTGCTAGCTACTTCATAGTTTGCTAGGTGAACCTCGGTTGGGGGGGAGGGGGGCATGCTCACAGCTTAGGATTCCCTTCGTGCCGACACAAGGGGGGCTGCTTGCTACTTCGCACTTTGCTAGGTGAACCTCGGTTGGGGGGGGCATGTGCATTCATAGCTTAGGATTCCCTTCATGCTGACACGAGGGAGGGGTGGCTGTTAGCTACTTCGCACTTTGCTAGGGTGAACCTCGGTTGTGGGCGGGAGGGCATGCATTCATAGCTTAGCTAGGATTCCCTTCGTGCCCACACGAGGGAGGGGGGCTGCTAGCTATTTCGCACATTGCTAGGTGAACCTCGGTTGGGGGGGCATGCATTCATAGCTTAGGAATCCCTTCATGCCCACACGAGGGAGGGGGGCTGCTAGCTCTACTTCACACTTTGCTAGGTGAACCTTGGTTGGCGGGCATGCATTCATAGCTTAGGATTCCCTTCCCGCCGACACGATGGAGGGGGGCTGCTAGCTACTTCACACTTTGCTACGGTGAACCTCGGTTGGGGGGCATGCATTCATATATAGCTTAGGATTCCCTTAGTGCCAACACGAGGGAGGAGGGGGGCTGCTAGCTACTTCGCACTTTGCTAGGTGAACCTCGATTGACGGGGAGGGGGCATGCATTCATATATAGCTTAGGATTCCCTTCGTGCCGACATGAGGGAGGAGGGGGGCTGCTAGCTACTTCGCACTTTGCTAGGTGAACCTCGGTTGAGGGGGAGGGGGCATGCATTCATAGCTTAGGATTCCCTTCGTGCCGACACGAGAGGGTGGGAGCAAGCAATACCGTGCGCTTTGCGAGAGAGGTGCCACATCAAAATTGCATTTGGTATTTAAATCAACCCACCCTTTTGATACATAAATTTGGTCCACACATGCAAGTGTGTTCGTGTTCTGACCCTCTTCCGCGTCATTGTTCGCCAAATTTATGAACATTAGACAAGTCGGATGATGCAACTCACACGGTTCACTCAAACTAACCGTGTGCCACGCCGGTGCACCTGTCACGCACACATCCGCACAGTACATTGGGCTCCACGGCTCCCCCTCTCAAAAATATCTGCCCGCTTTGAGGGTTTTTTTGTTTCATAACACACGATTGTTATCTCCGGACCGTGTGCGATGTTTCTTGTTCCCAATCCCGCCTGCATCAAAAATATCTGCCCGCCTCGAGGGTTTTTCTTTTTCATAACACACGGTTGTTATCTCCGGACTGTGTGCGATGCACTATCATCAAAAATTATCAATAGCCCGGCATTTCACTCCCACGTTTGACTCCCGCGTAGTAAAATTTTCAGTACCCGCGTCATTTCCTCAAGCACCCCACCCCCCTCCACACACACACACACACACACACACACACACACACCAAAACCTCCTCGGGCGTGTGTGTGCGCGCGCACACACACACCCTCCCTCACTCGAAACCCTAGCAAAGTCCCCGCCACCGCCGCCGCCGCCGCAAGGCCTCCATTGTCAACATCCGCCGGTTTGCCTGTGCAGCTTACCCACCGATCTCCATACCCAGGCCGCCCTGAGTTTCTTAGATGACGCCTGCCAAATGCCCCCTTTCCCACAGATCCCCATCCCCATCCCCCACTCCAGAGCGTCGCAGCCTAAGCCTGGCTACGCTTCCCGTGGAGCTCGAGGAGCGACTGACCCAAAAGAGGTGTATAGTGGTCTCTTCGCCCGACGTCGCCGAGGAAGCTGATGACCATTACTGGCGGCAGGCACTCAAGCAGCAGGCTAGAGTATGCGGGCATGTCTCGTCCGCCAGCTACGACATCGAGGTCATCGACAGCGACGCCCTGAGGCGGGCTGTGTCATAGGTTAAGTGGCCCACCCCCAACCCCTTGGGTTCAACCGCCGTCGATCTCATCCATGGCCCCGCCGCGGATCTCCTCTGGCTCGCTGTCAACAATTTGCCATTCTACATCGCCATCGAGCCCCTTTTGTCATTTCTGAAGGACACGTTCTGCGACGCTGGCTTGGGATCCACAGCTTTCAAGTCAGACCTCATCGACGGCGACCACGAGGAGGGCACCCTCTCCGGCTCTTCCAAGGGGAAAGAGCCCATCTGCTCTTCCAAGGGGAAAGCGCTCGTCTGCGACATCAGGGAGGGCACCCTACAGCCGTGCTCTTCCAAGGGGAAGGAGCCCATCTGCGACAACATGGAGCGCATCCAGGGTCCGTGCTCTTCCCACAGGAACGAGCCCATCTGTGACAAGTGAGGAAACCCAAGATTTGTTTATTTCAGTTGTTCACAATGTGATGCTCTATATGTGCAATTATTTACTGTGCAGTACATTTCATCAATCCAGTTTTAAACATACCGATAGGAATGCATATATTTGCTTGTTGTTAAGCCTGTTATAGCTAGCATATGCCTCTTTTAAAGTTTTTTTATTGTTCGGTTGTTTGTAGTTAGCATATGTTCAGTTTCAAATGTTATCTTTGGTTGTTCGTAGTATGCCTTGTTTATTCCAGTTATTCACAACGTGATGTTCTATATGTGCAAGTATGAACTGTGCAGTTCAATTTCATCAGTACCAGTTTCAACAATACCACTATGAATGACTACATTTGGTTGCTGCATCTTGTAGTTAACATGCCTTTCCATTTTTATTTAACCATAACCAGTGTACTTAGACCGGCACAATACCAGTTTGAATGACCATGTTTGCTTGTTGTTAAATGTTAGGCCTGTTGAAGTTAGCACACCTTTCCACTTGTTTTGCTTTACTAGCGTGCTTAAACCTGCACACTATCTTTGGGAGATTATTTTGTCTGCCATGTGTAATTTTGGTTGATGTTTAGCCTGTTGTGCTTAACATGCTTCTTGATGTACCTACACAGGACAATTTTGGGAACGACTGCTGTTTTCCATCGAGGTTAGTTTCATCACATGGCTTATATCTGCTCACTGTTCAAGATATCCGTAGCTGGTACCATATAGGCCGGCAGCTGAAAAGGGACTAATCGGTGAATCGGACTATTAACTAAATATATCTGCAACCCATTTTTCCTTAGGTTAACTAGGGCCATATGTAATATATCTGAGGCTACATAGCAACATGCACTGTACTTAATGTCTAAATATGCAATCCTAGGCTACATAGCAACAAGGAAGAGTGTTACATTAATGTTCTAATGATGTCTAGATATACATAGAAGAGCCGCAACAACAACAGCAACAACAACACAGCCCTGTTTGGATACTCAACTTAGCTCGAGGTTAGAGTTAGTTTCTAGCTCATTACTAACCCTGAACTAACTCCATCCAAAGAGTTGTTTGGATGTCAGGGTTAGATTGACAATAAATGCACTAGGAGAACTAGCTCCAATTAGCACCTCTTGGGTTGGATACTAGTTTTTTTGGGTGGGTTATAGATGCAACTAGCTCAAAGTAGCCCTCATGTTTAGATATACTTTAGGGCTATTTGAGCCCGAACTAGCTCAAACTAACTGTAACCCGTGGATACAGCAACAGATAATTTTTAAGAACGAACTAAACTCCTTCCGGCCCATAATATAATATGTTAATTCATCTAATATGTGAGTATATTGGATGTTATAATATACTCCCTCCGTTCCTAAATATTTGTCTTTTTAGAGATTTCAAATGGACTGCCACATACCGATGTATATAGACATATTATAAAAGAGTGTTGTACTACATCATTGTGCCATTGCTGTTTAGCTTCTAATATTAACTTGGTGCTTTTAGGTACATATGTCATTGGTAAAGATCCGCGTTTCAACCCTTTCTGCGTATGGGGCAATGAGATATCGATGAACCAACATCAAGTGAGGAAGCTGATAAAGATTGTTAGTAAAATGGGTCCAAAGATGGCAATTAAACTATTTGTTTACACTTTATCCAAGACAACAGCAAACTGCAGGATGGTAAGTAAGAACTCTGCAGCCTTCTTTTTACTGTCCATAATGAGTTGTGTTAGATGACAATGTCTGAAATCTTATTCCTTTGCAGTGGTTGCCAAAGCAGTTTACTCAAGATTACCTCTCAAACTACATGATTGGTGGGCATGCAAAGGTTAAAGTATTTCTATCAGAACACGATGATTATCTAGATGTTTTCATGAAGACCGCGAAGGATGGGCGGTCGGCCATCACAAGGGGTTGGACTAGAGTCGTGTGTGCCTTCTGCATGGAGGAGGGCACAATATGGGCATTCTGCTTCACCTTGTTCAGCAACGAGAATATATTTCGCCTCTTTCTTTACCGTCTTTAATAGTACAAGTATACAACTGTGGTTCATCATTCTTTATTTGGTTCTTATGTAATTCTTGAACATATGTACTAATGAATCGAATAATGCATTGGTTGTTTGAACCTGGTGGATATGAATAAAGTTGTAGCATACATTCAAATTCAAACCCAAATTCGATACAATTTGGAAAAGCAGCAATTAAATTACGGTGAAATTACGCTCTCCAGATTGTTACGGCACACACGGTTGGTAAAACACAAACGTTTGCGATATGCACTATAATACGAGACGGTTCACAAAGAGGAAACGTGTGCAAGCATGCACACAGCTGCCGTTTGCAAAGCGTGTGTGATGTCAGACAATATCACAAATGGTGCGGGCAAACTAAACGTTTGTGTTAGTTGCCTTATCGTACACGATTCACAACCATGAACTGTTTCTGATGAAGTATGCATCATAAATGTTGCACCACAGAATAGCGTGTGCGATAGTTGTCGTGTACGACGATGTTACGACGGTCCGACGTTTTGTAATCCTGTCCGGCACTCGTACGACGATTAGCTAATCTTCTTAACGATGAACCGTTTGTGATGGGCTGCGCATCATACACGTTCTATAATAGTGAACTGTTTGTGATGGGCCACGCATCGTAAATGTAGCACCACAGAATACCGAATGCGATGGCAATGTGAGCAGAAACGAGTAGGAGTACTGCAGGGGCCCTATCCCCGGCGGTTTCTCGGTCATGTGGGAAGGACCCCCCTATCGCCCACACTCACTTGGCGACGGTTCCAAATGCCATCGCGGAAAGGGGTTTTATACCGTTTGTTTAGGACCGATGCCCACCAGTGTTAGGCAATTCTCTTTCATGAAGCTTTCTACTAAACTTGGAAAAATTAAACTCATGAGATTCATCACCAAAACTAACACCGACAGTTTGTTTCTCACAATCTATCTTAGCATTAATGGTGTTCAAAAAAGGTCTACCAAAGATAATGGGACAAAAGTCATCTTGTGGGGAACCAAGAACAAGAAAATCAGTAGGGTATTTTATTTTCCCGCACAAGGCTTCAACATCTCTAACAATTCCAAGTGGTGTGATGGTATCTCTATTAGCAAGTTTAATAGTGGCGTCAATTTCTTCTATTTCAGCGGGTGCTGTGTCATCCATAATTTCATGATAAAAGGGTAAAGGGGATAGCACTCACGCTAGCACCTATGTCACATAAACCATGATAATGGTGATCTCCTATTTTAACTAAGACAACAGGCATGCCAACCACGGGTCTATGTTTATCCTCTTTATAGGTTTAGCAATTCTAGTAGCTTCATTACGGAAGTAAATGACGTGCCCATCTAAATTTTCTTCCAGGAGATCCTTAACCATAGCAACGCTAGGATCTACTTTGATTTGTTCATCAGGTTTAGGTGTTCTAATATAACTTTTGTTAACCATGGTTGAAACTTTAGCATGTTCCTTTATCCTAACATGGAAAGATGGTTTCTCAATATAAGCACTAGGAACAACTGGATCAACATTATAAAGTATAGTTTCTTCTTTAGCTAGTACTGTTTCCTTAATTTCTTCTTTAATAGGTGGGTGATATTTAAACCACTTCTCTTTAGGGAGATCAACATGAGTAGCAAATGATTCACAAAAGGAGGCTACTATCTCAGAGTCAAGTCCATATTTAGTGCTAAACTTTTGAAAAGCATCGGTATTCATATAAGATTTAACCCAATCATACTTAAACTGAATACCTGACTCTTTACCTTCGTCGAGTTCCCAATCTTCAGAGTTGCGTATAATTCTTTCCAAATGATCCCACGGGAATTCAATAGTCTTCTTTATAAAAGAACCAGCACAAGAAGTATCTGGATAATAAAGGGAAAGAACCAGCACAAGAAGTAGGTTGAGGGTAGCTAATTGTGGTTCCAGTCGAGGTGAAGATACCCCGAACAAACCCCTCAAAGGATTGTTTTCCATAGTAACAAGCGACAGTAAATTTGAGCACACTAGATAAATGTTTCCTTACCAAAGGCGCTTCACTCCCCGGCAACGGCGCCAGAAAATAGGCTTGATGACCCACAAGTATATGCGATCAATTGTAGCTCTTTTTGATAATTAAGAGTGTCGAACCCGACGAGGAGCTGAAGGAAATGACAAGTGGTTTTCGGCAAGGTAATGTCTGCAAGTGCTGAAATTGTAAGTAACAGAGTAGTTTGATAGAAAGATAATTTGTAACGACCAAGTAGCGATGATAGTAGCAAAAGTGCAGCAAGGTAGCCCAATCCTTTTGAGGGAAAGGACAGGCCAAAACGGTCTCGTATGATAAGCAAAGCGTTCTTGAGGGTACACGGGAATTTCATCTAGTCACTTTCACCATGTTGGTTTGATTCGTGTTCGCTACTTTGATAATTTGATATGTGGGTGGACCAGTGCTTAGGTGTTGTTCTTACTTGAACAAACCTCCTACTTATGATTAACCCTCCCGCAAGCATCCGCAACTATGAGAAAAGTATTAAGAATAAATTCTAACCATAACATTAAACTTTTGGATCCAATCGGTCCCTTACGGAATAGCGCATAAATTGGGGTTTGAGCTTCTATCAATCTCGCAACCCATCATCTAATTGCTACTTCACAATGCATTCCCTTAGGCCCAAATATGGTGAAGTGTCATGTAGTCGACGTTCACATGACACCACTAAGGGAATCACAACATACATACTATCAAAATATCAAACACATATCAAGTTCACATGATTACTTGCAACATGATTTCTCCTGTGACCTCAAGAACAAAAGTAACTACTCACAAATGATAATCATGCTCAAGATCAGAGGGGTATTAAATAGCATATTGGATCTGAACATATAATCTTCCACCAAATAACCATATAGTAACCAACTACAAGATGTAATCAACACTACTAGTCACCCACAAGCACCAATCTACAGTTCCGGTAACAAGATTGAACACAAGAGATGAATTAGGGTTTGAGATGAGATGGTGCTGTTGAATATGTTGATGGAGATTGCCCTCCCCAAGATGGGAGAGTTGTTGGTGATGATGATGACGATGATTTCCCCCTTCGGGAGGGAAGTTCCCCCGGCGAAATCGTTCCGCCAGAGGGCAAAAGTGCTATTGCCCAAGTTCCGCCTCGAGACGGCGGCGCTCCGTCCCGAAAGTCATCTCCTTATTTTTTTCTAGGTGAAAATGACCTATGTACCAGAAGATGGGCACCGGAGGTGGGCTTGGGTGAGCACAACCCACCAGGGTGCGCCTGGGCTCCCTGGCGCACCCAGGTGGGTTGTGCCCACTTGGTGGGCCTCCTCTGGTACTTATTTGCTCCAATATTCATCATATATTCCATAAAATTCTTCGTGAAGTTTCAGCCTGTTTGGAGTTGTGCAGAATAGGTAGCCTGACATAGCTTTTCCAGGTCCAGATTTCCAGCTGCCGGAATTCTCCCTTTTTGTGTGTACCTTGCAAATTATGAGAGAAAAGGCATTAGAATTACTCCGAAAAGCATTATTATGCATAAAAACAACATAAATAACAGTAGGAAAACATGATGCAAAATGGACGTATCACCAGTGTGATCAGTATCTCCTACTCACTAATACTTTCGTGCAAAATTTTCATTTTTTATGCTAGGAGATCACAACCCATAGTAGACTTTCACTTATATCATGAGTACAAAGAAATGACGCTTTATGGCTTTTGTGAGGTTTGTAAATTGCCTTATGAAGGTAGCATCGAGGAACCACGTCCTAGTGATGTGGAAGGTTTTATTAATGAAATTACCGTAGGGGAAACCAGAGGAGTGTCTCGAGCGAGAGTGGCTAGTATACATTTCCTTGTTCTACGCTATTACTCATTATTTGCTAGGAGATGTTTAATTGGTCGAGGGGATATTGGAGGCCTTAGTGGCCCTGACCTTGCCATTTTGCGCCACGCATTACATAGAGATAGAACTTACAGTTTGGGCACTATGGTCACTAAACGGTTGAGTTTAAACCGTGCAAAGGGTCCTATTTCGGAGGTATCTTCGGCTCCCGCCTTGCTAAACACTTTGAGATACCCATTAGGCACTATGAAAAAGAGGAGAAATTGCTACCCACTATACATCTAGATTATGACAGCATGGTAGCACATAAGTTTATTCACCATGCTGAGGAAAAGAGACTTATTTATAACCTGGAATTTAGCCAGGTCACCTTTTAGATTATTGCCTTAACTGCACCTATTTTGTTCGATATTCATTCAGGCAGGTACTTCGTTTTGCCCGCGGACATTCATGCATACTGGGAGGGGACACGATCACCACCTCCTGAGCTAGAGCCATCACATGATCCATATCAGGAGTCTATTTATCAGTGGGATCCACATGAGCTCGCTAACCAGTGGAACCCCCAGGATCCTCCTCAGTACACCGGAGAGGGCTACTTTGATCCATGGGCATAGACCAACTTAGGCCAAAAGCCTAAGCTTGGGGGAGTACATATTTCTCACCAACATTATATTCATGTTCACACACTCATTCTAAGTTGTCGGTGTTCATACTCTTTCATTGTATTATCCATGTTAGTTTATTTCTTTTTCCCGCTTTCTTCTTGTGTGTTTGAAAAACCTTAAAAAAAACCAAAAAATTAGTTGTAGTTAGTTTTACCTTCTATGCATGCTTAGTGGTAAAATTAAAAGAAAACCCAAAAAGATTTCCTGTTCTTCTTTTGCTTGTTGGGAGCTTTCCCGTGTAAATCGTTTTTCTCGTTCTTGTTTTTTTTACTTTCTTCAGAAAGACAAAAACTCCAAAAATATTTCAGTGTGTTTCTTTGAAATTCTTTTCTTTTCTTTGGGGGTCGAGAGGAGAAGACCACGATGAAAATGTTGAGTGGCTCTCATTTGCATTATTGTTGATCTAACAAAGAGCCCATATTACCTTGTCTTCTCCTTTGAATAAATGTTTGTAGATTCCAGCTTAGTCCAATGCACGTGCACTATTATTATTATCCACACCATTCGGTCATGCAAGTGAAAGGCAATAATGACGATATATAATGAAATGATTGAGATGAGGAAAAGCTGGTATGAACTCGACCTATCTTGTTTTTGTAAATATGATTAGTTCGTCATTCCTGATTCAGCCTATTATGAATGAAACATGTTTGCAATGACAATTAGAGATTGTAGTTATTCATGCCATTCTTAATTATCTAGGAGTTTATAATGGTCTACCTTGCGTGCCAACATGGAAATTAAAATGGTTGCGATGTAGTATGATAGGATGGTATCCTCCTTTGAATGATTCGAGTGGCTTGACTTGGCACATGTCCACACATGTAGTTGAAACAAAATCAACATAGCCTCTACGATATTTATGTTCATGGTGATTTATATCCTACTCATGCTTGCACTCAATGTTGGTTAATCTCAATGCATGTTTTATGACTATTGTTGCTCTCTAGTTGGTCGCTTCCCAGTCTCTTTCTAGCCTTCACTTGTACTAAGTGGGAATACTGTTTGTGCATCCACTTCCATACACCCAAAGTTGTTCCATATGAGTCCACCATACCTACCTATATGCGGTATTTACCTGCCGTTCCATGTAAATTTGCATGTGCCAAACTCTAAACCTTCAAATGATAATCTGTTTTGTATGCTCGAATCGCTCATGTACCAACTAGGGCTGTCAATATCTTCCATGCTAGGTGGGTTATTCTCACTATGAGTGGACTCCGCTCATCATTCACGAGAAAATGGCTAGTAACCGGGATGCCTAGTCCCAATGCTCAAATCAAATCAAAATAATTGCAAACAAAACTCCCCCAGGACTGTTGTTAGTTGGATGGTACCCGTTGTTTCGGACCAGCCATGGAGTGTGCTTGTTGGTGGTGGGGGAGTATAAACTTTACCATTCTGTTTGGGAACCACCTATAATGTATGTAGCATGGAAGATACCGAGATCTCTTAGTTGTTATGTTGACAATGAAAGCATGCCGCTCAAAATATTATTTATCTCTATTTCAAAACTCGAGCTCTGGCACCTCTGCAAATCCCTGCTTCCCTCTGCGAAGGGCCTATCTACTTTTATTGTTGATTCATCATCCTCTTATAAAAAGCACCCGTTAGAGAGCACCATTGTCACTTGTATGCTTTGTTATTAATTTATATTGAGTATGACTGTGACTGGATCTCTTTTACCATGAATTACAATGTCTAGTCAGTCCTTGATCTTCAGGGCTGCTCTGCATTTATGTTGTGTGGTCTCAGAAAGGGCTAGTGAGATACCATCTTGTTATATCATATCATGATTGTCTTGAGAAAGTGTTGTCATCCGAGATTTATTATTATTGCTCGCTAGTTGATTATGCCATTGATATGGGTAAATGTGAGACCCAAAAGTTATTGTGAATATGGTTAGTTCATAATCTTTGCTGAAAACTTGGATGCTAGCTTTACATATTTGCAACATCAAGATCAAACAGAGTTCATAAAAGTTTTTTTCTTTATCACTTTCAGTTTGTCAACTGAATTGCTTGAGGACAATCAATGGGTTAAGCTTGGGGGAGTTGATACGTCTCCAGCGTATCTACTTTTCTAAACTCTTTTGCCCTTGTTTTGGACTCTAACTTGCATGATTTGAATGGAACTAACCCGGATTGACGTTGTTTTCCACAGAATTGCCACGGTGTTATTTTTGTGCAGAATAAAAAGTTCTCGGAATGACCTGAAACTTCGTGGAGATAAGTTTTGGAATTAATAAAAAATATTGGTGAAAGAATCAAGTGAAGGGGGCCCACACCCTAGCCATAACGGTGGGGAGCGCACCCACCCCCCTGGGGCGCGCCTCCCGACCTTGTGGGCCCCCTGGACCTCCACCGACCTCAACTCCAACTCCATATATTCTCTTTCGGGGAGGAAAAAATCAGAGAGAAGGATTCATCGCGTTTTACAATACGGAGCCGGCACCAAGCCATGTTCTTCCTCGGGAGGGCAGATCTGGAGTCTATTCGGGGCTCCGGAGAGGGGAATCCGTCGCCATCATCATCATCAACCATCCTCCATCACCAATTTCATGATGCTCACCGCCGTGCGTGAGCAATTCCATCGTAGGCTTGCTGGACCGTGATGGGTTAGATGAGATTTACCATGTAATCGAGTTAGTTTTGTTAGGGTTTGATCCCTAGTATCCACTATGTTCTAAGATTGATGTTGCTATGACTTTGCTATGCTTAATGCTTGTCACTAGGGCCAGAGAGCCATGATTTTAGATCTGAACCTATAATGTTTTCATGAATATATTTGTGTTCTTGATCCTATCTTGCAAGTTATAGTCACCTACTACGTGTTATGATCCGGCAACCCCGGAGTGACAATAGTCGGGACCACTCCTGGTGATGACCGTAGTTTGAGGAGTTCATGTATTCACTAAGTGTTAATGCTTTGGTCCGGTACTCTATTAAAAGGAGGCCTTAATATCCCTTAGTTTCCAATAGACCCCGCTGCCACGGGAGGGTAGGACAAAAGATGTCATGCAAGTTCTTTTCCATAAGCACGTATGACTATATTCAGAATACATGCCTACATTATATTGATGAACTGGAGCTAGTTCTGTGCTACCCTATGTTATAACCGTTGCATGATGAATGGCATCCGACATAATTATCCATCATTGATCCATTGCCTACGAGGTTTTCACATATTGATCTTTGCTTAGTTACTTTTCCGTTGCCACTGTTACGATTGCTACAAAACTACTACTGTTACTTCTGCTACCGTTACCGTTACTTCCATACTACTTTGCTACTAAATATTTTGCTGCAGATATTAAGTCTTTCAGGTGTGGTTGAATTGACAACTCAGCTGCTAATACTCAAGAATATTCTTTGGCTCACCTTGTGTCGAATCAATAGATTTGGGTTGAATACTCTACCCTCGAAAACTATTGCGATCCCCTATACTTGTGGGTTATCAGCCCACAAGCCCTAGGGGCGCGCCCAGGGGGTAGGGCACGCCCCCTGGCTTGTGGCCACCTGGTGGGTCCCCTATGGTATTTTCTTCGCCCAATATTTTTTATATATTCCAAAATAATTTTCCGTAAATTTTCAGGACTTTTGGAGTTGTGCAGAATAGGTCTCTCGGATTTGCTCCTTTCTGGTCCAAAATTCCAGCTGCCGGCATTCTCCCTCTTTGTGTAAACATTGTAAAATAAGATAGAAAAGGCATAAGTATTGTACCATAATGTGTAATAGCAGCCCATAATGCAATAAATATCAATATAAAAGCATGATGCAAAATGGACGTATCATCATTGCAAACATGTTTCATTCATAATGGGCTGAATTAGGAATGATGAGCTAATCATATTTACAAAAACAAAATAGGTCGAGTTCTTACCAGCTTTTCTTTATCTCAATCATTTCATCAAATATCGTCATTATTGCCTTTCACTTGCACGGCCGAATGATGTGAATAATAATAAGAGTGCACGTGCATACGAGAGCTCTTTGTTAGATCAACAATAATGCATACGAGAGCCACTCAACATTTTCATCATGGTCTTCTCCTTATGACCCAAAGAAAAATAAAATAATTTCAAAGAAACACATTGAAATTTTTGGAGTTTTTGTTTTTCTGAAGAAAGTAAAACAAAAACGAGAAAAACTATTTACACGGGAAAGCCCCCAACAAGCAAAAGAAGAACGAGAAATCTTTTTGGGTTTTCTTTTAATACTACTACTAAATAAACTGGAAATAAAAACTAAAAAGAAGCAAGAAATAATTTTTTGGATTTTCTTAAAGTTTTCCAAACAGACAAGAAGAAAGCAAGAAAAATAAACTAACATGGATTATACAATGAAAAAGGATGAACACCGACAACTGAAATGAATGTAATGTCAGTGAGAAATATGTGCTCCCCCAAGCTTAGGCTTTTGGCTTAAGTTGTTCTAGGGCCACGGTTGGAAATAAGTGAGGGGACCCACATGGGACCCACAAGCCCTCTAGGCGCGCCCAGGGGTGCGCGCGCCCTGTGGGCTTATGGCCCACTAGTGCACCACCCCAAGGTGTGTTCAGTGCCAAAAATTCTTAAATATTATAGAAAAAATCATACTAAATTTCAGGGCATTTGGAGAACTTTATTTTTTGGTCATTTTTTATTGCACCGATAATTCGGAAAACAGAAAATAATGGTATTTTACTTTATTTATTCTAAATAACAGAAAGTAAAAAGTGGGTACAGAAGATTGTGTTTAGTAAATTCATCCATCTCATGCCCGTCAAAAGGAATCCATTAACAAGGTTGATCAATTCTTATTAAAAAACTTCTTCTAAATGACATGAAACTGGAGAATCTTCGTACGAGACTAGGTTACCTCAACGGGGATATGCATGTCCCCAACAATAAGAATATCATGTTTCTTTTTTAAAGTAGGAACTAGGAATTCAAAACCTCCAATAGTAATTGTTGAAATTTTTCCAATAGAATTGATACTATCCACTCGAGGTTGTTTTTTCAGAATATGTACCATATGCTCTTTACCATTAACATGAAAAGTGACATTGTGCTTGTTGCAATCAATAACAACCCCTGCAGTATTCAAAAAGGGTCTACCAAGGATGATCGATATACTGTCGTCCTCGGGTATATCAAGAATAACAAAGTCCATCAAGATAGTAACATTTGCAACTACGACAGGCACATCCTCAGAAATACCAATGGGTATAGCTGTTGATTTATCAGCCATTTGTAGAGATATTTCATTGGGTGTCAACTTATTCGATTCAAGTCTTCGATATAAAGAGAAAGACATAACACTAACACCGGCTCCTAGATCACATAAATCAGTTTTAACATAGTTTATTTTAATGGAGCATGGTATAGTTGGTATTCCTGGATCTCCTAGTTTCTTTGGTATTCCACCCTTAAATGTATGATTAGCAAGCATGGTGGAAATTTCAGCCTCCGGTATCTTTCTTTTATTAGTAACAATATCTTTCATATACTTAGCAGAAGGAGACATTTTCAAAATACCAGTCAAACGTAAGCGCAAAAGGGCAAGGATGATCGATATACAGGTCTACGCATTTCAACAAAGCGCTCAAATTCTTCATCATCCTTTTTCTTGGATGGTTTAGGAGGAAAGGGCATGGGTTTCTGAACCCATGGCTCTCTTTCTTTTCCGTGTCTCCTAGCAATGAAGTCTCTTTTATCATGTAGCGACCCGACCTCAGACGGTCAAGTCTCTGCTTAAGTGTCATCCATGGATCGGTATGCTGACACACACAGTACTCGAGGATTTATAACAGAGGTAAATCACATGTATAAAGTAACATAAATACTATTACCTCAATCCAAATAGCAGAAGTAACAACAAGGTTGTGGATTCCCATCAACACCAACGGCAAAGTTGAGTGTAGGAATCGTAACCTTAACGTATCACTTACTCGTCGCAAGATTCCTGCAACATGAGACGTTGCAGCCACAAAGGGTCAGTACATTGAATGTACTCGCAATTTCACACTATAGAGCAATGCTGAATAATGGCTATCACTAGATGCATATATGGCTGGTGGAGCCTCTATGGTTATAAAGTTTTTGCGAAAAGCCAATTTTTCCCTACTTCAAAGGAATGTATTTGATTTAACTATCATGGTGGTTGAAACATTGAGAATGGTACCCCCATCTCAATCCCAATTAAAACTAATTATCGATCCAACAAATCAAATTAGAGTGATGAGATCAAAATGATAATCCAAGAACCAAATACTCAAGATGTCCATAACCGGGGACACGGCTAACCATGATTAGTTTGTACACTCTGCAGAGGTTTGCGCACTTTTCCCCACAAGACTCGATCTCCTCCGTTGGATTTCTCGCACTACATGGTGTTTGAGAAATGGATGACCGAGACACAGTCTTTCAGAAGCATTAAATCTAACCCCGGGTAGACAGTACCAACCTACATTCCCTACATCTGCTAGCCTACCACTGGAAGAGGTCATGCAACATACTCAACTATGCTAGAGCCCATAATAGCTTGTGGCTGCACACGGAAGTTTCTAGCATGAACAATCTAATGATCCCTTTGAGCCTGGGTGGCGGACCATAGGATGATCACACGGGTTCCTCGGGATCTCCTAGGACAACACTAGTATATCCCCAGGTGTCCGGGCAAGTCCGCTGGTATATCCCCAGGGTGCCCCTACCAATCCACCCAGATGTGTGTTTAAGTAGCCACCTGAAGTTAACCATTAATTAAAAATCTCACAACTGTCATGGATGCACTCAAACCCAATCCACGTCTACGAGCATAGCATGGCAATATAAGCATAACGTAAAAGTAACTCCCAAGGTTTGAATGTAAGACAATAGGTTCCTACCTCATCAACTACTTCCCAGAACCCACATGTTATCAATCCTACTCATGCAATGTTTGAGGGTTGAAACTAATGCATAAAAACTGGGTATGAAGAGTATGATCAAAGCGTGAACTTGCCTCGTACTGTTGATGAACATGATTCGCACTCATAACTCCTGATAGTTCTACTCATCACACTCCGGTCAATCTATCGTGAGCAAGCAATAGTAACCACACATAAGCAATCAAGCAAAAGAATCGAAGAAAAGCTCTCAGAAACTTTGAAAACAAGCAATTAACTCTTGCAACAGAAAACAATTTCTAACAGTACCAAAATTGGGTGAATTTGGCCTTATCAGAAAGTTTAGATCAAGAGCTTTATTTTGCAAAAAGAATCAATTAAATCGGAGTTATAACTCGAGTTACGATCAAACGAAGTTCAAGTACAAATCTGTTTGAATTCAAATTTTTAAAACTTTCAAAAATATGTTTAAGTTGTTTTACTGGATAGAGGGGATCATAACAAAGAAGTGGGCATTGGTTTCGTTGAATTTGGACAAACGAGCGAAAAGTAGCAAAGGTTTGAAGATCATGGACTAATCTGTAAATAAAATATTCACGGATGGGTCCCTGACCGAAAATAAAAAGAAAAAGAAAAATTCTACCGAGCGAACGCTCGCTACAGAACCTAACCCGACGAAAACCGTTCGCTATAGAGGTCTAAAGGACAAACGTTCTCTAAATAACTAGACTAAAAATAAAAACCAGGTTTTTAAAGAAAAACCGAGAAAAACCAGGAAACCGATCTAGGGTTTGGTTTATACCGGTCCACGGCGGTTCCGGCGAAGAAAACCGACGACGGCGGCGATGAACTCCGGCGACGGATCTGACAAGTTCGGGAGGCGGCAGACGTTGCGGCGGCGGCAGTAGGCGGCGTGGGCGGCAGCAGACGGCGGCGGCATGCAGTGGCGAGGCGGAGGTTGTGGGGCTCGAGGGGTCCCGGGGTCCGCGGTTTATATAGGGGCCGGGGAGGCTTCATGGAGGAGGAGGCAAGGCGAGGCGACGGCGGTGTCCGGATCGAGGACGGCGGTGGCGCCGGATCGCTCGGGACTCTGTCCCGAGCTCGGGGGACAAGCAGGGCGCTGCGCTGGGCCGGTTGGGCCGCGGCCTGGCGACTGGGCCGGCCCGGTCCGGTCGGTCCTAACTCTTTTTAAAAAACATTTTTCCAGACAAATAAAAATAATAAAAACAATATAAATAAAAAAATTACATAGGCATATAATATATCAAAATTTTCAGAAAAACATTTTCTACAACATGGACATGTTTCTAACATCAAATAAAATCCACAAAAATTCAAATAATTCAAACAGTGCTACTGCTACAATAAAACCCAGTAAAAATCGTTTTAAAAATACCAAAATGATTTCAAATTTATTTCTCCCCAATTTTCTGATGTAGGGAATCATTTTACCCTAATTTCCATATATTTTATTTTTGGAGAAAAATACTTTGAATAAAAACCTATTAACCCCAAATTGAAAAAAAATTAAAAGGATTTTAAATTTGATTCTTTGAAACTCCCAACTCATATTTCGTAGGTTTTGAAGAAGTCATTTTATCTTCTCTCATGAAAATCATTGAGTTGCTTAGAGTTTCTGAATTTGAAATATTTCCAAATAAAATTCAAATCTTTTCAAAACCCTTTTCATTAATTTAAATGGAAGAAGTCATGTCATCTTCTCTCCAGGGTTTTGTGGTGAAAAGAATTTGAATTCATGGAGATCATAAATGAAAAATGAAAGTTTGGGAAAGTCCTTTTATTCCCTCTCATTCAACTTTCAAAAAGTTTCAAATTTCACTCAATTTCACACAAGCAACCACACCACAATCAACAAACAATCAAAACTATTTATTTATTATAACATTCCAAAATTTAGAATTTTGGGATGTTCCAAACCTACCACACTTAAAATGAATCTCGTCCTCGAGATTCAGAGAGGCTAGCAAGAAATAGCTTAGGTTCGGGGTCTTCTGAAGATCCATCGATCTTCTCCGGGGGTCTCGGGTGCTACCACCCTTAGAAGCATGGTTACGGTTCCATCAAAACTCATATACTCCATCCTTATTGTTGACAGGGTCAGTCTTCTCAGATTCTCGGGAAAAATTCCTTCTCTAGGCTCTTCCGGTAGTAGCATAACCTTTTCCTCAATTCTTGTATCCTTTCATCTTGGTACGGTTCTTCTGTGACTGGGTCTTCTTAGCTGACGAGTCTGGCGCCAATACTAACCAATTATCGATATCTCATGGTGGTCAACAATTTGTGGTTTCTCCTGCAGGAAATGGGTCTGGGTTGAACCTCATCGTATATCCTACGATTGGCAACAGCTTCCTTGTACGAGGGGAAAAGTTGGCATACCATTCTAAGGTTTAAACAAGGTTTTGATCATCGTCACTCTACTATGGGTTAGGCACTCAGATTTACCATCCCTTATAGCAAGGCGAATAGTAAGAGTAAGTCGGTATGGTGATTAATCCATCCTGCACCCAAATCATTACCTTGTATATGGTTTAGCAAATCTCGCATTCTAACACTCGGTCATCCTCACAAGCATTGCAGAATTTCTCTTGTCAACAAACCAAGTTCGGATAAATCCATGGATTCTGCAAGCCAAACAAAACATCTATCGTTCCTTCACAACTCTCAGGTTTTGCGTAAACTCCTATAAGATCGTCTGTTGATAAAGGCATATCCTCTTCCAGAGTTTTTCCTTCAGCAAGAGTGTGCTTGCTTCTTGGCAGGTCCTGGAGCCTGTGGGTTATGGCCCATCTCATCACTTGTAACCTTGAACTCATCATCGGTGGAGCAACTGATCATTATTCCAACATCCAGCTTCCTAGCATTCTTAAATCCATCCAATTGTACTGTCTCCCATCCTTCTTTTGGTACCAAACTAAGATGTGATTATTCAGACTCATCATAGAGTCACACTTGCTCCATATTACCAACATTATACCTCCTCTATATCCAATAGTACTTCATCTCTTCATACTCTTGAGATACCCTACATATCGGGACAAAATTCATACTTATTTTGTCCGAAATCCACTCCGTGGAATATCATACTCCTTTCCAGAGGTCAAGCGTCCTCACAGGGTACTACCACCCTTGAGATGCACAAATTAATCCATAGACCGTATTTCTCATATCCTCGAAAATGGTCAAAATCTTTCTTCATAGAATAACAACTCAAAAAATCCAAATCACCACTAACTTTATTGATTCTCAAATTATTTCAATCTCCTGCATTTCCATTACATGCCTCAACTCAACACCTTGATATAAAAGAATTGTTCCCACTACTACTACTATATTTTTCACAGACTCAACTATTTAACACGAATATCCTCATTGGGACAATCTCTGGCAAAGTGCCCTGCTTCATCACAACGGAAACATTTTACTTCTGACAAGTCTCGAGGTTTCCTTGTGATTATATAGCCTCCTGGGGTCCTCATCTTCCCTTTTTGGGCAATCATTGAAGTAGTGTCCTGAATTTTTGCACCGGAAACATGTGATATGACTCAGGTCCTTCTTTGTAGAAATTGGGTTGTTCCTGGGATCCAATCTATTTCTCTTTCTGGACTTTTCCGTTCCAATCAGGGCTTCTGTTGCCTGTGGGTCATACTCTACTTCCTCTGTCGGGAATTCTACTAGATCCCCATTCAGACAATCCTGGGAGATGTGTCCTTCTTCTTCACATGAATAGTACGACTTGGTGCAGGGTTTAATTGGGTCCTCTTTGGGTGTGTCCTCCACCTCTTCCTTCATCACAGGTTCTTCTAAAATTTCCCTGAGGCTCCTTCCATTGCTTCTTTCTTCTGTTGGATGGTTCGTTTCACTATGGGGTAAATTTGACACTGGCAGGGTAGTGGTTAGTTCCTTCACACAAGAAACAAGTAATCTGCCTAGTTGGGCATTCTTCAGCTGGGTGACTTCCTTCTCCATTTGAGCATTCCTCCTTGCGGTCTTTATGGTTGTGTCCTATTTCTCCACAGAGCTTGCATGTACAAGGTTTCTTCATATCATTTCCATAAGGCTTCAATTTCTGGGACACAAGACGAGACTTTAGCAGAGTCAACTTAAGTTCTTCCCAAGTGGTTACTCTTTGCCATCCATTGATGGTTTGGTACATCCTCCACCAAGTAGCAGCACCTCTTTCAAAATACTGAATAGCATGCTGGGTCATATCCTTTCCGGCTATAGGGTTATTCTTCATATGATCTTCCATGTTCTGAATCCATCGGTCCGTCTCCAATTGACTTATCGGTCCCGGAAATGCGAGTTCATCTCCATTCATCCTCTATTGGGTCCATGGGTTTTGGGGTGAGATAAGAGAGATAGGGAGGGATACACACAATACAACCAAAAGTTTTGAAAAGACAGATTTTATTTGTGGCTGTCGGAAAAACATCAAACAATTGACAGCTCACAATCGTCGCATCTAACATAGGTATATAACAGGGGTTTGGTCTTCTAAAGGTCAAATAAATCTTCAACGTCGCCAAACTCCTCAAGCCTTGTTCATGTCTCCGATGGCTTCTTCTGATCATGCTTGTCCTTCTAAAATTCTTTTGCTAGATCATCTCTGTTGACGCGAAGTCTCTCGTGAGGTCCTTTAGTATTCTGGAGTTACGTTTCCAAACTTTTGGGTTTCAACATCCTTGGCATGAACCATGGTCCTATTATCCTTCAGTTCCTGACGAATCTCCGGTATCTCGAGGTTCTGCTCCTCCAGCTTGGCTACTTTCAGCTTCTGGGTCCCGAGTTCTTCACGAAATGCTTCCTTATCAAATACGGCTTCCTGAAGGTTCATCTTAACCCTCCTGATGTAATACTCCAGATCCTGGCGATACACCAGCTAAGGTTAAAACTGCATCCTTTGCTTATAGATACTCCATCAGCCTTCTACCCAATCCTTCCGAAGAAATGCATGCTTATCTCAGCATAGTGACCATAGCATCAGCGGGTGATAACATCATGGATAGCCGTGTTTCTGCCCTTGTCATTGCCATGAGCTATCATTCCATAGTGGATATCTCCTGCCTTAGGGTTTTCTTGACAAAAACTTCGAGTTTTAACGCTCCATGTTCCGGTCTTTCTCCGACACACCTTGATCTCGGGTATTGACAGCTTCAATAGTCTGACTAGTTCCATAAGGGTAGCCTCCCTAGGTCATACCAATCTGGAATTCTTCAGTGCCTTCAAATTCTCCTAGTCTTCGGAGTCTTCAACTGTTGTAGTTTCCATTATTATAATGCTCTGTAAAATCCTCTTCATTCTGAACGGTCTTAGTTGTCCGATATCTTGTACTTCTTGGAGTGGTCTCATCAGTCGAATCTTCGTGTGGTCAAAAGGGGAAAGGGGTATAGTCTAACTAAACGGGAATATTTGATAAAGCTCAGAAAAGAAGAGAGGTAAAAGATCTTTTTGAAAATAAAGTTTCAGAGAAAATCTTTTCCTAAGGGCTTGCCAGTTTCTAGGGGTCACGTCCTACAGTCAACATGTGCTCTGATACCATCTTGTAGCGACCCAACCTCAGACGGTCAAGTCTCTGTGCTTAAGTGTCATCCCTGGATCGGTATGCCGACCCACACACAGTACTCGAGGATTTATAATAGAGGTAAATCACATGTATAAAGTAACGTAAATACTATTACCTCAATCCAAATAGCGGAAGTAACAACAAGGTTGTGGATTCCCATCAACACCAACAGCAAAGTTCAGTGTAGGAATCGTAACCCTAACATATCACTTACTCGTCGTAAGATTCCTGCAACATGAGACGTTGCAGCCACAAAGGGTCAGTACATTGAATGTACTGGTAATTTCACACTGTAGAGCAATGTTGAATAATGGCTATCACTACATGCATATATGGCTGGTGGAGGCTCTATGGTTATAAAGATTTTGCGAAAAGCCAATTTTTCCCTACTTCAAAGGAATGTATTTGATTTAACTATCATGGTGGTTGAAACATTGAGAATGGTACCCCCATCTCAATCCCAATTAAAAGTAATTATCAACCCAACAAATTAAATTAGAGTGATGAGATCAACATGATAATCCAAGAACCAGATACTCAAGATGTCCATAACCGGGGACACGGCTAACCATGATTAGTTTGTGCACTCTGCAGAGGTTTGCGCACTTTTCCCCACAAGACTCGATCTCCTCCGTTGGATTTCTCGCACTACATGGTGTTTGAGAAACGGATGACCGAGACACAGTCTTTCAGAAGCATTAACTCTAACCCCGGGTAGACAATACCAACCTACATCCCCTACATCTGCTAGCCTACCACTGGAAGAGGTCATGCAACATACTCAACTATGCTAGAGCCCATAATAACTTGTGGCTGCACACGGAAGTTTCTAGCATGAAGTTATGATCCCTTTGAGCTTGGGTGGGGGACCATAGGATGATCACACGGGTTCCCTGGGATCTCCTAGGACAACACTAGTATATCCCCAGGGTGCCCCTACCAATCCACCCAGATGTGTGTTTAAGTAGCCACCTGAAGTTAACCATTAATTAACAATCTCACAACTGTCATGGATGCACTCAAACCCAATCCACGTTTACGAGCATAGCATGGCAATATAAGCATAACGTAAAAGTAACTCCCAAGGTTTGAATGCAGGACAATAGGTTCCTACCTCATCAACTACTTCCCAAAACCCACATGTTATCAATCCTACTCATGCAATGTTTGAGGGTTGAAACTAATGCATAAAAACTGGGTATGAAGAGTATGATCAAAGTGTCAACTTGCCTCATACTGTTGATGAAGATGATTTGCACTCATAACTCCTGATAGTTCTACTCTTCACACTCCGGTCAATCTATCGTGAGTAAGCAATAGTAACCACACATAAGCAATCAAGCAAAAGAATCGAAGAAAAGCTCTCAGAAACTTTGAAAACAAGCAATTAACTCTTGCAACAGAAAACAATTTCTAACAGTAACAAAATTGGGTGAATTTGGCCTTATCAGAAAGTTTAGATCAAGAGCTTTATTTTGCAAAAAGAATTAATTAAATTGGAGTTATAAAACTCGAGTTACGATCAAACGAAGTTCAAGTACAAATCTGTTTGAATTCAAATTTTTAAAACTTTCAAAAATATGTTTAAGTTGTTTTACTGGATAGAGGGGATCATAACAAAGAAGTGGGCGTTGGTTTAGTTGAATTTGGACAAACGAGCGAAAAGTAGCGAACGTTTGAAGATCAGGGACTAATCTGTAAATAAAATATTCACGGATGGGTCCCTGACCGAAAATAAAAAGAAAAGGAAAAATTCTACCGAGCGAACGCTCACTACAGAACCTAAACCGACGAAAACCGTTCGCTACAGAGGTCTAAACGACGAACGTTCTCTAAATAACTAGACTAAAAATAAAAACCAGGTTTTTAAAGAAAAACCGAGAAAAACCAGGAAACCGATCTAGGGTTTGGTTTATACCGGTCCACGGCGGTTCCGGCTAAGAAAACCGACGACGGCGGCGATGAACTCCGGCGACGGATCTGGCGAGTCCGGGAGGCGGCGGCGGACTCCGGCGCGGCGGCGGCAGTAGGCGGCACGTGCGGTAGCAGACGGCGGTGGCATGCAGTGGCGAAGGCGGCGGTTGCGGGCCTCGAGGGGTCCCGGGGTCCGCGATTTATATAGGGGCCGGGGCGGCTTCTTGAAGGAGGAGGCAACGCGAGGCGGCGGCGGTGTCCAGGTCGAGGACGGCGGCGGCGTGGGATCGCACGGGACTCTGTCCCGAGCTCGGGGACAAGCGGGGCGCTGTGCTGGGCCGGCTGGGCCGCGGCCTGGCGACTGGGCCGGCCCGGTCCGGTCGGTCCTAACTCTTTTTAAAAAAACATTTTTTCAGACAAACAAAAATAATAAATAAAAATAAATAAAAATATTACATAGGCATATAATATATGAAAAATTTCAGAAAAACATTTTCTACAACATGGACATGTTTCTAATGTCAAATAAAATCGACAAAAATTTAGATAATTCAAACAGTGCTACTGCTACAATAAAACCCAGTAAAAATCATTTTAAAAATACCAAAATGATTTCAAATTTATTTTTCTCCAATTTTCTTATGTAGGAATCATTTTACCCTAATTTCCATATATTTTATTTTTGGAGAAAAATACGTTGAATAAAAACCAAATAACCCCAATTGAAAATAATTTCAAAAGGATTTTAAATTTGATTCTTTGAAACTCCCAACTCATATTTCGTAGGTTTTGAAGAAGTCATTTTATCTTCTCTCATGAAAATCATTGAGTTGCTTAGAGTTTCTGAATTTGAAATATTTCCAAATAAAATTCAAATCTTTTCAAACCCCTTTTCATTGATTTAAATGGAAGAAGTCATGTCATCTTCTCTCCAGGGTTTTGTGGTGAAAAGAATTTGAATTCATGGAGATCATAAATGAAAAATGAAAGTTTGGGAAAGTCCTTTTATTCCCTCTCATTCGACTTTCAAAAAGTTTCAAATTTCACTCAATTTCACACAAACAACCACACCACAATCAACAAACAATCAAAACTATTTATTTATTATAACATTCCAAAATTTAGAATTTTGGGATGTTACACATCATATCTTTTATTCTTAGGTTGTGGGTTATCAAGATCAACAACAGGTTCTATCTCCACATTATTATCATTACTAGGTTGAGCATCAACATGAACATCATCATTATCATTATTACTAGGTTCATGTTCATCACCTGATTGTGTTTCAGCATCAGAAATAGAAATATCATTTGGATTCTCAGGTGTGTCTATAGTAGGTTCACTAGAAGCATGCAAAGTCCTATCGTCTTTCTTTTTCTTCCTAGATGGCCTAGGCGACTCGGTATTAATTCTTTGAGAGTCTTGCTCAATTCTCCAGAATGGCCCTCAGGATACAAAGGTTCCTGAGTCATTTTACGACCTCTAGTCACAACTCTAACAACATGATCATGGTTCTTATTATTCATCTCATTAAGCAAATCATTTTGTGCCTTAAGAACTTGTTCTACTTGAGTTTTTACCATGGAAGCATGTTTACTAACAAACTTGAGATCATTTATAGTTCTACACATATAGTCGCTCAAGTGTTCAAGCATATAAGCATTTCTTTTCAATTGTCTACTAACATATGCATTGAAATTCTCTTGTTTAACGATAAAGTTATCAAATTCATCCAAGCATTGACTAGTAGATTTATTATAAGGAATATCACCTTCATCAAAATATATAGAGATAATTTACCTCTACTACCTGTGTCGGGTTATCAAGACCATGTATTTCTTCAATAGGTGGTAAATTCTTAACCTCTTCACCTTTAATACATTTTTCTTCCATAGATTTCTTTGCCTCTTGCATATCTTCAGCACTGAGAAATAGAATACCTCTCTTCTTAGGAGTTGGTTTAGGCGGTGGTTCAGGAAGAGTCCAATCATTATCGTTACTCAATATATTATTCAATAGTACTTCAGCTTGTTCAACAGTTCGTTCCCTGAAAACACAACTAGCACAACTATCTAGGTGGTCCCTAGAAGCATTGGTTAGTCCATTATAAAAGATATCAATTATTTCATTTTTCTTGAGAGGATGATGAGGCAAAGCATTAAGTAATTGGAGAAGCCTCCCCCAAGCTTCTGGGAGACTCCCTTCTTCAATTTGCACAAATTTAAATATTTCCTGTAAAGCAGCTTGTTTCTTATGAGCGGGAAAAATATTTTTTAGAGAAGTAATATATCATATCCTGGGGACTACGCACACAACCATGAGCAAGAGAATTAAACCAAGTCTTAGCATCACCCTTTAATGAGAAAGGAAACAACTTAAGAATATAATAATAGCGAATTTTTTCCTCATGAGAAAATAGGGTGGCTATATCATTCAATTTAGTAAGATTTGCCACAACAGTTTCAGATTCATAACCATGGAAAGGATCAGATTCAACCAAAGTAATAATTAAATCAGGATCGACAGAGAATTCATAATCCTTATCAGTAACAAAGATAGGTGAAGTAGCAAACTTAGGATCATATTGCATTCTAGCATTCAAGGATTTTTCTTTCCACTTGCATAATAATTTCTTAAAATTCTGCCTATCTTTACAAGCAAGAAAGTCCCTAGCTACTTCTCCATCCACAACATAACCTTTAGGTATGACAGGCAATTCATATCTAGGAGAGCTAGGTCTAACAGGTGTTTCAAAGTGTTCAGTTTCATTAATTTCATCAGTTTCAGAAATATCATCAGTTTTAGCATTCTCAATATCTTTAGCTCTAGCAAGTTGTTCATCAAGAAATTCACCAAGTGGCACAATATTATCAATCAAAGTACTAGCATCATCATAAGCATTATTCATAGCAGAAGTAGCACTATCAATTACTTGTGACATATCAGAATTAATAGCAGGTGGTGTCGCAAGCTTATTCAAAAAAAAGGTGAATCAAGTGCAGAGCTAGATGGCAGTTACTTACCTCCCCTCATAGTAGAGGGAAAATGTTGGTTTTGTTATCTTTCAAATTCCTCATAGTGATCAACAGATATAAATCCCAAGTGACTCGGCAAATATAGCTATGCTCCCCGGCAATGGCGCCAGAAAAAGGTCTTGATAACCCACAAGTATAGGGGATCGCAACAGTTTTTGAGGGTAGAGTATTCAACCCAAATTTATTGATTCGAGACAAGGGTAGCCAAAGAATATTCACAAGTATTAGCAGTTGAGTTGTCAATTCAACCACACCTGAAAGACTAAATATCTGTAGAAAAGTATTTAGTAGCAAAGTAGTATGGAAGTAACGGTAATAGTGGCAAAAGTAACAGTAGCAGTTTTGTAGTGATTGTAACAGCAGTAGCAACGAAAGTAACTTAGCAAAGATCAATATGTGAAAAAGCTCGTAGGCATCGGATCGGCAATGATAATTGTGTTGGATAATATTTATCATGTAGTAGTTATAACCTAGGGTGACACAAAACTAGCTCCAATTCATCAATATAATGTAGGCATGTATTCTGCATATAGTCATACGTGCTTATGGAAAAGAACTTGCATGACAACTTTTGTCCTACCCTCCCGTGGCAGCGGGGTCCTAATGAAAACTAAAGGATATTAAGGCGTCCTTTTAATAGAGAACCGGAACAAAGCATTAACACTTAGTGAATACATGAACTCCTCAAACTACGGTAATCACCGGAATGAATCCCAATTATTGTCACCTTGGGGTATGCGGATCATAACACATAATAGGTGTCTTGTTCTTCTTCTTCTTCTTCTTAGGTGAACTAGGTGCATCATCATTAATTTTCTGAGAATCTTGTTCAATTATTTTAGGATGACCCTTAGGATATATAAAGGTTCCTGAGTCATTCTACCACCTCTGCACATGCCAGAAACTTAGTTGAGCCCTTGCTGGACAACTGCAAGGAGATATGTTCCTGGTTTCCGAGTGCAAAATCTCTTGTGATGCACTCGCTAGGCCTGGCATTGGAATTGACTACAAACGAGCAGAATCGGTTACTTCCTAAAGGTAAGGGGGCAGTCCCAATTGAGATTCTCATGGGGGCAATGTCAGAGGCGATGGAGTCTCCGGATCATCAACAGCAAGCCCACTGGTACGAGTACCGCTCCCACCTCTCCTCGCCGAATCCAGATGCGGAAGGGCGGGTGAATTTGCGTATTATACATGTCATCAACGAGGAGACGGATGATAAGGACAGCGAGGAGGAGGAGGAGGGTGAAGAAGAGGAGAGCTACCAGGGGATTGCAGATCATCACACAGGAGGAGGATGCACAAGAGGAGGTCTATCAAGGGGGGTTGGAGATCATTGCACAGGAGGAGGATGCACAAGAGGATGGCTATCAGGGGGGCAGAGATCATCACTCATCCTGCTCAGGCAGACATGAATCTAGCGATTAATGTCAACGATGAGGATGATGCAGATCTGGCGCTAGTCGCCATGGAGGCCAAGGCTGGATGCAAGAATGCCCCAATAAGTTTGAGCAGAATGTTGAACGCTCCCACCGCCGCCTGGCTCGCCATCTTAAGCGTATCAAAGTAGTTCATTTGTTGCTTCTAGCTACTATCGAGGACCCGACATGTGGATGCCCTTTTAACTGAAAAGAATATGTTATTTGAATGTGTTTAATCTGTAGTTATATGCTATGTTTTGGATTCCTACGTTGAGTGTGTTATGCAAGTTCAAAGAGAGTGCAACATGCAAAACTTACCAAAAACATTAACTTGCAAAACTTATTGAAAACTGCAGCATGCAAAACTTACTTAAAAGGAATAAAATGGGGATCAAAATTGCAATGTTGACTTCGCAAAACTTGTGGTATTGGAACTTTATGATTTTTCCCACTTACTAGTGCACATAAGAGGGCTTCATGTGCAAGGATATCAATTTTTTAGGCTTTTCCAATTTTCTTTGATGTTTTTCCAAAATGGGGTGAAACTTGCAATGTTGTCAATTCATACCAAATGGTTTGTAATTTCAACTTTGGTTGTGCCAAGTGGATGCACCACCAACATTATAGCATAAAATGATTTTTGTGAATTTTCAGGACCAAACTACATCACAATTTTAGTTCAAATTTGAGCAAGTTCTCATAATTCACTGGAAATCGGTAAATCGTTGAAATATAGTAATAGTACTCTAAAATTCATGAAAATTTGTCAGTGTCCTTCGAATGTGGTCTACTTTCTATGCAAAAGAGACCCAATTTTACAACTTATTTCACGAACTTCCTTCACAAAAAGCCCTTTCTAACAATTGAAAAATGGAATTAATATTTTTTTATTCCAAAAAATTATAATCCCTATGGAAAAATTGTTCACAATGGTAACACCCATGGTTTTGCCAAATTTGAACTTGTTATCATGGACTATGCCATGGGCATATGCCTTGAAATCCATGCAACTTCATACTAGAGAGGCCATTTTTGTGAAGTCTTTTTTGAAAACTTGTGGTATTGCAAGTTTATGATTTTTTCCATGTACTAGTGCACCCAAGAGGGCTTCATGCACAAGGATTTCAATTTTTTGAGGCTTTTTTCATTTTCTTTGATTATTTCAAAATGGGTGAAGCTTACAATGTTGTCAATTCATACTAAATGGTTTGGAATTTCAACTTTGGATGTGCCAAGTGGACGCACCACCAACATTAGTGCACAAAATGATTTTTGTCAATTTTCAGGACCAAACTACATCACACTTGTAGTTCAAATTTGAGCAAGTTCTCGTGATTCACATGAAATCCGGTAAATCATTGAAATATAGTAATAATACTCTGAAATTCATGAAACTTGATCAGTGGCCTTCCAATGTGGTCTACTTTCTATGAAAAATAAAAATACCCAATTTTATAACTTATTTCAGGAACTTCCTTCACAAAAAAGCCCTCTCTGGCACTTGAAAATGAAATAATGTTTTTTTATTCCAAAAATATAATCCCTATGGAAACATTGTTCACAATGGTAACGCCCATGGTTGTGCTAAAATTGATTTTTTTTTATTTTCTTGAAAATGAAAAATAATAGTATTGTTGAAGTGAAAAATAATAGTACTATGCTCTAGTTTGTTCAGATTAATTGTGAAAAATTATGCCACATGTAGAAAAAATATTATAGTAAGACCATCCATTCTTACTTTGTGAAAGAGATGATCAAGTATCAGATCATCTCCTTCACAAAGTGGGCATTGATGCTCTTGTTAAAATAGAAGTAGTTTATTGCATCTGGTCCTCTTTGCTATTTAAGATGGCCGGCGAACCTCTTGTGCAGTGATGTGGGACTAAACCACATCGTTCAGTGCGGTGGTGTGTGGAGGGGGGATGCTCGGGGGATGTTAGTGGGCCAACATTTCAGGTACTCCCATCAGAGTAAAAATGTATGTGGTTTTGTAAAAATCTGTTAAATTCACACTTACTTTTCGAGACGGTTTTACCAATGCTTTGATCTAAAATAAATTCAACATATATTCAAATAAAAAAGGAATGGACAGAAATAAGAGAGAGAAGAGAACTTACCTAGTAGCCCAGCACTATGCAACTCAACCCACCTAGGGGCAACCATGTCTTCAACCTCACGTATAGTGGCAGGGGACGATGCGTTCAAGAGCACCTGCTCCTGCTTCGTGCCTTCGAGGCCGTCTTTGTCCCCAAATCTACGCCAAGAGACAAGCACATATGCAACCATCTCTAGGTATCCAATTATCGTGGAATATATTTATAGTTGTACCATCTCCAACACACCAAATGAGCCCATGGCAAAGAAGATCCTTGCCATGCATAATGCTTCTCCAAGTGTATGAGCATCCTCCTGGACAAATGATGTCAGTGCCTTTGAAGTATCTGGCTTTGAGGACTCAGGCGCATAGAGAATTCAGAACCATAACAATACACCATGCTTGTTTTGCTAGTAGTGCTTGATTAAAGGCCTCAAAATTTTGGAAACCGGTACCTCCTTCATGCTTCCTCATGCACATCTTATCCCACACAATAGAGTGCACCTTCCGCTCAAAACTGAAATATCGCAAACCGTGTATAAGTAACACATCTCATAATCATGGTCGTCCATGCATGAGAAAATCCGAACTTAAACATCATTTGTTCAAGAAAAATCCACTCCACCCGGTCGTAAGCTTTCATCATATCTAATTTGACTGCACATAGCAGCTTCTTTCTCTTCCTTCTCCTGATGGCATGAACACACTTATACACAACCAACACATTATCCGTGATAAGCCCGCCCGGGGTGAAGGAACTCTGCTCTTTAGAAATTAAAATTGGAAGAACTCCTTTTAGCCGCTTCGCAAGTACCTTCGCAATGATCTTATAAACACATTACATAAACTGATAGCTGAAACAATGAAATGAGCTCCGGGTTTTTGACTTTAGGAGTAAGCACAAGAACAATGTCATTAAAACCATCTGGAACAGCACCTCCTAATAGAAATTCACGGATCACCTTGCAAACCGCAGCCTCCACTAACGACCAGTGCAGATGGTAGAATAAGGTCGGGACGCTGTCTGGGCCAGGCGCCTCTTGAGGGCATCGTTTTGGAGCAGGTGCTGATTTGAAGGGCCTAGAGGCGGAGCGGGGTTTCATCTTCTGCATCGATGACGGCGGGTCTCAGCGGTGTGGTGCAGTGGAGGCTCGGCGTCTGTTGCGGGTTGACGGACTCACGCAGGAGGGCGACGTTGTCTGGCGTCGATGGCAGAGAGGCCTGGTAAGGTTGATGCATCAGTTTTGCTCAGAGGATGGATCGATGAAAGATGGAGGTGACGGCCCTTGCAGCGTGCGGTGCTCACTGGGAGTGTGCCGGACCGGTGTGAGACCCAGTCTAGGTAGTGGCTTGGATGGGGCATCCGGCTTTAGATGTTATGCTTTGGTGTGATGTATGTTTGGTATTAGGCTCGGACATTCGGTACCCCTTCATCAATGGATAGGAGTAGCAACAGGCATTTGCCAAGATGGTGGCTTCAGGCTTATTGACGTATTACCTTGTAAGGTCTTTAAGAATAATTAATAATATGGCTGCATGCATCGTCCAGATGCAGAGGCCTGGGGTACATCCTCCTTTTCCAAAAAAAATCATGTATTTAAGAGAAATGTTCGTCATATGTAAAAACCAATTACGGTGTACTTAAGAAATAGTGAACACATATATATTTAAAAAATCTTCAAGTTATTAAGAAATGTCGATGTTACTAAAAATGGTCTGTTCTTTAAATACAGTGTCCAGACTACTAAAAAACAGTTCACTGGTCCTCGAAGAAAAAGTTCACTCTATTTACAAAAAAAAAATCACACGGTTTTACAAATCATCTTCACATATATTAAACAGAATGTTTACACGGCTAAAAAAGGTCACGCTGTTTACAAAAGTGTTTACACTTAGTCTAAAAAACATGTCTACGCTATTTTGCAAAAAGCATCACGTACATTAAATAGAATGTTCACGCTAAAAAAAATGTTCATACTGTGTAAAGAAATGTTTATACAATTTTACAAAAAAAATTGCATTAAATAAATTTTGACGGTACTTTACAAAATTTCATGCTGTTTACTCAAAACGTTTACACTATCTGATTTTTTGTCTGTGGGTCACTATCTGAAAATTGTTCACTTACTTAGTTAAAATATTCACACTACTAGAGATTAGTTCAAATACTCTCAAAACAATATCCAGGTTATTCAGAAAAAATGTACATGCACTTTCAAAAATATTTTCATGCCCTTTAAAAAACTATTTCACAACACATGTCTAATTTAAATTCATGTAGATCTAAAATCAAAATGGTGTGAAACAAATGTTAAATTAAAAAAATATAATATTTTTATACATAAAACAAGATAGAAAACTGCAAACAAAAAATCTATAGGAGAAAAGATAAAAACAAAAATAATTAAAGCAAACTAAAAAAAATCCAAAGAAAAAGCATTGAAACCGGACAAAAAACAAAACAAATACTCTAGAACAGGACAAAAACGTACAAGTCCGGAACGGAGAAAATCAGCAGCAAATTTCGAAAACTCTCCCGGCTTGCAGTAGGCGCGGTATAGCATTTTCGGCTGTGTGGCCAAAATGATAGGAATCTCCTATTTGACGCTAGATGCGTAAAACTGCCGAGCATTCGCATAGGAGATCCTTGACCCTGAGAATTGGCCCGGGCCACTTTCCCACAGCGAGGCAGCCGGGTTCTCGGAACCATTACCTAAAGCAGTTTTTTGTTTTTATATACCGGTATTCCAGTTTTTTTGTTTTTCTCTTGGTCACCGTTTTCTGTTTCTTTTTCTGGTTTCGTTTTCCGTTTTCTATTTATTTTTCCCCTTTTTTTACTTCCAAGTTTTTTTTTTCGATTTTTTCCTTTTTAAGAAAAATCACAAACAATAAAAAGTTGAACATATTTAAAATGTGTTCATCTTTTACATAAAATGTTCGAATATTCTACACATTTTTGTGAAAACGTTTGGAATTTTAAATTTTTTTCATGTTTTCCAAATAATTTGAAGTTTCATAATATATTCTGTATTTTTCAATAGAAAATAGTAATTTCAGAAAAGTTTTATAATTTAAAATTTTGATTGTGCTTTAGAAAAAATTGAATTTTCAAATTTGTTCATGTTTTAAAAAATTGATCGTAATTTCAAATTTTGTTCTCATTTTCTTAAATTGGTTCAGAATTTCAGAATGTGTTCCAATTTCCCAAGTTGCTAATTTTCAAAAGATTGTTTGTGTTCAAAAATGGTTCTGAATTTGAATTATGTTTCATTTTAAGAAATTTTGTAGTTTTAAAATTTATTCATATTTTCCAAAATGTTCCATGATTTAAAAAGTAATCTCGTTTTTTCAGAATTTGTTGCAATTTTTCAAGATTGTTCGCGTTTTCAATTTTTTTTTCAAATTATTCAAAAATGTTCTTGTTTCAAAAAACATGGTCAAAATTTCAATAAATGTTCAAATCTATGGCCGCTTATAGTTCTTAAGACTAGGCTAATGAGTGTGAGAACTAGATGTCCCGTGTTCGGCCCCCAGCGAGCGCACTAACTTTTGGAATTTGTAGTGTGCTCCAGTTGTTGTGCCAGCCCAGTTTGCTGTCTGCGTGTGCGTCGGGCTGCTATTCGCCGCAAAACACGGCAGATAGGAGCTCACTGAATGATATACATAGGGGACACTACGAGCAAAACGATACTGCTCGTTTACCTGCAGATGGCAACTAGGGCGACCCATTACCTTTACGACTAACGGGCGATTGGGACAGATAGTTTCAGCAAACTTTAATACTCCCTCCGTCCAGAAATACTTGTCGGAAAAATGCATAAAAATGAATGTATCTAGAACTAAAATACATCTAGATACATCCATTCCTCCGACGAGTATTTCCGGACGGAGGGAGTACATAGTAATTCAACATGTATGTTCGGTTCTAGGAACCTTCCATCGGTTTTTGGTTTTTGGAAGGTCCATAAATTTGTTTCTATTTTTTTTTCATGTGTTTTGTCAACCGGTTTTGTTCCTTGTGTCGGCTATTTTCCTTCTTTTATTTCATTTTACTTCTCATTTTTCATTTTGTGAGTTTTTTTTTAGCTTGTGAACGATTGTTTTGAAATTCATGACATTTTCAAACCTTTCACCAGCTTTTAAGGTCATGAGCATTTTTACATTTTTGCACACTTTTAAAATGACAAATATTTTTTAAAATTTGTAAGGATGAAATCCATGAACATTTTATGAAATCCTGAACCTTTTCTTAATCTGCAAATAGTTTTAAATTGTTTATTAAATTAGTGAATATTTTTACCGACTTTTATACTTTTTTTTACAATTGAGAAGTGCTTTGAAATTCTTCATGAATATTTTTTTCCAAATTCGAGAACAGTTTTTCAATTCATGAACATTTTTTATTTTCACAAAAGCAAATTAAAACTAAAAAACCGGTAGCCATTGTTTCCCCGACCAGCAATAAAGAGCGAGAAAAAAAAAGAACGAGCAGGCCGAGCCAGCGGAACAGCAAGCTGCCCACCAAGGAGCGACGTGGGTGACGGGCTCGTATCGCTCGCAACGAGCGCTATGTAGCATCGCCCGCTGTGTTGTGCTCGTGTGGAGCTAGCGTGAGGCTTTACTTACAGGTCGACGGACAAGCTGCAGAACGTTGCCACAGGTAGGATGGCACATGAGATTTGTTTGTTAAAAAAAATAACCTAAAATCTTAAAAGTGCACGCGCACTGTTTCGCGACACCGAGCGGCCGCGCTACGCGATAGCGGACAGCGACCTCACACGCTCTGTCCATCTCTCCACTAAAAGAAAAAAGGAAAATCTTATCCACTCTCGAGCAGCACGACCTTCTTCCTCCACTAACCACCGCCGCTGTGCACCCCGCCTCCTCCGGTCCTCCCTCGCGCCGCCTCCTGACAACGCCAACTCGCCGTCGCGATTGCCCATCGCCACCCCAGCAGGCCTCGCTTCTTTCCCTCCAGGGCGCCACCATGAGCCGCCGCAGGAAGCAATCCCCAACCTCCGGCGCCGCCGCGACTCATCTTCTGCGATGGGCACACGCCGCTCCGCGGCTGCGCACAGCTGTGAATCCTCGCACTTAGCCGTGAGGGCTCCATCGCCTACTCAAGTGCCCATCACATGCAGGTAGTATTCCCCTTCCTTCTCTCCACTGATTTACCCCCCCCCCCCCCAAGCAACCTCTGATCTCTCTCTCTCTCTCTTCGAGAGGATTCAGCCGTGAACTTGTTTGGATTTACAGGAATGAATATTGTTGGATCTAAATCTGGTTAATACTCTGTCATTTTCCTACTTCATAAATTTACTTTGGAAAGTTCATATATTTAGTAGTCTGAACACGGGAAATTTAATTGCAATGTTGATTCAACTTGGGTTTTCTATGGCAGCTGGAGTAGAAAATACAAATTTGTAGTGTAACAACTATAGTCTAATCTGCCGGATATTGATGGGAGCAATCAGATTTTTGATGTCTGTGCAGTTCATCTACATGTTATTGACAATTTTTATTCAGACATCTAATTCACCTCCACTTATGCTTGTCTAGTCTGCTACCTTACCCAAATAGTACTAGTACTGAAATATTAACAACATTTTCATTCTCACATATTGTTAACTCAACCTCTTCTAGGTATTTTTTTCAGGAAATGCAGTCAAATTCATGTACAATGCATCACTTTTGTGATCCTACTAGTCAATCTCCGGTATGATGCTTGGAACGTTGATGATTGGAGTGTCGATCTATACAGGAGTTTCAGCATCTTTCTCAAGGAGCTACGTCGACTAGGATGAGTGGTGGGTTTGTACGGCGGTTAGGATTGTAGTGGTGGGTTTGAGTTGGATTTTCACGGTGAGCTGTTCAGATTTTGTCACTACCGGTATGGTTCATGATCCTTATTTGATCCATCTATTCTTGCCTAGACTGCAATTGTCTCGTTAAACATGATACTCTCTGTAGAGCTTCATTACATTATTGACCTCTTTTTCTCGTAAATGCATCCGTGTGGTTTCTTTGTTTTTTCATAAGTCGCATGCATATAAGTAACCAGTTGGCTAGTTTGTTGTAATAGTTGCACATGAACGCAAATGTAGTTGGATGACACATATACATGTCTCAGTTGGCTAGCCAACTTATGAAGTTGCACAGTGAAGGCTAACCAGTTGCACAGTCGATGGTATTCTTCTGCAGCAGCCGCTGAGGTAACATAAAATTCCACCAGGGATATTTTTTACTCCACATACAGGCAACCAAGTGTATTAATTTTCATACATAGTTGCAGAAGGACTAATTAAGCATTGGCATGCTGAACTTTCTCAGTTGCTCAACGTTGCCATCTTCAAGTTTTTTAGAATTGTCCCAAGAGTATGTAATGACTTGGCATCCTCAGGCTTTCTAGTTGCAGAATAGTATCTAATTAGTTGGCAACCTCAGTAATTCTAGTTGCACAACAATATACAACTAGTTGACATCCTCAGCTTCTCTAGTTGCACAAGAATTCAGATTAGTCCCATCTAAAAAAATTGAGGGTTGCCCAACAGTATCTAACGACTTGGCACCCTCAGGTTTTCTAGTTGCAGAAGAGTATTTATTTAGTTGGCACCCTCAGCAATTCTAGTTGGACAACAGTATCCAAGTAGTTGACATCCTCAGCCTCTCTAGTTGCACAAGAATTCAGATTAATCCCATCTTAAATTTTTTGAGGGATTGCCCAACAGTATCTAATGACTTTGCACCCTCAGGTTTTCTAGTTGCAGAAGAGTATCTATTTAGTTGGCACCCTCTACAATTCTAGTTGGACAACATTATCCAAGTAGTTGACATCTTCAGTCTCTCTAGTTGCACAAGAATTCAGATTAATCCCATCTTAATGTTAGGATTAATCTTGATTATGTATCTGCATTGTATTTTCGTTTAGCATGTAGTCTAGCGTAGGTTGATGTTTGTCCCGTGAAGCTTCAGCTCAGCATGCAGAGGAGGCGAGATGTTGGGCTGCCGTGCGATACGGCGAGATGCCGATGGCAGCGTGAGGCTGCAGTGCTACGCGAGGCAGCATGGCCGTGTGATGCGGCAAGTGCGTGAGAGGCTGGAGCGTGACGGGCTGCATGAAGAGGTTGGACCGGGCGATCCGGCAAGTCATTATCAGCTGTATACATGCTAGTTTGGTTGGGTCTATGGCCGTTCATGAGGCTGCCCAAGTACTGGCCGTGCATGTAGTTCTGCATGTTGAGGGGGTTAGATGCATAGTCGTTAGGATCCTGCAAGATGCCTGGAGTAGGATAAGGCCAGTTAATTAGTGAGTGTGGTAGTGCATGCATGGATTAGTTTGTTAGTGGCCGAGCGTGGCGGCCTGTTAGTTCGTGCGTGACTTAGTGGCCCGGCCAGGTTGTGCGTGAGGGCCAACAGTCTATGTATATATATGTCACACTGAGCAATGAGAAAATAGAGGCCGTGAGGGCTCAAGAGAAAAGATGTAGCACTTGTGGTTGCCAAGAAAGAGTACCTCTCGGCAAAGTTAGTTGTTTTTCTTACTTGTTATACATGCGTGTGTGTGTGTGCAGTTTCACCATGTGTGTGTGTGCGTGTGTTCTTGAGAGAAACCATAGAAGAGAAGAAGAGAGGAACCCAAAGAGAGTTGTGGGAGGCAGCTCGAGGTAGAAGAAAAGCGGCGCTGCCAGAGGCGGCCCCAACACTTAAAAATCTGAGGATTGCCCAATAGTATCTAATGACTGGCACCCTCAGGCTTTCTAGTTGCAGAAGAGTATCTATTTAGTTGGCACCCTCTGCAATTCTAGTTGGACAACATTATCCAAGTAGTTGACATCCTCAGCCTCTCTAGTTGCACAAAAATATCTCATTAGTTGGCATCATCAGCATTTCTAGTCGCACAAGAATATCTCATTAGTTATCATCATAAGTATTTCTAGTTGCAGAACAAACAGGATATCAAGTTGCCATCCTCAACTTTTTAATCTAGTTTTCCAGAGAACAAATATTTGTATGTAATGATAACTAATCACCTCTGCCTTCTTTTTGCAAACCCCAAGATATTGTTCAAGGGAATGAGAGTAATGAAGCAGATAATGTTGAACGACAGTCACAAGCTGGCTACCTGATGGAGACTACCTGGTACGCCTCTCTCCTCCCTTTTCTTTACCACTTCCGTTCTTGCGTTCATTGCTTTGCCATGATAGCTCTATTTTGGATCCAGGCTAGGACCCTTTCTTTCGTTGAGAAGAAGAAGAAGGAGCCCTGTGGAGAAGGAAGTGTGGGCGAGGGGTGCGTGGAGGCTTCGGGAGTTAGTGGGCAGGGCTATCATGTGATACCGATTGGCCTTTGTTTTCTGATTCTTCACGGATTCTAGAGGTCGGAACGAAGTTTCCTTTATGGGAACAGTGGGGACAAAAAGTTACGTTTTCCGTCCATCCGCTCGCGAACGCTAACAGGCCAACGGCCGCTAGCCAGACGCGTCCAATAAATAAAGCAGCCCTTACAAGTACATGAAGAAGCTGTTAGCATGGAACGAGAAGAAAATATTGTGTAGAGGGATCCATCACGGACCGGGAGAGATCCTAGGGAAATCGAATCGGTGGGTCACACAAAGGAGAAGAAGAGCTCGATGATTATTCTTTTTCTTGATGATTATTCTGGCGCTTCCCAACGAGTAAAAAAAATACTCATGTGTCCCACCGAACTACCATTTGACAAATTTTCCCTATAAACTACCAGGTTGGTCCTATTTTTTTTTCTAAAAACTACCGGTTTAAGTTAATGACGGATTGGGCCAAATCAAACCCAATTATGACAGCGTTGGCCCACTGGTTAGGTCTGCATGGCACCACAAGGTGAACTCTGTTTGGTGTCTGCACCCCTAAAATAACTGTTAAGTTCTGCGTTATGACATGTGGACCCAAGTGTCTGTCTCAATAAATTCAAGTCCCGATGACCAACCCCGCCGCAGCCTTGCAGTCGCAAACCTCTGTTGGTAGGGCCCCATCATGCCTTCATCTGGCCGTTCCCCCCCTCTCCTCCAACTCTCATATCTCCCGTCTCAGCTGCCAGCACCGTCGTGCCATGACAGCTGGGTCGTTATACTAGGACCACCGGGGCATCCATGCTGCATGCGACGCGAGACGAGAGGTGCTGGAACTCCAGCGGACGTGCTGCAACGAGCTTCACCGGTGCCAGCTGCAACATGGACCAAAGCTGCAGCCGGGAGTCGGCTTGAACCAGCAAGTTTGTGGTGTTGGAAACGGCGAGTCGTGGTGCTGGGAGCTGCAATTCGTGTTGCTGGAACCATGCATCACAAATGTTGACACCGAGCCGGCGAGTTGACGATGCTAGAACTAGCACGATTTTTGTTGCAACCGTCCGGTGAAGGAGCTGGAACAACAGCAGACGGTGTTGCTGCCGGTAGGGAGCAACAAATTTATTTTGCTGGGACCGGCTTCTATCGGAGCTGCAACCGGTGTTTTGTTTTGCTGGAACCTACTTCCATCGAAGCTGCGATCGGCATTTTTTTCCTGGAATTCTCATCGGTGAAAGCGTAGAAAAACCGTAACTCCCTACATCAGATGCTACAACCATTTGGCAGAAGCTGGAACTGTTTTGCATAGATGCTATAACCACTTTGGCAGAAGCTGGAACCATTTTGCACAGATGCTACAACCACGAGATAAATTTGCCAGAGCCGGTTACGGCACGATACAACGATGACATGAGATGTTGGAACCATTGTGTAGGATGCTATGACCGGCTGCGGGGTGCTACAACCATGGCTCCGAGGGGAAGCACATGGTACTGGAGCGAGGGGACAGTCAGCTGCTAGCTATGGCGATGGTGGGTTTGGGTATGCTGCAACCATGAACAGGGAGCAGGGGCGAGCTACGCGAGGTGAGTTTGTTGCAAGGGGCATAGCCGTCGTGTTGACTTGACGGCATGTTCGACCGGCGGCGAGGGCGGCCAACAGATACTAGACGGTGACGACAGCAAGCTATTCTGCGGCACGGTCAGTGGCGCTCGTCCATGGCGGGGTCAGCGGCGCTTGATTCCTTGCGCTCTCGTCCGTTCGTGCTCGCGTGATTCAGGGACGAAGTTGTTCGTGGATGGAAGCGAAGCCTTAATCCGCGACTAGGAATCGTTGTATCTTGCAGCTAGGTTGAGACAGTCCAAAAGTTTGCGCCGGCCGACCGGCGCCTAGTGCTTGACATACCCTCTCTGTCCGTGACGCCTAATTATACTACCCCAGTTAATATTACTTGTCTCAGATTTGTCTAAAGACGTAGATACATCCGTATCTTGATAAATCCAAGACAAGTAATATGGATCGGAGGGAGTATGCAAATTGTAGTGTAGTATTGTTGTATCTAGGCCCCTCGATCATAGAAATAAAAATGACCAAAAATGATTTGTTGTATTGTAAAAGGACTCAAATTTGCTGCATCGGGTCAAAAGTCAACACGTTGTAAATTCAGTTTACACAAACTGCGAACAATTGTCAAGTCATATAACCCACTAAGTACAACGCTCAAGCTATCTTCTAACCCACAAGTCTAGAGGAAAGCATGGGAGCAAACAAAATTCTACTCCCTCCGTTCCCTATTATAAGATGTTCTAACTATTTTCTGAATCGGATGCATATAGACACGTATTAGTGTGTTTATTCACTTATTTCAGTATATATGTAGTTTATACTGAAATATCCAAAATATATTATAATTCAAAATGGAGGGAGTATTAGTTTACGAGACCAACTAGCTAGGGGCAATCTGGCCCCTTATCTCCTCAAGGATGATAGTCACGTGTGAAACAAGCATGTAAAAACATAATACATTGTGACTTAAAAATATTGAGAAATCATATGAATACATCAATATTAGAACATAACTGCAATACCTTAGCAACAAAACTTGGAAGAGAAGATGGCACATGATACAAAATATCCGCATACGATACATGATTAGTACAATCGCCCCTAGGTTTTTCAATAATCCATAATGGCCCAGATCTTTGCTCTAAAAAAAAAGCGTCCAGTTAGATATACAATAGACACAAAAGCAGTGGCATGCAATATTCCCTAATTATAGACAGTTAAAAGTAAATCGTTGAATATGCTGTTAACCTCCCCTTATTTCCCTCCATATCATGTTACTATAACTGGGATTGCACATGGCATGGTGAAGAAATGACTATGTGTTCACCTATCATTGCGCTCCAATGTGAACGAGGAGTTTCTTCTTTATCTAAGCCAGTGTGCCGAATCTACCAGAAATATTAGTTGTTTTTAACTAACATATTGAGATTGAGCGGTGCCAGTGGTGGCGCTCAACCTCGAAGTCGAGTTCTCGCTAGAGCCAAACCATCATTAGAGCATCTCCAACAAGCGCGCTAGTTTGGCACGCGCGGGAAAAGATTCCGGTTTGGCACGTGAAAGTCCGACACACCAAAAAAACTTGCAAACGCACGGAAAAGCGGCAACACGCGCGGCGTCTAGCGCGCTCTATAAAAACCAGCGAGCGAGCGCCCGCCGACCACCACTCCATCGCCTCCCTCTTCCCCGCCGTGCCATTCTTCCAGGCCTCCAGCGCTCCCCCCTCCCCCCCCCCCCCCCCCCCCCGCCGCTGCCACACCTTCTCCCTCACCGCCGACATGCCGCCGCGCTCCCGGAGCAGCTCCGGCTACCGTGGCGTGCGTGCCCGCCCTTCCGGCGTGTATTACTCGGAGATCCGCTCCGTTAATACACGCCTCGGTCTCGGAACGTTCGAGACCGCCCACGAGGCCGCCTGCGCGTACGACGCGGCGGCGTGGCGCCTCTCGAGGCCACGTTCGTAGATGAATTTCTCGGACGTGCAGACGCGCCAGCAGGCGCAAGACCTCACGCCTCCGCCGCGGCTAATCACCAGCGAGGACTGCCGCATCCAGCGGAGGCGGGAGCGCCGCCTCCTCATCGCCGAGGTGGATGAGCACGCCATGGTGACGTGGCGCAAGCGCTTTCCCGAGGATGTTGCCGCCGAGAACGACTTCTGGGCGCAAAGGGCGCAGCGAGCCACGGATCGGGCGGACAGGCGTGCGCGGAAGGCACTGGCGATAGCGCAGTGCGAACTGGGACCTGCGTAGACCTTTGACGACAATGATCCTCGATGGGAAGACACGTTTCCGTCGTCGGACTACAGCACCGAGGAGGACGCAACGAGGAGTAGTTAGTTTATCATCGACGTAATCTACTATATTTGCATCGTAATATCGTTTTAACTATTTTTATTTGTATCGTATGGACTAACTTGTGGTGTTGCGCTTGAACTATGTTATTTGAATTTCATCTATATGTTGTTTCATATTGTTCGTATGTGTTGTATCGTAGTACGGGTTGCTCGCGCGCGCTGGATTTTGCAGTGCCTGCTGAAGCTATAGAGCCGCGCCTTATTTTACAGCGCCTGTTGGAGCAAGCGCCCTGCTGCGCGCAAAAAAGGCTATTTCGGTGCTGTAAAAAAAGTTAGCGCGCCGCGCGTGTGCGCCTGTTGGAGATACTCTTAGGCACATCCATGCTGAGGAACCCGCCCTCCCACCGCTCCCACCGAGAACACGCAGCAAGTTCATAGGCCACGAGCATGATTTAGGAGCTAGCTTTACTTGGCACTCCAGGGCTCCGTTGCGTTATAAGTTCTTCAGCTGGTTGATCCTCAAGACCGGTTTTGGACCTCCGATCGGTTGGCGTGACGTGGCTTGCCTAATCAGGAGACATGTCACTTGTGCAACCAGGAGCAGGAGTCCATCGAACATCTGCTCATCACGTGCGTTTTCGCCCACTCGGTGTGTTTCCAGGCGCTCTTGGCCTTGGGTCAGGAGAACCGGTCTCCGGGGCTGGACGATCAGTTGTTACATTGGTGCATGGCGCTCGCCTCGGGCCAACGGACCAGGAAAGACCTCAACACCCTCGCGATGCTGGTCCTTTGGGAGATGTGGAAGCACCAGAACGCGGTCATTTTCAATAACGCCTCTCCGTCGCTGCAAGATGTTCTACGGCTCATCGTGAACGTGGGGAGGGAATGGGTTCTTGCAGGGTTCTTTCATAGCGACATGAGCGATTGGTTAGCTAGAGTGGACAGGCGGGTGAGCGGGGAGACGTAGCTTTTTTGTTTCTGGCCTCTGGCCTTTGCCCGTACCTGGGCTGTAACGATGTAACTCTGCAGGCGGGTATTCTTCTACCCTCTCCTCTCTATCAATAGATGATACGCATACTCAAGCGTATTCCACACACAAAAAAAGGAACCTTCCCTCCCACAACCATTGCTGTATCACCATCGAGTAGGTCGTTGTCCAGCGACGAGTCTCCGCTCCCATTGGTGTGAACCATTAACTCATCCTCTCCTGGTGCATGTTCAACTGATGTGCTGCTTGCTTTGTGTATTTGATCATGAGCAGACCATTTAGCGTGTGAGCTAGCTAAATAGCACAATTTTCTACAAGTTTACCTTGATATCTACTTCGTGGAAGGGTATTGAACAAGTTAATTAAGCAACCAAGATAGTGCCAAAGGTGCAAATGAATGTTTTATTTAATTACAACAAACTGCAAACTTCCATTTTAGATAGCGGCGATTCACAGAACAGAACGCCATGCGACACCTTATTACTAGACAAAACATCAAAGGCTCATCTAGCTCACCAAGTAAAGAAGCACGGGTTAAATCGGACAACAAGATCGCAGAGACAACATTCTGCACCTCAAACTAATATACACACTACCCCAATTGCATATGCTTGATATGACCAAGAAAAACCTCTTAACCAACGTGCACATGGTACATTCTTGTTTATTTTGCATGCAAAGAAAAAGGTTGCCGGTTCATCAAGTCTTCCATGCATATACATAACCTATATCTCCTGTAGCTCTTATGTGGCACAACTCATAGCAACTGAACCGAAAATTATAGAGCCCACTATTGGCCCCCGAGAAGGTTGGCAATGCTCAGTATGGTTTCTCCCAATTTAGCCTGCTTGATGCTATCGCCTGCCAAGTGAGACACGAAGAAGGCCGGCCAATCAATCTCAAACGGGATAGGCGTCGTGCACTCGTTGCAAAACTTGTCGATGACCTCCTCCACTGCCCCGGTTTGAAGGTTAGCAACATATACGCACCGTTTGAAGTAGGGGCTTGCCTTGATAAGCAATACACCGCTCCTCTCCCCTGCCCACATGCAATGCACTAATATCTTGGTATGATTCTGTTCCGGTCGTTCTAGCTCGATCATCTTAGCGTGGCGCCAGTCTCTGGTGCAACCTCCGCTCTTTTTGTCACCTCGACATGTCCAGATCTGTACTCTTAGGCATTTCTTATGCAAGGCGAGCAGCGATAGAACTCCGTTGGTGACGCTTAGGCTTAGCCGTGGCACGTCCCTAAAGTTGCGGCCGAGGCGGCCCAGTGTGACCGAGAGCTTGGTCAAGGTGGCATGGCCCGTCTCGACGCTCGCGTCCAGCGTGTAGAAGTTTGAATTGTCCCTGAAGAGCCAGTGCGCCGCTCCTTGGCACACAACCGCGTTGAACTGTAAAGGCGCCAGCTGAATGCCGTGCTCCGAAGGGTCGAAGCAGTTTTCAGGCGCCCTCCAGCTCGACTCATCCGATGAGAACATGGAGATACTGTACTGCTGGTCATCATTGTCGAAGCCAATTATTAACACTTTGGAGAAGGCCGAGCAGGTTGATAACACCGGATGTTGTTGTTGTTCCTTGGAGCAACAGTCTGCACCGGTTAGAATAGCACAACCTTTGATTCTGAAAAGCCTGTCGTACTTGAGCGTGGGCAGCACACGGCTCGTGCCAGTGAGCGGGTCGCACACCGCCAGGTTGAATTCCTTGTATGCGTCCCAAAGGTGATGGCCCACGACGAGATGCACGAGAAGAAAGCCGCGGCGCGAGGCGAGTGGCAATTCCCGTATGTCGCCGGCGTCGGCGAAGCTCGCGATGGGGCTGCGAGGCCGAAAGGGCGACGAGGGCGCCGGAATAAAGGATGGCACATGCCTAGTTTTGTAGCTCCGTGGACCGGCTGATCGATATTCCTCGGCGAAGAAGCCGAGGAGGGAGGAGGGATGGTGCGTGTCCTCTGGCCAGCGGCGGCGGAGGAAGGAGGGTTGTGCTACGAGGAACCACCATCGCTTGCACGTCGCCGCGCAGCGGAACAGGTGTGGGGCATCCGGCATGCGTACCAGGATTTCCAGGACCATGTCGTCCGGCAGCGTCTCCATCGATCTTCCTTGGGGCCGGCCGGCGGGTTGGCACTTGTTGCGAGAGCTCTCTACGTACGATTGAAGGCCAATCTGATTGCTATACGGATGATATATACCTTCGCCTACAGTTTTACGTGAGTTCTCTATATATGTTTCTCCTTTCTCGATGCAACTTCTATTTATTTGGAATTCACGTACTGTTAACGTCCGAATCGTGTTGAGAGTCCGAGTCCGAGAGTTCTCCTGGACTTAGCGTGCCGTGCGAGTTACTCTTCTTTGCTTCAGATTTTGTTTGTTACAAAAGAATTTGCCTGGTTACGTATTGTCTTCGGATGCAGAGACCGGACACGTACTGCTAATGAAAGCAAACACCATTGTAACTAAACACATGGAATACCAATTTATTTAAGAGAAAAAAAAAGTTTTTGGCCCTCAAGTTTACCGAAAGTATACATCAGATCCCTCAATATTTGTTGGGCAATATTTCGTCTCGCAAGTCTCGAAATCGATTTAATTTCATCGAAAACCAGATCTAAAAATCCGCCAGTTGGAAGTGGTTTTCTCTCTCTTCATTTGCCACGTAGGATGGGCAGTTTGGTCAAACACACTTATCACTGCGGTGCTGGAGCCCATAATCCCATCATGGCTTGGTCAGCCACGCAGGGTCATATCAACAAGCAGAAAGATGGGAGGTCCACGACAAAGACAGCGCAAGGGCGAACAGATCTAAGGTCGTCGTCGCATGGTGGGGAGAAGGACCTCGTCCACGGGGGAGAGATGGCCGAACACGGCAGAGCTTGGATCCAGGGAAGATGGTTTCGGATGTAGCACAGAGGAAGCTAGGGCATCGACGCGGGAGCTCGTCGGTGGCGGCTCGCCGGAGCCTGCTGCACTGCAATGGAAGGGCGGCAATGTATGAACCAAATCATGTGGTTGGAGGTGGGTGTGGCATATGCGGGGAGGGGCACCGCTAGTGGTTGTCGGGGTGGTGGTGTGGCAGCAGGGGAGGATGAAGGTTGTCGAGGGTGGGATGGGCGTGTTTGATGAAACGGCTGTCCTAGGTGGCAAATAAGGAGAGAAAACCACTTTCATGTGGCCTATTTTCCCCTCGGTTCTGATTTTAGACGAACCATAATTCTTTTTAGACCTGAGAAACAAAATATTGTAAAAAAAAGTTTAAGGGGCCAGATGTATACTTTCGGTGACCTTGAGTTCCAAAAACATACTTTTTGCTTTATTTTTTCCTAACGTATGAATCATGATTTCCTTTGAGGAGACCATCATGCTGATCCTTGCATTTTCTTTCTGAACTATAAAAAAGGACGACGCTACGCGTCTGCCGGCGGATAACAGAAAAAGATCGACCCCATCCCTGACCATTGGATGGGCTGCAGATGGATGTCCGATCTATTCACGTGACCACCCATCTTTGCAACAAATGTGTTGCTGCAGTCCGCCCTATGAAACAGCTTGCTTGATGCAATCACTTAAATACGTTTTTTTTGCAGCAGAGATCATGTTGCGATTTTTTTGCAACTGAGATCTTTTGTTGCAGAAAATTAGCCAAAAATTTTCGCAACAATTGTCTTGCTACAGAGTTATTCCGCAACAGAGGTCTTGTTGCAGAAAATAAAATTAGCCGAAAATTTCTGCAACAATTGTCTTTCTACAGAATTTTTCTGCAACAGAGGTCTTGTTGCAGAAAATTTACTATTTTTTAGGCTGTAACAGACCTTTTGCAACAAGAGTCTTGTTGCAAAAAAAATCTCCACTCGCGGCCGTATCCACCGTCAGGCTCGTCTTCTCTGACGACGATGCCCTCCACCACCTCGCCGCGGCCAGATTTGGCGAGCCGCCGCTAACAGGTCAACTCCTCCTCCCACCTCGTCGCTCCCGCAGATGCGGTGGCCATTACAACAGCAACATCTTCCTCACAGAAAAAAGGGCGACAACCTCCCCCGCCGGGTGGGAGAAGTCAGGGAGAGAGGCGGTGGCGTGGGCTTGCAGCGCAACAGCGGGGGTGCTTGCACCAGCGAGGTGGTCCTGTATACAACATCTTTGACGGTAGCGACGTGCTTCACCGGTGATTGAACAGAGAAGAGACACAAACGATAGGAGGGGATTGGAGGTGGTCCTGTATACAACATATTACGACGAAAAAAAGGTTTCCCCGCTTTATACTATAAAGCAACCACCCGATACAACAAGCTTGCTGGGGCCGCAACACAAACAAGCCCAAAAGAAAAAACGAGAGAGAAAGAAAAGAAACAAATGACGATGCCAGCAGATCAACAAAACGAAGATGACCAGCAACCGCTATGCCCTCCGGAGATGTCCCGCCGCGCTCCTAGCACTCCAAAAGCGTCGCGTACTGAGCAACACCTTCAAGAAGCAATGCGATGACGACATCACTACTGGCTGGACTAGTCCTAGGTTTTCTCCCTATACGTGGAGGGCAGTGGGGAATGGGAATACCGGACGCCCTTCAAGAAGGAACAGCGGCGTCGGCAGGTGTCACAGCGTCGGTGCCGGACGAGCCACCAGGGATTTCTCCTGACCCAAAACAACCACCACCACCCCGGACGCTCCGTCGAGCTCCACCCATCTTGCTGCTTATTAGCATGCGCCACCATGGTCTTGGAGCCATCCTTGTCGTCTCACTGTGGTCACCGACATGAGGTTGTTGGGGAACGCAGTAATTTCAGAAAAAATTGTACGCACACTCAAGATCCATCTAGGTGATGCATAGCAACGAGCGGGAGAGTGTGTCCATGTACCCTCTTAGATCGAAAGCGGAAGCGTTATGACAACGCGGTTGATGTAGTCGTACGTCTTCCTCACGATCCGATCGATCTCAGCACCAAACGTACGGCACCTCCGTGTTCAGCACACGTTCAGCTCGATGACGTCCCTCGTACTCTTGATCCAGTTGAGGCCGAGGGAGAGTTTCGTCAGCACGACGGCGTGGCGACGGTGATGATGAAGTTACCGGCGCAGGGCTTCGCCTAAGCACTACGACGATATGACCGAGGTGGAATATGGTGGAGGGGCGCACCGCACACGGCTAAAACAACTGTCAACTTGTGTGTTCTAGGGTGCCCCTGCCCCCGTATATAAAGGAGCAAGGGGAGGCCGGCCAGCCCTCATAGGCGCGCCAAGGGGGTAGGAATCCTCCTCCTAGTAGGAGTAGGACTCCCCCTTTCCTAGTCCTACTAGTAGAAGAAGGAAGGAGGGGGAAAGAGAAGGAAGGAGGGGGCGCCGCCCCTCCCCCTAGTCCAATTCGGACTAGGCCCATGGGGGGGGGGCGCGGCCAGCCCTTGGCAGCCCCTCTCTCTCTCCCCTAGGCCCAATAAGGCCCATTACTTCTCCGGTGGTTCCGATAACCCTTCTGGCACTCCAATATATATCCGGTGACACCCGGAACTCATCCGATGTCCGAATATAGTCATCCAATATATCAATCTTTATGTATCGACCATTTCGAGACTCCTCGTCATGTCCGTGATCACATCCGGGACTCCGAACTACCTTCGGTACATCAAAACACATAAACTCATAATACCGATCGTCATCGAACGTTAAGCGTGTAGCGGAACCTGGATGCTCATATTGGCTCCTACATATTCTACGAAGATCTTTATCGGTCAAACCGCATAACAACATACGTTGTTCCCTTTGTCATCAGTATGTTACTTGCCCGAGATTCGATCGTCGTTATCTCAATACCTACTTCAATCTCATTATCGGCAAGTCTCTTTACTCGTTCCGTAATGCATCATTCTGTGACTAACTCATTAGTCATGTTGCTTGCAAGGCTTATAGTGATGTGCATTACCGAGAGGGCCCAGATATACCTCTCCGAAACACGGAGTGACAAATCCTAATCTCGATCTATGCCAACCCAACAAACACCATCGGAGACACCTGTAGAGCATATTTATAATCACCCAGTTATGTTGTGACGTTTGATAGCACACTAACTGTTCCTCCGGTATTCACGAGTTGCATAATCTCATAGTCATAGGAACATGTATAAGTCATGAAGAAAGCAATAGCAATAAAGTAAACGATCATAGTGCTAAGCTAACGGATGGGTCTTTCCCGTTCATCAAATGACAACACTTGTCTATGGCTAGGAAACTTAACCATCTTTGATTAACGAGCTAGTCTAGTAGAGGCATACTAGGGACACTCTGTTTGTTTATGTATTCACACTAAGTTTCCAGTTAATACAATTCTAGCATGAATAATAAACATTTTATCATGATATAAGGAAATATAAATAACAACTTTATTATTGCCTCTAGGGCATATTTCCTTCAGTCTCCCACTTGCACTAGAGTCAAAAATCTAGATTACATTGTAATGATTCTAACACCCATGGAGTCTTGGTGTTGATAATGTTTTGCTCGTGAGAGAGGCTTAGTCAACGGGTCTGCAACATTCAGATCCGTATGTATCTTGCAAATCTCTATGTCCCCTTCCGACACTTGATGACAGATGGAATTGAAGCGTCTCTTGATGTGCTTGGTTCTCTTGTGAAATCTGGATTCCTTCGCCAAGGCAATTGCTCCAGTATTGTCACAAAAGATTTTCATTGGACCCGATTCACTAGCTATGACACCTAGATCGGATATGAACTCCTTCATCCAGACTCCTTCATTTGATGCTTCCGAAGCAGCTATGTATTCCGCTTCACACGTAGATCCTGCCACAACGCTCTGCTTAGAACTGCACCAACTGACAGCTCCACCGTTCAATATAAACACGTATCTGGTTTGTGACTTAGAGCCATCCGGATCAGTGTCAAAGCTTGCATCGACGTAACCATTTACGACGAGCTCTTTGTCACCTCCATAAACAAGAAACATATCCTTAGTCCTTTTCAGGTATTTCAGGATGTTCTTGACCGCTGTCCAGTGATCCATTCCTGGATTACTTTGGTACTTCCCTACTATACTTATAGCAAGGCACACATCAGGTCTGGTACACAGCATTGCATACATGATAGGACCTACGGCTGAAGCATAGGGAATGACTTTCATTTTCTCTCTATCTTCTGCAGTGGTCGGGCATTGAATCTCACTCAATTTCACACCTTGTAATACAGGCAAGAACCCTTTCTTTGACTGATCCATTTTGAACTTAAATCTTATCAAGGTATGTGCTTTGTGAAAGTCCAATTAAGCGTCTAGATCTATCTCTATAGATCTTGATGCCCAATATATAAGCAGCTTCACCGAGGTCTTTCATTGAAAAATTCTTATTCAAGTATCCTTTTATGCTATCCAGAAATACTGTATCATTTCCAATCAGCAATATGTCATCCACATATAATATTAAAAATGCTACAGAGCTCCCACTCACTTTCTTGTAAATACAGGCTTCTCCAAAAGTCTGTATAAAACCATATGCTTTGATCACACTATCAAAACGTTTATTCCAACTCCGCGAGGCTTGCACCAGTCCATAAATGGATCGCTGGAGCTTGCACACTTTGTTAGCATCTTTTGGATCGATAAATTCTTCTGGTTGCATCATATACAACTCTTCTTCCAGAAATCCATTCAGGAATGCAGTTTTGACATCCATCTGCCAAATTTCATAATGATAAAATGCGGCAATTGCTAACATGATTCGGACAGACTTTAGCATCGCTACGGGTGAGAAGGTCTCATCATAGTCAACTCCTTGAACTTGTCGAAAACCTTTCGCAACAAGTCGAGCTTTGTAGACAGTAACATTACCGTCAGCGTCAGTCTTCTTCTTGAAGATCCATTTATTCTCGATGGCTTGCCGATCATCGGGCAAGTCAACCAAAGTCCACACTTTGTTCTCATACATGGATCCCATCTCAGATTCATGGCCTCAAGCCATTTTGCGGAATCTGGGCTCATCATCTCTTCCTCATAGTTCGTAGGTTCGTTATGGTCTAGTAACATGATGTCCAGAACAGGATTACCGTACCACTCTGGTGCGGATCTTACTCTGGTTGACCTACGAGGTTCAGTAGTAACTTGATCTGAATTTTCATGATCACTATCATTAGCTTCCTCACTAATTGGTGTAGGAATCACTAGAACTGTTTTCGGTGATGAACCACTTTCCAATTCGGGAGAAGGTACAATTACCTCATCAAGTTCTAGTTTCCTCCCACTCACTTCTTTCGAGAGAAACTCCTTCTCTAGAAAGGATCCATTCTTAGCAACGAATATCTTGCCTTCGGATCTGTGATAGAAGGTGTACCCAACAGTCTTCTTTGGGTATCCTATGAAGACACATTTCTCCGATTTGGGTTCAAGCTTATCAGGTTGAAGCTTTTTCACATAAGCATCGCAGCTCCAAACTTTCAGAAACGACAACTTGGATTTCTTGCCAAACCACAGTTCATAAGGTGTCGTCTCAACGGATTTATATGGTGCCCTATTTAACGTGAATGCAGCCATCTCTAAAGCACAACCCCAAAACGATAGCGGTAAATCAGTAAGAGACATCATTGATCGCACCATATCTAATAAAATGCGGTTACGACGTTTGTACACACCATTACGCTGTGATGTTCCAGGTGGCATGAGTTGTGAAACTATTCCACATTGTTTCAAATGAAGGCCAAACTCGTAACTCAAATATTCTCCTCCATGATTAGATCGTAGAAACTTTATTTTCTTGTTACGATGATTTTCCACTTCACTCTGAAATTCTTTGAACTTTTCAAATGTTTCAGACTCATATTTCATCAAGTAGATATACCCATATTTGCTCAAATCATCTGTGAAGGTTAGAAAATAACGATACCCGCCGCGAGCATCAACACTCATCGGACTGCATACATCAGTATGTATTATTTCCAACAAGTCTGTTGCTCGCTCCATTGTTCCAGAGAATGGATTCTTAGTCATCTTGCCCATGAGGCATGGTTCGCAAGTATCAAGTGATTCATAATCAAGTGATTCCAAAAGTCCATCAGCATGGAGTTTCTTCATGCGCTTTACACCAATATGACCTAAACGGCAGTGCCACAAATAAGTTGCACTATCATTATTGAACTTATATCTTTTTGTCTTCAATACTATGAATATGTGTATTACTACTATCGAGATTCAATAAAAATAGACCACAAATCAATGGTGCATGACCATAAAAGATATTACTCATATAAATAGAACAACCATTATTCTCTGATTTAAATGAATAACGGTCTCGCATTAAACAAGATCCAGATATAATGTTCATGCTCAACGCTGGCACCAAATGACAATTATTCAGGTCTAAAACTAATCCCAAAGGTAGATGTAGAGGTAGCGTGCCGACCGCGATCACATCGACTTTGGAACCATTTCCCACGCGCATCGTCACCTCGTCCTTAGCCAATCTTCGCTTAATCCGTAGCCCCTGTTTCGAGTTGCAAATGTGAGCAACAGAACCAGTATCAAATACCCAGGCCACTCAGGTTCAAAGCACAGCTGCTAATACTACGGCCATTGGTGGTACGACAGGACAACTTGTGAAAGGTAAAAGAAACGGTCTATGGTGCTTTAAGTGCAGATGCAACAACCACATGTCCAAGGATTGCACAGAGGTTCACTATTGTCATATATGTGATAACTACAAGCATCTGTTGCACCACTGCAGTGTACTCAAGCAACCTTGGCCTTGCGCATTACTAGCTGGACATGGAATGATCAAGGCTATGTTTGTTCAGTTACCGGACACGCCGTTCAAGGAACATCTTGCACCCCCAGCTTTACCGACGGCTTTGGTTAAGATTTCTGGTGGTTCTCTGGCTGCTGCCGTTGTGGAGGCCGAGGTCACCAAGATTGCCTCCGTCCAGACTTCCTGGAAGTGGGAGGCTATTCCTCATGGGATCGATGCTTTTTTGGTGTCTTTTCCTTCCCTGGATATATTGCAGCGAGTGGCAGCTTTTGATTACAATGTCAAATCACGTGATGTAAAGATCGCTTTTAGTGAGTGGAAAATCAAGGAGGCTCGATCATCGCTTCCGTTGCAGCCAGTTTGGGTTCATGTCACCGGTGTCCCACCCCCTCTCCGCCATTTCCTTGGTCTGTGGGCGGTTGAATCCGTAATTGGTTCAACTCAGGATGTTGACTTGTTATGCTTGCGTCGTCACGGTATTGTGCAAATCCAAGTTGCTGTGATTTCTTCAGATATATTCGTCAGGAAGGATGGAAGTAATGAAGCCTCGGTCTCCACTGATGTTTACGTCAAGCTTAATGGATATGAGTTTCGGTATGTGCTGGAGGAGGATGACTTTGTCCCGGAGGCTGACTTCGTACCACGTATTTGGGAACGCCATAATGATGAACATGACGATGGTGCTAACCGAGATGAGAATATGCCGGACATGGATGCTAGCAAGAGAGCCAAAACCACTCAAAATGATAGTGGAAGTACATCGTCACGGGCTGGAAATGTCAGTGTCGGCACCGTGGAGCACCTTGATGTGGTCGTCCCAAGCTCGACCCATATTGCACCACACACAGATGGTCAAAATAGTGCTTTAGCGCGCATACAGAAGTCTGTGGAGCTACCGGGTGCTGCACCCATGCATATGCAGCCAGCCACGGATGAGACTGCTGCGGGATGGCCCGTGGCTGCATGTGCTCTCATGCAGGGGCATGCGGCTGTGGGTGAGTGCGCACAACATGCAGTGCATGCTGCCGCCCCAGCACCGATGCTCGGGCAGCCGATCATGGTCGCGGCTGCACTGTCGGCCGAGCAGGCAGATGCTTCTGCCTTGGATCGCTTGCAAGGCTCCTCGACGCCGTCCGCGCCAGCTTCTCTAACACGTTCTCCGGTCGCCATGGTTCCACTCGGTCCAGCAGCGGCTCGTGTGCATGGCTCGGCCACGGCACCCGTTGCGGTTGTTCCAGTTGGACATGCGGCGCGTCCCTCTACACCGACATCTGGGACAGTTTGGACCCCGACAACTCAGCCGAAGACACCGACGGGGACCATGTCTAGAGGGATGGCTTCCCCTCTTCGACGTAGTAACCGTCATGACACATCCGCCGATGGTTCCTCTACGACTTACAAGCACTCTCTAGCGAAGGCGATGCGCCGCCAGGCCTTGAGGAATTTGGACCCCACAACAGGTACCTCGTCCACTCAATCTTTTCTTTCTTTTCCAGATACTCATATTACTAGTAGCTTAAAGAATATTGGTGTATCTATGGGAAAGAACGATAATGAAATTAACTTGTCGGTTGGGGCACTTAAGCACATGGAGATTGACCGTTTAAAGGTTTCTTCAAAGTGTAATAACACCCTACCTAACCCCAAAACCGAGGAGGATGACGAAGCGGTTGCCAAATATGATGGTCCGCTGATCTCCCACTTGGTTGGTGAGGTTACCGAGGTTGGTTTGGATGACGCAAGACCTGGGTCCATGTTTTGTGACTTCACAGCGTCTTCGCGGAAATCTAAATCACAGTCCTCTAAAAAGAAACAAAAAGCACCCAAGAAGGCAAAAAGCTCCACACCAATCCGAGTTTCCACATGAGAGGCATGTTTTGGAATAGCAGAGGTCTCTCAGACTTGGCTAAACATAAACACGTCGGTGATTGTGTGCGAGAACACGAGTTGGATTTTGTGGCAATTTCTGAGGCTGGTAAATGTGACTTCTGCCCGCACGTCCTCAAACACCTATCAGGTGGTTTCGACTTCACATGGCATAGTCTACCAGCTCGTGGAAGGTCTGGAGGAATCCTTCTTGGGATATAGACCACGTCTATGGACTTGTTGGCCTTTTCGACTGGTGAATTTCATATGAAATTTCATTTACGAAACAGGGCTGATAATTTTACATGGAGTCTGGCGCAGTCTATGGGGCTGCCCAAGGTGAGCATAAATCTGCTTTTCTCCGTGAACTGGTGAACCTGGCTAAGGATAACCCGTATCCAATGCTTATTGGAGGGGATTTTAATATCCTTAGGTACCAAGAAGAAAAGAATAATGACCTCTTCGACACTCATTGGCCTTTCCTATTCAATGCTGTGATTGACAGTTTGGATCTTCGGGAGGCCTGTGTTCAATTCACTTGGGCTAATAACCGTTCTGTGCCAACGTACGAGAAGCTCGATAGGGTACTCATGGATACCGAATGGGAGCTAAAATTTCCAATGGTAACTGTGCGAGTCCTAGAGCGAATCGAGGCATTATCGGATCATGCGCCAATCATTCTTGATTCTAATTCTACAAGCCGTTCTGTTCGTCGCCCTTTCAAATTTTAATTGCCATGGTTGCATGGGGAAGGTTTTGTAGACATAATCAAGAACATTTGGGAGAGGCCCGCGGTTGGTCGTACACCAATTCAGAGATGGAATTATAAAATAAGGGCCATGAGGCAACACCTCTCTGGATGGGCAAAACACACCAACGGGTTATACAAAAAAGAAAAGCATCGCCTCTGTACCATCATTGATGACCTTGAAAAAATTGCAGAGACCCGCACTTTATCTCAAGAAGATATTGAATTGAAAAATCAATCTAATTAGAAGGTTGCCCGTCCTTTGCGAGAAGAGGAGATCAAATACTACCAGAGGTCCAAAGCTGACTTCATCCTAATGGGAGACAGTAATACCCAATTGGTCGCCAACGGTCGACATAGGAAGAAATGTATTCATAGTCTCCAACAGGATGAGGGGCGGATCGAAGGTCAGGAGGAGCTCAAAAAGTATATCACCAGGTACTACAAATCTCTGTTCGGGGCACCGGATGAAGGGAACGTCACCCTTGACGAGACCCAAACAGATGATATTCCACAAGTCACGGCAGAAGAGAACGATATCCTCACGTCAACTTTCTCAGAAGAGGAGGTGAGAGCGGCGGTGCTCCAAATTGAACACAACAAAGCTCCAGTCCCTGATCGTTTCCCCGCAGAATTCTATCAGAATTTCTGGGATATCATCAATGCTGACCTTTTGGAGTTGTTCAATTGTGTACATGCCGATCGACTTGACCTATTTAGGCTAAACTTTGGCGAGATTGTTTTGTTGCCAAAGATTAAGGAGGCCGAACAGATACAACCGTTTAGACCTATATGCCTCCTTAATGTCAGCTTCAAGATTTTCACCAAAGTAGCTACGAATAGGTTAAACTTGATAGCTGACCGTGTTGTTCGGCCATCTCAAACGGCCTTCATGCAAGGAAGGAATATACTAGATGGTGTAGTAATCCTGCATGAGGCCGTCCATGAGATGCACCGTAAAAACATGAGTGGAGTGGTATTCAAAATTGACTTTGAAAAAGCCTATGACAAGGTCAAGTGGTCTTTCCTCCAACAGGCCCTAAGGATGAAAGGTTTCTCCGACAAATGGCGCCAGTGGATCCAAAATTTTGTAACTGGAGGTAATGTGGCCATCAAAGTCAATGATGATGTAGGCCATTACTTTCAGACAAACAAAGGACTACGACAGGGTGACTCCATGTCCCCAATTTTCTTTAACATTGTTGCTGACATGTTGGCTATTCTGATTGAGCGCGCCAAGCAGGATGGCAAGATTGCAGGAGTAGTGCCTCACCTTGTGGATGGTGGCCCTCTATTTTGTAATATGCCGATGACACAATTCTTTTTATGGAACATGACCTGGACAAGGCTCGAAATCTGAAACTGTTGCTTTCAGCGTTTGAGCAAATGCCGGGTCTCAAAATCAATTTCCATAAAAGCGAATTGTTCTGCTTCGGAGAAGCCGTTGATGTGGTGGCCGACTATGCTGACCTATTTGGTTGCGCACATGGACAATTTCCAATTAAATATCTGGGAATACCGTTTCATTATCGACGACTCAGTATTGCGGAGTGGAAGCATGTGGAGGAGCGTCTAGAGAAACGGTTGAGCAGTTGGAAAGGAAAGTTGCTCTCAGTTGGAGGACGACTGGTTTTGATTAACTCTGTCCTCACTAATATGGTTCTCTATATGCTTTCTTTCTTCCAACTCCCAAAAGGGGTCTTGCAAAGACTGGACCATTTTAGATCCAGATTTTTTGGCAAGGAGATGGTGAAAAGAAAAAATACAGGCTGACCAAATGGAGCGTGGTTTGTAGGCCGAAGGACCAAGGTGGCCTCGGAGTTCATGACCTGTAGGTCAAGAATGAGGCCTTGCTCAGTAAATGGTTGTTCAAACTTCTTACTGAGGATGGTGTTTGGCAAACCATGCTGCGCAACAAGTATCTAGGCCAAAAGGCGGTGTCTCAAGCATATTGGAAACCTGGTGACTCGCACTTTTGGGCTGGCCTAATGGCGGCAAAGAAGCATATCTTTCGCTTTGGGTCTTTCGCGATAAAGGACGGGTCGGAGATTTGTTTCTGGGAAGACATCTGGCTAGGCAATGCCAGTCTCAGAGAACAGTAGCCAGCCTTATATAACATTGCTCGTGATAAGAATAGTACTATTGCGCACGTGCTCAGTTCATCCCCGTCGAATATTTCGTTCAGGCGGGATTTGATTGGCCCTCGACTTGTGTCATGGCATAATCTTTTATCCCGGCTGGATTCGATTAACCTGACACAAGGCCGGGATGTGTTTCGCTGGAACCTTACTACATCAAGGTCTTTCATAGTAGACTCTATGTACCATGCGCTCACGCATTCTGAGGTACCAATCAGTAATAATAAGAAAATTTGGAAGTCCAAGATTCCACTAAAAGTGAAAATATGCATGTGGTATCTTTGTAGGGGAGTTGTGTTAACCAAAGACAACCTCGCACGGCGCAACTGGCCAGGGAGTAAGAAGTGTTGTTTTTGTACTCATAACGAGACAATCAAACACCTCTTTTTCCAATGCAAGTTTGCACGTTCTACGTGGTCAGTCATCCAAGTAGCGTCAAATTTGTACCCGCCCACAAGTGTTGCCAATATTTTTGGTCACTGGTTGGACGGTATTCCAAATAAGTTCAAAACGCTAATAAGGGTGGGAGTGTATGCCTTAATTTGGTCGCTTTGTCTATGTAGAAATGATTTGGTTTTTAATGACAAAAATGCTTCTCCGCTACAAGTTATCTTCCGGTGTACGCACTCGCTACGTATGTGGTCTATACTACAACGACCGGACTACCAGCCGCTGTTCAAGGCGGTGTTTACGCGATTGGAGCAGGTAGCTATGGAGATTTTTTCCCAACATGGGTGGCAGCATAACCTACGGATTGATCGACCACCTCCTTCGATATAGGCATAGTGTCGGTCTATAGTACTCTACTATTGCCGATTTATCTGTTTTATCATTTGGATTTGGCTGTGTGCATCCTAGTTATGCAGAGGCCGGGTGTTACTCATAATGTTCTGTATCCTCTTGATGCTACATTTTGAGATAATAAAATCGCCCTTTATCAGAAAAAAATACCCAGGCGCTACTGCGAGCATTAGTTAAGTACACATCAATAACATGTATATCAAATATACCTTTCACTTTGCCATCCTTCTTATCCGCCAAATACTTGGGGCAGTTTCGCTTCCACTGACCAGTCCCTCTGCAGTAGAAGCACTTAGTCTCAGGCTTAGGTCCAGACTTGGGCTTCTTCACTTGAGCAGCAACTTGTTTGCCGTTCTTATTGAAGTTCCCTTCTTCCCTTTGCCCTTCTTCTTGAAACTGGTGGTCTTGTTGACCATCAACACTTGATGCTCCTTCTTGATTTCTACCTCCGCAGCTTTTAGTATTGCGAAGAGCTCAGGAATTGTCTTATCCATCCCTTGCATATTATAGTTCATTACGAAGCTTTTGTAGCTTGGTGGCAGTGATTGAAGAACTCTGTCAATGACACTATCATCAGGAAGATTAACTCCCAGTTGAGTCAAGTGGTCGTGGTACCCAGACATTCTGAGTATATGTTCACTGGCAGAACTATTCTCTTCCATCTTGCAGCTATAGAACTTATTGGAGACTCCATATCTCTCAATCCGGGCATTTGCTTGAAATATTAACTTCAATTCCTGGAACATCTCATATGCTCCATGACGTTCAAAACGTCGTTGAAGTCCCGGTTCTAAGCCGTAAGGCATGGCACACTGAACTATCGAGTAGTCATCAGCTTTTCTCTGCCAGACGTTCTTAACGTCATCAGTAACGTCCTCAAGGCCTAGCACCCAGCGGTGCTTCCAGGATATAATTCTTCTGTGCAGCAATGAGGATAATCCTCAAGTTACGGACCCTGTCCGTGTGGTTGCTACCATCATCTTTCAACTTAGCTTTCTCTGGGAACGCATTAAAATTCAACGGAACAGTAGCACGGGCCATTTATCTACAACAACATAGACATGCAAAATACTATCAGGTACTAAGTTCATGATAAATTAAAGTTCAATTAATCATATTACTTAAGAACTCCCACTTAGATAGACATCCCTCTAATCATCTAAGTGATCACGTGATCCAAATCAACTAAACCATGTCCGATCATCACGTGAGATGGAGTAGTTTTCAATGGTGAACATCACTATGTTGATCATATCTACTATATGATTCACGCTCGACCTTTCGGTCTCAGTGTTCCGAGGCCATATCTGCATATGCTAGGCTCTTCAAGTTTAAGCTGAGTATTCTGCGTGTGCAAAACTGGCTTGCACCCGTTGTATGTGAACGTAGAGCTTATCACACCCGATCATCACGTGGTGTCTCGGCACGACGAACTGTCGCAACGGTGCATACTCAGGGAGAACACTTATACCTTAAAATTTAGTGAGAGATCATCTTATAATGCTACCGCCAAACTAAGCAAAATAAGATGCATAAAGGATAAACATCACATGCAATCAATATAAGTGATATGATATGGCCATCATCATCTTGTGCATTTGATCTCCATCTCCAAAGCACCGTCATGACCACCATCGTCACCGGCTTGACACCTTGATCTCCATCAAAGCATCGTTGTCGTCTCGCCAACTATTGCTACTATGACTATCGCTACCGCTTAGTGATAAAGTAAAGCAATTACATGGCGATTGCATTTCATACAATAAAGCGACAACCATATGGCTCCTGCCAGTTGCCGAAAACCGTTACAAAACATGATCGTCTCATACAACAATTTATATATCATCACGTCTTTGACCATATCACATCAGAACATGCCCTGCAAAAACAAGTTAGACCTTCTTTACTTTGTTGTTGCAAGTTTTTACGTGGCTGCTACAGGCTTAGCAAGAACCGTTCCTACCTATGCATCAAAAACCACAACGATTTTTCGTCAAGTGTGTTGTTTTAACCTTCAACAAGGACCGGGCGTAGCCACACTCGATTCAACTAAAGTTGGAGAAACAGACACCCACTAGCCACCTATGTGCGAAGCACGTCGGTAGAACCAGTCTCGCGTAAGCGTACGCGTAATGTCGGTTTGGGCCGCTTCATCCAACAATACCGTCGAATCAAAGTATGACATGCTGGTAAGCAGTATGACTAATATCGCCCACAACTCTTTGTGTTCTACTCGTGCATATAACATCTACGCATAGACCTAGCTCGGATGCCACTGTTGGGGAACATAGTAATTTCAAAAAAATCCTACACACACTCAAGATCCATCTTGGTGATGCATAGCAACGAGCGGGAGAGTGTGTCCATGTTCCCTCGTATACCGAAAGCGGAAGCATTATGACAACGTGGTTGATGTAGTCGTACGTCTTCATGATCCGACCGATCTCAGCACCGAACGTACGGCACCTCCGTGTTCAGCACACGTTCATCTCGATGACGTCCCTCGTACTCTTGATCCAGTTGAGGCCGAGGGAGAGTTTCGTCAGCACGACGGCGTGGTGACGGTCATGATGAAGTTACCGGTGCAGGGCTTCGCCTAAGCACTACGACGATATGACCGAGGTGGAATATGGTGGAGGGGGCATCGCACACGGCTAAAACAACTGTCAACTTGTGTGTTCTAGGGTGCCCCCTGCCGCCGTATATAAAGGAGCAAGGGGGAGGCCGGCCTGCCGTCATAGGCGCGCCAAGGGGGGAGGAATCCTCCTCCTAGTAGGAGTAGGACTCCCCCCTTTCCTAGTCCTACTAGGAGAAGAAGGATGGAGGGGGAAAGAGAAGGAAGGAGGGGGCGCCGCCCTTCCCCTGAAGGAAATATGCCCTAGAGGCAATAATAAAGTTATTATTTATTTCCTTATTACATGATAAATGTTTATTATTCATGCTAGAATTGTATTAACCGGAAACTTGATACATGTGTGAATACATAGACAAATAGAATGTCACTAGTATGCCTCTACTTGACTAGCTCGTTGAATCAAAGATGGTTAAGTTTCCTAGCCATAGACATGAGTTGTCATTTGATTAACGGGATCACATCATTAGGAGAATGATGTGATTGACTTGACCCATTCCGTTAGCTTAGCACTTGATCGTTTAGTATGTTGCTATTGCTTTCTTCATGACGTATACATGTTCCTATGACTATGAGATTATGCAACTCCCGTTTACCGGAGGAACACTTTGTGTGCTACCAAACGTCACAACATAACTAGGTGATTATAAAGGTACTCTACAGGTGTCTCCGAAGGTACTTGTTGGGTTGGCGTATTTCGAGATTAGGATTTGTCACTCCGATTGTCGGAGAGGTATCTCTGGGCCCTCTCGGTAATGCACATCACTATAAGCCTTGCAAGCAATGCGACTAATGAGTTAGTTGCGGGTTGATGCATTACGGAACGAGTAAAGAGACTTGCCGGTAACGAGATTGAACTAGGTATTGAGATACCGACGATCGAATCTCGGGCAAGTAACATACCGATGACAAAGGGAACAACGTATGTTGTTATGCGGTTTGACCGATAAAGATCTTCGTAGAATATGTAGGAGCCAATATGAGCATCCAGGTTCCGCTATTGGTTATTGACCGGAGACATGTCTCGGTCATGTCTACATAGTTCTCGAACCCGTAGGGTCCGCACGCTTAAAGTTCGGTGACGATCGATATTATGAGTTTATGTGTTTTGATGTACCGAAGGTAGTTCGGAGTCCCGGATGAGATCGGGGACATGACGAGGAGTCTCGAAATGGTCGAGACATAAAGATCGATATATTGGACGACTATATTCGGACATCGGAAAGGTTCCGATTGATTCGGGTATTTTTCGGAGTACCGGAGAGTTACGGGAATTCGCCGGGGAGTACATGGGCCCTATTGGGCTTTAGGGGAAAGAGAGAGGGGAGGCTGCGCGCCCCCGCAAGGCCTAGTCCGAATTGGACTAGGGAGAGGGGCGGCGCCCCCTCCTTCCTTCTCTTCTCTTTTCCCTTTCCTTCTCTCCTACTCCTACTACTTGGAAGGGCTCATAGTTCTACTAGGAAAGGGGGAATCCTACTCCCGGTGGGAGTAGGACTCCCCTAGGGCGAGCCATAGAGAGGGCCGGCCCTCCCCCTCCTCCACTCCTTTATATACGGGGAGGGGGGCACCCCTTAGAGACACAACAATTGATCTCTTGGATATCTTAGCCGTGTGCGGTGCCCCCCTCCACCATAGTCCACCTCGATAATATCGTAGCGGTGCTTAGGCGAACCCTGCATCGGTAGCAACATCATCATCGTCACCATGCCGTCGTGCTGACGGAACTCTCCCTCAAAGCTCGGCTAGATCGGAGTTCAAGGGACGTCATCGAGTTGAACGTGTGCAGAACTCGGAGGTGCCGTGTGTCCGGTACTTGATCGGTTGGATTGTGAAGACGTATGACTACATCAACCGCGTTGTGCTAACGCTTTCGCTTTCGGTCTACGAGGGTACGTGGACACACTCTCCCCGCTCGTTGCTATGCATCACCATGATCTTGCGTGTGCGTAGGATTTTTTTTGAAATTACTACGTTCCCCAACAAACGGTGCTTCGGAGATGGAGATCACAAGCACAAGATGATGATGGCCATATCATATCACTTATATTGATTGCATGTGATGTTTATCTTTTATGCATCTTATCTTGCTTTGATTGACAGTAGCATTATAATATGATCTCTCACTAAATTTCAAGGTATAAGTGTTCTCCCTGAGTATGCACCGTTGCAAAAGTTCTTCGTGCTGAGACACCACATGATGATCGAGTGTGATAGGCTCTATGTTCAAATACAACAGGTGCAAAACAGTTGCACACGCGGAATACTCAGGTTAAACTTGACGAGCCTAGCATATGCAGATATGGCCTCGGAACACTGAGACCGAAAGGTCGAGCGTGAATCATATAGTAGATATGATCAACATAGTGATGTTCACCATTGAAACTACTCCATCTCACGTGATGATCGGACATGGTTTAGTTGATTTGGATCACGTGATCACTTAGAGGATTAGAGGGATGTCTATCTAAGTGGGAGTTCATTAATAATTTGATTAACTGAACTATAATTTATCATGAACTTAGTCCTGGTAGTATTAGCATATCTATGTTGTAGATCAATTGCTCGCGTTTAGCTCCCCTATTTTATTTTTGATATGTTCCTAGAGAAAACTAAGTTGAAAGATGTTAGTAGCAATGATACGGATTGGATTCATGATCTGAGGATTATCCTCATTGCTGCACAGAAGAATTATGTCCTTGATGCACCACTAGGTGACAGACCGACTGCAGGAGCCACTGTACAGATTGGATTCGTTATGAAAGTTTGGCAAGCTCGATATGATGACTACTTGATAGTTTAGTGCACCATGCTTTACGGCTTAGAATCGTGGCTTCAAAGAAGTTTTTTGAAACGCCACGGAGCATATGAGATGTTCCAAGAGTTGAAATTAGTATTTCATACTCATGCCCGTGTCGAGAAGATATGAGACCTCTGACAGTACTTTGCCTACAAGATGGAGGAGAATTGCTCAGCTAGTGAGCATGTGCTCAGAATGTCTGAGTACTACAATCACTTGAATCAAGTGGGAGTTAATCTTCCAGATAAGATAGTGATTGGCAGAGTTCTCTAGTCACTATCACCAAGTTACTAGAACTTCGTGATGAACTATAATATGCAAGGGATAATGGAAACGATTCCCAAGCTCTTCGTGATGCTGAAATCGACGAAGGTAGAAATCAAGAAAAACATCAAGTGTTGATGGTTGACAAGACCACTAGTTTCAAGAAAAGGGCAAAGGGAAGAAGGGGAACTTCAAGAAGAACGGCAAGCGAGTTGCCGCTCAAGTGAAGAAGCCCAAATCTGGACCTAAGCCTGAGACTAAATGCTTCTACTGCAAAGGAAATGGTCACTAGAAGCGGAAATGCCCTAAATATTTGGTGGATAAGAAGGATGGCAAAGTGAACAAGGGTATATTTGATATACATGTTATTGACGTGTACTTTACTAGTGTTTATAGCAACCCCTCGGTATTTGATACTGGTTCAGTTGCTAAAAGTAGTAACTCGAAACGGGAGTTGCAGAATGAACAGAAACTAGTTAAGGGTGAAGTGACAATGTGTGTTGGAAATAGTTCCAAGATTGCTATGATCATCATCGCACACTCCCTATACTTTCGGGATTAGTGTTGAACCTAAATAAATGTTATTTGATGTTTGCGTTGAGCATGAATATGATTTGATCATGTTTATTGCAATACGGTTATTCATTTAAGTTAGAGAATAATTGTTATTCTGTTTACATGAATAAAACCTTCTATGGTCATACACCCAATGAAAATGGTTTGTTGGATCTCGATCGTAGTGATACACATATTCATAATATTGAAGCCAAAAGATGCAAAGTTAATAATGATAGTGCAACTTATTTGTGGCACTGTCGTTTAGATCATATTGGTGTAAAGCGCATGAAGAAACTCCATGCTGATGGGATTTTGGAATCACTTGATTATGAATCACTTGATGCTTGCGAACCATGCCTTATGGGCAAGATGACTAAGACTCCGTTCTCCGGAACAATGGAGCGAGCAACTGACTTATTGGAAATAATACATACTGATGTGTGCGATCCGATGAGTGTTGAGGCTCGCGGCGGGTATCGTTATTTTCTGACCTTCACAGATGATTTGAGCAGATATGGGTATATCTACTTGATGAAATATAAGTCTGAAACATTTGAAAAGTTCAAAGAATTTCAGAGTGAAGTGGAAAATCATCGTAACAAGAAAATAAAGTTTCTACGATCCGATCGTGGAGGAGAATATTTGAGTTACGTGTTTGCTCTTCATTTGAATAATGCGGAATAGTTTCGCGACTCACGCCACCTGGAACACCATAGCGTAATGGTGTGTCCGAACATCGTAACCGTACTTTATTAGATATGGTGCAATCTATGATGTCTCTTACCGATTTACCACTATCGTTTTGGGGTTATGCATTAGAGACAGCTACATTCACGTTAAATAGGGCACCATCTAAATCCGTTGAGATGACACCGTATGAACTATGGTTTGGCAGGAAACCAAAGTTGTCGTTTCTTAAAGTTTGGGGTTGCGATGCTTATGTGAAAAAGTTTCATCCTGATAAGCTCAAACCCAAATCGGAGAGATGTGTCTTCATAGGATACCCAAAGGAGACAGTTGGGTACACCTTCTATCACAGATCTGAAGGCAAGACATTCGTTGCTAAGAATGGATCCTTTCTAGAGAAGGAGTTTCTCTCGAAAGAAGTGAGTGGGAGGAAAGTAGAACTTGATGAGGTAACTGTACCTACTCCCTTATTGGAAAGTAGTTTATCACAGAAATTTGTTCTTGTGACTCCTACACCAATTAGTGAGGAAGCTAATGATGATGATCATGTAACTTCAGATCAAGTTACTACCGAACCTCGTAGGTCAACCAGAGTGAAATCCGCACCAGAGTGGTATGGTAATTCTGTTCTGGAGGTCATGTTACTTGACCATGACGAACCTACGAACTATGAGGAAGCGATGATGAGCCCAGATTCCGCGAAATGGCTTGAGGCCATGAAATCTGAGATGGGATCCATGTATGAGAACAAAGTATGGACTTTGGTTGACTTGCCCGATGATCGGCAAGCCATAGAAAATAAATGGATCTTCAAGAGGAAGACAGACGCTGATAGTAGTGTTACTATCTACAACGCTAGACTTGTCGAAAAAAGGTTTTTGACAAAGTTCAAGGTGTTGACTATGATGAGATTTTCTCAATCGTAGCGATGCTTAAGTCTGTCCGAATCATGTTAGCAAATTGCCACATTTTATGAGATCTGGCAAATGGATGTCAAAACTACATTCCTTAATGGATTTCTTAAAGAAGAGTTGTATATGATGCAACCAGAAGGTTTTGTCGATCCTAAAGGTGCTAACAAATTGTGCAAGCTCCAGCGATCCATCTATGGACTGGTGCAAGCATCTTGGAGTTGGAATATACGCTTTGATAAGGTGATCAAAGCATATGGGTTTATACAGACTTGCGGAGAAGCCTGTATTTAGAAGAAAGTGAGTGGGAGCACTACGGCATTTCTGATAAGTATATGTGAATGACATATTGTTGATCGGAAATAATGTAGAATTATTCTGCAAAGCATAAAGGAGTGTTTGAAAGGAGTTTTTTCAAAGAAAGACCTCGGTGAAGCTGCTTACATATTGAGCATCAAGATCTATAGAGATAGATCAAGACACTTGATAAGTTTTTTCAATGAGTACATACCTTGACAAGTTTTTTGAAGTAGTTCAAAATAGAATAGTCAAAGAAAGAGTTCTTGCCAGTGTTACAAGGTGTGAAATTGAGTAAGACTCAAAGCCCGACCAAGGCAGAAGATAGAAAGAGAATGAAAGTCATTCCCTATGCCTCAGCCATAGGTTCTATAAAGTATGCCATGCTGTGTACCAGATCTATTGTATACCATACACTGAGTTTAGCAAGGGATTACAATAGTGATCTAGGAGTAGATCACTGGACAGCGGTCAAAATTATCCTTAGTGGAATAAGGATATGTTTCTCGATTATGGAGGTGACAAAAGGTACGTCGTAAAGGGTTACGTCGATGCAAGTTTTGACACTGATCCAGATGATTCTAAGTCTCAATCTGGATACATATTGAAAGTGGGAGCAATTAGCTAGAGTAGCTCCGTGCAGAGCATTATTGACATAGAAATTTGCAAAATACATACGGATCTGAATGTGGCAGACCCGTTGACTGAACTTCTCTCACAAGCAAAACATGATCACACCTTAGTACACTTTGGGTGTTAATCACATAGCGATGTGAACTAGATTACTGACTCTAGTAAAACCTTTGAGTGTTGGTCACATGGCGATGTGAACTATGGGTGTTAATCACATGGTGATGTGAACTATTGGTGTTAAATCACATGGCGATGTGAACTAGATTATTGACTCTAGTGCAAGTGGGAGACCGAAGGAAATATGCCCTAGAGGCAATAATAAAGTTATTATTTATTTCCTTAGTACATGATAAATGTTTATTATTCATGCTAGAATTGTATTAACCGGAAACTTGATACATGTTTATTATTCTTGTTTGGAATTATTTTAGTTGTTATTGTGTCAGCTCCGCATTTCTATAGCATGGTTTTATGGTTATCTAACCATCACACACCTTAGTTTTTTACATGGATCACAACAAAACCGGTATATTTGACATGCTGGATTCAATTCTCATGTTCAGCCACAAGAATATTTCAGAAACTGATCTGAGCAACGACGCAAGGTATCTCCCATGTTATCATTCTTTTTTAAAGATAGGCATGCACTGAAGTGCCCGAATGTGACATTATTAAAGCCAAACATAGTGAATAGCATGCAGTCTCGGACTTGCTAAGGTCATTAGCTTGACACTGCAAGAACATAAAAAAAATGAAGGTTAGCACAAGAAACTAAAAGTACATATAGACTTCAAGGAGGGGTGATTGTTGCATGGAGATCTTGATATAGGGCCCAACCCTTGCTAGTGATCTTTCACGAATTAGAGGGGGAGCCCGCGAAGAACATGAAGAAAATGGGGAATAGCGAGGAGAAATCACAAGAGGAACAGTCAAGAACAAGTCCAATCACATATCCACTAGACTCACATCCACACAAGATCCACAAAGGTACATGAATAACAAAGGGAAACAAGGATACATGGTAAGGTTCATCCCAAATCCCATAGGGAGATCAGGTCTTGAATCCAAGATGGATCTTCCCTAAGAAGGGCCTTGATATTCACTAGGGGATCTTCTCACATGGAGGCGTTGATCTCCATGGGAGAGGTGCTGGATAGGTGCAAAGCTCTACTAGATCTAAGCTATCACTTTGCTAACCCTAGGATGGAGCTAGAAGACGAGTACTTATAGTCCAAGGGGTAAGGAAGGGGTACATGGGTCGTGGCCCCTTTTGCTACGCACAGGCAGACCGGTTGTACCGGTTATTCTGCAACTACCAGGACAACAGGGGTGGTACCCTAACACTAAAATATGCTATATTCAACACCAAAATAATATTGGACATAAGTGTTACCTTGATTTCTAGCCTTTGAATCCTTGTATAATGAGAAACAAAATAGGACGATAGTACATATTACATAACGAGGTTCACAAAACACAAAATAAACATAATTTTTGCAAATGATAAACGGTGAATATAGGGCATAATCTTATCAGTCACCCCATGAATAGCAATAAATCGGACGATAAATCACTGAATCGGAAGATTTTTTGAACAGTATACCGCTCGGGCGGTTGTACCGCTTTTCCTGGGTTGTGCACAATCCTCTCTAAGTTCTTGGGGGTCCGTCTTCCACCGTGGTTTGGCCTTGCTCCTTAGCTTCTTGTTGGCTGATTCCTTTGTAGTACCTAAGCACACAGATTGTCTCCATTTGAGGTAGTAGCCATGTCTCATGTGGGTCGAAGGGAAGTTCAACAAGGAGAGAGTTAACCTTGGTTTCGATAGGTCTTGTACGAGCTCTTGTCATCGGTCCTCTTGGTGATTGGAGTGATGACGACATGTTCATGGGGATGACCGTAGGATGCTCGGCATCAGATCTCTAAGGAGCCCGAGAAAGATTGCATCGCCGCTTGGTCGCTCGGCTTGTCCTACACCTTCCATGGTTGTAAGAGGATCATAGTTTTGAAGAATATATCTACCTTTTTGTAGGTTTGAAAAATATATCACTCATTTTTTGTGTGGTTTGAGCATCATAGTGTTTTTAGGTGCTTAGGTAAATTTGATTTGACTAGACAATTGCCCGTACATTGCAACAGGAATATAAACATTATAATAGATTAGCTCGTGACTCCACACCTATTATTATATTGATGCGCTAAAATCTTAGCAAGTTTTTGTATGCAATCGTCATGATTTACCTGCCATTTTATTGTTAAGCACTTACTTCGTAAGAATTTAGTTACTTACCAAACAAAATGTGTTTTTTTGGAAAGTTGATAAAACATGAGACAAATAATTCTATTTTAGGGAGAATGGATGGGAGGAAAAGTCAGTGATGAGAGAAAAAATTCAAAGAAGAGAAGGAAAGTGTGGGACATATATAAGGAAGGTTAGACGAAAGAGAGGTGAAATGGGAACCTTACGTTCCTTTTAAGTAGTATTTTTAAGTAGTATATAGAGATATAGAGATAGAGATTGTATAGTTTTTCCTACGATTCTATAGGGTCCAACAGGCTAATGGTGGATCCAAAGGGTGGACGAAGTGGGCCGCAACACATCATGGATTTCCTAATAGTCTTCATATATAAATAAAAACAAACAATTCCACTCTTCCCCACCCTGGTCCATTGGGTTGGATCCGCCACTACGAAATTAACACCGTAAGACTAGCCAGCAAGAGCTTGGTCTTCCCTTAAAAAAAGCAAGACCTTGGTAGATCACGAGGAAATTAGAGAAAAAAAATCTGGGAAAACTAAATTCAGCAAGGATGCATCCATAAAAATTGTGTTTGTCGTGGACGTAAAGCTGACCGGTGCAGGCGCATGGCCGTTCCTTTGCAATATAAAGCCCGTTCGACTGTAATTTATTCTTCGTGTCATACCTAAAGAAAAGAAGATTATAAAAATATATGATGAACATGTTTCTCAAATACATGTTAAACATGTTTCAAATACACAATATTTTTTTAATACTTGTCGAAAAAATTTCAGATTCACATTGAACATTTTTTCAAATACACGTTGAACATTTTATTTAGATGCACGCTGAAAATTTCTTGATGCATGTTGAACATTTGTCAAATACATGATGAACATTCTTTTAAATACATTTAGCAGTTTTTCTTTTGAATAAATGTTAAAGAAAGTCGAATACATGTGAAACTCTTTTCTGAATGGTACGGACATATTTAAAATTGCGTGAACAATTGTTCTACACTGCATGAACCTTTTTGAAATGTATAATGAACATCTTATATATTAAATTAAATTAATTTATGGAATATATATAATACACAAAAATAGAAAAAAATAGAAAAAGGAAAAAAAATGAAAGAACCCAATCGCCGCAGCTCCAAGGCAATTTCTCGCCCGTTGGTCAGGGGCGTGAGGAAGTACTCCGGCCCAGTTTTGTAGCATTTCTGCCTCGATTATTTTACCTTTTTTTGCTCTATGTTTTTCGTATCGTTTTTCTATTTTCTTCACCAATTCACCATTTTCTTCAGTTTTCCCTATTTTAATTTTTATGAAAACATATCTAATTTTTTCAACACACACTGTACGTTTTAAATGTACATGTGGAACATTTTATTTGTATACATTGAACATTTATCAAATACACGATGCACTTTTTTCCTGGTATTTGTTTGAACATCTGTTTGAATTCATGTTAAAAAGTTTCTAAATTCACGTTGGCTATTTTTCAGTAGTTCAAAACTTTTGATCAACTACGTGAACATTCTTTGAGATTGTATTTTTTTCTAAATGGCAGAAACATTATTGAAACTTGGGAATGTTTCTTTAAAACATCAAAAAAATATTTTTTGAATGGTTCTTACATTTTCTTATAGTATGTCTACAGTTTCTGAAATTGTGAAAACAATTTTCGAAAATTTCACATACATTTTTATGATTTGTTTTAGACTTTATAAGCTTTTTTGGAATTATGTGAACATTTGTTTGTATTTTATAATTTTTTAAAATTTCATGATTTTTTAATGTCATGATTATTTTTTGAAATGTTTTTTAACTTGTACGAACTCCTTTAAACTAGCAATTTTTTTAACATTTAAAGAAAATATGTATAAATTTCAGAAACATAAGTAGAAGTAAAAAAAAACACATGCGCTAGGAGCAAGCCCTCCCACTCGTGATCTGTTGGCTCATTTTAGGGGAGGGTGCGCCTGAGACGGGCATTTCCTATATATGGTTCTTTAAGCGTCGGTTTTAGTAAGTTCTGCAAACCGGCGCACACCCTCGACCTGAACGGGCCGGCTCATGTAAGCCATGAGTGGGGATGTTGGATCGGTTTTTGTGAAGCTTCCGAAAGTTTCCCAGACAGGTTTTTCGGAAGCTTCTGGAAGCTTCCAGTTAGGTTATTTTCTTCTGTTTTATATTAACCAGGTTTTGTGAAGTTTTATCTAGATTCGGTTCCTCATTTCTTTTTTCTTTTCTTTATTCTTTATTATTTTCCTTTTTTATTCTTATTTTTTCAAAATACATGATTTTTTTTTCAAATTTGATGTTTTTTTGTCAAAATCCATGAACTTTTTCTAAAATGGATGAGTTTTTTTTTCAAATTTGTGAACTTTTCTAAAAAATTGACGATTTTTTTTCAAAATGGATGAACTTTTCCCAAATTTGTGAAGAAAGTATACCAAAAGGCAGTCGAACGGTTTAGCTCCTAGAAGCTAAATTCACAAAGCTGTTTCGGGTCGTAGTGCATTTTGGAGAAGCAACGAAAACCGAGCTCCACGTGTTACAGAATTTGGAGTTCCCTCTATTTACAAGATGTTGCCACCGCCAAGAAAAACGTTTCACATGAGCCCTTTGATGTATGCCCACGCTCGAGCACAGTACCGAGTCCCCCCCCCCTCGATCGAATCGTTTTTCCTCTCTTGGGTTGCCTCCAACCAACCCAAAGGGGCGCCCAACGGTCTTCTTGCCTCCCAATTGGGCTGCAGCGCTGGGAGAAGCCAGCGTCGCTGCCGAACGGTTTTCGATCGTTGGGTGAAGCGAGAAGCTCGCTTGAGAAGCTGAAGTTGCAGATTCGGTGGAGTTGGGAGAGTTACAGAACATGCCCTAAGCATATTTATTGTTCTCCAAACTCACCAACGAGTTTCCCCTTCTTCAAAGGTATTTCTCATATGAGTTATCACATAGACAATAATAATTTTATGTTGTATCAGTTTCTCCTTATTTATCCCATCGGGTTTAATGGAGTTTTTTTGTGAGAAAACTTCCGATCTATTCATCAACTGTCAAGGTAGTACAAAGAACACTAGAAGTAAAATTATCCAGGTCCATAGACCATCTAGCGACGACTACAAGCACTAGAGCGAGCCAAAGGCGCACTCCCGTCATCGCCCCTCCCACGTTGGAGTCGGGCAAACATTGTTGTAGTAGAGAGTCGGGAAGTTGTTGTGCTAAGGGCCCATAGGACCAGCGCACCAGAACAGCAACCACCACCGATGAAGAGAAGTGTAGATCGGAAGGATCAAACTTGCAGACACACAGATGTAGACGAACGAATACTGGATCCAGTCGGATCCACCGAAGACAAATGCCAACCGGATCCAACAAGATCCGGCGGAGATAAACCTCCACACGCCTTCCAACGATGATTGAAACATCACCAGGACGGGGAGAACCTTATTCCATCTTTAATAAGCCGCCGCCGCCTCATCTACTTGAGCATGACACAAACCCTAGCAAAACTCAAAAAAACACCTAAAAATGGAGCCCTCCCGCCGGCAAGGGCCAGGATCCACCGCGCCTCCATGGTCCAAGGACCATTTGTGACGAGGTGGACTGGCGTCGGCGTTGGCAAGAGGCAGGGAACCCTAGATGAGTTCACACGAGGGCGCGAGGACGGTGCACGAGGGATTCATTTTCTGTGTGCCATATGCATGGTGTTTATGGGTAAGAAGTTTTAACAACATATCAAATACAATCTCCTCATATTTTTCTCACATAGTTTTTGGAGGAGTTACTCAAGATAACACATGTTTGTGAATAAGATCGAACAAAGAATTATCAAAATTACACAAGAAATTATCTAACAGGTCACAGGTGTCTAAGCACAAGTGATACGTCTCCAACGTATCTACCTTTTCTCACGCTTTTCCTCTTGTTTTGGACTCTAATTTGCATGATTTGAATGAAACTAACCCCAGACTGACGCTGTTTTCAGCAGAACTACCATGGTGTTGTTTTTGTGCAGAAATAAAAGTTCTCGGAATGGAACGAAACTTTTTGAGGATTTTTTATATCAATAATAAGAATTACTGGAGCCAAGACCCACCAGAGACGGGCCCCTGGGTGGGCACAACCCACTAGGGTGCGCCCCCTCTCCTGGCGCGCCCAAGTGGGTTGTACCCACCTGGTGGCCCCGCTGACGACCCCCCTGATACTATAAAATCACATATTTCCAGAAAAAATCAAGGAGAAAGAATTATCACGATCCACGAGACGGAGCCGCCGCCAGGCCCTGTTCTTCCTCGGGAGGGAAGATCTGGAGTCCGTTTGGGGCTCCGGAGAGAGGGATCTTCGTTCTTCGTCATCACCAACCCATCTCCATCGCCAATTCCATGATGCTCCCCACCAGGAGTGAGTAATCCTTCGTAGGCTCGCTGGTCGGTGAGGAGTTGGATGAGATTCATCATGTAATCGAGTTAGTTTTGTTAGGGCCTGATCCCTAGTATCCACTATGTTCTTAGATTGATGTTGCTATGACTTTGCCATGCTTAATGCTTGCCACTTTGGGCCCGGGTGCCATGATTTCAGATCTGAGCCGTTTATGAATTCATCATTATATCCATGTTTTAGATCCGATCTTGCAAGTTATAGTCACCTACTACGGTTATGATCCGGTAACCCCAGAGTGACAACAAGCGGGCCCACTCTCGGTGATGACCGTAGTTTGAGGAGTTCATGTATTCACTATGTGTTAATGCTTTGTTCCGGTTCTCTATTAAAAGGAGGCCTTAATATCCCTTAGTTTCCAATATGGACCCCGCTGCCACGGGAGGGTAGGACAAAAGATGTCATGCAAGTTCTTTTCCATAAGCACACTTAAGGTTCGGTGACGCTAGAGTTGTTATGGGAAATATTATGTGGTTACCGAATGTTGTTCGGAGTCCCGGATGAGATCCCGGACATCACGAGGAGTTCCGGAATGGTCCGGAGGTGAATATTTATATATGGGAAGTCATCATACGGTCACCGGAAGTATTCGGGGGTTTGCCAGTATTGTACCGGGACCACCGAAGGGGTTCCGGGGGTCCACCGGGAGGGTCCACCTGCCCCGGAGGGCCCTATGGGCTGTATGTGGAAGGGAACCAGCCCCTAAGTGGGCTGGGCGCCATCCCCCTAGGGCCCATGCGCCTAGGGTTGGGGGGGAACCCTAAGGGGGGCGCCCCTTGGCTTGGGGGGCAAGCCCCCTCCCCTTGGCCGCCGCCCCCTCTAGATATCATCTAGATGGGCCGGCCCCCTTCCCCCTATAAATAGAGGGGAGGAGGGAGGGCAGCAGCACCTCATCCAAGGCGCAGCCCTCCCCCTCTCCAACACCCCCTCCTCCTCCATTGAGCTTGGCGAAGCCCTGCCGGAGAACTGCAAGCTCCACCACCACGCCGTCATGCTCCCGAAGTTCTTCCCCAACTTCTCCTTCCCCCTTGCTGGATCAAGAAGGAGGAGACCACTACAAAAAAAAGACACATCCGTGACATTTTGGGCCGAACGAATTTTTTTTCTGTCATACATATCACACTTCTATGACGATAATTGTGGCAAAACCCGGTATCATCATAGATGTGGTGGGCTCCTACTTCTATGACAAAAAATCATGACAGAAAATGGGCTTTCGTCCTGGGCGGTCCGGAGACGCAGCTGCATGACATTCTTTGGGCCGTCCATGACGGAAAAAACCGTGGTAGAAGCGAGGGGGAGGAAAATTTCAGGGAGTTCCCGGTTACGGTGGGAGGTCGGGGGCCGAGCGATGCGCGTTTCTCTCGTACACGTACGCGCGTGTGTGCGAGGCGTTGGCTCTAACTGAACCCGAGCGATTGCACTGTAGGCTACGCGTTACTGAACCCGAGCGATCGATCGATGGCTGTTAACTAAACCCGATCGAGCGATTCCTTCGCTACTGCTGCTAACTGAAGCTGATCGATTGGATGAACAGTGAGCGTTGCCGGGGGGTTGGATGAACAGTGAGCGGTGGCGTTGCCTCTGGATGAACAGGACCCCGTGGTGTGGTGGAGGGCTGGATGAACAGTAGACGGTGGAGGGGTGCCCGTGGAGGGGTGGTTGAACAGGACCCCGTGGTGTGGAAGGCTGGATGAACAGTAGACGGTGGAGGGGTGCCTGTGGAGGGGTGGTTGAACAGTAGCCGGTAGAGTAGCGCGCGGTGGAGGCTGGATGAACAGGAGCCCGTGGAGGCTGGAGGAGGTCGACGGTAGCCCGTGGAGGCTGGAGGAGGTCGATGGTGGAGATGAACAGTATCCCATGGAGTCCCGTTTTGCGGTACGCCACACCCCTCCGGATGAACAGGACCCCCGTTTCGACCGTAGGAGGTCCGTTTCATCCGTTTTGCGGTACGCCACACCCCTCCCGATCAACAGGACCCCCGTTTCGACCGTAGGAGGTCCGTTTCGTCTGTTTTGCGGTACGCCACACCCCTCCCGATCAACAAGACCCCCATTTCGACCGTAGAAGGTCCGTTTCGTCCATTTTGCGGTACGCCACACCCCTCCCGATCAACAGGACCCCCGTTTCGACCGTAGGAGGCCCGTTTCCTCCGTTTTGCGGTACGCCACACCCCTCCCGATCAACAGGACCCCGTTCCGAACATAGGAGGTTCGTTTCCTCCGTTCTGCAGTACGCCAGGCCTCGTTTCCATCGCCTGTTCCGTCCAAGCCCTCCCGATGAACACGACCACGCATTCCCTTCCGACCCAGACGGTTGGCTCCCACGCGTTCCGTTGCCTCCCGATGAACACGACGCATTCTGTTGCCTCCCGATGAACACGACGCATTCCGTTGCCTCCCCATGAACACGACGCATTCCGTTGCCTCCCCATGAACACGACGCATTCCGCTGCCTCCCCATGAACACGACTACAACGCTGTTTCTCTGTTCCGACCCAGCCATGTACACGAGCCCTGGCTGTACGTATGCGTGAGTAGGCGTTCGAGACCCTGCCCGTATGTACACATACGTGGCCGTATTTTCTTTCTTGCACCCTGGCCGTTGTACGTACGTGTACATGCTACGTGCGCGCCTCTACTACGACACGTGCGTGCCTCTACGACGACACGTGCGCGCCTCTACATCGACCAGTATGTACGTACACGTTCGCGACCAGAATGACAACGCTACGTACGCTTCGACCAGGTGGGTCCCGACTGTCAGGCACTTCCTTGCCTGCGAAGATGTAGCTGGTGGGTCCCAGCAGTCAGGGGGGCGAATCATGTTTTTGCCCGGACGCACTTCCTTGCGTCCGAAGGTGTAGCTGCTGGGTCCAGGCAGTCAGGGGGACAAATCGTTTTTTTGCCCGGACGCACTTCCTTGCGTGCGAAGGTGTAGCTGGTGGGTCCCAGCAGTCGGGCGGCGAATCGTTTTTTTTCGGACGCACTTCCTTGCGTGCGAAGATGTAGCTGGTGGGTCCCAGCAGTCAGGGGGGCGAATCGTTTTTTTCCCGGACGCACTTCCTTGCGTGCGAAGATGTAGCTTGTGGGTCCCAGCAGTCAGGGGCGAATCATTTTTTTCACGAAATACGGTGGCCTATCCGGTGGGTCCCCGCTGTCAGGTGGAGGAATAATTATTTTGCACGTAATAAGGAGGCACTTCCTTGCGGCTGCCGTGGACCCAGCTGTCAGCCTCTCCACGTACAGTCCACGTCCGATGGAAGTCGTTCCTTGACCACGTTGACCACGCCGCGCCGAGAGCACCAGTGCGGTGGACGACGGCGAGGCCTAGGAAGGGAACGACGCGGAGCCGGGGAAGACGCGACAGTGGATGCACACGCGGAGAGGAGTACGAGGGTTCACTGGTTCGGCTGCGCTGCCGTCGTTGCAGAATAACAGGGGGTGTGGGTGAGTGGAGGGATGGCCTGGCCAGCGGTGGGAGTAGTAGGGGGCGGTGAGGCCTCCGCGGCAGCACAGCCGGCCACGGGAGGCAGGAGCAGGCGGCACGACCGGCGCTGCTTTGGGTGGCTGGAGCAAGAAGACCAGAGGTTGAAGAAGCACGACGGCCGTTGGATGGACATCGTACGGTCACTGCAGCTAGAATCGTTTATATTGACTAAGTTGACAAAGCCCTTGGTACGTCAACTTAGTAGGCCCACAGGTCAGCTTTCGAAACGGTGCGCCCCAGATGTCAGGGGGAGGAATCATTTTTTCGGCGGGTGAAGCTAGAATATCCGAGATTGAAGAAGAAGCACGGCATCCGTTGGATGGACATCCAACGGCCACTGCTGCTAGAACCGTGTGTTGACTATAAGTTGACAAACCCTTGCATACGCGTCAACTCTGTTTTTTTAGGGGACGCGTCAACTTAGTAAGGCCAGAAGTGTGTGGCAGAGAACTTATAGCCCATTTGAGATTTGTAAGAATGTGTAGCCCATTTTTGAATTCTAATGGAATTTACTACAGCCCATTTACAGTTTGTTAAAAGTACAGCCCATTTCAACCAACCGTTCAAAACAGAATTCAATAAAATTTCCCACATTTTGATGGGATCCGAAATATTTTTATCCCAAAATTTCTAGTCAGATTAAATACAATTTCAATATAAATTTATATTACGTAAAAATCCAACAAAACATTGCGCTCGCAACAATTAATGAAATTAAAATTTTCAATATCCAAAAATAATATTTTATAAAGTAATCACGTGTTTGGTGCATTTTTTATAGTTACTGCCCAGTTTTTATAATTACATCCCATTTATTATTTCTTAAAGCCCATTTTCTTGTTAAGCCTAATGCATCCCTCCTAGGAAAGATTTGCAGCCCAGCGGGGCGGAGAATAACAACTTGACCTTGCCTGGGTATTCCTAAAAAAAAGTATAGCTGGGCTAGCCATTTTCAGCTTGAAAAAAATTAATATCTGGGCTGGATATCTGGCCTGGGCTAGACGGGCCACAGCTCACCCAGTTAATATCTGCAGCGATGTTTTCGTTGTTGTTCAGAGGAGAAAAATTAATTTCTGGGCTAAACATCGAAAAACTCTGCAGTGCTCACACCTCAAAAATACAAATACTGCTCGAGCTGCTTGGTCCCAGCTGTCGGCCGCTTCTTGTGCAATTCTCTCGTTTATTGACTACTACATAGGTTGACAATGGTGTGGGACCGTGATGTCAGGAAACCAGGAGGAAGCAAAATAAATTATAGTTATATATATATATATATATATATATATATATATATATATATATATATAAAATAAGGAGGCACTTGAGTACGTGAGGCTATGGACCTGGTGGGTCCCCATTGTCATCCTCTCCAAGTAAAGTCATCTCCTCGCCCACGTGCGCTTTCCGCCCGAAACAGTCAGCGCCGCCCGCCCCGCTTCCCGGTGCAGGTGATTGCTCCGCCTTCAAACGACACAAGTGCCGTCCGTCCGTCCATTTGCCGCCCACATTAATGATACGCGGTTGCCAAGGCGGCTACTCCGGCGCCACACGTTCGTCCCTCCGCCCGCCCACCATTGCTATATAAACTGCTGCACCGGCCATAGCCGCAGTCATCCGCATACATTCCCTTTCTCCTGTCCACACCACTACTGCCCACCATGGCTTCCTCGCGCTCCAGCCCTCTTCGGGGCGGGCGAACGACGGACCACAAGGAGATGGCAACCATTGCTGCCGACCGGCTGGCCGGCAAGCAGCCGGAGGACGACGACGTCCCAATGGAGAACATGGTAGTCGACGATCCGGCGCCAACCCCCTCCTTCGCGCCATCCTCGCCGGTGCATTGCACCATGACCATCGGCGAGGCCCGTGCCCAATATATGGACAGGGTGAGGCAGATGCGTGAGGAGCAGTTCCGGGAGGCGCAGGCCGATGCCGCCTACAACCACCATCTCCTCCAGGAGCACCTGCAGGCGGAGGAGCAGATCACCGCGGAGCGGGCGGAGCAGGAGGCGCTGCTCGACTCGTACCGCTTCGCCCGCAAGGGCCGCCTCGAGCGCTGGCGGTACCGCATGCGGGTGGCGGAGGCTGCGGCCTCCTACAAAGAGGCTAGCAAAGAGGGCGATGAAGCGGGCGAGGCGCTGTTTGGCGAGACCGAGAACGAGGCAGAGGACAATGCCGGCTCCGACGAGTTCCCGCTCCGCTGGCGCCGACGAGGCCCTGCTCCGCCGAGGCCCCGCGGCGCCAACAACGAGGCAGAGGACACCGCCGGCTCCACCGAGGCCCCACCCCGCCAACAACGAGGCAGAGGACATCGCCGGCTCAGCCGATGCCCCACCCTGCCGGCGACGTGGGGGAGGATTTCCACCGCTCCGCTGAGGCGCCGCCCGCCGGCAACGAGATAGAGGACATCGCCGGCTCCGCCGAGGCCCCGCCCCGCTGCCAACGAGACCGCGCCACACAGAAAACGAGGAAGAGTAGAACACGGTAGGTCGCCGCCGCTTGGGTCCAAGTAAGGCCACCGCTGCTACCCTCCGGTTGAAGCCAAGCTAGGTGGGTTGACCATTGACGGCCGGTTAGCTTCTTGGCGGCGACGTGGAGTCGGAGAGCTGCGCTGGAGAAGAACGCTGCTTCTACTTAACTGCTGGTGCAGTTGGCTGACTGACACGTGGGCCCAACAGTCCACATGTCAGTTATGCAAGTGCACTTGCAGTTAAGTCATTGAAGCTTCTGTTCGGCTCAGCGGGACACAGGTGGGTAGCTTCGGTTAATTAATTATACCTCCAACGCACCCCTTTTTAGTTGAAGAATGTATGAAATGTAATGAAATCCGGCATGTTTATATGAAATCCAACCGTGTATGAATGAATTTATTTCGATTAGTTCGAATTCCTGTATCACTGGCATTGGATGAACATGCAAAACAATACGTACTAGCATTATTCCCAGGGTGATCACCTCGTTTGCAGCAGTTTCACATGTACTCCCTCCGGTCCTTTCTAGTCGTGCATACAAGTTTTGTCTGCAGTCAAAGTATCTCTACTTTGACCAATCTTATACAAAAAAGTATGCACTTTCACAATGTGCGAAGTAAAAAGGAACATAAGGAGTACAAAGAGTTTGAGCAGCTTTTTAGCGTTTCTGTACATTGCAATCAAACACACAGGCCTGGCAATTCATAGAGAACATTCAAAACAATCGATGATTATGCATCTCAGCGACTCACATGTCAGAGGCAATATTTACTTCACAACTAAAGAATATAGAAAAAATTGATCGACGCTGCTGACAGCAAAGGGCGTCCCATTCGAAAATATCAAACGCATGTCTTGCTAAAATCAATGAGCAAAATTTGACAAGGTTGTCCCATTCCAAAATATCAAATGCCTACGATTGTGGAATGGGCAGGGTTTGCCATCAATTCGGACATTGACATGGCACCTCGTGCTAAATAAACCAGCTGTTCTTTTTGTGCAGTTCCACCAAAATCAACCAAATTCGCGCGTAGCTTGTATGATTTCGCCCTTATATGTTGCAACGCCTTGAACTTATCGGCACCTCCTTTCTTGTGGTGGAAATGAATGATTCGATGTATTCATGAACATTTTGTGCAGTTCCCATTGAAATCAAGCTAGCACCCCTGTTTGCACAAATACAAAGAAGTGATTAGTATAAAGCAAACTGTACTATGAATTGACAGTTTCAACAGGCACATACATGGTCCATGTAGAGCACACTTTTAGAAAAATGGAACTCACCAGAAAGAATCCTAGAACAACATTGTACTCGCGCATCACAGCAAAAAAATGGAGATTTGTCAGTCCTTCTGAGCTGAAGTTAGTTTGGTCTTGTGGGGAGTAATGTAACCATCCTTCAACTGCTCCTTCTAATGAGAAGATAGACAGGGCTTCTTCATCCTGGCATAATCGGAACTAGTCACTTCACGTACTCCATATTCTTTTTCAGAGGAAGATGATCCTGTTGTGCAAAGACAAGAGGACTACTAAATGCTAGCATCCCTGTTTGTTCGAAAAAAAGGAAAGGAAATATTTAAAACAACACAGATGAAGCACTTCTCAAGGACAATACCACTTTTTCATGATAGTATCTAAACAGTAGCACAACACCAATAGAGATGACAAAGCTCAATCATATGGATGAAATCAGTGGGCGAGTACCAACCTTTGTCAGGAGGCTTATTGTGTAGAGCATACAGATGAAGCACTTCTCTGGAACCATCTGTTGCTATCTACGGTGGTGGCCATGCTTACTATATACTCCTCGATTAGTTTAATGTTTCCAACATCTTCTTGTGCAGTTCCACTAAAATATATGGTACCTTCAAAGAAGATCCCTGTTTGCACAAGTAGAGATAATTACATATTACATTAAGATTGGCATCAAATCAGTGGCAAAACAATTGCTCGTTCCAGCCATAGCAATAAATTAAGATGCAAAACTATATCATTACTTGTGTCATCACAGTTTCAATGCTTCATTACAGCACCGGGAGTTGATTTTTGTTTTTCTTCCGCTTGTTCTTCCCCTTCATCACTTGGTTCAATAACAGACAAGCTTCGCCTTCAATGTAAGATTTGGCATGTCAATTAGGGAGCACAAGTATAGTACTAAACTTAATTTTCTGATGAAAGTGGCAAAATACAGGCCAGCAGTTGTGAAATATCCTTATCTTACCTCAATGGGATATTACGGTGCACATATAGATTGGAAGTCTTGTCTCCATTTGTGCAGTTCACTAAAATCAAGCAACATTATCGTACAAGTAGCACAACATATGAAAGCACACTGCAGAATCATGTGAAAGAAGGCTAGTACTGACCTCTCATGATGCGGAATTCAAACAACTCACAAGAAGAAGATCTGAACCAAATTCGCCTTAACGGATAGGAAGTAAGATCTCCTCTTGTGCAGTTCCACTAAGATCAAGCAATCAAGCAACGTTGTCGGTGTGACATTTTGGTTGAACTGCACAAAACACTCTTAAAACAGAAGTGTTTTGTGCAGTGCAACAAAAGGTCACAATGGCAACGAGGTGAAGTAGATAACCCTGTTTACACAGAGGTGCAAAGGAAACAATTAGTGGTCAATAACGGTGGATGACACAGAAGCCAACAAAAAGAAGCATCTACCTTATCTAAATGGGAAAGAAAGCAAGACAGTAGCATTTCTCAAATGGTGGCATTGATTAATATTAACATAGAGACTATATTAATAATAAAATTCGTTAAACATGTAATTTGCTTTTAACTGTGGCATTGCATCAATTTTCCAGCGGCATTATTAGAGGGTGTTTGTTTACAGGGACATTTTGGTGTAGGGACTAAAAAAACTCCGTGTCAGTCCCATCTAAACCAAACAGGAGGGACTTTTAGGGACTAAAAGTGGGCATTTGGGACTAAAGAAAGAAGACCCCGAGGGAGTCTTTTTGGGACTTTTTCCAACAGTTGCCCCTGCCATGCATCGCACCTTATCTCTATTAGTTCATTACTAGGGGTAACATGGTATTTTAGCATGTCATTTGATAACCTCTAGTCCATGTTTAGTCCCTGGAACCAAGCAGGAAGGGACTAGGGAGTTTTTAACCAAACAGGGCCTTAGATTAACAACAGCTAATGAGTTGCACGGGACAGTGGACGCACCAGCACCATGTGCATCTACCGATGTACTGTGGTCATGCACAGTCTGTTGCAACAAAGAACAAACAACCAAGGAGGATATTTGTGTTGGTCCCAGTTTTGTTATCTTTAGACACCTTTTCCCTATGTGAGCGCAGCAAATCTAGTCCTGCTCAAACTCTACAGCCTTGTCCCTCCTTTCCTTTTTGAACTAGTACTTTCGCCCCTTCCTTTCCTCTTTGAACCACGTCCTAGATTTATGCGATACAACTTTCCCCACTACTTTCCCCCATTCCTTTCCTCTTTGAACCACGTCCTAGATTCATGCTATACAACTTTCCCCTTCATTTCCTCTTTGAACCACGTCCTAGATTCATGCTATATACAACTTTTCCCACTACTTTCCCCCACTCCTTTCCTCTTTGAACCACGTCCTAGATTCATGGTATACATGCAGCTAGAGCAATGCATGTGGAGTAAGTAAATTATACCTTAAGGTTCTTGGGGCGTGGATCGGTGGGCGACAGGACGGCGGCGAAGAAGAAGGAGTCGGAGGCCCTCCCGCGCCGCCGCTGGGTGGAAAGTGAACAGCTGCGCCGGTAGTCCCTCGCCGACGGCGACAGTGTTAAGCCTCCTTCCCTTCCCGGCGGACGGATCCTGCCAGCTCTTTGAGCAGCAGTGAGGGGAGAGAGAGGCCAACGAAGTCTTGTTTAGATCTGGAGAGGGCGAGAGAGTGTGAAGAGAGCAACTACAAGCGCTGAGGCTCCAGCGGGAGAGGGCGAGAGAGTGTGAAGAGAGCAACTACAGCTGAGGCTCTAGCGTGTATATATATACTGGAGAGAGAGTGTGAAGCGTGCAAACGCTAGAAAACATTTTGACCAGTCAAAGAATCCCCCTGGCACAAATTATGCTCAAGTGTAGTTATCGAACCCGAGACCTCAAGTTTGATGAGCGAACAGGCTAACCAGCTACACAACCCTCCCGTTATGTTCAACGAGAGGGAAATGACCTTTTATACATTCCTGCATTCGTGTGACAAGCATGCCGTGTTTTTGTGTGTGTGTGTGTGGGAGTCATTGGGATTTCAATCATAATCGTGTCATGTGGCTTTGGTGGTAAGACTATCCACAGTGGTGCAGAAATAATGCAGCCTTAGTCACCTTACCTCTCTCCACGTAGTATGTTGGGTCCCACCAGTCAGAGGGTGAAACAAACAAATTAATAAGAAAAATTAAAAGCGCCAGCGGTGTATCTTACCTCACACATCTCGCTACTGCTCGGGAACACTGTCCAATTGATCCCTCTGTTCGCTCACATACTATTTTAAGTGAATCCTCATTATAACATGCACACAAATTTTGGGCACTTGTATTCGACTTAAGTCAGTGTGCTACCGTATCTCGTATACTTACTACTCCCTCCGTCTAGGTGTAATAAGTCACGTTAGAAGGTGCAACGGGACCAAGGTGCGTGCGTGTGAGTGTGTGTGTGTGTGTGTTTTTAACAGCATGTGTGTGTTAGAGAGAGCGACAGATCGACCTACTCCTACAGAGAGATGTTGTGCAGTGTACGATTTTAGCCGCGAGAGTCGGTGCATCCTCTCGTTTCCGGGCGTGTCCGGTAGGGACATGCGGACAGCTGCCACGCCCGCTCCTGACCAGCCTGGCCCACCCAAAGCCCCTCCATCGCCCGCGCGCGCTTCCCGCCCGAAATGGTCAGCGCCGCTCCAAAGAATCGGTGCCGCATTCATGCCCGGGCAGAGCGGACGCGACCTCTCACTGGCGCAAGAGTGATGGTTGCTTCGTCCGTCCAACTTACTGCTGGGTCTATGTGATTTGACGGCTCATTGGTCTTTATTACTGAGGTGGTAGGACTGCTGGATGTCCCATGCTTTCGGCGAAAGGAGGTACTACTACTAGATTACAATTTTCTCCATTCTTACAGCGGAGGCGTGCAAGAGCAGTGAAAACACGCAGGCTCAGTGATTACATGGCCCACCTCACACTATCACCGTGCGACACCTAACTCTTTACATAGTACTCCCTCCGTTCCTAAATATTACTAGATGAGTCCCCACGCGTTGCCGCGGAACAACGGTATATCTCTCTGCGCAAAATTATCGATTTCATAGAACTAAAAAAAACTCTATAACCGCATGACAAATGTGGTAGCCAAACTAAATAAACTCCCATCATCATTTAGATCATCCCACGTAAGGAAAAAATATCAGCCAACTCCTACTGCATAATGGGATTATATTTTTCTTTTTGACATGTTAATGGGACTTAAAAGCTCACTTACATGCATGCTACCGGTGCATGCTTGCATGCAGACATGTTGATGTGATTTAAAACCCACTCACATGCATGTGCCACGGTATTTCTGCATGCTTGCATGTGGCTTAGTGCGGAGCCTCTCAACGTCTAGATCAGATGGCTATTATGGACTGATTTACTTCATCTAACGGCTACATCAATTTTGATGATGTGGCTCAAGGAGAGGATAGAGAATTCCTAGTAGTGGGGGCTAGCTATTACTAGTAGATAAGTCTTTGTAGAGATTCCACTACATACGGAACAAAATGAATGAATCTACACTTAAAATGCATCTATATACATCCGCATGTGGTTCATGGTGAAATCTCTACAAAGACTTATATTTAGGAACGGAGGAAGTACTAGTATAGTACGTACTGTAATTTATCAGCGAGATAAATTTGTACAATGCTATGAAGCTTCCAGCTTCTGTTACATGTATCTTGCGTCCAAGGTTGCCCGTTGCAACATTTCATCAAATACAAAGGAGACTAACATGCATGCTATTGCATCTCAATGATTGACAGATCATAGCAAATATGTACTCCCTCCGTTCCAAAATAAGTGTCTCAACTTTGTGCAAACTTTAGTACAAAGTTGTACTACTACATAAGTTGACACTTATTTTGGAACAGAGGCAGCTAAAGAAAAAAATGATCCATGCAGTCCCTAGCCCTTGAACCGTGAACCCTGACCAGGCTTCAATTTGCTGGCAACGTTCGAGCTTCCTAATAAATGAAGTTTGCAACCTTTTGACCATCGGATCATTTTGTGCAGTTTCACCAAAATCGAGATGAGCATCCTTGTGGCAAAGAAATTGAAGAAGCGTGATTAGAATAAGATTACTGGGACTAGTTGATGAGACATAAACTCATCACAAGTACAATATGTAGAAGCCAGTAGAGGTATGTGCGGGGCAAAGAAGTAGAGAAATATCCACAGGGAGTGATGTGGGCAGCTGGAGCAGTGGTGCAAGCCGGCTGTAAAGGGAGTTGTACCTGAGGGATGTAGCTCAACCTTGAGGAGGGCGGCGGGAGGCGGCAACTGCCCACGTCGCGGCAGTGAGCAAGGGACGAAGGCAACCTCACTGGCTTTGTGAGAGAGAACGGCGGGGACCCCTGATCGGGACGTGCCGACAGTGGGTTTTCGCCGTCGGTGATGGCCACCGCATCTACACTAAGCATCCACCCCTTCCCCAAGCGGACGTGATCCGCCGGGATGTTAGAGATGTGGCCACAGTCGTTTTGTGCGAGAGAGTGTGAAGAGAGCAACCCCAGCAAGCAACCGTGTAGGCTGGCCCGTCCTGACTATGTATATAGTGGAGCGGTTTCCTTTTCTCTCCATATGAACCTATCATATTGCGTACGTGCCACTGAAGAAAAAAAACTTTATTTATAAATGACGTGGCACCTACTACTCGTTCTCCTATAACCTTGCGCTTGGCATCTCCAAAATATTAACCTTGCGATTGGCTCTTCGCCTCTTCGGGAAGTCGAGCAATAATGGTAGTACAGTATATATCGTTCTGGCTGTATGAGACCGAATGAATAGCTGCACGTCCACCACGTGGGCAAGGGTCGAGGGGCGAGGGATAGTGCTACATACGGAGCAAAATGAGTGAATCTACACTCTAAAATACGTCTATATACATCAGTGTTTGGAGTATGTACTAGTAGTTCATATTGAAATCTACTAAAGGACATATATATTCCAAACAATATGATATAATCTCTATAACCAAGGTAGTAGGGACGGGGAGTAAACGGAGGGAGTAGTAAATTTTTCTCCTCGTCCTGTGAGCCACCGCGCACATGGGCGAGGGAGCGGGCGTAAGGCGGAGCAAGCTTCACCTCATCCTGCGAGCCACCGCGCCCGTGGGCGGGGGAGACGGCGTACTAAGCAAGCTTCTCCTCGTTCTGCGAGTTGACGGGACATATCAAAAGTACTCCAGTGTATAGAGCCTTGCCTCTAAGGTAGGCCCCCACATGGTTTGCCTCTTTTTTTAACATGACACGTCAAGTCGCAATTTGTTTGTTCACCCGTGGTAGACGATCCTCCCTCCACCAAGTGGACAACCAGTACACGTGCCAAATTACCACGTGGGCTGCCTTTTTCATACAGAAATGAGCTCCACCGTGTACCCGCGCGGGTGTGGTTGGGAAAGAGACGGGAGTACGTGCACCGTGCATGCACCTCTTCTCTTCGTGCACGTCCCCCACCTACGTGGGTGTGTGTGAGAGATACAAACCGTGTTCGTGAGTGTTTTTTGTGTTGGGGTGGGGGTGGGGTGGGGGGTTGATTTCATGAATTATTTGTGGGAATATGTGTCGATGACATCTCAAACAAAATTTTGCATGCAATGTGTGTGAAATGGAGGCCTATCTATATCATACATAGAGGGTCTGGCAATCCACGAGAAGAGAGGGAGCGGTCATAGCTATCGATAGAGTCGAAGAGAGGATCAAGTGGGTGGGTGCGAGATCGATGAAGAGAGCCATCGAAATTGTGTGTGTGTGCAAGTCAAAGATATAGGGCGACTGGCCTACCGGAACGTTAGAGGGCACATGTCAAGTTTGTGTGTGGCAGGGAGACATGACTAGAGCGCTCGATGTATCGGTGTGTGTGGGGGGGAGGGGGTGGGGGGAGGGGTAGGGAGAGGCCTAACTATAGAGGTAGAACAACTCGTATATGTGTTGAGAAGGAGAGACCCAGCTATGTCTTGAGGGAGATCGGTCGACATCCATACATAACTGAAGGACGGGAAATATGATGGGACAGAGAGAGAGAGAGGAGAGAGAGAGGGAGGGAGAGGGAGGGAGAGGGGTAGAGTGCTGGATGGGTGATGGAGTTGCTTCTCGAAGATGGTGGGAGAGGCCTACTAGACAAACTGAGGGTGGAACTGCAATGTTATCAATAAGAGTGGGGATGTGTTTCTGTGTGTGCCTGTGCGTGATAGATCTGTCGGGACGCATCCATGGATGATGAAGGGGAACCATGTGTTTGGTAAGCAAACCTAACTAGATCGGTAGATCAATTGTTGTTTGTCGGAGGAAGGGAGAGACACAACTAATGAGGTAGATCGATTGACGTGTGGGTAAAAACGAGTTATAAGGACCTAGCTAGCTATATTTATAGCGAGAGATCGGTTGGTGTACGTCCATTTGTTAGAGGCAAATAAGGCCCAGCAAGACGGATAGACAGAGAGAATGGAGCTAGGAGGTGGTGCGAGAGGCCCAACTACTAGCTAGATAGGGGGAGTGTGCAGTTGTGAGATCGATGAAAAGAGGGGCGAGAGTTTACATGTGTGTCTGACCGTATGAGAGACATGAGGCAAGGACACATAAAGGAGGAGATTGAAGGTGTGTGTGTATGTTGTAGGCAGGCATCGCTGGAGAGGTTTATCGATCGGTGTGAGTCGGAAAGGAGTTGTGGAGACTCTGGGAGAACGACCTAAAGAAAAAAATGAATGTGCCCGGTTGATAGAATGCCGAGGGAGGGGGAGGGCGAGGAGGGCGTGTGCATGCATGAGAGAAAGTTAGTGGTAGCTACAAAGGTTAGAGGATTGTGTGGGTGTAAGAGACTAACAAAGATCATAATTTGATATGAAAGCGGATTCATATTTCAATAGGAGATCATAGTGTTTTAAACATTGCATGCATGAATATAGTGGTGATACACGTGCTGTGCACATGTTATACCATAATGTGATAATGCATGGCGTTTGCAACTCACAGCTAAATGCCGAACAATCTAAACCATACTATACATCAAACAATCTCACATTTTATTTGAATTTGTGATAATGTGTGGCGTTTGCAGCTTACAACTAAATATCGAACAATCTAAACAATACTATATATCGAACATTCTCACATTTTATTTGAATTTGTGGTAATGTGTGGTGTTTGCAACTCACATCTAAATACTTGTAGGCGTAGGGGACGGGGCACCATACATAATGTGATAAACACATTATACATATGAGACATGGTTTAGATTATGAAGATCTAGCTAGAGCAAGAAATGTAATGTGATTTGAAATCAAAATAAAGTGGATTCAAAAAATCTAGTTCGAGTTCATATAGTACACATAGTTCATATGTAACTCGAGACTGATCATGTGGTGTGCTGTGAAGATAATACACAAACGATGGTTTAACTTGACAATAATGATGATTGTAGATCTTATTAAAAAAGATAAACGAATTCAAATGCTTTGACTTCACAACAATCATTACTGTAGATCTTATTCAAATAGAGAAACGAATTCAAATTTAGTTCATATTGAAGCGGTAGTATATACGTTTGGAATGCACTCAAACGTTCATTTGAGTAGTAGGTTGCATGCATTATACATGTAGGGAAATATTTTAATTGAACATAACATGAATTCAAAGTTTTGAATGACATTTGTAGTGCGCATTGATTTGGTACAGTACACGTTAGGCTTGTCCGGAAATTTCGACCCGCGCCTTGTTAGCCCGAAATATTTAAGATATATCTTTGTCTCGTTGTGCTCCGACAACTCCCTCCATCTCAACCCGCGCCTTGCTATTCCGAAATTACAGCGCGCGCCAAAACTCCCACCTCCTGTGAAATCCCAACACGCAAAATGCCCGTGGTACCCCTGAACCGAAAGAACCGCCTCAAATCGATGGGGGTACTTTCGTAACTTACCCCACATTTCGGACAAGCGCGTCTCTAAGCCATGGTTCCCCACTGCCATCCCATCCGCCCACCCATTCGTACACCGAGGCCGCGAAAACCTGCGACGAAACCCCACACCCTGCTCCGTCCGCCACCCAGCCGGAGCCTCTTCCCCGACGACGTTGTCCATAGCAACACCTCGACATCCCTCATCCACCGTACCGGATGAGGATCCGTCGTCGATCTCATCGTCCCGCCGGTTCAGCTACCCTGTCCTCCACCTCCAAGGAGCTGCCCCGATGTTCCCCTCGTCTTTCGCGCCACCTCCATTCCCACACCACCGTCTTCACCTGCACCACCGGAAGAGCATCATCATCAACGTTTCCTCGGATGACGCTGCGGCCTAATCGGCACCACCAAAGAGGTTGTACACTAATCGCCGCATTTTCTTCTTGATTCGATCTCACGGTGCTGCCGGCGCTCGGTCCCAAGCCGACACGGCGCGGCTCCATCCACGGCGGCGTCGCCGGCCACTTCCTCCACGGTGTCGCTCCCTCGGTGGCGACGTCCACATCAGTAGGAGCTGCTGCTGCTTTAGCTCTCGCTCGCGCTACTGCTCTGCTCTTGCTCTCGGTCCCCTGCCTGGTCTGCTCTTGCTATTGCTCTTGCTCGCGCTGCTGCTCTCGCTCTTGCTGTTGCTTGCGATGCTGCTCCGTTTTAGCTACACTTCAGTCGACTGAATCGACTTTTGGGTCAGTCGATTTTCAGGGGGGGCTCGCCGGGGTGAAGGAAGAACCAGCCGCAACAGGGAGGGGGGCTCGCCGGGGAGGTACCCCACTATCTATCTTAGGGTTTAGGATGGGGGCGGTGGTCACCGGCGGTGGCGGGGCGTTGGCGGGGTGGTGGCGTGGGGATGGCCGGAGAAAAAGCTCGGCACGGGGGGCCTAGAGGGATGGCCGGGGCGGCGGCGGACCGGCGGTGGGGAGTGTTTTTGGGGCGGGCGGGGCGGCGCACCACCGGCCGCGGGCGGCGGAGGGCTGCTGTTTGGCCGGTGGTGGCTGGCGGCTCAGGGGGGTGGAGGTTGAAGATGAACCGCATGCCCTTGATTTCGTATCCAACGGCTGCAAAATCGACTGACCAGAGATGAAAAAGTCAGTCGACCGACGTGTAGCCTCACCTTGCTAGTGCGTTCAGTTTCGACAGCAAAATTCAGTTTCGACAGCAAAATTCAGTTTCGACAGTTAAGTTCAGTTTCGACAGTTTCGATAGTTAAGTTCAGAGATGAGCGGCTGATGTATTTTACATCTAGCACTTTGTGGTTATGTATTTTACGTCATGTATTGGAGATGCTATTAGAATTCCACTCAGGTTAACGTTGTTCGTTGTCTCTCTTGTCCTGCTTCAGCCTCGGCGTCATACATCTCACCGGAGCTGCTCCAACGACGAAACCCTCCATCACAGCGGAGCAGTACCTCGGGCTCCATCTCCAGATGCCTAAGATCTTCTTCCCCTCCTCCGACAGCAAAGTCAGCCGGAGCATCCTCACCGGCCAACCCAATCACGCTGAGATCGACATGGCTTCGCCAAAGAGGTTGTACACTTGTTGCATCTCTTTTTTACTCTACATGTTATATATATTGTCCACTGAGCACACGGATTTGTTCCTTTAGTGTCTCTTTGAAACAAAAAAACGTAGGAATTTTAATTTTGACTTGTCCTCCTTTTCAAATTCCTATTCATGAAGCACAAGACTAAGAGATAGTAGCATAATAGCCTTATAACCGTACATTTTCTTGTGGTTTGACTTAATCTCACCATGCTTCTTTGCATCCTGTGATCTTCCAATTGTTGTGAATCAAACACCCAGATTGGCAGAAATCCTGTGTTTTTAAATTCTTTGTTTTGCACGTGCATTCCTATCCTATTCCTGTCTATTTCCTATCCCTGCATTTTTGGAATCCTCCAATTCAAACGAGCCCTTACAGAATTACTTCTCTTACAGATAGTTGTCAAAGAAAACCTTGCGTGGTTTGTCCCGCTCCTGCTGCGCCGTCGTCCACCCCAGCTCAGCTGCTCCAACGACAGAAGGGTCCAGCACAGTAGGGATCCGGCCTCCAGACTGTCTTTCGCCGCCTCAGATCTTCTTCCCCGCCGCTGGCAGCCATGAAAATTGCATTACCATCATCAACCGAGCAGATGACCTCGAGGATTACACGGGTCCGCAAGAGAGGTCGCACTCTTTCGTGTCTGCTTACGTTATGCATCGCTTAATATTACATGCTACTTTATCGTCCTGTTCACCGATTAGACTCTGAGTCAGCTCCAAACTAATGGTCAAACTTGAGTCTTTAAATGGTTGTGGGGTACATATCGGGGCCGCTATCAATAGTATCTATCTACTATCTGGTTAATCTCCGGTGTCTACTATGAGTTTCATGTTGGGTGGGAAACAAACAGTAAAGAAGCCATTATCTGTATTTTTTAACTGAAGCCATTATCTACCTGCTATTATTGGTTTTGGGTCTATCCACAGGTTGCTACCATCACTCTGGATTTCTGCATGCACTCCTTACATAATCTCACTATGTTTTATTCCTATGCATGACAGTTATTGTAAACAATGGAACTGAACATGTAGAGCAAAAGAGACGAGCCTTGCGTGGCAATAAAATTTCATGCAGACGTCGCTCCATGGTAGGCGCAAAGGCAGCCCCCCTCCACGCATTTCGGATTGTAATCGAGAGGAAGATATCTGTTCTGAGGGGGATTCAGAAGGAGAAGACAACTCCTATTTACCCCTGAGGTCTTCGCTCTAACTTGGCATGCTGATGTTGGTTATATCATGCATATGGTGTCTTGCATTGCTTACTTTATACATCAAATATGTCATCTGCTTAGTTTAGACATCCTTTGTGCGAATGCCATCTGTTTAGTTTATTCATCGTTTATGTGAATTATGCAACGCCATCTTGTTTAGCCAGGCATCATATATGTGAATTTTGCAACGCCATCCTGCTTAGCCAGTCATCTTATATGTAAATTATATCAGGCCATCCTTTTTTTCGTTACATATTACATTTGTCAACAATGTTAGTACATTCAACTGCTCTTTGTGTGCATCAGCCATTTGACACGGTGATGGCAAATTCTGGAGTGAGAACAAGGTCTTCAGAGCAGACTATGCTATCTGGTGAAGCGCATATCTCACTGGTTACGGATAGCTCCTCAGAGGAGGATTCAGAGACAGATGACCAGTCCTATCCCCCCCCCCGAGGTGTATGCTCTAACTTGGCAGGGTTATGTTGCTCATATCATGCGTATGGTGTCTCGCATTGCTATGTCATTTGATTAGTTTAGACATGCTTTGTGTGAATGCCACCTGTTCAGTGTCTAATTACCATATATGTGAATTATGCATTGCCATCTTGTTGCAAGACATTATATATGTGAATTATACAATGCTATCTTGTTGCAAAGGCATTATATATGTGAATTATGCAATGCCATGCTGTTTAGCCAATCATCATGTATGTGAATTATATCATGCTATCATTTTTTTGTATTACGTGTTCCATTTGTCGACAACGTTTGTATATTCAACTACTCTTCCTGTGCATCAGCCATTTGAAGCGGTGATGGAAGTATCTGGAGTGAAAACAAGGTATTCAGAGCAGACAATGCTACCTGCTGAAGCAGACATCTTGCTGGTTACAGAGAGCTCCACAGAGGAGGATTCAGAGACTGATGCCCAGTCCTATTTCCCCCCTGAGGTCTATGCTCAAACTTGGCAGGGTTATATTACCCATGTCATGCATGTTGTCTTGCATTGCTTAGTTTTTACATCATATATGGATTGTCATCTGCTTACTTGCTTACTATATAAATCATATATTTGAATTATACCATGCCATCGTGTTTACATAGTACATACACATCATCTATCTGAATTATGGCATGGCAACCCATTTAATAAAGACATCATATAGTTTTATCATCTCATCCTATTTAGTGTTTACAGTCATCATATTTTGAATTATGACATTCTATCCATGAATGTATGTGAATTATGGCATGCCAACCTATTTAATAAACACATTATATAGTTATGTCATGTCATCCTGTTTACATAGTCTCATATTTTGAACTATGTCTTTCCATCTTTTTTAGTTAGCCATCATAATGTGAAATTGTGTCATGCTATCCTGTTTAGTTAGCCATCATATATGTGAAATTGTGTCATGCTATCCTGTTTGGTTAGACAACATAAATATGAATTATTTCATGCCCTCTTTTATTCCCCACTATCCATTGCACCTGTCTATCATACAATGTCTATACTTTCAATTACTTTTCTTGTTTATCAGCCATTTGAATTGGAGAGCATGATGGCAGTATCTAAGGGAGTAACAACACGGTCTTCAGAAACGATAGTTCTACCAGTTGATGCGGATAGAACCACGGTTTGTACTTGCCCAAGGACCAGATCCACCACACATAACCCAGACTCTCGCAGATTGTACCCCTACCCAGTTGGACAGAGAACCAGCTACACACCTTCTAACCCCAACCCCGGCAGATAGTAACCCAGTTCCAGTTGACACAGCACCGTCTCCACCACAGAGCACCCAAACACGAGCAGTTAGTAAGGGAACTGCAGTGCCCAAAGCACGAGGACCACCACTCCAAACCCCAACTCAACACTTAAAGGAGAAGAAGATTTGTTCTCAGGTCAGGTTCTGTAGCTATGGTTCATACTCCTTTGCTCTTGCATTACTGTATTTACTCATACCAACTATTTTCAAATTTGAAGGATGGAATTGAAACTCCAATGGCGCAACAGGTATGTTTTAAACCTGTTTCTTTAACTGGTTTGCTGTTGTAACCTGCTCTATGTTGATTTCAGTTTCAATTGAATAAACAGTTATGTTCTCATGTCAAGCACATTACAAGTGTTGTTATTGCTCTATAGTTATCCACACTTATATTCTATCTATTCTGCTTTGTCTTGAACAAATATTATTTGAACTGTGTCTCTATCTTGATTTGGCAACAAAAACTAGAATGATATAGACCATAAAGTGACCATGGTACATAGATATATGTTTGTTTCATGCTGTTATCCTGTCCACTTTACTACTGAACTCATTTACCAAAATGAGTTTCATATACAACATGGTAAACATGTGATGTGTCTGCTTGTTTCTCTTTTAGAATGCGGACAAAATATTGGAGAACAGTACCGCGTTATCCAATGGTAAAGGAAGTAATGCAGATAAGGTTCAAGATAGTGAGACATCCCTGTTGGTCTCCAAGAAAGCTGATAAAAACTATCTTGACGACAGTGAGGGAACCCAAAAGTCTTGTCTTGATGTAGTGTTCGAGTTACTGGCCACTACTGCTGGCACAAGCTCTTCGAACTCGCTGCCTGAATCAGTTCGTCTTCTTGAGTCTCAACTTCAAGTTGAAAGACATCGATCAGATGTGCTACGACAGGAAGCTGAAGGACTGAGGAAGTCCCTGCAGAATTCAGATGCATATTTTCTGGTGCAACAGCAAGCGCTGGAGGATTTAAGCGCCAAACAAGAGAAAGTTAATAAGCTTGCTAAGCATCTTGCCAGCATTATGGGTACCCAGGATATTATTTCTTGAGATCTTCTGAAGTGGTTTCAGTTCTGGATTTGTTTTGCTGCGGCGTTTATTTGCACTGGTCGCCAACTTTGACAACCAGTGTATATGATATGCTGCTTTGTTCCCTATATTTGCACTGGTGGCGAACTTTGATGCCCAGTGGATGTAATATGTGTAATAGCCGTGATAGCCTAGCGTTAGTTGCTTGCTTATTTATTTCCTTGTTGTCTTGTTTATTTGTTTGCTTGTAGTCATTGCAGTTCTTTTTCCGCAATAGCTAGTGGCTGCAATAACCTATTTTTTAAAACTAGGCCACAATAACCATGGGCTAATATTTACTGTAGTGACACTGGGTCTCCTACTGGCCGTAGAAACAGTGGGCCTTCTACGGGCCGTAGAAACAATGGGCCTTCTACGGGCCGTAGAAACAATGGGCCTTCTGCGGGCCGTATCCTCAATGGGCCTTATACGGGCCGTATGATCGATTGGCCAAACATGGGCCAAACAGACCGCATTATGGCCGTAAGCGGGCTAGAGTTGGAATCGTCCGTTCATGGGTCGACCATAACGGGCCATCGTTAATAGGCCGTATTTGGTGATGCTATGAAAATGGCCCAACAGTCTAACGGTCCACAAACGGGCCGACTGTAACGACGGGCTGAATTTGGCCCACAAGCAGAAAATGACAGTAACGGGCCGTAAGTAACCGAATGCTGCAAATGAGCCCAAGAATAAATGGGCCCTCAGAAGGCCGAAAGTTAACTTGGGCTGGAAACGGCCCAACGGAATAACGGGCCGTTAATGGGAATAAAGTGATACACTGTTCATTACGGGCCAGTTTCACCACGGGCCGTTAATGGGTGTAAAGTAATACACTGTTCATTACGGGCCAGTTTCAGCACGGGCCGCTAATGGGCCAAGAGTTACAAAGGCCTCATATGGGTCGAAAGACGTCATGGGCTATACATGGGCCAGAAGTGAAAACGGGCTGGAATCATATTGGATGGCCCAGATGACGCTACTGGGCCTAATTCGGATAGGGCGTAACGGGCCTTGGGTTAGCGGGCTGTAAATGAGCTATATGCGAACAGGCCGTTAACAGGCTTTCCATGGGCCGGCCCGCTAGCTTTTGACCAAGTCAAACGGGCTGGCCTTTTCACAGGAATGGGCCACTGTTGGGCCATGCCACTTGTCGACGTATCATAGGCGCCTTCTGTCCAGTGAGTGGATGACATTTGACCCAACGATGAGCCGACACGTGTTTCCTCTAGCCAATGATGATTTTACATGTGGAAAATCCCCATTGGTCGGGGCTGTTAACGGGTTATCGGATCCAAAACCCGACCCGATAGCTTAACGGCGTTCCGTTACGGTGGATGCCACGTGTCGGTCACCCTTGACGAAAGCACTTCTGTGACGCGCGATTTATCGTCATGGAAGTGGACACTTCTGTGATGATAATTTTGGTAATGTCATGGAACACTTCTATGACAACACAGGTATGACTATCTTGATTCTGTCATAAATTTGTCATGGTTGTACATGCATGACAAAAAACGCGACCTACTGTGACAAACACGTATCATCACGGAAGTGTATTTTTTTTGTAGTGGATGTCCCCGTGCTGCACGTGTGTTGAACGCGGAGGCGCCGTTGTTCGGCGCTTAGATCGGAATCAACCGTGATCTGAATCGCTGCGAGTACGACTCCTTCATCCGCATTCTTGTAACGCTTCCGCATCGCGATCTTCAAGGGTATGAAGATGTACCCCCCTCTCTCTCGTTGCTAGTCTCTCCATAGATTGATCTTGGTGATGCGTAGAATTTTTTTGATTTCTGCAACGATCCCCAACAACTTGCGGGTCATCAAGACCTTTTTCTGGCGCCGTTGCCAGGGAGCATAGCTCTATTTGTGGAGTTACTTGGGATTATTATCATATTATCACTATGAAGAATCTGAAGGATCCAAAGACTAAGATATTTCCCTCAAGGACGAGGGGAGGTAAGGAACTGCCATCTAGTTCTGCTTTAGATTCACCTTCTGTTATGAATAAACTTGCAACACCACCACATGCTATTAATTATGATATGTTGCAAGTTATTGATGATGCTACTTCTACTATGAATGATGCTTATGATGATGCTAGTACCTTGCTTGCTAATGATGATGTGCCACTTAGTGAATTTCTTGATAAACAAATTGCTAGAGTTATACAACATGATGTTGTTGAATCTGATGACGAGCTTGAAACTGAATCTCCTGAGACACCTGCTAGAACTAGCCATCCTAGATATGATTTGCCTAAGGTACCGGAAGGTTATATTATGAGTGAAGAAGAAACTAGAGATATTCTTGCTTGTAAAGATAGAGATGATCTAGAGAAATTATTTCACAAGTATAAAGAAAAATCTCTGAATGCTAGAATGAAATGTGATCCTAAGTTTGCTACTTCACCTATCTTTATTGATGATAAGGATTATGAATTCTCTGTCGACCCAGAGCTAATTACTTTGGTTGAATCTGATCCTTTCCATGGTTACGAAACTGAAACTGTTGTGGCACATCTTACTAAGTTGAATGACATAGCCACCCTTTTTACTCATGATGAGAAAACTCACTATTACTTTATTCTCAACTTATTTCCTTTCTCATTAAAGGGTGATGCTAAAGCTTGGTACAATACTCTTGCTCCTGGTTGTGTGCGTAGTCCCCAGGATATGATTTATTACTTCTCTAAAAAATATTTTCCTGCTCATATGAAACAAGCTGCCTTACAGGAAATATTTAACTTTGTGCAAACTAAAGAAGAGAGTCTCCCACAAGCTTGGGGGAGGCTTTGCCAGTTACTTAATGCTTTGCCTGATCATCCTCTTAAGAAAAATGAAATACTTGATATCTTCTAAAATGGACTAACCGATGCTTCTAGGGACTTCCTAGATAGTTGTGCTGGTTGTGTTTTCAGGGAACAAACTGTTGGACAAGCTAAAGAAATATTGAATAAAATATTGAAAAATTATGATGATTAGACTATTCCTGAACCACCGCCTAAACCCACTCCTAAGAAGAGGGGTATATTATATCTCAGTCCCGAAGATATGCAAGAGGCAAAGAAATCTATGAAGGAAAAAGTTATTAAAGCCGAGGATGTTAAAAATTTACCTCCTATTGAAGAAATACATGGGCTTAATACACCACCAATTCCTAAGGTGGTAGAGGTAAATTCTCTTATGAAGTTTAATGATAATGATAATCCTCACAATATGCATCCTAGTCAATGCCTTTATGAGTTTGAAAACTACATTAGGAAACAAGATCACTTCAATGCAAATGTTATGAAACAATTGAAATACAATTCTGATATGATTGCTCGCTTGAGTTACTTGTTATTTATAATATCAAATGATGTTAGAGGTGTTGGAAAACATGCTTCTATGGTTCAAACTCAACTAGAACAAGTTGCTCAATCACAAAGAGAATTGCTTGATGAAATGAATCATAATATGCATGACTTTGCTGTTAGAGTTGCAACTAGAGGAGGTGAAATGACTCAGGAACCACTCTATCCTGAGGGACACCCTAAAAGAATTGAACAAGATTCACAAAGAGCTAACACTAGTGCACCTAGTCCTTCTAAAAAGAAAAAGAAAAAGAAAAATGATAGGACTTTGCATGCCTCTAGTGAACCTGAAATAGAAAACCTCCTGATAATGAAAATGAAATTTCTATCTCTAATGCTGAAACTCAATCTGGTAATGAACACTCGCCTAATGATAATGAAAAAGATAATGATGAGGTTCATGAAGACTCTCAACCAATTAATAAAGAACCAGATAATGATGTTGAGATAGAACCACCTGTTGATCTTGATAACCCACAAGCTAAAAATAAAAGATATGACAAAAGCGACTTTGTTGCTAGAAAACACAGTAAAGAAAGAGAACTGTGGGTTCAAAAACCTATGCCTTTTCCACCCAAGTCAACTAAAAAGAATGATGATGAAGAATTTGAAAGCTTTACTGAAATGCTGAGGCCAGTCTTTTTGCGTACTCGCTTGACTGATATCTTGAAAATGCCTCCTTATGCAAAGTATATGAAAGACATCATCACAAAGAAGAGAAAAATACCGGAAGCTGAAATCTCCACTATGCTTGCCAATTACACTTTTAAAGATGGAGTACCTAAAAAACTTGGAGATCCGGGAATACCAACTATACCTTGCTCTGTCAAAAAGAATTATGTGAAAACTGCTTTGTGTGATTTAGGAGCTGGTGTTAGTGTTATGCCTTTCTCTTTATATAAAAGACTTGACTTGAATAAACTCACACCTACTGAAATATCTTTGCAAATGGCTGACAAATCAACTGCCATACCTATCGGTATCTGTGAGGATGTGCTCGTTGTTGTTGCTAATGTTACTATTTGACTGACTTTGTTATACTTGAGATGCCCGAGGACGACAACATGTCGATTATCCTTGGTAGACCCTTCTTGAATACTGCAGGGGCTGTTATTGATTGCAATAAAAGCAAGGTTACTTTTCATATTAATGGCAATGAGCATACGGTGCACTTGCCGAAGAAACAATTCCAAGTGAATGGTATTAATGTTATTGAAAAATCTCCGACAATCACCATTGGAAGTTTTCAAATACCTCTGCCTACTGTCCAAAAGAAATATGAAATGCTTATTATTGGGGAAATGCATATCCCCATTGAGGTAACTTAGTGGTTTACGAAAGTTCTTCGGTTTCATGCTAATCGAAAGTGGTTGTTAATAAGACTTGATCAACTTTATTAATGGATCATTTTGAACGGTATGAAGTTGATGAATTTAGTAAGCACTACTTTCGGTCCCTACCTATCAGATAAGTGTGTACAACACCAACTTCTCACTAAATCATTTGTTAAAGGATTTAAATATTTTCCACGTGAGTCTAGGGTGTCATTTATGCTTTATGATAATCCTTATACTATTCCACTGGAGAATTTTGCTTACCATTGCAAACTGCCATTTTGGGGTTCACTTGATGAGCCACCAATGGTTGAGTACGAGTCTTTCCTAACTAGCCTTTGATATGGTGAAAATAGAGGAGTGAGACAAGGAAGAATAAAGAGCATTTATTTTCCCGCAATTCAGTATTTTGCATTATTTAACGGGAAATGCATAGTAGGCGAGCAAGACTGTAGCATACTTTGTGTGCTAGACTTGAGCCTCCTTCACACCGCTCTCACTGGTGAAAGGAATTATAACCTTGGAGCGATTGTTGCACGCAGACTTCAGCACAATGCTAGAAGTGGCTGGTTCTATGGTGGAATTTATGCCACACGCCTAGCACGAGGGCTGGGTGTCTCACCTTTGCCCTTTGATCCTATCCTACCCACTCGGTATTTAGATTTTTGATGCCTTAAAAGATCATAAAATTCTCAAGGGAAGGGCTGATAACTTCACTTATAATTTGTTGTTTAACCAATCACATGTCATGGACACATATTTGCATGCGCTTGCTGTCTTTGATTATCACAGCAAGGAAAGATATTTTGTTCTTGAGAGCGAGGCCCGAACTCATAACGCAGCAGTGGCGGCGGCATGGCGTGCTGAAGCATCTGCACCAAGAGCCTCTGTGAGCTACCACGCCGACTACTACCATCCAGGCTACTGATTGATTACCAACTTAGTCCAAAAGCCTAAGCTTGGGGGACTACGTGTCTCTCACCGACATTATATTCATGTTCACATATCATTCCATTTGTCGGTGTTCACACTTTTTCTTTGTATCATCCATGCTTAGATTTATTTTCTTGCTTTCTTCTTGTGTGTTTGAAAAACTTTATAAAAACAAAAAAAATTAGTTGTAGTTAATTTACTTTCGATGCATGCTTAGTAGTAGTACTAAAAAGAAAATCCAAAAAGATTTCCTTGTTCTTCTTTTGCTTGTTGGGAGCTTTCCCGTGTAAATAGTTTTTCTCGTTTTTGCTTTTCCCTTATTTGCTTGCTTAAGAAAACCAAAAACTCCAAAAATATTTCAGTGTGTTTCTCTGAATTTCTTCTCCTCTTTTATCAAGGAGAAGACCACGATGAAAATGTTGAGTAGCTCTCATATGAATAATTGTTGAACTAATAAAGAGCCCATTTTACCTTGTCTTCTCCTGTTGAATAAAATGTTTGCAGATTCCAGCTTAGTCCATGGCACTCTTGCACTATTATTATTTTCATATCATTCGGTCGTGCAAGTGAAAGACAATAATGACGACATTCGATGAACTGGCCGTGGCAAAGAGAAACTGGTATGAACTCGACTTGTATTGTCTGTGTAAATATGTTTAACCTAGCGTCCATGATTCAGCCCGTTATGATTAAACATGTTTGCAATGACAATTAGAGATTATAGTTTCTCATGCCATGCATAAGTAGCTGAGAGTTAATAATGATTTATCTTGGATATCAACATAGCGTTAAAATGATTGTGATGTAGTATGATGATATAGTATCCTCCTCTGAATGTTCGAGTGGCTTGACTTGGTACATGTTCATGCATGTAGTTGAATCAAAACCAACATAGCCTCTATAATGTTTATGTTCATGGTGTTCATATCCTACTCATGCTAGTGTCCAATGTTACTTATGCATAATGCATGGTTATGATCGTTGTTTCTCTCTAGCTGGCTGCTTCTCAATCTTAATTGCTAGCCTTCGCCTGTAGTAAGTGGGGATTCTGCTTGTACATCAAAAACCTTGAACCCAAAGTTATTCCAGATGAGTCCACCATACCTATCTATATACGGTATTACCCTGCCATCCTAAGTAAATTTGCATGTGTCACCTCTAAAAACTTCTAAAAACTTATCAGTTCTGTGTGCCTGGATCGTTCATGGAACGATAGGAGGTGGTCGATATCTTTCGTGCTAAGCGGGTTATTCTCAGGTCGAGTGTTTATTCACTCGCCATCGCACGAGAAAATGGGCGGTAATAGGGATACCCAGTCCCAAACTGCAAAATACAAAAAGAGTTCATCTCTTAAATAATCAAACAAAAGCTCCCATTAGAGTCAAAACCTTTACTTTTACCGCTTGGGAACCGCCACTAGCGTGCTTAGCATGGAAGATGTTGATAACTGATGGTCGTGAAGTGAATAAGAAGGGTGCATGTCTCAAAATATCATTTATCTCTGTTTTAAAAACTGAGCTCTGGCACCTCTGCAAATCACTGCTTCCCTCTGCGAAGGGACTTTCTATTTACTTTTATGTTGTGTCATCACCTTCTAAAAAACAAGCGCCAGAAACTGAGTAGAGCACAACGGTCATGATTTATGCATTATGTGTAGCTAATGTTGGGTGCATCATGATTGGATCTTTTCTACCATGAATTACAATGTTTATTCGCTGCTTGAACTTTGGAGGTGCTCTGCATTATGTTTTGCGGTCTCAGAAAGTGCTAGCGAGATACCATTATTGTCATATTATATCATGGTTGTTTTGACAACGTGTTGCCATTTGAGATATCTTATTATTGCTCGCTATCTGATTATGTCATTGATATGAGTCATTATAATCTTTAAGAGTTATTGTCGACATGGTTAGTTATAATGTTGGCTGAAAACCTGGGTGTTGTTTAAGCTTATTTATGCAAACAAGAGCAAAAGAGTTCGTAAAAGTTTTTCTTTCTTACTTTCAGTTTATCAACTGAATTGCTTGAGGACAAGCAAAGGTTTAAGCTTGGGGGAGTTGATACGTCTCCTACGTATCTACTTTTCTCATGCTTTTCCTCTTGTTTTGGACTCTAATTTGCATGATTTGAATGAAACTAACCCCGGACTGACGCTGTTTTCAGCAGAACTACCATGGTGTTGTTTTTGTGCAGAAATAAAAGTTCTCGGAATGGAACGAAACTTTTTGAGGATTTTTTATATCAATAATAAGAATTACTGGAGCCAAGACCCACCAGAGAGGGGTCCCTGGGTGGGCACAACCCACCGGGGCGCCCCCCTCTCCTGGCATGCCCAGGTGGGTTGTACCCACCTGGTGGCCCCGCCGACGACCCCCCTGATACTACAAAATCACATATTTCCAGAAAAATCAGGGAGAAAGAATTATCACGATCCATGAGACGGAGCCGCCGCTAGGCCCTGTTCTTCCTCTGGAGGGCAGATCTAAAGTCCGTTTGGGGCTCCGGAGAGGGGGATCTTCGTTCTTCGCCATCACCAACCCATCTCCAACACCAATTCCATGATGCTCCCCACCGGGAGTGAGTAATTCCTTCGTAGGCTCGCTGGTCGGCGAGGAGTTGGATGAGATTCATCATGTAATCGAGTTAGTTTTGTTAGGGCTTGAACCCTAGTATCCACTATGTTCTTATATTGATGTTGCTATGACTTTGCCATGCTTAATGCTTGCCACTTTGGGCCCGGGTGCCATGATTTCAGATCTGAACCGTTTATGAATTCATCATTATATCCATGTTTTAGATCCTATCTTGCAAGTTATAGTCACCTACTACGGTTATGATACGGCAACCCCGGAGTGACAACAACCGGGCCCACTCCCGGTGATGACCATAGTTTGTGGAGTTCATGTATTCACTATGTGTTAATGCTTTGTTCCGGTTCTCTATTAAAAGGAGGCCTTAATATCCCTTAGTTTCCAATATGGACCCCGCTGCCACGGGAGGGTAGGACAAAAGATGTCATGCAAGTTCTTTTAATAAAGCACGTATGACTATTTACGAAATACATGCCTACATTATATCGATGAACTGGAGCTAGTGCCGTATCGCCCTAGGTTATAACTGTCTCATGATGAATATTATCCAAGAAGTCACCGATCCAATGCCTACGAATTTATCCTTATTAATCTTGCTGCGTTACTATTGCCATCATCACTGTTACACTTGCTACAAACTACTGCTATCACTGTTACTGTTACTATTGCTGCTGTCACTACTATCAAAACTACCAAACTACTTTGCTACTGATCACTTTGCTGCAAATAATTAATCTCGAGGTGTGGTTGAATTGACAACTCAGCTGCTAATACCTTCAAATATTCTTTGGCTCCCCTTGTGTCGAATCTATAAATTTGGGTTGAATACTCTACCCTCAAAAACTGTTGCGATCCCCTATACTTGCGGGTTATCAACAAGAAGTTGTGTTGTACAAGAGGGAGTGTTAAAAATAGATGTCCTCTGTGTTCGTATGGACACCTGCGTCCGTACGGACGCTGATACGTCCATTTTGCATCATGCTTTTATATTGATATTTATTGCATTATGGGCTGTTATTACACATTATGTCACAATACTTATGCCTATTCTCTCTTATTTTTACAAGGTTTACATGAAGAGGGAGAATGCCGGCAGCTGGAATTCTGGGCTGGAAAAGGAGCAAATATTAGAGACCTATTCTGCACAGCTCCAAAAGTCCTGAAACTCCACGGAAGTTATTTTTGGAAATAATAAAAAATACTGAGCGAAGAAAATACCAGAGGGGACCCACACCCTGGGCACGAGGGTGGGGGGCGCGCCCTACCCCCCTGGGCGCGCCCCCTGCCTCGTGGACCCCCTGGTGACCCTCCGGTGCCCATCTTTTGCTATATGAAGTCTTTCGTCCGAGAAAAAATCATAAGCAAGCTTTCGGGACGAGACTCCGCCGCCACGAGGCGGAACCTTGGCGGAACCAATCTAGGGCTCTGGCGGAGCTGTTCTGCCGGGGACACTTCCCTCCGGGAGGGGGAAATCATCGCCATCGTCATCACCAACGCTCCTCTCATCGGGAGGGGGCCAATCTCCATCAACATCTTCACCAGCACCATCTCCTCTCAAACCCTAGTTCATCTCTTGTATCCAATTCTTGTCTCTAAGTCTGAGATTGGTACTTGTAGGTTGCTAGTAGTGTTGATTACTCCTTGTAGTTGATGCTAGTTGGTTTATTTGGTAGAAGATCATATGTTTAGATCCATTATGCATATTAATACCCCTCTGATTATGAACATGAATATGCTTTGTGAGTATTTACGTTTGTTCCTGAGGACATGGGAGAAGTCTTGCTATTAGTAGTCATGTGAATTTGGTATTCGTTCGATATTTTGATGAGATGTATGTTGTCTCTCCTCTAGTGGTGTTATGTGAACGTCGACTACATGACACTTCACCATTATTTGGGCCTAGAGGAAGGCATTGGTAAGTAATAAGTAGATGATGGGTTGCTAGAGTGACAGAAGCTTAAACCCTAGTTTATGTGTTGCTTCGTAAGGGGCTGATTTGGATCTATATGTTTCATGTTATGGTTAGGTTTACCTTAATACTTCTTTTGTAGTTGCGGATGCTTGCAATAGGAGTTAATCATAAGTGGGATGCTTGTCCAAGTAAGGACAGCACCCAAGCACCGGTCCACCCACATATCAAATTATCAAAGTACCGAACGCGAATCATATGAACGTGATGAAAACTAGCTTGACGATAATTCCCTTGTGTCCTCGGGAGCGCTTTTCTCTATATAAGAGTTTATCTAGGCTTGTCCTTTGCTACAAAAAGGATTGGGCCACCTTGCTGCACTTTATTTACTTTTGTTACTTGTTGCTCGTTACAAATTATCTTATCACAAAACTATCTGTTACCTATAATTTCAGTGCTTGCAGAGAATACCTTGCTGAAAATCGCTTATCATTTCCTTCTGCTCCTCGTTGGGTTCGACACTCTTACTTATCGAAAGGACTACAATAGATCCCCTATACTTGTGGGTCATCAAGACTCTTTTCTGGCGCCGTTGCCGGGGAGTGAAGCGCCTTTGGTAGGTGGAATTTGGTAAGGAAAAATTTATATAGTGTGCTGAAATTTACTGTCACTTGTTACTATGGAAAGTAATCCTCTGAGGGGCTTGTTCGGGGTATCTTCACCCCGACCAGTAGAGCAAAGAGTAGCTCCTCAACCTACTGAACCTACTGAAAATGAAAATGTTTACTTTGAAATTCCTTCGGGTATGATAGAGAAACTGCTAGCTAATCCTTTTGCAGGAGACGGAACATTACATCCCGAGTTACACTTAATCTATGTGGATGAAGTTTGTGGATTATTTAAGCTTGCAGGTATGCCCGATGATGTTATCAAGAAGAAGGTCTTCCCTTTATCTTTGAAGGGAGGTGCATTGACATGGTATAGGCTATGTGATGATATGGGATCATGGGACTACAAGCGATTGAAATTGGAATTTCATCAGAAGTTTTATCCTATGCATCTTGTTCATCGTGATCGTAATTATATATATAATTTTTGGCCTCGCGAAGGAGAAAGCATCGCTCAAGCTTGGGGGAGGCTTAAGTCAATGTTATATTCATGCCCCAATCATGAGCTTTCAAGAGAAATGATTATTCAAAAATTTTATGCTCGGCTTTCTGACAACAATCGCTCCATGCTCGATATTTCTTGTATTGGTTCCTTTATGATGAAGACTATTGAATTCAAATGGAATTTATTGGAAAGAATTAAACGCAACTCTGAAGATTGGGATCTCGACCAAGGTAAGGAGTCGGGTATAACACCTAAGTTTGATTGTGTTAAATCTTTTATGGATACCGATGTTTTCTGTAAATGTAGCACTAAATATGGACTTGACTCTGAGATAGTAGCTTCTTTTTGTGAATCTTTTGCTGCTCACGTTGATCTCCCTAAGGAGAAGTGGTTTAAATATAATCCTCCCGCTGAAGTAAAAGTAGTTGCACCTATTAAAGTTGAAGAAAAGACTATCACTTATAATGATCCTATTGTTCCTACTGCTTATGTTGAGAAACTACCTTTTCCTGTTAGGATAAAGGATCATGCTAAAGCTTCAACTGTTGTCAACAAAAGTAATATTAGAACTTATACACCCCTGAACAAGTTAAAGTTGAACCTAATATTGCTATTGTTAAAGATCTCTTGGCTGATAATATTGATGGGCATGTTATTTACTTCTATGATGAGACTGCTAGAATTGCTAAACCTGGTGCTAAATACCAACATAGACCTGTGGTAGGCATGCATGTTATTTCTGTTAATATAGGAGATCATTGTTATCATGTCTTATGTGATATGGGTGCTAGTGCTAGTGCAATACCTATCTCTTTATATCAAGAAATTATGCATGATATTGCACCCGCTGAGTTAGTAGAAATTCATGTCACAATTAAGCTTGCCAATAGAGATACTATTTCACCAATTGGGATTGTTAGAGATGTTGAAGTCTTGTGTGGGAAAACTAAATATCCTGCTGACTTTCTTGTTCTTGGTTCCCCACAAGATAGCTTTTGTCCCATTATATTTGGTAGACCCTTCTTGAACACTGTTAATGCTAAGATAGACTGCAAAAAGGATGTTGTTACTATTGGTTTGGGTGATATGAATCATGAGTTTAGCTTTTCTAAATTTCGTAGACAACACCGTGAAGAGGAATTGCCTAATAAAGATGAAATTATTGGTCTTGCTTCTATTTTTGTGCCTCCTAGTGATCCTCTAGAACAATATTTGCTAGACCATGAAAATGATATGTTTATGAATGAAAGAAGGGAAATAGATGAAGTATTCTTTAAATAGGGACCTATTCTGAAACACAACTTGCCTGTTGAAATCCTAGGGGATCCTCCTCCACCAAAGGGTGATCCCGTGTTTGAGCTTAAACCATTGCCTGATACTCTTAAATATGCTTATCTTGATGAAAAGAAGATATATCCTGTTATTATTAGTGCTAACCTTCAGAGCATGAAGAAGAGAAATTATTGAAAACTCTGAAGAAGCACCGTGCTACTATTGGATATACTCTTGGTGATCTTAAGGGCATTAGTCCTACTCTATGCCAACACAAAATAAATTTGGAGAAAGATGCCAAACCAGTTATTGATCATCAACGACGACTGAATCCTAAGATGAAAGAAGTGGTAAGAAAGGAAATATTAAAGCTCCTTGAGGCAGGTATAATTAATCCCGTTGCTGATAGTCAGTGGGTAAGTCCTGTCCATTGTGTCCCTAAGAAAGGAGGTATTACTGTCGTTCCTAATGATAAAGATGAATTGATTCCGCAAAGAATTATTACAGGTTATAGGATGGTAATTGATTTCCCCAAATTAAATAAGGCTACTAAAAAGGATCATTACCCCTTACCTTTTATTGATCAAATGCTAGAAAGATTATCCAAACATACACATTTTTGCTTTCTAGATGGTTACTCTGGTTTCTCTCAAATACCTGTGTCAGCTGATGACCAAGCAAAGACCACTTTTACTTGCCCTTTCGGTACTTTTGCTTATAGACGTATGCCTTTTGGTTTATGTAATGCACCTGCTACCTTTCAAAGATGCATGACGGCTATATTCTCTGACTTTTGTGAAAAGATTTGTGAGGTTTTCATGGATGACTTCTCCGTTTATGGATCCTCTTTTGATGATTGCTTGAGCAACCTTGATCGAGTTTTGCAGGGATGTGAAGAAACTAACCTTGTCTTGAATTGGGAGAAGTGCCACTTTATGGTTAATGAGGGCATTGTCTTGGGGCATAAAATTTCTGAAAGAGGTATTGAAGTGGATAAAGCTAAAGTTGATGCTATTGAAAAGATGCCATGTCCCAAGGATATCAAAGGTATAAGAAGTTTCCTTGGTCATGTCGGGTTTTATAGGAGGTTCATTAAGGATTTCTCAAAAATCTCTCGGCCTCTGACTAATCTATTACAAAAAGATATACCATTTGTCTTTGATGATGATTGTGTAGAAGCATTTGAAATACTTAAGAAAGCATTGATTTCTGCACCTATTGTTCAGCCACCTGATTGGAATTTACCCTTTGAAATTATGTGTGATGCTAGTGATTATGTTGTAGGTGATGTTCTAGAGCAAAGAGTTGATAAGAAATTAAATGTTATTCAATATGCTAGTAAAACTCTAGACAGTGCCCAGAGAAATTACGCTACTACTGAAAAATAATTCTTAGAAGTTGTATTTGCTTGTGATAAGTTCAGACCTTATATTGTTGATTCTAAAGTAACTATTCACACTGATCATGCTGCTATTAAATATCTTATGGAAAAGAAAGATGCTAAACCTAGACTTATTAGATGGGTTCTCTTGCTACAAGAATTTGATTTACATATTATTGATAGAAAGGGAGCTGAGAACCCCGTTGCAGACAACTTGTCTAGGTTAGAAAATGTTCTTGATGACCCACTACCTATTGATGATAGCTTTCCTGATGAACAATTGAATGTCATAAATGCTTCTCGTACTGCTCCATGGTATGCTGATTATGCTAATTACATTGTTGCTAAATTTATACCACCTAGTTTCACATACCAGCAAAAGAAAAAGTTTTTCTATGATTTAAGACATTACTTCTGGGATGACCCACATCTTTATAAAGAAGGAGTAGATGGTGTTATTAGGCATTGTGTACCTGAGCATGAACAGGAGCAGATCCTACGCAAGTGTCACTCCGAGGCTTATGGAGGACACCACGCTGGAGATAGAACTGCACACAAGGCATTGCAATCTGGTTTTTATTGGCCTACTCTCTTCAAGGATGCTCGTAAGTTTGTCTTATCTTGTGATGAATGTCAAAGAATTGGTAATATTAGTAGACATCAAGAAATGCCTATGAATTATTGACTTGTTATTGAACCATTTGATGTTTGGGGCTTTGATTATATGGGACCGTTTCCTGCCTCTAATGGATATACACATATTTTAGTTACTGTTGATTACGTTACTAAGTGGGTAGAAGCTATTCCAACTAGTAGTGCTGATCATAACACTTCTATTAAGATGCTTAAAGAAGTTATTTTTCCGAGGTTTGGAGTCCCTAGATATTTAATGACCGATGGTGGTTCACATTTTATTCATGGTGCTTTTCGTAAAATGCTTGCTAAGTATGATGTTAATCATAGAATCGCATCTCCTTATCACCCACAGTCTAGCAGTCAAGTAGAATTGAGTAACAGAGAGCTCCAATTAATTTTGCAAAAGACTGTTAATAGATCTAGAAAGAATTGGTCCAAGAAACTTGATGATGCATTATGGGCATATAGAACTGCATATAAAAATCCTATGGGTATGTCTCCATATAAAATGGTTTATGGAAAAGCATGTCACTTACCTCTCAAACTAGAACATAAGGCATATTGGGCCATTAAAGGGCTCAACTATGATTTCAAACTTGCCGGTGAGAAGAGGTTATTTGACATTAGCTCACTTGATGAATGGAGAACCCAAGCCTATAAGAATGCCAAGTTGTTTAAAGAGAAGTTAAAAGATGGCATGACAAAAGAACACAAAAGCGTGAGTTTAATGTAGGTGATTATGTATTATTATACAACTCTCGTTTAAGATTTTTTGCAGGAAAACTTCTCTCTAAATGGGAAGGTCCTTACGTTATCGAGGAGGTCTATCGTTCTGGTGCCATAAAAATCAACGACTTCGAGGGCACAAATCCGAAGGTGGTGAACGGTCAAAGAATCAAACATTATATCTCAGGGGTAATCCTATAAATGTTGAAACCAATATTATCGAAACCGTAACCCCGGAGGAATACATAAGGGACACTTTCTAGAACGTTTCAGACTCCGAAAAGGAATAGGTATGTGGTACGGTAAGTAAACCGACTCCAAAACAGTTCTAATGGTAATTTTTCTCCGTTTGGAATATTTAGAAGAATAGAAAAATAAGAAGCAGTCCGGGAAGGACACGAGGCCTCCACGAGGGTGGAGGGCGCGCCCCCTGCCTCGTGGGCACCTCGTGCGCTCTCCGGACTCCGTTTTCTTGCGCGATACGTATTTTGGTCAGTAAAAATTCATTATATAATCTCCCGAAGGTTTTGACCACCGTATCACGCAATTATCCTCTGTTTTTGTTTCAAGCTGCTTCTGTAGAAGATTTGGAGCAAGATGTCATCTCAGGATTCCGATGGAGAGAGCTATGTCTCACACCTCATTGCTGACCCAAAGACCTATGGGTATCTATCTCCTTGTGGTCGAACTACGGATGAGGAGGAGGATGCTCATTTGATGAGGATCAATGATTCAAGTTCGGAGGAGGAGGATGTCCCTCTACCTCAACCTAGGGATATGCACGTGAAGTTCAAGAAATCTAGCCTCCCTAAGAGGGCTAAACTATCTAACAACCGATCTATTCCTTCTCGTTTTCGGCAGAAAGGCAAAGGAGATTTATGTGACAAGATCTTGAAGCTGGAATCGGGGGTCGATGATGTAAAGGAGGAAATTGCCCTTCTCATCAATTACAGTATGAAGAAGCTAAAGAAACAACTGTCATCATCAACAACTCCATCATCACCTCCTCCGAAAAAGGAAAACTAAGTATCTGGTATGGGCACTCCCCTTGGCAACTGCCAAGCTTGGGGGAGGTGCCCCGGTATCGTATCACCATCACACTCCTATCTTTACCGTTTTCTTAGTTCGATCCTTTTAGTAATTTCTTGATCTAGTAGAATAAAGTTTTTGGTATGATTTAGTTTTGAGTTTTGCTTTATGATCCCTTTATGTAATCGAGTCCGTGAGCTATATATAATAAAGATTAGTGTTGAGTCAAGGGCTTGATTATTTTGCTATGATCTTGAGGGAATAAAAGAAAAAGAAAGAATAAAAAGAAATAAAAAGAGATCATATTGATCTTATGAAGAGTAATGACTTCACATAGAAAGAGTATGATGATTAAAAGTTGTTGAGAGTTGACAAACATAGTTTTGGTCATCGTTGCAATTAATAGGAAGTAATAAAGAAAGAGAGGTTTCACATATAAATATACAATCTTGGACATCTTTTATGATTGTGAGCACTCATTAAAATATGACATGCTAAAGAGTTGATGTTGGACAAGGAAGACAACGTAATGGGTTATGTTTCCTTGCATCTGAAATAAAGTATATTGTCATGGATCATCCAACATGTTGAGATTGCCTTTCTCCCTCATGCTAGCCAAATTCTTTGCACCAAGTAGAGATACTACTTGTGCTTCCAAATACCCTTAAACCCAGTTTTGCCATGAGAGTCCACCATATCTACCTATGGATTGAGTAAGATCCTTCAAGTAAGTTGTCATCGGTGCAAGAAATAAAAATTGCTCTCTAAATATGTATGACTTATTAGTGTGGGAGAAATAAGCTTTATACGATCTTGTGATATGGAAGAAATAAAAGCGACGGACTGCATAATAAAGGTCCATATCACAAGTGGCAATATAAAGTGGCGTTCTTTTTGCATTAAGATTTTGTGCATCCAACCATGAAAGCGCATGACAACCTCTGCTTCCCTCTGCGAAGGGCCTATCTTTTACTTTTACCTCTTACCTTTATGCAAGAGTCATGGTGATCTTCACCTTTCCTCTTTTTCATTTTATCCTTTGGCAAGCACAGTGTGTTGGAAAGATCCTGATATATATATATATATATATATATATATATATATATATATATATATATATATATATATATATATATATATATATATATATATATATATATATATATATCCAATTGGATGTAACTTAGCATGAACTATTATTGTTGACATTACCCTTGAGGTAAAAGGTTGGGAGGCGAAACTATAAGCCCCTATCTTTCTCTGTGTCCGATTAAAACTCCGTAACCACAAGTATTGCGTGAGTGTTAGCAATTGTGAAAGACTAAATGATAGTTGAGTATGTGGACCTGCTGAAAAGCTCTTACATAGACTCTTTCTGATGTTATGATAAATTGCAATTGCCTCAATGACTGAGATTATAGTTTGTTAGTTCTCAATGAAGTTTCTGATTCATACTTGACATTGTGAATAGATTATTACTTGAGCATAAGAAATCATATGACAATATCTATATATGTTGCTGTTATAAGAATGATTATGATGCTCTCATGTCCGTATTTTATTTTATCGACACCTCTACCTCCAAACATGTGGACACATTTTTCGTTATCGGCTTCCGCTTGAGGACAAGCGAGGTCTAAGCTTGGGGGAGTTGATACGTCCATTTTGCATCACGCTTTTTTATTGATATTTGTTGCATTATGGGCTGTTATTACACATTATGTCACAATACTTATGCCTATTCTCTCTTATTTTACAAGGTTTACATGAAGAGGGAGAATGCCGGCAGCTGGAATTCTGGGCTGGAAAAGGAGCAAATACTAGAGACCTATTCTGCACAGCTCCAAAAGTCCTAAAACTCCACGGAAGTTATTTTTGGAAATAATAAAAAATACTGAGCGAAGAAAATACCAGAGGGGACCCACACCCTGAGCACGAGGGTGGGGGCGCGCCCTACCCCCCTAGGCGCGCCCCCTGCCTCGTGGGCCCCTTGGTGACCCTCTGGTGCCCATCTTCTGCTATATGAAGTCTTTCGTCCGAGAAAAAATCATAAGCAAACTTTCGGGATGAGACTCCGCTGCCACGAGGCGGAACCTTGGCGGAACCAATCTAGGGCTCTGGCGGAGCTGTTCTGCCGGGGACACTTCCCTCCGGGAGGGGGAAATCATCGCCATCGTCATCACCAACGCTCCTCTCATCGAGAGGGGGCCAATCTCCATCAACATCTTCACCAACATCATCTCCTCTCAAACCCTAGTTCATCTCTTGTATCCAATTCTTGTCTCTAATCTGAGATTGGTACTTGTAGGTTGCTAGTAGTGTTGATTACTCCTTGTACTTGATGCTAGTTGGTTTATTTGGTGGAAGATCATATGTTCAGATCCATTATGCATATTAATACCCCTCTGATTATGAACATGAATATGCTTGGTGAGTAGTTACGTTTGTTCCTGAGGACATGGGAGAAGTCTTGCTATTAGTAGTCATGTGAATTTGGTATTCGTTCGATATTTTGATGAGATGTATGTTGTCTCTCCTCTAGTGGTGTTATGTGAACGTCGACTACTTGACACTTCACCATTATTTGGGCCTGGAGGGAGGCATTGGGAAGTAATAAGTAGATGATGGGTTGCTAGAGTGACAGAAGCTTAAACCCTAGTTTATGTGTTGCTTCGTAAGGGGCTGATTTGGATCTATATGTTTCATGCTATGGTTAGGTTTACCTTAACACTTCTTTTGTAGTTGTGGATGCTTGCAATAGGAGTTAATCATAAGTGGGATGCTTGTCCAAGGAAGGACAGCACCCAAGCACCGGTCCACCCACATATCAAATTATCAAAGTACCGAACGCGAATCATATGAACGTGATGAAAACTAGCTTGACGATTATTCCCATGTGTCCTCGGGAGCGCTTTTCTCTATATAAGAGTTTATCCAGGCTTGTCCTTTGCTACAAAAAGGATTGGGCCACCTTGCTGTACTTTATTTACTTTTGTTACTTGTTGCTCATTACAAATTATCTTATCACAAAACTATCTGTTACCTATAATTTCAGTGCTTGCAGAGAATACCTTGCTGAAAACCGCTTATCATTTCCTTCTGCTCCTCGTTGGGTTCGACACTCTTACTTATCGAAAGGACTACGATAGATCCCTTATACTTGTGGGTCATCAGACGCATCCCTTGTAATTACCGCCTCAAAGGTGTTTGTACACAGAGTATATATCAGGTCTGACTATGTCATATCTTGATGTGAGATAATACATCACATCTAACTATGATAATATCCCACATCAGCAGATAAATAAAGCCGACCATTGTATTTTTTTTGTGTTTTTTATTTTTTTTGTTTGTCACCCACGAAAAACTCATGCGCCCACTGTATCGCAACGCGGACAAAAGAGGTCGGACCTAGTTGCGAGTCGAGGGTGTGTTGGGGAACATAGCATGCAATTTAAAAAAATCCTACGATCACGCAAGATCTATATAGGAGATGCATAGCAATGAGAGGGGGAGAGTGTGTCCACATATCCTTGGAGACCGAAAGCGGAAGTGTTAGTTTAACGCGGTTGATGTAGTCGAACTTCTTCTCGATTCAACCGATCAAGTACCGAACGTACGGCACCCCCGAGTTCTGCACACGTTCAGCTCGATGACGTCCCTCGAACTCTTGATCCAGCAAAGTGTCGAGGGAGAGTTCCGTCAGCACGACAGCGTGGTGATGGTGATGGTGAAGTGATCCGCGCAGGGCTTCGCCTAAGCACTACGACAATATGACCAGAGGAGTAAACGGTGGAGGGGGGCACCGCACACAGCTAAGAACAATTGATGTTACTTAGAGGTGTCCCCTGCCCCCGTATATAAAGGAGGGAGAGGGGAGGAGGCCGGCCTAGGGGCATGCCAAGTGGGGGGAAACCCACTTGGACTCCTAGTCCTATTCGGCCCCCCTTCCTTTTATCGGAGGGGGAAAGGGGGAAGGAGAGGGAGAGGGAGAAGGAAAGGGGGGCCGCGCCCCATCCCCTTGTCCAATTCAGACTCCCCATGGGGGGCACCACCTTGTAGGCTGCCTTGCCTCTCCCCTATGGCCCATGTGGCCCTTTACTTCCCCCGGGGGGTTCCGTCAACCTCCCGGTAATCCGATAAATACCCGAAACACTCTGGAACCATTCTGGTGTCCGAATACTATCGTCCAATATATGAATCTTTACCTCTCGGCCATTTCGAGATCCTCATCATGTCCGTGACCTCATCCGGGACTCCGAACAATCTTCGGTCACCAAAACACATAACTCATAATACAAATCATCATCGAACGTTAAGCGTGCGGACCCTACGGGTTCGAGAACTATGTAGACATGACCGAGAGACATCTCGGATCAATAACCAATAGTGGAACCTGGATGCTCATATTGGTTCCTACATATTCTACGAAGATCTTTATCGGTCAAACCGCAATGACAACATACGTCATTCCTTTTATCATCGATATGTTACTTGCCCGAGATTCGATTGTCGATATCTTCATACCTAGTTCAATCTCGTTACCGGCAAGTCTCTTTACTCGTTCCGTAATGCATCATCCCGTAACTAACTCATTAGTCACATTGCTTGCAAGGCTTATCATGATGTGCATTACCGAGAGGGCCCAGAGATACCTCTCCGATACTCAGAGTGACAAATCCTAATCTCGATCTATGCCAACCCAACAGACACCTTCGGAGATACCTGTAGCGCATCTTTATAATCACCCAGTTACGTTGTGACGTTTGATAGCACATAAGGCATTCCTCCGGTATTCGGGAATTGCATAATCTCATAGTCAAAGGAATATGTATAAGTCATGAAGAAAGCAATAGATATAAAACTTAACAATCATTATGCTAAGGTAACGGATGGGTCTTGTCCATCACATCATTCTCCTAATGATGTGATCCCGTTCATCAATGACAACACATGTCTATGGTTAGGAAACTTAACCATCTTTGATCAACGAGCTAGTTTAGTAGAGGCTTACTAGGGACACTGTGTTTTGTCTATGTATCCACACATGTATCAAGTTTCCAGTTAATACAATTCTAGCATGAATAATAGACATTTATCATGATATAAGGAAATATAAATAACAATTGTATTATTGCCTCTAGGGCATATTTCCTTCAGTCTCCCACTTGCACTAGAGTAAATAATCTGGTTCACATCGTCATGTGATTTAACACCAATAGTTCACATCACCATGTGATTAACACCCATAGTTCACATCGCCATGTGACCAACACCCAACGGGTTTACTAGAGTCAATAATCTAGTTCACATCGCCATGTGATTAACACCCAAAGAGTAGTAAGGTGTGATCATGTTTTGCTTGTGAGAGAAGTTTAGTCAACGGGTCTACCACATTCAGATCCGTATGTATTTTGCAAATTTCTATGTATACAATGCTCTGCATGGAGCTACTCTAGCTAATTTCTCCCACTTTCAATATGTATCCGGATTGAGACCCAGAGTCATCCAGATCGGTGTTAAAGCTCGCATCGACGTAACTCTTTACGATGAACTCTTTATCACCTCCATAACCGAGAAATATTTCCTTAGTCCTCTAAGGATAATTTTGACCGCTGTCCAGTGATCTACTCCTGGATCACTATTGTACCCCTTTGCCAAACTCATGGCAAGCTACACAATAGGTCTGGTATACAGCATGGCATACTTTATAGAATCTATGGCTGAGTGTAACACCCTGAGAATCATGCTACAGTAACCCCCTGTGATTAAGCTAATCATGTGCTAAACAGGGCTTGATCACATTTGGATCACCTTCCTTTTCAAACTCCTAGTTCAAACTTCAAATATAATTAAAGTGGAAAATAAAAGTTTTCAAAAATTCAAACAAAAATGTTCAGTGGGTGCTAAATAATACACTGGTAATTATGGTGGAGAAAACACATTTTTATAAAATGTCTAAATACTTTTAAATGAAATAAAATAGAAAAGGAAATAAATAAATAAAAAGAAAACAGAAAACAGAAACAGTCAGAGAAAAAGAAAAAAAAGGAGCAGGCCTCCCCCCCACTGGACCCGTGGCCCATCTGCACCGAACCCCGGCCCAAGCTGGGCCGCCACCCGCAGCCGCGACCCCGGTCCAGCCCACCTCCCCCCCCCCCCCCCCCCCGCGTCCCCTTCCTGTTCCCCCGACCGGGTCGGAACAGGGGCGCGCTGCCGCCCGACCCCCTTGCCGGCACCGACGCCGGAGGGGATAAGGGCGCCAGCCCCCGCGCCTCCTCGGGCCTCTCTCCCACTCACCCCGCTCTCCCTCTCGGCCCCCGCGCCTCCCTCTTCCCTCCCCCGGATCCGCGCCGCTCTCCTCTTCCCCACGCCCGACGCGCTCGCCGCCGTTCCCGTCGTTCACGCGGCCACCGTGCCCCACTCGCCACCTCGCCGTGTCGTATGACGTCGCCGCCCTCGACTACACCCCCTCCGCCTCTCCGTCGAAGCTCGGAGCCACTGCAATGGCCTCCCCGAGCTCGCCTTCAACCTCGGACGCCGGCGACCCCCTTCTTCCCCGGCGACGACCTGCTGCTACTAAGCCACCCACGGGCCTTTCTTGCGCCGCGCGGTGAGCTCCTCTACCTCCTCCCCCTCTCCGCTAGCTCGCCCGCGCTCCGTAGCTGCTCCCCCACGCGCGCCCGAATGCCGCGCCGCGAAGCTCGCCGCCGGCGGGTCTCCGGTGACCAAATGGTCACGGGGTCAAGCCCGTTGCACCCCTCGCCGTTTGTAGATGCCCCCCAGCCCCTCCGCTTTCTCGATAGCTCGCTGTAGCTATGTTTCCGTCGGGCACCCGTAGCTCCTCGCCGCCGGCGAGCTCGTAGCGGTCGTCCCCGGCCGTTCCAGCCCCTCCGACCACCGCCGTTGGACGCGCGGCGTCGAGCCGCGTCGAACGCGCCCAGCCCCGCCCCCGCAAACCCACTGTGGGTGAAACCCGCGCCCCTCCCGCGCGCGCCGCCGTGCGTTTTGGTCGCCGGCGTTGCGCCGGCGCCGGCCGCCGACGTGGCCGGCCTGGGGCCACCCCTGGGTCACTGCTAGTGGCCCTCACGGGCCCCAGTTGACTGGGTTGACCCAGTCAACTGCTGACTGGGCAAGCCCAGTCACTGACATGCGGGCCCCGCCGCAAAAATATAAAAAAATAAAGAAAAGAAAATGTTTTATAAATAAAAATAATTAGTTTAAATAATCTCTCACTGACAGGTGGGCCCAGTAGTTAATTAACTAAAAAACTAATTAGTTAATCCTCTGTTAACCCACTGTCTATGACAGGTGGGTCCCCCTTGTCAGTTTGACCAGTCAACCCGGACTGTTGACCGCTGACGTCACTCATACGTCATGCTGACGTCATATCCCTTTTTCTGTTAATTAAATAATTCCAGAAATTCAAATAAACTTTGAAAATTCATATCTTTTAAACCGTAACCCGGATGAAAATGTTTTCTATATGAAAGTTGCTCAGAACGACAAGACGAATCCGGATACGCAGTCCGTTCGTCCACCACACCTCCCTAACCTATCGAACTAGCAACTTTCCCCCTCCGGTCCGACTGTCCGAAAACGCGAAACATCGGGAATACCTCCCGGATGTCCTCCCCCTTCACCGGTACCACCTACTGTCGCGTTAGGACACCCCTAGCACCGCTCATTGACATGTCACGCATCGTCATGCTTATGTTTGCATTGTATTTACTGTTTCTTCCCCCTCTTCTCTCCGGTAGACTACGAGACCGACACCGCTGCTGCCCAGTTCGACTACGGAGTCGACGACCCCTCCTACTTGCCAGAGCAACCAGGCAAGCCCCCCCCCCTTGATCACCAGATATCGCCTACTCTACTCTCTACTGCTTGCATTAGAGTAGTGTAGCATGTTACTGCTCTTCGATATCCTATTCTGATGCATAGCCTATCCTTGCTACTACTGTTGATACCTTTACCTACAATCCTACATGCTTAGTATAGGATGCTAGATTTCCATCAGTGGCCCTACATTCTTGTCCGTCTGCTGTGCTATACTATCGGGCCGTGATCACCTGGGCGGTGACCACGGGTATATACCTATATACTATATACATGACACATGTGATGACTAAAGTCGGGTCGGCTCGTAGGAGTACCCGCAAGTGGATCTTTGTGGCGGAGCGACAGGGCAGGTTGAGACCGCCTAGGTGAGAGGTGGGCCTGGCCCTGGTCGGCGTTCGCGGATACTTAACACGCTTAACGAGATCTTGGTATTTGATCTGAGTCTGGCCATTTGGTCTATACGCACTAACCATCTACGTGGGAGTAGTTATGGGTATCCCGACGTCGTGGTATCAGCCGAAGCTCTTTTGACGTCAGCGACTGAGTGGCGCGCGCCGTGTTGGACCGCTTTGACGTAACCGCCGTGATCGTGTGGGTTGCTAGGTCTGCTCGCGGCCGCGTTCGCAACGTGCAGGTGTGCATAGGGCGATGGGCCCAGACCCCTGCGCGCATAGGTTTAGACCGGCGTGCTGACCTCTCTGTTGAGCCTAGGTGGGGCTGCGACGTGTTGATCTTACGAGGCCGGGCAAGACCCAGAAAAGTGTGTCCGGCCAAATGGGATCGAGCGTGTTGGGTTATGTGGTGCACCCCTGCAGGGAAGTTTATCTATTCGAATAGCCGCGTCCCTCGGTAAAAGGACGACCCGGAGTTGTACCTTGAGCTTATGACAACTAGAACTGGATACTGAATAAAATACACCCTTCCAAGTGCCAGACACAACCCGGTGATCGCTCTCTAACAGGGCGACGAGGAGGGGATTGCCGGGTAGGATTATGCTATGCGATGCTACTTGGAGGACTTCAATCTACTCTCTCCTACATGCTGCAAGATGGAGATGTCCAGAAGCGTAGTCTTCGACAGGACTAGCTATCCCCCTCTTATTCTGGCATTCTGCAGTTCAGTCCACTGATATGCCCCTTTACACATATTCCCATGCATATGTAGTATAGCTCCTTGCTTGCGAGTACTTTGGATGAGTACTCACGGTTGCTTTTCTCCCTCTTTTCCCCTTTCTATACCGGATTGTCGCAATCAGATGTTGGAGTTCAGGAGCCAGACGCCACCGTCGACGACGACACCTACGACACTGGAGGTGCCTACTACTACGTGCAGGCCGCCGACGACGACCAGGAGTAGTTAGGAGGTCCCAGGCAGGAGGCCTTGCCTTTTCGATCGTTGCTACTTTTGTGCTAGCCTTCTTAAGGCAAACTTGTTTAACTTATGTCTGTACTCAGATATTGTTGCTTCCGCTGACTCGTCTATGATCGAGCACTTGTATTCGAGCCCTCGAGGCCCCTGGCTTGTATTATAATGCTTGTATGACTTATTTATGTTGTAGAGTTGTGTTGTGATATCTTCCCGTGAGTCCCTGATCGTGATCGTACACATTTGCGTGCATGATTAGTGTACGGTCAAATCGGGGGCGTCACAAGTTGGTATCAGAGCCGACTGCCTGTAGGAACCCCCCCTTCCACACTCCTTGGCCGAAGTCGAGTCTAGACATTGCAAAACTTTTACTAACATGGCTGTGCGGCTTACGGGCCCACGTCGCCATTGGGTGGTACTAGGATCTTTTACTCCTCGACCTTTACTCTGGGACTCTGAACTCTCCTCTACTCGGGTTAAACGAATTTACTAACTCTAACACTAGGATCCCGTGACCGCGTTCACCCCAAAGATGGATAAACCATAGTTGTTTCTTAGAGTAGTATTTTGAACAATTCACACACTGTCATTTGACTCCTTTGAAACGTCTTTGCTTTCAGATGGAACCCACGAGGCAGGTCGTTCGCCACACGATGGCCATTGGTGCCTCGGGATCACCTGTGCTAGCTGAGATGATGACCTATCTGGGTTATCGCTGGCACCCTGAGTACACCGTCTAAGAGGAGTACCAGGACTTTAACCAGGAGCAGTACCGTGCCATCGTCCACCTCTACTCTCGGGAGTACGGCTCCACTACTGTGCTGCACACCGCACATGGTGTTGGTGTGACCATAGATATGGCTGTCCACGATGCAGCCTATGCTGCTCTGACACGTCTTCGTGGAGAGTATCGGAGTTGGACACCTCCCCTTTCAGGCACATTGCTATCGCCTCTGATGTTGGTGCGGAGGGATACTATACTGCTGCCTACTCCACTGTCACCCGAGAGCCCTTCTACCATCAGCACTTGGTTCTGCATGCTGATGGGCTGGATCGAGCTAACCGAGCTCTTCGCCACGAGATGTACACCACCCGTCAGCACCTTTACCGTGCTCTGACGCTGCTACACCCCTTTGTCCGGTCTGGACAGGTACCGTGTTCTGCGATCTACCCAGCCAGGACCGTGATGCCCCACGGTGTCGGTTGGCCAGAGGTGGGAGGCTACTCTCCCGCACTTGGTTCTCTTCTGCCACCTGAGCACCGGGCTCTACACCTGAGTATCCGTGGCCCTCAGTCTGCTGACGTGGAGGACTATCCGTTGCCTCACTACCAGCTGTCGGGCTACGATTACCTCCACAGTACCTCTTGGGACTGATGTAGGCTTGCTTGTAGTATTAGTTGCAGTCGCCGCGAGCCTGTGTGCCGCCTATGATGTTTTAGTCCTTGTACTGAACTCTATGTACTGAACTCTATGCATGAACCCTTTTGTAAGTAATGCCGACTACTATGTAGTAGCTATCGTGCTCCTTTCATTGTGCATGTTTCATCATGAATGATCCTTGTCTCTGCAAATTTCTCAATGCTGAACCCCTGTTATATATTAGCAGGATGGTTAGACCAGGTGGTCGTGGTAGTGGTGGCAATGCCCCACCACCACCTGAGTACATGGCTGGTATGATCCAACAGTTTGAACTGAACCGCCAATTCATGGAAAATATGATGGCTCAGTTTCCTCGCCCCAATATGAACCAACAGCCAGCTCAAGTGACTCTTCAAGATTTCATACGCCTCAACCCAACCATCTACCGCAGCTCAACTCAGCCTCTGGATGCTGATGACTGGCTCCGTGACATCACCTATGAGATGGAGTCTGCTGATGTAGCCCCTGCCAGCTATGTCAATTTTGCTTCCTTCTTCTTAAAGGGACCCGCAGCTCAATGGTGGACAGCCACAGGCGTACTCTGCCAGCTGGAACAATCATCACCTGGCCAGACTTCCAAGCTGCTTTCCGTGCCCGCTTCATTCCTCAGGGAGTCATGGACCGGAAGAAGCGTGAGTTCCGCAACCTCACCCAAGGCAACAAATCTGTCGAAGCTTATCAGCGGGAGTTTCTGGACTTGTCCCGCTATGCTGAAGAAGACATTGCAACTGATGCACGTAGACAGGAGAAGTTCCGTGATGGACTACAAGCTGACATCAAGCTCGCACTTCTAGTGCATGACTTCGCCGATTTCGCCACCTTGGTGAATAAGGCCATCAATGTCGAGACTGGTCTGCAGGAATACCAGAGCTCTCAGAGGCGCAACCGTGACACGGGCTCATCTTCGGGCTCGCCCTCACAGAAGCGTAAGATATGGATCCCGAACAGCATGTATCGTCCAAATGCACCTGCTCCCAGGAAATCTTATGCTGCACCGCGTCTGCCTCCTCCACCATCTAGGCAGTCAAAGCTACCAGCTCCCCCACCTGGGGCTCCTGTTCCCACTCCCGATAATGGTCTGTGCTTCAAGTGTGGTCAACCGGGTCACTTTGCCAGGAACTGCTATCAGAATCAGAATCAACTGGCCCTTCCAGCAGCTGGCCGTGGTAACAACCAGCCCCGCAACAACAATGCTAAGTCTCATGGTCGTGCTCATGCCAACCACGTTGATCTCAGCGAAGCTCAAGACCAGCCTGCTACTGTGATGGGTACACTCCTCGTAAATTCAGTACCAGCATCCGTTTTATTTGATACAGGAGCATCCCACTCATTCATTTCAGCAGAATTTGCATTCCTGCATGGCATTAATCACGAAGAGATAAACACTCCGCTAGTGGTACACACCCCTGCGGGCCAATGTCAAACCTCTATGGTTAGTCGCGATGTTACTGTTGAAATTGAAGGACTGGAATTTCTTGTCTCTCCCATCGTACTGAAGTCCTATAGCATTGATCTCATTCTGGGAATGAATTGGTTAACAGCGCATACTGCTTCAATCGTTTGCACCACTAAGACCGTCCATCTGCTACACCCTTCAGATGAGATAGTTACTTACCAAGCCCATCTGGTGCAAAATGCCGAGGCAAGGCTCTATGCATTGAATGCATTGAACGCTGCACCACTCGAGGGCATTGAAAACATTCCCGTCGTGCGTGAATTCCTCGACGTCTTTCCTGAAGAACTTCCGGGGATTCCCCCTGCTAGGGCTGTCGAATTCATCATCGACTTGAAACCAGGCACCACTCCTATAGCCAAGCGACCCTACAAAATGCCGCCACATGAACTCCTTGAGCTTAAGGAGGAAATCGACAAGTCTCTTCGCAAAGGATTCATTCGCCCAAGTTGCTCTCCTTGGGGAGCACCTTCTCTCTTTGTCAAGAAGAAGGATGGGACAAACCGGTTAGTTCAAGACTACCGTCCTATAAACCAAGCTACCATTCAGAATAAATACCCTCTTCCTCGGATCAATGATCTGTATGATCAACTGGCGGGTTCGTCAGTGTTCTCTAAGCTCGACTTGAGGTTGGGCTACCACCAGATCCGTGTTCGCGAAGAGGATATCCCAAAGACCGCCTTCGTGACTCGCTATGGTTCATACGAGTACACCGTCATGTCTTTCGGTTTAACCAATGCTCCAGCCACCTTCTCTCGTCTGATGAACTACATATTCATGGATTACCTCGACAAGTTCGTCGTGGTTTATCTGGATGATATCCTGATATTTTCCAAGAACGAAGAAGAACATGCTGAGCATCTTCGACTTGTGCTGGAAAAGCTACGAGAACATCACTATATGCCAAGTTCTCTAAATGTGAATTCTGGCTACCCGAAGTAACCTATCTTGGGCATGTCATCTCTAAGGATGGTATTGCCGTCAACCCCGAGCGAGTTCAGGCTATTCTTGATTGGACTCCTCCCAAGAACGTTAAGCAAGTCAGAAGTTTTCTCGGTCTCGCCAGCTATTGCCGTCGATTTGTCGAGAACTTCTCCAAGATCGCCAGGCCTCTGACTAACCTGTTACATAAGGGCGTCAAGTTCCAATGGACAGACAAATGTCAGGAAAGTTTCCAGGCACTCAAAGACAAGTTGACTTCTGCTCCAGTTCTAGCTCCACCTGATACTAAGAAGGACTTCGTCATCTATTGCGACGCTTCCCGTCAAGGATTAGGCTGTGTCCTAATGCAAGACCGCAAAGTGATTGCTTATGCCTCTCGACAATTGCGCCCTCACGAAGAGAACTACCCAGTTCACGACCTCGAACTTGCTGCCGTCATTCATGCGCTGAAGCAGTGGCGACATTACCTTCTCGGTAATCGTTGCGAGATCTTCACTGACCACCAAAGTCTGAAGTATCTGTTTACTCAGCCAGATCTGAACCTCCGTCAACAGAGATGGATGGAGCTTGTTGCAGACTTTGACTTGGGTATTTCCTATACGCCAGGAAAGGCTAATGTAATGGCTGATGCCTTGAGCCGCAAGTCTTACTGCAACCACCTCCAGGTTCATAAAGTTCAGCCCTCGCTTGTTGAAGAATTCAGGAAGCTGAACCTCCATATTGTTCCTCCAGGTGCACTCGCTCCCCCTCCTAAGAAATTTGGCAAGGTGAACCTCCACGTTGTTACCCAGGGTTCCCTCAATACCCTAGTTGCTAAACCAGATCTCGAGGACAGCATCAAAAGGCTACAGAGGTATGACTCTGAAGCCCACAAGATTAAGCGCTACCTCGCAGAAGGAAAGCCCTCATTCTTCACCATTGCTGAAGATGGCACCCTATACTTCAAGGGCCGCCTAGTGGTGCCATGTGCAGAGAAAAACCTGGATATGACACAGGAAGTTATGAAAGAAGCTCATGATACACCTCTATGTATCCATCCTGGTAGTACAAAGATGTATCAAGATATCCGTCAGAGATTCTGGTGGACTAATATGAAGCAAGACATTGCTCGTTATGTTGCTGAGTGTGACGTTTGCCGTCGTATCAAAGCGGAACATCAAAGACCTGCTGGAACTCTGCAACCTATCTCTATTCCTGAATGGAAATGGGACCATGTTGAGATGGACTTCGTCACTGGATTTCCGAAATCACAGAAAGGTAATGATGCTATTCTTGTCGTCATTGACCGGCTTTCCAAAGTTGCACATTTCCTGGCAGTCAAAGAAACGATCACTGCTAGCCAGTTGGCAACGCTCTATATGTCCAGGATTGTTTCACTCCACGGTATTCCATTGGTTATCAGTTCAGACCGTAGTAGCTTATTCACTTCAAGATTCTGGGCAAGTTTCCAAGAAGCAATGGGAACTCATCTGTCATTCAGTACTGCGTTTCATCCTCAATCGCAAGGACAAGTTGAACGCGTCAATCAAGTTCTCGAAGACATGCTTCGAGCTTGCGTTATTTCCTTCGGCAAGAAATGGGAGGAATCTCTCCCGTATGCTGAGTTCTCTTATAATAATAGCTATCAAGCTAGTCTGAAGATGGCCCCCTTCGAAGTGTTATATGGACGAAAGTGTCGAACCCCTCTGAACTGGTCAGAAACTGGGGAACGTCCACTCTTCGGTCCGGATATTATCCAAGATGCCGAAGAACAAGTCCGCATTATTCGCGAGAATCTCAAGACTGCTCAGTCACGTTAGAAGAGTCAGTATGACCGTCATCATAAAGACATGGTCTATCAACCTGGTGAAAAGGCTTATCTTCGAGTCACACCTATGAAGGGTGCTCACCGCTTCGGGATCAAGGGCAAGCTGGCTCCTCGCTATATTGGCCCATTCACTATTCTCGAAAGGCGTGGAAAAGTGGCATACCAACTGGAACTACCGCCGAACCTTTCTCAGGTTCACAATGTGTTCCATGTGTCACAGCTCCGCCGTCGCTTCAAGGATCCAATCCGAGCTGTGGATCATGAAGTGCTCGAATTGCAGCAAGACCTCTCCTATAAGGAGCATCCGGTCCGCATTCTCGACCAAGCTGAACGCCGCACACGTCAGAAGGCGATCAAGTTTCTCAAAGTCCAGTGGTCGCACCATTCTGAAGATGAGGCCACTTGGGAACGAGAGGATCCTCTGCGCGAAGAATACCCCGCACTGTTCCCTTCTACCTCCTAAATCTCGGGACGAGATTTCTTGTAGTGGAGGAGATTTGTAACACCCTGAGAATCATGCTACAGTAACCCCCTGTGATTAAGCTAGTCATGTGCTAAACAGGGCTTGATCACATTTGGATCACCTTCCTTTTCAAACTCCTAGTTCAAACTTCAAATATAATTAAAGTGGAAAATAGAAGTTTTCAAAAATTCAAACAAAAATGTTCAGTGGGTGCTAAATAATACACTGGTAATTATGGTGGAGAAAACACATTTTTATAAAATGTCTAAATACTTTTAAATGAAATAAAACAGAAAAGGAAATAAACAAATAAAAAGAAAACAGAAAATAGAAAACAGTCAGAGAAAAAGAAAAAAAGGAGCAGGCCTCCCCCCCACTGGACCCGTGGCCCATCTGCACCGAACCCCGGCCCAAGCTGGGCCGCCACCCGCAGCCGCGACCCCGGCCCAGCCCACCTCCCCCCCCCCCCCCGCGTCCCCTTCCTGTTCCCTCGACCGGGTCGGAACAGGGGCGCGCTGCCGCCCGACCCCCTCGCCGGCACCGACGCCGGAGGGGATAAGGGCGCCAGCCCCCGCGCCTCCTCGAGCCTCTCTCCCACTCACCCCGCTCTCCCTCTCGGCCCCCGCGCCTCCCTCTTCCCTCCCCCGGATCCGCGCCGCTCTCCTCTTCCCCACGCCCGACGCGCTCGCCGCCGTTCCCATCGTTCACGCGGCCACCGTGCCCCACTCGCCACCTCGTCGTGTCGTACGACGTCGCCGCCCTCGACTACACCCCCTCCGCCTCTCCGTCGAAGCTCGGAGCCACTGCAACGGCCTCCCCGAGCTCGCCTTCAACCTCGGACGCCGGCGACCCCCTTCTTCCCCGGCGACGACCTGCTGCTACTAAGCCACCCACGGGCCTTTCTTGCGCCGCGCGGTGAGCTCCTCTACCTCCTCCCCCTCTCCGCTAGCTCGCCCGCGCTCCGTAGCTGCTCCCCCACGCGCGCCCGAACGCCGCGCCGCGAAGCTCGCCGCCGGCGGGTCTCCGGTGACCAAATGGTAACGGGGTCAAGCCCGTTGCACTCCTCGCCGTTTGTAGATGCCCCCCAGCCCCTCCGCTTTCTCGATAGCTCGCCGTAGCTATGTTTCCGTCGGGCACCCGTAGCTCCTCGCCGCCGGCGAGCTCGTAGCGGTCGTCCCCGGCCGTTCCAGCCCCTCCGACCACCGCCGTTGGACGCGCGACGTCGAGCCGCGTCGAACGCGCCCAGCCCCGCCCCCGCAAACCCACTGTGGGTGAAACCCGCGCCCCTCCCGCGTGCGCCGCCGTGCGTTTTGGTCGCCGGCGTTGCGCCGGCGCCGGCCGCCGACGTGGCCGGCCTGGGGCCACCCCTGGTCACTGCCAGTGGCCCCCACGGGCCCCAGTTGACTGGGTTGACCCAGTCAACTGCTGACTGGGCAGGCCCAGTCACTGACATGCGGGCCCCGCCGCAAAAATATAAAAAAAAGAAAGAAAAGAAAATGTTTTATAAATAAAAATAATTAGTTTAAATAATCTCTCACTGACAGGTGGGCCTAGTAGTTAATTAACTAAAAAACTAATTAGTTAATCCTCTGTTAACCCACTGTCTATGACAGGTGGGTCCCCCTTGTCAGTTTGACCAGTCAACCCGGACTGTTGACCGCTGACGTCACTCATACGTCATGCTGACGTCATATCCCTTTTTCTGTTAATTAAATAATTCCAGAAATTCAAATAAACTTTGAAAATTCATATCTTTTAAACCGTAACCCGGATGAAAATGTTTTCTATATGAAAGTTGCTCAGAACGACGAGACGAATCCGGATACGCAGTCCGTTCGTCCACCACACCTCCCTAACCTATCGAACTAGCAACTTTCCCCCTCCGGTCCGACTGTCCGAAAACGCGAAACATCGGGAATACCTCCCGGATGTCCTCCCCCTTCACCGGTACCACCTACTGTCGCGTTAGGACACCCCTAGCACCGCTCATTGACATGTCACGCATCGTCATGCTTATGTTTGCATTGTATTTATTGTTTCTTCCCCCTCTTCTCTCCGGTAGACTACGAGACCGACACCGCTGCTGCCCAGTTCGACTACGGAGTCGACGACCCCTCCTACTTGCCAGAGCAACCAGGCAAGCCCCCCCCCCCTTGATCACTAGATATCGCCTACTCTACTCTCTACTGCTTGCATTAGAGTAGTGTAGCATGTTACTGCTTTTCGATATCCTATTCTGATGCATAGCCTATCCTTGCTACTACTGTTGTTACCTTTACCTGCAATCCTACATGCTTAGTATAGGATGCTAGATTTTCATCAGTGGCCCTACATTCTTGTCCGTCTGCTGTGCTATACTATCGGGCCGTGATCACCTGGGCGGTGACCACGGGTATATACCTATATACTATATACATGACACATGTGATGACTAAAGTCGGGTCGGCTCGTAGGAGTACCCGCAAGTGGATCTTTGTGGCGGAGCGACAGGGCAGGTTGAGACCGCCTAGGTGAGAGGTGGGCCTGGCCCTGGTCGGCGTTCGCGGATACTTAACACGCTTAACGAGATCTTGGTATTTGATCTGAGTCTGGCCATTTGGTCTATACGCACTAACCATCTACGTGGGAGTAGTTATGGGTATCCCGACGTCGTGGTATCAGCCGAAGCTCTTTTGACGTCAGCGACTGAGTGGCGCGCGCCGTGTTGGACCGCTTTGACGTAACCGCCGTGATTGTGTGGGTTGCTAGGTCTGCTCGCGGCCGCGTTCGCAACGTGCAGGTGTGCATAGGGCGATGGGCCCAGACCCCTGCGCGCATAGGTTTAGACCGGCGTGCTGACCTCTCTGTTGAGCCTAGGTGGGGCTGCGACGTGTTGATCTTAAGAGGCCGGGCAAGACCCAGAAAAGTGTGTCCGGCCAAATGGGATCGAGCGTGTTGGGTTATGTGGTGCACCCCTGCAGGGAAGTTTATCTATTCGAATAGCCGCGTCCCTCGGTAAAAGGACGACCCGGAGTTGTACCTTGAGCTTATGACAACTAGAACTGGATACTGAATAAAATACACCCTTCCAAGTGCCAGACACAACCCGGTGATCGCTCTCTAACAGGGCGACGAGGAGGGGATTGCCGGGTAGGATTATGCTATGCGATGCTACTTGGAGGACTTCAATCTACTCTCTCCTACATGCTGCAAGATGGAGATGTCCAGAAGCGTAGTCTTCGACAGGACTAGCTATCCCCCTCTTATTCTGGCATTCTGCAGTTCAGTCCACTGATATGCCCCTTTACACATATTCCCATGCATATGTAGTATAGCTCCTTGCTTGCGAGTACTTTGGATGAGTACTCACGGTTGCTTTTCTCCCTCTTTTCCCCTTTCTATACCGGATTGTCGCAATCAGATGTTGGAGTTCAGGAGCCAGACGCCACCGTCGACGACGACACCTACGACACTGGAGGTGCCTACTACTACGTGCAGGCCGCCGACGACGACCAGGAGTAGTTAGGAGGTCCCAGGCAGGAGGCCTTGCCTTTTCGATCGTTGCTACTTTTGTGCTAGCCTTCTTAAGGCAAACTTGTTTAACTTATGTCTGTACTCAGATATTGTTGCTTCCGCTGACTCGTCTATGATCGAGCACTTGTATTCGAGCCCTCGAGGCCCCTGGCTTGTATTATAATGCTTGTATGACTTATTTATGTTGTAGAGTTGTGTTGTGATATCTTCCCGTGAGTCCGTGATCGTACACATTTGCGTGCATGATTAGTGTACGGTCAAATCGGGGGCGTCACACTGAGGCATAGGGAATGACTTTCATTCTCTCTCTATCTTCTGTCGTGGTCGGGTTTTGAGTCTTACTCAACTTCATACCTTACAACTCAGGCAAGAACTCCTTCTTCTAATGATCCATTTTGAACTTTTTCAAAATTTTATCAAGGTATGTACACATCGAAAGTCTTATCAAACATCTTGATCTATCTTTATAGATTTTGATGCCCAATATGTAAGTAGCTTCACCGAGGTCTTTCTTTGAAAAACTCCATTCAAACACTCCTTTATGCTTTCCAAAAAATTCTACATCATTTCTGATCAACAATATGTCATTCACATATACTTATCAGAAAGGCTATAGTGCTCCCACTCACTTTGTTGTAAATACAGGATTCACCGCAAGTCTGTATAAAATTATATGCTTTGATCAACTCATCAAAGCGTATATTCCAACTCTGAGATGCTTGCACCAGTCCATAGATGGATCGCTGGAGCTTGCACACTTTGTTAGCACCATTAGGATTGAGAAAACCTTCTGGTTGCATCATATACAACTCTTCTTTAATAAATCCATTAAGGAATGCAGTTTTGACATTCATTTGCCAGATTTCATAAAATGCGGGAATTGCTAACATGATTCGGGCAGACTTTAAGCATCGATACGAGTGAGAAAATCTCATCGTAGTCAACACCTTGAACTTGTTGAAAACCTTTTGCGACAATTCGAGCTTTATAGATAGTAACACTACTATCAGCGTCCGTCTTCCTCTTGAAGATCCATTTATTCTCAATGGCTCGCCGATCATCAGGCAAGTCAATCAAAGTCCATACTTTGTTCTCATACATGGATCCTATCTCAGATTTCATGTCCTCAAGCCATTTATCAAAATCTGGGCTCATCATTGCTTCCTCATAGTTCGTAGGTTCGTCATGGTCTAGTAACATGACTTCCAGAATAGGATTATCGTACCACTCTGGTGCGGAAACTGGTTGACCTAGGAGGTTCGGTAGTAACTTGATCTAAAGTTTCATGATCATTATCATTAGCTTCCTCACTAGTTGGTGCAGGCATCATGGGAACGGTTTTCTGTGATGAGCTACTTTCCAATTCGAGAGAATGTACAATTACCTCATCAAGTTCTACTTTCCTCCCACTCACTTCTTTCGAGAGAAACTCCTTCTCTAGAAAGGATCCATTCTTAGCAACAGAGATCTTGCCTTCGGATCTGTGATAGAAGGTGTACCCAACAGTTTATTTTGGGTATCCTATGAAGATGCACTTCTCCGATTTGGGTTCGAGCTTATCAAGCTGAAACTATTTCACATAAGCATCGCAACCCCAAACTATAAGAAACGACAACTTAGGTTTCTTGCTAAACCATAGTTCATACGGTGTCGTCTCAACGGATTTTAGACGGTGCCCTATTTAACATGAATGCAGCTTTCTCTAATGCATAACCCCAAAACGATAGTGGTAAATTGGTAAGAGATATATAGATCGCACCATATCTAATAAAGTATGGTTACGACATTCAGACACATCATTATGCTGTGGTGTTCCAGGTGGCGTGAGTTGTGAAACTATTCCACATTGTTTTAAATGAAAGCCAAACTCGTAACTCAAATATTCGCCTCCGCGATCAGATCGTAGAAACTTTATTTTCTTGTTACGATGATTCTTCACTTCACTCTGAAATTCTTTGAACTTTTCAAATGTTTCAAACTTGTGTTTCATCAAGTAGATATACCCATATCTTCTCAAATCATCTGTGAAGGTCGGAAAATAACGACACCTGCCGCGAGCCTCAACACTCATCGAACCGCATACATCAGTATGTATTATTTCCAATAAGTCAATGGCTCGCTCTATTGTTCCGGAGAATGGAGTTTCAGTCATCTTGCCCATGAGGCATGGTTCGCAAGTATCAAATGATTCATAATCAAGTGATTCCAAAAATCTATCCGTATGGAGTTTCTTCATGCGCTTTACACAAATATGACCTAAACGGCAGTGCCACAAATATGTTGCACTATCATTATCAACTTTGCATCTTTTAGCATCAATATTATGAATATGTGTATCACTACGATCGAGATTCAATAAACCATTTACATTGGGTGTATGACCATAGAAGGTTTTATTCATGTAAACAGAACAACAATTATTCTCTGACTTACATGAATAACCGTATCGCAATAAACATGACCCAATCATATTCATGCTCAACGCAAACACAAAATAACATTTATTTTGGTCCAACACTAATCTCGAAGGTAGAGGGAGTGTACGATGGTGATCTTATCAACCTTTGGAATCACTTCCAACACATATCCTCACCTCGCCCTTAACTAGTCTCTGTTCATTTTGCAATTCCTGTTTCGAGTTACTAATCTTAGCAAATGAACCGGTATCAAATACCCTGGGGTTACTATGAACACTAGTAAAGTACACATCAATAGCATGTATATCAAATATACCTTTGTTCACTTTGCCATCCTTCTTATCCGCCAAGTATTTGGGGTAGTCCCGCTTCTAGTGACCATTCCCTTTGCAGTAGAAGCACTCAGATTCAGGCTTAGGTCTAGCTTTGGGTTTCTTCACGGGAGTGGCAACTTGCTTGCCATTCTTTCTTGAAGTTCCCTTTCTTTTCCTTTGCCCCTTTTCTTGAAACTAGTGGTCTTGTTAACCATCAACACTTGATGCTCTTTCTTGATTTCTACCTTCTCCGATTTTAGCATCGCGAAGAGCTCGGGAATCGTTTTCATCATCCCTTGCATATTATAGTTCATCATGAAGTTCCAGTAACTTGGTGATAGTGACTAGAGAACTCTGTCGATCACTATCTTATCTGGAAGATTAACTCCCACTTGATTCAAGCGATTGTAGTACTCAAACATTCCGAGCACATGCTCACTGGTTGAGCTATTCTCCTCCATCTTGTGGGCAAAGTACTTGTCAGAGGTCTCATACCTCTCGACTTGGGCATGAGTCTGAAATAGAAATTTCAGCTCTTGGAACATCTTATATGCTCCGTGGCGTTCAAAACATTTTTGAAGTCCCGGTTCTAAGCCGTGAAGCAGGGCGCACTAAACTATCAAGTAGTCATCATACCGAGCTTGCCAACCATTCATAACATCTGCATCTGCTCCTGCAATAGGTCCATCACCTAGCGGTGCATCAAGGACATAATTCTTCTGTGCAACCATGAGGATAATCCTTAGATCATGGACCCAGTTCGCATCATTGCTGCTATCATCTTTCAACTTATTTTTCTCTAGGAACATATAAAAAATAAAAGAGGAGCTACATCGCAAGCTATTGATCTATAACATAGATATGCAAATACTATCAAGACTAAGTTCATGATAAATTAAGTTCAATTAATCATATTACTTAAGAACTCCCACTTAGATAGACATCCCTCGAGTCATCTAAATGATCACGTAATCCATATCAACTAAACCATGTCCGATCATCACGTGAGATGGAGTAGTTTTCAATGGTGAACATCTCTATGTTGATCATATCTACTATATGATTCACGTTCGACCTTTCGGTCTCCAGTGTTCCGAGGCCATGTCTGTACATGCTAGGCTCGTCAAGTTTAACCCGAGTATTCCGCATGTGCAAAACTATTTTGCACCCGTTGTATGTGAACGTAGAGCTTATCACACCCGATAATCATGTGGTGTCTCAAAACGATGAACTATTGCAACAGTGCATACTCAGGGAGAACACTTATACCTTGAAATTTTAGTGAGCGATCATCTTATAATGCTACCGCCGTACTAAGCAAAATAAGATGCATAAAAGATAAACATCACATGCAATCAAAATATGTGACATGATATGGCCATCATCATCTTGTGCCTTTGATCTCCATCTCCAAAGCACTGTCACGATCTCCATTGTCACCGGCTTGACACCTTGATCTCCATCGTAGCGTCATGGTCGTCTCACCAACTATTGCTTCTACAACTATCGCTAACGCATAGTGATAAAGTAAAGCAATTACATGGCGTTTGCATTTCATACAATAAAGTGACAACCATAAGGCTCCTGCCAGTTGCCGATAACTGTTACAAAACATGATCATCTCATACAACAACGTACATCACATCCTGTCTTGACCATATCACATCACAATATGCCCTGCAAAAACAAGTTAGACATCCTCTACTTTGTTGTTGCAAGTTTTACGTGGCTGCTATGGGCTTCTAGTAAGAACCGTTCTTACCTACGCATCAAAACCACAATGATGTTTCGTCAAGTTTGTTGTTTTAACCTTCAACAAGGACCGTCCGCAGTAAAATTCGATTCAACTGAAGTTGGAGAAACAGACACCCGCCAGCCACCTTTATGCAAAAGAAGTTGCATGTCTGTCGGTGGAACCGGTCTCATGAACGTGGTCATGTAAGGTTGGTCCGGGCCGCTTCATCCAACAATACCGCCGAATCAAAATAAGACGTTGGTGGCAAGCAGTATGACTATGATCGCCCACAACTCTTTGTGTTCTACTCATGCATATCATCTACGCATAGACCTGGCTCGGATGCCACTGTTGGGGAACGTAGCATGCAATTTCAAAAAAAATCCTACGATCATGCAAGATCTATCTAGGAGATGCATAGTAACGAGAGGGGGAGAGTGTGTCCACGTACCCTCGTAGACCGAAAGCGGAAGCATTAGTTTAAAGCGGTTGATGTAGTCGAACGTCTTCTCGATTCAACCGATCAAGTATCGAACGTATGACACATCTGAGTTCTGCACACGTTCAGCTCGATGACGTGCCTCGAACTCTTGATAAGTGTCGAGGGAGAGTTTCATCAGCACGACGGCGTGGTGACGGTGATGGTGCAGTGATCCGCGCAGGGCTTCGCCTAAGCACTATGACAATATGACCGGAGGAGTAAACGGTGGAGGGGGGCACCACACACGACTAAGAACAATTGATGTTACTTAGAGGTGCCCCCTGCCCCGTATATAAAGGAGGGAGAGGGGAGGAGGCCGGCTTAGGGGGCGCGCCAAGTGGGGGGAATCCCACTTGGACTCCTAGTCCTATTCGCCCCCTTCCTTTTATCGGAGGGGGAAAGGGGGGCGGAGAGGGAGAGGGAGAAGGAAAGGGGGGCCGCGCCCCCTCCCTGTAACACCCCCAGTGTCATGCTACAGTAACCTCTGCGATTAATCTAATCATTTTTCCAAACAGTGCTTAATCACCTTTGTTCAATATCCCATTTGAAAATTCCAGTCAATTCAAATTCAAGTGAAGTTTGAAGTTGCTCAAAAGTTACTGGAAAAATGTTCATCATTTGTCAAAAATTCCATAACAATTATTTGTTAAGGAACACAACATCACTTTTGTGCAAAGATGAGCATTAGCAATTATAACAGCACCAATTCAGCATTTTTCAATGCTATCGTATTTATGAAAAATACCAAATGAATTCTTCTGGTCTCCTAAATATTTATGGCACTGTCTATAATCACCAGGGATTTAATGGGACACCTCCCAAATTTTTCCTAAGTGAGATAGTTGACCAAATAATTCCCTTTCTCTCTCTGTTAATAAATAAAAGCTAAAATAGAAAAGAAGAGATAGAAAAGGCCTAAACGCTACTGTGGGGCTGGGCCTCTAGTTCTACAGTGCCACGGCCCAGCCCATCTGGGGTTTTCCCCTACCTCTGTTCATCAGAGCTCGGTGGACGCCCAGGCGACGTCCACGGCTCAGATCGGCCACGGGGCGGCCATCCGCCACTATCCGGTGCCTACTTGACGCCCCGAGCCCCCTCTCTCTCTCTCTCCCTGGTAACCCTAGTCCCCAAATCCCCCCTCACCCTCGCTCATATTCGACGACCTGGAAGAGGCCGAGCTCGCGCTCGTCGTCATCGTCATCGATCCCGCGGCCACCGGCCTCCCTTCGTCGTGCCAAGACGTCCAGGAGCTCCGCCATCGTCGTCTCCGTCGCCCTCGCCTATCGGTTGGAGCTCAGACGACCTGCTGCCTCGCCATCGCGCGATCTTCTTCGCCACGGCCGCCACATCTCGTCCACGAGCGCGACGCGTCCGGCCATCCCCGCGCCTCCAAACCACTTCTACGAGCTTCGAAGTGAGCTCCTCTGCCGATTCCCTTCGTTTTCCCCTTCGATCCGTGCCCTTTTACGTCGTTGTTCTTAGTGTACCGAGCTCGGCTGGAGCTTTTCTCCCGTGTAGGACGTGGATTTTTAGAACACCTGCACCCGGCCCTGGTATCCTGGCTGTCCAATATTGCTTTAAGATCTGTGCAACACAACTAACTTTCCATATGAAATTTTCTCTTTTTTGTTTCTCTCACATAAAAGATGTCTTGAAATTCAAACCTTTGCAGCGTGGCAAAGCTTTCTATCTAGAATCTAGGATAAATCTTTCAGAACTTTAAAAAAATCATTTTTTGTATATTTATGTTTGACAAAAAATTCTGAAAGATTTATCCTAGATTCTAGATAGAAAGCTTTGCCACGCTGCAAAAGTTTGAACTTCAAAACATGTTTTATGTAAGAGAAACAAAAAAGAGAAATCGATTTGCATGAATCGCGATGCGAAGAATGGATGGCTAGATAGAGAGGGCCTCGGTGCAGGTGTTCTATTATATATTTTCCCTCCCGTGTACGAGCTGCTGCTCATGCTTGTCACCGCTGCTACTCTGCTGCGACTGCTTAGCTGCTGCTCTGCTGATGCGTCCTGCTGCTGCCCTCGCCCGCGCGCCCTCTTTCCGCGCCGCGAACCCCAAGCCCTGCCTGCCTGCTATTGCTTACGGCGCCGCCGCAGCTGTTAGTTGCTTCTGTCGCCGTCGTTGTTGGTTGTTGCTGCCGCTGCGTACTTGTTCCTGCCGCTCGCCTTGCCCCCGCGCCCTGCATCTTGGCCTCGCCCCGCCTGCCGTCACCACTGCCAGCCGCCCCCATGGTCGTGGACGTCTCCGCCCACGCCTGCGTCGCCTGCACACACGCGCGACGGCGCCTCCCCGTGCGCGCCCCGGGCTACGCTCGCCTAGCTGCCCTGCCGCTAGCTGTGGCCGAGGCCGCCGGCGCCGGAGTGCGTCCGTGCGCGCCCAAGAACGGACGTGGCCTCAGCTAGCCTTGTGCCGCTGCCACAGGGGCCCTGGGCCGAGTTAAATTAGGCAGGCCTAATTAATTTAGCCCAACCCCCCTGTTGCTTTAGCTAATTTAGTTTTATTTAGATAAGTGGTAAAAATAATTATATACCCCTACTAATAAAGCAAGGTGCGTTTCTGCGATTTTTTCATCCGTTCACCGTTAAAATATATTTTTTCTAGCTGAGGTGGTACTAAACATTTGTACGTCCGTTTGTGCAAAGGAAAAACGTTTTCTGCAGAATTTCATAGTGGGCCGCGCGCGCTATGGCCCAGTAAAATCAGCCCATGTTTTCCTACCCACGCAGCAATACAAAAATCCTATTTCCCGCACAATGCAGAAAATAGTTTGAGCTACGCATGGAGCGCCCAAGACTCGGCGGCCCATTATTTTCCGCGTCCTATTTCATTTTTTCTTTTTATTTTCACTTTTTTCCAATTCCAAGTCTATTTTTTACATTTTTCTGAAATTTGAGATTTATAAATTTTTCATAATTTCAATTTTTATTCAAATGTCGTAAACACTTACGAATTACAAAATGTTTGGAATTTGATTTTATTTTTGTCATGCCAAATTTATTCAAATTTAAAAAATTATTTCCATGTTCAAAAAATGTTTGTATTTTTAAAAATTGTTCCAAATTTGATAAATATTCTGGTTCTAATGGTTTGTTAAAAAATTGAAACAAATGTTTTCATTACAGGAACACATTGTCTAAAATTCTTCTGAATTTTCAGAAAATGTTCCCATTTTTCAAAATTGTTCTCAACTTAAAAAATGTTCGTATTTGATAAAACGTTAATGTTTTTAAGAATTTTTTGTGAATTTCTTGAAATGTTCCGTTCAAATTGTTTATTCCTGCTTTGTCCAAAAATGTATGGATTTTTCAAAAAACTGTTCGGAATTTGGAAAATTGTTCACGCTGACAAGTATATTCGGTAGTTCATGTTTTGAATTCCAAAATTGCGTTCCTATTTCAAAAAAAAATCCAGTTTAAATATTTTCTCATTCCGATTTTTTTCAGAATTAACAAATTATTAACATTTTTTGGAAAATGTTTGGGTTTTTTTCAAATTTGTTCAAGATTTTAAAAATGTTACAAATTTGAAAAATATTCTTGTTTTATTGATATATTCAAAAATTGAAAATAAATTTTGCATTAAAAGACATATTTTCTAAAAAAAATGTTCAAAACATGTTCCCATTTCCAAAAATTGTTCACAAATTCAGAATATTCATCTTTTTATAAAATGTTCATACTTTTAAGAAATGTTTGCGAATTTCAACAAATGTTCTGTTCAAATTTTTTGTTCGTGTTTTTTTTTAATGTATGGAATTTTCAAAAAGCTGCTAACAAATGTTTTGTTCAAATTTTTTGTTCGTGTTTTTTTAAATGTATGGAATTTTAAAAAAACTGCTCGTAATTTGGAAAGTTGTTCACGTTGCCAAGTATATTTGGCAGTTCATAGTTATTAGTTTTTGAAACGTTCACAAAAATAAATAAAAATGTTTGAATCTGACATTGCATTATATTCTTAAATATTCACGCTGACATTGGTTAGCAGGACGCGTTTGTTTGAGCGGCTAGCAATATGTGGTCGGGTCTTTGAGGTCGTGAGTTCGATCACTCCCATACTGGGCCTGCTCCGCATCCGGTACATCGAGCTAAGTCGGCTTGTACAGAGTAAGGGACACCATAAATTATTGATGGTGGTGCTTCCATGTGCCAATAAAAGATAATATGCTGCTTAATTAGAATTGAAAGAAATTGTGGGCGCATGCCAATAAAAGAGAATATATTGGTGTGACCTTAATTAATGAGTGCCACGTTGAACTAGAGAATACGGACATGCAGGGGTTTTGATCCATTCTTATATTGAGCTAGAGGCATGTGAGTTTACTATCCCGTTGCAACGCACGGGCATGTGTGTTAGTAATTCTAATACGAGTTGTGTCTATGACACCTAGGCCCCACTTCACCTTTTGACCCAGTCAAACATTGACTCTGTTGACCTGCTGACTCTGCAGTTGACCCAGTCAACTGGGCCCCCGACCCCACCTATCATCCACTGTGGCTAGCCCATAGTGGGTATAGAAGGTATATTCTGTATTTAATTCGAATTAAAATAAGTTCAGAAATTCAGAAAATGTTTTAAACTTTAGAAATTCATAGAAAATAAACCGTAGCTCAGATGAAAATGTTTTCTACATAAAAGTTGCTCAGAAAAACGAGACGAATCCGGATACGCGGTCCGTTTACCTGTCAGATGCCTCTAACCATCTGAACATGGAACATTCCTCCTCCGGTCATCTGTGTGACACATGTCCGGAACCGGGAAAACATTCCCGGTTGAATTCCCCCTTCACCTATGTCGTGTAGCCGTTCACCCCTAACACCGCGTATTACCATGTTATGCCTTATGATGCTTTGTTTGCTTTATATTTATTCTTTCTTCCCCCTCTTCTCTCCGATAGACCCCGAGACCACTGCCGACGCCACTGTGATCGACTACGTCTCCGACGACCCTTCTTCCTTTATAGCAGAGCTTCTAGGCAAGCCCCCCTTTGATCATCCCGATATCGCCATTCCATTCTCTCATGCTTGCATTAGATTTTGCTACTGTTATTGTTGGCTCCTATTCTGATGCATAGCCTGCTTTTGTAACCTGCTTATTGTTACCTACCTGCTTATCCTAAACTTCTTAGTATAGGTTGGTTAGTGATCCATCAGTGACCCCCACCTGGTCCTTGTTGCCCCTGCTTCATCATCGACGACTCGATCAACGTGATCGACGACCAGAGCCCGACACCTCACATCACATCACGCCCCTTTTGTTGCTCGACTCTGCAGAGTTACCATCGAGTGCCGAGGGTGGAACCTCATACATCACTCCTGATGAGATCTCTGTAGTGTAGCTATTTGGTCGTGGTCATCGAGGGTGATTTCCTCCTTAACCACTTCCGACACGACTCTGTCGTGCAACCCCTCAAGTGTGAACCTTGAGGGTGGTTCCTCTTACGTTCACCTTGATGATTACATCGAGTGGAATACACTGAGGGTGGTTCCTCGGAGTTTCCCCTTGGTGTTTGGACACACGGATACTTGGACTTTACAACTGTTACTTGGAAAGGTGGGTCGACCCTGAGGGGTACCCGCGAGTGATGTGGAGACGGGTTGACCTGGAGGGTACCCGAGAGTTGAATACGAGGCGTGGCCGGGCATTCTTAGCCCTTGCCGCAAGTCCTCGAGACGGGGCGACGGGGTCACATCTTTCGTGAGTCTCTGCTCGTGACCGCACTACCAACACACTAACGGTTTGGATATTTGATCCAAGGGGCCTCTGGCCTAATAGCACTAACCATCACGTGGGCATAGTATGGGCGTTCTGCGTCGTATGCATCAGCCGAAGCTTAATAGACGTCAGCGACTGAGCGGCGCGCACCGAGTTGGACTGGTAAGCACCTGCCTTTTTTAAGGAGGTCTGCTCACCGGCCGCGTTCGCAACGTGCAAGAGTTCCCGGGGTGATGGCCCATGACCCCTGGGGGCATTGGTTTAGTCCGACGTGCTGGCCTCTCTATTAAGCCTAGGTCGGGTTGTGGCGTATTGTTTGGCCGAGGCCGGGCATGACCCAGGAAAGTTCGTCCGGCCGGAGTTAATCGGGCGTGGTGGGTAAGTTGGTGCACCCCTGCAGGGAAGAAAACATCTATCGATAGCCTGTCCCACGGTAACAGACACTTGGAGTTGTATCCCGATCGATACAACTAGAACTGGATACTTGAGGTGATAACTGGATAGTATGGCTCTGGGATTGCTTTCTCGCAGGGAGTCGAGAAAGGATCTCTGGCTGAGGTTGATAACACTTCTACTACTTTACTTTATGCTACTCTTATCTCTTCTGATGCTGCAAGATGCTTGGAGCTGCTTGAAGATGCTAGTCTTTGATAGGCTAGGATTTTCCCCTTCTCTTCTGGCATTCTGCAGTCCAGTCCATAGATACAGCCCATTTCATTGATACCGATGCATATGTAGTGTAGATCCTTGCTTGCGAGTACTTTGGATGAGTACTCACGGTTGCTTTGCTCCCCCTTTTCCCCCTTTCTTCTTCTTTCCGGTTGATGCGACCAGATGTCGGAGCCCAGGAGCCAGATGCCACTGCCGATGCCTACTACTACGTGGAGGCCGCCGACGACCAGGAGTAGTTAGGAGGCTCCCAGGCAGCAGCGCCGGCCCATACATACATGGGGCCCAGGGGCAAGACAGAAATAAGGGGCCCTTGTTTACTTAAAAATCAAAATATTTTCTATTTCAAAAGGAAAGGAATATCCAGTACATAGCATATCCCGATGATCTTAATTTTGACTCTAAAACTGACATTACAATTTATTTATATCGATCAAGTGAACTACACACCATGATAGTAATGAAATGATGTAGTTCCGCAAAAGCTTGCATTCCTAAATATGAATGGAGACTTCATTATGTTTTGCAAAACAAAAATTCATGTGAAAACTGGTTGCTACTAAGATGTTTTGTGTTACCATCAAATTCCTATCATGGGCTCAATTTTCTGGAATAATAAGTTTGTGAAAAACGACTAGAATTACTATCTGGAGGGAACACAATATCAACATTTCTTATAGGACCCTTCTCAACTAAAATATCTCTAGCCTTATCATCCAGATTATCCTAGTGCCGTGGATCAAATATCAACAGTGAATGGCTGTTGTTTATCGACACTCGGTGATTCAAAATTTGGCGAATGAGTTACGTTTTCATGCTGACTGGAATTATTATTATCCTCGTTCATATCATGATCAGTAGCATAAGTATTCTCAGTTGGTTGTTCTTCAACACATACTATGGCCAATTCCAGGGGATCTCTAGGAGAACTACTAGTTGTGAAAATTTTGTCAAGTGATCCTTTTATGGATTTTACCTCTACATCTATTTGATTTTTTCTCTTCCTTTTGTTACTACCGGATAAATACTTTCTAGAGGACATGTCACCAAACGGGAACAAGAAACATAAAATGATTAAAACAGGGAACAAAAGCACCTTAATGTGGATTGATGTGGATGTAGGTGGCCAGATCAGCAGATCCGCAGGTTGCAGTAGTCAACACGATCGAGAAGACGACACCATGAACTGAATAATCCCCCTTCCCCAGTTCTCCACCACACTTGGATCCACCAAAGAGCCGAACTGCAGAAGAAGACCTATGCGGGGGAGCAGGGCAGGTAGATGTGGAATCTCTCAGAGGGCAAAGCTATTTAATCGAGGATGAACGGGATTAGGGGCAGGAAGAGAAGAACATGTACTATCTCTCCAATGTCTAACTGACGGGCAACGAGCAGAACATCGGGAAAGGATGGAGAGCCAATTGGGGAGCAGATTTGCGCCTTTATAGTCGCCATTAATGGCCAGCGGCGACCTTGGAATCGGAGACGGCGTGACGCATGGGGACGGCAGCGCAGTTATGGGGGTCTGGGATTTGGGGATGAGGAGGAGTCGAGGAGCACGGGACGACGGGAAGATGCTGAGTCTCTCGTTGTTTTTGTTGGGCTTAGTACGTACTACATAGAGGAAATACTAGCAGGGCTGGGGCCCCTCCCTTCTGGAGGCCCAGGGCGGGCGCCCCGTTTGCCCGGCCTATGGGTCGGGCCTGCCAGGCAGAAGGCCTTGCCTTTTCGATCGATGTTGCTTTTGTGCTAGCCTTCTTAAGGCTATCTTGTCTAACTTATGTATGTACTCAGATATTGTTGCTTCCGCTGACTCTTGTGTTTTCGAGCTGATGTATTCGAGCTCTCGAGGCCCCTGGCTTGTAATATAAGGCTTGTATTATTTTAATTTGTGTCTAGAGTTGTGTTGTGATATCTTCCTGTGAGTCCCTGATCTTGATCGTACACATTTGCGTGTATGATTAGTGTACGATTGAATCATGGGCGTCACACTCCCCTTGTTCAATTTGGACTCCCCATGGGAGGGGGAGGGGCGCCACCCCCTTGTGGGCTGCCTTGCCTCTCCCCTATGGCCCATGTGGCCCATTACTTCCCCCGGTGGGTTCCGATAACCTCCCGGTAATCCAATAAATACCTGAAACACTCCGGACCATTCTGGTGTCCGAATACTATCGTTCAATATATCAATCTTTACCTCTCAGCCATTTCGAGACTCCTCGTCATGTCTGTGACCTCATCCGGGACTCCGAACAATCTTCGGTCACCAAAACACATAACTCATAATACAAATCATCATCGAACGTTAAGCGTGCGGACCCTACGGGTTCGAGAACTATGTAGACATGACCGAGACACATCTCAGATAAATTACCAATAGCGGAACCTGGATGCTCATATTGGTTCCTACATATTCTACGAAGATCTTTGTCGGTCAAACCGCAATGACAACATACGTCATTCCTTTTGTCATCGGTATGTTACTTGCCCGAGATTCGATCGTCGGTATCTTCATACATAGTTCAATCTCGTTACCGGCAAGTCTCTTTACTCGTTCCGTAATGCATCATCCCGTAACTAACTCATTAGTCACATTGCTTGCAAGGCTTATCATGATGTGCATTACTGAGAGGGCCCAGAGATACCTCTCCGATACTCGGAGTGACAAATCCTAATCTCGATCTATGGCAACCCAACAAACACCTTCGGAGATACCTGTAGAGCATATTTATAATCACCCAGTTACGTTGTGATGTTTGATAGCACACAAGGCATTTCTCAGGTATCCGGGAGTTGCATAATCTCATAGACAAAGAAATATGTATAAGTTATGAAGAAAGCAATAGCAATAAAACTTAACGATCATTATGCTAAGCTAACGGATGGGTCTTGTCCATCACATCATTCTTCTAATGATGTGATCCCGTTCATCAAATGACAACGCATGTGTATGGTTGGGAAACTTAACCATCTTTGATCAACGAGCTAGTCTAGTATAGGCTTACTAGGGACACTGTGTTTTGTCTATGTGTCCACACATGTATCAAGTTTCTGGTTAATACAATTCTAGCATGAATAATAGACATTTATCATGATATAAGGAAATATAAATAACAACTTTATTATTGCCTCTAGGGCATATTTCCTTCAGGGTGGACATGCAAAAGGTTGATCCCAGCTAGGAGTCGAGGATGGACTTGCAAATGGGACAAAAAGAAGGTCAGACCCCAGTTGTGAGTTGAGGGTGTGATTGCAACTGAGATAAAAAGGCCAGGCCCCAATTCCGAGTCGATGTGGACTTGCAACTAGAAAAAAAGGTTAGGCCTCACTTGCGAGTCGAGGGTGGACTTGCAATTGGGACAAAAAAGGTAGAGCCTAGTTGCGATTCAAGGGTGGACTTGTAACTGGGACAAAATAAGGTCGTGCCCGAGTTGCGAGTCGAGGGTGCACCTGCAACTAGGACGACAAATGTTTTGGGCCCAGTTGCGAATCGAGGGTGGACTTGCAACTGAGATAAAAAGGGTCGGTCTCCAGTTGCGAGTCAAGGGTGGACTTGCAATTAGGACAAAAAAGGTTGGGTCCAATTACGAGTCGGTGGTAGACTTGCAACTGAGACAAAAAAAAGTTAAGCCTAGTAGTGAGTCGAGGTTGGACTATCAACAGGGGAAAAAGTTGGGTCCCAGTTGTTAGTCGATGATGGATTTGCAACTGGGACAAAAAAACCGAGCCCTAGTTGCGAGTCGAGCGTGGACTTGCAATTGGGATTAAAAAAGATTAGACTCCAGTTGCGAGTCAACAGTGAATTTGCAATTGGAACAAAAAAAAGTCAGGCCTTAGTTATGAGTCGAGGGTGGACTTACTGGAATAAAAAGAAGTTTCAGGCCTCAGTTACGAGTCGAAGGTGGACTTACAACTGAGACAAAAAAAATGTCAAAGCCCAATTGTGAGTCAATGATGAAATTACAAATTGTGACAAAAGAAGGTCAGACCTTAGTTACAAGTTGAGGTAGACTTGCAACTGGCACAAGAAAAAAGACAACCCCTATTTGATGGTGGACAGTCAACTAACAGTGATAAAAACAATCATGAATTTAAAAAATGAAAAAGAGAAAGGAAAAATGAAAAACAAACAAATGAAAAAATGAAGAATAAGTAAAAAGAAAAAGAAACAAAAAAAGAAAAAAATATATTCATGTGGCCATAACCCACACAGTGGCAACGCATGAGGGGTGCTGTGAAAAAAGAAAAAGAAACAGCGACCACACACAGAACAACACCAAGGAGAAAATGCTAAAAAACACCAAAGATAAAAAAACCAAACAATACTAATCTTGATGACTAAATCTTATGGTTAGAAAGTTAGATGTGAGATAACTATTTCACAGCAAATCTGATATCTGAATCCTTTGATCAATATAAACAAAGTTTGATTCATTCTCTCATTTACATTAACACATCTCCTTTTTGTACGAGTTTTTGGGAAGACGAAGATGGCCTCGCAAGGGAGCGTCGAGAGCCGCGCTCGCGCTCGATTCTTTCTCGTCCCGTTCCCCAAAATCTATATCTAGGTCTTCTAGTTCTTCTCCCATATGCGTCCCGGCCAGCCAAAACTGCAATCACTTCTCCCATATGCGCCCTGGCCAGCGGTAAAAAGTTACACGTCGGTGGTTCTGCTCGGTGTATATAGGGCCTGTTTGGTTGTTGCCCTGGAGCAAAACTGCCTCGCCTGGTGCTTGCCTAAGAGTTGCCTATACTTTGCTTGGTTCATGTCCTGAAGATTCGATAGTAGCCTGGCCGGTAAAACCTGAGCGTGTCGTTAGCCTGGTCCAGGCGACCCGAACCAGACGCCTGGAAGTGCCTGAGACGTGCCTGGCATGTTAATCCTCTTGTCCAATTTAAAATAGCAAAAGGTACAGGCAAACGGTAGCCTGGTTTAATATATTTTAACACCCGAGGCTTGGACAGGAACCAAACAAGCATCGCCTGGCCAGGAGAAAACAACTGACATTCAGGCCTAGTCCCGGCACTCGATCTTTTCAGGCATCAGCTCGAGGACGTCAACCAAACAGACCCATAGAGCGAAACCAAACAAGGTTTGCGCTGTTGCCCTGGTGTAGTTAAAAACCAAGGAAAACACCTTAGACTCGTATAAGTTATTTTCAATTGGAGAACATATATTGTGTGAAGATTGATAATTTTGAGTTTCATTAGATGGTTAGGCATAAACTGGGATGTTTTATTGATCAGTTATTCAAGAAACAGCTCAGCCATGCTACAACAAAATGAAAAGAAACGATGCAATTGTTGAAGTTCTTTCACCGCGTGAACTTGGAGTGCTAAATCTTAATTTGCTGTAGAGTACTCAATCTAAATAGTTGGGTTAGCATTGGTATTTCATGAACAAATTTAATATGTGCCATACTTATATCGGGATTGTTAAGCAAGTGGCCCTGTCTTAAGTGTTCATCATGCATCACCACTGTTCAGCAGCATTAGGGCATCTCCAACAATATCCCTTAAAACGAACACACAATTTGTCTGTGGACCACGTCCGAACGCGTCCACACACAGGATACGGAAGCCAGCCATCCAACCATGTCCCTTAAATAGGCATTAAATTCAGACAACAGAGATTGGCCAGGCGGACCTAGAGGACAAAGCACACGTACTGTGAGGACATGTGGAACAATTGACACTAGACCAACCTCCGCGTGGTGTCCAGACTCCCTCAAAGCCCTCCCAAGTTTGCTTCCGATTTGGGGGAAAATAGACATGTGGAGTGGTCCACGAAAGTTTAATGGAGTGCATTGAATGACAAAAGTGTCCCGACCACATGATCCGAACCTTTAGGGGCGCTTTGAGGTACCGCTTTGGAGATACCCTTAATGTTGTAACCCTACGATTCATCTCTTGTGTGCCCAATGATTAGCACGACGGTGCGATTCCAGAAAATGTATGTGTTTAAATTTTTCTATCTCGGTTTCATATATACAAATATTGTTTATTTTTGTAGTGTTTATATTAAGGGGCATCGAGTTCTATTTTCACCATGGGCGCCGAAATCTCAGGATCGGCACTGCTAGCGGAGCCGACCATCCAACCTGCCGCATCAAATAAAAGTGGACACATCATTTTCATTAATAGTAGTTTTTTTACATAGCAAAAGTCATTGACCCTAGTCTACACTTTGCCGGCCATGGGCACGTCCTGCTCTTCGCCAGTTGTGCACACGTTCGTGTCCCATGTCCTACTCTCCCTCATCAGAGTCCACCGCCGACTTCGCCGGTGGAGGTGATGTCGATGATCCACATGATCGTTCAGGCCCAGCTTGAAAGATGCGGAGCTACTAGTGTCGGCAGCGTTCCCGTCCGCGATCGCCTGCCGCCTCCGCCATGATCTACTCGAACAGGACGTCATGCTCCGCCTCCATGACGTGGAGCCTCCATCGCTCGCGGCGGATGGCACGAGTGATGCACATGGACTCGTACAACACCCGCTGCTCATCGACAAAGCCCCAATCATCTACGACCATGGCGGCGACGGCCTACTCGCTCTACTTCTCACCGACAATCTAGCCCTCCGCGAGCAGGTGCTGCTCAAGGAGCTCTAGACTGTAGCACTTCTCCTCCTGCAGTATCCATAATGAGGAGACCAACAGCTCTTCCTGCTGCTCCGGCTGCTCATCCTCCACCATGACCGTGTCGAAGTGCGCTAGCGCCATGGTGAAGCTCGCGACCAGCGCAGGAGCGGGCACTGGCTTGGGCTCATTGTCGGATGCCTCCTCTATCATTTGGTGTTCGTCCTCCGAGCTCGCCTTCGGTGAGCTCAGAGGCAGTCCCGCTTCCGTGTGTTCTGCGTGCCGGGCCTGCCAGTCGTGGATGAGGCCCATGATCTCATGCCAGCTTCGCAACGGGAGGCTCTTCCACCACATGGAGTAGCTCGCGGTCATTGCATCGGCGGGCCTGAATGGAGGCGGGAAGCGGAGGAGGTGCGGTTTCTGCCGTGCCCGTTCATGCTTTATATATCGATCGCCGGCCAGCCCATGCATTAGTTTGAATGCGGGTCCCCGGAGTGGGTTTCTCAGCCTCCGCGCATCTTCATTGCTGGGTAGGCGGACATATGGGCAACTGACTTCAATGCAGTAGGATATCGTCCCGTTGCCCAGTCCAGTCGCGCCCGCTCTGAGCCGGCATTAACGCAACGGGGAGAGCTGAGTGCACAAGGCACAAGCGGCGGGCCGGAGCAGGCGCTTCAACCGCAGCACCAGTGTGAATGTTGCGCCGTTCGGCCGGCATGCGTCAGTAACCGATCAAGTCCGCTCTAGACCGGCATGAATGAGGCGTGGAGAGCGGACTAACATTTGGAGAGAAATGGTTATCTATGGGTCCATGCAATCAGGCGCCTAAGTGGCAGAGGCCCGCAAACCTCCTACCGGTTTGTGGGCCTTCGGACGTGTAGCCGGTCCACAGACATTTGATGGACGAGGTTGGAGGGCAAAAAGTGCCTGAAAGGCGCAATCGGAACTTTTACATCATCTAGATGTAGAAGTCAGGTTGTCATGATAAAATACTTCATTTTCGTGAATAAATATCATCTCATATACACCTTAGCACAGCTGTAAATACAATGGCTGAATGGCAAGTATTTAATATATATATAGACACATCCGTCACCCACCCGGCCGTTTTCTAAGTAAACATAAATGTTGCTTTGGTTAGCTCGAGTTATTTTCACATGAAAAAAACTGATGTATCTTGGACACCAACTCCGGGAATACGTGAGTTGGACGGTGGTTTTTGTCGAGGCAAACAGCGGTTGCACTGGCTTCCATAACGACCTGACCAGAGCAAAGAGCGGGTGTAAATTATGGATATGTGATTGATAAAACAGTCTCATCTTAAGTTTTACATGTAATTTAAAAATGATTATAAAAACATGTCTACAGGGTCTTCTCTTAGCTTTATTTTCAATCAGCTATTCCTTAAAACGGGATGAGTCATATTATGCTAAGAGACCATTTTTAAAATAAAAGAAGACAAGTTTTTTTTCTTATGATTTCTTTTTTTCTTCATCTCACCATTTATTATGTGTGACACTTCTAAGATAGCATCACTGTACATGCTCTAAGGCGAGAGGCATATGGTCAGTACATGTGCATGCGTATACACATGTACATACCTATACCTTACGATTGGGCAGCGTCTCGATCACATGGTCGACTATTATTCTCACACCTTTGATTTGCACCACCCTCAGCTTGACGATGAACCTGCCACCACTCTGGAATGCAATAATGGTATGCGTTGGTGAGAACTTTCTTGTATGATTGATATGTGCTATATGGTGTGACACTTGGATAAAAGAATGGTTGGAAATAAATGGTATGATTCTTTTAAGCGTTATATATAGAGTGACTTACTTCTTGTAATATATCAAAGGGGTCAAATAAGTAAAGTTATCTTATGTTGAATGTCGAAAAAGAGAAGAAGTGAAGTTTATGTTGCCGGATGGAAAATACCCTAAGAGGCGTGAAGTACTTGAGGTGCAGTTCTGAAAGCGCCATCGTGTTCCCCGTGGATGTCCAGAAGTGAATGCTAATACCAAGGGTTTCAAGCAGCACGTTACGAGCTGCAGTGCACATTAAGACAAAATAAATCAATTAGTAAAAAAAAGACAAAATAAATCATGCGACGTTCGTAAGAGTAGAAGTATATCTAGTAGTAGAGGTCACCCGCAAAAAAAAGTATATCTAGTAGTAAGGCATATATACCGTCATGGATGTAACTGGCGTGGACGGCGTTGTTGACAACGCCATACTCGTCAAGGTCATCGTCGCGGACTCTCATCTCCACTTCGAAAAACTTGTCCTTCCTATAATAATATCGTAATTAGTAAGCTAAACATAAAGAAGACATATACCTCCATAAGAAAAACATATACACACATCCATATTATTGAAGTATATATGATGGAATTGAAATGAGACGGGAAATACACTTTGGTTCCTGGTTATATATACACCCTATATAGGGATTTTTTAATAATTAAGCAAAAAGTCAAAATAGTTCAGAAGTATTTTTTAGAATAAACATGACTTACTTTTGCACTAGTATATATATTTCCCAGAAAAAACAACCAGCGTTGACTTCACAGCGAAAAAGACAAAATTTATTTGCTATTATAGGTCACTATTCACACTAATTTGGCTAAAATTTTGTCTTTTTTAAAAAGAAGTCAAAGGGGGGTTTTCTTTTTGTGAAAATTTTCTCACAAGTACAATGTAAGGTCAAGTTTATTTCAAAAATATTTTTAGATTTTTTTTACTTTTTGTTGAATTACTAATTTTTTTCCATATAGGGTGTATATGTCCCATAGATCAAAAGTTCCCCTCCGGTCTCCCTTGCACTATATATATGTACTCCCTACGTTTTAAAATAGATGACTCAACTTTGTACAAAGGTAATACTAAAGTTAGTATAAAGTTGAGTCATCTATTTTGGAACGGAGGGACTAAGAAGTAACTAGTGCTCTTCGTGTGCTTGTCTGCTGCGTTAACCGTAGCAGCGTCTTCTTCAAGTCTACGTGATCTGTGGGTGGTAACGGAACAAGTGTCCTCGAGCCGGTAAGATTTCGGGTAATCGTGCTTCTTCATCCTGCCAAGGTTCGCCGGCCGGCGGCAATGAGGAACCGCCACGCGGTAGGGGCCGGAGCTGGGGAGCCTCCCTCCATCGGCGCCGGTGCGTAGCCGACGGCAGGAGGCGGTGATGGGCGGACGTGAAACAAGGTTCGGCTGCATTGTGTACATGCTGCTCGCTTTGGATTTTATGCTGTAGCTAGCTGGGTTCTATTTATACTATAGTACCCTGCATGCAAGGTGGTCTAAACTGAGAGCGGGCGGGACGAGCGGACCTTTCTGTGCTTTGTTTTTCCTTGTTTACTTTCTACTGGTACAAGATGCATCCGCGTTGATTAGTCTTGTAGTACTCTCGGAGGTAGACATTAACCGGTGGTAACAGGTGCCTTCTGCAGCACGCTGGGCACAAGACCTACACAGCTCGTCGGTCGTTGAATGTTGAGTGACATGCGGTGCGTATTGCACGTAAGACACGCTACTAAACGATGTATACGTGGGCCTTTAAAATCGGAAAGGATGTAGTAGCACACTCCAGATGATATTGTTCTTGGCTCAACGTATACGAAAACTGCTCACTTTCTCACTATTCCAACTGCTCCATATTTTTCACAAACTGCTCACAGTGCTCCTGGTCGAGCTAGAGTAGCTGCCCGGAATTTTCAAGTACGGGATACATGCGAGTAAAATGCTACTCTGAAAATTAGTGTACATAAACACTGAAGACGCCTCCAATGTTGCATATATTAGAGCAACTCCAACGGGCCGACCCAAACGGACGGCGCTTTTGTCTGCTTTTTGTCCGTTTGGGTCGGCCGCCCGCCCGGCGTCCGTCTTCTTTTAGATTTAGGTCGGCAGTGCATCCAACGCGCCGACCCATTTCATGACCGCGCGCGCATAGATCATGCCAGCGGCCATGTCGTCGCCCTGGTTTTGGCGCACCAGCGCGCGCGGGAAAAAATCGGCCTAGCGCGCGCTGGTTTTGGCGCGCGCGGAAACAGGCCGCTCAATCGAACCTGAAGCTAGGAGAATGTCGTCCTGGGACTCCTAGGACGAGCGGTATGCTGACGCCTATATTCAGACGTCGGAGGAGGACATTACCGAGTCGGAGTCGGAAAACGACGAGTAGTTGATCTTTTCTTTTATCTGTCTATGCTAGAACTATCTATGTATCCTTTTTCTATCGGAAAAAATGGCCGGCGCCATCGGCGGCGAAGCTGGCGGGCGAGGGTGTGTTGTTGGATGGGGAGAGGCCAGTGTGCCACCGACCAGCGGGCCCGGGGAGGAGAGAGGGCGAGCGCGCGCGCGTCCGTTTTGTGTCCGCGCCGACGCAAATCCGGCTCAAAAATGGACCGAGAATGGGTCGGCAGGCGGACGAAAGCGGACGCGTGTCCGTCTGGGTCGGCGCGTTGGGCCGACTTTTCTGTCCGCGCCGATCCAAACGGACGGCGGCGGACGAAATGGGTCGCCCCATTGGAGTTGCTTTTATGTTTGAGCTATAGGAGCTGCGTGGGAGCCCTATTTCGCCTTTTTCACTGGAGCATCTAAAGGTAGACTCATTTGTGACCCCGGTTATGTTTATGGATCCCATGCCAGGTGTGGCACTTTCTAAGCCACGTGCTCATTCTTCGGAGTGCATCAATCAGGTTGTTTAAGTGGTTGTTGATGTTGTTGCGGCGAGTGTGTCACCGCATGTTCGTTGGGCCCACTTCATCTTCAAGCTTTGTAATTTCCTCCCTAGCTTGGATGCTGCTAACCTATCCCGCAAGACGGCTGGCTACCTCTGAAGGAGAAAACAACCAACGGGTGGTGCTAACCCCCGACCAGGAATCCTCAAGGAGAAATCAACAGGAGCATGTGGCGCTAAAGAGAAGATGTCTAGAGTTACTTGATGGATGACATCATCTTTGTAAATTGTCGATGTGTTTTCCTCACGTTGTAGCCAGCCGAATGAGGTGCAGAGATGCCAGGAAATAACTAGGCCCTTCCAAAATGGTAACCGGGCAGTAGATTTTGCTTCAAATATTATTACCTTCCAAAAATATCTCTGAGAAGCTAATAAAGCGGAAATGATGTTTATGATATTAAAAAATCCTAAAGCACCACAAAAATCAAGGAAAGCTAGTGCCAGTTAGCCAAATGATATTTATGAAAACAATCTACATTCTCCGAGAAGAAGCAGGGCATCTGAGAATTTATAGGTTTAGTGTCCCATTTAGGTTGTTTGGTCATAGAAGAATATATTTTATGTATGTAATGACATGTATTTTAGATGCAGATATTTTTCTTTGTAGAAGTAATAAAAAATTATAAAGATTAACTTTAACCAAAAAAACTTAGATGCACTATATTATAAAACTGATGGAGTGCATTTGCATCATCTATTTGAAACAGGGGTAGTAATGTCTTATAATGAAGTAGTAAATGAGTTTGTTTGGAAAACTTGAGTTAAATACACCACGAGTGCCTCAACTTGTTCGATGCGATCACTTTGGTGCCTAAACTTGTAAAATACATGAAACTGATGCCGTAACTTGTTCGAACGTTCAAATACGGTGCCTCGGTCCGTATTTGGGCATATGCACAGCCCACGTGTTGTGCCAACATGGCGTCAACCCACATGTCAATTCCTGTGAGAAGAGTATGCTGATTGTTTTACAAAAAAATCCTTGTACTTAAATAATTTTCACAAAAACTCCTGATATTTTATTTAAATATGCCAAACTGCATTGATGTCACCAAGAACAGTTAGTATCTGTGCAATATCTAGATACACTACTATTTATTAGGGATATCGGACGAAATAATAAAGAGGAAAAAAAGAAAAAGGTTGACTCAAAGAAAATTTAAAAAATTATTAAGAAATTCTCACGTTTGAAAAAAAGAGAACAACTCAACATATTACCTGCCATAAACTTAAAAAAGTGTTAGTGCATTTTTCTCAAAAGCAACATATTTTTGGAAAATTCTCACTTGTATTAAGAAATTGTAAACGTGTATTTGAAAAATGCCCGTTATGCATTCAAAAAAATTACAACATCTATTTCATAAAATGTTCAATATGTATTAAAATAAGTATTGTGTAAAATTATTCTTACATTTCTACAAACACGTTTAACATGTTTTAACCCATTTATAGAATTTATTGTTTTTACACAATCATTTTTAATACGTATTGAACAATTCTCAAAATACAACTTTGTTGATTTTTTAATAATTATGTATTCTAAAAATACAACGAAGATAAAAAATAATTCTCGGTACTTGTGGTCCTGAATGAAGATACAAAAAAGTTACGCAATATTTTATAATATACGTTGAACTTTTTAAATCCACATAAATTTTACAAACAGTTCATGTTTACCTCTTCGAACTACAAATAATAAAAATAGGATAAAGATTTTAATAGACAATAGTCGCATATTTGTAATTATTGTATTTGTATATTGAAAATTGTACATATATTGTGAAAACCAAACAGTAACCTGGAAAAATATAATGGAAATTGCAGAGTCTTGGCGTCTAGCATGCGTGCTATTTAACCTGGAGGTCCCAGGGTCGAAACCAATTAAATAACGCAGTATATTTTTTTCCTGTTATTAACATACAGAGCAATGGCTTATTTGTGACTTTAAGTAAATCTCACGAGATTTTCTGCACAAAAAAAACTCGTATGCATTTCACCCAGCGCAGGCAATGCTCACCCACTGATCTGTGGGCCAGCCGCTAGCTTTCACGCCACAGAGAGAGCAAATACGGTGGCACACGGATGGAGGCACCGTATATGCACCTTGCGACAAGTTTTAACATCACTTTTATGTATTTTACAAGTTTAGGCACTAAACCGACCGCGACAGACAAGTTTAGACACTCATGATGTATTTAACTCGGAAAACTTGTGGAGTAAAAAGTTTGGCAGGAATCAAGATGTGTGTGCTGACTAATAAAGACTTAAGAGTCAAGTCTGCGTTGACTAGAGACTTGGACCAGAGTCCAGAAGTGTCTTGACCAAAGGAAAAGAGACTTTGAACAGAATTAAGGCGCGAGAGGTGTGTGATACGAATTGATCGGCTACGGGCCTAGTCAGTGTGCATGCAGCAATTCCTGGTTGGATCAACACGGTACGCTGTCGTGCCAGTTGAGTTAGTAGTATGCCCTGTTTTACGGGCTGCTTCGACCATTGACCGACTGACGTGCGGAATCCAAGACTCCTCTGCTGAACCGACCGTGTGTGTGTGGGAAGATGGTAGCCGCATATTATCCTCTCCAAATTAAGAGTCAATCTCTTATAATTTGGAGGAATAAAGCCCGAGTATCTTGAACTACTTACAATTTATAATTTAAGGAGTTAGAAGGGTGACAATTTTTTTTGCAAAAAAAAAGAGTGACCATTTCAAGCCAATCCCTTATTTTTAATATTTTACAAAAAAAAGTTCTCAACTCTTTTAGATTTGTCACATACTTCTTCCGTTTCATATTAATTGACACTGATTTAGTACAAAGTAATATGAAATAAAAGGGGTACATTTCAAACAATCGCATACTATTTCATCAATCATTTGAAACGTTCAAATTCAACATACACAACAAAATCAACACTGAATATGCATATAGTTGCATGGATCGAGCAATTCAAATTCAAACATGCATAAAGTTCATCCAAAAGGCACTACATCGACCATGTTTGATCTAAAATCACAACAACATAACATGTCTTATATCATGAATTGAACTCAACCAAAGGCATGCAACACAAACTCAAGCAACATCACCATAAAAAAATCATTAATACCTTCAACTTCACCACCATCCCCACGACGACCAACACCATCACCTCCTTGTTCACCACCATCACCACCTCCGTTTTGCTCATGATCTCTACACGAGTGAGCTTCCAAAACCAATTTGTCGTGGAATCCATCGTGGTTGGGTTCATGAATATGATAACGCTTCTTCGGCCTTCTTCTCTTTCATATGTCTCTCCTCCTGGAGTACAAGCCTACGCTCCTCGCCTTCAACTTCCTCTCTCCGGCCGTCAACTTGGACCTCCATTTCTCATCCTCCAAAGGCTTGAGCTCATTCCACCTTGTTGCCTTCTCTTCTTTGTGCTCGGCCGTCAACTTGGACCTGCATTTCTCATCCTCCAAAGGCTCGAGCTCATTCCATCTTGCTGCCTTCTCCTCTTTGCGCTCGGCCGTCAATGCTTTCTTGGTCTCAATCATAGCCACAAGCCCTTCCTTGTAGGTGCCACTGAAGGCTCCTGTCTTTTTCCTCTCTTCTGCAATCTTGTTACCGTCCGGCCTCTTATTGGGATTTTCATCCTCCTCATCATCGGCTTCAACGGGTATGCTTATCCATGACCTCTTTGGTGTGGTCTCCGAGTCCTTTTAGTCCATTTCTCATTGTTGGCAAGTTCTTTGTAGCAATGGTGCAATGTTAAGACCTTGCCACCAATCTTCTTGTTGCGTTGCTCGCATAGCTCTTGGGTGATAGGCCCATATGCCAAGATTTCCACCCCATTCGATGGAGCATGGTTGAGTTGATCAATACAACCGGAGCACCAGTTGCATTGTTCTTGGTTGATTCCCCAACGGTTCACAAGAGAGCCTTGGATGCGGTTTGATGGTACTTCCCCGATGGTGCTATAGTATTCCTCAATCCTACCCCAAAACTTCTCTTTAACAGCAACAATAACAAGCTCATCACCTTGCAGTCGCAAGCATCACCAATGCATTGACCGAAAAGAAAAGACACAAATTTTTACCTTGATGACATTTCATCCACCACTTGATGGCCACGGACCTTGGCGGTGGTTGCGGCAGTCGGATGCGCCGGATGATGGGAGTAGGGGTGACCAGAGGCATAGTACAAGCCACCGGATGACGACGAGGCGCCAGGATCACCTTCTTCTTCGCCTCCTCCTCGGCGAGCGTCGTCGCGGTCGCCTTCGACTTACTCGCCCATTTGCTAGCGGTGGAGCAGCAGGATGGCCACCTGCCGCCGGTGTAGTAACACGAAGCAAGTTTTTGGTGCCCAACCTATTCCTTGGTGCGGGCGACAACGCGTGGGTCGTTTTCAGCGGCGGTGCCCAGCGGGGTTGCAGAATGGTCTTGTGACTCAATTCTTGACGGAATCTGGCGCATCGTTGGTGGTGGCGGCGAGAATGAGCGACGGCGGGGGGAAGTGGTGGCCGCTCCGATAGGAAGAGAGGGAGCCAAAAACTTTAGTACTCTCGGAGGCACCAGTCGAGTTTATTTGTGAGAGCCGGGCTGCCTTTTGCGGGCGGCTTCTAATTTTTTTACTCGTCTAGCGATTGAGAGAATGGTTAGGTGCGCTCAAAGAAAACCTAAGCCTGAACCGTCCCGGAAAAGTAGGATCGCACGAGGCGATCTAGGGAGGCGACGAGGGTTCCCTTGCGCGCCGCCGGTGGAGCTGCCGGTTCCCTCTCTCTCCGTCGGCCGCTCCGGCGGCGGGAGGGAGGGGGAACCTCGGGTCTGTTCGCTTGGTGGGTGTGTGGTAGGGTTAGGGTTGAGGGAGACGCTACCGAGGCCGTTGCGGTGGTGTCGTGTGGGAATAAGTTTCTCCGGGTTCCGTTCATGGTCAGGCGAGGCTTTTGCCTTCGTCTAGGAGCCAGCGGGGTGGGGGGTCCCCGGGATCTCGTCGAAGTTGCGGGCTATGGTGGCTGGAGGTCCATTGGCACTGGCCGTTTGGGTCCTCAGTTGGGCGATGGATGCAGGGAGACGAAGACCCTTGTTCTTCCTTGTCGGTATGATTTGCTGTTGCTGTTCTTCTCCTTCCTCTGCGTCGATGCTGGTGGGAGATCCTGCTTTGTCCGGGCGGATGGCCCGGCCGCGGTGCTGGACCGGTCAGATGACTCGAGTTCTCTTCCTTCCGGAAGGGACACTTTTCGCTGTACTCAAAGCCAAAGATGGCGACGGCTGTTGCAGGTGTGTCGGATTGATGTCCATGCCCTCACAGCGCTGGTGTCAAGAAAGGAGGAAGCAGCGTGGCGGCAATTGTACCGTGGTCGAAGATGATGACCTGCTTGCGCCTGGTTGCAGATCCTTCTGCTGCAGGGGTCTTCTCTCAAGATCCAGGGATGATGACAAAGGGCTCCGGAGATCTTCTTGTGTTATGGTTGTCTTAGGGTACTCTAGGTGTTCATAGTCCTTTGTGTTTGCGTTTCAGTGTGCTTGTAGGGTCAACTACTTTCACTGTTTCGTGATTTGAATGAAAAATTCTCAAAAAAAAAAGTGCGCTCAAAGAAGTAAAATGAGAAGTTATAAGTTTTTAGGGGATTGGTTAGAGATTTTGAAAAGACACGTCTCCCGCAAAAAAAAAAGGAAAGAAAGAGTAAGACACGGCGAAGGTGACACGGTAATAAAACAGTTTGCTCCTCGTTGCATTCGCGGGCGCGTTTATAAAAGGGTAAGCCAGCCAAACGATTGAAGAAACAAGGAGAAAACAATGGACATGTGGCACATCAGCCTGAGTGTGTGCGCGATGCTCGTCACCCTCCCGGTCCTGCTCATCCTTCGCGGGAGCCGGGCTGGCTGCCGCATCCCGCCGGGCCCGCCGTCCGTGCCGGTGCTCGGCAGCTTGGTATGGCTGACGAACTCGCCCGCCGACCCCGAGCCCCTCCTCCAGCGCCTGTTCAGGCGGTACGGCTCCGTGGTTTCCCTGCGGTTGGGATCCAGTCTCTCAATCTACATTGCCGACCGCCGGCTCGCGCACGCGGCGCTCGTCGTGCACGGAGCCTACCTGGCGGACCGCCCCAGCGTGCTCGTCGCGGCCGCGACGCTCCTGGGCGAGAACAACCACACCATCACGCGCGCCAGCTACGGGCCCGTGTGCCGCCTCCTGCGCCGGAACCTCGTCGCCGAGACGCTGCACCCGTCGCGCGTCCGCCTCTTCGCACCCGCGCGCTGCTGGGCGCGCCGCGTGCTCACCGAGAAACTGCTGGCCGGCGGAGAAGCGGTCATCGAGACGTTCCGGCACGCTATGTTCTGCCTCCTCCTGGCCATGTGCTTCGGCGAGCGGCTCGACGAGGGCGCGGTGCGCGCAATCGCGGCCGCGCAGCGGGAGCAGCTGCTCTACTTCTCGCACCAGATGGCCGTGTTCGCCTTCCTCCCGTCAGTAACCAAGCACGTCTTCCGCGGCCGCCTCCGGGCGGCGCACGCGCTGCGGCGCCGGCAGATGGAGCTGTTCATGCCACTCATCAACGCGCGGCGGGAGTACATGAAGTTGAACAACTCGGACCGGGCCAAGAAGAAATCAGACACCACGTTCGAGCATTCGTACGTGGACACGCTTCTCGACCTCAAGCTCCCGGAGGAGGAGCGGCCGCTTAGCGACCAAGAGATGATCAATCTCTGCTCCGAGTTCCTCAACGCCGGGACCGACACCACCTCCACCGCGATGCAGTGGATCATGGCCGAGCTGGTCAAGAACCCGGCCATTCAGGACAAGCTCTACGGCGAGATCATCAAGGTCGCCGCAATCACGGGCGACAACAGCCAGGAGGAGGTCCCCGAGGAGGACCTCCACAAGATCCCGTACCTCAAGGCGGTTGTCCTCGAAGGCCTCCGGAAGCACCCCCCGGGGCACTTCGTGCTGCCACACAAGGCGGCAGAGGACATCGAGCTGTGCGGCGCGTACCTGATCCCCAAGGGCGCCACGGTGAACTTCATGGTGGCCGAGATGGGCAGGGACGCGGAGGAGTGGGAGAACCCGATGGAGTTCGCGCCGGAGAGATTCGTGGCTGGCGGGGATAGGGAAGGGGTGGACGTGACGGGCAACAGGGAGATCAGGATGATGCCCTTCGGGGCAGGCCGGAGGATCTGCGCGGGGCTTGGCGTCGCCATGCTCCACCTCGAGTACTTCGTGGCCAACATGGTGAGGGAGTTCGAGTGGAAAGAGGTCGCGGGCGACGAGGTGGACTTTGCCGAGAAGCGGGAGTTCACCTGCGTCATGCAGAAGCCGTTGCGCCCTCGCCTCGTGCCACGAATTAAGGACGAGTAAATTTGCGGTGAAATTAAGACCGGTTGCTGCTAAATGGGAATAAATTGAACGAGTGTAATTAATCCTTGCACTCACGTTTTAATTGAACTAGATGATGCCCCGCACGTTGCCACAAGAAGCGTGTTAAAACCAATGCATAAATAGGTGCTTAAAACCAATGAAAAACAAATGTAAGAGTTTTAAATATTTAAAATGATAAAACATAAAAGAAGTGTGTGATAAAATGATGTATAAAAGAGAAAAAGAATCCCCCCCCCCCCCCCCCCCCCCCTCCTCAATAAAGTGGCGTTGTTTGAGCTGACAGATTAATGCAAAAACGTGAGTACATGCATGCGTTGGAAGAAGAAAAAACATGCATGACTAATGAGGTGGCATGATTTACATTTACTTATGAGCACAATGCATGACTTCTTGAAGCAACACAATTTTGATCGGAAGGCTGTAAATAATAGAGATGATGTGGAAGCACGCATGTGTAGAGAAATCTAGTAGTGGGGGCTAGCTATTTAGATATAGAAGATTTGAATTTCCAAAATAGGTCAAATAAAATAAAGACGCCAATTGGAATTTAATTGAAACCGTGGATGGCACCGAGCAAGCTCGAAGCCGGCGATGCCCAGGGTTCCTGAAGAAGCATCCGTAAAATGGAGAGGAATTAATGGCAGTGTGCACCGCGTCCGACGAACGACACGAAACAACGATTTTATATAGGAAAACCCAACGGACTTAGTAAAAAGACCGAAACACCCCAACTCGAACAAGCTGAGCACCTCATGAGGCATCGGTCATGCTCCAAACCGGCCCCGCACATACCCGGCGCCTACTCGGGCGGAGCGAACGGGCCTGGCCAAGTGGCTTATAACTTCACACTTCCCCCCGTCTCTATCGTCTCCTCCAAATCTTGATCCCTCCCGGTTGTAGGTTTTCCTCCGCGGCGCCGATGTATGACCTGAAGAAAGGAGATCACTGCTTAGCCATCGCCCTCAAGGAAACGCTACCGAGAACCCAAGGCTTTCTCGTAAAGGTAACAAATATTTCCTCCTCCTTCCATACCCAAGGCCATCTAGATTGCTATGGTTCACTCATGTTGTTAGTTTTATCCTCATATATTCATGAATTCCTTGTTTAACTCAATACAAAAATAGATTTAGGGTTTTGATCATGTTGTTTACTGTGTGTGTTGTTGATCTGATCGCATGTTGTTATTCTAATTGCGTTAATAGACCTAAACCCGGCTTTCCCCTCCATCAGAGGCTACGGAGGTCTTTTTTAACTGCTCATGAGGAAAGCAGTCACACCCGTTTCCGTGCCACACCTCCCGCTCCCTCCCCCCCACCACATCTTATATGCCGACGCCCAAATCCATCCCCTCCTAGGCCCTCACACCTCTGACGAAGCTTCCAATTGGCTGGAGCCACCCCAAATGGCACGAGCCAACCCTTCTAGGAAGCCAATGTCGATTCGTACGATAGATCCACGACACGACACACAGTTGACCCGCCGCTGACGCGGTGACGACCCCCATCGTGTTCCTTCGACGACAACCTACGGATGCCGCCGCTGCCGAAAAAGAAGTTCCATGGAGTGCGGCAGCGACCATGGGGACGTGGGTGTCGAAAATCAAAGTCACTGACACAGTCGTCCGGTACTGGCTGGGCTCCCACCAATGAGTGGAGCTCGCAGCGCAGGCGTACGACATCAAGGTGTGGCATTGTACGGCTGCGAAGCGAAGCTCATATTCCCAATCGGCACCCAACGTGCCGACGCCCGTTGAAATCGATCACTGTCGGACCAATAGAAACTAGAGTGCCACGGTTCGGCAGCCTTGGGTAGTTGTTTCTTGGTAGTTGTTTTTTCTTTTGGTTGATTCTCTTGTTGCGTGCCCATCGCTTTGTACTCACAGATCTGGGTTTGGTTTATTTGTCTGTTCTAGGTTTTTGATATGCAGGTTTTATTACAACGCTGGAACACACCTATGACACTACATCAGTGTAACTCGCCGTTGATAATGGTCATAGACTTAGACCGCCGGGTTACCTGCCTGGCTTCAGTTTCATCCTCAGGTAACTCGCCCCGGGTCATATAAGCCAAGTAAGGAACTGTCCAATCAGGAGTAGCATGGAGAGCCGCCACCAATTGTGCCTTCGGGTCAGGAATAGCAAGATCCTCCTCTTTAACTGAAGGATTATTCAATATACCAAGAAAAACATTAGGGGGTACCGTTTTACGCTGCGACCCAAGCCAGCTCAAGGCATCGGCTGCCTCGTTCTTCCTTCGATTCAGATGCTCCACCTGATAACCTTTAAAGTGTCCAGCCACGTTGTCAACCGCCCGGCGATAAGCCGCCATGAGCAAGTATTTGGAACCCCAAGTGGCAGAGACCTGCCGAGCCACCAAATCTGAATCGCCGAAGCACCTGACCCGACTTAAGTTCATCTCCTTAGCCATCCGAAGACCATGGAGTAAAGCCTCATACTCAGCTGCATTATTAGTGCAGGGAAACATCAACCTTAAAACATAACAAAACTTATCACTTCGTGGGGAAGTCAAAATAACTCCAGCCCCCGAGCCTTCCAATTGCCTAGACCCATAAAAGTGAATAGTCCAGTATGTCTTGCCAGGTTTGTCTTTCGGTGTCTGCAAGTCTGTCCAATCATTGATAAAATCCACAAGAGCCTGAGATTTGAAAGCTATCCTTGGCACATATTTCAATCCATGGGGTCCAAGCTCAATGGCCCACTTAGCCACTCGGCCTGTAGCCTCTCTGCTTTGAATAATATCCCCCAAAAGGAGCAGAGCTAACCACTGTAATGGGATGGCCAAGAAAATAATGCTTCAAAGCGACTAGCCATGAACACTCCATATACCAACTTCTGCCAATGTGGGTACCTGTCTCCTTGCGCTCTTACAGCCCTACTGTTAGCCGCCACATATAGGAGCAAGGGTTCTTTTTCAACGAGGGCTACTAGGACAGGCGGCTCAGCCAACTGTTTTTTGAGCATCTCAAACGCCTCATTGGCAGCCTCACTCCAGACAAAGTGATCTGTTTTCTTCATCATCTGGTATAGAGGGATCGCCTTCTCTCCCAGGCGGCTTGTTAACCGGCTTAAGGCTGCAATTCGACCCGCCAAGCGCTGGACATCATTGACACAGGACGGCTTAGCCAGTGAAGCGATAGCCTTAATTTTCTCTGGGTTAGCCTCAATACCTCTTTCTGAGACCAGGAAACCTAAGAGCTTGCCTGCAGGCACACCAAAAACACATTTGGCCGGGTTAAGCATCATTTTGTAGACCCGGAGATTATCAAAGGTCTCTCTCAAATCATCCAACAAAGTCTCCTTCTTTTTAGATTTAACAACAATATCATCCACGTAAGTATTAACATTGCATCCAATCTGATTATGAAAACAATTCTGGACACAACGTTGATAAGTCGCATGTGCACTCTTGAGCCCAAAAGGCATAGACACATAGCAGAAAGCTCCAAAAGGTGTGATGAAAGTTTTCTTCCTTTGGTCTTTAACCGCCATCTTAACCTGATGGTAACCAGAATAAGCATCCAGAAAGCACAAACGCTCACACCCCGCCGTGGCATCTATGATCTGATCAATCACTACTAGGGAAAAGCCTAGCAGCAGTGTGCGTTCTAGGTATAGCAGTAGCGCGGGGTCACACGCTACTGATAAGGCGCTACAGCTAACCTGTAGCAGCAGCGCGTGTACGCCCGTACTACTGCTATACAAGTGTAGCAGCAGCGTGCTGTGTGGAAGCTCGCTACTGCTAATAGCTCTAGCGTGCTTTGCTGGGCCGCGCTACTGCTACTGGCATGCTGCTACTAAATTTTCTCCACTCGCTACTGCTAATTTTATTAGTTTTTTTTCTGCATATTTGTTTTGTATTTGAACATGCTTTATACAAGAATCTTTAGCACATACAAATGTCATCATCATACACATACAAATGGCTGAGAGACCACAAATGTAATCATAGCATATATATACAAATAGTCTCATCATAATAATCATCCAACATAAAGTGGTCTCTCGTCATCATCTCGAAAATAGCGATACATGCAACTACAACGTCATCCATCTAAACAATGACATAGGCGAGAAGTGCTATCACTATGAGTGATAGCGGAACTATGCAATACATGAGGCGGCGGTTATGAGGCCTCTCTCGCGCTAGCGTGTACCCCGAGTGGAGGGGGATGGAAAAAGAGAAAGGAGATGCATTAATGGAGGTGGTGGAGTTAGCTAGGAGTAATAAAGAGAGAGAAAGGTAGGTAGAAGAGGGAGAGTAATGGAGGGAGAAGTATTGAGGAAGAAGCAAAGTGAGGGAGAGAGGATGTGGGAGGTGTTGGGGAACGTAGTAATTTCAAAAAATTTCCTACGCACACGCAAGATCATGGTGATGCATAGCAACGAGAGGGGAGAGTGTTGTCCACGTACCCTCGTAGACCGACAGCGGAAGCGTTATCACAACGCGGTTGATGTAGTCGTACGTCTTCACGATCCGACCGATCAAGTACCGAACGCACGGCACCTCCGAGTTCTACACACGTTCAGCTCGATGACGTCCCTCGAACTCCGATCCAGCCGAGTGTTGAGGGAGAGTTTCGTCAGCACGACGGCGTGGTGACGATGATGATGTTCCACCGACGCAGGGATTCGCCTAAGCTCCGCAACGGTATTATCGAGGTGTAATATGGTGGAGGGGGGCACCGCACACGGCTAAGAGATCTCAAGGATCAATTGTTGTGTCTCTGGGGTGCCCCCCTGCCCCCGTATATAAAGGAGCAAGGGAGGAGGAGGAGGCCGGCCCTAGGAGGGGGCGCACTAAGTGTGGAGTCCTACTAGGACTCCCTAGTCCTAGTAGGATTCCACCTCCCATATGGAATAGGAAAAGAGGAAGGGAAAAGAGAAGGAAGGAAAGGGGCGCCCCCCTTCCCTAGTCCAATTTGGACCAGACCAAGGGGAGGGGTGCGGCCACCCTTGAGGCCCTTTTTCTTCTTTCCGTCTGGCCCAATAAGGCCCAATACGTATTCCCATAACTCTCCGGTACTCCGAAAAATACCCGAATCACTCGGAACCTTTCCGAAGTCCGAATATAGTCGTCCAATATATCGATTTTTACGTCTCGACCATTTCGAGACTCCTCGTCATGTCCCCGATCTCATCCGGGACTCTGAACTCCTTCGGTACATCAACATACATAAACTCATAATAAAACTGTCATCGTAACTTTAAGCGTGCGGACCCTACGGGTTCAAGAACTATGTAGACATGACCGAGACACGTCTCCGGTCAATAACCAATAGCGGGACCTGGATGCCCATATTGGCTCCCACATATTCTACGAAGATCTTTATCGGTCAGACCGCATAACAACATACGTTGTTCCCCTTGTCATCAGTATGTTACTTACCTGAGATTCGATCGTCGGTATCTCGATACCTAGTTCAATCTCGTTACCGGCAAGTCTCTTTACTCGTTCCGTAACACATCATCCCGCAACTAACTTATTAGTCACAATGCTTGCAAGGCTTATAGTGATGTGCATTACCGAGTGGGCCCAGAGATACCTCTCCGACAATCGGAGTGACAAATCCTAATCTCGAAATACGCCAACCCAACAAGTACCTTTGGAGACACCTGTAGAGCACCTTTATAATCACCCATTTACGTTTTGACGTTTGGTAGCACACAAAGTGTTCCTCCGGTAAACGGGAGTTGCATAATCTCATAGTCAGAGGAACATGTATAAGTCATGAAGAAAGCAATAGCAACATACTAAACGATCGGGTGCTAAGCTAACGGAATGGGTCAAGTCAATCACGTCATTCTCCTAATGAGGTGATCTCGTTAATCAAATGACAACTTATGTCTATGGCTAGGAAACATAACCATCTTTGATTAACGAGCTAGTCAAGTAGAGGCATACTAGTGACACTCTGTTTGTCTATGTATTCACACATGTATTATGTTTCCAGTTAATACAATTCTAGCATGAATAATAAACATTTATCATGATATAAGGAAATAAATAATAACTTTATTATTGCCTCTAGGGCATATTTCCTTCAGTCTCCCACTTGCACTAGAGTCAATAATCTAGTTCACATCGCCATGTGATTTAACATGAATAGTTCACATCACCATGTGATTAACACCCATAGTTCACATCGTCATGTGACCATCACCCAAAGGGTTTACTAGAGTCAGTAATCTAGTTCACATTGCTATGTGATTAACACCCAAAGAGTACTAAGGTGTGATCATGTTTTGATTGTGAGATAATTTTAGTCAATGGGTCTGTCACATTCAGATCCGTAAGTATTTTGCAAATTTCTATGTCTACAATGCTCTGCATGGAGCTACTCTAGCTAATTGCTCCCACTTTCAATATGTATCTAGACCGAGACTTAGAGTCATCTAGATTAGTGTCAAAACTTGCATCGACGTAACCTTTTACGACGAGCCTTTTGTCACTTCCATAATCGAGAAACATATCCTTATTCCAGTAAGGATAATTTTGACCGATGTCCAGTGATCTACTCCTAGATCACTATTGTACTCCCTTGCCAAAATCAGTGTAGGGTATACAATAGATCTGGTACACAACATGGCATACTTTATAGAACCTATGGCCGAGGCATAGGGAATGACTTTCGTTCTTTTTCTATCTTCTGCCGTGTTCGGGTTTTGAGTCTTACTCAATTTCACACCTTGTAACACAGGCAAGAAACTCTTTCTTTGACTGTTCCATTTTGAACCACTTCAAAATCTTGTTAAGGTATGTACTCATTGAAAAAACTTATCAAGCGTCTTGATCTATCTCTATAGATCTTGATGCTCAATATGTAAGCAGCTTCACCGAGGTCTTTCTTTGAAAAACTCCTTTATGCTTTGCAGAATAATTCTACATTATTTCCGATCAACAATATGTCACTTACATATACTTATCAGAAATGTTGTAGTGCTCCCACTCACTTTCTTGTAAATACAGGCTTCATCGCAAGTCTGTATAAAACTATATCGTTTGATCAACTTATCAAAGCGTATATTCCTACTCCGAGATGCTTGCACCAGTCCATAGATGGATCGCTGGAGCTTGCCTATTTTGTTAGCACCTTTAGGATTGACAAAACCTTCTGGTTGCATCATATACAACTCTTCTTTAATAAATCCATTAAGGAATGCAGTTTTGTTTATCCATTTGCCAGATTTCATAAAATGCGACAATTGCTAACATGGTTCGGACAGACTTAAGCATCGCTGCGAGTGAGAAAATCTCATCGTAGTCAACACCTTGAACTTTGTCAAAAACCTTTTTCCGACAAGTCTAGCTTTGTAGATAGTAACACTACTATCAGCGTCCGTCTTCCTCTTGAAGATCCATTTATTTTCTATGACTTGCCGATCATCGGGCAAGTCAACCAAAGTCCACACTTTGTTCTCATACATGGATCTCATCTCAGATTTCATGGCCTCAAGCCATTTTGCGGAATCTGGGCTCACCATCGCTTCTTCATAGTTCGTAGGTTTGTCATGTTCTAGTAACATAACCTCTAGAACAGGATTACCGTACCACTCTGGTGCGGATCTTACTCTGGTTGACCTACAAGGTTTTAGTAACAACTTGATCTGAAGTTTCATGATCATCATCATTAACTTCCTCACTCATTGGTATAGACGTCACAGGAACCGTTTCTTGTGATGAACTACTTTCCAATAAGGGAGCAGGTACAGTTACCTCATCAAGTTCTACTTTCCTCCCACTCACTTCTTTCGAGAGAAACTCCTTCTCTAGAAAGGATCCATTCTTAGCAACGAATGTCTTGCCTTCGGATCTGTGATAGAAGGTGTACCCAACTGTCTCCTTTGGGTATCCTATGAAGACACATTTCTCCGATTTGGGTTTGAGCTTATCAGGATGAAACTTTTTCACATAAGCATCGCAACCCCAAACTTTAAGAAACGACAACTTTGGTTTCTTGCCAAACCACAGTTCATAAGGCGTCGTCTCAACGGATTTTGATGGTGCCCTATTTAACGTGAATGTAGCTGTCTCTAATGCATAACCCCAAAACGATAGTGGTAAATTGGTAAGAGACATCATATATCGCACCATATCTAATAAAGTACGGTTACGATGTTCGGACACACCATTATGCTGTGGTGTTCCGGGTGGCGTGAGTTGTGAAACTATTCCGCATTGTTTCAAATGTAGTCCAAACTCGTAACTCAAATATTTTACCTCTGCGATCATATCGTAGAAACTTTTATTTTCTTGTTACGATGATTCTCCACTTCACTCTGAAATTCTTTGAACTTTTCAAATATTTCAGACTTTGTGTTTCATCAAGTAGATATACCCATATCTGCTCAAATCATCTGTGAAGGTCAGAAAATAATGATACCTGCTACGAGCCTCAATATTCATCGGACCACATACATCTGTATGTATGATTTCCAACAAATCTATTTCTCTCTCCATAGTACCGGAGAACGACGTTTTAGTCATCTTGCCCATGAGGCACGGTTCGCAAGCATCAAGTGATTCATAATCAAGTGATTCCAAAATCCCATCAGTATGGAGTTTCTTCATGCGCTTTACACCAATATGACCTAAACGGCTGTGCCACAAATAAGTTGCACTATCATTATTAACTTTGCATCTTTTGGCTTCAATATTATGAATATGTGTATCACTATGATCGAGATCCAACAAACCATTTTCGTTGGTGTGTATGACCATAGAAGGTTTTATTCATGTAAACAGAACAACAATTGTTCTCTAATTTAAATGAATAACCGTATTGCAATAAACATGATCAAATCATATTCATGCTCAACGCAAACACCAAATAACACTTATTTAGTTTCAACACTAATACCGAAAGTACTGGGAGTGTGCGATGATGATCATATCAATCTTGGAACTACTTCCAACACACATCGTCACCACGCCTTTTACTAGTCTCTGTTTATTCTGCAACTCCCGTTTCGAGTTACTACTCTTAGCAACTGAACCAGTATCAATTACCGAGGGGTTGCTATAAACATTAGTAAAGTACACATCAATAATCTGTATATCAAATATACCTTTGTTCACTTTTACTAGTCTCTGTTTATTCTGCAACTCCCGTTTCGAGTTACTACTCTTAGCAACTGAACCAGTATCAATTACTGAGGGGTTGCTATAAACACTAGTAAAGTACACATCAATAATCTGTATATCAAATATACCTTTGTTCACTTTGCCATCCTTCTTATCCACCAAATAGTTGGGGTAGTTACGCTTCCAGTGACCAGTCCCTTTGCAGTAGAAGCACTTAGTCTCAGGCTTAGGACCAGACTTAGGCTTCTTCACTTGAGCAGCAACTTGCTTGCCGTTCTTCTTGAAGTTCCCCTTCTTCCCTTTGCCCTTTTCTTGAAACTAGTGGTCTCGTCAACCATCAACACTTGATGTTTTTCTTGATTTCTACCTTCGTCGATTTCAGCATCACGAAGAGCTCGGGAATTACTTTTGTCATCCCTTGCATACTATAGTTCATCACGAAGTTCTACTAACTTGGTGATGGTGACTAGAGAATTCTGTCAATCACTATTTTATCTGGAAGATTAACTCCCACTTGATTCAAGCGATTGTAGTACCCAGACAATCTGAGCACATGCTCACTAGTTGAGCGATTCTCCTCCATCTTTTAGCTATAGAACTTGTTGGAGACTTCATATCTCTCAACTCGGGTATTTGCTTGAAATATTAACTTCAACTCCTGGAACATCTCATATGGTCCATGACGTTTAAAACGTCTTTGAAGTCCCGATTCTAAGCCGTTAAGCATGATGCACTAAACTATCAAGTAGTCATCATATTGAGCTAGCCAAACGTTCATAACATCTGCATCTGCTCCGGCAATAGGTCTGTCACCTAGCGGTGCATCAAGGACATAATTTTTCTGTGCAGCAATGAGGATAATCCTCAGATCACGGATCCAATCCGCATCTTTGCTACTAACATCTTTCAACATAATTTTTCTCTAGGAACATATCAAAAATAAACACAGGGAAGCAACAACGCGAGCTATTGATCTACAACATAATTTGCAAAATACTATCAGGACTAAGTTCATGATAAATTGAAGTTCAATTAATCATATTACTTAAGAACTCCCACTTAGATAGACATCCCTCTAATCATCTAAGTGATTACGTGATCCAAAGCAACTAAACCATGTCCGATTAACACGTGAGATGGAGTAGTTTCAATGGTGAACATCACTATGTTGATCATATCTACTATATGATTCACGCTCGACCTTTCGGTCTCTGTGTTCCGAGGCCATATCTATATATGCTAGGCTCGTCATGTTTAACCTGAGTATTCCGCGTGTGCAACTATTTTGCACCCGTTGTATTTTAACGTAGAGCCTATCACACCCGATTAACACGTGGTGTCTCAGCACGAAGAACTTTTGCAACGGTGCATACTCAGGGAGAACACTTTTATCTTGAAATTTTAGTGAGAGATCATCTTATAATGCTACCGTCAATCAAAGCAAGATAAGATGCATAAAGGATTAACATCACATGCAATCAATATAAGTGATATGATATGGCCATCATCATCTTGTGCTTGTGATCTCCATCTCCGAAGCACCGTGCTTGTGATCTCCATCTCCGAAGCACCGTCATGATCACCATCGTCACCGGCTCGACACCTTGATCTCCATCGTAGTATCGTTGTCGTCTCGCCAACTTATTGCTTTTACGACTATCGCTACCGCTTAGTGATAAAGTAAAACTATTACATGGAGATTGCATCTCATACAATAAAGCGACAACCATATGGCTCCTGCCAGTTGCCGATAACTCGGTTACAAAACATGATCATCTCATACAACACATTATATCACATCATGTCTTGACCATATCACATCACAACATGCCCTGCAAAAACAAGTTAGACGTCTTCTACTTTGTTGTTGCATATTTTACGTGGCTGCTACGGGCTTAGCAAGAACCGTTCTTACCTACGCATCAAAAACACAACGATAGTTTGTCAAGTTGGTGTTGTTTTAACCTTCGCAAGGACCGGGCGTAGCCACACTCGGTTCAACTAAAGTGAGAGAGACATACACCCGCCAGTCACCTTTAAGCAACGAGTGCTCCGAACGGTGAAACCAGTCTCGCATAAGCGTACGCGTAATGTCGGTCCGGGCCGCTTCATCTCACAATACCGTTGAACCAAAGTATGACATGCTGGTAAGCAGTATGACTTATATCGCCCACAACTCACTTGTGTTCTACTCGTGCATAACATCAACGCATAAAACCAGGCTCGGATGCCACTGTTGGGGAACGTAGTAATTTCAAAAAATTTCCTACGCACACGCAAGATCATGGTGATGCATAGCAACGAGAGGGGAGAGTGTTGTCCACGTACCCTCGTAGACCGACAGCGGAAGCGTTATCACAACGCGGTTGATGTAGTCGTACGTGTTCACGATCCGACCGATCAAGTACCGAACGCACGGCACCTCCGAGTTCTACACACGTTCAGCTCGATGACGTCCCTCGAACTCCGATCCAGCCGAGTGTTGAGGGAGAGTTTCGTCAGCACGACGGCGTGGTGACGATGATGATGTTCCACCGACGCAGGGATTCGCCTAAGCTCCGCAACGGTATTATCGAGGTGTAATATGGTGGAGGGGGGCACCGCCCACGGCTAAGAGATCTCAAGGATCAATTGTTGTGTCTCTGGGGTGCCCCCCTGCCCCCGTATATAAAGGAGCAAGGGAGGAGGAGGAGGCCGGCCCTAGGAGGGTGCGCACTAAGTGTGGAGTCCTACTAGGACTCCCTAGTCCTAGTAGGATTCCACCTCCCATATGGAATAGGAAAAAAGGAAGGGAAAAGAGAAGGAAGGAAAGGGGCGCCCCCCTTCCCTAGTCCAATTTGGACCAGACCAAGGGGAGGGGTGCGGCCACCCTTGAGGCCCTTTTTCTTCTTTCCGTCTGGCCCAATAAGGCCCAATACGTATTCCCGTAACTCTCCGGTACTCCGAAAAATACCCGAATCACTCGGAACCTTTCCGAAGTCCGAATATAGTCGTCCAATATATCGATCTTTACGTCTCGACCATTTCGAGACTCCTCGTCATGTCCCCGATCTCATCCGGGACTCCGAACTCCTTCGGTACATCAACATACATAAACTCATAATAAAACTGTCATCGTAACTTTAAGTGTGCGGACCCTACGGGTTCGAGAACTATGTAGACATGACCGAGACACGTCTCCGGTCAATAACCAATAGCGGGACCTGGATGCCCATATTGGCTCCCACATATTCTACGAAGATCTTTATCGGTCAGACCGCATAACAACATACGTTGTTCCCTTTGTCATCCGTATGTTACTTGCCCGAGATTCGATCGTCGGTATCTCGATTCCTAGTTCAATCTCGTTACCGGCAAGTCTCTTTACTCGTTCTGTAACACATCATCCCGCAACTAACTTATTAGTCACAATGCTTGCAAGGCTTATAGTGATGTGCATTACCGAGTGGGCCCAGAGATACCTCTCCGACAATCGGAGTGACAAATCCTAATCTCGAAATATGCCAACCCAACAAGTACCTTTGGAGACACCTGTAGAGCACCTTTATAATCACCCATTTACGTTGTGACGTTTGGTAGCACACAAAGTGTTCCTCCGGTAAACGGGAGTTGCATAATCTCATAGTCAGAGGAACATGTATAAGTCATGAAGAAAGCAATAGCAACATACTAAACGATCGGGTGCTAAGCTAACGGAATGGGTCAAGTCAATCACGTCATTCTCCTAATGAGGTGATCTCGTTAATCAAATGACAACTTATGTCTATGGCTAGGAAACATAACCATCTTTGATTAACGAGCTAGTCAAGTAGAGGCATACTAGTGACACTCTGTTTGTCTATGTATTCACACATGTATTATGTTTCCGGTTAATACAATTCTAGCATGAATAATAAACATTTATCATGATATAAGGAAATAAATAATAACTTTATTATTGCCTCTAGGGCATATTTCCTTCAGGAGGTAGGGGAAAGTGAGGAAGAGAGGAGATGGGGGAGAGGGGAGGAGGGGGAGGGGAAAAAGGTGGCATTATGCTGCGTCTTAGCAGTAGCGCGGGCTGCAAAGCGCGCTACTGCTAAGAGAGTAGCAGCATCGAGCTTCCTGCGCATGCGCTACTGATAAGCGGGCCCCGCCATGTGGCCAGTTTTAAAATTAGCAGCAGCGACCAGAGAAAAAAGCGCGCTACTACTATTACATTAGCAGTAGCGCGGGTCGCGTTAGCGCGCTGCTGCTAAACTTAGGCTGGTGGGTACTGTCGGTCGATTTTACTAGCAGCGCATTTCTACTAGGCCGCGCTACTGCTATCTTGGTAGCAGTAGCGCCTGTCCTGAACACGCGCTACTGAAAATTAGCAGTAGCGCATGTTTTTGTAACACGCTGCTGCTAAGATTCTGTGTATAAGGTTTTCCCTAGTAGTGAATACAAGGAAGAGCAATAGGATTAGCTGGACAAGCTTTGTTAAGGTCAGTGTAATCCACACATATACGCCAAGTGCCATTCTTCTTAAGTACTAGCACCGGGTTAGCCAACCACTCGGGGTGAAAAACTTCGACGATAAACCCGGCTGCTAAGAGTCAGGCCACAACTTCTCCAATGGCTTTATGTCTCTCTTCGTTAAAACGGTGAAGGAATTGCTTGACCGGCTTAATTTAGGATCAATATTGAGAGTGTGCTCAGCGAGTTCCCTTGGTACACCCGGCATGTCAGAAGGTTTCCATGCAAAGATGAACCTGTTCTCACAGATGAACTCGATGAGCGCGCTTTCCTATTTTGGATCCATATTAGCACTGATGGTGAACTGTCGGGCTGAGTCGCCAGGGACAAAATCAACGATGTATGACCTGAAGAAAGGAGATCACTGCTTAGCCATCGCCCTCAAGGAAACGCTACCGAGAACCAAGGCTTTCTCGTAAAGGTAACAAATATTTCCTCCTCCTTCCATACCCAAGGCGATCTAGATTGCTATGGTTCACTCATGTTGTTAGTTTTATCCTCATATATTCATGAATTCCTTGTTTAACTCAATACAAAAATAGATTTAGGGTTTTGATCATGTTGTTTACTGTGTGTGTTGTTGATCTGATCGCATGTTGTTATTCTAATTGCGTTAATAGACCTAAACCTGGCTTTCCCCTCCATCAGAGGCTACGGAGGTCTTCTTTTAACTGCTCATGAGGAAAGCAGTCACACCCGTTTCCGTGCCACACCTCCCGCTCCCTTCCCCCCCACCACATCTTATATGCCAACGCCCAAATCCATCCCCTCCTAGGCCCTCACACCTCTAATGAAGCTTCCAATCGGCTGGAGCCACCCCAAATGGCACGAGCCAACCCTCCTAGGAAGCCAACGTCGATTCGTATGATAGATCCACGACACGACACACAGTTGACCCGCCGCTGACGCGGCGACGACCCCCATCGTGTTCCTTCGACGACAACCTACGGATGCCGCCGCTGCCGAAAAAGAAGTTCCGTGGAGTGCGGCAGCGACCATGGGGACGTGGGTGTCGAAAATCAAAGTCACTGACACAGTCGTCCGGTACTGGCTGGGCTCCCACCAATGAGTGGAGCTCGCGGCGCAGGCGTACGACATCAAGGTGTGGCGTTGTACGGCTGCCAATCGAAGCTCATATTCCCAATCGGCACCCAACGTGCCGACGCCCGTTGAAATCGATCACTATCGGACCAATAGAAACTAGAGTGCCACGGTCCGGCAGCTTTGGGTAGTTGTTTCTTGGTAGTTGTTTTTTCTTTTGGTTGATTCTCTTGTTGCGTGCCCCTCGCTTTGTACTCAGAGATCTGGGTTTGGTTTATTTGTCTGTTCTAGGTTTTTGATATGCAGGTTTTATTACAACGCTGGAACACACACATTTTGTATGTCCTCATCACTTCCAACATCGAAAAGTGGTAACCTAACAAACCAGGAACCAATATGATAGAGAAAACAGTGGAGCCACAATGATACCTCATGCGTTCATTGAGTCGCCTGTGAAAGATTCTGTAGTCTGGACAATATGAGCATGTTCTATGCAAGAGAAGGTTCAGAACTTCAGCTCTTAACTTGAAGAGCCAAAGTGGAAGGTGGTACGTCAGCCCCTCGCGCGTCTACCTCCTCCTCGACTCGTCTACCCACTGCTTCGTCGTCAGCTCTGCCGACGTCGGCCATGACGTACTCAAGTTCGAGGGCAGCATCTTGAGCAGCCACTAACGGTCATCACGCGCCACCTCGCATATGACTTGTGAGTCGGTTAGATTCACCTTTTCATCCTAGGACTCGAACTGGCACTTCATGAAATTCCTCTGCATGTCAGAACCTAATCGATCGCTCACCATCGACCAACTGCGTCCTCGTTAGTGCTGCAGAACTTGCGAGCGTCATGTGCATGGTAACCATGGCTGCTGCGCGGGGTGAGGACTTGGGCATGAGGAGGGAGCTTACCGCATATCCAACAACGCCATCACGAGGATGGTGGCTAGCATGCTGTCGATGGAGCGACATGGCAGGCTGGCTCGGGCTGCGCCAGGCAGGTAGCGGAGATGGTGGGAAATTCAACTTGGATGACCTGTAAGACCCGGCCGGAGGATGCACCACGGGCACGCCATGTTTGATGCGCTATTGTAATCCATGACCAAGACCAAGTAAAGGGAGCGGCGTGAGTAAGGTGGCGTTTGGTTCAATGGATAACCACCCATGGGATAGGGATAGCCAGTTTTAGAGGGGATGCCACTTGTTTGGTTTGTGAGCGAAGATGGCTAAGGATAACCAGATACATGGGAATATTCCATCAAAAACTGGTTGAGGGGAGCCGCGAAATTATGGCGGACGGTGGCAACCACCCACGCGCGATGCCCCCCAAGCCGGCGAAACATTTTCTTTTCTTCTCTCACCCCTCCCGAACAAAACACGCAGTGACCGCGGCTACGATTTGGATCGGCGGCGGCGTGTTTGAAGTGTACGGCGGCGACGCGTTTGATGTGTACGGCGGCGGCACAGCAAGGTCCGATGGTGCGTGTGGAGTAGGCCGGACCATCGCGCTCGCCGGCCGCAGCTACTGCTGACCTGTTGTCCTATATTTCCGCCTCCACGACCGGCAGGTAGCCACGGCCTATGCGGACGACGAGGCAACTGCCCCCACATCTCGGGCGATCCCGAGTTCATGGACCATGTCGAGCAGTCGAGGCAATTGCCTAGAGATACCATTCTTCAGACTAGTATATTTGTATCTGACTGTGAGATAACATGGCAAGGTCGACTTTGAATTGGTCTGCTGATGTATAGCTTGTATTTTTGTTGTCAGATTGGAGTGTACGCCTTTGGTTGTACACATGGATATGTTTGGACCATGAAGTTACAAATCCAATGCATTTTTTCTATAGTGTGGTTGACCATTCAGTGGTATATATGTTTTGTATAATTAGTTGATTTACCAAAAAAGAAAACTCAGATTACAAAATATCCACCTCCCATCCTTATTACCAAACTAAAATTGGCTACCCTTAACCACCTCTCAATTTGCAACCAAACAAGAGAACGAGGATATCCCCAACCACGTGGTTAGGTATATCCTTAGCCAAGGCAACCTTGCTACGAACCAAACGCCCCCTAAGTAGACATGGCAGAACTGGAAGGTCAAAAGAGTGATGCGTTTAGAAACGGAAGTGACGTGCGGATGGTAAAAGGGCAGCTGGCCGGTGACCGCTCAAATGCCTTCTTGTTTTAGTGCCTACATATGTTTGTTTCCACTCGTGCCAGGATAAGTGGGATTTGATGGAAGGTTGCATGTCTTACCACAGCAGATTGTTTTTAACACGCTTGCCGCGTGGTTACCACAGCAGATTAATACCTCAGTTGGAAGACTGCATGTCTCACAGCAGAACGCATGAGATCAAATGGGTAGAAAACTGCTGACATGTCAACTGATGATGACGTGGATAGCCTGCATGTTTAGATAAATCAGGTAGTGGGGATCAATCTCTTAGGTATATAGGATTCAGGCCGCTGGGTTTCACCTGGAAGTACGCTCTGCCCGATGACTCGGCCCTGGAGTGTACGCCGCGTACTATCTTCTTTGGTATTTGATATTCCTGTCAGTATTTTTTCTCGAGGAGGGTCAACAGCACACAACCCACTACTTTAGGCCCATCTGCAACCCAGTGCTCCCGCATGCCCACACTGTTTATCTTCCCCGATTGCCCCGGCCGCTCTCCTAATAATATCCGAGACGAGATGACGCTCCACCTCCTCTCCCCACGATCTCAACATGTAACTGATGGATTGCTGTTTAAAGTATGTGCTCCGCCTCACCTTATATCCTCACACCACTCCTACAGCAGCCGCCGGTCAGCCCCCTCCCATTTCCTCCATATTCCCTATGACATGTTGCTGCTTTTTTTTTAGAAAAGGAGGATGACCCCCGGCCTCTGTATCTGGGTGATGCATACGGCCACTTTATTAATTATTCTCACAAGACCTTACAAAGTCATACAACAGTAAGACTAAAGCCGCCGTCTAAGCAACAAACTGTCGCTACACCTATCCAGTTGATGAAGGGGCGCACATAGCCTGGGCCTAATACCAAACAGACATCGCAGCCAAGCCTAACATCTAAGACCTGAGACCCCAACCTAGCCAAGCCTGACATGTTGCTGCTTGGATCAGAAAATTGAATTTTCTCAGGTGGTGCCTGCTGGGCGACGCCCAAGTAGTCATGTTCGTTGGTTTTCCATCACTGCACACAGAGATTTCAGGCATCTATTGGTACATAGTCTTCCCAAGTTCCACTCTATTGGTAATTTAGGATGTTTGTTTGCTTAATTTAAATCTGAATTTAGTTTTGCTTGATTGAATATGTAACCTTGCATTGCAATTCTTTACATGGGATAGTTAAACACAAACGCCTTGCATCATTGCCCATACTTCATTCTCTGTTCTATTGTTCCAGACGCCATATATTTGTTGACCGGGATGCCTCCATAATCCTCCATACCACAACCATGAACTGAAGGCACACCCACCATCTTGCACCGTTGTACAAGGCAAGTTGCAGCCGCTATCCCCCTCTATCTTATTTCTCCAATTTCTGTCATGTGCAACATCTCTCTGCGATGACTTCCACTCTTTCTCTGTCTGTCAGATTTTTTTTGCAGGTGTTCACACAAATTGGTTTATCTGAATGACTTGATTTCTATTGATATCCCCGTGATGGAGGAATCTGATCCGCCAAAGAAATATATGGCATCGTAATCAACCATGCCCACTGCTCAACTCGCCTTCCCCAGCGCCAGTCTCCAATCTGGTAGTCGGTAGATGTCCGCTCGCCAGTTGTTAGACTCATCTATTTTCCAAACGTGTGTGAGCTTATTATTATTATTATTATTATTATTATTATTATTATTATTATTATTATTATTATTCAGGTACCGCTGCTGTTGCAAATATCGTCTACAAGTTTCTCTCTCAGTAAGGACCTTTTTTTTGCGACTGCTCTCAGTAAGGACCTGCATATGGTTATGCCAGTTTTACAAACTAGCCAGCTAAGTGCTAGGATCTATATGGCGTACTCTCTACTATTTATATATCATGTCAAACACATAGGTTGTTCCCGTTGAATTTTAGCTTCTATGAGCCCACTAGTAGAAAAAGAGCCTTTAGTCCCGGTTCTGGAACCGGGACTAAAGAGTCGTTACTAAAGCCTCTCCCTTTAGTCCCGTTTCTTACACGAACCGGGACTAAAGGCCCTCCATGTGGCCGCTGCCTGGAGGTCCACCTTTAGTCCTTACTGAGCACGCTTAACTTCCCGGACGGTCACCCATCCTCTCACTACTCCAGCCTGAGCACGCTTAACTTCCGGGTTCTATTCTCCCTCGTTTCCAAGTCTGCACTTGTTGTTTTCCTGACAATAGTAAGATGTCAATCCTATTAACCCTCAGGAATTTAGCTTGAGCATGAAGTGACACATTTCACTGTTTGAGTTTGAAACTATTGTTCTAAAAAACAATAATTATTTAGTAACACTAATATTTCTTGAATAAGTAGTTTGACCATAGTTTGACCACAGTTTGACCAGATTTGACCAAAATTCAAAAAAACTGAAATAATTATTTAGTAACACTAATATTTCTTGAATAATTAGTTTGACCACAGTTTGACCACAATTTGACCAGATTTGACCAAAATTCAAAAAAAACTGAAATAATTATTTAGTAACACTAATATTTCTTGAATAATTAGTTTGATCATTGTTTGACCACAGTTTGACCACAATTTGACCAGATTTGACCAAAATTCAAAAAAACTGAAATAATTATTTAGTAATACTAATATTCTTGAATAATTATTTAGTAACACTAATACTTCTGGAATAAATAGTTTGACCAGATTTAAGAAAAATGCAAAAAAAACTGAAATTTGAGCATAACTTCTTTTCCTTTTAGAATTTGAGGATTCTAAAAATTTGCAAACAGTACATGTAGTAACATAACTACATCTGGAAGGATTTTAATTTTTGAAGTTTTTATCATTTTCTTTTGCTTTTTACAAAACTGAAAAGGCGATCCGAGGGGGGGGGGTAGAGTTTGAAAATGGGACCTTTGGTACCGGTTCGTGCCACGAACCGGTACTAATGCCTCAAGCCCCATTAGTACCGGTTGGTGGCTTGAACCGTGACTAAAGGTCTAACCTTTAGTACCGGTTGGTGCCACGAACCGGTACTAATGGGCATCGCACCCTTTAGTCCCGGTTCGTGGCACCAACCGGGACTAAAGGTCCCATTTGAACCGGGACTAATGCCTGTACGGTGCCCTAACCGCTCGAACCGGGACTAATGCTCACATTAGTCCCGGTCCGTAATGCAACCGGGATTAATGCTCTTTTCTGGCCGAACCAAAGGCCTGTTTTCTACTAGTGGCCCTCCAGTGGCACCATCTGTAAGTAGCCTATCAATCTATTTTTGTTAAGGATCTTCATGTATATACAAGGCATCTTAAATTCTATTGCTTCTTTCCTGAAAAGGGTGCTTTAAGTCACTGTCTTACTTCTGGTGGACTGACTATAAACATTGCGACATGCAAGTGGCCATATAATCCTCTACATGTAAGATCCAATTTGCAGAGTAAAACACCAATTTTGGGCAATGTTTCCCGAAGCAACGCGTGGGAAGTCATCTAGTTAATGCAAAAACGTGAGTACATGCATGCGTTGGAAGAAAAAAAACATGCATGACTAATGAGGTGGCATGATTTACATTAATGCAAAAAGTAACTTATGAACACAATGCATGACTTCTTGAAGCCACAGAATTTTGATCGGAAGGCTGTAAATAATAGAGGTGATGTGGAAGCACGCATGTGTAGAGAAATCTAGTAGTGGGGGCTAGCTATTTAGATATAGAAGATTTAAATTTCCAAAATAGGTCAAATAAAATAAGGACGCTAATTGGAATTTAATTGACACAGTGGATGGCACCGAGCAAGCTCGAAGCCGGCGATGCCCAGGGTTCCTGAAGAAGCAACCGTAAAATGGAGAGGAATTAATGGCAGTGCGCACCGGGTCTGACGAACGACACGAAACAACGATTTTATATAGGAAAACCCAACGGACTTAGTAAAAAGACCGAAACACCCCAACTCGAACACGCTGAGCACCTCATGAGGCATCGGTCATGCTCCAAACCGGCCCGCACATACCCAGCGCCTACTCGGGCGGAGCGAACGGGCCTGGCCAGGTGTCTTATAACTTCACACTTCCCCCGTCTCTATCGTCTCCTCAAAATCTCGATCCATCCTGGTTGTAGGTTTTCCTCCTCGGCGCCGATGTATGACATGAAGAAAGGAGATCACTGCTTAGCCATCGCCCTCAAGGAAACGCTACCGAGAACCCAAGGCTTTCTCGTAAAGGTAACAAATATTTCCTCCTCCTTCCGTACCCAAGGCCATCTAGATTGCTATGGTTCACTCATGTTGTTAGTTTTATCCTCATATATTCATGAATTCCTTGTTTAACTCAATACAAAAATAGATTTAGGGTTTTGATCATGTTGTTTACTGTGCGTGTTGTTGATCTGATCGCATGTTGTTATTCTAATTGCGTTAATATACCTAAACCCGGCTTTCCCCTCCATCAGAGGCTACGGAGGTCTTTTTTTAACTGCTCATGAGGAAAGCAGTCACACCCGTTTCCGTGCCACACCTCCCGCTCCCTCCCCCCCACCACATCTTATATGCCGACGCCCAAATCCATCCCCTCTTAGTGAAGGAAATATGCCCTAGAGGCAATAATAAAGTATTATTTATTTCCTTATATCATGATAAATGTTTATTATTCATGCTAGAATTGTATTAACCGGAAACATAATACATGTGTGAATACATAGACAAACAGAGTGTCACTATTATGCCTCTACTTGACTAGCTTGTTAATCAAAGATGGTTATGTTTCCTAGCCATAGACATGAGTTGTCATTTGATTAACGGGATCAGCTCATTAGGAGAATGACGTGATTGACTTGACCCATTCCGTTAGCTTAGCACCCGATCGTTTAGTATGTTGCTATTGCTTTCTTCATGACTTATACATGTCCTATGACTATGAGATTATGCAACTCCCGTTTACCGGAGGAACACTTTGTGTGCTACCAAACGTCACAACGTAAATGGGTGATTATAAAGGTGCTCTACAGGTGTCTCCAAAGGTACTTGTTGGGTTGGCGTATTTCGAGATTAGGATTTGTCACTCCGATTGTCGGAGAGGTATCTCTGGGTCCACTCGGTAATGCACATCACTATAAGCCTTGCAAGCATTGTGACTAATGAGTTAGTTGCGGGATGATGTATTACGGAACGAGTAAAGAGACTTGCCGGTAACGAGATTGAACTAGGTATCGAGATACCGACGATCGAATCTCGGGCAAGTAACATACCGATGACAAAGGGAACAACGTATGTTGTTATGCGGTCTGACCGATAAAGATCTTCGTAGAATATGTGGGAGCCAATATGGGCATCCAGGTCCCGCTATTGGTTATTGACCGGAGAGGTGTCTCGGTCATGTCTACATAGTTCTCAAACCCGTAGGGTCCGCACGCTTAACGTTACGATGACAGTTTTATTGAGTTTTGATGTACCGAAGGAGTTCGGAGCCCCGGATGATATCGGGGACATGACGAGGAGTCTCGAAATGGCCGAGACGTAAAGATCAATATATTGGACGACTATATTCGGACTTCGGAAAGGTTCCGAGTGATTCGGGTATTTTTCGGAGTACCGGAGAGTTACGGGAATTCGTATTGGGCTTTAATGCGCCATACGGGAAAGGAGAGAAAGACCCAAAAGGGTGGCCGCACCCCTCCCCATGGGCTAGTCGGAATTGGACTAGGGAGGGGGGCGCCCCCTTCCTTCTTTCTCCTTCCCACTTCCCTTCTCCTACTCTCACAAGGAAAGGAGGAGTCCTACTCCCGGTGGGAGTAGGACTCCCCCCTTTGGCGCGCCTCTCCCCTTGGCCGGCTGCCTCCCCCTTGCTCCTTTATATACGGGGGCAGGGGGGCACCCCATAGAAACAACTATTGATCTATTGATCTCTTAGCCATGTGCGGTGCCCCCCTCCACCATATTACACCTCGATAATACCGTTGCAGAGCTTAGGCGAAGCCCTGCGTCGGTGGAACATCATCATCGTCACCACGCCGCCGTGCTAACGAAACTCTCTCTCAGCACTCGGCTGGATCGGAGTTCGAGGGACTTCATCGAGCTGAACGTGTGTAGAACTCGGAGGTGCCGTACGTTCGGTACTTGATCGGTCGGATCGTGAAGACGTACGACTACATCAACCGCGTTGTGATAACGCTTCCGCTGCCAGTCTACGAGGCTACGTGGACAACACTCTCCCCTCTCGTTGCTATGCATCACCATGATCTTGCGTGTGCGTAGGAATTTTTTTGAAATTACTACGTTCCTCAACAGTGGCATCCGAGCCTGGTTTTATGCGTTGATGCTATGCACGAGTAGAACACAAGTGAGTTGTGGGCGATATAAGTCATATTGCTTACCAACATGTCATACTTTGGTTCAGCGGTATTGTGAGATGAAGCGGCCCGGACCGACATTACGCGTATGCTTACGCGAGACTGGTTTCACCGTTCGGAGCACTCGTTGCTTAAAGGTGACTGGCGGGTGTCTGTCTCTCTCACTTTAGTTGAACCGAGTGTGGCTACGCCCGGTCCTTGCGAAGGTTAAAACAGCACCAACTTCACAAACTATTGTTGTGGTTTTGATGCGTAGGTAAGAACGGTTCTTGCTAAGCCCGTAGCAGCCACGTAAAATATGCAACAACAAAGTAGAGGACGTCTAACTTGTTTTTGCAGGGCATGTTGTGATGTGATATGGTCAAGACATGATGTGATATAATGTGTTGTATGAGATGATCATGTTTTGTAACCGAGTTATCAGCAACTGGCAGGAGCCATATGGTTGTCGCTTTATTGTATGAAATGCAATCGCCATGTAATAGTTTTACTTTATCACTAAGCGGTAGCGATAGTCGTAAAAGCAATTAGTTGGCGAGACGACAACGATACTACGATGGAGATCAAGGTGTCGCGCCGGTGACGATGGTGATCATGACGGTGCTTCGGAGATGGAGATCACAAGCACGGTGCTTCAGAGATGGAGATCACAAGCACAAGATGATGATGGCCATATCATATCACTTATATTGATTGCATGTGATGTTAATCCTTTATGCATCTTATCTTGCTTTGATTGACGGTAGCATTATAAGATGATCTCTCACTAAAATTTCAAGATAAAAGTGTTCTCCCTAAGTATGCACCGTTGCGAAAGTTCTTCGTGCTGAGACACCACGTGATGATCGGGTGTAATAGGCTCTACGTTCAAATACAACGGGTGCAAGAAAGTTTTGCACACGCAGAATACTCAGGTTAAACTTGACGAGCCTAGCATATGCAGATATGGCCTCGGAACACAGAGACCGAAAGGTCGAGCATGAATCATATAGTAGATATGATCAACATAGTGATGTTCACCATTGAAACTACTCCATCTCACGTGATGATCGGACATGGTTTAGTTGATTTGGATCACGTAATCACTTAGATGATTAGAGGGATATCTATCTAAGTGGGAGTTCTTAAGTAATATGATTAATTGAACTTAAATTTATCATGAACTTAGTCCTGATAGTATTTTTGCAAATTATGTTGTAGATCAATAGCTCGCGTTGTTGCTTCCCTGTGTTTATTTTTGATATGTTCCTAGAGAAAAATTATGTTGAAAGATGTTAGTAGCAAAGATGCGGATTGGATCCGTGATCTGAGGATTATCCTCATTGCTGCACAGAAAAATTATGCCCTTGATGCACCGCTAGGTGACAGACCTATTGCAGGAGCAGATGCAGACGTTATGAACATTTGGCTAGCTCAATATGATGACTACTTGATAGTTTAGTGCACCATGCTTAAACGGCTTAGAATCGGGACTTCAAAGACGTTTTGAACGTCATGGACCATATGAGATGTTCCAGGAGTTGAAGTTAATATTTCAAGCAAATACCCGAGTTGAGAGATATGAAGTCTCAACAAGTTCTATAGCTAAAAGATGGAGGAGAATCGCTCAACTAGTGAGCATGTGCTCAGATTGTCTGGGTACTACAATCGCTTGAATCAAGTGGGAGTTAATCTTCCAGATAAAATAATGATTGACAGAATTCTCTAGTCACCATCACCAAGTTAGTAGAACTTCGTGATGAACTATAGTATGCAAGGGATGACGAAAGTAATTCCCGAGCTCTTCGTGATGCTGAAATCGACGAAGGTAGAAATCAAGAAAAACATCAAGTGTTGATGGTTGACGAGACCACTAGTTTCAAGAAAAGGGCAAAGGGAAGAAGGGGAACTTCAAAAGGAACGGCAAGCAAGTTGCTACTCTAGTGAAGAAGCCCAAGTCTGTACCTAAGCCTGAGACTAAGTGCTTCTACTGCAAAGGGACTGGTCACTGGAAGCGGAACTGCCCCAAGTATTTGGTGGATAAGAAGGATGGCAAAGTGAACGAAGGTATATTAGATATACATATTATTGATGTGTACTTACTAGTTTTTATAGCAACCCCTTGGTATTTGATACTGGTTCAGTTGCTAAGAGTAGTAACTCGGAACGGGAGTTGCAGAATAAACAGAGACTAGTAAAAGGAGAGGTGACGATGTGTGTTGGAAGTAGTTCCAAGATTGATATGATCATCATCGCACACTCCCTATACTTTCGGGATTAGTGTTGAAACTAAATAAGTGTTATTTGGTGTTTGCGTTGAGCATGAATATGATTTGATCATGTTTATTGCAATACGGTTATTCATTTAAGTTAGAGAACAACTGTTGTTCTGTTTACATGAATAAAAACCTTCTATGGTCATACACACCAACGAAAATGGTTTGTTGGATCTCGATCGTAGTGATACATATAATCATAATATTGAAGCCAAAAGATGCAAAGTTAATAATGATAGTGCAAACTATTTGTGGCACTGCCGTTTAGGTCATATTGGTGTAAAGCGCATGAAGAAACTCCATACTGATGGGATTTTGGAATCACTTGATTATGAATCACTTGATACTTGCGAACCGTGCCTCATGGGCAAGATGACTAAAACGCCGTTCTCCGGAACTATGGAGAGAGAAACAGATTTGTTGGAAGTCATACATACAGATGTATGTGGTCCGATGAATATTGAGGCTCGTAGCAGGTATCATTATTTTCTGACCTTCACAGATGATTTGAGCAGATATGGGTATATCTACTTGATGAAACACAAGTCTGAAACATTTGAAAAGTTCAAAGAATTTCAGAGTGAAGTGGAGAATCATCGTAACAAGAAAATAAAAGTTTCTACGATATGATCGCAGAGGTAAAATATTTGAGTTACGAGTTTGGCCTTCAGTTAAAACAATGTGAAATAGTTTCACTACTCACGCCACCTAGAACACCACAGTGTAATGGTGTTTCCAAACGTCATAACCGTATTTTATTGGATATAGTGCAATCTATGATGTCTCTTACCAATTTACCACTATCGTTTTGGGGTTATGCATTAGAGACAGCTGCATTCACGTTAAATAGGGCACCATCAAAATCCGTTGAGACGACGCCTTATGAACTGAGGTTTAGCAAGAAACCAAAGTTGTCGTTTCTTAAAATTTTGGGGTTGCGATGCTTATGTGAAAAAGTTTCATCCTGATAAGCTCAAACCCAAATCAGAGAAATGTGTCTTCATAGGATACCCAAAGGAGACAGTTGGGTACACCTTCTATCACAGATCCGAAGGCAAGACATTCGTTGCTTAGTATGGATCCTTTCTAGAGAAGGAGTTTCTCTCGAAAGAAGTGAGTGGGAGGAAAGTAGAACTTGATGAGGTAACTGTACCTGCTCCCTTATTGGAAAGTAGTTCATCATAAGAAACGGTTCCTGTGACGTCTATACTAATGAGTGAGGAAGTTAATGATGATGATCATGAAACTTCAGATCAAGTTGTTACTAAACCTCGTAGGTCAACCAGAGTAAGATCCGCACCAGAGTGGTACGGTAATCCTGTTCTGGAGGTTATGTTACTAGACCATGACAAACCTACGAACTATGAAGAAGCGATGGTGAGCCCAGATTCCGCAAAATGGCTTGAGGACATGAAATCTGAGATGAGATCCATGTATGAGAACAAAGTATGGACTTTGGTTGACTTGCCCGATGATCTGCTAGCCATAGAAAATAAATGGATCTTCAAGAGGAAGACGGACGCTGATAGTAGCGTTACTATCTACAAAGCTAGACTTGTCGGAAAAAGGTTTTTGACAAAGTTCAAAGTGTTGCTTAAGTCTGTCCGAATCATGTTAGCTATTGCCGCATTTTATGAAATCTGGCAAATGGATAAACAAAACTGCATTCCTTAATGGATTTATTAAAGAAGAGTTGTATATGATACAACCAGAAGGTTTTGTCAATCCTAAAGGTGCTAACAAAATATGCAAGCTCCAGAGATCCATCTATGGACTGGTGCAAGCATCTCGGAGTAGGAATATACGCTTTGATAAGTTGATCAAAGGATATAGTTTTATACAGACTTGCGGTGAAGCCTGTATTTACAAGAAAGTGAGTGGGAGCACTACAACATTTCTGATAAGTATATGTAAATGACATATTGTTGATCGGAAATAATGTAGAATTATTCTGCAAAGCATAAAGGAGTGTTTGAAAGGAGTTTTTCAAAGAAAGACCTCGGTGAAGCTGCTTACATATTGAGCATCAAGATCTATAGAGATAGATGAAGACGCTTGATAAGTTTTTCAATGAGTACATACCTTAACAAGATTTTGAAATAGTTCAAAATAGAACAGTCAAAGAAAGAGTTCTTGCCTGTGTTACAAGGTGTGAAATTGAGTAAGACTCAAAGCCCGACCACGACAGTAGATAGAAAGAGAATGAAAGTCATTCCCTATGCCTTGGCCATAGGTTCTATAAAGTATGCCATGCTGTGTACCAGATCTATTGTATACCCTACACTGATTTTGGCAAGGGAGTACAATAGTGATCTAGGAGTAGATCACTGGACATCGGTCAAAATTATCCTTACTGGAATAAGGATATGTTTCTCGATGATGGAAGTGACAAAAGGCTCGTCGTAAAAGGTTACGTCGATGCAAGTTTTGACACTAATCTAGATGACTCTAAGTCTCGGTCTAGATACATATTGAAAGTGGGAGCAATTAGCTAGAGTAGCTCCGTGCAGAGCATTGTAGACATAGAAATTTGCAAAATACTTACGGATCTGAATGTGACAGACCCGTTGACTAAAATTATCTCACAATCAAAACATGATCACACCTTAGTACTCTTTGGGTGTTAATCACATAGCGATGTGAACTAGATTTTTGACTCTAGAAAACCCTTTGAGTGTTGGTCACATAGAGATGTGAACTATGAGTGTTAATCACATGGTGATGTGAATTATTGATATTAAATCACATGGCGATGTGAACTAGATTATTGACTCTAGTGCAAGTGGGAGACTGAAGGAAATATGCCCTAGAGGCAATAATAAAGTATTATTTATTTCCTTATATCATGATAAATGTTTATTATTCATGCTAGAATTGTATTAACCGGAAACATAATACATGTGTGAATACATAGACAAACAGAGTGTCACTAGTATGCCTCTACTTGACTAGCTCGTTAATCAAAGATGGTTATGTTTCCTAGCCATAGACAAGAGTTGTCATTTGATTAACAGGATCACCTCATTAGGAGAATGACGTGATTGACTTGACCCATGCCGTTAGCTTAGCACCCGATCGTTTAGTATGTTGCTATTGCTTTCTTCATGACTTATACATGTTCCTATGTCTATGAGATTATGCAACTCCCGTTTACCGGAGGAACACTTTGTGTGCTACCAAACATCACAACGTAAATGGGTGATTATAAAGGTGCTCTACAGGTGTCTCCAAAGGTACTTGTTGGGTTGGCGTATTTCGAGATTAGGATTTGTCACTCCGATTGTCGAAGAGGTATCTCTGGCCCACTCGGTAATGCACATCACTATAAGCCTTGCAAGCATTGTGACTAATGAGTTAGTTGCGGGATGATGTATTACGGAACGAGTAAAGAGACTTGCCGGTAACGAGATTGAACTAGGTATCGAGATACCGACGATCGAATCTCGGGCAAGTAACATACCGATGACAAAGGGAACAACGTGTGTTGTTATGCGGTCTGACCGATAAAGATCTTCGTAGAATATGTGGGAGCCAATATGGGCATCCAGGTCCCGCTATTGGTTATTGACCGGAGAGGTGTCTCGGTCATGTCTACATAGTTCTCGAACCCGTAGGGTCCGCACGCTTAACGTTACGATGACAATTTTATTGAGTTTTGATGTACCGAAGGAGTTCGGAGTCCCAGATGAGATCGGGGACATGACGAGGAGTCTCGAAATGTCCGAGACGTAAAGATCGATATATTGGATGACTATATTCGGACTTCGGAAAGGTTCCGAGTGATTCGGGTATCTTTCGGAGTACCGGAGAGTTACGGGAATTCGTATTGGGCCTTAATGGGCCATACGGGAAAGGAGAGAAAGACCCCTAAGGGTGGCCGCACCCCTCCCCAAGGGCTAGTCCGAATTGGACTAGGGAGGGGGGGCGCCCCCTTCCTTCTTTCTCCTTCCCACTTCCCTTCTCCTACTCCCACAAGGAAAGGAGGAGTCCTACTCCCGGTGGGAGTAGGACTCCCCCCTTTGGCGCGCCTCTCCCCTTGGCCGGCTGCCTCCCCCTTGCTCCTTTATATACGGGGGCAGGGGGCACCCCATAGAAACAACAATTGATCTATTGATCTCTTAGCCGTGTGCGGTGCCCCCCTCCACCATATTACACCTCGATAATACCGTTGCGGAGCTTAGGCGAAGCCCTACGTCGGTGAAACATCATCATCGTCACCACGCCGTCGTGCTAACGAAACTCTCCCTCAACACTCGGCTGGATCGGAGTTCGAGGGACGTCATCAAGCTGAACGTGTGTAGAACTCGGAGGTGCCGTACGTTCGGTACTTGATCGGTCGGATCGTGAAGACGTACGACTACATCAACCGCGTTGTGATAACGCTTCCGCTGTCGGTCTACGAGGGTACGTGGACAACACTCTCCCCTCTCGTTGCTATGCATCACCATGATCTTGCGTGTGCGTAGGAATTTTTTTGAAATTACTACGTTCGCCAACACTTAGGCCCTCACACCTCTGACGAAGCTTCGAATCGGCTGGAGCCACCCCAAATGGCGAGCCAACCCTCCTAGGAAGCCAACGTCGTTTCGTACGATAGGTCCACGACACGACACACAGTTGACCCGCCGCTGACGCGGCGACGACCCCCATCGTGTTCCTTCGACGACAACCTACGGATGCCGCCGCTGCCGAAAAAGAAGTTCCATGGAGTGCGGCAGCGACCATGGGGACGTGGGTGTCGAAAATCAAAGTCACTGACACAGTCGTCCGGAACTGGCTGGGCTCCCACCAATGGGTGGAGCTCGCGGCGCAGGCGTACGACATCAAGGTGTGGCACTGTACGGCTGCCAAGCGAAGCTCATATTCCCAATCGGCACCCAACGTGCCGACGCCCGTTGAAATCGATCACTGTCGGACAAATAGAAACTAGAGTGCCATGGTCCGGCAGCCTTGGGTAGTTGTTTCTTGGTAGTTGTTTTTTCTTTTGGTTGATTCTCTTGTTGCGTGCCCCTCGCTTTGTACTCACAGATCTGGGTTTGGTTTATTTGTCTGTTCTAGGTTTTTGATATGCAAGTTTTTGCTGTAATCGCTAGGCGTCCGCTTTGTTGCGTGAAGGTGTGTAGTTTTCTTTGTGTGATGTTGCTCTGATGCTGTAACAGCCTGATTTTTGGCCCTTTCTTTTTCTTTTGTTTTTCTGAGGTTTTTGCGTGAGATTTCCTTTTTCCATGGCTATGTGGTCTGGAAACTAAAGAAAATGCCCTCTTCTTTATTTCCAGAGTGGCTTGTCATTCCCAAATCCTTGCCTAGACCTCATTTTCATCCTAGCCCAAATCCCAATATTCTTTTTATTGGGAATATTCCTTTTCTATTAAAGGAATAACTCAAATTGCCCTAGGTTGTGAAGCAACCTTTATTTCCATCACTCCTAAAATTTCCAAATAATTCTCATAAATTGTTTGGGTCATATATTTCTCAAATATGGCAAAATATTTCATTTGTCATGTTTATCATCATGCTCAAATAATTCATTTCCTATTCTGCCCTAAATGGCACATTGTGAAGCAAGTGCTATTTTCAATTTCCGAATTGACCTCAAACTCCTTGGACACCTTTTCTTGTCCATATCATTGCCACATGCCAAAATGCAACCTCATTTGCCTAGCAATTATTTAATTATGAGTTTCCAAAGTTTCTATCTAGAAAGAAGCTTTGTGAAGGAGGTCCAAGCTAGGCATATCAAAATGAGTTGCCATTTTGCATGGTCCCTCATATCATCATATAATAGTCCTCCACCAAAGTAGAGGTTATGTCATGCCTCCATGTGAGCTCATCTTCAATTCTTTGATTCTGTCCAAAATTTCAATTTGTGAAGCAAGTATATTTTATCTTTCTTCATTATGGCTGCCAATTTTTATAGGCCTTCTATTATCAATATAACCTACCTCCACCCATTTTGGGCATGGTTCATCAAGCCATTTTTCCTCTAGAATTTTTGCAAGTTTCTGTCCAGAGGAGATGTTTGTGAAGCAAGTACCAGTTTGGCTTGGCCAATTGGTATGAGACTTTTTGATTATCTTCATAGGACCAAATGACTCTGCCTTGCCCAATTTGAGCTCAAGTTGATGCTTCATCAGAGTGCATCATCCTAATCGAGTTTCTGGACCAGTTTATGTGGTTGTTAAGCAACTACATTAAATCTTGATCCTAATCCTCTCCAAGTTACCAGGGTGAAAGTCCTTCTTACCCTAAACCTACCGGACAACTCCATTGCTTCCAAACTCCGTCCTGTTGATCAGCAGTGTTCATCCAAGTTTACTGCAGTAAACTTCAGAGGTTAATTACCATTCAACCGGAGCTCTTTTCACCGAACTACCACCGTAGTTGCAACCTACCCTGGATGAGCTATCAACTAGACAACGTTTTGGGTGCTGTAGAGCGTTGAATGCCCCGGTTCACATGGTGACCATGACAATGGCGTGCCTGTGCACGCGCTCTGTGCGCTGTGGTGTGTCCAGAGCACCATTTGTGCTTTGGCACCGCTCCCTCTCGCTGTCTTAGAGCTCGTGAGCATGTCCAGTGGCTGCATCTCGTCGTCGCCGTTCCCCTGGACCCCTCTCCCCCTCCATCCGCTTGCTCACCGACGCAAACCGCCGCGTGCCCACGGACGCACAGTGGTGTTTTGGCTCGGATCGTCGCCATCGCCTTCCTCCCTGTGCTCCCTGGCCTCATCTTCCCCGTGGGCTCCTCCCTGTGCCTCTCCATCACCTTCCGTCGAGCCCATGCGTGAGCACACGCGTTCGCGGCGCCGGCCACGCGTCCGCGGCGACGACAGCTCGACCTCCTCGCCCGCGGCTATATAAGCCCACCCCGAGGCCTCCCGACCTCACCATCGCCTTTGCCTCACTCCACTACCCCTCCCCAGCCACTCACACGAGCTCGAGAGGCTCTCCTCGCCTCCCTCTGCCTCCATGGCCGCCGCTCCTCGCCGGCTAAATTAGCCCGAAGCCGAGCCCCTCTCTTCCGTCCACCATCACCAGAGGCCTCCCCACAACCCACCAAGCCTCCCCAACCCCTTCATTCATCGTCGGAGTGCATGTGGCAGCGGCTCCCAAGATTGGCCGCCGCCTCTGCCCTCGGCCACCGCAACACTTTGCCGCCATCCCGCTTCTCCCCGGCGCCCGCTAGCCCTCTGGATGGGTGCGGCGTGCACTCTCGCGTCTGTTAGTGCCCGCGTCTTGGCCTGAGGTGGCCTAGGCCTGCCAGGCCATCGCCGGCATCGCGGCCCCGCTCCTGCCTCCTCTGTCTCGCTCGGGGCCGAGCGAGCGAGGAAGAAGACGAGCGCCGGCCTGGCCCCTGCCCCCTGGGCCCCACCTGTAAGCCTCTCCCGCCCCGGGCCCAGGTACGCTGACATGGATAAGTGGAGGCGTAATCCTGCGATTACGTCTTCGCTTTCTGAAAGCGTAGTTTCGTCCTTCTTCATACCAAAATGCGCTTTCACTGATCCGAAAGCGTATTTTCTTTCTGTTTCAGCGTGGAATACGTTTTTCAGGGGAGAAGGCGTATTTCTGGAAAGCGCGCGTTCTGTTTTTCCGGCTGAGGGCTTGTTTGTGATGATTTCATTACAGATAGGTCCCTGCCAGAAAAACTATCGTATCTTTTTGCTCCCAACTCCAAATGAGGTGATTCCAAAGCCCACATCTTCGTCTCTTCGAGCCCGAACTTTTGGTATCATTTTCACTATGGTTTGGCACTGTGAAAATGACCTTTTTGCCGTTGCACATAAACAGCCCCTCCGAGAGAGAACTGTTTCCGGCAAATCTTTTCGCGGCTTCACCGCACTTCTTCCCGGTGCCTTCTTCACCCCCAGGTAAGCCACAATACCCACTTGCATGATAGTCATGCAGTAGCCATGGTTTTTAACTTGAATATTTATTAAATGATTGCTTGTTTAAAATATGGTTATCGTTGTTTCGGTAATGCTTCTGGGTTAGTGCTTACTTTCTTGCTATGTTGTTATGCACCTGGTTATCATGCCCTGCTAGTTGCTAGTATTCCTTTCATATGCTTATGCTTGCTAGTAGTACATGTTGATGTTGGTGATGGTCTTCGATGCATGACTGTCGTCTGCCCCGAGTACCGTTGCTATGCATGTTCCATTGCATCCAGCTGGGTAAATGCTTGCATGGTAGCATTGTTGATAGGTCTTGCATGATATTTATTGTTGATGCTAGTGGTCATGCTAGGTTTCTATGAGTAGTGTTGTACTTGTGATATTCATGCTCGTCATTATACTATGCTCAGTTGGATATGATTCATTATGGATATGGTGGATAGTTATGTTGCACCCCGTGCTTATATTGATATCATGTTCATGCATTGTAACTGCATCATGTTATTTTATCATGGCTCAGCATATTGCATTCAAGTTTAACCGGATTAAACTGAACTTGAACAACTGTTGGCTGAGTCATGGTGCCACCAAATCAAGCTGACCAGTGCAACCACGCTTACCTTTATGGGAAGGTCCTAACTAGGTCTATTGTCGTGCCTCTCGCCGGTGCCTCCAACTAGGGAAGGTTATGGGCGCGCTACCCTGATCAGGTAGGCGGACATAAGCCTTGTGTGCCCGTTGTTGTTGTTATGGATCCGGTCCCCGTGAGGGATGTTTTGGCCACGACGGTGGTCGTTGTGTCTTTGGTAGACACGGGGCCACCCAGGACTAGCCCAGTGGGGAGTGAGTCGGAGTGGCCGGGATAGTGTTATGGCAGTAGATCGGTTTTGTCGGAACGCCGTTGGTCCACCCGAATGGGAGTGCGAGGCCATGGGTTCCATAGTGTGGGTACAGTGTACTAACCTCTGCAGAGTGTATATTAAACCTATCGATAGCCGCGCCCGCGGATAAGGGCCCAGTTCATAGTCGGTCACACTGTGAGTCAACAGTATTAATAATAACTTGATTAATAACAACCCCGGTTCGATGAGGAGATAAGTTGGTTGTGATCGCCGAAATGATCACCGTTTGAGACCAAGTGTTGGTCATGGTTGTGATCTCCGGAATGATCATTGTGGTATCGAGGATACCGAGTTGTTGGATATTCGTGATGTTGTGCGAGAATCATGGGTAAAGATCAAGCTCCTTGTGGTCATTTAATGATTACTACGGTATTGTTTATACCAAGCTTGATTTGATCCTGAGATGATCGTGTGATGTCCGAGGTTGGTAAGTGATGCATGTGATGGTAGTCCGAGCAGAATAAATGGTGCATATAGTGTCATCATGTTGCATGCTAGTATCGTCAGATTCATATGTTCATGCCATGTTCATGTTGTTCTAGCTGTACCATGTTCAGGTTGTTCATGTCATGTTGTTATGAGGATCTCATGTTAATTCCTGCTTAACCTGTAAATGCCATGCTGATGTTTGTCTTGAATGCTTCTGGTTATTGTGAGCTTGCAAGTACATTCAATGTACCGACCTAGCGTGTCATGCCAGTTTGCAGGTCATGCCGGATTTGAATGCTTGTTTGCCGTGGATTCTTTGTTTGCGAGCTAGGATAAGCGTTCCAGCCAGAGTCCCTGCGGATTGGAGTCCATCATCGTCGTTCGTTGTTTCGCTGCCAGTAGTTTTTCTGCTGCTTCGAGTTGTTCTGCTGCTTGCATAGAGCAACTGAGGATGGCGTAGTGTCGCCGTGCCGATGTTATTCATTGTAATATCGGAGACCTTGTATGCATATTCGTGTAATAATAGTAAGCTGGTTTGTTCTATGCTAAGCAGTGCCGTATTCCAGAAGACTTCTCCTCGATCTCTGGGCTGGAATATGGGGCGTTCCGGTTTTCTCTGAGCCGGGGTGCCACAGATGCCCTCTACGCGCCTGATCAAATTGTCATTTTTCATGTTCATACATTTGCGTGTTCTGTTCGTGTTTGATTTGTTTTCTGTGGCTTCTATGCATTGCACGACTCATTTGGAAAGGGCATGGAAGGGAATGGAGCAGCCGGGTGGGCATTGCGTCCGGGTAAGCTAGGATGGTCACGCGCAGGTGCACTACTAGGGAAATGCTTATAGGTAGGACATCAGTAGTAGCACTGGAAAAAAGCAATCGCTGCTGCTAATTAGCAGTAGTGCTGGTCCATGGCAGCACTACAAGTAATGCTTTAGCAGTAGCGCTGGAAACAGAAAAAGCACTACTACTAAGTGGGACCCAACACTCCCATCGACGCTAGCTGTAGTAGCAGTGTTGTCCACAAAACAGCGCTACTACTAAGATTTTAGCAGTAGCGCTTTATTTTACAACACCGCTACTGCTAATGGGCCCCACTTAATAGTAGCGCTTTTCCTATAAAGCGCTACTACTAAGTACCATAGCAGCAGTGCTTTCTAGGAAGCAGCGCTACTGCTAGTTGCGGCTGGTGCCACCTTTTCACCCCTCCCCACTTTGCCCTCTCTCCCCTCCTTTCCCCTCTCCCCTCTCCACCATTGTTGCCTTCTTCTCTCTTCCTACTACTCCCTCTCTCTCAGTTTACAGGGTGTGCGCGTACCCCTTGGTCGTCAATTTGACCAACCTAATACAAGTCATATATTACAAAACATATACCAATATAAACTTCAGATGTTCTAGTTTCAAACGGTATAATTTTTGTCTTATATAGTTTATATTAGGGTGATAAAATTGGCAACCTAGGTATACGCGCAGGACTTGTAAACTGAAACGGAGGGAGTACCTCTCTTCTCTCCTCATTAATGCCCCCTCCATCATAACTCTCCTCCATAAATGGCCTTATCATCTCTCTCTCTTCTTCCTACCTCTCTTCTTGAAGGAAATATGACCTAGAGGCAATAATAAAGTTATTATTTATTTCCTTATTTCATGATAAATGTTTATTATTCATGCTAGAATTGTATTAACCGGAAACATGATACATGTGTGAATACATGGACAAACAGAATGTCACTAGTATGCCTCTACTTGACTAGCTCGTTAATCAAAGATGGTTATGTTTCCTAACCATAGACAAAGAGTTGTCATTTGATTAACAGGATCACATCATTAGGAGAATGATGTGATTGACTTGACCCATTCCGTTATCTTAGCACTTGATCGTTTAGTATGTTGCTATTGCTTTCTTCATGACTTATACATGTTCCTATGACTATGAGATTATTCAACTCCCGTTTACCGGAGGAACACTTTGTGTGCTACCAAACGTCACAACGTAACTGGGTGATTATAAAGGTGCTCTACAGGTGTCTCCGATGGTACTTGTTGGGTTTGCGTATTTCGAGATTAGGATTTGTCACTCCGATTGTCGGAGAGGTATCTCTGGGCCCACTCGGTAATGCACATCACTATATGCCTTGCAAGCATTGCAACTAATGAGTTAGTTGCAGGATGATGTATTACGGAACGAGTAAAGAGACTTGCCGGTAACGAGATTGAACTAGGTATTGAGATACCGATGATCGAATCTTGGGCAAGTAACATACCGATGACAAAGGGAACAACGTATGTTGTTATGCGGTTTGACCGATAAAGATCTTCGTAGAATATGTGGGAGCCAATATGAGCATCCAGGTTCCGCTATTGGTTATTGACCGGAGACGTGTCTCGGTCATGTCTACATAGTTCTCGAACCCGTAGGGTCCGCACGCTTAAAGTTCGATGACGGTTATATTATGAGTTTATGTGTTTTGATGTACCGAAGGTAGTTCGGAGTCCTGGATGTGATCACGGACATGACGAGGAGTCTTGAAATGGTCGAGACATAAAGATCGATATATTGGACGACTATATTTGGACACCGAAATGGTTCCGGGTGAGATCGGGGTAATACCGGAGCACCGGGAGGTTATCGGAACCCCCCGAGAGGTATATGGGCCTTAATGGGCTTTAGTGGAAAGGAGGGGAAAGGAGCAAGGGAGGGGGCGCGCCCCCCCAAGCCCAATCCGATTTGGGAGGGGGGTCGGCCCGGCTTTTCCTTCCTCCCTCCTTCCTCTTCCTCCCCTCTCCCTCTCCAAATAGGAAAAGGAGGAGTCCTAGTCCCGGTGGGAGTAGGACTCACCTTCTTGGGCACGCATCCTCCTCCTGGCCGACCCTCTCCTCCCCTCCTTTATATACGGAGGAGGGGGCACCCCATAGAGACAACAATTGATCTCTTTGATCTCTTAGCCGTGTGCGGTGCCCCCCTCCACCATAATCCACCTGGATAATATCGTAGCGGTGCTTAGGCGAAGCCCTGCGTCGGTAGAACATCATCATTGTCACCACGCCGTCGTGCTGACAGAACTCTCCCTCAAAGCTCGGCTGGATCGGAGTTTGAGGGACGTCATCGAGTTGAAGGTGTGCTGAACTCGGAGGTGCCGTGCGTTCGGTACTTGATCGGTCGGATCGTGAAGACGTACGACTACATCAACCGTGTTGTGCTAACGCTTCCGGTTTCGGTCTACGAGGGTACGTGGACACACTCTCCCCTCTCGTTGCTATGCATCACCATGATCTTGCATGTGCGTAGGAATTTTTTTGAAATTACTACGTTCCCCAACAGTGGCATCCGAGCCAGGTTTTACGCGTTGATGTTATATGCACAATTGAACACAAGTGAGTTGTGGGCGATACAAGTCATACTGCTTACCAGCATGTCGCACTTTGGTTCGGCGGTATTGTTGGATGAAGCGGCCCGGACTGACATTACGCGTACGCTTACGCGAGACTGGTTTTACCGCCGTGCTTTGCACACAGGTGACTAGCGGGTGTTAGTTTCTCCAACTTTAGTTGAACCGAGTGTGACTACGCCCGGTCCTTGAGAAGGTTAAAACAGCACTAACTTGACGAACTATCGTTGTGGTTTTGATGCGTAGGTGAGAACGGTTCTTGCTCAGCCCGTAGCAGCCACATAAAACTTGCAACAACAAAGTAGAGGACGTCTAACTTGTTTTTGCAGGGCATGTTGTGATGTGATATGGTCAAGGCATGATGCTATATTTTATTGTATGAGATGATCATGTTTGTTACCGAGTTATCGGCAACTGGCAGGAGCCATATGGTTGTCGCTTTATTGTATGCAATGCAATCGCCCTGTAATTGCTTTACTTTATCACTAAGCGGTAGCGATAGTCGTAGAAGCAATAGTTGGCGAGACGACAACGATGCTACGATGGAGATCAAGGTGTCGCGCCGGTGACGATGGTGATCATGACGGTGCTTCGGAGATGGAGATCACAAGCACAAGATGATGATGGCCATATCATATCACTTATATTGATTGCATGTGATGTTTATCTTTTATGCATCTTATTTTGCTTTGATTGACGGTAGCATTATAAGATGATCTCTCACTAAATTTCAAGATAAAAGTGTTCTCCCTAAGTATGCACCATTGCCAAAGTTCGTCGTGCCAAGACACCACGTGATGATCGGGTGTGATAAGCTCTACGTCCATCTACAACTGGTGCAAGCCCGTTTTGCACACGCAGAATACTCAGGTTAAACTTGATGAGCCTAGCATATGCAGATATGGCCTCGGAACACTGAGACCGAAAGGTCGAGCGTGAATCATATAGTAGATATGATCAACATAGTGATGTTGACCATTGAAAACTACTCCATTTCACGTGATGATCGGTTATGGTTTAGTTGATTTGGATCACGTGATCACTTAGATGATTAGAGGGATGTCTATCTAAGTGGGAGTTCTTAAGTAATATGATTAATTGAACTTAAATTTATCATGAACTTAGTACCTGATAGTATTTTGCATGTCTATGTTTGTTGTAGATAGATGGCTCGTGTTGTTGTTCCGTTGAATTTTAATGCGTTCCTTGCGAAAGCAAAGTTGAAAGATGATGGTAGCAATTACACGGACTGGGTTCGTAACTTGAGGATTATCCTCATTGCTGCACAGAAGGATTACGTCCTGGAAGCACCGCTAGGTGCCAAACCTGCTGCAGGATCAACACCAGATGTTATGAACGTCTGGTAGAGCAAAGCTGATGACTACTCGATAGTTCAGTGTGCCATGCTTTACGGCTTAAAACCGGGACTTCAACGACGTTTTGAACGTCATGGAGCATATGAGATGTTCCAGGAGTTGAAGTTAATATTTCAAGCAAATGCCCGGATTGGGAGATATGAAGTCTCCCATAAATTCTACAGCTCCAAGATGGAGGAGAATAGTTCTGTCAGTGAGCATATACTCAGAATGTCTAGGAGTTAATCTTCCGGATGATAGCGTCATTGACAGAATTCTTCAATCACTGCCACCAAGCTACAAGAGCTTCGTGATGAACTATAACATGCAAGGGATGGATAAGACAATTCCCGAGCTCTTCGCAATGCTAAAGGTTGCGGAGGTAGAAATCAAGAAGGAGCATCAAGTGTTGATGGTCAATAAGACCACCAGTTTCAAGAAAAAGGGCAAAGAGAAGAAGAAGGGGAACTTCAAGAAGAACAGCAAACAAGTTGCTGCTCAAGAGAAGAAACCCAAGTCTGGACCTAAGCCTGAGACTGACTGCTTCTACTGCAAACAGACTGGTGTGACACCCCCGATTCAATCGTACACTAGTCATACACGCAAACATGTACGATCAAGATCAGGGACTCACGGGAAGATATCACAACACAACTCTAAAAATAAACAAGTCCTACAAGCATCATAATACAAGCCAGGGGCCTCGAGGGCTCGAATACAAGTGATTGATCATAGACGAGTCAGCGGAAGCAACAATATCTGAGTACAGGCATAAGTAAACAAGTTTGCCTTAAGAAAGCTAGCACAAACTGGCATACAGATCGAAAGAGGCGCATACCTCCTGCCTGGGATCCTCCTAAACTACTCCTGGCTGTCGTCAGCGGCCTGCACGTAGTAGTAGGCACCTCCGGTGTAGTAGGAGTCGTCGTCGATGGTGGCGTCTGGCTCCTAGGCTCCAGCATCTGGTTGCGACAACTAGGTAGAAGGGAAAGGGGGAAAAGAGGGAGAAAAGCAACCGTGAGTACTCGTCCAAAGTACTCCCAAGCAAGAATCTACACTACATATGCATGGGTATGTGTAAAGAGGCAATATCAGTGGACTGAACTGCAGAATGCCAGAATAAGAGGGGGATAGCTAGTCCTGTCGAAGACTACGCTTCTGGCCGCGTCCATCTTGCAGCATGTAGAAGAGAGGAGATGGTAAGTTCACCAAGTATCATCACATAGCATAATCCTACCCGACGAACCTCTCCTCGTCGACCTGTGAGAGAGCGATCACCGGGTTGTATCTGGCACTTGGAAGGGTGTGTTTTATTAAGTATCCGGTTCTAGTTGTCATAAGGTCAAGGTACAACTCTGGGTCGTCCTTTTAACGAGGGACATGGCTATTCAAATAGATAAACTTCCCTGCAGGGGTGCACCACATAACCCAACACGCTCGATCCCATTTGGCCGGACACACTTTCCTGGGTCATGCCCGGCCTCGGAGATCAACACGTCGTAGCCCCACCTAGGCAAAACAGAGAGGTCAGCACGCCGGTCTAAATCCTATGCGCGCAGGGGTCTGGGCCCATCGCCCATTGCACACCTGCACGTTGCATACGCGGCCGGAGAGCAGACCTAGCAACCTCCATTTCAAAGGAAGTTGCGTTATGTGGTCCAACCCGGCGCGCGCCGCTCAGTCGCTGATGTCACGAAGGCTTTGGCTGATACCACGACGTCGAGTGCCCATAACTGTTCCCGCGTAGTTGGTTAGTGCGTATAGGCCAGTGGCCAGACTCAGATCAAATACCAATATCTCGTTAAGCATGTTAATTAGAAGTAACCGCGGACGCTGACCAGGGCCAGGCTCACCTCTCTCCTAGGTGGTCTCAACCTGCCCTGTTGCTCCGCCACAAAGATCCACACAGAGGGCCGTCGGGACAAAGGTCCTTTCAGCCCCCAATCCGTGAATCAGTCACGGGTGCTCCTCGAGCCAACCCGACTTTAGTCACCACATGTATCATGTATAAAGTATATAGTATATACCCGTGATCACCTCCCGAGTGATCACGCCCCGATAGTATAGCATAGCAGACGGACAAGAATGTAGGGCCATAGATGGAATACTAGCATCCTATACTAAGCATGTAGGATTGCTGGTAAAGGTAACAACAGTAGTAGCAAGGACAGGCTATGCATCAGGATAGGATTGACGAAAAGCAGTAACATGCTACACTACTCTAATGCAAGCAGTAGAGAGAAGAATAGGCGATATCTGGTGATCAGGGGGGGCTTGCCTGGAAGCTCAGCCGAGAAGGAGGGGTCGTCAACACCGTAGTCGTACTGGGTAGCAGCGGCGTCGGTCTCGGTGTCTAGCGAGAGAAGAGGGGGAAGAAAGAATAAATATGAATCAAACATACGCATGACGATGCATGACATGACAATGAACGGTGCCAGGTGTGCCCTAACGCAGTAGGAGGTGATACCGGCGAAGGGGGAAAACAACCGGGAAAGTATCCCCGGTGTTTCGCGTTTTCGGACAGATGAACCAGAGGGGGAAAGTTGCGTGTTCGCTATGCTAGGGACGTGTGGCAGACGAACGAACTGCATATTCAGATTCGTCTCGTCATTCTGAGCAACTTTCATGTACAAAGTTTTTTCCATCTGAGCTACGGTTTATTTTATATTAATTTTTAAAGTATTAAATCATTTTCTAAATTATTATTATTAAATTAATTCGAAATTAGTATTACTGCATCAGCATGAGATCAGCAGTCAACAGAGGTGTTGACTGGTCAAACTGACGGGAGGGTCCCGCATGTCATTGACTGATTAATTAACTAACAGTTAATTAGTGATTAGATTAATCTAATTATGATTAATTAAGTTAATTAATTTAGTTAATTAATTAATATATATTTTAATCTTTTTTAATTCTTTTCTTATAAAACATTATGGGGCTGGGCCCCGTTTGTCATAGACCCTAGGGGCCTTAGCGGGCGCCGGCGTTAGCGGGTTCGGGCGCAACGGGTGCCCAGCACCCGTTCGTTCGGGCGCACGCCCAGGGGCGGGCGGAGCCGGCAGGGCGCCGGAGCAGGGGGAGGCCGGTGGCCACGGCGCCGGCCAGGCGGATGGGGCGGCGAGGAAGCGGCACAGGCGAGGCCACGACAACCTGGGGAGGTAGCGGCACGGCGGGTGCGGTGGGTAGAGGAGGCAGCAGCAGCCGTGGAGCAGGGGCGCGGGGTGTGGGATGGTCGAGGGAGCGGGGCGAGGAGGAGGCCGCGAGCAGCAGCGGACAGAGCACCGCCAGCGGGCGTGGGCGTACGCACGGGGGAGGGGCGTCGAGGCGTGGCCCGGGACGCACAGGGGGAAGGTCGAGGCGCGAACCGGGCACAGGACGTGCACGCGGGTGGCGGGGCGAGCAGGGGCGGAGCACGACGAGTGGCTAAGTGGGGAGCGGAGCACACGGGCGTGCGCGGCGAGGCGGAGGAGCGAGGCGAGGCGCGGGCGAGCTCGGGCGCGGGTCGGCGCCAGCGGGCGTGATGAGCGCGCACAACGTGCGTCAGAGCGGGGCGGGCAGAGAGGCAAAGAGGAGAGGGGCGAGGCTCACTGGGGTCGTAGCGAATGGGCAGTGGGGCACGGGGAGGACGACGACGTAGGGGAGGCAGTCCGGCGGGGAAGGCTCGGCGAGGTGGCCTCCGGCGAGGCTTCGAGCGGCGGCGACGGTCGTTCCTAGCGGCGTCGGGGTCGGGCCCCTCCCCGATCCAGATGGGATCGAGAGGAGAGGGGGGAGAGGGAGACGTGGGGAGTGGGGGCGGAGTGTGTGGTCGTGGGGGGTTAGGGTTTTGGTGCCCGGGGGGATAAGGGAGTGCGGGGGGGGGGGGGGGGGACTGGGCTTTTGCCCAGTTGGGCTGGCCAGCTTGGGCCACGGTTGGCCCAGTGGGGTTTTTTAGTTTTCCTTTTGTTTTATTTTATTTCTTTTCTTTTTATTTCTTTTCTTTTTACTGTTTTCTCTAATTTCCAATATACCTTAGTTTTAGTAAAATATCAAAGTTGTACCTAATTTAGTATATGTAAATATGCCACAACCACATTTAACTTGGCACATAAAGTAAAATAGTTTGTGATGGTTTATTGTTATAAAAGCTTTTAAATAATTGTTTTTGCTACTGTTTTGTGCATTTTAGAGTATTTAAATATTTTATAAAAGTGTGATTTCTCCACCACAATTACCTATGCATTATTTGGTTCACTCCGAACATTTTAGTTTAAATATCTGAAAACTTTTATTGTTTGCTTGATTTTGGATTTGAATTTGAATCAGTTTCGAACTAACGTGAGATTAGCAACAATAATAAAAGTGACGTGGCATCATTAGCAGAGAATTACTGTAGCTTAATTATCCGGGCGTCACAGTTCTCCTCCACTACAAGAAATCTCGTCCCGAGATTTAAGAGGTAGAGAAGGGGGTGGAAGGTCTAGTTACGAAATTCTACCGGATCTTCTCGACCTTGGTCGCTCTTCTCGAAGAGATAGATCCATTACATTGACGTCTTCATTTCTCTGCTTCAGGTCATCTTGGTGAAGTCGTCCTTTTCTTCGGGAACTCCAACGTACTTACGAATAGGTAAGGGGCAGCTCGGCTACGACAGAATGCTTTTGAGGGAAACAATCTGGGGTTAACCTGTGAATGAGCATAAGATTATCTCTTGATTTGAACATATAAAATACATCGAGAGTAAGGTACAAAGGTACAATAAGAGGTTCCAAGTGGATAGATAGTTGCTCAAAGTCTGAACCAGAGTGAGAAAGGGTTTCAGAGCAGCGGGAGTAAGTATTGCGTCTAACACCAGAATAGAGCACTAGGAAGGTGGCCCGTGAATTAAATACGAAGCCAAGCGTGGGGAATAACCATTAGAAACAGGGTTGTATAGGAGAGTCAGGTTTCGATCCTGTGGAACTGTGGGTTATGGGCCCACCATGTGAGTTAAAAGTAGGAAGGGCGGAGATGTCTTGCGTGATCATGCAAGCAAGGCATGTCAGAGGGTAGCCTGTCGATTATGTCGGCAACAACGTCGGTACCAAGGGCGAGGGACGAAGAGAACCATTTTCCTTCTCGTTGAACGAGGCGGACCAATAGGAAAAGTTCTCGTCCATCGGTGGCTACCAGAATGTCATCAACAATAGTAACAGGGTCTTGCTGACAGAATTGTACAACGAGGTGTTTACATAAGCAGGGAAATATTACTGCTTATATAATATAGATCACAAGAAGGTTTAAACAAACCAATGGAAAGGAAAAGTGGTTATCAGGTTTAAACAGAACAATGGAAGGGAAAATGCCTATACACACATATTTCGGGGTATATCCTTCCCAAGGACAAGCGGAGCATGATATCCATGACACGATAGAAAGTAGAAAACCATTTAGGTAAGGGGGAAGGAATCTCATGATATTACCCATACAACGGTGTTAGCATAAATGGTAAAGAAAATTTAGTATTGTGCTCAAATGCTCTTATTGAAAATCAGATTACTACAGACATGCTTCGAGATAGCATTGACATGCCTAGAAGCAAAGGTCGGACTTTGGATACAGGAAGGATCCATCAGGAACAACTTATAGAATAAGTCTTACAATTTTCTCATAGAAGAATGGTTAACCTTGCTAAAAGGAAACGGTAACAATAGGTCCTCCGGCCAGGTGTGCTAGGCATGACATCACCTTACTGGGTGATATAAAGACCAATGTTATGACTCTTGGAAAATGTTCCAACCATCATATCCGACCGAGATTCAGATCTGATTGGTGTCAGGATACCTCAGACTCGGTATGCTTGAGAAGAAAAGGTGCAACACAAATTGACGAGATGTCATTGTAAGATTCTCGGGAAATGAACTATGGAAGCGAGTTCTGAAACAAGAGTTCATCATTAAACCAAGGGGAGGATGAGGAGGTGGCTGATGGACTCAGCGACGATTCATCGAGATTTCCAAAAAGATGAATTTCCATAATTATGTGAACAAGGAGACAACATTTGCCAGATCAAATGATATGATGATGTATGCTCGATGAAAACATACACAATTAAACATTGGTTGAAAGGTGCACCCGAAATATGGGCTTAGGGAGCATGATCAAGGTTAGAATGGTGATTCAATAACCAACAGTCCAAGAATGAACTATCAACCATTAACTTCAAAGCAATAGGGTTGCTAGAAGTACAGAATCCAAGTAGCACCGTTCACTTGTTGGTATCCCGGTTAGAATCAACATGGGGAACAAGAAAAGAATGGTGGTGGCGAGAAGCATCACTGTATCAAGAATTCTTAAGAGGTGGTGAAATTCTCACAATATTGATGACATAAGACATGGTAATGTTCCAAGGTAAAGAAGAACAATTGTTGGATAGCAAGGAACTCAAGGTATAACACAAAACACGAACAAGTTTGTGTTGTTGGTAAGGCAATAAAGTGGTTGATGATAATACAGATCATCGAGGGGGCAAGCATGGAATTTCTCATCAGGAACTCAATGTACGTCTCGGAAGAAGTTCAAATGTTGACGATGATCATGACACATTTATCAAGAGGTTCCAAGAAGATGTAATCGATCGGCGACGACATCACACCAAGGGAATGGTGAAGCAAAAGGTTACTATAACCATACATATGATGCAATCTCATAATTCGGAGTTGTCTCTCAAGACAAACAATATGATGCGAAAAGTTCGATGTAAGCTTAGAGCACTGTCGGGATTGTGTCCCGGAGAGGAAGGACATAGGTAGAATGGTCAAGCAGTCAGTCTGACGATGATGATGTAGTCAATCAGTTGGGAATAACCTGATCGAGTACAAAACTCGTAAGCAATGAAGATTACTAAGAGTTATCGAATCACAGTGCGGACTCGATTCACTATTTGGTGTTCTCGGTTGACGACAACCTAGAACTCGTGGAGTGACTATGATAGGGAAAGGTATTACTTCATCAGAAATTCATAAGATGAGTGCAATGGGTTGGTATCCTCGAGATACCAGGGGGTAATACTCGAAAGTAGATCAGGTTAGAAACTGAACTGGATTGTTGAGTAACGATAGCAGATACTTTAACCTTGTCAAAATAGACGAGGCACTGGAATGGTTTCCTTTCAGAAATTTATTAAATAAAGTTAGCATGGTCGGAACCATAGCTGCAAGGGATCCAATATAGTGACTCCGGAAGAATTATTCAAATGATTCAATACTTTTGCAAGAAGCTTCCATGATAAATTCCACATTGGGTCCATGGGCATGAACACAAAGGTTCAGGGTCGACTCCCACTTCTTCAATGCCTAACCTTTCATTTACTTCTCGTCTTCGAAGAAGTTGTAGAACACAAAATTATCTGGTAAAACTCCAGAATGATATGACTTGTGTAAACATTCAGGTTCATGCGATTTTAGGGAAGGTATAGGTTCAACCCATCGGGGCATCTTAGAAATATATACCACAAGCTTCAAGAGTAAATATCACCAGCTCAAAAGTAGAGCATGGTTGGCCAAATCAGAGAATAGGATTTACCAACGGCATTATATATCAGGGAAAGAACTTCTCGAGGTTTTTGTATACGAAGGACACTGTCAGATGATAATTCAACAAAGGATCTGACGTTCCATAACAGAGCTGATGTGAGTATCGGCACACAACAGAGGAAGAAAACAATGCAAGGACATTAACAACTGACTAATTCAAAGCTCAGATGCAAAGGAATTATGATTCCAAAATCAAGGGATCAAAAGCAATCGTTCCGGTCGAAAATGAATAAGTTCAATAGACTTAGAAGCACAACCGATCAAGGCATTGATTGGTCAAGAACCATCTCATATCCAAATGACGTCTGAGCCGGAAGGATAATCCTAGGATTCGGCTGATGATTGTGAACATTCGCAACTTATTGAATCAATGGACTCAAAAATGACAGTGACAAAGGATGCCAATAAGATTACTATACTTATGGGATTAACCATAATGCAAGCAAGCAAGAATTTCAAGAGCAATAAGCTGCCGAGGATTTTCGGAAGATCAAATAGTCTTTCGAAGGCTTATGTGAAACACCTGAACAACTGAGAATGAGCGGAAACTCGATAAGTGCAAGGAATTATCCGTAGGGGTATTCTTGTGGCAAAGAACTGTAAGGTAGTAAGCTCAAAGGATTCTCGGAACAACGGAGAGCAGTTCGTTGCACCTTGTAATAACAAGATCAATGGGATTGAATGTTAGAATGGTAGGTGTATGCAGTTATCCATAAGGATATAACAGTGGTAGGGAATTTGCGAAGGTGGTGGGCACAAGTGTCTCAGGAGAACATCGTAGAGTATCTTCGAAATCTTCTGGCGCAGTAGGTGATCATCTGTGATAAGGGGCTCTCCGGGAGAAAGTAGTTACGAGAACCTAGAGTCAGATTTAGTAAAATCATTTAACCCGAATAGAAGAGAGATCAGAGTCCCAGGGTATAGACGAGGAGTAAAAGATCATAATACCACCTAATGGCGACGTGGGCCTGTAAGACACACAGCCATGTTAGTAAAAGTTTTTGCAATGTCTAGACTCAACTTCATCTAAGGAGTGTAGAAGGGGGATTCCTACAGGCAGTCGGCTATGATACCAACTTGTGACGCCCCCGATTCAATCGTACACTAGTCATACACGCAAACGTGTACGATCAAGATCAGGGACTCACGGGAAGATATCACAACACAACTGTAAAAATAAAATAAGTCATACAAGCATCATAATACAAGCCAGGGGCCTCGAGGGCTCGAATACAAGTGCTCGATCATAGACGAGTCAGCGGAAGCAACAATATCTGAGTACAGATATAAGTAAAAAAGTTTGCCTTAAGAAAGCTAGCACAAACTGGCATACAGATCGAAAGAGGCGCAGACCTCCTACCTGGGATCCTCCTAAACTACTCATGGCTGCCGTCAGCGGCCTGCACGTAGTAGTAGGCACCTCCGGTGTAGTAGGAGTCATCGTCGACGGTCGCGTCTGGCTCCTGGCCTCCAGCATCTGGTTGCGACAACCAGGTAGAAGGGAAAGGGGGAAAAGAGGGAGAAAAGCAACTGTGAGTACTCGTCCAAAGTACTCGCAAGCAAGGCTCTACACTACATATGCATGGGTATATGTGTAAAGAGGCAATATCGGTGGACTGAACTACAGAATGCCAGAATAAGAGGGGGATAGCTAGTCATGTCGAAGACTACGCTTCTGGCCGCCTCCATCTTGCAGCATGTAGAAGAGAGTAGATGGTAAGTTCACCAAGTATCATCGCATAGCATAATCCTACCCGATGATCCTCGCCTCGTCGACCTGTGAGAGAGCGATCGCCGGGTTGTATCTGGCACTTGGAAGGGTGTGTTTTATTAAGTATCCGGTTCTAGTTGTCATAAGGTCAAGGTACCACTCCGGGTCGTCCTTTTACCGAGCGACATGGCTATTCGAATAGATAAACTTCCCTGCAGGGGTGCACCACATAACCCAACACGCTCGATCCCATTTGGCCGGACACACTTTCCTGGGTCATGCCCGGCCTCGGAAGATCAACACGTCGCAGCCCCACCTGGGCACAACAGAGAGGTCAGCACGCCAGTCTAAATCCTATGCGCGCAGGGGTCTGGGCCCAACGCCCATTGCACACCTGCACGTTGCGTACGCGGCCGGAGAGCAGACCTAGCAACCTCCATTCCAAAGGAAGTTGCATTACGCGGTCCAACCCGGCGCGCGCCGCTCAGTCGCTGACGTCACGAAGGCTTCGGCTGATACCACGACGTTGAGTGCCCATAATTGTTCCCGCGTAGTTGGTTAGTGCATATAGGCCAGTGGCCAGACTCAGATCAAATACCAAGATCTCGTTAAGCGTGTTATTTAGAAGTAACCGCAGACGCCGACCAGGGCCAGGCCCACCTCTCTCCTAGGTGGTCTCAACCTGCCATGTCGCTCCGCCACAAAGATCCACACAGAGGGCCGTCGGGACAAAGGTCCTTTCAGCCCCCAATCCGTGAATCACTCGCGGGTGCTCCACGAGCCAACCCGACTTTAGTCACCACATGTATCATGTATAAAGTATATAGTATATACCCGTGATCACCTCCCGAGTGATCACGCCCCGATAGTATAGCATAGCAGACGGACAAGAATGTAGGGCCATAGATGGAATACTAGCATCCTATACTAAGCATGTAGGATTGCTGGTAAAGGTAACAACAGTAGTAGCAAGGACAGGCTATGCATCAGGATAGGATTGACGAAAAGCAGTAACATGCTACACTACTCTAATGCAAGCAGTAGAGAGAAGAATAGGCGATATCTGGTGATCAAGGGGGGGGCTTGCCTGGAAGCTCAGCCGAGAAGGAGGGGTCGTCAACACCGTAGTCGTACTGGGTAGCAGCGACGTCGGTCTCGGTGTCTAGTGAGAGAAGAGGGGGAAGAAACAATAAATATAAAAGCAAACATATGCATGACGACGCATGAAATGACAATGAACGGTGTCAGGTGTGCCCTAACGCTGTAGGAGGTGATACCGGCGAAGGGGGAAAACAACCGGGAAAGTATCCTCGGTGTTTCGCGTTTTCGGACAGATGAACCAGAGGGGGAAAGTTGCGTGTTCGCTATGCTAGGGACGTGTGGCAGACGAACGGACTGCGTATTCAGATTCGTCTCGTCATTTTGAGCAACTTTCGTGTACAAAGTTTTTTCCATCTGAGCTACGGTTTATTTTATATTAATTTTTAAAGTATTAAATCATTTTCTAAATTATTATTATTAAATTAATTCGAAATTAGTATTATTGCATCACCATGATGTCAGCATGACATCAGCAGTCAACAGAGGTGTTGACTGGTCAAACTGACGGGAGGGTCCCGCATGTCATTGACTGATTAATTAACTAACAGTTAATTAGTGATTAGATTAATCTAATTATGATTAATTAAGTTAATTAATTTAGTTAATTAATTAATTAATATATATTTTTAATTCTTTTTAATTCTTCTTTTTTTTATAAAACATTCTAGGGCTGGGCCCCGTTTGTCATAGACCCTAGGGGCCTTAGCGGGCGCCGGCATTAGCGGGTTCGGGCGCAATGGGTGCCCAGCACCCGTTCATTCGGGCGCACGCCCAGGGGCGGGCGGAGCCGGCAAGGCACCGGAGCAGGGGGAAGGCCGGTGGCCACGGCGCCGGCCTGGCGGATGGGGCGGCGAGGAAGCAGCACAGGCGAGGCCACGGCAACCTGGGGAGGTAGCGGCACGGCAGGTGCGGTGGGTAGAGGAGGCAGCAGCAGCCGTGGAGCAGGGGCGCGGGGTGTGGGATGGTCGAGGGAGCGGGGCGAGGAGGAGGCCACGAGCAGCAGCGGACAGAGCACCGCCGGCGGGCGCGGGCGTACGCACGGGGGCGGGGCGTCGAGGCGTGGCCCGGGACGCACAGGGGGGAGGTCGGGGCGCGAACCGGGCACAGGACGTGCACGCGGGTGGCGGGGCGAGCAGGGGCGGATTACGATGAGTGGCTAAGTGGGGAGCGGAGCGCGCGGGCGTGCGTGGCGAGGCGAGGCACAGGCGAGCTCGGGCGTGGGTCGGCGCCAGCGGGCGCGATGAGCGCGCACAACGTGCGCCGGAGCGGGGCGGGCAGAGAGGCAAAGAGGAGAGGGGCGAGGCTCACTAGGGCCATAGGGAATGGGCAGTGGGGCGCTGGGAGGACGACGGGGACGACGACGACGTAGGGGAGGCAGTCCGGCGGGGAAAGCTCGGCGAGGTGGCCTCCGGCGAGGCTTCGGGCGGCGGCGACGGTCGATCCGGGTAGCGTCGGGGTCGGGCCCCTCCCCGATCCAGATGCGATCGAGAGGAGAGGGGGAAGAGGGAGATGTGGGGAGTGGGGGGAGAGTGTGGTCGTGGGGGGTTAGGGTTTCGGTGCCCGGGGGGATAAGGGAGTGCGGGGGGGGGGGGGGGTGGCTGGCCCAGTGGGGGTTTTTAGTTTTTCTTTTGTTTTATTTTATTTCTTTTCTTTTTATTTATTTTCTTTTTACTGTTTTCTCTAGTTTCCAATATACCTTAGTTTTAGTAAAATATCAAAGTTGTACCTAATTTAGTATATGTAAGTATGCCACAACCACATTTAACTTGGCACATAAAGTAAAATAGTTTGTGATGGTTTATTATCATAAAAGCTTTTAAATAATTGTTTTTGCTACTGTTTTGTTCATTTTAGAGTATTTAAATATTTTATAAAAGTGTGATTTCTCCACCACAATTACCTATGCATTATTTGGTTCACTCCGAACATTTAAGTTTCAATATCTGTAAACTTTTATTGTTTGCTTGATTTTGGATTTGAATTTGAATCGGTTTCGAACTAACGTGAGATTAGCAACAGTAATCAAAGTGACGTGGCATCATTAGCAGAGAATTAATGTAGCTTAATTATCCGGGCGTCACAACTGGTCACTGGAAGCAGAACTGCACCAAGTATTTGGCGGATAAGAAGGATGGCAAGGTGAACAAAGGTATATGTGATATACATGTTATTGATGTGTACCTTACCAGAGCTCGCAGTAATACCTGGGAATTTGATACTGGTTCTATTTCTAATATTTGCAACTCAAAACAGGGAGTACGGATTAAGCGAACACTAGCTAAGGACGAGGTGACGATGCGCGTGGGAAATGGTTCCAAAGTCGATGTGATCGCCTTCGGCACGCTACCTCTACATCTACCTTCGGGATTAGTTTTAGACCTAAATAATTGTTATTTGGTGCCAGCGTTGAGCATGAACATTATATTTGGATCTTGTTTGATGCGAGATGATTATTCATTTAAATCCGAGAATAATGGTTGTTCTATTTATATGAGTAATATCTTTTATGGTCATGCACCCTTGAAGAGTGGTCTATTTTTGATGAATCTCGATAGTAGTGATACACATATTCATAATGTTGAAGCCAAAAGATGCAGAGTTGATAATGATAGTGCAACTTATTTGTGGCACTGCCGTTTGGGTCATATTGGTGTAAAGCGCATGAAGAAACTCCATACTGGTGAACTTTTGGAATCACTTGATTATGAATCACTTGGTACTTGCGAACCATGCCTCATGAGCAAGATGACTAAAGCGCCGTTCTCCAGAACTATGGAGAGAGCAACTGATTTGTTGGAGATCATACATACTGATGTATGTGGTCCATTGAATGTTGAGGCTCGCGGCGGGTATCGTTATTTTCTCACCTTCACAGATGATTTAAGCAGATATGGGTATATCTACTTAATGAAACAGAAGTCCGAAACATTTGAAAAGTTCAAAGAATTTCAGAGTGAAGTTGAAAATCATCGTAACAAGAAAATAAAGTTTCTACGATCTGATCGTGGAGGAGAATATTTGAGTTACGAGTTTGGTCTACATTTGAAACAATGCGGAATAGTTTCGCAACTCACGCCACCTGGAACACCACAGCGTAATGGTGTGTCCGAACGTCGTAATCGTACTTTACTAGATATGGTGCGATCAAAGATGTCTCTTACTGATTTACCGCTATCATTTTGGGGTTATGCTTTAGAGACGGCCGCATTCACGTTAAATAGGGCACCATCGAAATCCGTTGAGACGACGCCTTATGAACTTTGGTTTAGCAAGAAACCAAAGTTGTCATTTCTTAAAGTTTGGGGCTGCGATGCTTATGTGAAAAAGCTTCAACCTGAAAAGCTCGAACCCAAATCGGAGAAATGTGTCTTCATAGGTTACCCAAAGGAAACTGTTGGGTACACCTTCTATCACAGATCCGAAGGCAAGACATTCGTTGCCAAGAATGGATCCTTTCTAGAGAAGGAGTTTCTCTCGAAAGAAGTGAGTGGGAGGAAAGTAGAACTTGATGAGGTAACAGTACCTGCTCCCTTATTGGAAAGTAGTTCATCACAGAAATCGGTTCCTGTGACTCCTACACCAATTAGTGAGGAAGGTTATGATGATGATCACGAAACTTCAGATCAAGTTGTTACTGAACCTCGTAGATCAACCAGAGTAAGATCCGCACCAGAGTGGTACGGTAATCCTATTCTGGAGGTTATGTTACTAGACCATGACGAACCTACGAACTATGAAGAAGCAATGGTGAGCCCAGATTTCGCAAAATGGCTTGAGGCCATGAAATCCGAGATGGGATCCATGTATGAGAACAAAGTATGGACTTTGGTTGACTTTCTCGATGATCGGCAAGCCATCGAGAATAAATGGATCTTCAAGAAGAAGACTGACGCTGACGGTAATGTTATTGTCTATAAAGCTCGACTTGTTGCAAAAGGTTTTCGACAATTTCAAGGGATTGACTACGATGAGACTTTCTCACCTGTAGCGATGCTTAAGTCTGTCCGAATCATGTTAGCAATTGCCGCATTTTATGATTATGAAATTTGGAAAATTGATGTCAAAACTGCATTCCTGAATGGATTTCTGGAAGAAGAGTTGTATATGATGCAACCGGAAGGTTTTATCAATCCAAAAGGAGCTAACAAAGTGTGCAAGCTCGAGTGATCCATTTATGGACTGGTGCAAGCCTCTCGGAGTTGGAATAAACGTTTTGATAGTGTGATCAAAGCATATGGTTTTATACAGACTTTTGGAGAAGCCTGCATTTACAACAAAGTGAGTGGGAGCTCTGTAGCATTTCTGATATTATATGTGGATGACATATTGTTGATTGGAAATGACATAGAGTTTCTGGATAGCATAAAGGGATATTTGCATAAGAGTTTTTCAGTGAAGGACCTCGGTGAAGCTGCTTATATATTGGGCATCAAGATCTATCGAGATAGATCAAGACGCTTAATTGGACTTTCACAAAGCACATACCTTGACAAAGTTTTGAAGAAGTTCAAAATGGATCAAGCAAAGAAAGGGTTCTTGCCTGTATTACAAGGTGTGAGATTGAGTAAGACTCAATGCCCGACCACTGCAGAAGATAGAGAGAAGATGAAAGATGTTCCCTATGCTTCAGCCATAGGCTCTATCATGAATGCAATGCTGTGTACCAGACCTGATGTGTGCCTTGCTATAAGTTTAGCAGGGAGGTACCAAAGTAATCCAGGAGTGGATCACTGGACAGCGGTCAAGAACATCTTGAAATACCTGAAAAGGACTAAGGATATGTTTCTCGTTTATGGAGGTGACAAAGAGCTCATCGTAAATGGTTACGTTGATGCAAGCTTTGGAACTGATCCGGACGATTGTAAATCACAAACCGGATACGTGTTTACATTGAACGGTGGAGCTGTCAGTTGGTGCAGTTCTAAGCAAAGCATACATACGGATCTGAATGTTGCAGACCCGTTGACTAAGCCTCTTCCACGAGCAAAACATGATCAGCACCAAGGCTCCATGGGTGTTAGAATCATTACTGTGTAATCTAGATTATTGACTCTAGTGCAAGTGGGAGACTGAAGGAAATATGCCCTAGAGGCAATAATAAAGTTATTATTTATTTCCTTATTTCCTGATAAATGTTTATTATTCATGCTAGAATTGTATTAACCGGAAACATGATACATGTGTGAATACATATACAAACAGAATGTCACTAGTATGCCTCTACTTGACTAGCTCGTTAATCAAAGATGGTTATGTTTCCTAACCATAGACAAAGTGTTGTCATTTGATTAACGGGATCACATCATTAGGAGAATGATGTGATTGACTTGACCCATTCCGTTAGCTTAGCACTTGATCGTTTAGTATGTTTCTATTGCTTTCTTCATGACTTATACATGTTCCTATGACTATGAGATTATGCAACTCCCGTTTACCGGAGGAACACTTTGTGTGCTACCAAACGTCACAACGTAACTGGGTGATTATAAAGGTGCTCTACAAGTGTCTCCGAAGGTAATTGTTGGGTTGGCGTATTTCGAGATTAGGATTTTTCACTCCGATTGTCGGAGATGTATCTCTGGGCCCACTCAGTAATGCACATCACTATAAGCCTTGCAAGCATTGCAACTAATGAGTTAGTTGCGGGATGATGTATTACGGAACGAGTAAAGAGACTTGCCGGTAACAAGATTGAACTAGGTATTGAGATACCGACGATCGAATCTCGGGCAAGTAGCATACCGATGACAAAGGGAACAACGTATGTTGTTATGCGGTTTGAGTGATAAAGATCTTCGTAGAATATGTGGGAGCCAATATGAGCATCCAGGTTCCGCTATTGGTTATTGACCGGAGACGTGTCTCGGTCATGTCTACATAGTTCTCGAACCCGTAGGGTCCGCACGCTTAAAGTTCGATGACAGTTATATTATGAGTTTATGTGTTTTGATGTACCGAAGGTAGTTCGGAGTCCCGGATGTGATCACGGACATGATGAGGAGTCTCGAAATGGTCGAGACATAAAGATCGATATATTGGACAACTATATTTGGACACCGGAATGGTTCCGAGTGAGATCGGGATAATACCGGAGCACCGGGAGGTTATCGGAACCCCCCGGGAGGTATATGGGCCTTAATGGGCTTTAGTGGAAAGGAGGGGAAAGAAGCAAGGGAGGGGGCACGCCCCCCAAGCCCAATCTGAATTGGGAGGGGGGCCGGCCCCCCTTTCCTTCCTCCCTCCTTCCTCTACCTTCCTTCTCCCTCTCCAAATAGGAAAAGGAGGAGTCCTACTCCCGGTGGGAGTAGGACTCCCCCCCTTGGGCGCGCCTCCTCCTCCTGGCCGGCCCTCTCCTCCCCTCCTTTATATACGGAGGTGGGGGGCACCCCATCGAGACAACAATTGATCTCTTGGATCTCTTAGCCGTGTGCGGTGCCCCCCTCCACCATAATCCACCTGGATAATATCGTAGCGGTTCTTAGGCGAAGCCCTGCGTCAGTAGAACATCATCATTGTCACCACGCCGTTGTGCTGACGGAAATCTCCCTCAAAGCTCGTCTGGATCGGAGTTCGAGGGACGTCATCGAGTTGAACGTGTGCTGAACTCGGAGGTGCCCTGCGTTCGGTACTTGATCGGTCGGATCATGAAGACGTACGACTACATCAACCGCGTTGTGCTAACACTTCCGCTTTCGGTGTACGAGGGTACGTGGACACACTCTCCCCTCTCGTTGCTGTGCATCACCATGATCTTGCGTGTGCGTAGGATTTTTTTTGAAATTACTACGTTCCCCAACACTTCTCTCCCCATTAATGCCCCCTCCACCATAACTCCCTTTCCATTAGTTAGCTAGAGTCATCTCTCCTCCCCAACAACTAGATCTAGCTAGCTATTTAGCCATCCACACTTTCGATCCCTATAGGTAGCGACAGGCCTCATCTAACCATGCTCGGTCTCTCTCGGGAGATATATAGGTGAGTAAAAATTTGTTCATTTCAAGAATTGGAATATGTGTGTGAATGGGAATATGTGTGTGAATGGGAATATGTGTGTTTGGGATATGGAGAGATTTGTGCGAGTGACATGCCCCCGAGTTGCTTATGTTTTGCCGAAATGTCGATTTATTTCCGTTTCGGTGAATTTCGAGCAAACTCGATATGTCCTATTTTTAGGCAAGGTCATGCCAAATTTTTATATGACTAAGATGCATGCATGCATTTTGTTTATAACCCTTTTGCTTGTTATACCGTGCAGTCGGTCATGAAGGTTAGTGGATGGAACATGGAGCGATACATGCAATCCGCGGTGATGGACATGTATGCAAATAATCGGACTAGGATTAGATGTCTATGTGCAAGATGCAAAGGAGTCCTTTTGGACCCTTTTGATCGTGGCACTTTGAAGGCGCACCTGCTGATGAATGGTTTCATTGATGGCTATACTCGGTGGATAAGTGAAGAAGATGATGATGAGGACTTCCACATGGCAGGGAATAACGACATGGGGCTAGAAAAACAGATGACCGATCGACACGAAGACGATGGCGCCGGACATGGCGGTGGGGAAGAGTCTAGAAATGACGGCGGCGGAGAAGATTCCGGACACGGCGAAGAAGTGTCTGGACATGGTGGAGAAGAGGCGGCGGTCACGCTGCAGACTTTGACGCTACTAAGTGCAGTCGTGCAGGACCCTCATGTTCGAGACCTCCTTCGCAAGAGTACGACTAGCGAGAGAGCTGCTTCTAGAGAGGAGGCCAAGCTGGCGCAACTTGAAGTAGACTCAAAGACTCCATTGTATGACGGTTGCGATCCCGAGGTGACCCGCTTGAGTTTCATGCTCGAACTTCTAAAGACGAAGGTCAAAAACAAATGGACAGACAAAAGCCTCAATGAGCATTTGAAGTATCTACATAATAAAGTTCTTCCCGCGGGGAACCTGTGTCCGACTAGTGTCGAGGAGGCCAAGAAAATTGTTTGCCCTTTTGATTTGCCGCACATTAGGTACCACGCATGCATCAACGATTGCATCATTTATCGGGGGGATCACGTGGAAAAAACCAGCTGGCCAGTGTGCAATGCTTCTTGATACATGAAGGCAGGAAAGAAAGCTCCTCAGAAAGTTATATGGTACTTTCCGATCACTCCCCGTCTGCAGCGGTATTTCGTAGTTCCTAAGTAAGCAAAGCTCATGCGCTGGCATGCGGAGAGGAAGAAGCCCGACGATGGAGATGATCCAAAGCTGAGACACCTCATAGATGGTAGCCAGTGGAGAGCATTCAATGCCGTATATGGATTTTCTGCAGAAGATCCAAGGAACATCATGCTTGGTGCGAGTACCGATGGCATGAATCGGTTTGGAAACCAGAACACCAACCACAGCACATGGCCCGTCTTTGTATGGATGTACAACCTCCCCCCTTGGAAGTGCATGAAGACAAAGTACATACACATGAGCATGCTGATTCAAGGGCTGAAACAACTGGGAAATAATATTAACCTGTATATGGGGCTTCTGAAAGAGGAGCTAGACACGTTATGGAAAACACCGGCATGGACATGGGACGCCAGAAAAGGAGAGTATTTCCATATGAGAGCCACGCTGATGATGACGGTGCACGACTATCTCGGTTACGGGTACACCTTAGGCCAGGTGTGCCACGGATACTGCGGATGCACGAGGTGCATGGATGATACAACGTCTCGGCAGCTTACGTCAACGAAAGATGGCGGGTCCGGGAAAATCGTGTACATGGGGCATCATAGATGGCTCAAGAAGGATGACCCATGGAGAAAGCGTGGAGATCTATTCAATGGGTTGGTTGAGCATCGAGGACCTCCACGTAAGAGGAGTGACGTTGAAATCAACGAGCTATTGAAAAACTGGGAACAGTGCCCCGCGCCAGGAAAGATGAAAAAGGCGCCGGAGCCGCTGCTGAAGGTATGGAAAACGGGGACTGTTTTCTGGGACTTGGAGTACTGGCCCAATCACGAGACGCCTCATTGCCTTGATCAAATGCATATCACGAAGAATGTCCTCGAGAGCTTGCTTGGCACACTGATGAACATGCCAGAGAAGACCAACGATGGGCTGAAGGCAAGGAAAGACTTGGAGGATTTGAAGATCAGGAAAGATCTCCACCGTAAAAAGTCGACGGAGGAGACGGAGACGGAGGAGGGGGAAAGGGGTAGAAAAGTCAACAAGAAGGAGGAGAATTATTGCCCCCCTTCTTGCTTCACCTTAAGTGCAAAGGAGATTGATCAATTCATCAAGTGCCTTATGGGAATCAAAGTCAGTTCTGGTTACTGTGGGAAGATAAGCAGATTTCTAGACCCCAAGAAGAAAAGGTTCAGCGGGATGAAGTCTCATGACTGTCACATGACGATGACGCAGATACTCCAGGTTTCCATTAGAGGGATAATGGAGAAGCACGTCTGTGACACGCATACTGGTCTCTGCAACTTCTTCGACGTTATCTCTCGAAAGTCCATAGTGTGAAGCAGCTCCGAAGGCTACAGGAAGAGATCTTTGTCATACTATGTGAGATTGATATGTACTTCCCGCCCGCGTTCTTTGACGTCATGGTGCATCTGTGTGTCCACATCGTGGACGACATCATCGACCTCGGGCTGACATTCCATCACAGCATGATGCTGTTCGAGAGGATGAATGGGGTCATCAAAGGATTCGTTCATAACATGTCCCGTCCCGATGGGAGCATCGTCCAGGGGTATCTGACGCATGAGTGCATCTCCTTTTGCAGGAATTATATAGGCGTCGGAGACCCTGTTGTTGGTTTGCGCATCAAGAAGCACGATGGGAGGCTCGAAGGAGAAGGTCACAACAACGCCCGGAGGGAATTGCACGTGGACTACTCGGATCGACGGAACGACTTTGACAGGGCTAACTTAGTAGTGCTACAACACCTAGATGTGGTATATGATTATGTGGCACGGCACAAAGAAAGCATCGGAAAGAAGTACCATGATAAGGGGATGCTCAAGATGGACAACAAAGTTATTGTAGAGCACAATGCCACTTTCTTGCATTGGCTCAAAGAGCAATTTCTTGAAAATCCCCCGGAAGAGGGCAGTTCGGACGGATTGCTCATACACGCCTCAGCACATGGCCCCGCGTGCAAACTCGCTACCTATCAGTCATACGATATCAACGGGTACATGTTCTACACGGAGGCCAAAGACATGGACAATGATTACCAGAACTCCGGGGTGACAATTGAATGTGTGACCGACACCAACGGCACAACTTAAAGATTCTACGGAAGAGTCGAAGAGATCTGGGAGCTTGACTATGCTGGAATGCACGATGCGGCGATGTTCCGTGTCAGATGGGCTAAGGACGTCGTAAGAGAAAACAAGTATTTCACTACCATGTCTATACCTGACGCGAGAGCACTCCCGTGAACGTTAATGTCATTGCCAAAAATGAACCATGGGTACATGCTAAGCACGTGACACAATGCTTCTTCATAACCGACCCGGCCAATCCCAGCCGTGTTGTCATGAGGAGAGGCAAAAGGAGCATCGTCGGAATGGATGGAGTCGCCAACGAGGAAGACTACGACCAATACGGCAACCCGATGAGGGAAGATGATGATGACGATGAAGCATACGTGAAAAGAAGAATCAATACTACATTACCTAAGAAAGATCATACTCCATGGTTCCGGAAAAGTCACAAGGAGGGGCTCAATTATTCGACAACGAACAAGAAAGGGAAGAAGCTCAATGTGAAACGTCGTCGACGCAGCTGAGAAACCATCATTTATATATATGTATCTATTTTGTGTACGCACTTAAGTAAACGTTACCGGTCAAATGATGTATACATTGTATCCCCTTCAATTACCACCACATGCATGGTTCCGGTGATATTCGCGCAGTGTGGGAGGGAGACATTCTCACCGACTGCGTGCGAGGAAAACAAAAAAACAAAAACAAAAGGGAGAAAGCAATACAAAAGAAAAAAGAAAAGTAAATAGAAAAGGAAACAAAAATAATAAAAGAAAAGAAAACTATAAACTAGAAAAGGAAAATAATAAAAAGAAAAGAATAATAGCAGTAGCGCCGGTTTACGACCAAGCTAACTTAGCTATAGCGCTGGTCCGTAAACAAACGCTACTGCTATGTGTATTTTAGAATTAGAAAGAACAAAAATTGGAACAGTTAGCAGTAGCGCTGGACTAGGACCCAGCGCTATAGCTAAGTTAGCTATAGCACTGGGTCCTTGTCCAGCGCTACTACTAGTTTTAGTTAACTCCCGCTCGGGCGCTCAAATTTTCGCCAAGTCCTTTCCCCCCTCTCTCTCTCCCACCTCTCTCCCCCACTCTCTATCGCTGTCGTCGCCCTGCCCGTCCTCGCCGCCGTCGACCCTGCCGGCCGTCGCCGTCGACCTCGTCGCCGGAGCCCTCCCTCGACCTCACCATCGCCGCGCGGGCCCCCTTTCCCCTGCCCTTGACCTCGTCGCCACCGCCGCCCTCTCCCCGGCCCTCGACCTTGCCGCCGCTGCCATCTCCCCTGCCCTTGACCTCGCCGCCGCTCTGTATGCCTCTCCCTCTCCTCTCCCCTGCCCTCCTCTCTCTCTCTCTCTCTCTCTCTCTCTCTCTCTCTCTAGATGAACCCTAGGCAAAAAAATTTACCATGGCCCTAGGGCAATTTAGATGAAGTATATGAACCCTAGGGCAATTTAGTTTTTGTAGGTATATAAATTAGCTATAAAAAATAGTAGCAAAAATTTATAAAAAACAGTAGCTAATTAGGGCAGTAGCAAAGATAGCTAGGGCCAATTTTTTTAGCAAATTAGCAAATTTAGCTAGGGCAAATTTGTTTAGGGCACTAGCTAATGCAATAGCTAATTAGGGTATATAAAATACCTATAAATAAAAAACAGTAGCAAATTTTTGTAGTAAATTAGTTTAAGGAAAACTAGTAGCAAATTAGTAAATTAGTTTAGTAGCAAATTAGCAAAAACAGTAGCAAACACAGAGAGAGAGACAGATCATTTAGGAAAAAAATTAGCAAATTAGTTTAGGAAATTTAGCAAAAAAATTTAGGGCAATTTAGTTTAGGGTATATAATATCAATTTAGTTGGTTAGGGCAGGCGCAGAGAGAGAGAGTATTTAGGAATTTTTGTAGGTATATATAATAGCTATAAATAAAAAATAGTAGAAAATGTTTAGTGAGGTGATTTTGCAAAGGTTTTTGGTTTTTGAAAAGACCACTAATTTGCAATGTTTAGTGAGGTCATTTCACTCTATGTACTTGCTTGAATGATATATTTTGCAAATGATACATGTCATTGATGTTATATGATTTTGCAATGTTGGTTGAATGTCGAAAAATATCTGAGTGACCTATGTTTTGCCGGAATGTTGATTCATTTCTGTTTCGGCAAATTTCAGGCGCTCCATATGTCCACTTTTTTAGCAAAGGTCAGGCCAAAAATTTCCGTGATTTTCGGCACGACTTGTGCTAGAAACTAGGACATATGGAGTGCCCGGGATTTGCCGGGGGGAATGAATCAACATTCCGACCAAACATAGGCCCTTTTTTCTCTTCATTATATCTTTTATTTACAATTGTTGAATAGGAAACATGTCTAGCCATGCCGAAGCCGGGGGTTCTGCTCGCCTCGAAGAAGACCCCATCGAGGCAGCAAATCACTATTTCGAATACCTGGACGAACACCAGACGGCGGTGCATGGTGGCGGCAGTGGCACCAACCCCGACACTGGCACCGGCAGCGACACCACCCCCGAGACCGGCAACGATGTTGTCGAAGCCGGTAAAGCACCAAAGCAGAAGAGGTCACGAAGACCAAACGAGCTCGGCATCGGACAAATTGTGGTCACAGAGATGCACCCCAAGAAGTTAGAGCCAACGACGCCGGAGGAAACACGCTCGTGTTGGGGCAATCAACTAGGATGCATCCTTAGGGAAACCGCCAACATCAATGATGAGAAGTTGAAGAAGATACCACATATGAAGAACATGCTCCTAAAGAAGTTGCACAATAGGTTCCTGTTCCCCGGCCGGGACGAAAGCAAATTTAAAGATCCGTGGGACGACGACGCCATGACAAAGATAAACGACAAGGCGATGGTGACGTTCACCAACGACTTGTCCGCTGGAAAGTTCGGATGAAAAAAGCGATTGCGAAGAATGAACCGTGGTCCAAGATTCATGCTGATAATCCGTCAATAACGGATGAGGACTTTGAAAAATTCAAGGAGACTTGCGCTAAAGAAGAAGTCAAGGCAAGGTCGGAAAAAATGAAGGCCCTCCAGGCCAGGAACACGCCTCCCCACTGTTGAGGAACGTAGTAATTTCAAAAATTTCCTACGCACACGCAAGATCATGGTGATGCATAGCAACGAGAGGGGAGAGTGTTGTCCACGTACCCTCGTAGACCGAAAGCGGAAGCGTTAGCACAACGCGGTTGATGTAGTCGTACGTTTTCACGATCCGACCGATCCAAGTACCGAACGTACGGCACCTCCAAGTTCAGCACACGTTCAGCTCGATGACGTCCCGCGAACTCCGATCCAGCAGAGGTTTCACGGGAGAGTTCCGTCAGCACGACGGCGTGATGACGGTGATGATGTTGCTACCGACGCAGGGCTTTGCCTAAGCACCGCTACGATATGACCGAGGTGGAATATGGTGGAGGGGGGCACCGCACACGGTTGGGAGAGATCAACAGATCAACTTGTGTGTCTATGGGGTGCCCCCTGGCCACGTATATAAAGGAGTGGAGGAGGGGGAGAGGGCCGACCCCTATGGCGCGCCCTGGAGGAGTCCTACTCCCACCGGGAGTAGGATTCCTCCTCTTCCAAGTAGTAGGAGTAGGAGACAAGGAAGGGGAAGAGGGAAGAGAAGGAAGGAGGGGGCGCCGCCCCTCCCCCTAGTCCAATTCGGACTAGTCATTGGGGGGGCGCACGGCCTGCCTCTCTCTCTCCCCTAAAGCCCAATTAGGCCCATATACTTCTTCCCCCGTATTCCCGTAACTCCCCGGTACTCCGAAAAATACCCGAACCACTCGGAACCTTTCCGATGTTCGAATACAGTCGTCCAATATATCGATCTTTACGTCTCGACCATTTCGAGACTCCTCGTCATTTCCCCGATCTCATCCGAGACTCCGAACTACCTTAGGTACATCAAAACATATAAACTCATAATACAAATCGTCACCGAACGTTAAGCTTGCGGACCCTACAGGTTCGAGAACTATGTAGACATGACCGAGACACATTTTCGGTCAATAACCAATAGCGGAACCTGGATGCTCATATTGGCTCCCACATATTCTACGAAGATGTTTATCGGTCAAACCGCATAACAACATACGTTGTTCCCTTTGTCATCGGTAGGTTACTTGCCCGAGATAATATCATCGGTATCTCAATACCTAGTTCAATCTTGTTACCGGCAAGTCTCTTTACTCGTTCTGTAATACATCATCTCTCAACTAACTCATTAGTCTCAATGCTTGCAAGGCTTATAGTGATGTGCATTACCGAGAGGGCCCAGAGATACCTCTCCGACAATCGGAGTGACAAATCCTAATCTCGAAATACGCCAACCCAACAAGTATCTTCGGAGACACCTGTAGAGCACCTTTATAATCACCCAGTTACGTTGGGACGTTTGGTAGCACACAAAGTGTTCCTCCGGTAAACGGGAGTTGCATAATCTCATAGTCATAGGAACATGTATAAGTCATGAAGAAAGCAAAAGCAACATACTAAACGATCAAGTGCTAAGCTAACGGAATGGGTCAAGTCAATCACATCATTCTCCTAATGATTTGATCCCGTGAATCAAATGACAACTCATGTCTATGGTTAGGAAACATAACCATCTTTAATTAACGAGCTAGTTAAGTAGAGGCATACTAGTGACGCTCTGTTTGTCTATGTATTCACACATGTATCAAGTTTCCGGTTAATACAATTCTAGCATGAATAATAAACATTTATCATGAAATAAGGAAATAAATAATAACTTTATTATTGCCTCTAGGGCATATTTCCTTCAGTCTCCCACTTTCACTAGAGTCAATAATCTAGTTCACATCGCCATGTAATTTAACATCAATAGATCACATGTGACCAACACCCAAAGGGTTTACTAGAGTCAGTAATCTAGTTCACATCGCTATGTGATTAACACCCAAAGAGTACTAAGGTGTGATAATGTTTTGCTTGTGAGATAATTTTAGTCAACAGGTCTGCCAAATTCAGATCCGTATGTATTATGCAAATTTCTATGTCAACAATGCTCTGCACGGAGCTACTCTAGCTAATTGCTCCCACTTTCAATATGTATCTAGATCGAGACTTATAGTCATCTAGATTTGTGTCAAAGCTTGCATTGACGTAACTCTTTACGATGAACCTTTTGTCACCTCCATAATCGAGAAACATATCCTTATTCCACTAAGGATAATTTTGACCGTTGTCCATTGATCTACTCCTAGATCACTATTGTACTCCCTTGCCAAACTCAGTGTAGGTGTACAATAGATCTGGTACACAGCATGGCATACTTTATAGAACATATGGCTGAGGCATAGGGAATGACTTTCATTCTCTTTCTATCTTCTGCCGTGGTCGGGCTTTGAGTCTTACTCAACTTCACACCTTGTAACACAGGCAAGAACTCTTTCTTTGACTGTTCTAGTTTGAACTACTTCAAAATCTTGTCAAGGTATGTACTCATTGAAAAAACTTATCAAGCGTCTTGATCTATCTCTATAGATCTTGATGCTCAATATGTAAGCAGCTTCACCGAGGTCTTTCTTTGAAAAACTCCTTTCAAATACTCCTTTATGCTTTCCAGAAAATTCCACATTATTACCGATCAACAATATGTCATTCACATATACTTATCAGAAATGTTGTAGTGTTCCCACTCACTTTCTTGTAAATACAGGCTTCGCCGCAAGTCTGTATAAAACTATATGCTTTGATCAACTCATCAAAACGTATATTCCAACTCCGAGATGCTAGCACCAGTCCATAGATGGATCGCTGGAGCTTGCATATTTTGTTAGCACTTTTAGGATTGACAAAACCTTATGGTTGCATCATATACAACTCCTCTTTAATAAATCCTTTAAGGAATGTAGTTTTTGACATCCATTTGCCAGATTTCATAAAATGTGGCAATTTTGCTAACATGATTCGGACAGACTTAAGCATCACTACGAGTGAGAAAGTTTCATCATAGTCAACACCTTGAACTTTGTCAAAAACCTTTTTTGACAAGTCTAGCTTTGTAGATAGTAATACTACTATCAGCGTCCGTCTTCCTCTTGAAAATCCATTTATTTTCTATGGCTTGCCGATCATTGGGCAAGTCAACCAAAGTCCACACTTTGTTCTTATACATGGATCCCATCTCAGATTTCATGGCCTCAAGCCATTTTGTGGAATTTGGGCTCATCATCGCTTCCTCATAGTTCGTAGGTTCATCATGGTCAAGTAACATGACCACCAGAATAGGATTACCATACCACTCTCGTGTGGATCTCACTCTGGTTGACCTACGAGGTTCGGTAGTAACTTGGTCTGAAGTTACATGATCATCATCGCCCGATTTGCCGTACACTAATCATGCACGCAAATGTGTACGATCAAGATCAGGGACTCACGGGAAGATATCACAACACAACTCTAAAACATAAATAAGTCATACAAGCATTATAATACAAGCCAGGGGCCTCGAGGGCTCGAATACAAGTGCTCGATCATAGACGAGTAAGCGGAAGCAACAATATCTGAGTACAGTCATAAGTTAAACAAGTTTGCCTTAAGAAGGCTAGCACAAACTGGGATACAGATCGAACGAGGCGCAGGCCTCCTGCCTGGGATCCTCCTAACTACTCCTAGTCGTCGTCAGCGGCTTGCAGGTAGTAGTAGGCACCACCGGTGTCGTAGGTGTCGTCGTCGACGGTGGCGTCTGGCTCCTGGACTCCAACATCTGGTTGCGACAACCAGATAGGAAGGAAAAGGGGGAAAGAGGGAGAGAAGCAACCGTGAGTACTCATCCAAAGTACTCGCAAGCAAGGAGCTATACTACATATGCATGAATATATGTGTAAAGGGGCATATCAGTGGACTGAACTGCAGAATGCCGGAATAAAAGGGGGATAGCTAGTCCTGTCGAAGACTACGCTTCTGGTCATCTCCATCTTACAGCATGTAGAAGAGAGTAGATTGAAGTCCTCCAAGTAGCATCGCATAGCATAATCCTACCCGTCGATCCCCTCCTCGTCGCCCTGTTAGAGAGCGATCACCGGGTTGTATCTGGCACTTGGAAGGGTGTATTTTATTCAGTATCCAGTTCTAGTTGTCATAAGGTCAAGGTACAACTCCGGGTCGTCCTTTTACCGAGGGACACGGCTATTCGAATAGATAAACTTCCCTGCAGGGGTGCACCACATAACCCAACACGCTCGATCCCATTTGGCCGGACACACTTTTCTGGGTCATGCCCGGCCTCGTAAGATCAACACGTCGCAGCCCCACCTAGGCTCAACAGAGAGGTCAGCACGCCGGTCTAAACCTATGCGCACAGGGGTCTGGGCCCATCGCCCTATGCACACCTGCACGTTGCGTACGCGGCCGGAAGCAGACCTAGCCCCCTTAATACAAGCGCGAGCTTACGGTCCAATGCGGCGCGCGCCACTCAGTTGCTGACGTCAAAAGAGCTTCGGCTGATACCATGACGTCGGGATACCCATAACTACTCCCACGTAGATGGTTAGTGCGTATAGACCAAATGGCCAGACTCAGATCAAATACCAAGATCTCGTTAAGCGTGTTAAGTAACCGCGAACGCCGACCAGGGCCAGGCCCACCTCTCACCTAGGCGGTCTCAACCTGCCCTGTCACTCCGCCACAAAGATCCACTCGCGGGTACTCCTACGAGCCGACCCGACTTTAGTCATCACATGTGTCATGTATATAGTGTATATAGTATAAACTCGTGATCACCGCCCAGGTGATCACGGCCCGATAGCATAGCACAGCAGACGGACAAGAATGTAGGGTCACTGATGGAAAACTAGCATCCTATACTAAGCATGTAGGATTGCAGGTAAAGGTAACAACAGTAGTAGCAAGGATAGGCTATGCATCAGGATAGGATATCGGAAAGCAGTAACATGCTACACTACTCTAATGCAAGCAGTATAGAGAGAATAGGCAATATCTGGTGATCAAGGGGGGGCTTGTCTGGTTGCTCTGGCAAGTAGGAGGGGTCGTCAACTCCGTAGTCGAACTGGGCAGCAGCAGTGTCGGTCTCGTAGTCTACCGGAGAGAAGAGGGGGGAAGAAACAATAAATACAATGCAAACATAAGCATGACGATGTGTGACATGACAATGAACAGTGCGAGGTGTGTCCTAACGCGACAGTAGGTGGTACCGGCGAAGGGGGGGAACATCCGGGAAGTATTCCCGATGTTTCGCGTTTTCGAACAGACGGGCCGAAGGGGGAAAGTTGCTAGTTCGATAGGTTAGGGAGGTGTGGTGGACGAACGGACTGCGTATTCGGATTCGTCTCGTCGTTTTGAGCAACTTTCATGTTGAAAATATTTTAATCCGAGTTACGGATTAAAAGATATGATTTTCTAAAGATTTTATTAATTTCTGGAATTTAATTAATTATTTAATTTAATTCGAAATTTGGATTTATGACATCAGCATGATGTCAGTCTGACATCAGCAGTCAACAGGGGTTGACTAAGTCAAACTGACATGTGGGTCCAGTGGGACCCACCTGTCATTCTCTGTTTAGGTTAATTAGTGTTTAGCTAAATAATTACTGTTTAATTAATTTAAACAGGATTAATTAACTTAATTAGTTTAGTTAATTAATTAATTAATTAAAATTATTTTTATTTTTATTTTCTTTATTTATTTATTTATTAATTTTTATTAATTAATTTATTATTTTTATTATTTTTATTTTTTTTATTATTATTTATTTTTATTTTTATTTTCTTTATCTATTTATTTATTAATTTTTATTAATTAATTTATTATTATCATTAGTATTTTTACTACTTATTATTATTATTTTATTTATTATTTATTTTCTTATATATATATTTTTTTAAACGTTCCAGTGGGCTGGGCCCCGTTGTCCAGTGGCCAAGGTGGGGCGAGGCCCACCTGGCAGCGGCCCAGAGGGGGCGATGCGGGTGCGGTTACGGGCGCGGGCGCGGGCGCCCGTTAGTGTGCGCCACGGCATCCAGAGGGGCGCCGGCGGGCAGGGCGCCGGCCGGGGTAGGGCGAGGCCGGGCCGGGGTAGGGCGAGGCCGGGCCGAGGTGGCCGGGGCAGGGGGGGCGCGGTGGCCCGGCGGGACGGACCCGAGCGGCGGCCAGCGAGGGGGGGCGCGGGCGATCGATGGCAAGGCCGCCGGCGAGGCATTGCCTCGACGCGAGGTGCGCGCGGCCAGGAGCAGGGGCGCGGATGGCGCGGGCGCGGTGTGGCCGCGGCAGTGGCAGGCGAGCAGCGGGGCGAGCGCGTGCGGGGTGGACGGCGGGCGCGGTGACGGCGCTCGGCACGCGTCACGGCGAAGCGGGGACAGGGACGGCAAAAGGGGCAGTGGCCGCGGCCAAGTGCGGGCGCGCGCGGCGGAGCGCGGTGACCGCGGGGTGAGGGAGAGGGGCGGTCGCGGTCCTCACCGCGATTCGTAGGGAACGGGGCAGTGGGGGTCGAGGGGGATGGCGGGGACGGCGGCGTTGGGAAGCAGGCCGGTGGGGAAGCTCCGGCGAGGCGAGGGCGAGGCCGGCGGGGGCGGTCGGCGGCGGTGGCCTCCAGTGGCGGCGGGGTCGAGCGCCTCCTCGATCCAGATCGGGGGAGGCAGAGGAGGGGGGATATTTCGGGGGTGGGGGTGTCGGTGGGGGTGGGGGGCAAATAAGGGGAGAGGGTTGGGCCGGCCCATTCGGGCGGCTGGGGGTTGGCCCAGTTGGGCCAGGTCCAGTGGGGGGGCTTTTGCTTTTTTTTGTTTTTTTCTTTGTTTGTTCTTTTTTCTTTTGTATTTTCTTTTTATTTATTTATTTTCTTTTCTGTTTTATTTCATTTAAAAGTATTTAGGCATTTTATAAAAATGTGTTTTCTCCACAATAATTATCAGTGCAATATCTGGCATGGCCCGAACATTTTTGTTTAAATTTTTGAAAACTTTTATTTTCCACTTTAAATTTAATTGAAGTTTGAATTAGGAGTTTGAAAAGAAATGTGATTCAAATGTGATCAAGCCCTGTTTAGCAACATGATTAGCTTAATCACAGAGAGTTACTGTAGCATGATTCTCGGGGTGTTACAAGCTTCCTCTCTAATTGGTGTAGGAGTCACAGGAACAGATTTCTGTGATGAACTACTTTCCAATAAGGGAGCAGGTACAGTTACCTCATCAAGTTCTACATTCCTCCCACTCACTTCTTTCGAGAGGAACTCCTTCTCTAGAAAGGATCCATTCTTAGCAACGATTGTCTTGCCTTCGGACCTGTGATAGAAGGTGTACCCAACTTACTCCTTTGGGTATCCTATGAAGACATATTTCTCCGATTTGGGTTTGAGCTTATAAGGATGAAACTTTTTCACATAAGCATCGCAACCCCAAACTTTAAGAAACAACAACTTTGGTTTCTTGCCAAACCACAGTTCATATGGTGTCGTCTGAACGGATTTAGATGGTGCCCTATTTAACGTGAATGCAGTTGTCTCTAATGCATAACCCCAAAACGATAGTGGTAAATCGGTAAGAGACATCATAGATTGCACTATATCCAATAAAGTATGGTTATGACGTTCGGACACACCATTACGCTATGGTGTTCCAGGTGGCATGAGTTTGTGAAACTATTCCACATTGTTTTAATTGAAGACCAAACTCGTAACTCAATTATTCGCCTCTGCGATCAGATCGTAGAAACTTTATTTTCTTGTTACGATGATTTTCCACTTCACTCTGAAATTCTTTGAACTCTTCAAATGTTTCAGACTTATGTTTCTTCAAGTAGATATACCCATATCTGCTCAAATCATTTGTGAAGGTTAGAAAATAACGATACCCGCCGCGAGCCTCAACATTCATTGGACCACATACATCAGTATGTATGATTTCCAACAAATCTGTTGCTCGCTCCATTGTTCCGGAGAACGGAGTTTTAGTCATCTTGCCTAAGAGGCATGGTTCGCAAGCATCAAGTGATTCCAAAAGCCCATCAGCATGGAGTTTCTTCATGCGCTTTACACCAATATGACCTAAACGGCAGTGCCACAAATAAGTTGCACTATCATTATTAACTTTGCATCTTTTGGCTTCAATATTATGAATATGTGTATCACTACGATTGAGATCCAATGAACCATTTTCATTGGGTGTGTAACCATATAAGGTTTTATTCATGTAAACAGAACAACAATTGTTCTCTAACTTAAATGAATAACCGTATTGCAATAAACATGATCAAATCATATTCATGCTCAACGCAAACACCAAATAACACTTATTTAGGTTCAACACTAATCGAAAGTATAGGGAGTGTGCGATGATGATCATATCAATCTTGGAACCACTTCCAATACACATCGTCACTTCATCCTTAACTAGTTTCTGTTCATTATGCAACTCCCGTTTTGAGTTACTACTCTTTAGCAACTGAACCAGTATCAAGTACCGAGGGGTTGCTATAAACACTAGTAAAGTACACATCAATAACATGCATGTATATCAAATATACTTTTGTTCACTTTGCCATCCTTCTTATCCGCCAATTATTTGGGGTAGTTCCGCTTCCAGTGACCAGTACTTTTTGTCGTAGAAGCACTCAGTATCAGGCTTAGGTCCAAACTTGGGCTTCTTCACTTGAGCAGCAACTTGCTTGTCGTTCTTCTTGAAGTTCCCCTTCTTTCCCTTTGCCCTTTTCTTGAAACTAGTGATCTTGTTAACCATCAACACTTGATGCTCTTTTCTTGATTTCTACCTTCGCCGATCTCAGCATCGCGAAGAGCTGGGGAATTACTTTCGTCATCCCTTGCATATTATAGTTCATCACGAAGTTCTATTAACTTGGTGATAGTGACTAGAGAACTTTGTCAATTACTATTTTATCTGGAAGATTAACTCCCACTTGATTCAAGTAATTGTAGCACTCAGACAATCTGAGCACATGCTCACTGGTTGAGCTATTCTCCTCCATCTTATTGGCAAAGTACTGTCAGAGGTCTCATACCTCTCGACATGGGCACGAGTATGAAATACCAATTTCAACTCTTGGAACATCTTATATGCTCCATGGCGTTCAAAACATTTTTGAAGTCCCGGTTCTAAGTCGTAAAGCATGGTGCACTAAACGTTCATAACGTCTGCATCTGCTCCTGCAATAGTTCTGTCACCTAGCGGTGCATTAAGGACATAATACTTCTGTGCAGCAATGAGGTTAATCCTCAGATCACGGACCAAGTCCGCATCATTGCTACTAACATCTTTCAACTTAGTTTTCTCAACGAACGCATTAAAATTCAACGGAACAACAGCACGAGCCATCTATCTACAACAAACATAGACATGCAAAATACTATCAGGTACTAAGTTCATGATAAATTTAAGTTCAATTAATAATATTACTTAAGAACTGCCACTTAGATAGACATCCCTCTAATCATCTAAGTGATCACGTGATCCAAATCAACTAAACCATAACCGATCATCACATGAAATGGAGTAGTTTTCAATGGTGAACATCACTATGTTGATCATATCTACTATATGATTCACGCTCGACCTTTCGGCCTCAGTGTTCCGAGGCGATATCTGCATATGCTAGGCTCGTCAAGTTTAACCTGATTATTCTGCGTGTGCAAAACTGGCTTGCACCCGTTGTAGATGGACGTAGAGCTTATCACACCCGATCATCACATGGTGTCTGGGCACGACGAACTTTGGCAACGGTGCATACTCAGGGAGAACACTTTTGTCTTGAAATTTAGTGAGAGATCATCTTATAATGCTACCGTCAATCAAAGCAAAATAAGATGCATAAAAGATAAACATCACATGCAATCAATATAAGTGATATGATATGGCCATCATCATCTTGTGCTTGTGATCTCCATCTCCGAAGCACCGTCATCGTCACCATCGTCACCGGCGCGACACCTTGATCTCCATCGTAGCATTCTTGTCGTCTCGCCAACTATTGCTTCTACGACTATCGCTACCGTTTAGTGATAAAGTAAAGCAATTACAGGGCGATTGCATTGCATACAATAAAGCGACAACCATATGGCTCCTGCCAGTTGCCGGTAACTCGGTTACAAAACATGATCATCTCATACAATAAAATATAGCATCATGCCTTGACCATATCACATCACAACATGCCCTACAAAAACAAGTTAGACGTCCTCTACTTTGTTGTTGCAAGTTTTACGTGGCTGCTACGGGCTGAGCAAGAACCGTTCTTACCTATGCATCAAAACCACAACGATAGTTCGTCAAGTTAGTGCTGTTTTAACCTTCTCAAGGACCGGGCGTAGCCACACTCGGTTCAACTAAAGTTGGAGAAACTGACACCCGCTAGTCACCTGTGTGCAAAGCACGGCGGTAAAACCAGTCTCGCGTAAGCGTACACGTAATGTCGGTCTGGGCCGCTTCATCCAACAATACCGCAGAAACAAAGTGTGACATGCTGGTAAGCAATATGACTTGTATCGCCCATAACTCACTTGTGTTCTACTCGTGCATATAACATCAACGCATAAAACCTGGCTCTGATACCACTGATGGGGAACGTAGTAATTTCAAAAAATTCCTACGCACACGCAAGATCATGGTGATGCATAGCAATGAGAGGGGAGAGTGTTGTCCACGTACCCTCGTTGACCGAAAGCGGAAGCGTTAGCACAACGCGGTTGATGTAGTCGTACGTCTTCACGATCCGACCGATCCATGTACCGAATGTACGACACCTCTGAGTTCAGCACACGTTCAGCTCGATGACATCCCGCAAACTCCGATCCAGCAGAGCTTTCACGGGAGAGTTCCGTTAGCACGACGGCGTGATCACGGTGATGATGTTGCTACTGACGCAGGGCTTTGCCTAAGCACCGCTACGATATGACCGAGGTGGAATATGGTAGAGGGGGCACCGCACACGGCTGGGAGAGATCAACTGATCAACTTGTGTGTCTATGGGGTGCCCCCTGGCCATGTATATAAAGGAGTGGAGGAGGGGGAGAGGGCCGACCCCTATGGCGCGCCCTGGAGGAGTCCTACTCCCACCGGGAGTAGGATTCCTCCCCTTCCAAGTAGTAGGAGTAGGAGACAAGGAAGGGGAAGAGGGAAGAGAAGGAAGGAGGGGGCGCCGCCCCTCCCCCTAGTCCAATTCGGACTTGTCATTGGGGGGTGCGCGGCCTGCCTCTCTCTCTCCCCTAAAGCCCAATAAGGCCCATATACTTCTTCCCCCGTATTCCCGTAACTCCCTGGTACTCCAAAAAATACCCGAACCACTCGGAACCTTTCTGATGGCCGAATATAGTCTTCAAATATATCGATCTTTATGTCTCGACCATTTTGAGACTCCTTGTCATGTATCCGATCTCATCCGGGACTCCGAACTACCTTCGGTACATCAAAACATATAAACTCATAATACAAATCGTCATTGAACGTTAAGCGTGCGGACCCTACGGGTTCGAGAACTATGTAGACATGACCGAGACACGTCTCCGTTTAATAACCAATAGCGGAACCTGGATGCTCATATTGGCTCCCACATATTCTACGAAGATCTTTATCGGTCAAACCGCATAACAAACATACGTTGTTCCCTTTGTCATCGGTAGGTTACTTGCCCGAGATTCGACCGTCGGTATCTCAATACCTAGTTCAATCTTGTTACCGGCAAGTCTCTTTACTTGTTCCGTAATACATCATCTCGCAACTAACTCATTAGTCACAATGCTTGCAAGGCTTATAGTGATGTGCATTGCCGAGAGGGCCCAGAGATACCTCTCCGACAATCGGAGTGACAAATCCTAATCTCGAAATACGCCAACCCAACAAGTACCTTCGGAGACACCTGTAGAGCACCTTTATAATCACCCAGTTACGTTGTGACGTTTGGTAGCACACAAAGTGTTCCTCCGGCAAATGGGAGTTGCATAATCTCATAGTCATAGGAACATGTAGAAGTCATGAAGAAAGCAATAGCAACATACTAAATGATCAAGTGCTAAGCTAACGGAATGGGTCAAGTCAATCACATCATTCTCCTAATGATGTGATCCCGTTAATCAAATGACAACTCGTGTATATGCTTAGGAAACATAACCATCTTTAATTAACAAGCTAGTCAAGTAGAGGCATACTAGTGACACTCTGCTTGTCTATGTATTCACACATGTATCAAGTTTCCGGTTAATACAATTCTAGCATGAATAATAAAAATTTATCATGAAATAAGGAAATAAATAATAACTTTATTATTGCCTCTAGGGCATATTTCCTTCACCCACCGCCTCGGAAACCGTGGTTACGAGGTGAAGAGGCACGTATGGGTGATAACCCACAAGTATAGGGGATCAATTGTAGCCTCTTTTGATAAGTAAGAGTGTCGAACCCAACAAGGAGCTAAAGGTAGACCAAATGTTCCCTCAAGTTCTATCGACCACCGATACAACTCTACGCACGCTTGACGTTCGCTTTACCTAGAACAAGTATGAAACTAGAAGTACTTTGTAGGTGTTTTTGGATAAGTTTGTAAGAATATAAAGAGCATGTAAATAAAAGCTAGGGGCTGTTTAGATAAAGACACAACTAAATTAGTTTTAGTAGAGAGCTTTTTGTTACGAGAAAGTTATTTGTCCCTAGGCAATCGATAACTAGACCGGTAATTACAATTCTAGATGAGGGAGAGGCATAAGCTAACATACTTTCTCTACTTGGATCATATGCACTTCTGATTGGAACTCTAGCAAGCGTCCGTAACAACTAAAGATCATTAAGGTAAAACCCAACCATAGCATTACAGTATCAAGTCCTCTTTACTCCCATACGCAAACAACCTACTTACTCGGGTATGTGCTTCTGTCACTCACGCCACCCACCATAAGCAAATCGTGAACATATTGCAAACCCTACAGCGGGGATCCCTCACGCTTGCACGACACGGAGAGCACCATAGGACAGCACCAATAATAAAACATGCAACTCAAACCAATCACGATCATCATTAACCCATAGGACAAAACGGATCTACTCAAACATCATAGGATAGCCATACATCATTGGGAAATAATATATAGCGTTGAGCACCATGTTTAAGTAGAGATTACAGCAGGTAAAAGAGGGGTTACACCACTGCATAGAGGGGGTAAGAGTTGGTGATGACGGCGGTGAAGTTGTTGGTGTAGATTGCGGTGACGATGATGGCCCCGGCAGCACTCCGGTGCCACCGGAAGCGAGGGGGAGAGAGCCCCCTCCTCCTTCTTCTTCTTCTTCCTTGACCTTCTCCCTAGGTGGGAGAAGGGTTTCCCCTCTGGTCCATGGTCTCCATGGCTTGGGAGGGGCGATAGCCCCTCCGAGATTGGATCTGTCTCTCTGTCTCTCTCTGTTTCTGCGTTCCAGATTCTAGCCTTTCACCGTTTCTTATATTCCCGGAGATCCGTAACTCCGATTGGGCTGAATTTTGGACACGATCTCTATCCGGAAATTAGCTTTCTTGGGGCGAAAGAAGGGCACCAACCGCCTTTCGGGGTGGCCACGAGGGTCCAGGGCGCGCCCCCCTGCCTCGTGGCCCCCTCGGGCATCGTCTCGCGTTGATTCTTCTTCCCAAAAATCACATATATTCCAAAAAAATCTCCGTCAGTTTTTATCCCGTTTGGACTCTATTTGATATGGATTTTCTGCGAAATAAAAAACATGCAACAAACAGGAACTGGCACTGGGCACTGGATCAATATGTTAGTCCCAAAAATATTATAAAAAGTTGCCAAAAGTATGTAAAAGTTGTAGAATATTGGCATGGAACAATAAAAAATTATAGATATGACGGAGACGTATCAACATCCCCAAGCTTAATTCCTGCTCGTCCTCGAGTAGGTAAATGATAAAAAAGATAAATTTTGATGTGGAATGCTACCTAGCATAATCTTGATCATGTATCTAATCATGGCATGAATATTAAGACATGAGTCATTCAAAGCAATAGTCTATCATTTGACATTAAGACAATAATACTTCAAGCATACTAATAAAGCAATCATGTCTTTTCAAAACAACATGGCCAAAGAAAGTTATCCCTACAAAATCATATAGTCTTGCTATGCTCCATCTTCACCACACAAAATACTCAAATCATGCACAACCCCGGTTTCAGCCAAGCAATTGTTTCATACTTTAGTATTCCCAATCTTTTTCAACTTTCACGCAATACATGAGCGTGAGTCATGGACATAGCACTATGGGTGGAATAGAATATGATGGTGGTGGTTGTGCGGAGAAGACAAAAAAGGAGAAAGTCTCACATCGACGCGGCTAATCAACGGGCTATGGAGATGCCAGACAATTGATGTCAATGTAGGAGTAGGGATTGCCATGCAACGGATGCACTAAGAGCTATAAGTATATAAAAGCTCAAACTGGAAACTAAGTGGGTGTGCATCCAACTTGCTTGCTCATGAAGACCTCGGGCATTTGAGAAAGCCCATCATCAGAATATACAAGCCAAGTTCTATAATGAAAATTCCCACTAGTATATGAAAGTGATAACTCAAGAGACTCTCTATATGAAGAACATGATGCTACTTTGAAGCACAAGTGTGGTAAAAGGATAGTAACATTGCCCCTTTTTCTTTTCTTTTTTCTTTTTTTGCGGCTTCTTGGCCCCCTTTGTTTATTTAGGCTTCTTTGCCTCTCCTTTTTTTCCGGCGCAATGCTCTAATAATGATGATCATCACACTTTTATTTACTTACAACTCAATATTACAACTCGATACTAGAACAAAGATATGACTCTATATGAATGCCTCCGGCGGTGTACCGGGATGTACAATTATCTGCTTTTTTTTAAATAATACATTTTTTATTAATTTTCATAAATATTACACTGGATAAAAAAATTCAAAAATAATACACCGTCGGCCCGCTGCACGCCGACTGGGCCTAGTCGGCCCACAGCAGGCCGATTGGATTCTAGTCGGCCTACAGCTGGCCGACTGACCCCTGTCGGCCCACTGTGGGCTGATTGCGTCCTGTCGGCCCACTGTAGGCCGATTGAAGCCAATTGGCTCGCTGTGGGCTAATTGTTTTTGCAAAAAAAGTAGGCATAAAAAATATATGTTTAAAAAATGTTAATCATGTAATTAAAAAATGTTAAACGTGTATAAAAAAATGTTCCTGGTGTATACAAAAAATGTACAATATATATGCAAAAAAAGTTGACATAAATAATATGTTTTAAAAAGTGTTAAGCATGTATTTAAAAATTGTTAAATGTGTTTATAAAAAATGTTCCATATTTAGACAAAAAATATAGAATGTGTATGAAAAAAATTTGACACCAAAAATATATGTTTGAAAAGTTGACATTTTTTCAAATACATGATTAAAAATTGTTAAATGTGTGTATAAAAATTGTTTCTTATCTATTCAAAAAATATAGAATGTGTATGAAAAAAAGTTGACACCAAAAAAATATGATTGAAAAAAATGTTCCAGTTCCATACAAAAAGAGCAACCAATCATACTTAGGTCCGTGATGCTCCCATACCGGATCCGGAGCTGGAACATTTTTTTACACGTTTAACCTTTCATTCCAATACATGAAATATTTTTGTGTACTCGTTGAACATTTTTTCAAATACATGATTAACATTTTTTTCAAACATTTTTTTTGGTGTCAACTTTCTTTCATACACATTCTATATTTTTTGTATAGATAAGGAACATTTTTTCAAATATATGATTAACATTTTTTTAAACATATTTTTTTGGTATCAACTTTTTTTCATACACATTCTATATTTTTTGTATAGATAAGGAACATTTTTTATACACACATTTAACAATTTTTAAATACATGATTAACACTTTTTAAAACATATTTTTAGTCAACTTTTTTGCATATATATTGTACATTTTTTGTATACATCAGGAACATTTTTTTATATACGTTTAACATTTTTTAATTACATGATTAACAATTTTTTAAACATATATATTTTTATGCCTACTTTTTTTACAAAAACAATTAGCCCACAGCGAGCCAATTAGCTCCAGTCGGCCCACAGTGGGCCGACAGGACCCAATCAGCCCACAGTGGGCCGACAGGGGCCAGTCGGCCAGCTGTAGGCCGACTGGAGTCCAATCGGCCTGCTGTGAGCCGACTAGGCCCAGTCGGCCTGCAGCGGGCCGACGGTGTATTATTTATAAAAAAAAATTACCCAGCGTAATATTTATGAAAATTAATATAAAAATGTATTATTTAAAAAAATAGCCAATTATCTAGCGTAGCAATGACATCAAAAAACGGACAAGCCATGAAAACATCATGCTAGCTATCTTACGATCATGCAAAGCAAGATGACAATGAATGCTCAAGTCACGATAATGATGATGATGGAAGTTGCATGGCAATATATCTCGGAATGGCTATGGAAATGCCATAATAGGTAGGTATGGTGGCTGTTAAGAGGAAGATATAAGGAGGCTTATGTGTGATAGAGCGTATCGTATCACGGCGTTTGGATGCACCGGCGAAGTTTGCACCAACTCTCGAGGTGAGAAAGGGAAATGCACGGTACCGAAGAGGCTAGAAATGATGGAAGGGTGAGAGTGCATATAATCCATGGACTCAACATTAGTCATAAAGAACTCTCATACTTATTGCAAAAATTTATTATCCATCGAAACAAAGTACTACACGCATACTCCTAGGGGGGAGGTTGGTAGGTGTTAACCATCGCCCCCCCCCCCCCCCCGACCTCCACACAAAGGATGGCAATCAGAAAATATCTCATGCTCCAACTTCGTTACATAACGGTTCACCATACGTGCATGCTACGGGAATCACAAACCTCAACACAAGTATTTCTACTAATCCACAACTACCCACTAGCACACTCTAATATCACCACCTTTATATCGCAAAACTATTGCAAGGAATCAAACATATCATATTCAGTGATCTACAAGTTTTATGTAGGATTTTATGACTAACCATGTGAATGACCAATTCCTGTCATCTCCCTAAATAGATATAAGTGAAGCAAGAGAGTTTAATTCTTTCTACAAAAGTTATGCCCACGCTCTAACAAATATAAGTGAAGCAAAAGAGCATTCTACAAATGGCGGTTTTCTATGTGAAGAGAAATAGGCAATCCAAACTTCAAATGATATAAGTGATGCACATGAAGCATTCTATAAAGCCATACTCAAAAGATATAAGTGAAGTGCAAAGAGCATTCTATAAATCAACTAAGGACTATCTCATACCAGCATGGTGCATAAAAAAAGTGAAAACTAAATGCAAAAGACTCTCCAAGGTTTGCACATATCGCATGAACTAAACGAATCCGAAAACATACCGATACTTGTTGAAGAAAGATGGGATGCCTTCCGGGGCATCCCCAAGCTTAGACGCTTGAGTCTCCTTGAATATTTACTTGGGGTGCCTTGGGCATCCCCAAGCTTGAGCTCTTGCCTCTCCTCCTTTTCCTCATATCGAGACCTTCTCGATCATCGAACACTTCATCCACACAAAACTTGAACAGAAAACTCGGTAAGATCCGTTAATATAATAAAGCAAATCACTACTCTAAGTACTATTGCAAACCAATTCATATTTTATTTTTGAATTGTGTCTACTGTAATATAACTTCTCCATGGCTTAATCCACTGATAGAAATTGATAGTCTCAACAAAACAAGCAAACTATGCATCAAAAACAGATTCTGTCAAAAACAGAACAGTCTGTAGTAATCTGAACATTCACCATACTTCTGGTACCCCAAAAATTCTACCAAAATTAGGAAAAATAAACAATTTGTATAGAAAGACAGTGCAAAAAGAATCAGAACCGTTTGACATTCCAGTAAAAATCTAAAATCGCGCACTACAGCCAAAGTTTCTGTCCTGCACCGTACAAACCAACAAGCATTGTAAACATCCTAAAGGCAAACTTGGCACATTATTTTTTATAATACAATGGAATTGTACAAGGGGATAATTATTTTTGTTGAAAAGCTTTTGTAATCAAGATTCACAAAGTTTCCGTGAGCATGAACAAAGTTCAAGGAGCTCTCCCACTTAAACAATGCTTGTCTCTCTCACTTTCACTTTCCTTTTTTGAAAAGTTTTGGTTTCCCCTCTTTATTTTTTTTGTTTTTAAACTTTATAAAAGCACTCAACAGAAATAAATGACTCTCTAAAACTTCCGGGTTGTCTCCCTGGCAGCGCTTTCTTTAAAGCCATTAAGCTAGGCATATAGTGCTCAAGTAATGGATCCACCCGGATCCCAAGGTATATCAAAGCCAATTTTAATTAACAATGATTTTTAATTTAGTAGTGAGCACAAAGTAACATATATCAAGCATTGACGAAGTCTAACTCTCTTCCTATGCATTGGCATGTCATAAAAGAACAATTCATGCACACATAGTAAAGGCCAATGCATAGCATAAACAGTTTCTTGCAATTTTATCATATTGGAAACATGGAGAGGCGGAGATGTAGTTCCTCTCTCATAATAATTGCAAGTAGGAGCAGCAAGAACATGCATATTATATCTATCAAAATCATCATGTGTAGTAGTAAAACGCAACCCATCAATATAATCCTTAATAAGCACAAACTTCTCCGATATAGTGTAGTTTGGAGAATTCAAAAAGATAACAGGACTATCATGCGTGGGTGCAATAGCAACAATTTCATGTTTAACATAAGGAACTATAGCAAGTTCATCTCCATAAGCATAATTAATATTGGCATCTTGGCCACAAGCATAGCAAACATCAAGTTCATCAAAAAGGGATATTTCAAGAGAATCAACGGGATCATAACAATCATCATAGCAATCATCCTTCGGTAAGCACGAAGGGAAATTAAACAATGTATGAGTTGAAGAGTTACTCTCATTAGAAGGTGGGCACGGGAAGCTAATCTGCTCTTCCTCCTTTTGTTCTTCGCTCTCCTCCTCATCTTTTTCATCTAATGAGCTCACAGTTTCATCAATTTCTTCTTCCATAGACTCCTGCAAAATATAGTCTCTTCTTGGACAGCGGAGGAGTCCTCAATATATGGTTTAACATAGGCATTAGAAGCATAATTATCATAACAATATTTAAGTATGGCAAAATTTTCAGATTTATAAAGAGTAGCATCATACTTTCCAATCAAAGAAGCAATTTCGTAAGCACCCTTAAAAGCAACAAATTCTTCAATTTGTTGAACATCATAGTAATTATAAACACCCTTAGCATACGAAGATACGATTCCATTATCACTAAACTCACACTGATAGGGAAGGTGTTTCTTAGGGTTTTCAGAACAACAAGTAAAATCATATAGTTCACATAAATTCCAAGCATAGCACTGCAAACGATGAATTTGATCCAGTAAAAGTTTCCCTTTTTCAGATATGCGGTGTCGCACATAACAAGCGTGCTCATCTAAAGATTTGCCCTCAACTAAGCTAGTTGGGGTTTCAGCACGAGCACAAAGGGATCGAAGATGATCCAAGTAAAAAGATTCAGGAGTGTGATAGATTTTGAGTGGTTCTTCAACCATTGGTTCAGTAGGTACAACTATTTTTTTTGGTATTTTGCGTTTCCTACCCATAACTAAAGATAGAAAATAACTAAGAACAACAAATAAAAATTACTTAGTGATAAAGCAAACAAGCACACACGAGAATATTCACCCCACGCTATGACTCCCCGGCAACGGCGCCAGAAAAAGGTCTTGATAACCCACAAGTATAGGGGATCAATTGTAGCCTCTTTCGATAAGTAAGAGTATCGAACCCAACGAGGAGCTAAATGTAGACCAAATATTCCCTCAAGTTCTATCGACCACCGATACAACTCTATGCACGCTTGACGTTCGCTTTACCTCGAACAAGTATGAAACTAGAAGTACTTTGTAGGTGTTTTTGGATAAGTTTGCAAGAATATAAAGAGCACGTAAATAAAAGCTAGGGGCTGTTTAGATAAAGACACAACTAAATTAGTTTTAGTAGAGAGCTTTTTGTTACGAGAAAGTTATTTGTCCCTAGGCAATCGATAACTAGACCGGTAATTACAATTTTATATGAGGGCGAGGCATAAGCTAACATACTTTCTCTACTTGGATCATATGCACTTATGATTGGAACTCTAGCAAGCGTCCGCAACTACTAAAGATCATTAAGGTAAAACCCAACCATAGCATTACAGCATCAAGTCCTCTTTACTCCCATACTCAAACAACCTACTTACTCGGGTATGTGCTTCTGTCACTCACGCCACCCACCATAAGCAAATCATGAACATATTGCAAACCCTACAGCGGGGATCCCTCACGCTTGCACGACACGGAGAGCACCATAGGACAGCACCAATAATGAAACATGCAACTCAAACCAATCACGATCATCAATTAACCCATAGGACAAAACGGATCTACTCAAACATCATAGGATAGCCATACATCATTGGGAAATAATATATAGCGTTGAGCACCATGTTTAAGTAGAGATTACAACGGGTAAAAGTGGGGTTACACCGCTGCATAGAGGGGGGAAGAGTTGGTGATGACGGCGGTGAAGTTGTTGGTGTAGATTGCGGTGACGATGTTGGCCCCGGCGGCACTCCGGTGCCACCGGAAGCGAGGGGGAGAGAACCCCCCTCCTTCTTCTTCTTCTTCCTTGACCTTTTCCCTAGGTGGGAGAAGGGTTTCCCCTCTGGTCCATGGTCTCCATGGCTTGGGAGGGGCGAGAGCCCCTCCGAGATTGGATCTGTCTCTCTGTCTCTCTCTGTTTCCGCGTTCCAGATTCTAGCCTTTCACCGTTTCTTATATTCCCGGAGATCCGTAACTCCGATTGGGCTGAATTTTGGACACGATCTCTATACGGAAATTAGCTTTCTTGCCACGAAAGAAGGGCACCAACCGCCTTACGGGGTGGCCACAAGGGTCCAGGGCGCGCCCCCTGCCTCGTGGCCCCCTCGGGCATCGTCTCGTGTTGATTCTTCTTCCCAAAAATCACATGTATTCCAAAAAAAAATCTCCGTCAGTTTTTATCCCGTTTGGACTCCGTTTGATATGGATTTTCTGCGAAACAAAAAACATGCAACAAACATGAACTGGCACTGGGCACTGGATCAATATGTTAGTCCCAAAAATATTTAAAAAGTTGTCAAAAGTATGTAAAAGTTGTAGAATATTGGCATGGAACAATCAAAAATTATAGATACAACGGAGACGTATCAATGGGCCAAGGAGGACGCCGAACGTGAAAGTCACGAAATCCCAGACCCCTTGGCGGAGTTCACCGACCCACTGGAGCGTGACTGGATCAGGGCCCGGTACAAGTGGGACCGCGTCAAATAGATCTTTTACACGGACCCGAACACGAGGGAGTTCATGAGACTTATGGTAATTGTTATATTACCACATTATCATATTAGCTTCCAATCAATTCGACTACAAGTTTTGTCACATTAGTAAACCATCTGCATTCCTTTTGCATAAAGAGCAGCAACAAAAGGCAGCCGAAAGCGATGAGTCATCACAGTCGTCGGCGAGGCCAAAAGTGGGAGACCCCATTCAATCGTGCCCTGAATATACTGAAAAAGGTCCCAGAGGACAAACCGCCGTCATATGGACGTGTGCACAGCATTGGAGATGGCGCCTCATGGAAGACGTGCTACCGCGAGGAGCCAGAGGAAAGAAGGAAGAGACGGTTGGTCGTCACTCAGCAGACCATCAACGAGAAGGTCGCGATTGCGGTCAATAAGACCAAAGCTGAGACCAAAGAAGAGTTGCTCAGGGTAGTCAATGCAGCGGTCAGTGACGCGGTGGCCAGCTTGATTCTGGCAATTTTAGATTGGTCGAAGAGCAATCCAAATAAAGGGCCAGAGGACTTTTCCCTTCCCAGCTTTGTCGGGAGCAATTCGGTGAACATCACAGCACCAGCACCTGCTCAAGCAACCGCAAAAAGTCCCGCTCCTGTTCATAGCAGCCCGACCTCCGTCTCTGGCATGCTCGGCGGGCCTTGGTCTATGGCTGAGCTGGACGCCCTCACGGTAATTATGCGTCTGATACGTCTCCCACGTATCTACAATTTTTGATTGTTCCATGCTATATTATATTCTGTTTTGGACATTATCGAGCTTTATTATACACTTTTATATTATTTTGGGACTAACCTATTAACCGGAGGCCCAGCCCAGAATTGCTGTTTTGTGCCTCTTTCAGAGTTTCGCAGAAAAAGAATATCAAACGGAGTCCAAACAGAATGAAACCTTTGGGAACGTGATTTTCGGAACGAACATGATCCAGAGGACTTGGACCCTACGTCAAGACATCAACCAGGAGGGCACGAGGTAGGGGGCGCGCCTACCCCCCTGGGCATGCCCTCCACCCTCGTGGGCCCCTCGTTGCTCCACCGACGTACTTCTTCCTCCTATATATACCCATGTACCCGGAAAACATCAGATACGGAGCTAAAACCCTAGTTCCATCGCCGCAACTTTCTGTACCCATGAGATCCCATCTTGGGGCCTTTTCCGGAGCTCCGCCGGAGGGAGCATCGATCACGGAGGGCCTCTACATCATCTCCAAGGCCTCTCCGATGAAGTGTGAGTAGTTTACCTTAGACCTTCGGGTCCATAGTTATTAGCTATATGGCTTCTTCTCTCTTTTTGGATCTCAATACAATGTTCTCCCCCTCTCTTGTGGAGATCTATTCGATGTAATCTTCTTTTGCGGTGTGTTTGTCGAGATCCGATGAATTGTGGGTTTATGATCAAGATTATCTATGAACAATATTTGAATCTCCTCTGAACTCTTTTATGTATGATTGGTTATCTTTGCAAGTCTCTTCGAATTATCAGTTTGGTTTGGCCTACTAGATTGATCTTTCTTGCAATGGGAGAAGTGCTTAGCTTTGGGTTCAATATTGCGGTGTCCTTTCCCAGTGACAGTAGGGGCAGCAAGGCACGTATTGTATTGTTGCCATCGAGGATAAAAAGATGGGGTTTATATCATATTGCATGAGTTTATCCCTCTACATCATGTCATCTTTCTTAATGCGTTACTCTTTTCTTCATGAACTTAATACTCTAGATGCATGCTGGATAGCGGTCGATGTGTGGAGTAATAGTAGTAGATGCAGGCAGGAGTCGGTCTACTTGTCGCGGACGTGATGCCTATATACATGATCATACCTCGATATTCTCATAACTATGCTCAATTCTATCAATTGCTCGACAGTAATTTGTTTACCCATCGCAGTACTTATGCTATCTCGAGAGAAGCCACTAGTGAAACCTATGGCCCCCGGGTCTATTTTCCATCATATTAGTCTTCCAACACTTTGCTATTTCTATTTCCGTTTATTTTACTTTGCATCTTTATCATAAAAATACCAAAAATATTATCTTATTATCTCTATCAGATCTCACTCTCGTAAGTGACCGTGAAGGGATTGACAACCCCTTTATCGCGTTGGTTGCGAGGTTCTTGTTTGTTTGTGTAGGTGCGTGGGACTCGCACGTGGCCTCCTACTGGATTGATACCTTGGTTCTCAAAACTGAGGGAAATACTTACGCTACTTTGCTGCATCACCCTTTCCTCTTCAAGGGAAAACCAACGCAGTGCTCAAGAGGTAGCAAGAAGGATTTCTGGCGCCGTTGGCGGGGAGTCTACGCACAAGTCAAGCCATACCAAGTACCCATCACAAACTCATCTCCCTCGCATTACATTATTTGCCATTTGCCTCTCGTTTTCCTCTCCCCCACTTCACTCTTGCCGTTTTATTCGCCCCCTCTTTTCCGTTCGCCTCTTTTCCGCTTGTCTCCTGTTGCTTATTGCCCCTATGGCCCCACCTAGCTTTGGTGATCTTCAGCTTAAAAGGTTGGAAGAGATTGAAAATAATGTCTGAAGTTTTATGACTTTACAATTTGAGCATAATAATTTCTTTAGAAACGAGCTTAAGGAACAAAAAGGCTTTATGGAGTACATGAATAAAGAGCTGGATGATATGTCTAAGGAATTTTATGGTTTGAATTCTCAAATTGCTCATCTAGAAAAATTAATCGCTGAAGTATCAGATAAGCAGACCACCTTAGTTAATAAGATGGCCGCCAAGCCGGAAAAATTCTATGAGAATAAAGGTGAAGATCTAAAAGTTATTGATGTGTCCCCTATTAAATCTTTGTTTTGCAATATGAATCTTGCTAATAATGGGACTGAAGATGAGTCAGCTTTACCTAGAAGGCGTTCCAAAAATTCGGAGTTTTTAGATCTTGATGCAAAATTTGGTAGAAGTGGGATTGAAGAAGTTAAAACTTTAGATATCAATGAACCCACTATTTTGGAGTTCGAGGAATTTAATTATGATAATTGCTCTTTAATAGATTGTATTTGCTTGTTGCAATCTGTGCTAAATTCTCTACATGCTTATAGTCAAAATAAAACTTTTACTAAACATATCGTTGATGCTTTGATGCAATCTTATGAAGAAAAACTTGAGTTGGAAGTTTCTATCCCTAGAAAACTTTATGATGAGTGGGAACCTACAATTAAAAATTAAAATTAAAGATCATGAGTGTTATGCTTTGTGTGATTTGGGTGCTAGTGTTTCCACGATTCCGGAAACTTTGTGTGATTTGCTAGGTTTCCATGAACTTGATGATTGCTCTTCAAATTTGCACCTTGCGGATTCCACTATAAAAAAACCTATGGGAAGAATTAATGATGTTCTTATTGTTGCAAATAGGAATTATGTGCCCGTAGATTTTATCGTTCTTGATATAGATTGCAATCCTTCATGTCCTATTATTCTTGGTAGACCTTTTCTTAGAACGATTGGTGCAGTTATTGATATGAAGGAAGGGAATATTAGATTTCCAATTTCCGTTAAGGAAAGGCATGGAGAACTTACCTAGAAAGAAAATAAAATTACCATATGAATCTATTATGAGAGCCACTTATGGATTACCTACCAAAGATGGCAATACTTAGATCTATCCTTGCTTTTATGCCTAGCTAGGGGCGTTAAACGATAGCGCTTGTTGGGGGGCAACCCAATTTTATTTTAGTTTTTTGCTTTTTTGCTTCTGTTTAGGAATAAATAATATGTCTAGCCTCTGGTTAGATTCATTTTTATGTTTTAATTAGTGTTCGTGCCAAGTAAAACCGTTAGGATAACCTACGGTAATAGTTATTTGATTCTGCTGCAGAAAACAGAAACTTTGCGCGCACGAGATTAGTTTTCATAAATCACAAGAACGTGCTTTTCAGTTGATTCTTTTGGCTGTAGATCAATAGAAAAATTATATAGAACTTCCTAATTTGGAGGAATTTTTCACGTTCCAGAAGTTTGCGTTAGTTACAGATTACTACAGACTGTTCTATTTTTGACAGATTCTGTTTTTCGTGTGTTGTTTGCTTATTTTGATGAATTTGTGGCTAGTAAAATAGTTTATAAACCATAGAGAAGTTGGAATACAGTAGGTTTAACACCAATATAAATAAAGAATGAGTTCATTACAGTACCTTGAAGTGGTGTTCTGTTTTCTTTCGCTAACGGAGCTCATGAGATTTTCTGTTAAGTTTTGTGTTGTGAAGTTTTCAAGTTTTGGGTAAAAGATTTGATGGATTATGGAACAAGGAGTGGCAAGAGCCAAAGCTTGGGGATGCCCATGGCACCCCAAGGTAATCTAAGGACACCAAAAAGCCAAAGCTTGGGGATGCCCCGGAAGGCATCCCCTCCTTTCGTCTTCGTCTATCGGTAACTTTACTTGGAGCTATATTTTTATTCACCACATGATATGTGTTTTGCTTAGAGTGTCTTGTATTATTTGAGTCTTTGTTTTTAGTTTACCACAATCATCCTTGCTGTACACACCTTTTGAGAGAGACACACATGATTCGGAAATTGTTAGAATACTCTATGTGCTTCACTTATATTTTTTGAGCTATATAGTTTTTGCTCTAGTGCTTCACTTATATCTTTTAGAGCACGGTGGTGGATTTGTTTTATAGAAACTATTGTTCTCTCATGCTTCACTTATATTATTTTGAGAGTCCTACAAAACAGCATGGTAATTTGCTTTAAACGTGAAATTAATCCTAATATGCTAAGCATTCAAGATTAGTAAAAACTTTCTTATAAGTGTGTTGAATACTACGAGAAGTTTGATGCTTGATGATTGTTTTGAGATATGGAGGTAGTAATATTAAAGTCATGCACGTATAGTGAGCCGTTATGTGATGAAGTTGGAGCATGATATATTTATTGATTGTCTTCCTTATGTGTGGAGGTCGGGATCGCGCGATGGTTAACTCCTACCAACCCTTCCCCTAGGAGCATGCGTGTAGTACTTTGTTTTGATGACTTGTATATTTTTGCAATAAGTATGTGAGTTCTTTATGACTAATGTTGAGTCCATGGATTATACGCACTCTCACCCTTCCACCATTGCTAGCCTCTCTAGTACCGCGCAACTTTCGCCAGTGCATTACACCCACCATATACCTCCCTCAAAACAACCACCATACCTACCTATTATGGAATTTCCATAGCCATTCCGAGATATATTGCCATGCAACTTTCCACCGTTCCGTTTATTATGACACGCTCCATCATTGTCATATTGCTTAGCATGATCATGTAGTTGACATAGTATTTGTGGCAAAGCCACCGTTCATAATTCTTTCATACATGTCACTCATGATTCATTGCATATATCGGTACACCGCCGAAGGCATTCACATAGAGTCATATTTTGTTCTAAGTATTGATCAGTTGTAATTCCTGAGTTGTAAGTAATAAAAGTGTGATGTTCATCATTATTAGAGTATTGTCCCATGTGAGGAAAGGGTGATGGAAACCATGATTCCCCCACAAGTCGGGATGAGATTCCGGACTAAATAAAAAAAGAGGCCAAAGAAAAAAAAAAGAGAAAAGGCCCAAATAAAAAAAATAAAAAAATGAGAGAAAAAGAGAGAAGGGACAATGTTACTATCCTTTTACCACACTTGTGCTTCAAAGTAGCACCAAGATCTTCATGATAGAGAGTCTCCTATGATATCACTTTCATTTACTAGTGGGAATTTTTCATTATAGAACTTGGCTTGTATATTCCAATGATGGGCTTCCTCAAAATTGCCCTAGGTCTTCGTGAGCAAGCAAGTTGGATGCACACCCACTTAGTTTCTTTTGTTGAGCTTTCATACACTTATAGCTCTACTACATCCGTTGCATGGCAATCCCTACTCACTCACATTGATCTCTATTAATGGGCATCTCCATAGCCCGTTGATACGCCTAGTTGATGTGGACTATCTTCTCCTTTTTGTCTTCTCCACAACCACCATATTATATTCCACATATAGTGCTATGTCCATGGCTCACGCTCACGTATTGCGTGAAAGTTGAAAAAGTTTGAAAATTCTAAAGTATGAAACAATTGCTTGACTGAAACCGGGGTTCTGCATGATTTAAATATTTTGTGTGATGAAGATAGAGCATAGCCAGACTATATGATTTTGTAGGGATAACTTTCTTTAGCCATGTTATTTTGAGAAGACATGATTGCTTAGTTAGTATGCTTGAAGTATTATTACTTTTATGTCAATATTAAACTTTTATCTTGAATCTTTCGGATCTGAATATTCATACCACAAATAAGAGAATTACATTGAAAATTATGCCAAGTAGCATTCCACATCAAAAATTCTGTTTTTATCATTTACCTACTCGAGGACGAGCAGGAATTAAGCTTGGGGATGCTTGATACGTCTCCAACGTATCTATAATTTATTGTTCCATGCTATATCACATTCTGTTTTGGACATTATCGGGCTTTATTATACACTTTTATATTATTTTCGGGACTAACCTATTAACCGGAGGCCCAGCCCAGAATTGCTGTTTTTTGCCTATTTCAGAGTTTCGCAGAAAAAGAATATCAAACGGAGTCCAAACGAAATGAAACCTTCGGGAACGTGATTTTTGGAACGAACGTGATCCAGAGGACTTGGACCCTACGTCAAGACATCAACCAGGAGGGCACGAGGTAGGGGGGGCGCCTACCCCCCTGGGTGCGCCCTCCACCCTCGTGGGCCCCTCGTTGCTCCACCGACGTACTTCTTCCTCCTATATATACCCATGTACCCGAAAAACATCAGATACGGAGCCAAAACCCTATTTCCACCGCCGCAACTTTCTGTACCCATGAGATCCCATCTTGGGGCCTTTTCCGGAGCTCCGCCGTTGGGGGCATCGATCATGGAGGGCCTCTACATCATCTCCAAGGCCTCTCCGATGAAGTGTGAGTAGTTTACCTTAGACCTTCGGGTCCATAGTTATTAGCTAGATGGCTTCTTCTCTCTTTTTGGATCTCAATACAATGTTCTCCCCCTCCCTTGTGGAGATCTATTCAATGTAATCTTCTTTTGCGGTGTGTTTGTCGAGATCCGATGAATTGTGGGTTTATGATCAAGATTATCTATGAACAATATTTGAATCTCCTCTGAATTCTTTTATGTATGATTGGTTATCTTTGCAAGTCTCTTTGAATTATCAGTTTGGTTTGGCCTACTAGATTGATCTTTCTTGCAATGGGAGAAGTGCTTAGCTTTGGGTTCAATCTTGCTGTGTCCTTTCCCAGTCACAGTAGGGGCAGCAAGGCACGTATTGTATTGTTGCCATCGAGGATAAAAAGATGGGGTTTATATCATATTGCATGAGTTTATCCCTCTACATCATGTCATCTTTCTTAATGCGTTACTCTGTTCTTCATGAACTTAATACTCTAGATGCATGTTGGATAGCGGTCGATGTGTGGAGTAATAGTAGTAGATGCAGGTAGGAGTCGTTCTACTTGTCGCGGACGTGATGCCTATATACATGATCATACCTAGATATTCTCATAACTATGCTCAATTCTATCAATTGCTCGGCAGTAATTTGTTTACCCATCGCAATACTTATGCTATCTCGAGAGAAGCCACTAGTGAAACCTATGGGCCCCCGGGTGTATTTTCCATCATATTAATCTTCCAACACTTTGCTATTTCTATTTCCGTTTATTTTACTTTGCATCTTTATCATAAAAATACCAAAAATATTATCTTATTATCCCTATCAGATCTCACTCTCGTAAGTGACCGTGAAGGGATTGACAACCCCTTTATCGCGTTGGTTGCGAGGTTCTTGTTTGTTTGTGTAGGTGTTTGGGACTCGCGCGTGGCCTTCTACTAGATTGATACCTTGGTTCTCAAAACTGAGGGAAATACTTACGCTTCTTTGCTGCATCACCCTTTCCTCTTCAAGAGAAAACCAATGCAGTGCTCAAGAGGTAGCTGCATCATACCCTTTTCACTAGCATGTCTATGGTCTTCCGTTTCAGTTGCCTTTCGGATGTTTGACGTCGCAGACATGTCTTCTTCGTAGGCCGACGATACCCCGTGCACCCTACTCTACGACATCAAGGGCCAGAAGGTGGTCGTGGGAAAGGCAATGATCGTGAAGCCGAAGGACCGCATGTTCCACAACCGAGATATGCCTGATGGCGTATTCAAGGTTAACGTGGACAGTGTCTTAGCAGGCTTCGAGGATTTGCCTCCTCCGGTACCAGTCGATGACGAGGAGACCCCTAAGCGGATTGGCGCATGCAAGAGCTCGTTCTTGCCTTGGCCGAAGACTCTTCTTCGTCTCAAAGCGCCCAGTATCACACCAACGACAGCTTCTCAACAAGATATGAACACCACCCCACCTACCAAATTACCTGCACCTGTCATGGTGGGTGATAGCGGACGACGCGGGGGAGAGCCTCCATTAGTGCCAGATGACGTCGCCCCCGTTGTCAAAGAAGAAAATGATGATGATGACATGGAGGAGGATCATGATGACCCAGACAAGTATTTCAATACCGCCTATGATGATGGAGGATTGATGGCTTAGGACGATGAAGACTCAGGCTATGAGTGTGGAGATGATGACTTGATGATGCCTGATTTGCCGGAGCCAGAACGTCCTAAGGGGGAATGCAAAAAGTCTCTCTTCAAGTGATCCTCGCAGGAGACGCCTCTAGATGCCGCCTCTACCTAGCAACAACCCAAGGGCCGTTCACTGATTAGCCCGACGACACTGGGGGTGGTGGTTAGGGCAGGTATGGTGGGCTCACTACCGCCACCCGCCAAGAAGCAAAGGAGGAGACCGGACAGGAAAGGCCCTAAAGGTGCCAGAGCTGCTTTAAGCAGCCAACCGCCTCTGAAGCCCCGGGTGCTAGACAGAATACCTGTCAAAGGTGCGAAGTGTTTCAATGTCGCCGGCGACCCGATCCTACCTGCAAAAGCGCTAGAGCACATACAGAACAATGATCTAAGGAGACTCCATGAAGATGTGCTGAACAGAGAGAAAATCCTTCTCATCTCGGAAAAACCAGGATACCCGCTTTACGCGGCTCAGGTGCCGGGTGGGAAGTTGTACGTTGAGAGATGGCCCACGGATAAGTTCATCTGCAATTTGACTACATCTACAACATGTTCCACATGACCAAGCTGGATTTCCAGTTCATCCGCATGTATGCGCTGTATCTCAACTACTTCATCAGGATCGAGAACATAAAATATATCTGCGTCGCGGACCCATACTATATGCACGAGAGCAAGGTTGTCAGAATCGCGATTCTGTTATACGATTCTACGACTTTACGATCCAAGATTACCCCTCTGATTCTACGATTTTAGTTCTTAGAATCTACGTTTCTACGATCCTGATAGTGAAGATTCTATGATTTGCGACCCTACCATCGAAGCTCCGATCCAATTCAAAATCGCGATTCTGACAATCTTGCACGAGAGCTTCTTGGCAGTCTGCAAAGAGCATCGTGACTATGCGAGCAAGTACATAGGCGACTTCATGATCGCTAATAAGGACAAGGAAGCGATTCTCCTGTCTTATCATCCCACGTAAGTCATCCACGCATATCCTTTCGTAAGTGTTAATCATTATTCCTTTGCAAGCATGGAGGCTAATTTGAGGTGTACTTAATTTGCGCAGCGGGGGGAGGGGGGCGCCGTCCTCATCGTTCTGAACCCAGAATACTCCCATGCTATGTACTTGGACTCATTGAAGAACATCAAGAAAAAGGATTACAAGCACATAAAGAGTATTCTCGATAGTGCCCTATTAACCTTCAGCCTGTCTGGTTGATATATCAAGGTGAAAAAGTACAAGAAGAACGGGCTGGTTTTCAGCCATAAGACCGACTTCTCCTGCATCCAGCAACCGCACACTAGTAAAGCTGATGGATTCTACCTCATGCATCACCTGCTCGAGTACAGAAGGGATAATCAACGCCTTTGCATGTCAGCTCTACCAACGATGCCGAGATTATCAACTCGGCCACAAGCATAGGAAAGACACCGGATCATCGAATCCGAGCTGAGTTTTATCATGTACAGTGTGAACTTTCCCAAGTGATCATGAAGTAGGTCCTCGAACTAATAGGGATGTTCTACCATGGGCCAATCACGCGGGATGATGTCTGAGCACTGCTACTCGCTCAATGTCTGGACCTGAAGCCTTTCAAGAAGCTCGATTGCTTCCTCCCTGACTATGAAGATTGGACCGCCGACATGGATGACTGATTGTCTATGACAATGTGTCACTACTGTCTTTCTATCGCAAAACTTTGAATTTATGCACGACGAAACTATGTGATGTAATTAAACTGTGGTCCCGAACTAGCGTAGATCGCTCTAGTTAATTAGTTGGGTACGAGGAACTTAGTCATTTATGTTTACTATAGGTTGCTTGTATTTTGTAATTATGCCTCTTTCTTTTCTTAAGTACATTATGTTGCATATTATCGTTCAATTCAGCAACTGACGATGCAGATACATAGATCAGAGATGGCAAAGGACTGCTATGCCGTGTTCGTTGGGAGGGTTCCAGGAGTCTACGACCACTGGCCAGACGCTCATGCCTAGGTGGACAAGTACCCGGGTGCTAGCCACAGAGGGTTCGATGGTAGAGCCGAAGCGGAAACTTGTTACTTGAGGTGGACGCTCCGGCAAGAGCGGGGGCGGAACCGCCGGTGCCTCGAGTACTACATAGTCGCGGTCTTGCTCATGCTGATCGCTCTTCTCTTCTACATAATGGTTTAGATAGAGATGATGAAACTTGTGTGTGTGCCATGACCATGCAGTTGCACTTATTCGAGACATGACATGACTTGTGTATCGCTATTTTCGAGATGTGATGATATTTGTGTTGAATGATGATGATGGTATGACGAGACTACTGTATGTGTATGATATGATGACAATAGTGTATGTTTATTGTGATATGATGAAACTACTGTATAGAGCCTGTACAAATACATCACAAATACGTAGAGGGGGTATGAATCTGTGAAAGCAGGAGTACTAGCAGCAGCGCTCGAAGGCATCTAACAGCAGCGCTTGCCTTTCTATAGCGCTACGGATAGTTAGCAGTAGCGCTAGTTAGTGCAGCGCTACGGCTAACCATACTTAGCAGTAGCCCTGCACTAACCTACATTGATCTTTTTGAGAAGATATGTCATAATTAACCTGTTTCTTCAGTTTTTCGAAATATGTATTTGGTGATTTTCTATGTTGATAAAAACCCATTTTCCCTACAATTGTTACAGATTTAGTTTAAAATATTATAGGATGAACTGAAGTGTTCTTACATGGAGTGGGTTGATCAAGAGTGGACACAGTATTTGAATATGTGCCTAGCAAAGCTCTGGAGCATGTGTGAGGAAGAGAACAGAGATAGGCTTAGAGAAAGTGTTGTCAACGCTGAAGAATATTTCATGATGCGGAAAAAAGAGGAAGATGGAGAATGAGCTCAGATTATTTGAATTATACTTTGTTAAGATGGTGTCGGCGAAGGAGGAGGCACTTTCCCAGTTGGTCAGTGAAAAACAGGTTCTTGCTGAACTGAAAGCAGAGCTGGAGAACACAAACCTGGCTGATCATGCATCAGTCGATTAGGGAAATGAATATATTGTTCTAATATTGTTCTTATGAAGGTGAACTAGCTATATGTTGTATTGTGCTGTTTTCAGGTAGCTATCGTATTGTGATGTTAAAAATATTTATGTGCCTGATATGAAATTGGCAAACAACTGTTCGATATGAAATGTAAATTTGCGTAATACTGGAATTATTAATTGTAAACTAATAAACCTGCTAAATGGGTCATGCAACTTTGCGAACGGTTCTAGTAGTAAAAGAAGTTGTGATGGATAGCTCAATGCCATACAGTTTTCTTCATCAAATCGTGTGTGATATAGTTGAATAAAGCAAATAGTTAACGGAGGCAGAGCGTGTGTGATAGTTACACCTATCACACACGAGGCTATACATAAAACTGTGTGAGATTTATATACGAACGGAAACGTTCCTCTGGGATTCACTGTGTGGGATGTGCAGATGAACGGAAACGTTCCTCTAGGATTCACTGTGTGGGATATGCAGACGAACGGAAACGTTTCTCGTGGATTGACTGTGTGGGTTGTGCAGACGAAGGGAAATGTTTCTCTAGGAATCACTGTGTGGGTTGTACCTACGAACGGAAACGATTGGGATTGTATAATTGTATGCGATGGCCAGTCTGATCGCACACGAGCTCATTTTGCGCAGCGTGTGTGACCGGAGGGCCTATCCCTGACGGATTCTGGGTCGTGTGGAAGGACCCCCTATCACCCACCCTCACTAGGCGACGGTTTAAAATGCCGTCACAGAAAGGGGTTAAAAACAGTTTGTATAGCAGCTCGCTGTAGAAGTGCTAGAAGCATCGGTTAGTCCATTATAGAAGATATCAAGTATTTTATTTTTTTGAGAGGATAATCAGGCAAAGCATTAAGTAATTGAAGAAGCCTCCCCCAAGCTTGAGGGAGATTCTCTTCTTCAATTTGCACAAAGTTAAATATTTCCTGTAAGGTAGCTTGTTTCTTTTGAGCAGGAAAATATTTTTCAGAGAAGTAATATATCATATCCTAGAGACTACGCACACAACTAGGAGCAAGAGTATTAAACCATATCTTAGCATCACCCTTTAGTGAGAAAGGAAACAACTTAAGGATGTAGTAGTAGCGAATTTTTTCCTCATGAGCTAATAGGGTGGCTATATCATTCAATTTAGTAAGATGTGCCACAACAGTTTAAGATTCATATCAAAGTAATTAACTCAGGATCAACAGAGAATTCATAATCCTTATCAGTAACAAAGATAGGTGAAGTAACAAACTTAGGATCATATTTCATTCTCGCATTCAGATATTTTTCTTTCAGCTTACATAATAGTTTCTTAACATCATCTCTACCATTGCAAGCAAGAAGTTCTCTAGTTATCTCCTCACCAACAATATAGCCCTCGAGTATCTTAGGCATTTCAATTCTAGGAGAGCTAGGTATAATAGGTGAATCATAAATTTCATCAGTTTCAGCATTTTCAAATTCTTTAGCTCTAGCAAGTTGTTCATTAAGGAATTAACCTAGTGGCACAGTTTCTTGAAGCAGAGTACTAGCATCATCCATAGCATAAGTAGCATCATCAATTACTTGCAACATATCAGAATTAATAGCAGGTGGTGGTGTCGCAAGCCTACTCAAAACAAAAGGTGAATCAAGTGCAGAGCTAGATGGCAGTTCCTTACCTCCCCTCATTTTAGAGCGAATGGTTTTGGTTCTATTATCCTTCAAACTCTTCATAATGATCAATAGATATAAATCCCAAGTGACTTAGCAAATAGAGCTATGCTCCCCGGCAATGGCACCAGAAAAAGGTCTTGATAACGCGCAAGTATAGGGGATCGCAAAAGTTTTTGAGGGTAGAGTATCCAGCCCAATTTTATTGATTCGACACAATGGGAGCCAAAGAATATTTGCAAGTATTAGTAGTTGAGTTGCCAATTCAACCACACCTGGAAAACTAAATATCTGCAGTAGGGTGATCAGTAGCACAGTAGTATGGTAATTTGATAGCAGTGGTAACAGTAGCAATAGTAACGGTAACGATAGCAGTAGCCGTTTTATAGCGATTGTAACAACAACAACAACAACAACAACAACAACAACAACAACAACAACAACAACAACAACAACAACAACAACAACAACAACAACAACAACAACAACAACAACAACAACAACAACAACAACAACAACAACAACAACAACAACAACAACAACAACAACAACAACAACAACAACAACAACAACAACAACAACAACAACAATAGTAGTAGTAACTTAGCAAGGATCAATATATGAAAATCGTAGGCATTGGATCAGTGATGGATATTTGCGTTGTATGACATTCATCATATAACAGTCACAACCTAGAGCGACACAGAACTAGCTCCAATTCATCAATGTAATGTAGGCATGTATTCCGTATATAGTCAGACGTGCTTATGATAAGAACTTGCATGGCATCTTTTGTCCTACCCTCCCGTGGCAGCGGGGGCCATAAGGAAACTAAGGGATATTAAGGTCTCTTTTTAGTAGAGAACCGAAACAAAGCATTGACACATAGTGAATAAATGAACTCCTGAAACTATGGTAATCATTGGAAAGAATCCCAATTATTATCACCTTGGGGTATGCGGATCATAACACGTAATAGGTGCATATAACTTGCAAGATAGGATCAAGAACTCAAATATATTCATGAAAACATAAACGGTTCAGATCTAAAATCATGGCACTCGGTCCCTAGTGACAAGCCTTAATCATAGCAAAGTCATAGCAATCAATCTCAGAACATAGTGGATACTAGGGATCAAGCCCTAACAAATTGACTCGATTACATGATAAATCTCATCCTACCCCATCACCGTCCAGCAAGCCTACAAAGAAATTACTCACTCACGGCGGTGGGCATCATGAAATTGGGCGTGCCCAGGGGTGGTCGTGCCCATGTTGTTTGTGGGCCCCTGGTGGGTCCCCTCATGTGGATCTTCGCTCCAGTATTTTTTATTTATTCCATAAAGAATCTTCAAAAAGTTTCTCCAATTCCGAGAACTTTATTTCTACACAAAACAACATCATGGTAGTTCTGCTCAAAACAACGTCAGTCCGGGTTAGTTTCATTCAAATCATGCAAATTGGAGTCCAAAACAAGAGCAAAAGTGTTTGGAAAAAAGGTAGAGACGACAGAGACATATCACAAACCAATATAAATTAAGAAATTTTTGTAGATCTTTGCACCATATTTGAGCTCCAACACTTGGCGCTATAACTTCTGAAATTTCTCACCAATCTAAATAAGATTGCCCGCTTGCTCAACTCTTTCTCTTTTGAAATACAATAGATCCAACAACAAAACTAAAAGAAAAAAAGTCAACTCTGGATATAATTTGTGCAAACACAATGGAGGAAATCAAATAACAAGATCTTTGGAAACAAAGGCTTGTATTTTTATGTGGCTTTTAGTATTTGGACTATAGGACAAGGCAAAACCAAACTAAAGAGGATAGATCTAGCTACAAGGGTACATATCCTACCGTGTAAACCTTGCTCTGAATACCAGATGATGCGACACCATCTTTAGGGAATAATGGAGGGGTGGCTAAATCCGTCCAAAACATTGCTTTGTCAGACTCGGAACATAGTTTTTTCAGCAGCTAGTTTATTTATTCATGAACTCCCAACTTTGCTTCTTCATCATAAACATTGTTTATGCACGTACTGAAATGGTTCTTGGCCTTCTTCCACATTGCACACAAGTTCAACCAACAGCAAAGAATGTGAAGGCACAACCATACTTTCAAGGTCATATTATAAACTTAAGGTAGCATTCACCTGATAATGTATTTGCTTCGCATGGCTTCTTGTGATTGAACCGTTGATGATTGTTTGTGTGGTGTCAATGGTTGGGATGTCATCATTAGTATGTTCTATATCACAAACAGTTTGCATCTCAAAATTGTGCCCCATGGATCAGTCATCGTATGCGGTTCAGTTTTTGTTACATGCTTTTATTTTTTTTATGTTTGTGATGCGTGCACCGCATATAGTTCTGTTCAAGGGTGTGTCATAGATGTTTCTTTGTAGCACCATACTGCACAAGCGGCATTGTCGTTATGACTTTATTTATAAAGTGGAGCATATGCCTTTCCTCTAAAAAGATTGCCAAATGTGGTGACATTATTGTATATGCATCTTTCTACATGTCTTAGTGTACTATTATTAGGTTTGTAGCAACGCATGAGCCACTTTACTAGTAGCATTATTATTACTAATGAATGTACAACCATTAGACATCAGAATGATCCAGAGCAGGAAAGCTAGTATATCTCATATGAATGTGTATCTACTTGGTCAACTCAATTGCCCAGGCTTCAGCATAGATGTAGGTGGTGTTGATGTCAGTGAACCCCGCACCCATAGCAAGCTTCCTGAATTCCCTCTCGTATCTCTCCTTGCCGCCAGGGTTTTGAGCGAGCATGATCATGTCAACATGGAACAATGCCCTAGGCGTGGCATTTGGGTTCTCCTTCTCCGGTAGGATGCACTCTATAACCACCACCTTACCATGTGCTGGTAGCGCATCGTAGCAGTTCTTGAGCAATGTCATACAATGCTCATCACTCCAGTCATGAAGGATCCACTTCATAAGGATCATGTCGCCTGAGGGAACCTTCTGAAACATGTCGCCCCCCACGTGCGTCACCCGGGGGAATGGCGGTGCCTCGGAGGCAACATGGGGGAGGTCAAAGTTGATCCCCCTGATGCTCGGGTACTTGGTGGTGATGGCGTGGAGTGTGGCGCCGATACCGCCGCCGATATCAATGAGGGTGCCGACTCTATCAAAGCCATTGTAGAACTCGAGAAGCTTCCTCGTGATGATGATTGAATGACTCTTCATGCCCTCATTGAACACACGGTTGAAGCGTGTGTCCTTGGCTAGGTATTCAAACGCAGACATCCCATGTGCCTTATTGAATGGGGTTCCACCATTAAGAACAGATTCCTTCAGGTAATACCTGCAGTTTTATTTATCAACATATCCTTTATGTTAATATTCTAGGAATACATTGTATGAAAGATATATCTATATCTAATAATCCATTTGTTCTATAATCCTTGACGTAGTTTTAGTTCAAGGGAGCGAGATATAAGCTCCCTAGATCTGAATCTTCTCGTGCATTGAGGGTTGTGGGGGTCATCAGGGCCACCTATAATGGTGTATGTCCTTGGTTGAGGTCCCTGTGTGTTTTTCCTCTTTATTAATTTTCCTTTTCTGGGTTTTCTTCTATTTTATTTTTATTTTTCACATTTTAATTCGTAACATTTATTAGGATTTGTGAATTTTTTAAAATCCCTAAAAAATTTTAAAAATTGTCAAACATTTTAAAAATTTGTAAATATTTCTTGAAGTTCACTAACATTTTTCAAGTTTATGAACATTTTTCAAATTTGCGAAATGTATTTCAAATTGGTGAATATTTTTTGAATCCACAAATATTTTTAAATTCCCGAATGTTTTTACAAAATCATGGTTTTCTTAATTTGCAATACTTTTAGATATACAAGATTTTTAAAGTACGTGAACACCTTCTGATTTAGTGAACTTTTTTCAATATAAACTATAGCCTGCTTTTTATAATATACCAATGGAGCAAGCGGAAAAACTGTTGAGCGAGCGAGTGGCACAAGGAGCCGAGCGAGCAGGAGCTTCATGGCCCAGCCCATGTGAACTTATTGCAGCAATTTCATGGTTTCGGTGTGGAATAGAAGGTCTCAATGAGCTCGCACAACGACCACCAGCTCATAGCGTGGCCGAAATGTGTATGGACACCACAACCACTCACCGAACAACTCCACTATCATTCCAAAACAAATACATTTTCAGCAGCCCCGACACAATATACAAACGGAAAAAAATATTGAAAACATAATTGAAGTTTAAAACCCAAGTCAATACAGATAAAACCAAAGCGTAACAGCCATCCGCAATAACCTACTAGAGAGAAAAAAGACAATCGATTGAAGAATAGCGCGACCAAGCGTTCGTGAGCCTAGTTAATACCAACTCACATGGAAATACTGCCATATTGGAACTTCAACACCAATATCCATTTTGCTTAGGTATGATTTGGACCACCATTATCTTTTTAACACTTGCAATTTTTTTATCGGTGTGGCCATGTGGCCAACCAAATGGTGCTGAATATTTATTGTTTTTGCTTTGTTCGTGCACGTATGGTAGATAGGGAGCTAGACAAGAAAAGTCATCCTACGGCCAGTTCTTGCTTTGGTGTGAGCCGAAGTAATTGTCAAAAGCTATTTAAGTGATGAGCTGATGAAATCTGGGTTTGATAATTGGCGGGCGCCCGCCCAGTTTCCCGATCTGTTATATCAGGATTACTTTTGGCAGTGTTAAAAAAATGATTTCTTTTGGGAAATGCTAATTGGCAGAAGTCATTTATTTGTGATTCAGGGAACGACGCACTGACCGTAGGATGCCGAAGCGATGGAGCGTCGGCACATCAGCCGAAGCAATCGTTCACTCGAGCTCCTTTCCTACGACCTTATCCTCTCAGCCACATTTCAGTCCGTCGCCTTCCACTCTCCTCCTTCTCCTCCTCACCGGCAACCGCGGTAGAGGTGGCTCGCGCGTGGCGAGAGGCGACCATGGCGCGGCTCCAGCGGAGGTCGTCAAGGTGGCACTCCACCGCCAGCCTCTTGGGGTGGCTCCAGCGGGGAACTCGAGCCCGAGGTGCACGTGGACACGCATCTCCTCCCCGGCGATCGCGGCTGGTTGCTTGAGCTGGCAAGCGCGGAGGGAGGCGACAGTTGCGCGGCCGCAGTGGTGGTCGTCGCGGTGGTTCCACCGCCATCTTATTGGGTTGTTTCCGCAGGGAGCTCGCGCAGGAGGAGGAGGCGACTGCGCTCGTCATCGCCGGTGACGTGCTTAAACCAGGGCACATTCATGCTCCTGTCGGGCACACGCCGCCTTCCTCTTTGGCGTCTCAGGAGGCTGCGTGCGACGGGAATGCAGTGTTGGAATAAGCCACGGCGCCTGATGCGGTCGGGCTGGTCGGGCGCATCAGGTGTGCGCGGGACGTGCGGGACGCACTGGTGCGGTCGGGCGCGTCGGATGCGCGCGGGACGTGCGGGACGCAGCGGAAGCGTGGCGGTGTGAAGCCGCGGTGCTGTGCGAAGCAGTGTGTGCGGGACGCACTGGTGCGGTCGGACGCATCGGATGCGCGCGGGACGTGCGGGACACAGCGGAAGCGTGGCGGTGTGAAGCCGCGGTGCTGTGCGAAGCAGCATAGTCGTGAGAAACGACCGGACGCGCAAGGGGCTTGAGCGATGGACGAACCAGTTGGAGGCTTGGAGCTGTGGCGTAGGATCAGCTGAGTCTGTTAGTTTGTTAGTACCTAGTTACGTGTGTGTGCTTTGCGTGGCATCCAGGTCCTGTGGCTGGCCGTTAGGAGGATGCTGGCCACGCGCTGGGTGTGGGCATGCATGCATGTAGGTAGTTGGAGTAGTGGCCTGAGTGTGGCGGCCGTTTAGGGCGTGCGTGATGGCCGGACGTGATGGTTGGCTAGTGCGTGTGAGTCCTTTGTATATATATGCACATTAAGTAATGAGAAGGAGGCCGAGGGGGCTGAAAAAACAATGTAGCCATCGTATGATCACCAAAGGAGCCTCTTAGCAAAGCTTGTGTGTTTTTTCTTGATGCATGTGTGCGTATGTGTGTGTGGAGTTTCTCCTTGTGTGAGGCAAGAGGTAGAAAAAGAGCGGCGCCGCGAGAGGCGGCACCAACATGCAGCAGAGCACGGGACCGGATGCCATCGCGGCCCATGACGGATTTGCAGCTGAGCAGGAGAAGGAGGCGACCGCGCTCGTCATCGTCGGCGACATGCTCAAACCAGGGCACATTTGTGTTCCTGTCGGGGCACCCGCCACCGTCGTCTCCGGCTTCTTGGGCAACGGTGCGCGAGGGGATTGCAGCGGCAGCAGTGTGCTAGGGGATTGCAGCAGAGCACGGGATGCTGTGGCGGCGCGCGATGGATTTGCAGCCGAGGGCCAGTGGCCGCACGAGGAGCTGCGGTAGAGGGCCAAACGGTGGGCGAGGAGTAGCACAGTTCTTGTACATACATGGCCTCATCCCTTCTACATCCACAATCCCGACGTAAGGCACACATCTCATCATGGCTTTTTATCCAATTCTTACTAATTTTGCATTGCAACGTGAGGTTTCTCTAATGTTGAAGTTGCAAGCTAGTTTAGTTGGTGTGTTGCATTTTCTTTATTAACAAGCTACCTGATTGTGTTGTGTATTGAACTTGAGCAGCTTTTGTATTTGTTGTCATGCTAATTTGTCACTGAGTATGGTTTTTGTGCACCCCCGATCAAAAACGACTTAGAAAAACATTTTTTAAACGCATAGCTATTAATTTTGTAAAAATTGTACAGTACGAATTTGGAAGGGATGCATGCATAGGCCAACGTACATGTCAGCGACGGAAAATGCAGGATCTATCTATTTTACTCACCAGCTCTCCATGACGACCTTGTCCTGGTTCATGAGGGCGAGCGCGGCGACGGAGACGCCGTCCTCGTCGGGGGTGAGCCACTTGCACACCGGCGCCGGGCTGTAGCGGCGACCGAGGCGGCCGCCAGCCCGCCACCGTCCTCCTCCACCACCACGCACGACACGACGTCGTACGAGGCCAGCAGCCGCAGCATGCGGTCCACCATGTCCGGCGCGCCCGGATTGGCCGTGGACGGCAGCTTCGCTGCTACCTCGGCCGGGGACATCGCCTTGCCGCCGACGGAGCCAGCCACCAGGATCTCGAGCAGGCCCAGCTCGATGACGCTCTTGAGCGTCATCGGCAGGATGGACGATGACACCAGCTGAAACGCGTACATGCACGCCTCCTCGTCCACGGACGCGGCCATGCCGGCAGCGGTGGTGCCCATCTGCCTCTCTGGAGCCCGGCTGCCTGCTACCGCCGCTGGCACCTGTTTTTTCTGCGGGGAAGACACTGTGCGATTGGGTGGCCGAGCTTGGAAGGAAGACGGAAAGGATTTATATATGTTGCATGGGATTTCCAGTCTTCCCCAAACACCACGCAACTGTTGCATTTTTTCAATATTGCTGACCAGTCATCATGCCGTGAACGTACTGCACGGGCTGGTCATTCCCGTAAAACACGGTGACCTTCTAAAATTATCAACATTGAAAGTAGTACAAGAAAAATGAGTACTCAAGAAAAATCTAAGGAATGTTCTCTTGCAGGATTTTTTCTTCAGAGAAACACCGGTACACGTTGGGCGGCTGCCAGCACATTGTGAGTTGTAAAACTTGGTCAATGCAAGCATTTCGTGGCTAAAAAAAACAATATGTGGCTACAACGAAACAAGACATCCCACATTCTTTTTTTTTCAACGAAACTTGTTGTAGTAGATAGTCGCAAAGTCGTCGCGCTAAGACCGCACCGGACCAGGGCACCAGGACAACAACAATTGCCAATGAAAAGAAATATAGATCGAAATGATCCAACCTCTAGACACACAAACAAAGACTAGATCCACCGAAGACCAGCATCGACCGAATCTCGTGAGATCCGTCGAAGACACTCCTTCACACGCCCTCCGACGACGCTATAAGCGTCACTGAAATGGGTTAGGCGGGGAGAATCTTATTCCATCTTCAGGAAGCCGCCACTGCCTCGTCTTTCGGAGCAGGACACAAACCCTAAACAAACTCACAAAACACCTAAAAACCAAAGCAAGATCCCTCTCACCGGCAAGGGCCAGGGTCCACTGTGCCTCCAAGGCCCTAGGGCCACCGGAGACGACGCGGACTGACGCCGGCGCCGGCGCCGGCGGGTGGCAGAGAAACCCTAAGATGTTTTTGTTGCGGAAGAGGAGGCGGCGGCTACGTTGCAAGTAGTAGATGATGCTGTTTTGAAGAACTCAACTCCTTGAGACCTCCCACATTCACATCAACAGACGTGGATTTAAACCTTTGTAGAAGACACAACAACTGCAAATTGAGCGTAATTCAGATGGTTAGGTTTCTTGTGGTGGTCAAGTGCTAGACTTGACGCTGGTCGTCACATTTTCCTGTATTGATGACATTTCGTCTATCCGCGTTCAATGATAGGAGACGTTCCTATCAATTACCTAAATTTCAATATTTCTCGATCGGTTTATGTTTTATACCAAGGCATTTACTACCCCCTCCGTTCCTAAATATATGTTTTTTTAGAGATTTTAATATATATCCATATGTAGTCCATATTAAAATCTTTAGAAAGACATACATCTAGGAACGGAGAGAGCATATCACACCAGCTATATGTAAGTTTTCTGGATTGCAATTTGGGTTATTCGATATCAAAGGAATAGGGAGGCAAGGCCGAGCCAAAATAAAATTTCAGACGACTTACCTAGGATGTCCCTTACCACCATAATTTCTCTATTATGTACGTACTCGCTACTAGCATTATTTCCTCGGTGCGCGTGCTGATCTTACAAAGCGACTGGCCACGTACCACACGATCAGGCTGTCCAACCGCGGGCACGTAGTACCATGGATATGAATGTCAGGTACGTAGTATGTGTGAAGCCTGTACTAAAATATATCGGTACAATATTTTCAATGTACTCCCTCCATTTCATAATGTAAGATTTTGACACTATATTAGAGTCAAAAAACATCATATATTATTGAACTGAGGGAGTAGATACCAATATTTCATCAATTCGATACGTTGAAATTAAATTAGGAGCCAACTATAAAATAACTGCATGGATTTATTTGCATATCGGTGAAATTGTTGTTTCGTCTTCTTCGTCCCCATCTTCTCCCTCCTTCGGACCTCGATCTTCTTCCCGCCACACCTCCTAACTATCTTCCGACGTGACGCTGTGGCGAGCCACGTTGTCCCCGCCTTTGGCGCTGTCCTGGCGAGCCGTCGCCGGGGGTGCCGCGTTGTCACCGTCTCGAGCTTGGCGGCTGTCTAATTCGAAAACTGTCAAAATGAAAAAGCCCCCACCCAGGCATGTGAACTCTCGTCCTCGCATGTGCTAGCGACGACGTGGCCAACCGAGTCCCTCCCGTCTCGTCCTTTGAGCGCTGCTCTCTCGAAGAATCGACTAATGCAATTTCATTTTCAAGCAATCGAGGATCAGCAAATCTGATTAAATTATGTCTAGTATTACGATGTCACGTACAGTGTTGACAATTAATTGGACTTTATTCTAAGATGTATAAGTAAAAGTATTTGAAATAACATGAACATCCTTGATAGTCGGGGTGATCCAACAAGCATGGATCATTACTAAGCAACAACATACTCATCATATACTAGTAAGTAAAATGCCCAATATGTATAGGACTTTATTCAGTTACTGTATACTGATTTTATTGAGTAATGGAAACGCTAAAATTAATTAATTAATGACAATCAATTTTCTTTGAGATTGTTTGTTGCGGCGTGCAGCACCATGGTCTCGATCGTGATCCCAGGTCCGAACGCCATAACCACGCCCCACTCTGCCGCCGTCTCCCCTTCCTTGGCCCGACGGCGCCGCAGCTCATCGAGCACGAAGATCACCGTTGCGCCACTCATGTTGCCGAAGTCACGCAGCACCTGCCGGCTAGCCCCCAGCTTCTCCGCGTCCAGCCCAAGCAGCTCCTCGATGTTGTCCAGGATGGAGCGGCCGCCGGGGTGGATCGCCCAGAAGAGGTCGTTCCATGCAGCACCATTTGCGACGATGCCGAGAGGCTCGAACGCGTCGATTAGAACACGCTCGATGTTCTCCGCAAGCAGCCTCGGCACCTGGCTGGATATGTGGAAGTCGAGGCCGCCTTTTCTGAGCTGCATGGTGATCGCGTCCTCGGTTTCCGGTATCGTCGTCTGCGTCGTGAAGGCCATCTCGAACAGCGGGCGTTCGTCTTCGACGGGGTCGGCGCCGACGACGATGGCGCCGGCGCCGTCACCGAACAGCCCCTGGCCAACGATGGTGTCGAGGCAGCCGTCCTGGGGCCCGTAGAAGGCGATGAGGGTGAGCTCGGAGCATGCCACAAGGACGCGCGCTCCACGGTTGTTCTCGGCGAGCTCCTTGGCGATCTGCAGTGCCCTCCCACCGCCGGAGCAGCCGTTGAGGTTGAGTACGGTGCGGCAGACGGTGGGGCGGAGGCCGAGGAGAGACGCGAGCCGGAGGTCGGCGCTCGGGGCTCTGCCGCCGGAGTAGGTGCTGAAGACAAGGTGGGTGATGTCCGTGGCCGGTCGCCCCCACTCGACGATGGCCTTCCAGGCGGCGGACGCGGCGAGTTTCGGGACTGCCGCGGAGGCCATGTCTATCCGGGCGTCCAGGGTCGGCAACGTGCGATCGATCAGGTCCGGATGGGCGTCCAGGATTTCCTCGCTGACGTGCATGAAGCGCTTCTCGATGCCTGGAGTACGTACTGCGTTAGAGGAACATGCATGCATGCACCTCTATGCTCGTGTGCTATGCATTCGGTATGAGCTTAATTAATTACAAATTCTCTTGAGCTTGTGCTTGAGGTGGGTGAGGTGCTCGCTCTTAGTGACACGGAAGTAGTAGTCGGTGTACTCATCCTGGAGCATGGAGGTCGCCGGGTTGGCCGTGCCGATGGCGAGGACGGCGGCGTGGCCGTCCGCACGCTGAGCCTGCCGGATCTCCTGCAGAGCCGTTGCCATGAACGTATACTTCAAGCTAGCTACCGCTGGCACGGACTAGGCTAGCTCCTCTTCGGCTCTCGAATCAATTGAAAGGTAGATCGAGATATGCTGCGTGCCTAGGATTGTGCTAACATTGGGTTTTATTTATACTGTCACGGTACTGACCCAGACCGACGACTGGAGCTAATATTTACTCTATTTCTGCGAGGGGTTTCTAACTTTATATCCCCGTTGATTGATCTAGTACTATTGATAGGTAATTGGTGGCTTGGGGGCTCCATCCTAACTAGCTGAGTGACAAATCAGATATGTGGAAATGCATGGATAGTAAATGGGAATAGCTTTGTGTACGACGTTATATGTACGCAAAGTCTTTTTGAGCAGTTCAGGCCTGTGCCGACAATGATCTCACCACTGAACAACTGCTTTAAGACTCGATCTACAAAGAGCATTTATTCATTTTTTTTGCTATACAAAATGAAAACTAGGCCAAATATAGCTATTGGCCTATACCTTTCACTACAAGAAATCTGTTAATCCATGACAGACTTGAACGGTCATGGGTGAGCAGAAAACCATCATCGAAGGGCATTCATGCCGGATTTAAAATCCGTCATGTATATCGCGTCATAATTTGACCAACACACAATCCACGACGGATCAACAAAACCGTCACAAATCTATGACGGTCTTAGGCTGTCACAAATCACTATCAGGTAACTTGTATGCCATGTCATCATCCGACATGGCAAACAACATGGATCTAACGTGGCGGCCTATATAGTATCAGCCCAAATTAAACTATAGCCCACCAATTTCAGTTTTAGGCCGTCGGCCCAATTATGGTTTCAGCCCACAGTCTCATTGTAACATTGGCGCAACAATTTTTAGTCAGACGTATATTTCTTCAGCCCACTAAATTGTGTCCAAACCAATATTCATTAATTTTGGCCCATACAGAATTTTATACAATCAATTAATAGGATTTGTGCCCATATATCATTCGATAGAAATTCCCATAATATATATAATTCAATAGAAATACAAATTATGGAAGCACTGGTTAGAGCAAGAGCAAAAACAAACTGCACCTTACTCAAAAAACTAAAAATTACAGACAAACAACCTTCTGCAGCCATAGCTGCCGCCATCCCATCACCGTCCAGCGGCGCCAAGAGCCTGCAGGAGACCCTACGACCGATCGGTGCGCAGCTCCGGTATCCTAGATGGCGGCTCTCCTCTCCATCGTCCGCATGGTTCTGTACAACGTACGGGAAGTGGTGGATGACGAGTCGGGCATGTACAACCTCGGGCAACAAGCAAACCCGCAGGAGCGTTGACCACCGTGGTCAACAACGTGGAACTCACCACATGGGAAGTGGAGGCCGTTGCAGAGTTTGCCATTGGGTGGTAGCATCCACCAAGGCACAGTACCAAGGCGACGGGTCGACGCTGCGTCCTTGGCGAAGCTCCCCGGCGATGGGTCGACGGAGCCCCTCAGTGAACGGGTCGACGCGGCGTTCTCGGCGGCGAGTCGGCGAAGCTCCTCGGCGACGGGTCCTGGGCGACGAGTCGGCGGAGCTCCTCAGCGACGGGTCGACGCGGCGTCCTCGCGCGAAGCTCCTCAGCGACGGGTCGACGCGGCGTCCTTGGCGACGAGTCGGCGGAGCTCCTCAGAGACGGGTCGACGCGGCTTCCTCGACTCCGGCGTAGTTCCTCGGCGACGGATCGAGGAAGGCAACCAGCGACGGGTCAGCGCCGTCTGCCTCCTGGCCCATGGCGGTACCCATGGTGGCCTGATGAACCGGCGATGGAACTTGGCTCACGGCAGCCTACGACCGCCTAGAGGAGTCAGGGGAGAATCGGGGAGAAGGATCTGGAAGAGTGGCGGCGGATCGGGATTCGGGAACGAGGGAGAAAGAATCGAGGGGATTTGGGTGCTGGCGGCTCGTGCGGTGGGCACAAGACAGAGGAGCGACCGTATTACAGACATTGGATCTCGTCCAATTGGACGGTGGCTGTGTGCGATCCGTGGCAGTGTGCAAACAACCAATCAGGATGCAGAAACGGCCTCACGCGGGATAGATGCCTCCTCTATCGTGAACCCTAGTGGGCTTCAGTCCAGCCGAGTGAGGTAGGCCTTGAATTCAGCCTATTATTTTCTTTTATAAAAAAAGAAATAACGAATTAAAGCCCCCTTGTGAAGTAACTTGCAAAAACAATTATCTTATGTGTCTAAAAAAATTACTTTATGTACCACAAAACATTATTTACATGTAATATACTGCATATATGTAATTTTCTAGGAGTTTTAACAATTTTTATATGATTTAACTAGCACATATATCCGTGCGTTGCACCGGATAGATAATTGATATTTGCACCTAAACACCACAAAAACTCAAATTTTAGAGAGAACATCCCTCAGCGACAGATTTTTGAAACTGCTTGCCTATGATTTTTGCATATGGGCTTTTCTGTCTTTTAAATGCTAGATGGGTGCCCTTTTTGTACAACACCTTTGATGAACATTAGTCACTCCCTCCTCTTTTATTCCTGGATGCATACTCAAAGCTTCCAGCAATCTCACTTAAGCCATGCACGTTCATTGCAAACTGGGTCATCTTTTATCGGATCTTCCTTTCTTTTATTTCATAATGAATCGGGTCCTTTTTCATCAAATAGTCCTTTATTTTTATTGGCATCCGCCAACTAGGTCCTTTTTCTTAGAATCTTCCTCTCTTTTATTCACCAATCGGGTCCTCTTTCATCGGATATTCCTCTATTTTTATTGGGGCATGCAGGCATTAACTTCTTCCTTCATTTTCTAATATAAATGAGACCCACACTTCACCATTTTCTTGAGGTGGCTTGCTGGTTTTTAGGTAACTCATGGACGTATTTAAATTTGTGTAATTTGATTATTAAAAGCAAGGTGGTACTTTTTTTGAGTAACTAACCCAATTTCTATGTTCGGTCCTTGGGAAAAACGACGCAGCCTGTGCAATCGAAAAGAAAACCAAGGAATATGAAGCCCATCAGAGAAAATTGCTGGCTGTAGAAAAATCCCAATTAGCAGCGTATCCGCCCAGTATAGGTGACGGACAAAAGTAAAAAAAAAATAGCATACATATAAAAAGACGTAAAATGGGTAGAAAAATCCCAGTTAGCAGCGTACTGGCCCAATATAGGTGACGGAAAAAGGTAAAAAAATAGCATAAGTAAAAAATAGCATACATATAAAAAGACTTAAAACGGGACGAAACAAAGCAGGACCAAACCAAGAATACCTATCCCAAGTATAAGGCCTCCTAGGAGCCCCCTTAGGAGGGGGTGGACTCATTCTTAACACACACACACACACACACACACACACACTCATGCAAGGTAGAGAGCAGGCTAGCACTCTCTTCCTCCTCCACCCAAATAGCTCCAGGAGCAACCACGTATTCCTTGTGATCTTCATAGCGATCCTGCAGGACTAGGGGAGTGACCTCCCTTGGAGGTCCCTGAACCTGGGTACGTCTCTGTGTCTTGAAGTGCTCGTGCTCAATCTCGCATCCGGACGCCACCGGCGCTCATCGACCCCAACCACTCGAGGTAAGCCATCCCACAGCATCTGCCGTGATAACACCACGAACAAAATTCACATACTTGTAGTTCAAATTTGAACTGTATCCGTTGAATGGCAAGAAGTGCATTTAATGACTTAAAAATAGCAAACGAGCCTTGTTTAGAAAAAGTTTGAATGTAAAATGATGAAGCGAGCGTCGCATCGCCTTCACACTTCAAATACCCCCTCTCGAAATGGGTACAACACTCAAAACGTTCCATATAATTCATGGCAAATTTTGAAGTTAATACACGGCAAAACATTTTATTTCTCATATACACTTGAAACTTGGACAAAGTCTTACTTTCACGTTCCAATTAACATAAGTGACTAGACATTGCCACTTGTTATGTAAATAAAAATGGTGTCATGCATTTAGAAATATGACAACATGTATTTAAAAAAATGTTAGATGTGTTTTTAGAAAATGTTGAACATGAGAAAAGTTGGCGAATACAAAACAAGTTCAGGAATTATTTTTTTTTGCACATTTGAAAATTTTCAGGAGTTCTAAAAATGTTCATAAATTTAAAAAATTCACACAATTGAAAAAATGTTCGAAAATTTCAATAAAAGCTTATGGCTTTTAATAGGTTCATGAATTGTAAAATTTTCACTAATTTGAAATGTTTTAAAAATAATTAAAATGAGAAAGAAAGAAAACCCAAAAGGAAAATAAAAAATAAACCAGTAGAAAATCTATAGATAAAAACCGAACCAGAAGAATCTAGTTTTTTAGACAAATCAAAAGAAAGTTTTTATTTTATAAAAAGAGTTGGCTGGAGGGTTAATTGGTCAGGACTAGTACTTTAGAGCTTAAGTGCCATGTACACATACCGAAAAGAACAGCTTTACGGAGAGCTCTTATTTGACGCGCATAGGCGTCAAACTGCTGTCCCTTCGCCTTAAGGTGCTAATAGGCCGGCCCATTCGCAGAACCTCAGTGCAGCTAGCCCCCCCCCCCCCCCCCCCCCCTTCTGCTCTTTATTGGAACTTCCTAGATATTTACTATGGAGGTAAAATGCAGTCTAAAATTGCTATTTAAGAAAACATATACTGCATTTTGAACCTTTTAGAGAAATTTGAATATATACGTTGAACAATTTTCAATACGCATTTAACATTTTTGCGATATGTGTTGAACAAAATTTAACACATTTTGAAAAAATTTGGATGCACATTGAGCATTTCGCAAAAATACGTTGAACAAAAATTTGGATAGACATTGAACATTTCAAAACAAAACTGTGAACAAAAAATGTTCACAATTCAAAAAGTATTCGTGTTTTAAAGAAATCTTCATGAGTTTGAAAACGAAATTGCTACATTACTTCCCAATTTTTGAAATTTATTCGCATTTAAGAAAAAATAATGCTGGAAAATGTTTGTGTTATGAAAAATTATTCGGAAATTCTAAAAAAAATCTACGTAGAAATTGTTCGCGCTTTTGTATACAACACTCCTAATTTTTCATACTGGTTTATTCTACGTAGTAATTGTTCTCAAATTCACGTTAGTTTTCGGATTTGACACTATTGTTGGTTGGTTTTTAAGATATGGCTCCGCCTATGTAGGCACCTGCATTCGACTGCCCTAGTGGTTAGCACCATGTGCTTTCCGCAGGGAGGTCCCTGGTTTGAATACTCGCTTCGCACTTTTATTTCTTGAGATATTTTTTACCAGGAACACCTTGCATTCCAACTTACGGTGGACTGAACAAATCGGCGGTCACGGCACGGTTTACCTAAAGCCTGAGAAGTGTGGTTGTATATACTTTACTAATGAAAAAAGTCCATTCATATCATAATAATATAGTTGCCAAGTGGGAAGGTACTAAGTGCTTAAAATTCGTGTCTTGGGTTTGAGTTCCATTTATGCATTGCTCTTTTTTTTAATTAAAACATGTGGCGTAACCTATCGAATTTTCACATGTACTATAGTACATATATTTTATTTTGTAGGAGTTTCAATGAATTTAGAGATGATTTAACTATTTCTATAGTTTAAATGAATTTATGTGTGCTTACTGGAGGTAATGCCATTTCGATGTACATGTAAGTCAAATAAGGTTTAAACATTTCAATTTTTTTAAAGGAATTATGTTTTATTTTAGCTCATATCCTAGAAATAGACGAATATGTCAAAAGATACTTAGGGATAACTGAAACTTCTATTTGCAACTTATTAGAAAAAAATGATAATAATATCCAAATATGGTAGACGATTCTTATCATTGGGCATCGACCAATATTATTGATTCATAAGATGGACACAAAATTTTAGGAGATTTGCGCAAATGTTTGCTATGCATTGACGTTAAGTTGTCCATTACATAACTATTGTTGTCTTTTCGCAAAAGAAAAAACATATTATTGGCTACGCGTGAAAAGTACTATAAAAATATGGCTCGTTGTATGTAGAAACTTGACTTATTGGAACGTGGAGGTTTTTTTACATACACTGGAACTTAGAGCTTAGTGCTACGTGGTTCAAATCCTAGTTCATTCTCCTTTTTTTAATTAAAAAACTTGGCTCGTTTCATCAAAAGAACATATGAGAACAAAAAAAGGCCTAGCGACCTCGGTATATAAGTCTGAGGTCCATAGTTCGATCCCTGTAGCAGCTTCTCCTTTTTAAATTCGTAGATTTAAAGAAAGCATACCGTTTTTCTCTCTGTAAAAAATACTCCCAAAAAATAGACCTAGAGCAGCCCCACGTCGTCCCTACACAGCAGCAGCAGCAACGCCGGGGCACACAGCAGCAACATTCAGTTTTCCTAAAAAATGGCCCGTCACCTTTTTCTGTAAAAAATAAACCTAGAGCAGCCCAATGTCGGACGACATAGCAGAAGCAGTCTTTTTTTCCCTAAAAACAAGCAGCGTTCGACACGCTGCAGGAGCATTCCGTTTTTCCTTAAAAAAAGCACCAAAAAGCCGTTCGTGATGGTTCGAACAACTCAAAAAAGAAACTAAGCCTGACATATGTGGGTCGGACACGCAAGACACATCAGCATGAGCCATCCATGACGGTCTGTTGGTGTACTGCTAGCCGATTCATGACAGTATCTGTGACGGTCCATCATAAGAACGCCATTGTTGTTGGCCTTGTTCTCGTCTCATTAGTCCGTGACGGATTTCATGACGAACTAGACAAATCCGTCATTGATTATGACGGTTTCTGAGAACGTCACCAAAAATCCGTCATGTATTAACACATTTCTTGTAGTGTTTTGTCCTTGCATTAGATGCATGGATGTGACAGTTCTCTCTCTCTCTCTCTATATATATATAGGACAAATGTTTCTTACGGTCTTACGATCACCCAGGGTGGTAACTATATATATTTACTCTATATATATAGGACAAACGCAAGTGGTGGTAACTACCACAGCTTGTAGAAACATTTGTATATATATATATATATATATATATATGATGCTATTCATCACCCAGGATGTAGAATAAGTTATTCTTCACCTTAGATAATCTTACGATCACTTCATAATTAAATTACATTTGGAATTCAAACAGTTACAATCCCTTTGTTTCACTACGTAAAATTTGGTATAAGAAACTAAAAATATAGGTCATAAGACAAGAAAATTTGAAGTTTATGTATATTTTACACTACGTTTTTACGTTTGTAATTTTACATAACATAAAATATTTTTTACGGTGATTATATATTTTCTTACGGTGTCTTTTTACGTCAGAAATAAGACAAAACTTACGGAATGTAAAATTACAGTGCATTGGTGGTAAAATAGAGGGGTGGTGAAGAATAACTATTCGTCACCCAGGGTGACGAATAGTCTATATATATATATATATATATTATATACATATATATATACATATATATAGTGATGCTATTCATCACCCAAGGTGCAGAATAAGTTATTCTTCACCCGAGGTAATCTTACGATCACTTCATAATTAAATTACATTTGGAATTCAAATAGTTACATTCCTATTGATTCACTACGTAAAATTTGATATAAGAAAATAAAAATATAGATCATAAGACAAGAAAATTTGAAGTTTATGTATATTTTACACTACGTTTTTACGTTTGTAATTTTACATAACATAAAATATTTTTTACGGTGATTATATATTTTCTTACGGTGTCTTTTTACGTCAGAAATAAGACAAAACTTACGGAACGTAAAATTACAGTGCATTGGTGGTAAAATAGAGGGGTGGTGAAGAATAACTATTCGTCACCCAGGGTGACGAATAGTCAATATATATATATATATATTATATACATATATATAGTGATGCTATTCATCACCCAGGGTGCAGAATAAGTTATTCTTCACCCGAGGTAATCTTACGATCACTTCATAATTAAATTACATTTGGAATTCAAATAGTTACATTCCTATTGATTCACTACGTAAAATTTGATATAAGAAAATAAAAATATAGATCATAAGACAAGAAAATTTGAATTTTATGTATATTTTACACTATGTTTTTACGTTTGTAATTTTACATAACATAAAATATTTTTTACGAAGATTATATTTTTTTTACGATCTCTTTTTAAGTCAAAAATAAGACAAAACTTACGGAACGTAAAATTACAGTGCATTGATGGTAAAATAGACACCCAGGGTGACGAATAGTCAATCCCTATATATATATATATATATATATATATATATATATATATATCCCTATATATATATACTATCTTCTTTCACACCCGTATGCAAACAAACCCATGGACTTTTGTTCATCTTAACCAACTAAAAACATTTATATATTTTAAAACATAAGTTCGTTTGTGAAATAATTTACATATTTGAACTCCTGGTGCCAAGACTTTAGCAGTAAAGCAAATTTGGATATATTTCAAACACGTTTAAATTTGAAAGTTTCACATTCCGTATGTGAAACAAACCTATTTCACTTGAAAAATGCAATTTTTATAAAACCAGTCTGAGAAAGTAAAATATCGGTTTAGGAAGTGAAGAAAAACATGAAACTGAAATGTTAACTTGTGAAACTGATTATTTCGAAATGTGTAACAATTTATTTTCAAGAGAGTGAAATGTGTTATTTAAAAAATGAGCAACTAAATAGATGTGCTTTTTGTGAAACAAGCCAGTGAATAATAAAATGTAGATTCTGAATTGTGAAATAGCAACCACAGAAGGTGAAATTATAATGTATCATTGTGAAACTGATTATTCAAAAATGTGAAACAATTTATTTCAAAACTGTGAAATAGTTTATTTGATAAATGTGCAATTGAAATATATATGTTTTTTGTGAAACAAGCCAGTGAAAAGTAAAATGTAGATTCTGAATTGTGAAATAGTAACCACAGAAAGTGAAATTATAATATATCATTGTGAAACTGATTATTTGAAAATCTGAAACAATTTATTTCAAAAGAGTGAAACAAGTTATTTGAGAAATGTGCAATTGAAATATGTGTTATTTTTGTGAAACAAGCCAGTGGAAAGTGAAATGATGGTTCTGAATTGTGAAATAGTAAGCACAAAAAGTGAAATTGTAATGTATCGTTGTGAAACTGACTATTTTGAAATGTGAAATAATTTATTTGAAATGAGTGAAATATGTTATTTGAGAAATGTGCGATTAAATTAAATATTATTTTTGTTAATAAGCCAGTGGAAAGTGAAATGTTGGATCAAAATTATGAAATAGCATCTACGAAGAGTGAAATTGTAATGTATCTTTGTGAAATTGATTATTTCAAAATGTGAAATATACGTTCAACTTTAAATATGGTTCAAAAATATCCAAGATTGGTTTCATTTTAAAGGTTATGGCGGAAAGAGTTCAAATATATAAAATAAATAAATATATTGTTTAAAAGATATTGATGTTTTAAAGTAGTTAAGAGGAAAGAAAAGGTTGGATTTATTGTGTGGGAGAAGAGAGAGTGGTTCTTCCACATTAGTATCATACATGCATGTGAAGTACAAGGGTGGGGCCAGCTATTGAAAAAGAGAGCAGAAATATGGAGGTGGGAAATCAAGAAGAGAAGTGCAATACCAAAATATTTGACCCACAATGGCAACTCTCTATTGGATGCCTGCTTGCCGCTAAATAGCTTCACGACGTAATTTTCCATTTTGGTTATATGTACCTCACGTTCGTTATTTATGTAGGGATTTTATCTAACGGTGATTAACTAGCGTCCTGCATGCATAGGATGAAAAATCGTACGTTATTTATGTAGGGATTTTATCTAACAGTGATTAACTAGCGTCCTGCATGCATAGGACGAAAAACCGTCGGATGCGTAGCAGCGCTTATAATATTGTTACATCTAGATGCTTTTTTAGGGAGCTATATATTAATGTTTATGACAGACTTCAATGAAAAGGATAAATGCGTAGGTACTAGAAATAGCAATGTATGATGGGCACTTTGTTAAGTATAGCAAAGAGTAATATTTAACCATTTTATTGACCACGACAGCCCATGGTATAAAAAATTGAATGTGGCGCTAAGCGTAGCCTAGGTGATAGTTGTTGAATATTTGAGAACTTTTTCAGTAACTTTAATTCAGAAAAACAGTGGACAAACCATGAATAATATAATAGAGATGATAACCAAAACAACAACAGATTGTTGAATCTAGTCATGCAATCGAGATCATAAAAAAAGTATCATATTCATATCGATTGCTACTAGCAGTAAACCAAACGCTAACCGTAACAGAGAGGATAAGATGACATATGGAGCAACGGAAGAGGATGGATGTGCACCATTCGTCATGTCGCCGAGGAGGTGGTCGACGTCTGGGAAGTAGTCATCATTAGGCCTCTCACTCTTCGCAAACACGATGAATAAGGATCCAGCAGTCGCGCAAGAGCTAGCTCTCCCCAAAACTTGATCGCCCCTCTCTCGTACCGGATCGCAAGAGGTTGAGTTTTGGAGGTTGCTGTCTCACTCCCTGGTGCACGCCGAGAAGCAAAATTGGAAAGCGGTAGGTGACACAAAGCTTCAAAATATAGCCGCTTTACAGATCAACGGACTACTACCATTTCTACTTTCGGGAGGTCCACGCTCATAAAGTTTTTGACTGGCTTTGGAGGTCTAAATGTACTATGAAGTTGAAAGTCTTTGCATGGCTTCTCCTCCACGACAGGCTGAACACCCGGAATATGCTGAAAAGACGCCACTACAACATCGGTGATGACCATAACTGTCTGCTGTGTGGGCGCAACATCGAGGAAACAGTGGAGCACATGATTTTCACGTGCTCGTTTAGTAAGCGATGCTGGCAAGCCCTGGGCATCAACTGGGAACCTTTTGGGGACAGGGTGCAAGCTATTGAAGACCAACAAACAAACCACCCCACGCCCATGCTGTTTGAAAAATTTGTTGTGGCGTCGTGGAGCATTTGGAAGGAATGAAACAACAAACACTTCAGATCAATAGATCCTTCCTTCGATCGTGGCTTGATAGATTCAAGAAAGACTTTGAACTTCTACAGCATAGGGTCAAAGAGGCAAATAGGCCTCTAGTTCTGGATTTTGTAAACTCTTTGCACTAGATCCCCCTCTTTTTCTAGTTCTTCTGGGTGGGACCCAAAGTGGTCTGCCCTCTCCCCTCCCCCCCATGATGTAAATACTCACCTTGTACAGATCCTATTCTTCAATATAACTACACAGTAGGAGCCTTTCCTACTATTTCTGGTCAAAAAAAAGAAGAGTCGCCTCCCTGCAAAAAAGAAGAAGAAGAGGAGTCGCCTCTCTTGTAGACTTCAGAAAGTGGAAGCGAAACCAAAACACTTATGGGAAGATGAAACTGAAACAATGATGTCATCAATGGGCAGATGAATGCAGTCGGTTTCATTTTCTACTAGTGTAAAAGGTTCTGGGCTTCTTTCTTACATGACAAAAAGAAGGCAACACACGAAATAACTAAAGTGAAACCACAATTAATACTAATGGAGCAATGAAATCAAAACATTAATAACATCAATGGGAGATGGATGGGACATTCACAACCATTCAGTTTCGTTTTCCAATAGCGCAAAAATATTTCAGCTTCTTTCTTATCATGTATGAACATGCCACATGGGCCTATGGGGTTTATCGAGGAATTATTGGATATAACGGGACATTCACATTTGTGTCCCTAACTCGAACCCACTACTAAAATTTACCCGTAACTTTTTGATGTGCTCAAATTTGCCCCTAAAAAGCATTTTAGGTTGCAAGAAGGCCCTTCCATCTGGTCAAAACTTTGAAAATTCATAAAAAATTCATATGAACTCAAAAGAACGCAAAATAAGATATCAAAATGTTCATAAAAACATCACTTGTATACACATGTCATTTACGTCCATGAAAAAAGCACTCTATAGCTTTTTAGGGTTTATAACATTAATAAACTATTTAGGGTGAATGCAAATAAATGCACGTGTAGGTGGTGAACATAAATGACATGCGCATATAGGCGATATTATTATGAACATTTTGATATCTCATTTGCATTGTTCTGAGTTCATATGAATTTTTTATGAATTTTTAAAGTTTTGGTCAAACAACTTTGACCAGTTGGAAGGGCATTCTCGTGACCTAAAATGCTTTTAGGGGCAAATTTGAGCACATCAAAAAGTTAGGGGTAAATCTGGTAGTGGACGCAAATTAGGGGAAAATTAGGGGCATAAATGTAAATGTCTCTACAACAAATGGGCCAAATCCCAATAATTTCAGCAATCCCCTACTAGATCCCAGAGGCACGTGGAGCTTGTCTATGGTTCCAAACAATTTTTATATACCGGTGTTTTGGTGGAGACTGTTAAGTTGAATTTCCACCTAGAACTCCACGCTACACTCATACACAACTTGAATTGTGGACTACGCCTTGAAGTGCATGTTTTGTGCAAACAAGTTTCAGGTAGAAGTCTTGACCAATACTTCTGGCGTGTAGGAGCATATACGTCAGACTCCGAGGCCTCTTCATGAGTTTATTAGAGAGCACCCAACTCTCACAGACCGCGACGTCTAACTCATATAGATGTGTTCTTTCTAGATGTTCTGTAGGACAACACCTTTGCCTACCTAAGCCACTTAGAACTTATTAAGATAAATATCAGCTTGCCATATAGATTAGGATAGAATTGTAACATATGAAGTGGATATTTATAAAATAAATATTCTCCTCTCAGTTATCAATAGCTTGGCTCGCCAATTCTACTTCACGAGATCTCCGATCAAATAAAATGGGTTACCACCATGAGCAACTTATGTAGTGGATCGCAATCCCATCTCGTTTGATGCATTGTCTATCACATTCCATGGTAAACCCTTTGTGAAGGGATCTACCGTATTCTTCGGCGTGTTTATATAGTCCAATGTTGTAACTCAGGAGTTTCTCAAAAATATGATAGATTCAAACCTCCTTTTCACATGTCTTGATGACTTCTTATTATCCTTAGAACTGTTTACCTTGATGATCACGGTTTGATTATCATAGTTCATTAGGATAGATGTGCTACTTCTTGAGTTTGAGTTGGTTTTCCCCTTGAAGAGGAAAGGGTGATGCAGCAAAGTAGAGATAAGTATTTCCCTCAGTTAAGAACCAAGGTATCAATCCAGTAGGAGGAACACACAAGTCTCCAATAATTGCACCTGCACAAACAAACAAATACTTGCACCCAACGCGATAAAGGGGTTGTCAATCCCTTCACGGTTACTTGCAAGGATGAGATCTGATAGTGATAGGTATAAAAGATAAGTAGAAGGGCTAAATAAAATAAAAGTAAATAAATTGCAGCAAGGTATTTTTGTGTTTTTGATTTTGTAGATATGAAAATAATATGATAAAAGATAGACCCGGGGGCCATAGTTTTCACTAGAGGCTTCTCTCTTGAAACAAAGCATACGGTGGGTAAACAAATTACTATTGGGCAATTGATAGAAAAGCGCATAGTTATGACGATATCTAAGGCAATGATCATGTATATAGGCATCACGTCCGAGACAAGTAGACCGACTCATGCCTGCATCTACTACAGTTACTCCACACATCGACCGCTATCCAACATGCATCTAGTGTATTAAGTTAACAAGAGCGGAGTAACGCCTTAAGCAAGATGACATGATGTAGAGGGATAGATCCAATCAATATGAACAAACCCCATATTTTTACCCTTAATGGCAACAATACCGTGTCATGTCCCTTTCTGTCACTGGGATTGAGCACCGCAAGATTAAACCCATTACAAAGGACCTCTCCCATTGCAAGAAAAATCAATCTAGTTGGCCAAACCAAATCAATAGATCGGAGAGAAATACAAAGCATCTTAATCATGCATTAAAGTGTTCTGAGAAGACTCAAATAATATTCATAGATAATCTGATCATAAACCCACAATTCATCGGATCTCAACAAATGCACCACAAAATAAGATTTCATCGAATAGATCTCCAAGAACATTAAGAAGAACATTGTATTGAAGATCGAAGAGAGAGAGAAGAAGCCATCTAGCTACTAGCTATGGACCCGTAGGTCTGTGGTAAACTACTCACACATCATCGGTAGGGCGGCAAGGTTGATGTAGAAGCCCTTTGTGATCGAATCCCCCTCCGACAGAGTACCGGGAAAGGTCCCCAGATGCGATCTCACGAAGACAGAAACTTGCGGCGGCGGAAAAGTATTTTTCATGTGCCCTCTGGTCTTTGGGAAATATTTGGATATTTATAGAAGAAAGATTAGGGTTGGAAGTGCCACGGGGGCCCACAAGCTTGGGGGTGCCCCCCTGAGGCGCGCCCCCTGAGCTTGTGGCCATCTCGTGGCTCTTCTAGCCTCCTCCCGTAGCTTCCAGGGTGTCTTGTGGTCCAAGAAAATCGTCAAAAAAATTCGTTCCATTTGGTATTGATTTTCTGTAAAGACAAAAAAAGGAAAAATAGCAACTGGCACTGGGCACTAGGTTAATAAGTTAGTCCCAAAAAATGATATAAAATAGCATAATAATGCATATAAAACATCCAAGATTGATAATATAATAGTATAGAAAAATAAAAAATTATAGATACGTTGGAGACGTATCAAGATGCTATTGGTTTTTCAACCACCGGCAAATCCATCAAAAGTTCATGACGTCACTCTACTTCAACTGCTGATGTGTCTAATGCCACGAGTTCTGCTTCCATTGTTAACCTCGTTAAGATGCTATGCTTGCAAGACTTCAAGGAAACAAGAGCACCACCAAGTGTAAATAGATAACCACTTGTGGCTTTAGCTCATCAGGATCAGATATCCAATTTGCATCAGTATAACCCTCAAATACTCTTGGATACCCGGTATAGTGAAGTCCAAACTCGCAGTACCTTTCGGATAGTGCATTATCCTCTGAGAGCATGCGAATGAACATCTCCAGGGTTTGAAATAAACTAGCTTAGTTTACTCACAGCAAACGAGATGTCAGGCCTCGTAGCGCTAGCTAAATACATAAGTGAGATAATGATTTGAGAATATCTCAATTGATCCTATGTTTCTCCTTCATTCTTCTGAGTCAACACACAGATCATAAGGTGTTGGAGAAGGTTTGTAATTTGAATATCCAAAGTGATCCAGAACCTTCTCCACATAGTGAGACTACAACAAAGTGAACCCGCTATCATGATCTCTCAAAAGCTTGATGTTCAAGATAATATCAGCTACTCCAAGATCTTTCACCTCAAAGCTATGATTTAGAAAATCTTTCACTTCCTCAATGACCTTGATATTTGTTCCAAATATAAGTATGTTGTCAACCTACAAATACAATATGACGCACTAACCTAACCAGGGCGATAGTACACACACTTGTCGCCTTTGCATGCAACCAAGCCCGTAGATGTCAAAGTTCTTTCGAACTTTGTGTGCCATTACATAGGTGCTTATTTTAAGCCATACAAAAATTTCAAAAACTTAGTCACTTTTCCTTCATTACCATCTACTACAAAACCATCATGATGTTCCATGTAAATTTCTCCTCCAACTCTTCATTTAGGAAAATTGTCTTAACGCCCATTTGATGAACGAGATTGTGTGAGGTAGACAATCAGAGTATTACTCGAATGGTGGTAAATCTAGCTAGAAGCACATAAGTATCAAAGAAATCTTCACCTTCTTTTCAGGTATATAACCCTTGGCTACAAGTCGCGCCTTGTACTTTTCAATTGTACCATCAGGTCTAAGCTTTTTCTTAAACACACACTTACATCCTACAGGTTTACACACATAAGGAAGATCAGTGACCTCCCATGTATCGTTAGTCATGATAGAATCCATCTTGCTACGGACAAATTCTTTCTAGTAGTGAGCATCAGGAGATGCATAAGCTTTTAAAATAGAAGTGGGAGTATCATTCACGAGGTACACAATGAAATCTACACCAAATGACTTTGTGGTCCTTTGTCTCTTGCCCCTTCTAGGAGCTTCATTATCATCCTCCACATGAATCTTAGTGTATTTCTGCTCAGAATGTTCCAATGGAACAAAAGGTTCAAAAGTTCCGACCTCTCACTAGATGAGGTAGGCATATCTTTTATAGGAAAATATCCCCAGAGAAAGTCGCATCATTCAATTCCATGATTGTATATCTAAACATTCATGATAGGTACATCAGATTTCACCACTAGAAATCTATAACCAATGTTGTGGAAAGCAAAACTAGGAAAACACAATCAACTGTTTTGGTCCAAGCTTACGCTTCTTGGTAATTGGCACGTTGAATTTCGCCAAAGAACCCTAAATTCATAAGTAAGAGAGTTTAAGCCTTTTCCTTAACCGACTTCTCAACTGGGGTGATCTCTTTTTTCGTCGTGGGAACTATGTTTGGGACATGACTTGCAGTCATCAAAGTCTCACCCCACCATGACTTGGAAACTCTCATTGTGTCTAACATGGCATTAGCTAAATTAGTTAGAGTGTGGTTCTTTCATTCTGCAACCCCATTTGACGAGGGTGAATAGGTAAGCATCCTCTCATGTATTATACCATATTCCTCACAAAATAAATTAAACTCGTCGGAAAAATACTCTCCACCATGATCCCACCTAAGCCTCTTGATCTTTCAATTGAGTTGATTCTCTACTTCAGCTCTATAGATTGTAAAGTAGTGCAAAGCTTCATCTTTTGTTTTCAACAGATATATCATGCAATCTCTAGTAGAATCATCGATCAGAGTCATGAATGATCTTTTTTCACCTTTTTCAACATAGCAATCATCTCACAAAGATCTGAATGTATGAGTTCTAGTGGTGCCAAATTTCTCGCTTCAGGTGTCGTATGAGACTTGCGAGGTTGCTTTGCTTGCACACACACATACATACTTTTGGCACTTAGAACCTTTGATAATTGTGAATTTCGAGATTAAACTCAAATTTTCTAGCTACGTCATGAAACCAAAGTTAATACGACAAAGTCGTGAATGCCAAACATTATTCGGTTTCACTTCAAACATGATTAATAACTTTAGTGCAAAAGTCTGACAAAGTGAAAGAACATGCGGTGCCCCCATGTTTGGTTTTGGTAATTGATGACAATCTCTATGGACTAATGGTTGCCTTGAGTTATATTTGAAGGATTTGTCCATATGCATTTCTTGAAGTTCATGTGTTGGTTTCAAGGAGTTTATGTGGTGACCAAGGTGTTATTAAGGAATTATCCAAAGATTGGTCATGTGAGAGTTGAGCTTATTGCAAGCATGTCTTGGAGAAGAAGATTGTGTGATCATTCATGTATATCTTCAAGACATCATCCAAATGAAGAGAGTTGAAAAGATTCAAGGTTGATCAAGACTAAGTCAAGAGTGAATCAACTTGATCAACTCACAAAGCGTAGAAGATGTACCGAGAGGGATCAAGCGATCCCATGGTGTGGTAAGCATTGTCAATTACGCTTTGTGTACTAACCCATGATCTTCGTGAGAGTTCTTTGTGAGGTTAGGTTGCGGTGTGCAAGTTCAAGTGAAGCATCATGAAGAGATCAAATGCTTGAAGCTTGCCGTCCATTGTGGTGACAATGGACTTGTGAAGATGTGTGGAAGAGTGGCTCACCCATAGTGGAGTATGGGGGAGCAATCAACTAGTCTTCATCGAGCCAACACAACCAAGAAAGGTGGTCCAACTTGAGGGAGTCAAGATCGTCATCATCTAGCTCAAGTGGACCATGTGCAAGGCAAAGGTTTGCCCTTGATAGGTTTTCTATTTTACCGGTCTCATGATGGTAGTTGGGAGACCGGGTTATAGGATCGATTGCCGTACTATCAAGGGGGGCTCTCGATGAGTAGCTTGATCGTATCATTCGTAGAGAGCTCAAACCATTGCATCCTTGCATCATCTTTATTGGTTCTTGTTTGGTTCTTCTCTTTGTGAGTTTTCGAGCTTATGGTCATCTTGATGACAAGCTCGAGTTCATCGAAAACGGAGTTCACTCGCATCTTCTATGATGTTTTCGATGTTGGAGGTTATGCCGGTTCTTCTCGGTTGGAGGTTTCACTCCTCTATTTGTTGGCATACCTCCCCTGCCTCTTCTCGGTTGGAGGTTTCACTCCTCTATTCGCTGTTTTGATGCTACTCGTCTTCCTCTATCCAACAAGCTTGAGTTTGCTCAATTCGGAGCTCATATGCAGAAGTTATGGCAGTTTTGGTTTCCTAGCGGTAGTACCGCGGGCCGGAGCGGTAGTACCGCTTGGGTGCTACAAGCGGTAGTACCGCTCCTGAGCGGTAGTACCGCTGGTAGCCCCCAGCCGTAGTACCGCTGCGGTCTCATGCTAGTACCGCCTCGATTCGAGGGGTCTTTTTCGTGTCGGGTTCTACGGTACTAGCCGCGGCAGTGGGGGCCGTAGTACCGCTCGTTTGCGGTAGTACCGCTCTGGGCCCAGCGGCAGTACCGCGAGGGGGAGCAGTAGTACCGCTTATAGGGGCAAGCGGTAGTACCGCTGGCCAAGCGGTAGTACCGCTCTCTGCGGGGCTGACGTGGGGGTAACGGTTGGATTGTTCCCCCCACTATATAAGGAGGTCTTCTTCCCCAATGAACCTCACCCGTTGAGCTCATGTTCTTCCCCCATTGTTGACCTTCTTCGAGCTTGCTAACTCTCAATCTCTCCATGGATTCTTGCTAGTTTTTGAGGGAAAAGAGAGAGGAGATCTAGATCCACATTTCCACCAATCACTTTCTCCTCTATGTGAGGGGAACCCCTTGGATCTAGATCTTGGAGTTCTTGGTGTTCTCCTTCTTGTTCTTCCTCTCTTTTTCCTCCCTAGCATTAGTTGCTTCGGTGGGATTTGAGAGAGAAGGACTTGGGTACTCCGTGTGCCCTTGCCATTGCATTTGGTGCATCGGTTTGAGTTCTCCACGGTGATACGTGGAAGTTACAAGTTGAGAAGCTTATTACTCTTGGGTGCTTGGTGCCCTGGAGCTTGTTCCTCTTGGGTGCTTGGGCGCCCTAGACGGTTGGTGGTGTTCGGAGCTCAATCATTGTGGTGTAAAGCTCCGGGCAAGCGTCGGGGTCTCCAATTAGGTTGTGGAGATCGCCCCGAGCAATTTGACGGGTACCGGTGACCGCCCCCAAGGGTTGCCAAAGTGTACGGGTTCGGTGACCGCCCCCAAGGGTTGCCATTTGTACGGGTTCGGTGACCGCCCTCAAGGGTCCCTTAGTGGAATCACGGCATCTTGCATTGTGCGAGGGCGTGAGGAGATTACGGTGGCCCTAGTGGCTTCTTGGGGAGCATTGTGCCTCCACACCGCTCCAAACGGAGATTAGCATCCGCAAGGGTGTGAACTTCGGGATACATCGTCGTCTCCGCGTGCCTCGGTTATCTCTTACCCGAAACCTTTACTTATGCACTTTACTTTGTGATAGCCATTTTGTTTCTTGTCATATATCTTGCTATCACTTAGTTGTTTATCTTGCTTAGCATTAGTTGTTGGTGCACATAGGTGAGCCTAGTTGTTGTAGGTTTTGTGCTTGTCAAATTAACCGCTAGGTTTATTCCGCATTTGTTCAAGCCTAAACCGTAATTATTTTAAAGCGCCTATTCACCCCCCTCTAGGCGACATCCACGATCTTTCACAAAGATAGGCAGAACAAGCCTCTGCATTAAGAGGCCTTTGCAACAAATTTTCCACACTTAGAAACTACAACCTTATTGAACTCAAATACCAATTTATAGCTATCTCAACACAAACGAGAGCTGCAGACAAGATTTTTATTTCCCGAAGTAAACTTCAGATCGAACGTACCAACACCATGAACAGAAGCATGTGACCCATTTCCCATTAGCACGGGTGTAGTACTTGCGACCTGGTAAGAATAAAACATGTTGATATTAGAACCCACATGTATATTGGCACCAGTGTCAATCCACCAATTAGGAGAATGACATACTGAAAGAACAGTAGGAAATTTACCACACCCGACATCTGTCATCTCAACATCGCCAATAACAACATTAGCGATCTTGTCATTGTTCTCATTCTGACGCATGTCCCAGCGGTCCTTGCAAGATGATACCCAATGATCTTTTGCACCGCATACATGGCATTTTCCTTTCTTCTTATAGGTATCCTTCTTCTTCGTGAAGTTGGTAGATTGTGAGACTTTATTATTGCCCTCAAAATTTCCTTTGTCCGCATAGTTATTCTTGTCCTTGAATTTGTCACGTTGGAAATTCTTCTTCTGCACTAAGTTGGCACGAGAGCTCCCCTCATGGAAACGAGCACGTGTGTGTGTGTGTGTGTGTGTGTGTGTGGTATGTGTGTGTGTGTGTCCCTCACCTTCTCTTCCACATTAGGAGTAATCAGATTGACGACAGTAAACTCTTGTTTCTTGTGCTTCCGAGAGGTAGCAAAATTCCTCCACGGAGGAGGAAACTTGTCCATGATGCCTCTGATAATGAATTTTTCTAGTAACACACAATTGAAATGCTCGAGTCACTTAGTGAGCGACTGAATCTTATGAGCCTCCTCAACCACGGAGTGGTCATCATACATCTTGTAGTCATGATATTGCTCCATGACATACAACTCACTCCCTGCATCCAAGACCCCAAACTTGGCCTCAAGCGCATCCCACATATTCTTACCAACCCTGATGGACATGAAGGGATCGACAATCCTGTAGTCAAGAACACTCAAAATAGCACCTCGGAATAGGGTGTCTATAGCTTGGAAAGCTTGCTCCTATTCAACAGTAAGTTCTCCCTTTGGCTTGCCCTTAGAGGCGTGAAAATAGTTCATGGTTGTAATACAAGGAACTTCCGTTGCATGCTACCTATTAAAATTCACACTCTCAAACATAGCAGACTTTAGGTCCCAGTAAATGCAATTGGTCAAAGTTGCCTACACATGTCAAGTTTTTTGATTGTTGAATATCTCAAGAATTTTCCATTAAGTTTAATCCAAAAAAATAGTGGATAAAACATGAATAACATAATAGAGATGATAACCAAAACAGCAATAGATTGTTGAAGCTAGTCATGCAATCGAGATCATAAGAAACAAGTATCATATTCCTATGGATTTCTACTAGCAGTAACCCAAACGCTAACCATAATAGAGAGGATAAGATGACATACGAAGCAATGAAAGAGGATGAAGTTGTGCCACTCGTCATGTCACCGAGGAGGCGGTCGACGTCAGTGAAGTAGTCTTCATTGGGGAACTCATCGTCGGGGATGTCGTTGTCCGTAGCCACGATAAAAAGGATCCAGCTGTCGCGCAACAGTGCTCCTGAAAAGAGGCAGAGCTTTGGAGGCCTAGTGTCTCACTCCCCGATGCATATGTCGAGAAGAGAGATGGGAAATTTGTAGGCGGAGCAAAGGTTAGAACTAAAAGGCAGTTCCTTCGAGAGATACTAAGCGGCTTCTCTCTACAGAAGAGTGATACCTCCTTTTATTGATCCGGTATTGGAACAGAAAAGAGTATCCCACACCTATTTCCTGAGAGGTGACCCTGGTTATCAAACCCACGAGAGGAAGATTCCCTTGAAGCGATGGTCTCTAGCAACCTTTTGTTAAAGTGTCAAATCTAGCTTTTGACCGGATCATCAAGCAAATAGAGATTAAAAAACTTATAATAAAAAGAGGTATGGGTATGAGGTATTAATGCTTACAACCTTGTGTTTGCGTTGGGATCAATAGGATATTAATTTGTGCGCTGGAAATCACCCATCGAGATGTGCTTGTTAGGATCGAAGTGGGGGATGTGTTCAAATAACATCTTGACTGACATGAGTCCTGCATCAAGAATCAGTTGTCCTACCGTAGGCCCTATCCATCGCGCGGGGTTGCCTTGATAATTAAGATAATGAAATCAGACAAGTGCTTTGGACGCTTAATGACTACACCTCATTTATCCCCAAGGATATGATCCTTGTTACCCTATTGAACCTTGCTGTCACTGATGTTCGGTATAACACTTCACGGTCTCCTTGCACCTAGCCTCACCGGTGCTCGATCTCCATGATCCTGGGTACCAGCAAGGATGAAGATCATGGACAAGACAAAAGACATCTTCACTGAACAATTTTATTTCACACATACGGGGTGTTATGTCAAAGTCTTCCATTGATCCTCTCAACAAATACCTCGGGTTGCAAGGCTCATGCCTCCACCCATACCTTACCGAACTACTCACTCATGGAGATCAGATCGCGAGAAGAAAACATTGAAGAACACATCTTGAGATAGATTGATTACAAATATGTCTTATAATGGATGCCTTGAGTGATGCATGATTACAAGTGCGAACCAGATGAGAGAGCACTATGGTCGTGGTGATGGCCATGGAGATGGAAATGGTGGCGGCTAGGGTTTGTAGATGAAGATGATGATGAAGAGGTTCTGTCTTCTGTGCTCGTCGTTCTGTTGACATTTCGATGTGGTCCCTTTAATAAAAGTTATGCAGGTGGACGAACTGCCTCAAAATCCATGCCAAACGGGCGCTCATGCGGGTGCGTGCGCCCGTATGTGTAAGTGCATCAAGTGCCCCTTAGTGATTTTGGTGTATTAAAGACTTATAGGTTAAGGGACTAATGTGTTTGTGAGTGTACACGGGTCTAATAAGTCTATGAGGAGTTTGATATTTCCGAAGAAAGTCGACCCCTAAAAATGAATGTCTTCAGTTGAAGACTTTGGTTTTCTTGAAGACTTTGAAAATGAGGAAATTAGTGTGACCTTGAAGATATTGATATTGATGCGAGGACTATGAAGCGTGAAGACTTTTGTTTTCGTAGTTTCGTTTTCCTTTCTTGAATCATAGAAAACACCGTATTGTTAAAGGGGGTCGAGGTAATACTAAGGAAAAATTTCCAAGTGATGCTCATGTCAAAGCCTACATGTACCCACTCCTTCGAGTGAAGCCTTTGTAAATCTCTTGCAGTTTAGTCAATTTCTTCAGTGACAGAGACGAAAATCTTCTGGTCTTTGAGGAATTTGTTCTGATTGAGGAGTTAGGAATTCGCCAGTGCGAATTGCCTACAGTGAGGAACATGATAGCCCTCAGGAATTTGAGAGCTCAAATTTCCGACCGTTGCTGTGCTACGCGCCAGCTGTCCCAAATATCTTATCCACCTAACAGTCCTATCATTAGGGGCATTTATGTCTTATCATGCCGGGCTGCTCCCCGGCTATAATTAGCCGCCTCCTCAACCACTAGCTGGTTGGCTGCTTCGAGAGAAACTGACACTTGTCATTTAGAGCATCCCATCCTTCGAGGACTTTGAGAGAAAATCATCAGTGAGGAAAAACCCAAAACCCCAACAACTAAAACCCAAAGTGATTGAGCATCACTGAAGAGATTGTTCTTGTGTGGAACCGACGCTTGTTACCTTTGAAGACTGTGCATCTTCCAGGCGGTTAGGCGTCAAGGTTTAGAGCATCCAAGAGGAATTTTGGATTGCCGGGTGACCTAGTCTGTGAAGGTTTGAAAGCCACCTTGAAGACTTACCACAAGTGATTGGGCGAGGTCGGTGTGACCTTAGCTCAAGGAGAATACAGTAAGGACTGTGTGTCCTTTGGTGTAAATACCAAGCCGCTCCAACAAGACGTACAACTGTCACAACTGTTGGAACTGGTCTACCAAATCACTGCCTTCACTGAGCTACTAGTTCTATTTCCTCAATCCTTTCATTTCCTCGCTTATGTGTTGATGAAACTGATCATTACTATTTGTAGAGTTTGACTGAAGACTTTCTCAATTTCCACAATCCTATTTCTTCAGTCATCTTGTCTTCTGCCTGCTTATCCTGTTTACACGCTACCTGTGCTCTGTGTATGTTTCATTTCATCATGATGGCTATGCTACTGTCTTGTTATGCATGCACCTGAGTACTTATTCCGCTGCTTGTATTTCGTCACTTAGCAAATTCCTCAAGTAGTAATTCCTCAGTGACGAATTTGTAAAAATCGCCTATTCACCCCCCTCTAGTCGATATAACGCACTTTCAGTATGGAACACCGTCTTTTGCTCTATCTTCGCATAGACGCTTCCTGTTGATCCTTTCTTCCTCCATTTTTCTCCCATTCCATTCCCACACGTGATTTCTTTCCTTTTTATCCCATTTCCTATGGAAACACATCAAAGCAAGGATTTGTGAAATCCTTTGCATTCATTAGTCATTAGTAGCAATATCGGAGAGAATATCTCTTTTTAAATGAAATATATCGTTTTAAACAAAGGTGAAATGAGTGTATAAATATCAGTCATCAAAGAGGAGCGACCTCTCTTATAGACTCCTGCAAGTGGAAGCGAAACCAAAACACTAATGGGAAGATGAAACTAAAACAATAATGTCATCAATGGGGAGATGCATGCATTCTGTTTCATTTTCTACCAGTGTAAAAGCTTCCGGGCTTCTTGTTTACATGACAAAAAGAAGGTAACACACGAAATAAAGGAAGTGAAACCACAATAGTAATGGAGCAACGAAAATGAAACATTAATAACATCAATGGGACATTCACAACCTTACGGTTCCATTTTCCGCTAGCACAATATTTCAGTTTTTTTTCTTGTCATGCATGAACGTGCCACATGGGCCTACAGGATTTTCCTAGGAATTATTGGATATGAAAAATGGGCTAAAGCTCAACAATTACAACAATCTCGAATCACATCGAGCCATTTGATGGCATGCGAGACAACTTTCCAATCTCTCCCCGTGACAGTTGTCCATCCCAACCTATTCGCATAATGGTTTTTGTTGTGTTCGAGGCTTTGCAATTGTCGTCACGCGCGTGCATAATACACGCGAGACACTAAGGACAGAAGATGTCCCTTTTCTGATTCGTTGTGTGGGCACAAAGTGTGGATCACACCAACGGAAAAACGTAAAGCACGCTCAATCTACCCAGGTTCAGGCCGCATGGTTGCGTAATACCCTACTCCTGCTTTTTGTTTTTATTTATATGTTGGACTACGAGCTACAAAACCTTTCCCGGGAAGGGAAAATGCTGCTTTGAAGCTACTAGGTGTAACCTACCAAATGTCCAACCCTTTTTACAATAGCTTGGCCCTCCTTTTATAGTACAAGGGGCAACACAGTAGCTACGAAGTCTATACCTAACTCTGACAAATTAGGTGAGTGCATTGAATGCTTGGTTATGTGTCACTATCTTTTGGCCTTCGAGAATGGGCGCACATCTTGCCATCGCTGCTTAGGGTTTTTACCTAGTGTTAGTATGACACGCACTGACACAGGTGTCCACCATTCAGTAAGCGACGGGGTGAATCACCCTATGCACCGTTGTAGCTCCTCTGGCATGCCTGCATACCCACCATGCGTCACAAAAGGTTTGCCTGAGCAGAACTAGTGTGCCACATGTTGGGTGCGGTGGCTTGTTGTCCCACTTGCCGGATGCGAGCCAAAGGTAAAGCGTTGCCGGGTGTCGTAGTTGTTCCCAGGTGCTAGATCTTGGCCTTGGGTTGTTGTTGGGATGTTTGAGCAACGTTCATCTACATACTTTGAGGCTCAAGTGCTAAGGTGTATCAGATCTAGACAAAGATTTGTGTACCTCCTCAGCTTTGCATTCCTTCTGGATGTTGTAGTCAGCGAAGGTCTTCACAAAGATCTGCATGCTACCACAGAGTCGTGGTAGTAAGTTTGTTGCCAATGTGATCCTCTAGTTGTTCGCCCCACCAAGGGGGGTGGGTACCATGGCCCGTGTGCGCTCTGTTGATCTGTGAACCCATTAGTCACGGTACCGACAGCGACACTAGCCATGTTGCGCTCTGTTGAACTGTTCTCTATGGTTCATGGAAAAAAACATTTCCATTGCAATGTGGTTTATGTTTCGACCTGCTACTACCCCCATCCTTTGCAACATGGGCCATGTTTCCCATGTTGCAATCCCAAGCTGAACTCGCACACACGCGTCACGCGCCTCATGATGCCCCCATCCTTTGTAACATTGAAGATGCTGCAATCCCAAGCTGAGCTCCCACACGGACATGTGTTACATGCCTTGAGATGCCCACGTCCTTTGCAACATAGCCCGTGTTGCAATCATAACACGGTCCATGTTGCACGACTGAGCTCCCACATGGACATGCATCACGCGCGTGAGGCGGACGAGAGCGTGAAAATAAAACCAGTCGGTTCAGTGCTAGCCTTTTCCAAATAGGAATATGGTGCGGGTGCTCCATGACAGGCTAAATACTTGCATGGCTATGACCCAACATCAGATACCTTCTTTTTTCTGCAAGGACGTTATAATATGGTTCCATGGTGGTACTAGTTAAATATATTTTCCTATGAGGTTAGTTAAATTTGACTTAACATCAAACTAGCATGTCTCAGATTTTTGAAAAGGATGAATTACCTTCACTCATAGTGTAAAGCACGTGCTTCGCTGCATGCATTACTAGATATTTTTTAGAGCTTTGAGTAAGTCTATTTCAAAGTATTTATATATTAAAATATTCATCATTCCTTTAAGTATAGAGTTGTAAAGTTGAAATGTTGTCTACCATGCAAAAGAATTAGAATTTTTAAATTTTCCTAGTATTTGTTTTAATTTTTTTCCTTCATCGTGGGTGCAGATGAGTCTGGGCACCGAATCGCCGCTCTCTTTATTTGCATGCTTTTTATATACCAAAGTTCCAAAACCATAATACTTCATTCACAACAATTAACAAGGCAGCCTCTTAAAAATATATCATAGTTGTAGGGTCTCATCCTGCTTGTGCCGACACCAGACCCTCCTCATCTCCTCCCATGTGAGATGGTGCTTCATTGGCTCTTCCTTCTCTCTTCCCACATTGTCTCGCATCCTCTCCCTCTCCTGCCGTCACGGAGCCTCCCATGGCCTCCTCCCCCTCTCCTTCCACACCGGCGCATTTCCATCCTAAAAGATGAGGCGCCTCACACACCGCGTCATGGCGTCTCATCAGAGGTGTTGTGTACGCGCGCATGACATACACAGAGAGAGAGAGAGAGAGAGGAGGGAGAAATAACAATAACATGTCAGGAAGGTACACATATGTGCGCGTGCACATACGAGGAAGATAGCGTGTGTTGTTTTTATGAAATCCAAATGTGAGTGTGAGTGCACAAACTTTTTTGAACCTACAGGTAGTTTAGTATCCGTATTTGTGCCTCTAGTACATATGGTTTTAAATTTAGAATATATGACCAGTCTTTGGTTAGTGTTGAATATATTGTGCATGTATATTGTGTCGTAGGCCCAACTCCTAGTTTTCCTATATAATTGAGATTGTGGCTCCATCTTGTACATTATATATTCAATGCATTGAGAGTTGCACGGCCCAAACCTAAGTCTCTACATGGTATCACTTTACCCTACGATCCTACCCTAGCCGCTGCCGCCGCGCCTTCCCCTGCGCCGCCGCCACACCCCGCCGCCGCTCCTCCCAGCCGCCGCTGCTTCGTGTCGCCGCCGCCTTCCACACCGCTTCCACCCCTCCTAACCCTAGCCTCCGCCGCTGCCTTCCTCCTACCTCCTTGCTGCTGCCGCCGCTACCTTCCCCACCCTCTCCCTTCCCCGTCGCTACCTCCCTCCCTTCCCACCGCCGCCGCCCTTCCTCCCACCGACCCGCCGCGCTGCCATGGCTTCTCCGGGATCCTCGATCTCCTCCAGCAGCAACCCATTCGCCGGTCTGGACGCCACCCTCGTTCGCGATCTCAACATCTTCGACCGTGTTCCGGTGGTCCTTGATCAGTCCACCGCCTCCTACTCCGTCTGGAAGAGGTAGTTCTCTTTGGTGTTCCGTGAGTACCTGCTGCACGGTCACGTTGATGGCACCGTGGAATCTCGTCTCATGGTGAACGACGAGGACTGGATGATCCTCGACGCCACCATCATCCGCTGGTTCTACCTCACCATCTCCAAGGACCTCTTCCACATGGTGGTGTGTGATGAGGACGATGCCCACGCCGTCTAGACCAAGCTCAACAGCCTCTTCACCGACAACAAACTTCAGCGCAAGGTCCTCCTTCACGGCGAGTTTTACGGGTGCCAGCAGCTTGATTCATCCATCGATGATTTTTGCATGCGCCTCAAAAAGCTCGCCGATGAGCTCCTTGATCTTGGCGAGAAGGTCGGCGACGAGCTCCTCATCAGCACCCTCACCGCCGGTCTCAACGTAGACTTTGGGAACGCCGCCTCCAACCTTACCCTCATCCCGGAGCCGACCTTTGCAAAGGTGGTGGCGTATCTCAAGCTTGAGGAGCGACGGATGAAGATGGCGCGGACCCGGGCCACTCACACCGCCGTCACCTGCCTCAGCCATGCCCCGCGCCGGCCCTCCCGCCCCTGCCCGCCTTCCCACAGGAGTCGGCTCCCTTCCCGCCGCAGCAGCCGGCCCCGACAGCCAACAGGGGTCGCCGCGGGGGGTAGGCGCGGTGGGCACAAGGGGCAGCCGCCCCACGGCGCTCGGGGCAGAGCCGCCTGTCCACCATAGCAGCAGCTCCAGCCGGCCCCGTAGTACGCCGGACAGAACCCATGGACCGGCGTCATGCATGCCTACTCCATGCCGGTTCCTCGTGCTCCTGCTCCTGGCATCCTCGGCGCGCGGCCACCCTCGTATCAGGCATTTTACACCGCGCCACAGCCCTACGGGCCTCTCTCCTACGGACAGCTGCCACAGCTGGGAGGGCTGCTATTGCTGCCCCTGACGGCCCCGTCACAGCCGTCGGTCCCCGCGCTTCCCCACGCGCCTTGGAACTCGGCCCTGCTGGCGGCTCTGCACTCCACTCCCACCCCGTTCACCTACACCGGCGGCGGCGATGAGTATATGGACACCGGAGCTACAGCTCACATGGCCGCTCATCCCGGTAACCTCCACACCTCCTATCTCGTCCACACTTCTACTCGTATCACCGTCGTGACGGTTCCTCCCTTCCCATTACTCACATAGGACATGCATCTTTTCCTTCTACATCTACTCCACTGTCATTATCTAACATTTTAGTTTCCCCTGATCTTATTAAAAATCTTGTTTCCGTTCGTTCTTTTAGATGTGAAAATCCTGTTACCGTTGAGTTTGACGAGTTTGGTTTCTCTGTCAAGGACGCTCGTACCCGGATGGTGCTCCACCAATGTGATAGCCCCGACGAACTCTACCTAGTCCACTCCAGCACCACCTCCACCTCCGCCGCTCCTATCACCCTCGCCACCAGTGTGGATCTTTGGCACGCTTGCTTGGATCATCCCAACCCCGCCACCCTTCGTCATATACTTCGGAGTTTTTCATTCACGTGTGATAAGAATGATGATCACTCTTGTCATGCTTGTCGTCTCGGCAAGCACACTCGGCTTCCTTTTAGGGCTTCCTCTCATATTGCATCATACCCGTTTGAGTTAATCCACACTAATGTATGGACCTCTCCAGCTGCAAGTAATACGGGCTATCTTTACTATCTTGTTATCCTTGACGATTTTTCGCATTATGTGTGGACCTTCCCGTTGCGGCGCAAGTCTGATGCTATATCTACTCTTGCTGCCTTTTACTCCTATGTTTTCACGCAGTTTGAGCGTTCCATTCTCGCATTGCAGACAGACAATGGGAAGGAGTTCGACAACCTGGCTGTTCGCACTCTTCTTAGCACACATGGAACGACATTTCGTCTCACTTGCCCTTATATTTCACAACAGAACGGTCGCGATGAACACGTTCTTCACACTCTTAACATCTGCGTTCGTACGCTTCTCTTCCATGCCAATGTGCCTCCGCGCTTCTGGCCTGATGCACTTGCCACTGCATCACTCCTTCTTCACATTTGCCCCTGTCGCACCCGCGGGAACTTTGCACCTCATCATTTTCTCTTCGGTGCACCTCCCTCTTATGATGAGCTTCGCATTTTCGGCTGTCTTTGCTATCCTAGCATCGCCGCCACCACGCCTCATAAGCTTGCACCTCGCTCAGCTGCCCGCATCTTTCTTGGCTACCCACCTAACACCAAAGGCTACGGCTGCTATGATCCTGTCTCGCACCGGGTGTTCACCTCACGACATGTTTACTATGATGAGATGGTGTTTCCATTTCAGCAGGTACCCACCGCCATCACCTCGCCGCCGGACACCGGCGGCACCTTGGCGCCATCATCTGGTGGACGGCCTTGATCGGTCCTCGGACCGTCCCCCCGGCTTTGGCGCTCCTCGCGCCGTGGGTTGAGTTGTGGCCTCTGACTCCGGCCGCGCCCCCTCGACGCCCCGTGGTTCGGGCTCTAGGGAGGACGCCGACTTGGCACCCTCGGAGTCCCCCGAGCCCTCTTTCCCGGCTACGCCGGGCGCTCCCGCGTCGCCCACCCCCTCCTCGGCCCCGGGCGCCGTCTCAGGCGGGGAAGCCCCCTCGGCCTCTGGCGCGACCGGGGCCTCAGTCACCTCGCCGTCCTCCATCGAGGCCGGCTCGCCACCGACACCCGCCGTGGTCCAGGAGTTGCCGTCTCGCCCTCTCACACGGGCCAGGACCGGCCTCCACTTTCTGAGTCTGCGGTCCTCAAGCGACGAGTATCTCCTCGCTGCCTCCACCGCCGAGCCGTCACCGATTCCAGCATCCGCACGGCAACCCTCCGTGATCCTCACTAGCTTGCTGTGATGCAGGAAGAGTTCGATGCTCTGCAGCAGAACCGCACTTGGACATTGGTTCCCCCCCCCGCGCCAACGTCATCAGCCGCAAGTGGGTCTTTCGTCACAAGACCCGCTCGGATGGCACTCTCAAGCTTTATAAGGCTTGTTGGGTGGTCCGTGGTTTTTGGTAGCATGCTGGAGTTAACTTCACCGAGACGTTTGCACTGGTTGTCAAACTGAGCACGATCCGCACTGTTCTTCAGCTGGCGGTCTCTCGCAGCTGGCCAGTTCATCAGATGGACGTCGTTTCCAACGCCTTTCTTCATGGTCACCTTGCGGAGCAGGTTTACTGTGAGCAACCCACTGGTTTCGTCGACACCACGCATCCTGGCCATGTGTGCTTGCTGTCTCCGTCTCTCTACGGCCTCAAGCAAGCACCTCGCACCTGATACCAGCGTATCGCCGGTTCTCTTCAGACACTGGGCTTTTGTGTCACTCGCTCGGATGCCTCGTTGTTCATCTATCACCATGGCAACACGACTGCTTACCTGCTGCTCTATGTCGACGACATCATCGTAACGGCCTCCTCCACAGCCCTTCTTCAGCAGATTACTCTCTGGCTGCGTGATGAGTTCGCCATCAAGCATTTGGGTGCTCTCCGTTACTTCCTTGGCATTGAGGTCGCTCAGCGACCCAACAGCTTCTTTCTTCATCAGCAGAAGTATGCGCATGAGCTACTTGAGCATGCCGGTATGCTTAACTGTCATCCAGTCGCTACTCCTGTTGACACAAAGGACAAGGTCTCTGCTCTTGAGGGCTCACCCGAGTCGGACGCTCCATTCTATCTGTCTATTGTTGGTGCTCTCCAATATCTGACGCTCACCTGACCAGACTTGCAGTACGCTGTTCAGCAGGTGTGTCTCCATATGCACGCCCCTCGGGACTCTCATTGGACGCTCGTGAAATGGATTCCCCGCTATATCCGTGGCACGATGTCCCTCGGACTCACCCTCACGGCCTACTCTGATGCTGATTGGGCTGGCTGCCCGACACACGTCGCTCCACTTTTGGCTACTGTGTCTACCTCGGTCCCTCCCTCGTCTCGTGGTCGTCCAAGCGACAACCCATAGTATCGCGCTCTAGCACGGAGGCCGCGTGCACATGGCTTCGACAGCTACTTCAGGAGTTGCATCACGACATCTCACAGGCCACCGTTATCTACTGTGACAACGTCTCCACGGTGTATCTTTCCGCCAACCCCGTTCATCATCGCCGGAAGAAGCACATCGAGCTGGACATCCACTTTGTGCGCGAATAGGTAGCCCTTGGACGCATTCGGGTTCTTCATGTTCCGACCGCACAACAGTTCGCCGATGTGATGACTAAGGGACTGCCTACTTCCACCTTCGAGGAGTTTCGTTCCAGCCTCTGTGTCTCTCACGACGCTTCGACTGCGGGGGGTGTTGAATATATTGTGCATGTATATTGTGTCATAGGTCCACCTCCTAGTTTTCCTGTATAGTTGAGGTTGTGGCCTCATCTTGTACATTATATATACGTGCCTAGTGCACCCAATCAATGCATTGAGAGTTGCATGGCCTAAACCTAAGTCTCTACAGTTAGAAACACTCATCTCAGGCATACTTCCCCATTTTTAAATATTTCTTAAAGTCAAATATTTCTATGTATGACCAAGTTTATAAAGAGAACAACATTTACAATAGCAAATAAATGAAAAATGAAAACATATTTCATAATAGATCTAATGATACTGGTACTGATTTTTTTTCTATATAAACTAGGTCAAACATGAAAAAGTTTGACTTCAGAAAAAACAACTTGGGCACAATATATTTTGGAAAGGAGGGACTGACATGCCATATGTGAAAAACACGTATGTGTTTACCTGTTATCTCATTTTTCTTTCTTTAGTCCAACTATTAGTTTGGCTTTCTGTTCAACTAAAGACTTCCCTTCATCAAACCTTTGTCAAGATTTGGGCACAAGTCACGGTGCGTGTTGACTAAAGACTTGGACCGGGGTCAAGGCGTGCGTTGAGTGTTGACTATAGACTTGAACTGTAGTCATGGTCGGTTGTAGATTTGGAATGCAGGATGGATCGCCACGTCCTGATGTCTCTTGCCAGTTGAGCTAGCTATCAGGGCCAAGTTCAGTGACGGATTAGAGCACTGACAGACTGACCTGTGGAATTCAAATATCCTGACTTGCCGTGTGTATCAGGTTCTTGCAAAAAAAAAAAAATGTACGCCCATCAGATTTACATTTCCTTTCTGTCGCTATAGCTGTAACTGTCTCTGCAAGGAAATGTATGACATATCCTGCAATTCGGGTACGTTGTTCTTCATTGTAGACACAAGACTAAGCCTGAATCAAAGTATGTGCGTGCCGTGGACTAAATACTTGAACGGTAAACCACTTCTCCCCCTGATAGGGACTGGAGCAGTGCATGCTGTGGAGAAATACGGGGCAGAGGGATCGCCAAGCGTGGCGAGAACGGCAGCGCAGCGATCAACTATGGATTGGTCTTGATTTGGGTGTGGCTAAGTCTCAGTCGGTCGACTGAGACTTAATCAAGTCTTAGTTAAGTGACATAGTATATAAAAAGTTATCTCATGCAAGATCAAACGAATATAACATCGCCAATTCTCGGTCGACTGAGACTTAGGAAAATTCTTTTGATTTTTCTAATCGTTGGTGCAAGATTGATGGGTTAGTGGGCAGCTTCCTTCCGTGAGTAATGGGTGCATGGGAGTGGAGAGCGAGGGAGAGGTTCTTGGCCATGCAATGCAAACCGAATCGATGGTATAGGGTTGGTCGATGGGAAAACAATCAGACGTACTAGGGAAAGTGTTTCCCTTGGTGGCTTGGGTACTCCATCTTAAACTAGTTTGCCCCTGAGTGACGAATCGGATATGTAGAAATGCATGGATCGTAATGGGAATAACTTTGTGTAAGATGTTATAGGTACCTCACGTTCGTTATTTATGTAGGGATTTTTATCTAAGGTGATTAATTAGCGTCGTGCATGCATAGGACGGCATAGTATAATTTTCTGTAGGGAGTTATATATTGATGTTTATGATAGTCTTCAATGAAAAGGATAAATGTGTAAGGTACTAGAAATAGCACCTATATGATGGGCACTTTGTTAAAAGTATAGCAAAAAGTAACATTAACCATTTTACACGACATCCCATTGTATGAAAAGGTAAGGGTGGCGCAAAGCTTAGGCCGGGTGATAATCAGATCACATCAAGCCATTGGATGGCATGCGGGACAACTATCTGATCTCTCCCCTCGGCAGCTGTGCACCCCAACCCATTCGTAACATGGCTCGTGTTGTGTTTAGGGCTTTGCAACAGAAGCCATGTTGCGCTTTGTCGAACTATTTTCTACGGTTCATGGAAAAAACATTTCCATGGCAACTTGGTCTATGTTTCGACCTGTTGCTGCCCCGTCCTTTGCAACATGTGCCATTTTGTACATGTTGCAATCCCAAGCTAAGCTCCCACGCACACATAAAGCACCTCACGCTGCCCCATCCTTTGCAACATGGGCCATGTTGCAATGTCTGGCTGAGTTCCACACGGACACGTGTCACATGCTTGGTGCTGCCCCATGGTTTGCAACATTGGAGATCTTGGAATCCCAGGATGAGCTCCGACACGAACATGCATCACATGCCTTGAGATGTCCCCGTCCTTTGCAACATAGCCCATGTTGCGATGGCAACATGGGCCATGTTGCAAATCCTGGTTGAGCTCCCACAGGGGCATGTGTCACATGCATGAGACGTCGGAGGGCGCGACAATCAGTCGGTTGAGTGCTAGCCTTTTCCAAAAAGTAATATGGTGCGGGCGCTCCATGACACGCTAAATACTTGCATGCCTATGACCCAACATCACATACCTTCTTTTTTTCTTCTGCAAGGGCGTTATGCCATATGGTTTCATAGTGGTATCAGTTAAATATATTTTTCCATGATCTTACTCAAATTTGAGTGAACACAAAACTAGCATGTCTCAAATTTTTTGAAAAGAGCAAAGTACCTTCACTCCTAGTGTAAAGCGCGTGCTTCGTGATACGTCTCTAACGTATCTATAATTTTTTATTGTTCCATGCTATTATAGTATCAATCTTGGATGCTTTATATGCAATTATATATCATTTTTTGGGACTAACCTATTAACTTAGTGCCAAGTGCCAGTTGCTGTTTTTTGTCTGTTTTTGGTTTTTCAGGAAATCAGTGTCAAACGAAGTCTAGATGCCACGAACTTTTTGATGATTTTTTTCTGTACATAAAAGACCCTAGAAGCTTTGGGGGGGGGGGGAGTCGGAAGGCGAAGGAGGTGGCCACGAGTCACCAGGGAGCGCCCAGGGGGGTAGGCGCGCCCTGGTGCCCCGTGGGCCCACCTTTGCTCCGTTTGACCTAATTTCGCCTCTATAAATTCTCTAAAATCGGGAAAGCAGCAGAGAGCCACCCAAAACACGTTTTCCGCCGCTTCAAGTTTCTTTTCTCCCGAGATTCCATCTGAAGGTCTTTTCCGGCACTCTGCCGGAGGGGGAATCGATCACGGAGGCTTCTACATCAACCTTGCTGCCTCTCCGATGAGGTGTGAGTATTTTACCACAGACCTAGGGGTCCATAGCTAGTAGCTAGATGGCTCATTCTCTCTCTCTCTGATCTTCAATACAATGTTCTCCTCTATGTTCTTGGAGATCTATTCGATGTAATCCTTTTTGCGGTGTATTTGTTGGAATCCGATGAATTGTGAGTTTATGATCAGATTATCCATGAATATTATTTGAGTCTTCTCTAAACTTTTTTATGCATGATTATTATAGCTTTGTATTTCTCTACGATCTATTGATTTAGTTTAGCCAACTAGATTGATTTATCTTGCAATGGGAGAGGTGCTTTGTGATGGGTTCAATCTTGCGCTGATCTATATCCCAGTGACAGAAAGGGACAAGCCACGTATTTGTATTATTGACATTAAGGATAAAACGACGGTGTTTATTCATATTGCTTGAGTTTACTTTGTCTACATCATGTCATCTTGCTTAAGGAGTTACTCCGTTCTTTATGAACTTAATACTCTAAATGCATGTTGGATAGCGGTCGATGTGTGGAGTAATAGTAGTAGATGCAACCAGGAGTCGGTCTACTTGTCTCAGATGTGATGCATATATACATGATCATTGCTTTGAATATCATCATGATTATTCGCCTTTCTATCAATTACCCAACAGTAATTTGTTTACCCATTGTATGATATGTTTAAGAAAGAAGCCTCTAGTGAAAACTATGCCATGGGTCTATTTTTGCCATATATTAAAATCCAAATATACCTTACTGCAATTTTATTTACTTTATTTTATTTTGTGTTTTTGTTTATCTATCTATCACTACGAGATTTGATCCTTGCAATTAACCGTCAAGGGATTGACAACTCCTTGTTTGCGTTGGGTGCAAGTATTTGTTACTTTGTGTACAGGTACTGCTAACAAGGTGTTGTGTGGTTCTCCTACTGGATTGATAATCTTGGTTCTTAACTGAGGGAAATACTTATCTCTACTGTACTGCATCATCCTCTCCTCTTCGGGGAAATCCCAACGCAACTCACAAGTAGCACTTCGCTGAAGGTATTATTTCATATTTTTAGATCTTTCGGTGAGTTCATTTCAAGGTATTTATATATTAATTCTTTCATTCCTTTTAAGTATAGAGTTGTAAAGTTCAAATGTTATTGAAGTCCATAACCTTATTGAAATGTTAAATTTTGCTTCATCTGTTTTCTGGTAGAGTTAAGACAGTTTCAATGATCACATCTTTTGGGAAGCTACAAAATAAATTTTGTAAAGTGTTAATTTAACAATTATGGTGCTTCTTCTCATATCTTTTTGAAGGAAATATGCCCTAGAGGCAATAATAATTTATTATTCATTTCCTTATTTTATGATAAATGTTTGTTATTCATGCTAGAATTGTATTAACCGGAAACTTAGTACATGTGTGAATACATAGACAAAACATAAGTGTCCCTAGTATGCCTCTACTTGACTAGCTCGTTTATCAAAGTGGTTATGTTTCCTAAACATAGACATGTGTTGTCATTTGATGAACGGGATGACATCATTAGGAGAATGATTTGACGGACAAGACCCATTCGTTAGCTTAGCATTATGATCGTTACAGTTTCATTGCTACTGCTTTCTTCATGACTTATACATGTTCCTCAGACTATGAGATTATGCAACTCCCGAATACCGGAGGAACACTTTGTGTGCTATCAATCTTCACAACGGAAATGGGTGATTATAAAGATGCTCTACATGTGTCTCCGAAGGTATTGGTTGGGTTCGCATAGATCGAGATTAGGATTTGTCACTCCGTGTTTCGGAGAGGTATCTCTAGGCCCTCTCTGTAATGCTCATCAACATAAAGCCTTGCAAGCAATGTGACTAATGAGTTAGTTGCGGGATGAAGTATTACGGAACGAGTAAAGAGACTTGCCGTAACAAGATTGAAGTAGGTATGATGATACCGACGGTCGAATCTCGGGCAAGTAACATACTGATGACAAAGGGAACGTATGTTGTAATGCGGTTTGACCGAGAAATATCTTCGTAGAATATGTAGGAGCCAAAATGAGCATCCAGGTTCCGCTATTGGTTATTGACCGGAGATGTGTCTCGGTCATGTCTACATAGTTCTCGAACCCGTAGGGTCCGCACGCTTAACGTTCGATGATGATTTGTATTATGAGTTATGTGTTTTGATGACCGAAGTTTGTTCGGAGTCCCAGATGAGATCACAGACATAACGAGGAGTCTCGAAATGCTCGAGACATAAAGATTGATATATTGGAAGGCTATATTCGGACATCGGAATGGTTCCGGAGAAGTTTGGGTATTTTCTGGAGTACCGGGAGGTTACCGGAAACCCCCCGGGGAGTTGATGGGCCTTAGTGGGAAGGAGAGGCAGCGGCCAGGAGGTTGCCCCCCCAAGCCCAGTCCGAATTGGACAAGGGGTTGGGGGCGCGGCCCCCCTCTCCCTTCCTTCCCCCTTCTCCTTTAGCTGGAAACCTACTAGGACTTGGAGTCCTAGTAGGATTCCCCTTCTCCCGACGCGCCTAGCTTGGCCGGCCGGCCTCCCCCTCCCTCCTTTATATACGGGGGCAGGGGCACCCTAGAACACACAAGTTTCTCTTAACCGTGTGCGGTGCCCCCCTCCACAGTTACACACCTCGATCATATCGCCGTAGTGTTTAGGCGAAGCCCTGCGCCGATAACATCATCATCACCGTCGCCACGCCGTCGTGCTGACGAAACTCACCCTCGTCCTCAACTAGATCAAGAGCACGAGGGACATCATTGAGCTGAACGTGTGCTGAACGCGGAGGTGTCGTACGTTCGGTACTTGGATCGGTTGGATCACGAAGAAATTCGACTACATCAACCGCGTTACTAAACGCTTCCGCTTTCGGTCTACGACGGTACGTGGACACACTCTCCCCTCTCGTTACTATGCATATCCTAGATAGATCTTGCGTGATCGTAGGAATTTTTTTGAAATTACTGCGTTTCCCAACAGTGGCATCCGAGCCAGGTCTATGCCTAGATGTTATATGCACGAGTAGAACACAAAGAGTTGTGGGCGATAATAGTCATGCTGCTTCCCCGCAACGTCTTACTTTGATTCGGCGGTATTGTTGGATGAAGCGTCTTGGACCGACATTACATGACCGCGTTCATGAGACTGGTTCTACCGACGTGCTTCACACACAGGTGGCTAGCAGGTGTCTGTTTCTCCAACTTTAGTTGAATCGAGTTTGACTACGCCCGATCCTTGTTGAAGGTTAAAACATCACACTTGACGAAAAATCGTTGTGGTTTTAATGCGTAGGTAAGAACGGTTCTTGCTAGAAGCCCGTAGCAGCCACGTAAAACTTGCAACAACAAAGTAGAGGACGTCTAACTTGTTTTTGAAGGGCTTGCTGTGATGTGATATTGTCAAGACATGATGTGATATAATTTGTTGTATGAGATGATCATGTTTTGTAACAGAGTTATTGGCAAAAATGGCAGGAGCCATATGGTTGTCGCTTTATTGTAGGGAATGCAATCGCCATGTAATTGTTTTACTTTATCACTAAGCGGTAGCGATAGTCGTAGAAGCAATAGTTGGCGAGACGACAACAATGCTATGATGGAGATCAAGGTGTCACGCTGGTGACGATGGAGATCATGACGATGCTTCGGTGATAGAGATCATGAGCAGAAGATGATGATGGCCATATCATGTCACATATTTTGATTGCATGTGATGTTTATCTTTTATGCATCTTATTTTTCTTAGTACGGCGGTAGCATTATAAGATGATCCCTTACTAAATTTCAAGGTATAAGTCTTCTCCCTGAGTATGCACCATTGCTACAGTTCGTCGTGCCGAGACACCACGTGATGATCGGGTGTGATAAGTGATACGTCTCTGTCGTATCTATAATTTTTTATTGTTCCATGCCAATATTCTACAACATTCATATATTTTTGGCAACTTTTTATACTATTTTTGGGGACTAACATATTGATCCAGTGCCCAGTGCCAGTTCCTGTTTGTTGCATGTTTTTGTTTCGCAGAATATCCATATCAAACGGAGTCCAAATGGGATAAAAACGGACAGAGATTATTTTTGGAATATTCGGAGAATATGGGAAGGACAATCGACGCGAGACGGTGCCCGAGGGAGGCACGAGGCAGGGGGCACCCCCACCCCCTGGGCGCGCCCCTGACCCTCGTGGCCCCCCCCCGTAAGGCAGTTGATGCCCTTCTTTGGCCGCAAGAAAGCTATTTTTAGTAAAAAATCACGGCGAAGGTTTCAGTCCAATCGGAGTTACGGATCTCCATATATATGCGAAACGATGAAAGGGCAGCAGCAAGAACACAGAATCAGAGAGAGACAGAGAGACAAATCCAATCTCGGAGGGGCTCTCGCCCCTCCCACACCATGGATACCAAGGAACAGAGGGAGAACCCTTCTCCCACCTAGGGAGAAGGCCAAGGAAGAAGAAGAAGGAGGGGGGCTCTCTCCCCCTCGCTTCCGGTGGCGCCAGAGTGCCACCGGGGGCCATCATCATCACCGCAATCTTCGCCAACAACTTCACCGCCATCATCACCAACTCTTCCCCCCTCTATGCAGCGGTGTAACCTCTCTCTTACCCGCTGTAATCTCTACTTAAACATGGTGCTCAACGCTATATATTATTTCCCAATGATGTATGGCTATCCTATGATGTTTGAGTAGATCCGTTTTGTCCTATGGGTTAATTGATGATCGTGATTGGTTTGAGTAGATCCGTTTTGTCCTGTCTAGTTATCGATTGCCTAGGGACAAATAACTTTCTCGTAACAAAAAGCTCCCTACTAAAACTAATTTAGTTGTGTCTTTATCTAAACAGCCCCTACTTTTTATTTACGTGCTCTTTAATATCTTCCAAACCTATCCAAAAACACCTACAAAGTACTTCTAGTTTCATGCTTGTTCTAGGTAAAGCGAACGTCAAGCGTGCGTAGAGTTGTATCGGTGGTCGATAGAACTTGAGGGAATATTTGTTCTACCTTTATCTCGTCGTTGGGTTCGACACTCTTACTTATCGAAAGAGGCTACAATTGATCCCCTATACTTGTGGGTTATCAAGACTTTTTCTGGCGCCGTTGCCGGGGAGTTATAGCTTGGGGTGAATATTCTCGTGTGTGCTTATTGCTTTATCACTAAGTAATTTTTATTTGCTGTTATTAGTTGTTCTTTATCTTTAGTTATGGATATGGAACACGAAATACCAAAAAAATTAGGTGTACTTGCTGCTCATGGAGATGGGGAACCTCCTAAAACCCTCGATGCTGGTTATGTGAAAGATATTATGTACTACTTTAATAATCCCGAGAAAACCCCATTCAATTATGTAATGGGAGACACATTGGATCAACGTGAATACTTTAGGGATTATCGCTTGACTCAAAAAGGGAAACTATTATGGGATCAAATTCATATATTAAAGTGGTATGCTAGGCAACTATGCTTGAGTTATGATTATACTTGTTGCTCTAGGATGAAGGCTCCACACCTTCCCCTTTCATGCAAATTTAATGATTATGAAACCTTGGCTTCTTATGCTAGAGGTATATATGATTACTATGATGTGGAACAAATAGAAGAATTTGTCGCTTTTATGGGTGCTTATGAAATTGAATCTATGTTCAAAGAGTTTGAAAATCTTTATGATGCTGTTTATAGACCTAAAAATTTAGCTATCCTTAAATATTGCTATGCCAATTATGAATTCAATTTCGATATTGATGCATTTATTGAGAAAGTCTCCGCTGTCCAAGAAGAGACTAATATTTTGCAGGAATCTATGGAAGAAGAAGTTGATGAAACTGTGAGCTCATTGGATGAAAAAGATGAGGAGGAGAGCGAAGAACAAAAGGAGGAAGAGCGGATTGATCACCCGTGCCCACCTTCTAATGAGAGTAACTCTTCAACTCATACATTGTTTAATTTCCCTTCGTGCTTACCGAAGGATGATTGCTATGATGACTGTTATGATCCCTTTGATTCTTTTGAAATATCCCTTTTTGATGATGCTTGCTATGCTTGTGGCCAAGATGCCAATATGAATTATGCTTATGGAGATGAACATGCTATAGTTCCTTATGTCAAACATGAAATTGTTGCTATTGCACCCACGCATGATAGGCCTATTATCTTTTTGAATTCTCCCAACTACACTATATCGGAGAAGTTTGTGCTTATTAAGGATTATAGTGATGGGTTGTGTTTTACTACCACACATGATGATTTTGATAGATATAATATGCATGTGCTTGTTGCTCCTACTTGCAATTATTATGAGAGAGGAACTATATCTCCACCTCTCTATGTTTCCAACATGATAGAATTGCAAGAAACTGCTTATACTATGCATTGGCCTCTACTCTGTGTGTATGAATTGTTCTTTTATGACATGACGATGCATAGGAAGAGAGTTAGACTTCGTTGTTGCATGATATATGTTACTTTGTGCTCACTACTAAATTACAAATCATTGTTAATTAAAATTGGCTTTGATATACCTTGGGATCCGGGTGGATTCACTACTTGAGCACTATATGCCTAGCTTAATGGCTTTAAAGAAAGCGCTGCCAGGGAGACAACCCAGAAGTTTTAGAGAGTCATTTATTTCTGTTGAGTGCTTTTATAAAGTTTAAAAACAAAAAATAAAGAGGGGAACCCAAAACTTTTCAAAAAGAAAAGTGAAAGTGAGAGAGACGAGCATTGTGGAAGTGGGGGACGTCCTTGAACTTTGTTCATGCCCATGGGAACTTTGTGAATCTTAATTACAGAAACTTTTCAACAAAAATAATTATCCCCTGTATTATAAAAATAATGTGCCAAGGTTTGCCTTTAGGATGTTTACAATGCTTGTTGGTTTGTACGGTGCAGGACCGAAACTTTGGCTGTAGTGCGCGATTTTACATTTTTTACTGGAACGTCAAATGGTTCTGATTCTTTTTGCACTGTATTTCTAGAAAAATTGTTTATTTTTCCTAATTTTGGCAGAAGTTTTCAAGTATCATAAGTATGGTGAATGTTCAGATTGTTACAGACTGTTCTGTTTTAGACAGATCTGTTTTTGATGCATAGTTTGCTTGTTTTGATGAAACTATCAATTTATATCAGTGGATTAAGCCATGGAAAAGTTATATTACAGTAGAAATAATGCAAAAAAAAATATGAATTGGTTTTCAACATTACTTAGAGTAGTGATTTGCTTTATTATACTAACGGATCTTACCGAGTTTTCTGTTGAAGTTTTGTGTGGATGAAGTGTTCGATGATCGAGAAGGTCTCGATATGAGGAAAAGGAGGAGAGGCAAGAGCTCAAGCTTGGGGATTCCCAAGGCACGCCAAGTAAATATTCAAGGATACTCAAGCGTCTAAGCTTGGGGATGCCCCGGAAGGCATCCCCTCTTTCTTCAACAAGTATCGGTATGTTTTCGGATTCGTTTCATTCATGTGATATGTGCAAATCTTGGAGCGTCTTTTGCATTTAGTTTTCACTTTTATTTTATGCACCATGCTGGTATGAGATAGTCCTTGGTTTATTTATATAATGCTCATGCACTTCACTTATATCTTTTGAGTATGGCTTTATAGAATGCTTCATGTGCTTCACTTATATCATTTGAAGTTTGGATTGCATGTTTCTCTTCACATAGACAACCGCCATTTGTAGAATGCTCTTTTTCTTCACTTATATTTGTTAGAGCATGGGCATTTCTTTTGTAGAAAGAATTAAACTCTCTTGCTTCACTTATATCTTTTTAGAGAGATGACATGAATTGGTCATTCACATGGTTAGTCATAAAATCCTACATAAACTTGTAGATCACTGAGTATGATATGTTTGATTCCTTGCAATAGTTTTGCGATATAAAGATGGTGATATTAGAGTCATGCTAGTGGGTAGTTGTGGATTAGTAGAAATACTTGTGTTGAGGTTTGTGATTCCCGAAGCATGCACGTATGGTGAACCGTTATGTGATGAAGTTGGAGCATGATTTACTTTTTGATTGCCATCCTTTGTGTTGAGGTCGGGATCGCGCGATGGTTAACTCCTACCAACCCTTCCCCTAGGGGCATGCGTCTAATACTGGTTTCGATAGCTTCTAAATTTTTGCAATAAGTATGTTAGTTCTTTATGACTAATGTTGAGTCCATGGATTATACACACTCTCACCCTTTCACTTGCTAGCCTCTCTAGTACCGCGCAACTTTCGCCGGTGCATTACACCCACCATATACCTTCCTCAAAACAGCCACCATACCTACCTATTATGGCATTTCCATAGCCATTCCGAGATATATTGCCATGCAACTTCCATCATCATCATATACATGACTTGAGCATTCATTGCCATATTGCTTTGCATGATCGTAAGACAGCTAGCATGATGTTTTCATGGCTTGTTCGTTTTTTTGATGTCATTGCTACGCTAGATCATTGCACATCCTGGTACACCGCCGGAGGCATTCAAATAGAGTCATATCTTTGTTCTAGTATCGAGTTGTAATATTGAGTTGTAAGTAAATAGAAGTGTGATGATCATCATTATTAGAGTATTGCCCCAGTGAGGAAAGGATGATGGAGACAATGATTCCCCCACAAGTCGGGATGAGACTCCGGACTTTACAAAAAATAAAAGAGGCCAAAGAAGCCCAAAAAAAGGCCAAAGAAGCCTACCAAAATAAAATAAAATGGGGAAAATAAAAAAATGAGAGAAAAAGAGAGAAGGGGCAATGCTACTATCCTTTACCACACTTGTGCTTCAAAGTAGCACCATGTTCTTCATAGAGAGAGTCTCCTATGGTTTGACTTTCATATATTAGTGGGAATTTTCATTATAGAACTTGGCTTGTATATTCCGATGATGGGCTTCCTCAAATGCCCGAGGTCTTCATGAGCAAGCAAGTTGGATGCACACCCACTTAGTTTCCAGTTTGAGCTTTCATACACTTATAGCTCTTAGTGCATCCGTTGCATGGCAATCCCTACTCACTCACATTGATATCTATTGATGGGCATCTCCATAGCCCGTTGATACGCCTAGTTGATGTGAGACTATCTTCTCCTTTTTGTCTTCCCACTACCATCATATTCTATTCCACCTATAGTGCTATGTCCATGGCTCACGCTCATGTATTGCGTGAAAGTTGAAAAAGTTTGAGAACACTAAAGTATGAAACAATTGCTTGGCTAATTCCGGGGTTGTGCTTGATTTAAATATTTTGTGTGATGAAGATGGAGCATAGCCAGACTATATGATTTTGTAGGGATAACTTTCTTTGGCCTTGTTATTTTGAAAAGACATGATTGCTTTATTAGTAGGCTTGAAGTATTATTGTTTTTATATCAAATGATAGACTATTGCTTTGAATCACTCGTATCTTAATATTCATGCCATGATTAGATACATGATCAAGATTATGCTAGGTAGCATTCCACATAAAAAATTATATTTTTTATCATTTACCTACTCGAGGACGAGCAGGAATTAAGCTTGGGGATGCTGATACGTCTCCGTCGTATCTATAATTTTTGATTGTTCCATGCCAATATTCTACAACTTTCATATATTTTTGGCAACATTTTATACTATTTTTGGGAACTAACATATTGATCCAGTGCCCAGTGCCAGTTCCTGTTTGTTGCACGTTTTTGTTTCGCAGAATATTCATATCAAACAAAGTCCAAACGGGATAAAAACGGACGGAGATTATTTTTTGAATATTCGGAGAATATGGGAAGGAAAATCCACGCGAGACGGTGCCCGAGGGAGGAATGAGGCAGGGAGGGCGCGCCCCACCCCCCTGAGCGCACCCCTGACCCTCGTGCCCCCCGTAAGGCGGTTGATGCCCTTCTTCGGCCGCAAGAAAGCTAATTTTTAGTAAAAAATCACAGCGAAGGTTTCAGTCCAATCGGAGTTATGGATCTCCATATATATATATATATATATATATATATATATATATATATATATATATATATATATATATATATATATATATATATATATATATATATATATATATATATATATATATATATATATATGGAACGGTGCAAGGGCAGCAGCAAGAACGCAGAAACAGAGAGAGACAGAGAGACAGATCCAATCTCGAAAGGGCTCTCGCCCCTCCCACACCATGGAGACCAAGGACCAGAGGGAGAACCCTTATCCCACCTAGGGAGAAGGCCAAGGAAGAAGAAGAAAGAGGGGGGCTCTCTCCCCCTCGCTTCCGGTGGCGCCGGAGTGCCACCGGGGGCCATCATCATCACCGCAATCTTCGCCAACAACTTCACCGCCATCATCACCAACTCTTCCCCCCTCTATGCAGCGTTGTAACCTCTCTTACCCGCTATAATCTCTACCTAAACATGGTGCTCAACGCTATATATTATTTCCCAATGATGTATGGCTATCCTATGATGTTTGAGTAGATCCGTTTTGTCCTATGGGTTATTTGATGATCAAGATTGGTTTGAGTTGCATGTTTTATTATTGGTGCCGTCCTATGGTGCTCTCCGTGTTGCGCAAGCGTGAGGGATCCCCGCTGTAGGGTGTTGCAATACGTTCATGATTCGCTTATAGTGGGTTGCGTGAGTGACTAAAACACAAACCCGAGTAAGGGGGTTGTTGCGTATGGGATAAAGAGGACTTGATGCTTTATTGCTATGGTTGGGTTTTACCTTAATGATCTTTAGTAGTTGCGGATGCTTGCTAGAGTTCCAATCATATGTGCATATGATCCAAGTAGAGAAAGTATGTTAGCTTATGCCTCTCCCTCAAATAAAATTGCAATAGTGATTACCGGTCTAGTTACCGATTGCCTAGGGACAAATAACTTTCTCGTATCAAAAAGATCCCTACGAAAACTAATTTAGTTGTGTCTTTATCTAAACAGCCCCTACTTTTTATTTACGTGCTCTTTAATATCTTGCAAACCTATCCAAAAACACCTACAAAGTACTTCTAGTTTCATGCTTGTTCTAGGTAAAGCGAACGTCAAGCGTGCGTAGAGTTGTATCGGTGGTCGATAGAACTTGAGGGAATATTTGTTCTACCTTTAGCTCCTCGTTGGGTTCGACACTCTTACTTATCGAAAGAGGCTACAATTGATCCCCTATACTTGTGGGTTATCAATAAGCTCTACGTTCACATACAATGGGTGCAAGCCAGTTTTGCACACTCAGAATACTCGGGTTAAACTTGACGAGCCTAGCATATGCAGATATGGCCTCAGAACACTAAGACCGAAAGGTCGAACGTGAATCATATAGTAGATATGATCAACATAGTGATGTTCACCATTGAAAGCTACTCCATCTCACGTGATGATCGGACATGGTTTAGTTGATTTGGATCACGTGATCATTTATATGACAAGAGAGATGCCTATCTAAGTGGGAGTTCTTAATTAATATGATTAACTGAACTTTAATTTATCATGAACTTAGTGCTGATAGTTATTTTGTATGTCTATGTTATTGTAGATCAATGGCCCGTGCTACCGTTCCTTTGAATTTTAATGTGTTCCCAGAGAAAGCTAAGTTGAAAGATGATGGCAGCAACTACACGGACTGGGTCCATAACTTGAGGATTATCCTCATTGCTGCACAGAAGAATTACGTCCTGGAAGCAACGTTAGGTGTACCACCCACGCCAGCAACTGCAGACATTGTGAATGCCTGGCAGACGCGTGTTGATGACTACTCGATAGTTCAGTGTGCCATGCTTTACGACTTAGAATCGGGACTTCAAAGACATTTTTTGAACGTCATGGAGCATATGAGATGGTCCAAGAGTTGAAGTTCATATTTCTAGAAAATGCCCGTGTTGAGAGATATGAAGTCTCCAACAAGTTCTATAGCTACAAAATGGGGGAGAATAGTTCTGTCAGTGAACACATACTCAGAATGTCTGGGTACCATAACCACTTGACTCAGCTGGGAGTTAATCTTCCTGATGATAGTGTCATTGACAGAGTTCTTCAATCACTGCCACCAAGCTATAAAGGCTTTGTGATGAACTATAATATGCAAGGGATGAACAAGACAATTCCCAAGCTCTTCGCAATGCTAAAGGCTGCGGAGGTAGAAATCAAAAAGGAGCATCAAGTGTTGATGGTCAACAAGACCACTAGTTTCAAGAAAAAGGACAAAGGAAAGAAAGGGAACTTCAAGAAGAACGGCAAGAAAGTTGCTGCTCAGGAGAAGAAACCCAAGTCTGGACCTAAGCCTGAAATTGAGTGCTTCTACTGCAAAGGGACTGGTCACTGGAAGCGGAACTGCCCCAAGTATTTGGTGGATAAGAAGGATGGCAAAGTGGAAGGTATATTTGATATACATGTTATTGATGTGTACCTTACTAATGCTCGTAGTAGCGCCTGGGTATTTTATACTGGTTCTGTTGCTCATATTTTCAACTCGAAACAGGGGCTACGGATTAACGAAGATTGGCTAAGGACGAGGTGACGATGCGCGTGGGAAATGGTTCCAAGGTCGATGTGATCGTCGTCGGCACGCTACCTCTACATCTACCTTCGGGATTAGTTTTAGACCTAAATAATTGTTATTTGGTGCCAGTGTTGAGCGTGAACATTATATCTGGATCTTGTTTGATGCGAGATGGTTATTCATTTAAATCAGAGAATAATGGTTGTTCTATTTATATGAGTAATAACTTTTATGGTCATGCACCCTTGCGGAGTGGTCTATTTTTTTTTGAATCTCGATCGTGATGATACACATGTTCATAATATTGAAGCCAAAAGATGTAAAGTTGATAATGATAGTGCAAATTATTTGTGGCACTGCCGTTTAGGTCATATCGGTATAAAGTGCATGAATTCCATGCTGATGGGCTTTTGGAATCACTTGATTATGAATCACTTGGTGCTTGCGAACCGTGCCTCATGGGCAAGATGACTAAAACTCCGTTCTCCGGAACAATGGAACGAGCCACTGACTTATTGGAAACAATACATACTGATGTATGTGGTCCAATGAGTGTTGAGGCTCGTGGCGGGTATCGTTATTTTCTTACCTTCACAGATGATTTGAGCCGATATGGTTATATCTATTAATGAAGCATAAGTCTGAAACATTTGAAAAGTTCAAAGAATTTCAGAGTGAAGTGGAAAATCATAGTAACAAGAAAATAAAGTTTCTACGATTTGATCGTGGAGGTGAATATTTGAGTTACGAGCTTGGCCTTCATTTGAAACAATGTGGAATAGTTTCACAACTTACGCCACCTGGAACACCACAGCGAAATGGTGTGTCCGAATGTCGTAATCATACTTTATTGGATATGGTGCGATCTATGATGTCTCTTACTGATTTACCGCTATCGTTTTGGGGTTATGATTTAGAGACGGCTGCATTCACTTTAAATAGGGCACCATCAAAATCCCTTGAGACGACGCCTTATGAACTGTGGTTTGGCAAGAAACCAAAGTTGTCATTTCTTAAAGTTTGGGGCTGCGATGCTTATGTGAAAAAGCTTCAACCTGATAAGCTCGAACCCAAATCGGAGAAGTGCATCTTCATAGGATACCCAAAGGAAACTGTTGGGTACACCTTCTATCACAAATCCGAAGGCAAAATATTCGTTGCTAAGAATGGATCCTTTCTAGAGAAGGATTTTCTCTCGAAAGAAGTGAGTGGAAGGAAAGTAGAACTTGATGAAGTAATTGTAGCTTCTCCCGAATTGGAAAGTAGTTTATCACAGAAATCAGTTCCAGTGATTCCTACACCAATTAGTGAGGAACCTAATCATGATGATCACGAAACTTCAGATCAAGTTACTACAGAACCTCGTAGGTCTTCCAGAGTACGGTCCGCACCAGAGTGGTACGGTAACCATGTTCTGGAAGTCATGTTACTAGACCATGTTGAACCTGCGAACTATGAGGAAGCGATGATGAGCCCAGATTCCGCGAAATGGCTTGAGGCCATGAAATCTGAGATGGGATCCATGTATGAGAACAAAGTGTGGACTTTGGTGGATTTGCCCGATGATCGGCAAGCCATAGAAAATAAATGGATCTTCAAGAAGAAGACCGACGCTGACGGTAATGTTACTGTCTACAAAGCTCGACTTGTTGCAAAAGGTTTTGGACAAGTTCAAGGAGTTGACTACGATGAGACATTCTCACCTGTAGCGATGCTTAAGTCTATCCGAATCATGTTAGCAATTGTCGCATTTTATGATTATGAAATTTGGCAAATGGATGTCAGAACTGCATTCCTGAATGGATTTCTGGAAGAAGAGTTGTATATGATGCAACTAGAAGGTTTTGTCGATCCAAAGGGTGCCAACAAAGTGTGCATGCTCCAGCGATCCATTTATGGACTGGTGCAAGCCTCTCGGAGTTAGAATAAACGTTTTGATAGTGTGATCAAAGCATATGATTTTATATAGACTTTTGGAGAAGCCTGTATTTACAAGAAAGTGAGTGGGAGCTCTGTAGCATTTCTAATATTATATGTGGATGACATATTGTTGATTGGAAATGATATAGAATTTTTGGATAGCATAAAGGGATACTTGAATGAAAGTTTTTCTATGAAAGACCTCGGTGAAGCTGCTTACATATTGGGCATCAAGATCTATAGAGATTGATCAAGACGCTTAATTGGACTTTCACAAAGCACATACCTTGATAAAGTTTTGAAGAAGTTCAAAATGGATCAGTCAAAGAAAGGGTTCTTGCCTATGTTACAAGGTGTGAAATTGAGTCAGACTCAATGCCCGACCACTGCAGAAGATAGAGAGAAAATGAAAGTCATTCCCTATGCTTCAGCCATAGGTTCTGTCATGTATGCAATGCTATCACTACAAAAAAAGACACATCCGTGACATTTTCGGCCGAACAATTTTTTTTCTGTCATACTTATGACACTTCTATGATGATAATTGTGACAAAACCCGGTATCATCATAAATGTGGTGGGCTCCTACTTCTATGACAAAAAATCATGATAGAAAATGGGCTTTTCGTCCTGGGCGGGCCGGAGACGCAGCTGCATGACATTCTTTGGGCCGTCCATGACGGAAAAAACCGTGGTAGAAGCGAAGGCGAGGAAAATATCGACGAGTTCCCAGTTATGGTGGGTGGTCGGGGGCCGAGCGATGATCATTTCTCTCGTACGTATGCGCGTGTGTGCGAGGCGTTGCACTCTAACTGAACCCGAGCAAGGCGTTGGGCTCTAACTGAACCCGAGCAATTGCACTGCAGGCTACGAGTTCCTGAACCCGAGCTATCGATCGATCCCTTACTGTTAACTGAACCCGAGTGATTCCTTCGCTACTGCTGCTAACTGAAGCCGATCGATGCTGCCTCTGGATGAACAGTGAGCATTGTTGGTGGGGTTTGGATGAACAGTTCCTGGTGGGGGGTTGGATGAACATGACCCCATTGTAGTAGAGGCCGTTGCCACTGGATGAACAGGACCCCGATCGAGCCGGTTGGGGGTGGATGAACAGGACCCCGTGGAGGGCTGGATGAACAGGACCTCGTGGAGGGCTGATTGAATAGTAGCCGGTGGAGGGCTGGATGATAAGTAGCCCGTGGAGGGGTGGTTGAACAAGACCCCGTGGAGAGGGCTGGTTGAACAGTAGCCGGTGGAGGAGCGCGCGGTGGAGGCTGGATGAACAGGAGCCCGTGGATGAACAGTCGCAGGTGGAGGCTAGAGGAGGTCGATGGTGGATGAACAGTAGCCCGTGGAGGCTGGAGGAGGTCGACGGTGGAGATGGACAGTACCCCGTGGAGTCCTGTTTTGCGGTACGCACACCCGTCCCGATGAACAGGACCCCCGTTTCGACCGTAGCGCTCCAACACAAGTCTGATTCCTCCGTTTTGCGGTACGCCACACCCCTCCCAATCAACAGGACCCCGTTTTGACCGTAGGAGGTCCGTTTCCTCCATTTTGCGGTACGCCAGACCCCTCACGATGAACAGGATCCCGTTCCGATCGTGGCCAGTCGAACACAAGGCCGCTTCCTCCGTTCTGCGATACGCTAGGCCTCGTTTCCATCGGCTGTACCATCCAAGCCGGTTGGCTCCCGGTGAACAGCACGCTTTCCGTTGCCTCCCGATGAACACGACGCATTCCGTTGCCTCCCCATGAACACGACGATGACGCAGTTTCTCCGTTCCGACCCAGCCATGTACACGAGCCCTGGCCGTACGTATGCGTGAGTAGGCGTTTGAGACCCCGCCCGTATGTACGTACATGGCCGTATTTACTTTCTTGCACCCTGGCCGCTATACGTATGTGTACATGCTACGTGCGCGCCTCTACTACGACATGTGCCCTTCCTTACTCGGCCACGGTTCATCGCTGCAGCCTGCAGACAGACCGATCGACCAGTATGTACGTACACGTTCGCCGCCAGAATGACAACACTACGTACGCTTCGACCAGGTGGGTCCCGACTGTCAGGCACTTCCTTGCGTGCGAAGATGTAGCTGGTGGGTCCCAGCAGTCAGGGGGAAATGATTTTTCATGAAATACGGTGGCCCGTCAGGTGGGTCCCTGCTGTCACGTGGAGCAATCATTATTTTCCACGTAATAAGGAGGCACTTCCTTGCTACGGCCATGGACCCAGCTGTCAGCCTCTCCACGTATAGTACTCTTCCGATGGAAGTCAGTCGTTGACCACATTGACCACGTCGCGCCAAGAGCACCAAGGCGGTGGACGACGACAAGGCCTAGGAAGGGGACGACGCGGAGTCGGGGAAGACGCAGCAGTGGATGCCCACGCGGAGAAGAGTACGAGGGTTCACTGGTTCGGCTGCGGTGTGAGGCTGTCGTCGCCGCAGGGCCTGGCCAGTGGTGGGAGTAGTAGGGGGGCGGCGAGGTCTCCGCGGCAGCACAGCCGGCCACGGGAGGCAGGAGCAGGCGGCACGACCGGCGCTGCTTTGGGCGGCTGGAGCAAGAAGACCAGAGGTTAAAGAAGCACTACGGCCGTTGGATGGACATCGTACGGTAACTGGAGCTAGAATCGTTCATATTGACTAAGTTGACAAACTCTCCGTCCCCGTCAACTTAGTAGGCCCACATGTCAGCCTCCCACTATGCTGGGTCCTAGCTAGCAGGGGGAGTATTCATTTTTTGTGCGTGATAAGGAGGCACTTCCTTGCGTGCGAAGATATAGCTGGTGGGTCCGACCTGTCAGTGGGGGGAACGTTTTTTTGCAAAATACAGAGGCCCTTCTGGTGGGTCCCAGATGTCAGGTGGAGGAATCATTATTTTGCGTGTAATAAGGAGGCATTTCCTTGTGTGCGGCCGTGGACCCAGCTGTCAGCCGCTCCACGTACAGTCCAAGTCCGATGGATGTCATTCGTTGACCACGGCGCGCCGAGAGCACCAGGGCGGTGGACGATGGCGAGGCCTAGGAAGGGAACGACACAGAGCCGGGGAAGACTCGGCAGTGGTTGCCCACGCGGTGGGGAGTACGAGGGTTTACTGGTCCGGTTGCCGTCGCCGGAAAATAATAAGAGGTGTGGGTGAGTAGAGGAATGCCCTGGCCAGCAATGGAGTAGGGTGGGGCGGTGCGGCCTGTGCGGCAGTACAGCCAGCCATGGGAGGCGGGAGCAGGCAGTCCCACCGGCACTGGTTTGCGCGGCTGGAGCAAGAAGATCAGATATTGAAGAAGCAGCACGGCCGTTGGATTAACATCCAAGGGTCACTGCTGCTAGAATCGTTTGGGACTAAGTTGACAAAGCCTTTCATACACGTGAGTCAGTCTCCAAATCTGTCCCAAACAGCATACAGCCCGAAATTTCTAGCCAGATTCAAATTAATTTAAAAACTAAACATACCTTAATCTAAATCCAATGAAATTTTACCCGCACAAAAATAATGAAATGTAAAATATCAAAATCTAAAAGAAAAAGTATTTTGGAACTAATTGCATGTTTGCTGTATTTTTTCATTTTACAGCCCATTTAATATTACTTATAGCCCATTTCTTATTACTTGTAGCCCATTTTCTAGGCAAAATGCATCCCTCCTCGTCTTGAAAGATTTCCGGCCCAACAGGGCGTAGAAAAACAAGTAGGCCAATGTTGGTTATTCTGCAAAAAACAAAATAGCTGGGCTAGCCATTTTCAGAAAGGAAAAAAACAAACTGGGCCGGTCATGTGCTAGACGGGCCACAGCTCCCGAACAACCCAGTTGATACCCTTCTCCGTCCCGAAAAAACAAAATTACTGCGCGTGCTGCTGGGTCCCTACTGTCATTCTCACCATGTACAGTCATATCCTTATTCCTCTCGGTTGTTGACCATGTTGACAACACCGGAGGGTGGCGCCGCAGCGAGCGAACCAAGGCGGAGGACGATGGTGAGGCCTCGGATGGGAACGAACATGAGCCGGGGAAGATGCGTAGAGTTTTAGGGTGCGATGTGGCCACGATGCGTGCGCGGTAGCACAACCAGCCATTGGAGGCGGGAGCAGACGGTCCCGCCGGCGCTGGTTTGGCTTTGGCGGCTGGAGGAAGAAGAGACTGAAGAAACACGACAGATGTTGAATGTCAATCCAACGGTCAAGGTTGGCACAATAGTTTGTTGACTAAGCTGACACCAAGTAGCATAACTTTTTATATATAGGAAGAAAAGAAAAACTGGGCTCGTTCGCCTGATAACATTCCCGAAACTGCGACCGTTCGATCTTGCGTCGCAACTAAAACTGCGAGGAAAATGCGTTCGCCTGCCATCCTCCTCCCAAGGAACATTCGCCACATAAGTGACTAGCACCCTTGGTTTTCAACCGAGAGGTCTTGGGTTCGAGTCCCAAGAAATCTCAATTTTGTCCTCCTTCCTTCGTCGCAAAAAAAAGAAAGAAAATCAAAGACTTGAGAAGGCGTACAGAACAAGCTAGTGTACTAGTAAAGAGACGTTGCTGAGTTTTAGAAAAAAGAGAGACGTGCTCCTGTAGTTGGTTCAAATCCAAACCTAGACTATGACTATATATGGTGCTATGCTACTTTGCAAGTAATGAAACTGACATATCCAACGTTCGCTTCTCCTCTTCTCTACTTACTCTGCCTAGCATCAGAAGCTCTGGCCGCAGCAACCATGTCCGCTGGCTGCTCGTCCACCTGCTGTTCAGCATGCAACAACCAGATATGCGCCAAGTCGCCACCTGTACCATCTCATGTGGGTCTCATCACATCCCCGCCGGCACACGCATCGCAGCCAGTTGCTCATCGCAACCCGCTGTTGTTGGTGTGGTGCCACTGCTGCAAATCACGCAGAGTCATCCGTCGCGCGTCTCAACCACAATCCTCAACCCTGGCCGAGTCTTCTACAAATGCCCGAATCATGGGGTAATAATATGTTTAAGTGTTGTTCTGCTGCTTTCAGTTGCTGATTTTTTTAATAGTTTGGTTGATGATCTTCCAATTTGATTCGTGCATAAAAGGGAAGATTCGTGTGATTTGTATTTCTGGGAAGTTGCTGATGTGGCGGAATGCAACTACGCTGATTATTTGGTTAGACGAGGAATCCCAATACCAGCAGGTTGGGGTGTTGGACAAGTAACTGAAGGAACGGCAGAAGAGGAAGATGCAGAGCAGAAGGTTAAAGATGCAGTCCCTCTGATCATGGCCAAGCAACAGCTGTTGAACGGCCTTGACAACAATGGGGAGATGAAAGAGCTTGTGAAGATAATGGGCAAAATTGATGTGCTCTGTAGGATGATTGTCTCTTTATTTGCAGTGTATGTAGCACTCGTGATGTATTCAGTGGCTATGAAATGAGCACTTTGCTGAAACTAGTAATGAATGCAACCTGTGTAGCAGGCTGGGTGTAGTGTTGTGAACATCTAACGATTTCTATTAATAGAAATCGGGTGGTATCCCCTTTTACTGATAAATAAATAAATAGCATAGGCCCTTTGGTAATAAATAAATAAATAAATTAGCAGAGGCCCTGTCGGGTCAGCTTTGTTCCCATTCGAAGACGTCGAGCAAATTGCAGTCCAACAGCAAACTATGTTGTCAAATTCAAGTTGCACAACCAAATATGAGTACAACTAAACAACAATGTCATCATGTTTTAGTCGTCATACAATCACCAAACACAAATGAACATACATAACAAGTGATGTTCTCACAGCAAAATACTAAACAACACGTTCATCAGGTTTCAGTTGTCATAGCAAACACAATTTCACATAGTAGATAAAAAACGTCTTCTGACAGGAAAATACGACAAAAGCAATCTAATCATCATCCGCAGCAGCAGCGTCAACATCTTCACCATGTGTATCAGTCTGAATCGTAATTCCCCAGAGTGTCATCTTATTCTTCATCCTCAATGTCCTCGAACGTTGGCTTCTTCTTGATCAACTATTGTATGTGCACAGCACGACAGGCAATCTTTTCGCCAACGTCATTGACGTGATGGTTCTCAAAGATATTAGGAACATTTGTGGAATCTTGTACATCAGGAGCAGTGTAAGCATCATCTTGTTGTGCAACTTCATTAAACGAATTCCTCTGCTCAAACCTTTGCAATACTCTCCAGTCATCGCTACGTGCAAATGTGTTTTCCAAGAAAAATATCTGTGTTGCTTGATTTGCCAAAATAAAAGGCTCGTTGATCTGGTACGCTGCCTTGACATTGATGGATTTGAAATAATCATCAACTCTGGGTTTTGCGATCCTGGAAAACAGGTTATACCAACGACAACACAACAGATCCACACACCGATGATCCTCGAAACTGGAGATATACTGCAACTGAACAATGTCTGTTATGTTAGCATACATTTCAGTTGTCTCTCTGTCGTACGTATTCGTGCTCATGATGGCACTGTTTTGTGTCTTCCTGCCTTCGTCGCGTGCAAGGGTGTTGTAGCACACATCTCCAACAATGCAAGATTCATAATGTCTTACCCGAGTATCAGGACCCATTGCTAGTGCGTAAAGGGCATCATCAACTGCCTGCCCATCCTCCCGCATCTTCTTAACCTATGGTTAGAAAATAGACAATCTGATCATCTTATGTACTCAATATATTAAAAAACTGACAGTGCAATTCAAAAGCTTACATGGCCCTTGAACCATTTCGCAAATCCTGCCATAACCAGTTTGTCAATGTTTCTTGGATTTTGCGGCAGTAACTCCTTTTTGTAGATGCTGCACAACATAGTGATCGTGTCAAACATCTAAATATATAAGAATGTGCTGCAAGTTTAGTAGATTCCGATGTATAAGCTGCAGTACTTAGCACTTACTTGATATAAGGTAGTATCTCAAGACAGTTATTCAATGCATACCAAACCATTTTGTCCAAATCTTTAGGTTTGTCCTCTTGTCGACTCTTCCCTGTAACTCGAACAGAATAATCAAAAACATTGAGCCCGAGATTGTCTTCACCCACCTCTTTGCTAAGCTGATCAGCTGTTTCAATGTATTTTGAGCAGAATGTCAACGCTTCTGTAGCAATGTAGGCCTCTGCAATGGAACCCTCGGGTCTAGCTCTGTTCCTAACATAGCCCTTGAAAGTGTCGAGCTGCCTTTCAATAGGGTACATCTAGCCATACTGTACTGGACCTCTAAGTAGTGCCTCATCAGGTAGATGAACAGCCAAATGCACCATCACATCAAAGAAGGCTGGAGGATATATCTTCTCAAGGTCGCATAGGATAGTTGGTACCTTGTCTCTAAGACGCTCCAAAGCATCTACCCTGATATTTCTACTGCAGAGTTCCCTGAAGAATTGTCCCAACTCTGCAACTGCTCTGTATAAGTCAGGGCGGCCCAATCCTCTAAGGATAACAGGTAAAACCCTTTGAAGTAGGACGTGGCAGTCATGAGTTTTCAACCATTGTATCTTGTTTGCATCTGCACTGACTCTCCTTTCAGGGTTTGAAGCAAATCCATGTGGGAATCTCACACGTGATAGGACCTCGCAGAATTCTTTTCTTTTTACCTTGTCCAAGACGTACACAGCGGGTGCCATATCCTGTGGTTTACCTTCATCTTGCACCTGCAAATCCTTTCTGATACCCAGGTGTGTCAAATCAATCCTAGATTTTAAGGTATCTTTTGTCTTGCCTTCAATATTAAGAAGTGTGCCGATAATGCTGTCACATATATTTTTCTCGATGTGCATCACATCAAGATTATGCCGCAGATCCAAATCTTTCCAATACTCCAAGTCCCACAAAGTGGACCTGTGGGTAAACAATAATCTCTCTTCTGCCCTGCCACGCTTCCTTTTCCTGCTACCATTACCAGGATGGTTTCCTGGTGTAATATGCCTGTCCTTCTCTAATTCCACTTGCAACTCATCGGCGGTGAGCCTTTTTGGCACATTGTGGTTTTCATGCTTTGCATTGAACACATGTCTTCAGTATTTTGTAGGACGCGGCTTGTCCTTGGCAAGGAAACGGCGGTGTCCAATGTAACAAATCTTTCTAAGTATTGCGTATGACAGCGGATTCCTATCACAGCGAACACATGCATTGTAACCATGTGTCGTTCGCCCTAACATAGTGCCTGAAGCCGGATAATCATGGATGCACCAAATTATAATAGCACGCAGAAAGAAATCAGCTGGTGGGCTGCTATATAGGTCTCGAGTGAGAACACCCCTCCATAGCTGTTGAAGTTCCTCCACAAGAGGCTCCATGAATAAATCAAAATCCTTTCCAGGACTTTTTGGACCTGGGATGAACAAGGCCATCATGTAGTTTGATTCTTTGGTGCTGACATTTGGAGGCATGTTGTAAGGGATAATAAGCACTGGCCACATGCTATATGTGGCGCTCTGGTGGCCAAATGGATTAAATTCATCTGAAGCTAAGCCAAGTCAAATGTTTCTCGGGTCAGTAGCAAACTTTTTGTGTTTCTGATTGAAGCTTTTCCACTCACTACCATGTGATGGATGGCTCATTAAATTATGATCTCTGTACTCCTGGTTCCTAGAATGCCACAATACATCCTCTCTTGTTTCAGCATCATGAAACAACCTCTACAATCTTGGTGTAATTGGAAAATGTCTCAGAACATTATGAGGAATCCTCTTCACAGCATCGCCATCTTTCCATCTTGATGATTTGCATTTCGGGCATTGACTTAAGTTGGCATAATCCTTCCGGAACAGAACACAATTATTCTTACAAACATGGATCATATCATATCCAATTCCAACTGCACGAAGGAAATTCTTCATTTTACTGTAGGTGTGTGGCAGCTTAGACGCATCTAGGAAAGCTTTGCGGAAAGCAGCCAACATCGCACCGAATGATTTGTTGGTCATCCGCTCAGATGTCTTCACCTGAAGGGTGACCATAGCTGAGAATACTGACAGCTTATTTCCTGGGGTGACAACCACGTTGCATTGTTCCAACATGCAGGCCCACCGTTTTTGTTCTGCAGGTGAAAGTTCACGAAATGCACGAGCATTTTGTAGCATTGTTTCAATGTTGGTCAAACTCACTGGCTTCGCCACCACCACCTCCTCCTCCTCTTCCACCTGAGCATCAGGCAGATCAAGATGGTGATCTGCTGCTTCCATGTAGTCAGTAACATTGAGGTTCACAGCTTCACCATGATGAACCCACCTAGTATATGTGACTGACATCCCATACAAGTGTAGATGATTTTGCACAGTTGACTGGGGTCTTGTAACTGAATTCATACAACTGCTACATGGGCAGAGCACATCTAATTTCGGACCACCGTACTCAGCTCTGATAAAGTTCATGAAGTTTTCAACCCCCTCGACATATGCAGCGTCTTCGAGCAGAAGTTATCCAAGTCCTTTCCATCTGTTAGACATACAAATTAGTTCTTCTACTAGATATTGCAAGAAAAGCATATATGCTTTTTTATGAAGTCCAGAAAAAAATACCTAGGTCGATGTCTAAAGCTATGGCAAGATATTTGGATGAGAAGATCTAAGCAACGAAATATATTTAAAGCTAATTCAGCAAATAGATTGGGTTCTAAATTATGACAGGTTGTTTCAGCAGTCAATGAGGCGGAGCACACAGCCATCGAACTATCGAAGGCCATCGCAGCAACAAAGATCGAGTATAAAATGGTGTAGAGCTATTTCACCTAACAGATTGGCTACTATACGATGGCAATCTACGTCACAATAAATATATGGTAGGATATTTTAGCAACTAATTGGGCTTGGCATGCCATCTCAGCTAAGCAGATTGAGTGCAGAACAGGGCAAGGAAGCTTCTTAAGCAGAGCATATTGACTGTAAACTACTTCGGTAAACAGTGAGATTAACAACATCTATCAGCTAACATTCAGCGCTACACCGACATGCACGGGGCCTCAACCTAGAATGCGCGTACCATGGGAGAAGCCGACCGCCGTGCGTCTCCACATGAACGTCGCCAGCGGTGGCGACGGTTACCGCCGTGCACCTCCACAAGAACGTCGTCAGTGGTGGCGGCACGACTCGAGGACGGCAGTCTACGAGAGCGTACTGTGGGAGCGAGAGGATCGCCGTGCGTCCCCTCGACGCACCGCGGCGCCGACGTATCAGCGCGGCGGGGAGGGCAGCATTGGCGGAGCGAATGGAGTGGAGGGGGACAGGGGGAGGGGGTTTGGGAAATATTATTGGCTAGTTGGCCGAAGGGCATTTGAATTTGGGATTTCGGGGGAATTTTTTGGGGGGGGGGGGTTCGCGCGGTGGGCGGGGGAGTTTGGCGCATGGTCGGTTTCTCCAAGTGCAGTCCCATGTGTCAGTGTAGAGGTAAGCCGAAGCGCGTTCCGTTTGCATGAGCTGTGTGCAGGACCGAACGTGTGTGGGGTGCAATGCGACCGCGACAGGGGTGCTGTCAGTGTACCCCCCTTTTTCCTTTTAAACTAGGTGGTTCGCCCCCTCAAAAAAAACTTGGTGCTTCGCGCGACCATCGATACTACTACTAGTAATCCTGACTAAAACGGCGCAGCTGGGTCTTTTCCCGCGCGATATGCTGGGAGGTTGGCTTAGTTGGTTTTTTTGGACGAGTAATGCTACACCTACGTACTCCCAGTTACGTAATTAATGTAATGTGAAATGTGTGAGCTGTTGATTGTAGATTGGGGGAGGGAGGGGCCCACCACCATGAAAATCAGGGAGGAGAGAGAGAGGCAATTTACGTTAACCCTTTCGTAGGTTCCCGTAGATGTAGAAAGATGTGAAATGCGTGAATGTGTAGTGGACGTACTATTGGAGTGCCTAAGATAAATTGTGTATGTAAACACTATGTGTTTATTTACTTTGCATGTTAGCTTTGTCTCGGTTCAATAAAAAGCAGAGTTGGTGATGATGGTGTGCCTGCCATCCTGCAATATAGGTCGTCCGATCTATATCTAACGGATAGGAAGGAAACTATGACAATTTACCCGCACTCCTCTCCACATTTGCAGATAAGGCCTTCCCTCGTTCATCCTTTTCTCCCACAAGATCTTGATGGTCCGTGCAACGCATGAGCATCTTGCTAGTACTCCTACAATATACTATATTATTGTGAAAGTTCATATACACCGGCCGAGATTAATGCAAACATGGCAGATTTTCATTACATTTCAAACTTTTATAGGACAGAAAAATAAAAGAAACCCGACCCTAAACCTATTGTACGGCGGCGACCGACGTCCTCCATCTGTGATCTCCATGTACGGGGGCGGGGTTCAAGACGAAGGTGCGGTCTCCGGCGAGGAAGAGTAGAACACGGGAGACGGACCGGCCAGTTGGCACACCATGCCCTGCCGCCTCCCATGCCCTACTCATCCTCGGAGGAGTCCCCGACCTCGGCGGTGTCGGGCGTTTGACGGTGGCAAGTAGGACGCGTGGCTGATGGTGCTCCCGTCGTCGGCCGCCATCATGGCCACCGCTTGTGCCGTCGCGTCCGCGTCCGGCTACGCGGCTATCACTACAAAAAAATACACTTCTGTGATGATACGTGTTTGTCACTATAGGTCACGTTTTCTGTCATGCATGTACATCCATGACAAATTTATGACAGAATGAAGATAGTCATACTTGTGCTGTCATAGAAGTGTTCCATGACATTCCCAAAATTATCATCATGGAAGTGTCCACTTCCATGACGATAAATCGCGCGTCACAGAAGTGCTTTCGTCAAGGGTGACCGACACGTGGCATCCACTGTAACGGAACGCCGTTAAGCTATTGGGTCCGGTTTTGGATCCGATAACCCGTTAACAGCCCGGACTAATGGGGATTTTCCACGTGTAAAATTCTGATTGACTGACGGAAACACGTGTCAGCTCCGCGTTGGCACAGGTGTCACTCATCGAATGGGCGAGATGCGTCTATGATATGTTGACACGTGGACCGGCCCATAAAGTTTAGATGGGTCGGCCCAACTAAAGGCCCACAAGATTTTGTGGTCCATAATGGGCCAGCCCAGCAAAAGGCCCACAAGATTTTGCATATCATAATGGGCCGGCCCAGCTAAATGCCCACGAGATTTTGCGGGCCATAATGGGCCGGCCCAACTAAAGGCCCGCGAGATTTTGCGGACCATAATGGGCCGGCCCAGCTAAAGGCCCAACATTCTCAGTTAAGGCCCGTACGGCTAGTGTCAAATCGGCCCGTCAACGGCCTGTCCTAAACTTGTCATCATCGCGGCCCATGGTCACTTCTGGCCCGTTAACAGTCCGCTAAGTATATGGGCCGAATTACGGCCTGGTGTATTTCCGGCCTGTTAAAGGTCCTGCTTCATTTGGGCCCATTTACAGGCCATTGAAACTTTTGGCCCATAAACGACCATGAAGGATTTGGGTCATATTCGGCCATGTTTGACATTCGGCCTGTTGGAGGCGCACTATAGATTTGGGCCACTTTCGGCCTGTTGTGATTTTCGGCCTGTTAACGTCGGATGAAATCCACGGGCCATATGTGGCCCAACGTCACATCGGGCCCATTAACGACCCATATAAAAATGAAGATAATCTAGCCCGACTGAACTTCCGGCCTGTTAAAGGCTCGTGTATTAGGTCGGCGCATTAACGGCCCGTCCGAATTTCGGCCTGTGAAAGATCTGCATCGTAAATGGGCCGAATCTCACTTTCGGTCTTTTAAAGGCCCATGTTTTTATGGGATCGAGATATTTACACCTGTAAACGGCCTATTGTTACTGACGGCCCAAATTATGTTTAGGCATGTTAAAGGCCCACTATGGGCACAGGCCTACCAGTAAAATATGAAATCTTATGCTGATTTAGGCCCAGATATTTTTAGTGGGCTACATGCAAATTTCGGCCCATAATCGTTTTTAGCCCAATTGGAATGGGCCCGACGAATGTTGGCATGTTGGGCTCCTACGAAGCTTTTGGCCAAATACATTACTAAGATAAACCTACACTATACAAAAATAGCGTCGTAATTATTGCAGCCTTTGGCAGCATCATAAATGTTGTATCACAACAAAAGGCCTATTGGCATAAAGTTTACAGTCCTTGCATATAAAAGCACCATTAGATGTATAGAAGCACAGATCATTTGACCTGAGCGCTAATGTTTCAGGCTGTAGAATCTGATGGAGCAGCACGATCTTCACCTTTTTTCCGCCATTGCTCTTGAACAACGAAGCGAATGTCTGATAGTCTGGTTTCAAAACCATTCATATCTTGACGACATTTGTCAACCACTATTCTTTTTTTTGAAACGACGTCCATTAGGGATTGGACTTGTGTCTGGAGCACATATATATCACTCTGTCTAGCAGGAAGATTTTCTCCGGTAGGCGATTTGGATGAGGTTACCTTGACAACCAAGCCAGAATTACGCAGGAAGGTGCTTTTTGCACTGTTAGTGTAGAGATACTAACGCACTGCAGCAAGAGGTGACATTGTGCCTGTGGTAGCCTCGTCACCTTCAGGTGGTTGTGGCTGTTCAATCATTTTTTCCATAGCTTCCTGAAAGTTTGAACTTGTAGATTAGTGTATCAGATAAGTTACTAATGAGACAAAAACAAACCAGGCAATTGAGCGTTCCCTAGAGTTTGGTTCAAAGGCTAAGGACTCTACACGTTTATACATAACTTATTTTGGTGAACTACTGTAACACATTAGCATGTATTGTAGTGCCAACTACATAAATAATCACTTTCGGAACATATGTCCATGTAGCATGCCTACTGTATTGTCTATTTCCTCACATTCGTTGACATCTAAGGATAAAGAGACATGGTTTAAAGTAGGATGAACATAGTATGACATCATTCATACCATGGGCAAACAGATATAAAACAAACATGCTATTTTATCATTGTGTGCGCACGTGAACATAACAACTAGAATACAGATCAAGACCAAAAGAATATCCTTCATCTCTTTTAAACCATGTAAGGTGAAATGATATGTTAAGACAACTGTGTATAAAAGTGAACAGAGTAACTGACATTGGATGCAAACCAAGTAGTTAAATGAACACATCAAGTACCAACCAATTCAAAGGCAGGAGGAGTAAGGACTTACAACAGCGGCTTGAACTGGTGTGCTCATGCCCTTCATCTTGCTGGTGTGGCAATCCTTGAAGATTTGCACTGCATTTGGTTCAAGTTCTTTTTGGTCCGCACGGGATTTCCTCCGCATTTGGAACAAGTCAATATAGATACGATAATATGGCACAGAAAAAAGAAGGAAGTAGAACCTATTTACAAGAGCCTCGCAGTCTGCAATATAGCTACGAGATCCTGTTGTCTGTTCGAATTTCACTTTAGAACGGTTGGTCTTGTTCTTCAAATAGTTAGCCTAGAAGAAGATACACTTGTAAGGCACATACATAAATACAAGTACAATATGTGGTCTGATCAAATACATATAGACTAACTGATACTTTGGATCAGACCAGTGTTTAACGAGGGCTGTCCAGTCTTCGTCTGTAATATATTCCACTGGAGATGTTTTGGCGATTTCATTGTTAGCCTTGTCTTCAAAGTGAGATTTTCTAAGGTGGTACAGATACTGTCGCGGAGCAGACTGAAAAACATGAGTGCATGCTTGTTTAGTTGCATCATCTTTCGGATCCAACTTGAACCTCATCTGTTGAAAAAAGAATGCGAGTCTTATTAGGAGGAAGCTAGAAAGTATGGGACAGAGCAAGACAATATTACTAATTGCGATGAATAACATTACTTACGGATAAATGGTCAAGGAAGGTGTTAAAATGGGTATTGTCTTTCTCATGCCTGTACTGGATCCACGTTGGGAGGATACGTGCATGACACCTAACGGCAACGGCTGCCTCTGATACTAACTTGGCTGACTCTGTAGCATCACGTGGCCTTTTTAAACCTGCCTCAAAATGGATCTCCATTCTTCCTCCTTTAGATTTTGTTAATCTGTCAAGCATTATCCCTGATGTCTGTTTCCGCTTGCGTCATCGTGCTAGTTCAACAACGAATATGGAAAGTGTTAGTGTACATCAAACTGTGAGAGTACATATAAAGGAGCATGCAACTGCAACTTGACTCGGTCAGGTACCGTCTTGGTGTTGATGCTCATGAGGCTCATCTGATCTTGCCATATCCTATTGTGTCAGCAATGCTTCAGAAGTAGTGTTAGGTGTGAAGGCGGCTTGGGAACTGGCTAGTTCCAGAGCAAATGAATGAGTAACTCGTTGAGATGTTGGTACAGTTGAAGCGGATGCTGCAGTTGGTGGAGCAGGTGATACTGTGTTTGTAGATTTAGCCGGTGGACTTGGACCTTCTACTGCACTATAAGTACTAGCAGAATCTGGACGACCGATCCTTTTCTGTTTCACTCGACGAGTAACACCACTCCCTACTATATTATTTTCCTTGCTCTTTTTTGAATTTGCCATGTCAAGCCGTACCCACAACACAAAAGAATAAAATCGCTCTTCAGAACTCATTGATGCATGATATAGACAAGCAATACTTTGATGTAAGACAACCGTATGAGGATGGAATATGTAAGAAAAACAGGACGACATGACATATTCACAGCTACGATGTGTAAACTAAGCAGAAGGATTTTGAAGAAAATAGAAGTGATGCAAGCTAGACACCATATGAAAGATGCAACCAATATTACTCTGCCAAGTTAAAAGTGTCTTGTCATAAGTGGCAATTCAAAAAATTAGAAGCAGTACAACATAGAAATCAATGCAAGATGCAACCACTATCAAACTGCCATGTTAAAAGTGTCCAATCACGAGTGACTGATGCGGGATACACAACAGCAGTACTTTGATGTAAGAACATGGTATGATAGATAGATGAAGTGTATTCTAGACACAGAACGCCATGTCATATGCACATGTATAATGTATGAACTCAACAGGTGCAATTTAATCAAAATAGAAGAAATACAGGCTAGACAACATATGCAACATGAAACCAATTATCACACTGTCAACTTAGAGCAAGCACCTGCGATGGTGGAGTACGAGACATGAACTCATCATGTAGACTTGGCAGTAGCAGTAGCAGTAGCAGTGGCAAATCTAGAGAGTCTCTATTTGCGTCGGCGCGGAGGACCACCAACATCCCCTAACTTACTCTTTTCCTTCCTATTTTCTGATATTGCCTTATGAAGTCAAAACCACAAGAAGATGAATAAAATTAGCTCTGCATAACTGGTTGATGCATGATACAGACGAACACTACTTTGATGTAAGGCAAGCGCAGGATAGGAGGATGGAATATATACAAAAAAGACAGCGTTTCATATTCACACGTATGATAGGAGGATGGATATATGTATCAAAAAACAGTAAGTGGAAGGCATTTCAACAAAATTAGAAGAAATGAAAACTAGGCACCATACGAACATGCAACCAATATCACTCTATCAGGTAAAAAGTGTCTCGTCGTAAGTGCCATTTCAAGAAATTAGAAGCAGTACAAGCTAGAAGACAATGCAAGATGCAACCTACATCACAGTCCCAAGTTAAATGTGTCTTATGGGTAAGTGATCGTTGCAGGTATAAGTTGTAAGCTACGCAGATGCAATTCAACATAATCAGAAGTAATACAAACTAGACATCATACGGAAAACGCAACCAAATATAACAGTTCCAAGTTAGAGCAAGCACCTGTGATGGTGGAGTAGGGGAGATGTGCTCATCATGTACACGTATGTTCTAGAAACAGGAACACGTGTCATATTCACAGGCATTAGGTGTAAAGTAAGCAGATGCAATTCAACAAAGTTAGAAGCAATACAAGCTAGACATCATACGCAACATGCAACCACATATAATAGTGCCAAGTTAGAGCAAGCACCTGTGATGGTGGAGTAGGGGAGATGTGCTCATCATCTACACAGCTACGTTGACTGTCTAGCCTTGCGTTGTCTTGCGAATCTTGTTGGAGGATGGCGGAGTAGAATCTGTAGAGAACCACCGTTTCAGTTGCTCGGAAGGACCACCATCATCCAATGCCTTGCCAATTTCCTTCAGCTTTATTGATTTTGCATTGTGAGGTCAAATCGACAAGAAAAAGGAATATAATTCGCTCTTCAGAACTCATTCATGCATGATACAGACGAACACTACTCTGATGAAAGGCAAAGTCATGATACGAGGATGGAATATGTACGAAAAAATGGACGGCTTGACATATTCACACCTATGATGTGGTAACTAAGTAGAAGGCACTCCAACAAATTAGAAGCACTGCAAACTAGACACCATATGAAAGGTGCAATCAATATCACTCTGCCAAGTTAAAACTGTCTCGTCATAGGTGGCGTTCATCAAACTAGAAGCAATACATGCTAGAAATCATATTCAAGACGCAAACCAATATCACACTGCCAACTTAAAGGTGTTCCATCATAAGTGACTGATGCAGGATACACAAGAAGAGTAGTTTCATGTAAGAACATGGTGTGATAGACAAATATAGAATGTACCAAAAACAAGAAAGCATGTCATATTCATACATATCATGTGTAAGCTAAGCAGATGCAGTTTACACTAATTAGGAGCAATACAAGCTAGACACCATATGCAACATGCAATCAGATATCACACTGCCAAGTTAGAGCAAGCACCTTGGATGGTGGAGTAGGGGAGCGGAGACTTGGACCTTGTAATGCACTATGAGTACAAGGAGAATCGGTACAGATGCTCCGTTTACGTTGCTGCAGAGGACCACCATCATCGCCTTCCTTACTCTTTTCCTTCCTCTTTTGATTTTGCCTTGTCAAGTCAAACCCACAAGAAAAAGGAATAAAATTTTCTCTTCAGAACTCATTGATGCATGATACTGACGAACACTACTTTCATGTAAGGCAGCCGCATGATAGGAGGATGGAATATGTATGAAAAACAGGACGGCGTGACATATTGACATGTATGATGTATAAAGTGTAAACTAAGCACAAGGTGCTTGAACTTGTTAGAATCAATGCAAGCTAGAAACCATATGAAAGATGAAACCAATATCACTCTGCCAAATTAAAAGGGTGCCCTAACAAATGTATTTGACCAAATTAGAAGCAATACATGGCAACATGCTAGAAATAATATGCAATATGCAACGAATAAAGGTGACTCATCGTAAGTGATTGATGCCGGATACAGAAGAGAGGTGGTTTCATGTAAGAACAAGGTTAACACATAGATGTAGTGTGTACCAAAAATAGGAAGGCATGTCATATTCACAGGTATAATGTGTAAACTAAGCAGATGCAATTACCCTAATTAGAAGCATTACAAGCTAGACACCGTATGCAACATGCAACCACATATCACACTGCAAAGTTAGAGCAAGCACCTGTGATGGTGGTGCGGGGGAATTGCGGTCATCAACTAGAGAGCTACGTTGACTATCTTCATTTAGCCTTGATGTTTCTTGGGAATCATGTGGGGAGGATGACACTGCACTCTTTAAACGAGTATGGCGTCTCACAGTAACCCACCCGGGTGATTGTCTCATCATAAGTGATTGACGAGGGATACAAAAGAGCATTAATTTGATATACGAACATGGTTAATAGACATATGTAGTATGTATCAAAAAGAGGAAGGCATGTCATTATCAAAGGTATAATGTGTAAAGTAAGCAGATGCAATTTAACCAAATTGGAAGCAATACAAGCTAGACACCATATTCAACATGCAACCACATTTGACAGCGCAAAGTTAAAGCAAGCACCTGGGATGGTTGTGTGCGACAATTGAGATCATCAACTGCAGAGCTACGTTTAGTGTCTCCAACTGCTGACACTACATCATTTAGAGCACTGAAATGCTTAGTGCTTATCTTCGAATTACACTAGAGCAACTTCTGTCTTTTCTTTTCAACATTCATCAACACTGCGTCAGAGTCTGACATACCCATGCATAAAAAAACAATAGTGTGACTATGGGTGAAGTGTGTGCACAATTAGTATAATGTAAAGGTGGCAGATAGCAGGTCGGTGAGAAATAAATGACGGGAGACATATGATAGCTCTACAACATGCATGGCACACTAAATTACTACAGGATTCTATGAAAATAACATTCGCCTGAAAACAAATAGGTCAGTCCATTTTTTCTGCACCGTCCGATGTACAAAGAACAGGCAGATTGCCTTCATCTACCTCCAGCCAGTCAGTGTTGATGATCTTCCTCGAAACGACAGCGACCACCGGCCTAGTCCCCTGCCTGCGCCCTCCCCTCAACCTCACCGCACCGCCGTGCTTGGCACCGCCCCCCGGCAATCCATTCAAGCCCCGCCGACCTCCAGATCGGGTGCAAGCAGCTCCTGCGCCCCACACCCCTATGATAGACACCGATGCGCCGCTTCCCCGGCGAACAGGCGGAGTAGGTGCTCCGCGCACCTAAGCGGGTGCTGCTTCTTTTAATTGCGGTTCAACTGACCCTGAATTGAAATCCAGGCGGGCTAGTGAGCTCTAGCAAAGGTGAAATAGTAAAGGGAGGAAACCTTGTGAATTTAGTATCACGAAGAAGATGTAGTAAGAAGCGCTCAACTAGTTTCTTTCATGGGATGAATACGGTGTGAGCAGAGCGTAAGGTTTGCACGAATAAGGGAAGAGGAGTACCTCTTTTTGCTGGCAGTGATGTGTCCTCCTTCTATTTTTCCAACGATCTTCTTGTGGTTCGCTGGAAACGGGAAGTTGTGGAGGACGGTGCAGCCTTGGACGAACCCATGGCCAAGTTGTTGAGTGTGGTGCGGTGGCCGTCTGTCGGCGGCGGGGAAGCAGATCCGAGGCGGCGAACGACGGCGTAGCGGGAACAGCTCCGGTGCGGTGGACGGTTGCGACAGTGGAGCGGCAGCAGTGAGGCGCACGACGGCGTGGTCGGAGTAGTTCTGGTACGGCGCACGTCGGCGTAGGCGTCGTGGAGGCATCTCTACATCGGCTTCAGCTGCTAAGTCCTTGAGGGCATTGCGGTTGCGGTTGCGTTGGACGACGACGTCGGGGTACCGGCTCCGGCGTGATGGAGGAGGGCGGCGGTGGATTGGGCGCTATGGGGTGGAGGGCGGAGGAGGCTGGGGTTTTGCGGCTGGTGGAGAGGGCGTTTTGGCGCCCACGGAGTATGAATGGGGAAATGGGGGGGGGGGAACTAAGGGGGAACAATGTTTCGGTTTGGGACGCGCTTGTTTGAAATTTGGGGAAAGTTACAAACTTTGCCCCCATCTAAAATTTCGGACATATTGCGGGTTGGGGGTAGGACAGTAATCTCAGGTGTCCCAAATCTGGGCGGGATAGATTTCGGCCGAGCGCATGGGTGTTTAGGCGCCCACGGCGTATGAATGCTTCTCGGAGGCGGATGAGACTGGCGTCTTGGTGAAGTTACAAACCTACCCCGGTTTAGACCTTTGGACATCGGGCCGATAGGCTACACGGGCCAGAGTCAGGACAGTAATTTCCTACCACCAAACATTAGTCTCGCGCGGTTTCGGGTGACCAGAGGCCTATTTGGCGCTTCGTTCAATATTTGGGAGCAGAAGCATTAACGTTTTCGGTTCTCTTGAATTGAACATTCAGGATTTGTCAAACTTCACAAATCTTTACTCTTGAAAATCCTAAAGCTACGGTTATTTTGGAATGGAGGTGGTACATTTGAATATGCATTGTACACGAGTATATATTAAAAAATATGCAACTTACCTCAGTTCATGCATGGTTCCGGATATAATCTCCTTGGTTGCAAAAAAAAGTTAGACATTCGTATGAATATATATATAGCATGTTCAAACGCACAACAAAGATTGATGCCCCCTTTTACATCTGATTTACAAATGCCATTATCTCGGGTTCAAAGAATGCACTTCCTATGAATTCGATTCTTCGAAACCCCCTTTATGTTGAATTCGACATGTATTCTATTTCGTAGCTAGCAATTTGGAATGTATCCATGCAAGTGACAAATGTATAAAGTGCTTCACACTAACAACATGGAGTGCACTAATTAATGTTTATATATGAATTGCAAAAGCATCCATTGCCTGTATTTCAAACCGCTCTCACTCTATGGATCGATAATATGAAATAAACACATGCACATGCTAGAATTCAATAGAGTACGGGTGTCTGATAGACCGACTTTCGTCCATACGCAATTTGCAAAATTCATGATCTCATCCAAAAATAATAATGCCATTTATATTTTAATTTAATGCGTAGAACCGCCTTTTACACGTAGATGTACCATGCATCTGCCCGTTCTCACAAATGCGCTATATATCTCTCTATCTACCGCATAAGTGCACACACTTTATATGCATCGACATTTCTCTTTCACACATGCTCACAATCTCTCTCGGGGTGTCGGGGAGTCTCACGCACATGCTCTCTCTGTATCTCTCTCTCTCTTTCTGACTACTATGTACCACTCTTTTCACTAATCTCAGTTGGAAAACACTATGCACACAGGCACGGTCTCTACTAGCCCTCTATACGCACATATATGTGCCTACGTGTCTCCCGCACGCACATTATCTTTAGGCCTCTCTCGCACACATTGCCCCCCCCAGACACACCTCTCTCTTAGTAGTTGGCAGATATGATTCCATCATATCATTCGGTAGGATATCCCTAACTGTTCGGCTGGATGGTAATACGAGGCAAAGTTTTACCCTAGTTCGGACCCTTGCAGTTGAGGAAAAAGCCTACTCCTGGTATTGTATATTAGTGATAGGGGTGTGTACAAAGTACACGTGAATACCAGGCATTGTGCGTGTGTGTATACTATCGACGAACTAGCCCCCAGGCTTCTATAACATACCGGGGGCCTAGGGTTACAAATCATATATATTCGGCTTATCACCAGTGGGGATAGAGTCCTCCGCGACTTTGGTAGCTAGCTTCATGTTGTATGCCGAGTCCTCCACATGGGTCTTCGTATAACGCGTCTCGATCCAACCTATGTGGCGCAGGATGGAACCGACCCATGAGTCCTCATGTTGACCCACCACACCTAGAAATGATGTGCCCACCACACCACACACGCAATCGGCCACTAAGAAAATAAGCATATACAATAGTACAATGTTATACATGAAAGTTAATTGCATGGTGCATCCAAAAATATTTGTTCTGCATTGTGAATATTGATATATTCTCCTAAAATATTAGTCACGGGAAAGAGAAACAAAGGGCATATCTCTCCTTGTCTCCACCGGACATCCCCTCTTTCTACACCACTTTCACGTACGCACACAAACTATCTCTCAGCCCTCTAAAAGTATGCATGCCCACGACACATTCATGCATGACGGTCACTGTATTTCAAGCTAAAGCACTATATGGTCACTGGAGTTCAGAATATGCTCATTACGGTCACCATATACATTCTCGTGGTGATCATACGGTATCTAGCTCACGATACGTCTTCGTATTTTCTTGATGACACTGGCGGACTTTGCATTTGATGCGTGCTCCGTATTTTGTTGACGACACTTACGGTCATTGTATTTGAAGCGAAAGCACGATATGGTCACTGTACTTCAGAATAAGCTCATCACGGTCACCACATACAATTTGTCGTGCTAACCAACATGTGGTTGGATGGTTAGGAGGACAGTGGTTTCTCGAGCCCACCAGCGTTAAAGTCTAGGTGCTCGCATTTATCATGGGTTAATTTCAGTATTTTTCGGCGATCTGCATTAAGTGGGAGGAGACGTTCCACTCGACTACAAGGCACCTATGGTGACTTCGTAAAATCTCAAGATCATATGCTGGCCCACTCTCTCGAAGGTGCTCATAGGGGTAGGGTCTGCGTGTGTGCGCTTATAGCGGTGAGTGCTTGCGCGTATATATGAGCCCTTGCGTCTGTACCGTGTTAAAAAAAATACATGTCATGATTATACGGTCACTGGCTCACCCGTACAAATCTGTATTTCGTTGATGACACAATCAATTGACCAGTCAAACGTTCCACGTGGCGCAACTAGTGTTGCACCATCGGGGCGCGTAACCATGGGACCCACCTGTCAGCCCATATATGAAAGAAAGAAATGGTAGTTTGAGTCTGTACTGTGTTAATAAAATACATTTTAGGGTGATCATACGGTCATTGGCTCACCATACAGCTCCGTAATTTGTTGATGACACGATCAATTGACCAGTCAAACGGTCCGCATTCAGCTGCGCACATTACCATAGGGCCCACCCGTCAGTGCGTATATGAAGGACATAAATGGTAATAAATTAGTGTCGGTGGGTACTCGAAGTCATGAGACCTCTAGTTGGCAGTCGCCGGCGGTGGGGGGCGCGTTGATTGGGCGGTGGGGTGGGCATCGCCGGAGAAAAAGCTCGGCGCGCGGGGGGGGGGGGGGCTAGAGGGATGGCCGGTGCGGCGGCGGACCGGCGGTGAGGAGTGGTTTCCGGGCGGGCGGGGCGGCGTGGCGGCGCGGGCCGTCCGCGGGCGGCGAGGGCCGGCGGTTCGGCCAGTGGTGGCTGGTGGCTCAGGGGGGTGGAGTTTGATGATAAAATGCAGGCGCTTGATTTCGTATCCAACGGCTGGAAAATCTAATGACTAGAGATGAAAAAGTTAGTCGACTGACGTGTAGCCTCACCCTGCACGTACACATGCACGCACGCATGCAGGCGTGCAACACTGACACGTACACATAACGAACACACGCACGCATGCAGGCGTGCAACACGGACGCGTACACATGCACTCACGAACACACACACGTACGCACTCATGCATGTAACACTGAAATGTACCCTTGCACGCACGCAACACTCGCATGCCTACATGCACACAGCACACGACGGAAGACACACGCTCAACCTATACGTGCATGCACCTTTGTTAAGGACCTGGATTGTTACGGATATTAATCAATCTTATCTGTGATAAGCAGAACATTGATATTTGTAGCGGTCTTTATGAATCACAATGTATCAAACGGGCTATCAACATAGTAGGCTTATCTACATGAAAAGGATGACGTCACACTCAATGAACAATTATCGGTTTATGAAATGCCCGCTTCTGACCGCCCTGGCCCAGCAAAGGTTCCTCTGCTGTGCGCTGCCTGCGTTGGGTCACTGATATGCAGGCCACGTACCCAAAGAGCCCACACGTCAGTGGAAGAACGGCGCGCTGTCCTATGTCAGAGTCGAGGGCGCCACTCGCTGCACGCCCGGCTGAACACGCCTCCTTGCCGCATTCAAACGCCTCCATGAAACCCGCCCGTGTGGAAGCCGAGAAACCGACTCTGGACACACGTCCGTTCATGACCGGGCCGGCATTAAACGCAATGCCGGCCGAGCTCCTCCCGTCCGCCATCTATTTAATCTCCTATTTAAACGAGGCCAAACGCCGGCCAAGAATCGCACATCTCCGCCGCTCCCCTATCTCCTCCTTCACCATTTTGTCCACTCTTACAATGGCTTACAAAGAGTAGTTATTCCGCATCCAAGCCGGCTAGGTGGCCCGCCGAGCCCGCCGGATACGAGCTATGCAGCTCGCTGATCCACCTCCCTTCCCTCGCCCAACGGAGCCAGTTGCCGCCCCAAGCCGGCGCGCGGTTCAGCAACTCGCCGCTCCAGGTCAGCTCGACGAGGAGCGGCGCACGGGTGTCCTTGCTGCCGTCCACTCCGCCGCCTCATACCACGTCTCACGCAGGTGGGGGACGTGCACGAAGAGAAGAGGTGCACGCACGGCGCACGTACTCCCGTCTCTTTCCCAACCACACCCACGCGGGTACACGGTGGAGCTCATTTCTGTACGAAAAGGCAGCCCACGTGGTAACTTGACACGTGTACTGGTTATCCACTAGATGGAGGGAGGATCGTCTACCACGGGTGAACAAAAAAATTGCGACTTGACGCGTTATGTTAAAAAAGAGGCAAACCATGTGGGGCCTACCTTAGAGGCAAGGCTCTATACACTGGAGTACTTGTTGATGTGTCCCGTCAACTCGTAGAACGAGAAGAAGCTTGCTTAGTACGCCGTCTCCCCCGCCCACGGGCGCGGTGGCTCACAGGATGAGGTGAAGCTTGCTTACTAGTACGCCTTACGCCCGCTCCCTCGCCCACGCGCGCGGTGGCTCGCAGGACGAGGAGAAAATTTTACTAGTACTCCCTCCGTTTACTCCTCGTCCCTACTACCTTGGTTAGAGAGATTATCATATTGTTTGGAATATATATGTCCTTTAGTACTCCCTCCATTTACTTATACAACGCCACTATAAAAAAAATACATTTTGCATTTATAGAAGGCCACAAATAGTAATCGAGACAAAAATTACTACTCCCTCCTTTCCAGTTTATGGCTCAATTTCAAAATCTCTCCAACCAAGGTAGACGGTGAGTGGTTGAATTAATTTCGTACTCCTAGTTTGCACAAGTAATTAGTATGCTCATTTTTCTCAAGAAGTTATGTTTACCGAGGCATTAATTAGAATGAATGCATGAATGACCACTAAATTTCCATGAACTTCTACATGCATTGGTGATTTTTCTCTTGACACTGCTTGCATCGGGTGATCTAACGCACCTCGAAATCCAACATGTGATGGTACTACTACTAGTAGTAGAATTGAGACTTATAAAAAGGAAAAACGAATGTTTTTTAGATGAGCCCTATAAACCCTAGTGGGTACGTACTCCGTAAAATCAGATTTTCCCAAAACTAAGTCGCTCAACCTTTATTTGCTTGTTTCCGTTCCTGCCTCCTTGCCTCGAATAGACTATGTCAAACTCCCCTGCCTACCGCGCGAGAAAAGACCCGCCCTCGCCTTTTTTAGTCCGGGTTTGTATCAATGGATCGCGCGAAGCAGCAAAAACCCAAGCCGTGTCTTGTACTCCTCCATCGACGCTCGCTTTCATGAATTCTGTACTTCCTGTCGCTGACATGTGGGACATATAGCAACCGGGTCGACGTGTCAAGCACCAAATAACAGTGCAGAACAGCAGGGGGGACGCACCCCAGTCGTACCGCCCCAGTAGTAGTAGTAATGAGCAATGAGACGTCAAATCATAATGCCGCACCTTCCCAGACGGACGACGCAACCATTATTTAACACTTCGGTTCGCCATCATCTCAAACCACGTAGTATTGCTTGTGCCTCAAGAGGGACACGCGCATCACCTTGGTACATCATGACACGTGGGACCGCATGACAGCCATGCTCCCCTGCCGATCGCTCGGTAAAATCATCTCATTTTTACTACTATACTTCCTCCGTATCGGTTAACATGGCATGCACGTCGTTCTAGGTTGAGAATTTAACTCGCTATATATGTGATGAACAGTATATGTTTAGAAACTACATTCGCTTAATAATCCAATGATATACTTTTTGTGACATAGTAACTCATATTTAGTTAGTCAAATAGATGACCTAGAACTACGTGCACGCCCTATAAACCGAGACGTCTAAAAAAACGAGATGGAGAGGGTAGTTTAGTACGTATCTTTTTAGATCAATATAGTCGGGATTCACCAAGGAGCAAAACCAAGTGGTAGGCTGCACCTGTCGTGTTGGCGTAGCGACTCAAGCAGGGTCAGTCCGCACACGAAATGGCGACACACTTAACAGGACCTCTTTGGCCAACATGTGGCTCATCCACCGTCTTGTTCCATGTGTGATGCACCAAATTACATTTCGGAGCAGCGGTTGGAATTGGAGGCACCCCGGTCGTTGCGCCGTAGTAGTAGAAAATGAGCGATGAGGGGTCAAATCACAAAGCCCCACCTTTCCCGCATTAAGCTGGATGGACGAAGCAACCATCATTTCACTCTAGTGCGCAAGAGCATAAAGAAAATATAAAACCAATGATGCGTGCGGCAGCTACCTAGGGTAGGTGTCTCCACTACAGATCATTTGTTTTTTGAAAGCGCCTCCACTACAAATCGGCTTCTCCCTCGTCCTCTTGAAGAAAACCGATGATGCATGCGGCGGTAGGGTTTGTAGGAGTACTACTAGGGCGTGCGGGGCCATGTCGTAGTAAACTGGAGAGGGATTGAGTTCGCGTCGACGCCTTAAATATGTGTGGGCCGCTTGGTTTTAGGGGAACGAGGTAGCATTTTGGGTTCGGGGACCAGTGGAGTTATAGTACGTACAAAAGATTGTGGACATAGGTTCGACCGAAAGGCAATGATGCATGGGCCCTGCATTTTGATATACCCGGGGCCACGTGAAATTTGCTACTCTACTCAAAACTAGTAAGGTACCCATGCATTGAACGCATGAGATTTCGAAACCAAATTATGAATAAATACACACTATAGCATGTAAAGCTTTGAGTCATATATGCATGATGTAGATGTTCGTTTAGTTCTTATAGTTCATCTCATTCAAAATCAATTAGTTTTATAAAAATGTTAAGATTCATGGGGTTGTGCATTGTAAAGCATAAGGTAATAAACAAATAATCGCATTTCATTAAGAAAAAAATCAATTATGATACGGAAGATTCTAGAACAAAGGAGAAGTGCATGTGTTTTGAGGTTTGTGCATTATGCTTAAGTTCAACCATGGAGTCTTCTAAAGTGTACATGTGGCAGATCTGGTGGAATGTTGATGATATCCAACGGCCAGTAGTGCTCAGATTTGCCATCTCTGCACTGTCGGATTAGCTTCATCCAGCGACCATCTTTCAAGTTATTCGCACACTATATAGTTCTTGTGCCATAGTTGCATGTCTTGGAAAAAAGCTACTAGTGGGTTGTACTAGCTATTTAGGAATATAAGATGTATACATGGAAGTTGTAGGGAAAGAGATGACATGGAGTATCTCAATTTCTATGAGTAGGGATTGGAAAAGAGATGTCATTTGGTTGACATCATAGGAACTTTTCTATTGAATCTAGAGATGACATGTATCTCAATTCCTATGAGGAGGGATTAGAAAAGAGATGTAATTTGGTTCATATCATACGAACTTTTCTATTGAATATATGCTAATGTTTATTTTCCTTTGAAATTATGGGAGTATAGGAATCCATTCATATGAACCAAGTGGCTCTAAAGCTATAGAAATGATATCATGTTTATTTCCTTTGAAATGTGGAGTATATGAATCTATTCCTATGAACCAATTGGCTCTAAAGGAAAAAATCCTATAAAAATCATATCATATGGAGTTCCTATGATATTCCTCCAGACCAAAGGATGGTTGAAATTGCTGCAGGTGATACGATGGTCTTTCTTTGTAGACTCCTCCCCCATCTTTATAGTTACCTCTCGAAGATGAATGAAATGATATATACAGGGTATTCTACATGTGCAATTTGGTACACGAAAACTCGGTAAAAGTTTGCGAGGTTCGAATTTTCAATAAAGCTATATGCACTGCATTTTGGAACGGAGGGAGCATGCGGCAGTTTCTAACACTCACATGGAAGATTTGTGTGTAGGAGGAGTGGCTGTTCTGTTAAATGACATGGCAAAACTGACACTGTCGGATGCCGATCTAACGGTTCTTACGGCGTTCGTCAGGAAAAGGCTTGTGGCGAACGTTTGTCGGATAATGATTTATGGACACATGCATTGCATTGATACGTGCCCCCCTCTCTCTCTCACGCACACGCACCCTCCCGAGTCCTCTCACACCCACCATCTATCTGCAGGTAGACGTCACACACATATGTGCTCTTCACACCCTACCCTCAGAACTTCTAAAAAACAAAAGACGTCACGCACATTTTATTTTAGCTCACACGTCACACACTTATACTATTACTCTTGTGGCGAACATTCTTTGGGCATACTCCCTATGTTCGATAATGTAGTGCCTATGGATTTTTTGAGAAGTCATACTTTGCAAACTTTGACCAAGCTTGTAGAGAAAAATATTTATATCTACAATACCAAAAATATATATTGTGAAACTACATCTTATGATGAATCTAGTGATATATGTTTCGCACTCTAGATGTAAATATTTTTCTCCACAAACTTGGTCAAAGTTTGTGAGGTTTGATTTTTCAAAAAATCTATAGGCACTACATTATGGAACGGTGGGAGTAGTATATTGTACTCTCACGAAGAGAAGCGGTGCACGCATACACTAGTTCTCTCACACCCACTCGCGGGTACACGTAGGAGCACATTTTTTTGAAGCTGGTACAACAAAATCACTCCACTACATATATAAGCAGGAGCCTTAGCGCTTGCTTTACTAGGGTTCCTCTCGTTCACTCTCTCATGCTCTCTAGATCTAAGCAATACATAGGTGGCCACACTCTCTCTCAGCTCACGGCTGGTCACAAATCTGGCCGGACAACCTCGACCGGGGCAGGGGTGTAGGTGCATCGTTCATGCTGTCGTCGGCGGCGAGGGAGGAGACCAACGGCTGCCTGCGCGTCCCGATCGGCGGTCGTGCCGTTCTCTCCGAGAGAGCGCCTGCTCCGGAGGGCCTCTGACCCCTTCTTCCTCCCTGCGGTATTGTGGCCAAGATGCAGCCTCCCGACGCTGTCTTTGCCACATACCGACGACCCTCAGGTAAATATTCCTTCGAAACCTGCCTTGCTCTACTGCCCCAGCTCCCCACTTGGCTTCGTGTGGATCTTTTTCTACTTCCGTCCGCTGTTCCAAGGCCACCTAGACTTTTACTATTATTAGAGGTAAAGCTAGTTCATACAGTTGACTCTAAGAGTTGGTTCAAACAGGGAAGAAAGTGGGAAAGCTGTAGCATGAATCTAGGACTTGGTTCTAAGAGGAAACAGGGGAAAGTAGTAGATACTGGCTACCCAACCGGTCTCTTGGTTGAAAAGACGAAGAAAGCATGGTGGATGGCGAAGGGTGGGGGGAAGTGGACCTATCTCTTGGTTGAAAAAGGAAAGAAAGTGACGGGTGTTGGGGGACAACGCAAATGAGAATGAGCAGGTCTAGATTTCCTGTGCTCACATAGGAAAATGTCGCCGAGGAGATAAAAAATGGGAGAAATGCAGACATGCTGCCTGAGTGTTTGCCGCTCTCGGCAACCACATCTGCCTCACCACTTTATGCCTCTGCTGTCCCTACGCCCATATCGCTACCGTTAATGTAAAATCACATGAAGCATTAAGCAATGCCACCTAATGTCACTATAAGTAATGGTCTAGTGCCGTCGATAAATGAAGCAATGCCACCACCATTTTATGAAGTGCTTCCGTCTTGCTTTGGTTGCACATTTACTGACCATGTGCTACTCTCATGATAGTAATACTAATGCTATTGTTCTGCATGTTAATCTACTGGAAGTGTCGATGTGATGTGATGCTACTTACTTAAGGACACTTTCATACTGTCAATCTAGTGCCAATTATAACACAATAGATGCTGTTGTTAATCATACACCACTGCAAATATCTGTCACTGTTCAAATAACCGTATTTCGTATTTGCGCAAACATGGAAGTCTGTCTCCATATCATTTCGGGATGTGTGTCTCCGTATCGTTTCTATCCGCGCAATCAAAAGCACACACCTCAGTTTTAGTAGAACTGCGCAAACTGAGATGGCTATCCCTCGTTGCCGTCGTCTAACCACTCGTCTTCCAGGTATTCCTACATTGGTAGTTACTAGGTAGAATGACCAACGCAATCTAAAAGAAGCTGATTCATACGTTTTACTTCCTGATTGCAATGCAGGGACGAGCGAAAACATCTGCATCCTAGTCCGGAATGCACTTTCTTCCAGTTCATCCATGGACCGAGGACAAGTTGGCACGGCTGCACGGAGGTTTTTGGGACAGGTGCGCGGACAAGAGGCAATGTGGTCTGCTTATTTCTGCATATAGCGGCGCTTAAATTTAGCGGAATGCACAAGACTTTCAGCTAGTCAGTACACTGCATGGTTCAGTTCAGCATTCCAGCTGAGAACACAATTATAATTGGTTATTCTGGAATGAGAGAACCTAACCCTGGATGGTGGCAACAAGAAAAAACCAGAGTGACTCCAGGAAATTTAAGCCTGCCGGGAGGCCCTTTTCTCAGAGAAGCCTTGCTTGTTTTTTCCTGATTTGTAAACCTTCTCACAACATTGTCTTTTGCTATTAACTAGTATATGTTTGTTATGTTCTATGAATCACTGAGATGTATAAAATTGCTTAACTTATGCTTTTCAAGTTTTTTATGAAGCCGAGTTTAATGTGAGTGTTCCACATGAACGCTGGACTAGCGTGTGAACGTTTGGAATTTACATTGTGGCCTTAGTTAACTGCATGAACCACTGTAACAAGATACATAGTTGCTTATATGTCAGACATCAGATTGTTGATTGTTAGCTGGTCGATAGCCTAGTGTTGAAGCGAGCTGAGCCAATGTACCGTGTTTTGCACAACTGCTTACAAGTGGGGTAGCACCAACAGTGTTTACAAGTACTTATGTATACGTCGGCGCACAGTTCTCGAACGAGTACTCTATTTCATCAAAACACACACTGCTCGTATGATAAAACTAGTGAGGACGCATCTGTTTCGGCAACAATTACAATGATTCAAGGGCACACAAAAGTAGCAGCAGTTCCCATAGATGGATTCAAACAGAGTACTAGCCCCATAGGGCTCGATAACAGGCAAGGTTCGGATAATTAGACAGAATCCAAAGTACTATTAAACACTAGCTAGGGAAAGTATTTCATGCCTCGATCTAATTTGGGCTGGACACAAGACAGACCTTGCCATGAACATCCTCGAGGACGTCCGGCAGCAGCTCAATCCTGTGAACCTTCATGAAGACAACCTTGTGGCCTTGCCACTCATAAACTTGTTTGTGGAGGCATGCCATGTCATCTTCCTGCGTAAGCTTGACAAGAACATTATGCCTCACAAACGAAGGAGTAGCTTTGAACTTCTTGTGCTTTAGTACACCCTGGACAACACGCCTGACAACAATGAGGCTGGAATACAACTCTTCATTGGTATAAGCGCAAATTGCTTCCAGGATCCAACAGCCTAAAAACTCTATTTTCCCAGTGTGTATATTCAGGTCGTCCGCCTCATAGCGAGTGACATGTACAACCACACAATCCTTGTCTGCATCAGGGCTCTAATTGAAACAGAAACAAATTCTAAATTACTTTCCAGTATAAGAAACACAAGTTATTTAAACCACTATGTATAGCATGGCACCGAAGCTAATAAAGTTTTGCATTATTCATCACCACATTCTTAGATGAAAACCACAATCGAGATCGGCAAAGAAGAAAATCACCTTGGGCAGCTCAACAGAGGGGGGGACACATCCTCGAAGGGGGAAAACTGCTCCTGCAGTGCCACGGGGGCTATAACCTCAAACAAGGCATTGGCCATCTCAGTAGTGGCCGTGAGCGTATCTGGGGTCGGCTCGGTGGCTGCCTCCATCTTCTTGGAGCTCTCTATCTCCTGGGGATCAGCCTCCCGCGTCTGCTCCAATATCGACAGATCTTTGCCCGGTTCTCCTTGGTCCATCATGAAACTGACGAATACTAGGAGACCACTGAAAGGAAAACACAATCGCAATGACAATGAAACAAAAAAGAGAGTGAGGATCGGTTACTGCTTTGCAAAAGTTCTTTTTTTTCTCTGAACGAAAATATACCAACATCACGGATCCGCTTACCTTCCCTTCGTTGGGAGAGAAGAACAGTGGCAGATGCGAGTGTTGCCTTTCTTGAAGACGGTGAGGGAGAAGGGGATTCAGCAAAGAGTGAAATGATGGTTTCTTCGTCCGTCAAACTTAGACTGCGGGGAGGTGGGGTTTTGTGATACAACGGCTCGTTATTGCCGCGCTATGACCGGGGTGACTCTCCACCTGCATACTGCCTTCTAATTTGGTGGATGGCATTTGGGCCCGCGCGCTGCATGGCCCGCATGTTGGTGAACAAAAGTATCACGGCGTTCAGTAGAGGGAGACGTTTCGATGACCTAGGAGGAGCCAGAAGCGGTATTGTATCCACTGTACTAGTAGTAATTGTTTTTCTGGGTAGCTGTAGAGTGTCTCCACTGTAATAGTAGTAATTGTTTCTCTAGGCCCAAGACCAAACAGCCCATCCACCCTAGTAAATAGTAAAATCAACTCAAAAGTCAATATATTTACTGAATGAGAGGCACTACCCACACCTAGCACACCGCCCCCCAAAAAAACCTGGGTGTTCTTCTTCCTCCTCACTCCCACCCACCTCACGTCAGCTCGCTCCACTTGTACCCCCAAACTCCTCACCTCACTCCTACAGAAAACCCTAGCTCCCCTTCTTCCTCACTACTATAGAAAAACCCCAGCTCCCCTTCTTCTTCACTCGCACTACAACTAGGCTCGTCATTCGTTACTCTACTCAAATCCGTGAGTGCAACGCGACGTCCTCAGGGAAAATGGAGTCGGCTGACCCCAGCGCCAAGAAGATGAGGCTCCCGCCAGCGGGGACGCCTGTTGTAGATCCCGCACCCGGCAGCATGGGGAGAAGCGGCGACCCCGCCCCCACCGGATCCCAGGAACCCGTAGAATCTCGGGTGGACCACATCAGAGATCCCCCGGACGCCGTCCTTGGGGAGATCATCTCGCTTCTTCCCGCCAAGGATTGCTGCCGCACCCAAGTCCTCTCAATTTGGTGGCGCCCTCTGTGGCGCGACTTGCCCCTTAATCTCGATTGTCGTCAGCTATCTCTCTTCAATGATTTTGAAACCCCCAGAGCCATCATCTCCTCCCACCAAGGCTCCGTTCAAAGCCTCTGCATCCCGTCATGCTACCTGAGCAAGCATACCATGCCCTGCACGGTGGACGCCTGGCTGAAATCCCCTAAATTCATAGAACTACAGCTGCTTGAGTTCTACTATTCCCCTGGAAATCAACTACCAGATACTGAACACCATCTACATGTGCCCTCAGTACCGATGCCCATCTCGCAGTTTTCCTCCTCTCTCCACACCGCCACCTTTGCGCTGTGCGACCTACCAGACAATCTGGTACTAAACCTTCGACTCCCATTTCTTAAGAAAATTTCACTTGTGCGGGTTCGTATATCGGAGGCCTCATTGCACAGCATCATCCACTCCAGTTGCCCTGCCCTAGAGTGCTTGGTGCTTGTTTTCACAGTTAGAATCGGTTGTCTCCAAATAAAGTCGCCTAACCTTGTAAGAATTGGAATTTGTTTTGACGGCAGGCAGCTCATCATCCAAGATGCCCCTTCACTTCAAAGGTTGATCCTTGATTCTAGTTATTCACCGTTGCAAATAACCGTCCTCTCTGCGCCTAAACTAGAGACCTTGGGTGTAATACATGATCTCTGTGCTCATTTCAATATGGTCTTTGGCTCCACAGTTCTTCAGGTACTTTACGTTATCATCTACACTTGTAACCATAAGCTGCATTTTAAATTTTTGCGCATACGTTATATGTCATCTTGGAGCACACATTTTGTACTAATATTATGTTCTATGCTCAATGAAGAGTTTCTCCATGGATGGCCTATCAATGGTGCTGGATTGTGTCAAGATCTTATATATCCAAATGAATATTTTTGATCTAAACAAGATTATTGGCTTGCTGCAATGCTTTCCATGTCTGGAGAAGTTTATATAAAGGTGATAATTTCACGCACATTGGAAGCCCGCATATAGTGTACTAGAATTAACCGTTCATCTGTTGCTCTTTCGACACTCTTTTTTTAGACCTTAACTGTTTTCAATCTTCATGTCTATTTAGGCAACAGGACGGGGTAAGAAAGTTATAACCAATCGGTGGATTCGTAAGCATCGGGATTTTCTCACTTCTCATGAGATTCGGTTGAAGACAATAACGCTAGAACGATATGTAGCCAACCGTGCAAACACTAGATTTGTCACATTCTTTCTGCTGAATGCGAGGTTACTATTGTCCATCAGGCTTAAGTTTATCAGCAGCATGGTTTTGACGGATGGGTATGTGCAAGAGCAAAAAAGGAGTTTCAGGTGTGCAAAATAGCTTCTGAACGTGTCAGGCTTCTATTTACAACATATTGTGGTCATAATCCAGTAAATTTTACAACCCAGGATGTTCATTCTATGGACCTGACCGATCCATTTGACTGTGACTGCTGAAAACAGTTCTGGAGTTAGATGTTGTTGCCCTTTTCAACCTGGGTTTTTTTGTAAACCTGATGAACAATTAACCCTCGTGCTTTTGTACAGTTTGTAAGCTGGAGTTAGATGTTCTTGCCCTTTTCAACTCGGCTGTGACTGTTATATTTTCTTTGAAGCAAGGCAAATGGCTTGCCAGTCATTTAATTTAGAGTGAAATATTGTAACAACTAACAAATCCCAACCAAGGGAAATAACATCACTCTCGCCGGTTGCTTGAGCTCACTGTGCATTACAGAAGCCAAGTGATTAGCCCCCACCAGCACCCACAAACTTATTTCCAACTAGCACATCAAATGGGCTGTAAATTTTCATAGGAAGGGCTGCATGACCGTGACAGATTTGGATTCTGACATTTGGGACCCGCGAGGAAATAGCCTATCCAAGGTGGTGTCGACTTACTAGCCAGTCAACAAACGATTCTGCCTACCAGCCATTGGATTGACATCCAACATCTGTCGTGTATCTTCTATCTCTTGTCTTCTTCCTCCAGCCACCCAAACCAAACCACCCCGTCGGCTCCGCCTGCTCCCGCCTCCCATGGCTGGCTGCGCCTCCGCCGCCCTACCGTACGTACCCTCCAACGTTGGCCAGTCCCTCCCTCTATTCCCCCACACGTCCTGTTATTCTCCGGCGACGTCAGCCCCAACACGCACCCGCACCCGAACCAGTCAACCCTTGCTCCGCCTGCGATTGGACCGGCGCATCTTCCACCACTCCTATTCGTTCCGTTTGAGGCCTCGCCGTCGTCCTCCGCCTTGCGGCCTTGGTTCGCTCGCCGTGCGCGGTGCGCCGCCCTCTTGCGTTGTCAACGTCATCAACAACCGAGAGGAACAAGGAGATGACTGTACGTGGAGAGGATGACAGTAGGGACCCACCAGCGTCATGGCAGTACGCAAGCAAGTGCCTCTATATTACAAGCCCAAAAATATGGTTCCTCCTAATGGTTGGACATCTGGGGCTCACGCCATTGTCAACGTAGTCAATAAACGAGAGAATTACACTACGAGCGGCTGACACCAGGGACCCAGCAGGTCGTGCAATTTTTTTTTGAGGAACAAGCAGTTGTTATTTATACTAGTTTTAGCGACAGATCAGGGTAACAACGGGGCTGTGCGGGGGCTATGGCCCGTCTAGCCAGGGTTTTATTTATGTTTACCACATCATGAGCCCAGTTGTGTTGTTTTCTTGCTGAAAATGCCTAGCCCAGTTCTATTTTTTTAAGAAATACCCAAACGAGGCCTACTTGCTTTATCAGCCTTGCTGGGCTGCAAATCTTTCAAGACGAGGAGAGTTTCATTCGGTTTGCCCAGAAATGGGCTGTACATTTTTAAAACACATCAAACCGGTAATTAGTTTCAATTTTTTTCATTACAAGATTTTAAATTCCATTTATTTTTATGCTTGGACAATTATTTGGATTTTATAATTATATAAATTATTTTTCAAAATAGTTTGAATGTGAATCGATATTTCGGGATTAAAAACAGTTGACCGCACCGAAATATGCCAAAAATTCGTATACTTTTTAACCGTGGCCACAATATGGGGTGTAATGCTAACAAAAAGAAGATGGGCTCCAAAAAATCCTTAAGAATTAGCAAATGGGCTGTACATTATTAGAAATAATGCACAGGAGAGCAGTGACTGTTGGATGTCCATCCAACGGCTGTCGTGCTTCTTCAATCTCTGTTTTTCTTGCTCCAGCCGCTCAAACAAGCGCCGGCGGGACTGCCTGCTCCCTCCTCCCGCGGCCGGCTATGCTGCCGCGCAGGCCTCACCGCCCCACCATACTCCCATCGCTGGCCTAGCCATCCCTCTACTCACCCACACCTGCTGTTATTCTCCGGGGACGGCAGACGAACCAGTAAACACTCGTACTCCTCCACGTGGGAAACAACTGTCGAGTCTTCCCTGGCTCCGTGTCATTCCCATCCTAGGCCTCGTCGTCGTCCACCGCCCTGGTGCTGTCGGCGCGGCCTGGTCAACGTGGTCAATGAATGACATCCATCGGAAGTGGACTGTACGTGGAGAGGCTGACAGCTGGGTCCACGGCCGCACGCAAGGAAATGCCTCCTTATTAGGCGCAAAATAATGATTCCTCCACCTGACAGCTAGGACCCACGGGAAGGGCTTTTGTATTTCATGAAAAAAACGTTCCCCCCGCTGACAGGTCGGACCCACCAGCTATATTTTCGCACGCAAGGAAGTGCCTCCTTATGACGCACAAAAAATGAATACCCGCTGCTAGCTAGGACCCACCATAGTGGGTGGCTGACTTGTGGCCCTACTAAGTTGACGGGGACAGAGGGCTTTGTCAACTTAGTCAATATGAACGATTCTAGCTCCAGTGACCGTACGATGTCCATCCAACGGCCATAGTGCTTCTTCAACCTCTGGTCTTCTTGCTCCAGCCGCACAAAGCAGCGCCGGTCGTGCCGCCTGCTCCTACCTCCCGTGGCCGGCTGTGCTGCCGCGGAGGCCTCACCGCCCCCATACTACTCCCACCGCTGGCCAGGCCATACCTCCACTCACCCACACCCCCTGTTATTCTGCGGCGACGGCAGCCTCACACCGCAGTCGAACCAGTGAACCCTCGTACTCCTCTCCGCGTGGGCATCCACTGCCGTGTCTTCCCCGGCTCCGTGTCGTCCCCTTCCTAAGCCTCACTGTCGTCCACCGCCTTGGTGCTCTTGGCGCGGCGTGGTCAATGTGGTCAACGACCTACTTCCGTCGGAAGAGTACTGTACGTGGAGAGGCTGACAGCTGGGTCCACGGCCGCAGCTGGGTCCACGTCCACAGCTCAGTTTTTTTGTGATTTGCCAAGTAAGTTACTTTGTCAGGCCTGTTGGGCTGCAAATCTTTCAAGACGAGGAGAGCTTCATTCGGCTGGCCGAGAAAATGGCCTATTAGTAATGAGAAATGGGCCGTACATTTTTAAAACACTTCAAACCGGCAATTAGTTTCAAATTTCTTTTTTTTCATTTCGAGATTTTAAATTGCATTATTTTTATGCCTGGACAATTTGTTGTATTTTATATTGATATACATTTATTTTTAAAATTAGTTTGAATGTGACTCGAAATTTTAGGATTAAAAACAGTTCGGACCGCACCGAAATATGCAAAATTTCGTATAATTTTTTAACCGTGGCCACAATATGGGCTGTAATGGTAACAAAAATAATATGGGCTCCAAAAAAACCTTAAGAATTAGCAAATGGGCTGTAAATTATTAGAAATAATAGCAGATGGGTTGTATGATGTTTTCCACAGATTTGAGGCTTTCCTAAAAGAAGGTTGACGCACAAGCAGTGACTGTTGGATGTCCATCCAACGGCCGTCGTGCTTCTTCAATCTCTGCTCTTCCTACTCCAGCCGCTCAAACAAGCGCCGGCGGGACTGCCTGCTCCCTCCTCCCTGCTGCCGGCTGTGCTACCGCGCAGGCCTCACCACCCCACCGTACTCCCATCGCTGGCCTAGCCATCCCTCTACTCACCCACACCTGCTGTTATTCTCCGGCGACGGCAGACGAACCAGTAAACCCTCGTACAGTCGTACTCCCCTCCGCGTGGGAAACAACTGCCGAGTCTTCCCTACCTCCGTGTCGTTCCCTTCCTAGGCCTCGCCGTCGTCCACTGCCCTGGTGCTCTCGGCGCGGCCTGGTCAACGTGGTCAACGACCGACATGCATCTGAAGTGGACTGTACGTGGAGAGGCTGACAGCTGGGTCCACAGCCGCACCATGGAAATGCCTCCTTATTACGCGCAAAATAATGATTCCTCCACCTGACATCTGGGACCCACCGAAAGGGCCTCTATATTTCGCGAAAAAAACTTTACCGCCGCTGACAGCTCGGACCAATCAGCTATATCTTCGCACGCAAGGAAGTGCCTCCTTATTACGCACAAAAAATGAATACCCCCCTGCTAGCTGGGACCCACAATAGTGGGAGGCTGACTTGTGGGCCAACTAAGTTGACGGGGACGGAGGGCTTTGTCAACTTAGTCAATATGAACGATTCTAGCTCAAGTGACCATACGATGTCCATCCAACGGCCGTAGTGCTTCTTCAACCTCTGGTCTTCTTGCTCCAGCTGCCCAAAGCAGCGCCGGTAGTGCAAGTGCTCCTGCCTCCCGTGGCCGGCTGCGATGCCGCGGAGGCCTCACCGCCCCCTACTACTCCCACCGCTGGCCAGGCCATCCCTCTACTCACCCACACCCCCTGTTATTCTGCGGCGACGGCAGCCTCACACTGCAGCGAACCAGTGAACCCTCATACTCCTCTACGCGTGGGCATCCACTGCCGCGTCTTCCCCGGCTCCGTGTCATCCCCTTCCTAGGCCTCGCCGTTGTCCACCGCCCTGGTGCTCTCGGCGCGGCGTGGTCAACGTGGTCAAGGAACGGCTTCCATCGGACGTGGACTGTACGTGGAGAGGCTGACAGCTGGGTCCACGGCCGCAGCAAGGAAGTGCCTCCTTATTACGCGCAAAATAATTATTCCTCCACCTGACAGCGGGGACCCACCGGACGGGCCACCGTATTTCGAGAAAAAACATTTCCCCCTGACTGTTAGGACCCACCAGCTACATCTTCACACGCAAGGAAGTGCGTCCGGGCAAAAAAATGATTCACCCCCTGACTGCTGGGACCCACCAGCTACATCTTCGCATGCAAGGAAGTGCCTGACAGTCCGGACCCACCTGGTCGAAGCGTACATAGCGTTGTCATTCTGGTCGCGAACGTGTACGTACATACTGGTCAATGTAGATGCGCGCACGTATTGTAGTAGAGGCGCGCACGTAGCATGTACACGTACGTACATCGGCCAGGGTGCAAGAAAGTAAATACGGCCACGTATGTACATACGGGCGGGGTCTCGAATGCCTACTCGCGCGTACGTACGGCCAGGGCTCGTGTACATGGCTGGGTCAGAAAGGAGAAACATCATCGTCGTCGTGTTCATGGGGAGCCAACCGGCTGGGTCAGAACGGAATGCGTCGTCGTGTTCATCGGGAGGGCTTGGACGGAACAACCGATGGAAACGGGGCCTGGCGTACCACAGAACGGAGGAAACGGCCTTGTGTTCGACCGGCCACGTTCGAAACGGGATCCTGTTCATCGGGAGGGGTCTGGCGTACCGCAAAACAGAGGAAACAGACCTCCTACGGTCGAAACGGGGGTCCTGTTGATCGGGAGGGGTGTGGCGTACCGCAAAACGGAGGAAACGGATTTGTGTTGGAGTGCTACGGTCGAAACGGGGGTCCTGTTCATCGGGAGGGGTGTGGCGTACCGCAAAATGGGACTCCACGGGATACTGTTCATCTGCACTGTCGACCCCCTCCAGCCTCCACGGGCTACTGTTCATCCACCGTCGACCTCCTCCAGCCTCCACCTGCGACTGTTCATCCACGGGCTCTTGTTCATCCAGCCTCCACTGCGCGCTACTCCACCGGCTACTGTTCAACCAGCCCTCTCCACGGGCTACTGTTCAACCACCCCTCCACGGGCTACTGTTCATCCAGCCCTCCACCGTCTATTGTTTATCCTGCCCTCCATGGGGTGGTCCTGTTCATCCTACCCTCCACGGGGTCCTGTTCATCCAGCCCCAACTGGCTCGAACGATCGGTGTCGTGTTCATCCAAAGGCAACGCCACGGGGTCCTGTTCATCCACCCCCACCGGGAACTGTTCATCCAAACCCCCCCAGCAACGCTCACTGTTCATCTAGAGGCAGCATCGATTGGCTTCAGTTAGCAGCAGTAGCGAAGGAATCGCTCGATCGGGTTCAGTTAACAGCCATCGATCGATCGCTCGGGTTCAGTAACGCGTAGCCTGCAGTGCAATCGCTCGGGTTCAGTTAGAGCCCAACGCCTCGCTCGGGTTCAGTTAGAGCCCAACGCCTCGCTCGGGTTCAGTTAGAGCCCAACGCCTCGCACCCACGCGCGTGCGTGTACGAGAGGAACGCGCATCGCTCGGCCCCGACCACCCACCGTAACCGGGAACACCCTGATATTTTCCTTGCCCTAGCTTCTACCATGGTTTTTTCCATCATGGACGGCCCAAAGAATGTCATGCAGCTGCGCCTCCGGCCCGCCCAGGACGAAAAGCCCATTTTCTGTCATGATTTTTTGTCATAGAAGTAGGACCCCACCACATCTATGATAATACCGTGTTTTGTCACAATTATTGTCATAGAAGTGTCATAAGTATGACAGAAAAAATTTCGTTCGGCCCAAAATGTCACGGATATGTCTTTTTTTGTAGTGTATTGCATCGCGAGCGGTGACTTGAGCGAGGGCGGCGACCTCGAGCTTCATCCCCGAAGATAAAGCTCTCCCGCAGAGTGTTCGCGCTCGCGGTCATGGCGGATGTGGTGCCATGTAGCAGGACGATGCGCTATGGTGTGGAGGTTAGCTGGGCATTGCCGCTTTAAGTAGGGTATTCCGGTGAGGCCAAAGCGTCCGGGCATGTCATTAAGTTGCCGGAGTTTGTTCCTCGGCCACCGAGCCTCTTAACGACGGCATACGGACAGACGGCATGAATGCGGGCAGCTGGCGCCGTCTGGGAACGCAACGCATGACGACGCGAGGGACGAGGGTTTTTGGTGTGCCAGGGTAGTCAGCTGCGGTCGTGGCAACGTTGGAGATGCCCTTTGCTCACATGCGACCCCACATGTCATTGAAAAAGCAAGATGACCCAACATGGTCTCAGGTCCTGGGGATGCAGTTGGCCGTGCTACACCACTCCGCGGACGCGTCGCGGAGCGCGCGCACTTCGGCGCCCCGTGCATCCTCGACGAGACGAGTGTTGATCTGCTGGTCGTGCCACAGCGCTAACGCCACCCTCGGCACACTGAAACAGACCATGTCCAGCGACGATGAGCATGTCGCTCATCGCGGTCGCCCTGTCCAAAGGCGGTGCTGGAGCTGCGCCACGTTGCTGGCCCCCACGACCCACATGAACGGTTGCCGGTGGCGAGGAGGTCGTGGGCCAGCTCCTCCATTGGACTAGTCTGTGCCATGTCGTCCTGACAGGTGTGCCCCACATGTCGAATTCCCTGTTTTCCCGGCCATATTGGAGCGTCAGTGCTCCGCGTTGCGCATTAGGCGCAGAACAGGTGGTTTTTTGTGCCCTGGTTCAAATGTGGTATAGTACCAAGTTGTTACCCTAGCCCCAAGTGTGGTGGCTTTGGGTACGGTACCACCCTTTTCCTTTTCAAGTAGTGAAGCGTAACACTTGATTAACTAGCCGGATGGTGTGCTAAATGTAGGTGTCCGACTGTTTGAAAGAATATTGAGGTGTGCCCGGTCCGTGCCCGCATTTAGGGGTCCAACTTACCATGTTCTGGCCGTAGTAACTATACTAGTCCCTGCGTACTCCCTATGTTTTTATTTACTCCGCATTTTACCTTTGCTCAAAGTCAAACTTTGTAAACTTTTACAAAGTTCATAGACAGAAATAATAACATATACAATAACAAATACAAGCATGGTCTAGGCCCACATGCGAATGATACTCGGCGAAATGTTCAAATGACGCATGCGGGAGGATGGACTCGACCGGAGGGCGGCATGATCGATGGAGAAGAGGGTTGGAGAGGAATGAGAAATAAGCAACGCCGCATGATTTTACTTGAACGACTCAAATAAACAATAAGTTGTCTCGTTTTCCCTTCCGTCTTGCTCACGGAGTAAGATACTCCCTCTATTTTTATTTACTCTGCATATTAGGTTTGACTGAAGTCATACTTCATAAAATTTGACCAAGTTTATAGAAAACTAGCAAGATGCCCGTGCCTTGCACGGAACATCAAGATCCCGTGGGAGAAAAGGATGAACGAGGGAAGGCCTTATCTGCAAATGTGGATAGGAGTGCGGGTAAATTGTCATAGTTTCCATTCTATCCGTTAGATATACATCGGACGACCTATATTGCAGGATGGCAGACACACCATCATCACCAACTCTGCTTTTTATGTACACTAGCAAAATGCCCGTGCATTGCACATAACATCAAGATGCATTTGTATGACTAGTTTATCTTGTGAGAGAAAAGGATGAACGAGGGAAGGCCTTATTTGCAATTGCGGAGAGGTGTGTGGGTACCTTTTTGCAAAATTGCCATAGTTTCCTTCCTATCCGTGAGATATAAATCGGATGGCCTATATTGCAGGATGGCAGGCACACCATCATCACCAACTCTGTTTTTATAAGAGTCCATCCGATTTATATGTGACGGATAGGAAGGAAACTATGGAAATTTTGCAAAAAGATACCCACACCCCTGTCCACATTTGCAAATAAGGCCTTCCCTCATTCATCCTTTTCTCCCACAAGATAAACTACTCATACAAATGCATCTCGATGTTCCGTGCAACGCACGGGCATCTTGCTAGTGTACATAAAAAGCAGAGTTGGTGATGATGGTGTGTCTGCCATCCTGCAATATAGGCCGTCCGATCTATATCTAACGGATAGAATGGAAACTATGACAATTTACCCGCACTCCTCTCCACATTTGCAGATAAGGCCTTCCCTTGTTCATCCTTTTCCCCCATGGGATCTTGTCCATCCGTATTTTTTTTGTCGTTTGTTTTCATTCTTACTAGCACGATGCCCGTGCATTGCACGTAACATCAAGATGCATTTGCATGACTAGTTTATCTTGTGAGAGAAAAGGATGAACGAGGGAAGGCCTTATTTGCAAATGTGGAGAGGTGTGTGGGTACCTTTTTGCAAAATTGCCATAGTTTCCTTCCTATCCGTCAGATATAAATCGGACGGCCTATATTGCAGGATGGCAGGCACACCATCATCACCAACTCTGTTTTTATAAGAGTGTAGTTATAAGAGTGTAGATGTAGATGTAAAGTAGATACAAGCCGACAGGTGGGCCCAATGGTAGTGAGATAATGTGATGCAACACTAGAGGTGCCACGTGGAGCGTGTAACTGGTCAACTAGTCGTGTCTTGAGCAAATACAGAGCTGTACGGTGAGCCCATGACAGTATAATAACCACAAAACGTAAATCGTGACCGTAATGAGTGGATTCTGAAGTCCAATGTACGTATCGTGCTTTCGCTTCAAATACAATGATCGTCACTGTATATATCGCGAGAGAAAGATGGAACATGCATGGATATGCTGGGGGCTTACTTTTAGAGGACCTGGAGATAGTTTGTGTGCGTACGTGAAAGGGGCGTAGAGGGGGTGTATGCGATGGAGAGAGAGATGCTCTACGTTTCTCTTTATTATGACTAACTTTATATATAGTATAAAAATTCACAGTGCGGAATAAATATCATTGTGGGCACCATGCGATGCAAATAAACGTTCATACTCCCCCATATAACTTTGTAATGTTGTATATATTTAGAAATTCAAAAAAAATTGGCCACACTTTATTCAAAAGGAATGTTGTATACGAAATAATCGTGAAGAGAGGGCTTTTTAGATCAATGGGGTACGTGATGTAACATGTGTGAATGTGTAGTTGATGTATTTGGCAGGGCCTAGAGAGGTATGTGTGTGTATTACGTATTCGAGAGAGTCATGGATAGAGGGGCCGGCGGGGGGAGGGGGCGTGGGAGAGATAGCACGAGAAATGAGAGGTCTAGAGAGAGAGACGAATATGATGTCACGGCGAGAGATTCCCTTGAGTGTGTATATGCAAGGGGGGAGGGGATAGAGGCACGAGAAGAAATTTTGTGTGTGGTGTGTGTGTTGGTATGTGTGGGTGTGAGAACATACCGAGACCTGGGGGCAGAGGGTGTGTCACCGCGTGAGGTCCGGTGGGTCGAGGTGAGGCCCTTGGTTCGGTTCCGTCCTGCGCCACATTGGTCGGCCCGTGACGCATTTAGGGAGACCCATGGATGACTAGTCGTACAAGACAAAGATAGCAGAATTGTGAAGGACTCTGTGTCCACTGACAAAGCCGGCTACGATTTGTAACCCTAGGTTCTCGAACTAAGGTAACCCCTTATCTCTGATATTACAATTCATCCAACCTAACTTTAAGGGGCATCCTACAGAATGCTCTGCTAGAATCATACTCGTCGATTAGGAAGAGAGCTGTCAGACAATGCGTGAGAGACAGGCCTAAAGATAATGTGCGTACAGGAGACACGTAGGCATGTCTATGTATATAGAAAGGGTCGATGGGGATTGTGCGTGTGTATGCTTGTGAGAGGAAGAGTGCTTATGATAAAGGTTAGTGAAAACAGTCGTAAATGGTTACGTGAGGGAGGGAGGGTTATATCGAGAGCATGTCTGCGAGAAAGACACCTCGGGAGAGAGTGTGTGAGCATGTGTGAGAGACCACCGATGGAGAGTGAAATTGCACGTAAAAGACTGATGTACACATTGATTAAAGATATAAATTGTATCCAAATATTAGGATGGGATCATGATATTTGCAATTCGCGTAAGGAATGGTCATTGATCCATAAGACATCTAGATTCTATCGAATTTGAGCATGTCTATGTTATTATTCGACGTAATTGATCCACATAGTTAGTATTTTGAACTCCAGACAATGCATCGCTTTAGCAATCGAATATAAACGTGAGTATAGTTCATGCTGTGTGTGTAAAGCACATTATACATACGAAAGTTACACAATGAACATTATAAATAGCTAGCTACGAACTAGCATACATTTGAATTCAACTTAAGGTGGTTTAAAAAAATCGAATTCAACATGAAGTCCATTCAATTATTTGAATTCGATATCATGGCATTTGTAAATCATACCTAAATTATGGGGGCACCAATCTTTGCTCTGATTTTGTACATAATAGCATATATAGTCATGTACAAAATACATTCAAATTTAGCTCCTCCATTCCAAAATAATCTTTGCTCTGATTTTCAAGTGTCAAAATTTCAAAAAGAAGCGGATAATTTAGTGAGGTTTTCAAACATACAAGGTCAAATTTAACGTTGTCTATTTAGGTCAATCCTCAAAGTTCAAGAGTACTCTAAACGTGAATGCTTCTGTTTCAAAATTTTCAACGAAGCGCCAAAAGAGCCTCTACTCGCCCGAAACTGCGTGAGACCAATGTTTGGTAGTAGAAGGAAATTACTTTTCTAACTCCGACCCGTGAAACCTACCGGCCCGACACTACTAGGAAAAGGGCTATAGATAATATGGACACTAATGGCGCACCACACATGTGGTGTGCCACTACTATATACTAATGGCGCACCATGTGTTGGTACGCCATTAGTGTCCAAATACTAATGGCGCACCACATCCACGGTGCGCCACTACTAACATTTTTTTTTTCAAAACTTGTAATGGCGCACCAGGGGATAGTGCGCCATTACTTGTTTAACTAGTAATGGCGCACCACACCCTCGGTGCGCCACTACTAACAATTTTTTTATTTTTTTTCAAAACTAGTAATGGCGCAGCAAGGGGACAGTGCGCCATTACTAGTTTTAACTAGTAATGGCGCACCACACCCTCGGTGCGCCACTACTAACAATTTTTTTTTTTTCAAAGTTAGTAATGGCGCACCGTGGGTGTGGTGCGCCATTACTAGTGCCCAAAAATTCCACCAAATGCACACCCCCCCGGTGGACCGCCTTTTCAGTTTTAGAAAAAATAAAAGAAAATGATGGAAATGTCAAAAAAAAGTTTCCCATGTGATATGTAGTCTAGTAGTTGGGAAAATTTACAAATATGAATTTCGACTTTATTTGCAAAATCTCTCTGAAATTTGTAAAATGGGCATAACTTTTGCATACGAACTCGGATTAAAAAGTTTTTTATATGAAAAATCATCTACTAGAAAAGTTACATACGATTTGAAATCCCCAAAAACCTAACAGAAGGAAAGATACAGGGGCTTTTAAGATCTAGAGGGGGGAAATGAAAAAAAAACAAAGTTACTAGTGGCGCACCATTTGCTAGGTGCGCCACTAGTAAGAGAAAAAAAATTGGTTTGAAAAAAACTTTTTTTTGGAGTTTTTTTTCAAAATATGATACGTGATATGACCGGGAAGTTTGAAATATTTTTTTCAAAATTTCATATCACTCATGAACATGAATAAAGTCCTAGACATCAACAAGGTTTAAAAGGATTGATATGATAGATATATCAACAAGTGCCTGTGAAGTGAGCTGGTGCTGGGGTTGGATAGAATTGTGAAGTTAAGCGTGCTCGGGCTGGAGTAGTGTGAGGATGGGTGACCTTCCGGGAAGTTTGACGACGGAGTGCGATTTGACTTGAGATTAAGCATATTGGCTTGAGATTAAGCCATACCAGATACTAATGGCGAACCTGTGGTGCGCCATTAGTAAAAAATTCTAATGGCGTGATGCTAGTGGCGCACCTGTAGTGCGCCATTAGTAGCCAAAACAGGTGCACCACTGGCAGGCCTTTTCCTAGTAGTGCGACGTCCAAAGGTTTAAACCGGGGTAGGTTTGTAGCTTCATCTAGACGCCACACAACCGCCTCCGGAAAAAATTCATGCACAATGGCCGCCTAAGCACACATGCGCGCGACCGAAATCGCTCCCGCCCATTATTTGGGACACCTGAGATTACCATCCTACCCCCGACCCGCAGTAGGTCCGAAATTTAAGAGGGGGGCAAAGTTTGGACTTTCCCCAAATTTCAAACAAGCGCGTCCCATCTGTTCAAAAAAGTCAAAAACAAGCACGTCCCAGACCGAAACATGGTTCTCCCTTAGCTCCCCCCCCCGCCGTCGCCGTCCGATTCCCCATTCGTACTCCGTGGGCGCCAAAACTACCTCACCAGCCGCGAAACCCCGGCGTCCTCCGTCCGCCACCCCATCCCACCCATCAACCGCCGCCCTCCTCCATCACGCTGGAGCCGATACCCCGACGTCGTCGTCCACCGCAACCTCAGCCGCAACGCCCTCCAAGGCTAGTAGTTGAAGCCGAGGCCGAGCCGTCCGTACCCGAGCCAGTTCAACCACGCCGTCCTGCGCCTTACCTCTGCCGCTCCAACTTCGCCACCGTCCACCGCACCGGAGCTGTTCCTGCTACGCCGTCCTTCGCCGCCTCGGATCTACTTCCCCTCCGCCGACATACGGCCACGGCAACACAGTCAAAAATTTGGCCATGGGTTCGTCCAAGCCTGCACCCTCCTCCAAAACATTGGTTTCCCCGGCAAAAAGAAGAAGATCGGCGTGACATATGGAGGCGACCACACTGTCAACCGGAAATGGTACTCCTCTTCCCTTATTCGTGCAAATCTTACGTGGCTGCTTGCACGGTATTCATCCCACAGAATACACTAGTTGACCGCTTCTTCTTGATACTAGATGTTCCTAGTAACTCGCGATGCATAAGGTTTCTCCTCATATAGTATTTCACCTTAGCTAGAGGTCTGTCGCCCCCCTGGATTTCAATTCCTGGTCAGTTGATTCTCAATTAACGGAAGCATTCCCCGGTGTAACAGGCGCTAGTCCGCCTATTACGCCGGGGAAGCAGCGCCTCGGTGTTTATCTTAGGGGCGTGTGGGGCCTAGAGCTGCTGGCGCCCGATCTGGGGTCGGCCGGGATTAAAGGGATGGCCTGGGGGTGCTGCCAAGCATGGCGGTGGTGTGAGGTCGAGGGGAGGGTGGGGCGGCGGAGGCAGGGGTCTGGGCCGGTGGTCACTGGCGGTTCGAGAAAGATCGTCAACAGTGACTGGCGGGAGGTAGACGAAGGCCATCTGCCCATTCCTTATAGATCGGACGGTTCATAAAAAAATCAACTGACCTATTTATTTTCAGTCGACTGTTATCTTGATAGGACCACATGTGGTGGTGTGCTGGAGGAGTACCTGCATTTCCTGTGCTCATATATTACAAAATCATACGGAGTAGAATCTAATTTTGTTTGCCATGCAATGCTGTAGAGCTATCATATGTCTCCTGTCATTTATTTTTCAGCCACCTGCTATCTACTACTTTTACAGTGCACTAGTTCTGCACACACTTCGCCCATACTCTCACTATTGTGTTTTTATGCAAGGGTATTTTAGACTCTGCCTTCACAGAAGCAGAAAAGAAAAGAGAGAAGTTGCTCCAGCTTTGTACGCGGGTAGGCCAGACACGTTTCGGCACTTTAAAGGGTGCAGTGTCAGCAGATGGAGATGGTAACATAGCTATGGAGTTGACAATCTCGCTCCTAATGAACCACCATCCCAGGTGCCTGCTTTAACTTCGCGGTGTCATATGTGGTTGCATGTTGCATATGGTGTCTAGCTTGTATTCGAAAGGCCGAAGTCGGTCTTTATTAAGATAAGGAAATATATATTTTACATGAACCACCATCCCAGGAGCACCAGAAGTCAAATAGCTAGTCAGGGCACTGACCGAGCCAGTGACAAGCCCAGCACAGACATGCATCACCTGGAAGCCAACTAAAAAGCCATGATGGTGGCGAAGCAGCCCGCCTCCCACCAGGCTCTCAGGTCCTAGATGATCATGCTCACCACTCCAGCCGGATGTCTAGCTTGTATTGCTTCCAATTTGGTTAAATTGCATCTGCTTAGCTTACACACTATACCTTTGAATATGACATGCCTTCCTGTTTTTGGTACATACTAGTACATCTGTCTGTTAACCATGTTCTTACATCAAACTAATGTTCTTGTGTATCCCTCATCAATCACTTATAATGAGGCAGTCAGGCCAGTGGACTACTGTGAGAAAAGATCCTCATTTAAAGATTGCAGCGTCAGCCTCCCCACATGATTCTCAAGAAACAGCAAGGCTATATGAAGATAGTGAACGTAGCTCTATAGTTGATTACCGCGTTTCCCCTACACTAGCATCGCAGGTGCTTTCTCTAACTTGGCTGCGTGATATGTGGTTGCATGTTGCATATGGTGTCTAGATTGTAATTCTTCCAATCTGGTTAAATTGCATGTGCTATTCTGCTTAGTTTATACATTATACCTGTTAATGTGACATGCCTTCCTGTTTTTAGTACATAGTACATCTGTCTATTAAGCATGTCCTTACATAAAACTATTGTTTTTTTGTATCCCGCATCAATCAATATGATGAGACACCTTTAGTATATGCAGTGTGATATTAGTTGCATCTTTCATATGATTTATAGCATGCGCTGCTTCTAATTTGTTGAAATTCCATTTATGATGGGACACTTTTGACTTGGCAGAGTCATATTGGTTGCATCTTTCATGTGGTGTCTAGCTTGCATTGCTTCTTATTTGTTGAAATGGTTTCTGCTTAGTTTACACAAACAGTTGTGAATATGCCATGCCGTCCGGCCTGTTTTCGTGTTATTCCATCCTGGTATCATGTGTTTGCCTTACATCAAAGTAGTGATTGTCAGTATCATGCACGAATGAGTTCTGAAGAGTGAATTTTATTTATTTTTCTTGTCGGTTTTACTTGACAATTCAAAATCAATAAAGCGGAAGGAAGTTAGCAAGGCAGCGGATAAAGGTGCTCCTTCCAAACTGAGGGCCTCTACAGATTCTACTCCTCCATCACCCCAAGATGATTTCCAAGACAACACATGCATAGACACTCAACGTAGCTGTGTTGATGATGAGCACGTCTCCCCTAGTGCGCCGTCACAGGTGCTCCCTCTAACTTGGCACTGTTATATGTGGTTGCATGTTATGTATGATGTCTAGCTTGCATTGCTTCTAATTTTGTTGAATTCCATCTGCTTACTTTACACATTATACTTGTGAATAAGACACGTCTTCCTGTTTCTAGAACATACAATATATGTCTATCACACCATGTTCTTACATCAAAGTACTACTGTTGTGTAACCGGCAACAATCACTTATCACAAGACACGTTTGACTTGGGAGTGTGATATAGGTTACATATCACATTCTTTTCTAGCTTGTACTACTTCTAATTTGTTGAAATGGCACTTATGACGAGACAGTTTTAACTTGGTAGAGTGATATTCGTTGCATCTTCCATATGGTGTCTAGCTTTCATTGCTTCTAATTTATTGAAATGCCTTCTCCTTAGTTTACACATCATAAGCTGTGAATATGCATTGTTGTGAATATGCAATGGCACTAATGACGAGAGACCTTTAACTTGGTAGTGTGATGTTGTTTGCCTCTTGCATATGATTTATTTCTTGTACTGCTTCACATTTGTTTAAATGCCATTTATGATGAGACACTGTTAACTTGGCAGAGCGATATTTGTAGCATCTTTCATATGGTGTCTACCTTCCATTGCATTGCTTCTAATTTAGTGAAATGTCTTCTGCTTAGTTTACACATCATAGTTCTGGTTATCTCATGCCGTCCTGTTTTTCGTATATATTACATCCTCCTATCATGTGGTTGTTTAACATCAAAGTTCAGTTCGTCTGTATCACACATCAATATTTTCTGAAGAACTAAATTGTTATTCGTTTTTTTGTCAGCTTGACTTAACATGGCACAGAGAAAGAGGAAGCAACACAAATTGACAGGGAACAGGAAGCGGAAGAATCCTGCAGATTCTCCTGGTACTGATAGTGCAATAGAAGGTCAATGTCCAGCGGAAAATTGTACAAATAGGGTATCCCATGCTACATGAGCTGCAGAACAAGCCAAACAAAAACAAATAGCTGCCACCAAACAAGCAGAGACTGCCCTAGTTGTTGCAATACCATCCACCATACCACCAGCTACACGATTTACTCGTTGGTCAACTCAGCTAGCAGCACATTCCCAAGCTCCCTTGCCACTTGACACTACTTCTGAAGCACTCTTGACACAAGATGAGTTGGCAAGATCAGATGAACTATGTGAGCTTCAACAGGAAGAAGGTAGTTGCTGGAGTCAAGTTAGAGTTGCATGCTTCTTTATATGTAGTCTCACAGTTTGATGTACACTAACACTTCCTATGTTCGTTTTTGGACTAGCACCTAGGCGCAAGAGGAAACAAACATCAGGGATAATGCTCGATAGGTTAACTAAATCTAGAGGAGGAAGAATGGAGATCCGTTTTGAGGCAGGTTTAGAAAGGCCACGTGATGCTACAGAGTCAGCCAAGTTAGTATCAGAGGCAGCGGTTGCCGTTAGGTGTCATGTACGTATCCTCCCAACATGGATTCGGTACAGAAATGACAAAGACGAAACCCAGTTCAACACCTTCCTTGACCATTTATCTGTAAGTATGGTTATGTATGGAAACTAGTAATATCGTCTTGCTCTGTCCCATACTTTCTAGGTTGCTGATAATGAGACTCCCATAATTTTCAACAGATGAGGTTCAAGTTGGATAGCCATGATGATGCAACCAGACAAGCTTGCATCCATGTTTTCAAGTCTTCTCTGTGACAGTATCGGTATAACTTGAGGAAAACTCACTTTGAAGAGAAAGTCTAACAGTGAACTTGCCCAAACATCTCAAGTGGAAAATATATCAGATGAAGACTGGAGAGGCCTCGTTAAACATTGGTCTGATCCGAAGTATCAGGTACATTATATATATGTGATCAGATCACATGTTGAAGTCCTATTTACGCATGTGCCACACAAATCTATCTTCTTGTAGGTGAACTATTCAAAGAACAAGGCCAACCTTACGAAAGTGAAATTCCAACAGACGACAGGATCTCGTAGCTATATTGCACACTGCGAGGCTCTTGTAATTAGCTGCTATTTCACTCTTTTCGCTCTACCATATTATCAGATCTATATTGAGTTGCTCCAAATGCAGAGGAAAGCCCGCAAGCACCAAAAAGTACCTGAACCAAATGTTGTGGAAATCTTCAAGGACTGTCACACCAGCAAGACGAAGGGCATGACTACACCAGTCAAAGCCGCTGTTGTAAGTCCTTAATCCTCATGTCTTTTAACTACTACTTATTCTGACTCGTGCCTTGAACTGCATGGTTTGCAGCCAATGTATATTACTCTTTTCAATTTTATACACAATTGTCTTAGCGTATCATTGCACCTTACAAGGTTTAAAAGAGAGGAGTGATGTTCCTTTGATCTTGACCTGTAATCTAGTTCCGTGCTGGACTTGCCCACACAACGTTACAATTGCTTGTTTGCCTGTTCTCAGTTGTTTTGTGATATAAATGATGTCATACTATGCTTACCGTATTATAAACTTTGTCTCTTTATCCTTAGTTGTCAATACAATGTGAAGAAATACATAATACATTAGCCATGGTACATGGTCATATGTTTGGAACCTGGTTTTATTATGTACTTTGCAGTAAAATACAACTAATATTTTACATGGGTTCACCAGAATAAGTTTTGTATATAGACCAAAGCTATTTTGTTTGGTTTTTCTGCCTCCTTAATATCTTCAGTTCTGGTACTACTAATGTAAAAACTCAACTTTTCAGCAAGCTATGGAAAAAATGGTGGAACCACCACCTTGTGAAGATGGCGAGGCAACTATAACCGCAATGTCAGCTCTTGATGCAGTGGGTCAGTACATGTCCACTAACAGTGCCAAAAGCACGTTCCTGCGTAATACTGGGTTGGTTGTTAAGGCAATCTCGTCCAAACTGCCTCATGATCAGGATATGCAAGCTCAAAACAATGTTATATCTGCGCTCCAGACACAAGTCCATTCCCTAACAGAGACCCTTTGTGAAACAAGGACAGACATTGTTCGATGTCGTCCAGATATGCATGGTTTTGAAACCAGACTATCAGACATTTGCTATGTTGTTCAGAGCCTAGGAGAAAGGAAGGCAAAGGTTATGGTGCTCCATCGGACAATACAGCATGAAAACATAACAGTCAGGTCAAATGTACTGAGCTTCTGAACTTCTGGTGGTGCATTTATCAGCCAGACTGTTAACTTTTATGCCAACCTTCCTTTTGTTTTATAGTTGTAATTTGTTTTGTTGCGATACAAAATTTGTTCTTAACGTGCAGCCACCGGCTGAAGAAAACAGCAAGCCATTTTTGTATAGTGTAGGGTGTTCCCTAAATTTGCACTGGCGGTGATCTTTGATGCCCAGTGAATGTAATCTATGCAATCGCCTTAATAGCCTAGCGTTAGTTTTGGGCTTATTTATTTCCTAGTCTTCTTTTTCCCTGGTTTGCTAGTGGTCGCAACAACCATGGGCCATATACGGACCGTGGTAACCTTGACACTGCTACGGGCCGTAGCATCCATGGGCCTCCTACGGGCGGTCGATAAATGGGCTTCCAACAGAGCCGTAGAATCGGTGGGCTTCGGGCCGTCGGATAAATGGGTCAACATGGGCTGTAAACGGGCGTAATTGGTATCGGCCCAGCACGGTAACGGGCCGTTAACAAGGCGGAGGACAGCAAAGGCTTAATTCTGTCACAGGCATAATGGGTCATTAATGGGCCAGAATATAGGACGGGCTGGAAACGGCGCAACGGGTTAACAGGCCAGAAACGGGCCAACTCTTGCCACGGGCCGAATTTGGCCCATTAGGGGAAGAGGCCAGTAACGGGCCGGAAGTAATCGAGGGCCGGAAAGGAGCCCAAGAACGTATGGGTCGTGAGTAGGCCAAAAGCTAACACGGGCTGGAAATGGCCCATGTGAATCATGGGCCGTTAACGGGTACAAAGAAATTTACTGTTCGTTATGGGCTAGAGTCACCGTGGGCCTCTAAAGGGCCTAAAGATACGAAGGCCTCATATGGGCCGAAAGACGTCGTGGGCCATACATGGGCCAAAAGTGAAATGGGTTGGTGTTATATTCAACGGCCCACATGACGTTGTTGGGCCGATTTCTGGTAGGCGCTAACGGGTCGTGAGTTACCGGGCCGTAAAATGGGCTATTTGCGAAGGGACCGTTAACAGGCTTTTCATGGGCCAGCCCGCTAACTTTTGACCAAGTCAAACGGGCCGGCCTTTGTAAGCTAAATGGGCCAGTGGTGGGCCATCGCACGTGTTGACATATCATAGGCGCCTATCTGACCCACTGACGAGCTGACACGTGTTTCCTCCCGCCAATCAGAATTTTACACGTGGATATTTCCCATTGGTCCGGGCTGTTTACAGGTTATCGGATCCAAAACCGGACCTGATAGCTTAACGGCGTCCCGTTACGATGGATGCCACATGTCGGTCACCCTTGACGAAAGCACTTCTCTGACGCGCGATTTATCGTCATGGAAGTTGATACGTCTCCAACGTATCTATAATTTTTCATTGTTCCATGCTATATTATTTTCTGTTTTGGAAGTTTATTGGGCTTTATTATACACTTTTATATTATTTTTGGGACTAACCTATTAACCGGAGGCCCAGCCCAAATTGCTGTTTTTTGCCAGTTTTAGTGTTTCGCCGAAAAAAAATATATCAAACGGAGTCCAAACGGAATGAAACCTTCGGGAACGTGATTTTCGGAATGAACATGATCCAGACGACTTGGAGTCTACGTAAAGCAATCAACGAGGAAGGCACGAGGCAGGGGGGCGCACTTACAACCTCTGGGCACGCCCTCCACCCTCGTGGGGCCCACGTTGCTCCACCGACGTACTTCTTCCTCCTATATATACCCATGTACCCGAAAAACATCAGAACAGGAGCCAAAACCCTATTTCCACCGCCGCAACCTTCTGTACCCGTGAGATCCCATCTTGGGGCCTTTTCCGACTCTCCGCCGGAGGGGGCATTGATCACGGAGGGCTTCTACATCAACACTATAGCCTCTCCGATGAAGTGTGAGTAGTTTACCTCAGACCTTCGGGTCCATAGTTATTAGCTAGATGGCTTCTTCTCTCTTTTTGGATCTCAATACAAAGTTCTCCCCCTCTCTTGTGGAGATCTATTCGATGTAATCTTCTTTTGCGGTGTGTTTGTCGAGATCTGATGAATTGTGGGTTTATGATCAAGATTATCTATGAACAATATTTGAATCTCCTCTGAATTCTTTTATGTATGATTGGTTATCTTTGCAAGTCTCTTCGAATTATCAGTTTGGTTTGGCCTACTAGATTGATCTTTCTTGCAATAGGAGAAGTGCTTAGCTTTGGGTTCAATCTTGCGGTGTCCTCTCCCAGTGACAGCAGGGGCAGCAAGGCACGTATTGTATTGTTGCCATCGAGGATAAAAATATGGGGTTTATATCATATTGCATGAGTTTATCCCTCTACATCATGTCATCTTGCTTAAAGCGTTACTCCGTTCTTATGAACTTAATACTCTAGATGCATGCTGGATAGCGGTCGATGTGTGGAGTAATAGTAGTAGATGCAGGCAGGAGTCAGTCTACTTGTCACAGACGTGATGCCTATATACATGATCATACCTAGGTATTCTCATAACTATGCTCAATTCTATCAATTGCTCGACAGTAATTTGTTTACCCATCGCAATACTTATGCTATTTTGAGAGAAGCCACTAGTGAAACCTATGGCCCCCGGGTCTATTTCCCATCATATTAATCTTCCAACACTTTGCTATTTCTATTTCTGTTTATTTTACTTTGCATCTTTATCGTAAAAATTACCAAAAATATTATCCTATTATCTCTATCAGATCTCACTCTCGTAAGTGACCGTGAAGGGATTGACAACCCCTTTATCGCGTTGGTTGCGAGGTTCTTGTTTGTTTGTGTAGGTGCGTGGGATTTGCGCGTGGACTCCTACCGGATTGATACCTTGGTTCTCAAAACTGAGGGAAATACTTACGCTACTTTGCTGCATCACCCTTTCCTCTTCAAGGGAAAACCAACGCAGTGCTCAAGAGGTAGCAAGAAGGATTTCTGGCACCGTTGCCGGGGAGTCTACGCACAAGTCAAGACATACCAAAGACCCATCACAAACTCATCTCCCTCGCATTACATTATTTGCCATTTTCCTCTCGTTTTCCTCTCCCCCACTTCACCCTTGCTGTTTTATTCGCCCTCTCTCTTTCGTTCGCCTCTTTTTCGCTTGCTTCTTGTTTGCTCGTGTGTTGGATTGCTTGTCACGATGGCTCAAGATAATACTAAATTGTGTGACTTTACCAATACCAACAACAATGATTTTCTTAGCACTCCGATTGCTCCTCTTAATGATGCTGAATCTTGTGAAATTAATGCTGCTTTGTTGAATCTTGTTATGAAGGATCAATTCGCCGGCCTTCCTAGTGAAGATGCCGCTACCCATCAAAATAGCTTTGTTGATTTGTGTGATATGCAAAAGAAGAGGGATGTTGATAATGATATTGTTAAATTGAAGCTATTTCTGTTTTCGCTTAGAGATCGTGCTAAAGTTTGGTTCTCGTCTTTGCCTAAAAATAGTATTTATTCTTGGAATAAGTGCAAAGATGCTTTTATCTCTAAGTATTTTCCTCCCGCTAAGACCATCTCTCTTAGAAACAATATTATGAATTTTAAGCAACTTGATCATGAACATGTTGCACAAGCTTGGGAGAGGATGAAATTAATGATACATAATTGCCCTAGTCATGGTATGAATTTGTGGACGATTATACGAAAATTTATGTCGGAATGAATTTTGCTTCTAGAAATCTTTTAGATTCGGCCGCGGGAGGCACTTTTATGGAAATCACTTTAGGAGAAGCTACTAAACTCCTAGATAATATTATGGTTAATTATTCTCAATGGCACACCAAAAGATCTACTAATAAAAAAGTGCATGCGATAGAAGAAATTAATGTTTTGAGTGGAAAGATGGATGAACTTATGAAATTATTTGCTACTAAAAGTGTTTCTTCTGATCCTAATGATATGCCTTTGTCTACTTTGATTAAGAATAATAATGAATCTATGGATGTGAATTTTGTTGGTAGGAATAATTTTGGTAACAACGCGTATAGAGGAAACTTTAATCCTAGGCCGTTTCCTAGTAATTCCTCTAATAATTATGGTAATTCCTACAACAATTCTTATGGAAATTTTAATAAGATGCCCTCTGAATTTGAGAATAGTGTTAAGGAGTTTATGAATTCGCAAAATAATTTCAATGCTTTGCTTGAAGAAAAATTGCTTAAAGTTGATGAATTGGCTAGGAACGTTGATAGAATTTCTCTTGATGTTGATTCTTTTAAACTTAGATCTATTCCACCTAAGCATGATATCAATGAGTCTCTCAAAGCCATGAGAATTTCCATTGATGAGTGCAAAGAAAGAACCGCTAGGATGCGTGCTAAGAAAGATTGCTTTATGAAAGCGTGTTCTTCTAATTTTTATGAGAATAAAGATGAAGATCTAAAATTTATTGATGTGTCCCCTATTAAATCTTTGTTTTGCAATATGAATCTTGATAATTATGGGACTGGAGATGAGTCACCTTTACCTAGAAGGCGTTCCAAAAATTCGGAGTTTTTAAATCTTGATGCAAAATTCGATAAAAGTGGGATTGAAGAAGTTAAAACTTTAGATATCAATGAACCCACTATTTTGGATTTCAAGGAATTTAATTATGATAATTTCTCTTTAATAGATTGTATTCCCTTGTTGCAATCCGTGCTAAATTCTCCGCATGCTTATAGTAAAAATAAGGCTTTTACTAAACATATCGTTGATGCTTTGATGCAATCTTATGAAGAAAAACTTGAGTTGGAAGTTTCTATCCCTAGAAAACTTTATGATGAGTGGGAACCTACTATTAAAATTAGAATTAAAGATCATGAATGCTTTGCTTTGTGTGATTTGGGTGCTAATGTTTCCACGATCCCAAAAACTTTGTGTGATTTGCTAGGTTTCCATGAACTTGATGATTGCTCTTTAAATTTGCACCTTGCGGATTCCACTATCAAAAAACCTATGGGAAGAATTAATGATGTTTTTATTGTAGCAAATAGGAATTATGTGCCCATAGATTTTATCGTTCTTGACATAGATTGCAATCCTTCATTTCCTATTATTCTTGGTAGAACTTTCCTTAGAACGATTGGTGCAATTATTGATATGAAGGAGGGAAATATTAGATTCCAATTTCCGTTAAGGAAGGGCATGGAACACTTTCCTAGAAAGAAAATAAAGTTATCCTATGAATCTATTATGAGAGCCACTTATGGATTGCCTACCAAAGATGGCAATACTTAGATCTATCCTTGCTTTTATGCCTAGCTAGGGGCGTTAAACGATAGCGTTTGTTGGGAGGCAACCCAATTTTATTTTAGTTTTTTGCTTTTTGCTTCTGTTTAGGAATAAATATTTGATCTAGCCTCTGGTTATATTCGTTTTTGCGTTTTAATTAGTGCTTGTGCCAAGTAAAACCGTTAGGATAACCTACGGTAATAGTTATTTGATTCTGCTGCAAAAAACAGAAACTTTATGCGCACGAGATTAGTTTTCATAAATCACAGGAACGTGCTTTTCAGTTTATTCTTTTTGCAGTAGATCAATAAACAAATTATCTAGAACTTCCAAATTTGTTGGAATTTTTTGTGTTCAGAAGTTCCCGTTAGTTACAGATTACTACAGACTGTTCTGTTTTTGACAGATTCTGTTTTTAGTGTGTTGTTTTCTTATTTTGATGAATCTATGGCTAGTAAAATAGTTTATAAACCATAGGGAAGTTGGAATACAATAAGTTTAACACCAATATAAATAAAGAATGAGTTCATTACAGTACCTTGAAGTGGTGTTTTGTTTTCTTTCGCTAACGGAGCTCACGAGATTTTCTGTTAAGTTTTGTGTTGTGAAGTTTTCAAGTTTTGGGTTAGAGATTTGATGGATTATGGAACAAGGAGTGGCAAAAGCCTAAGCTTGGGGATGCCCATGGCACCCCAAGATAATCTAAGGACACCAAAAATCCAAAGCTTGGGGATGCCCCGGAAGGCATCCCCTCTTTTGTCTTAGTCCATCGGTAACTTTACTTGGAGCTATATTTTTATTCACTACATGATATGTGTTTTGCCTGGAGCGTCTTGTATGATTTGAGTCTTTGCTTTTTATTTTACCACAATCATCCTTGATGTACACACCTTTAGAGAGAGACACACATGATTCGGAATTTATTAGAATACTCTATGTGCTTCACTTATATCTTTTGAGCTATATAGTTTTGCTCTAGTGCTTCACTTATATCTTTTAGAGCACGGTGGTGGATTTGTTTTATAGAAACTATTGTTCTCTCATGCTTCACTTATATTATTTTGAGAGTCCTACAAAACAGCATGGTAATTTGCTTTAAACATGAAATTAATCCTGATATGCAAGGTATTCAAGATTAGTAAAAACTTTCTTATGAGTGTGTTGAATACTAAGAAAAGTTTGATGCTTGATGATTGTTTTGAGATATGGAGGTAGTAATATTAGAGTCATGCTAGTTGAGAGATTATGAATTTGAGAAATACTTGTGTTGAAGTTTGTGACTCCCGTAGCATGCACGTATGGTGAACCGTTATCTGATGAAGTTGGAGCATGACATATTTATTGATTGTCTTCCTTATGTGTGGAGGTCGGGATCGCGCGATGGTTAACTCCTACCAAGCCTTCCCCTAGGAGCATGCGTTTAGTACTTTGTTTTGATGACTTGTAGATTTTTGCAATAAGTATGTGAGTCCTTTATGACTAATGTTGAGTCCATGGATTATACGCACTCTCACCCTTCCACCATTGGTAGCCTCTCTAGTACCCCGCAACTTCCGCCGGTGCATTACACCCACCATATACCTTCCTCAAAACAGCCACCATACCTACTTATTATGGCATTTCCATAGCCATTCCGAGATATATTGCCATGCAACTTTCCACCGTTTTGTTTATGAGACGCTCCATCATTGTCATATTGCTTTGCATGATCATGTAGTTGACATCGTATTTGTGGCAAAGCCACCATCCATAATTCTTTCATACATGTCACTCATGGTTCATTGCATATCCCGGTACACCACCGGAGGCATACACATAGAGTCAAATTTTGTTCTAAGTATTGAGTTGTAATTCTTGAGTTCTAAGTAATAAAGGTGTGATGTTCATTATTATTAGAGCATTGTCCCATCTGAGGAAAGGATGATGGAAACTATGACTCCCCCACAAGTCAGGATGAGACTCCGGACGAAAAAGGAAAAAAAAGGAAAAAAAAGGCCAAAGAAAAAAAAAGAGAAGGCCCAAAAAAAGAAAGAAAAAAATGAGAGAAAAAGAGACAAGGGACAATGTTACTATCCTTTTACCACACTTGTGCTTCAAAGTAGCACCATGATCTTCATGATAGAGAGTCTCCTATGATATCACTTTCATTTACTAGTGGGAATTTTTCATTATAGAACTTGGCTTGTATATTCCAATGATGGGCTTCCTTAAATTGCCCTAGGTCTTCTTGAGCAAGCAAGTTGGATGCACACCCCCTTAGTTTCTTTTGTTGAGCTTTCATACACTTATAGCTCATGTGCATCCGTTGCATGGCAATCCCTACTCACTCACATTGATATGTATTAATGGGCATCTCCATAGCCTGTTGATACGCCTAGTTGATGTGACTATCTTCTCCTTTTTGTCTTCTCCACAACCACCATATTCTATTCCACATATAGTGCTATGTCCATGGCTCACGCTCATGTATTGCGTGAAAGTTGAAAAGGTTTGAAAATTCTAAAGTATGAAACAAGTGCTTGGCTGAAACCGGGGTTGTGCATGATCTAAGTATTTTGTGTGATGAAGATAGAGCATAGCCAGACTATATGATTTTGTAGGGATAACTTTCTTTGGCCATATCATTTTGAGAAGACATAATTGCTTCGTTAGTATGCTTGAAGTATTATTGCTTTTATGTCAATATTAAACTTTTATCTTGAATCTTTCGGATTTGAATATTCATACCACAATTAAGAGGGTTACATTAAAAATTATGCTAAGTAGCATTCCACATCAAAAATTCTGTTTTTATCATTTACCTACTCGAGGACGAGCAGGAATTAAGCTTGGGGATGCTTGATACGTCTCCAACGTATCTATAATTTTTTATTGTTCCATTCTATATTATATTCTGTTTTGGAAGTTTATTGGGCTTTATTATACACTTTTATATTATTTTTGGGACTAACCTATTAACGAGGCCCAGCCCAAATTGCTGTTTTTTGCCCGTTTCAGTGTTTCACAGAAAAAGAATATCAAACGGAGTCCAAATGGAATGAAACCTTCGGGAACGTGATTTTCGGAACTAACGTGATCCAGACGACTTGGAGTCTACGTAAAGCAATCAACAAGGAAGGCACGAGGCAGGGGGGCGCGCCTACCCCCCCCCCCCCCCGGCGCACCCTCCACCCTCGTGGGGCCCACGTTGCTCCACCGACGTACTTCTTCCTCCTATATATACCCATGTACCCGGAAAACATCAGAACAGGAGCCAAAACCCTATTTCCACCGCCGCAACCTTCTGTACCCATCAGATCCCATCTTGGGGCCTTTTTCGGCACTCCGCCGGAGGGGGCATTGATCATGGAGGGCTTCTACATCAACACCATAGCCCCTCCGATGAAGTGTGAGTAGTTTACCTCAGACCTTTGGGTTCATAGTTATTAGCTAGATGGCTTCTTCTCTCTTTTTGGATCTCAATACAAAGTTCTTCCCCTCTCTTGTGGAGATCTATTCGATGTAATCTTCTTTTGCGGTGTGTTTGTCGAGATCCGATGAATTGCGGGTTTATGATAAAGATTATCTATGAACAATATTTGAATCTCCTCTGAATTCTTTTATGTATGATTGGTTATCTTTGAAGTCTCTTCGAATTATCAGTTTGGTTTGACCTACTAGATTGATCTTTCTTGCAATAGGAGAAGTGCTTAGCTTTGGGTTCAATCTTGCGGTGTCCTTTCCCGGTGACAGCAGGGGCAGCAAGGCACGTATTGTATTGTTGCCATCGAGGATAAAAAGATGGGGTTTATATCATATTGCATGAGTTTATCCCTCTACATCATGTCATCTTGCTTAAAGCGTTACTCCGTTCTTATGAACTTAATACTCTAGATGCATGCTGGATAGCGGTCGATGTGTGGAGTAATAGTAGTAGATGCAGGCAGGAGTCGGTCTACTTGTCACGGACATGATGCCTATATACATGATCATACCTAGATATTTTCATAACTATGCTCAATTCTATCAGTTGCTCGACAGTAATTTGTTTACCCGTCGCAATACTTATGCTATTTTGAGAGAAGCCACTAGTGAAACCTATGGCCCCCGGGTCTATTTCCCATCATATTAATCTTCCAACACTTTGCTATTTCTATCTCCGTTTATTTTACTTTGCATCTTTATCATAAAAATACCAAAAATATTATCCTACTATCTCTATCAGATCTCACTCTCGTAAGTGACCGTGAAGGGATTGACAACCCCTTTATCGCGTTGGTTGCGAGGTTCTTGTTTGTTTGTGTAGGTGCGTGGGACTCGCGCGTGGACTCCTACTGGATTGATAACTTGGTTCTCAAAACTGAGGGAAATACTTACGCTACTTTGCTGCATCACCCTTTCCTCTTCAAGGGAAAACCAACGCAGTGCTCAAGAGGTAGCAGAAGTGGACACTTCCGTGATGATAATTTTGGTAATTTTGTGGAACACTTCTACGACAGCACAGGTATGACTATCTTGATTCTGTCATAAAATCGTCATGGATGTACATGCATGACAAAAAACGTGACCTACTGTGACAAACACGTATCATCACGGAAGTGTATTTGTTTTGTAGTGTGTGTACCAGACCTGATGTGGGCCTTGCTATAAGTATAGCAGGGAGGTGCCAAAGTAATCACGGAGTGGAGCACTGGGCATCTATCAAGAACATCCTGAGATACCTGAAAAGGACTAAGGATATGTTTCTCGTTTATGGAGGTGACAAAGAGCTCGTCGTAAACGGTTACGTCGATGCAAGCTTTGACACTGATCCGGATGACTCTAAGTCACAATCCGGATACGTATTTTTATTGAATGGTGGAGGTTTCAGTTGGTGCAGTTCCAATCAAAGCGTCGCATCGGGATCTACGTGTTAAGTGGAGTACATAGCTGCTTCGGAAGCAGAAAATGAAGGAGTCTGGATGAAGGAGTTCATATCCGATCTAGGTGTCATACCTAGTGCATCGGGTCCAATGAAAATCTTTTGTGACAATACTGGTGCAATTGCCTTGGCAAAGGAATCCCGATTTCACAAGAGAACCAAGCACATCAAGAGATGCTTCAATTCCATCCATCATCAAGTGTCGGAAGGCGACATAGAGATTTGCAAGATACATACAGATCTGAATGTTGCAGACCCGTTGACTAAGCCGCTTCCACGAGCAAAACATGATCAGCACCAGAACTCCATGGGTGTTAGAATCATTACTTTGTAATCTAGATTATTGACTCTAGTGCAAGTGGGAGACTGAAGGAAATATGCCCTAGAGGCAATAATAAAGTTATTATTTATTTCCTTATTTCATGATAAATGTTTATTATTCATGCTAGAATTGTATTAACCAGAAACTTAGTACATGTGTGAATACATAGACAAAACATAAGTGTCCCTAGTATGCCTCTACTTGACTAGCTCATTTATCAAAGATGGTTATGTTTCCTAACCATAGACATGTGTTGTCATTTGATGAACGGGATCACATCATTAGGAGAATGATGTGATGGACAAGACCCATTCGTTAGCTTAGCATTATGGTCGTTACAGTTTCATTGCTACTGCTTTCTTCATGACTTATACATGTTCCTCAGACTATGAGATTATGCAACTCCCGAATACTGGAGGAACACTTTGTGTGCTATCAAACGTCACAACGTAAATGGGTGATTATAAAGATGCTCTATAGGTGTCTCCGAAGGTATTTGTTGGGTTCGCATAGATCTAGATTAGGATTTGTCACTCCATGTTTCGGAGAGGTATCTCGGGGCCCTCTCGGTAATGCTCATCATTATAAAGCCTTGCAAGCAATGTGACTAATGAGTTAGTTGCGGGATGAAGTATTACGAAACAAGTAAAGAGACTTGCCGGTAACGAGATTGAACTAGGTATGATGATACTGACGATCGAATCTCGGGCAAGTAACATACCGATGACAAAGGGAACAATGTATGTTGTTATGCGGTTTGACCGATAAAGATCTTCATAGAATATGTAGGAGCCAATATGAGCATCCAGGTTCCGCTATTGGTTATTGACCGGAGATGTGTCTCGGTCATGTCTACATAGTTCTCGAACCCGTAGGGTCCGCACACTTAATGTTCGATGACGATTTGTATTATGAGTTATGTGTTTTGATGACCGAAGTTTGTTCGGAGTCCCGGATGAGATCACGGATGTAACGAGGAGTCTCTAGATGCTCGAGACATAAAGATTGATATATTGGAAGGCTATATTCGGACATCAAAATGGTTCCGGAGAAGTTCAGGTATTTTCTGGAGTACCGGGAGGTTACCGAAAAAACCACGAGGAGTTGATGGGCCTTAGTGGGCCTTAGTGGGAAGGAGAGGCAGCGGCCAGGAGGTGGCGCGCGCCCCCCAAAGCCCAGTCTGAATTGGACAAGGGGTTGGGGGTGCGGCCCCTCTCTCCCTTCCTTCCCCCTTCTCCTTTAGGTGGAAACCTACTAGGACTTGAAGTCCTAGTAGGATTCCCCTTCTCCCGGCGCGCCTAGCATGGCCGGCCGGCCTCCCCCTCCCTCCTTTATATACAGGGACAGGGGGTACCCTAGAACACACAAGTTTCTCTTAACTGTGTGCGCTGCACCCCTCCACAGTTACACACCTCGGTCATATCGCCATAGTGTTTAGGCGAAGCCTTGCGCCGGTAACATCATAATCACCGTCGCCACGCCGTCGTGCTGACGGAACTCACCCTCGTCCTCAACTGGATCAAGAGCACAAGGGACGTCATCGAGCTGAACGTGTGCTGAATGCGGAGGTGCCGTACATTCGGTACTTGGATCGGTTGGATCACGAAGAAGTTTGACTACATCAACTGCGTTACTAAACTCTTCCGCTTTCGGTTTACGAGGGTACGTGGACACACTCTCCCCTCTCGTTGCTATGCATCTCCTAGATAGATCTTGCGTGATCGTAGGAAAATGTTTGAAATTACTGCGTTTCCCAGCACTTTTATGTGTCCCCAATGAGATTTTTTTTACCAAGGGTCATGTCTTTCCACGAAGAGACATAATTTTAGCAAGGGATCGATGTGCCTCTTAATGAAAGTACATAACTGTTTGTATGCCCTTCCTTCCAAGATCCAACGAACTTGATTGATCATTTATATAATACAATGGCCGTCCTTTTCAGCTAATGTGGCTTAACGTGGATGCTATATTTGGAGCTAGTTTTTGAATGAAGAGAGATACCTTTGTAATATCCAACTGGCCAACTGTATATGGTAGCAATTAGTACATGTATCAACGAGGAAGTAGTAGCAACGATAGTGGAAAATATGTATGCCCCTAGCCTACTAAGCATGGCGCAGCCTGCCCTACCCCCCCCCCCCAAATTCATTCCACCGCTTATCCTCCTTCCCACCCTCGCAAACAGTGGTTGCAGTGTCATCATTAGGGTCCCTCTATGTTTGAGTTGATGACGTTTTTTCTTGTCTAAGTTGACGAAAAAATATTCCCACAAAAAACTACTAAAAGTTGTACATTTTCACGAAGAAAAAGGTGCAAGTTTTACGATAAAGGGTTTCCATCGCTTTGTATTATAAAGAAATGACCAAGCACACGATACAACAAATTTGCTGGGCCGCAGCACAACCAACCCAAAGAAAAAGGATAGAAAGAAGAGAGAAACAAATGCCAACACCGGCAGAACCACGAAGAGAAGATGACCGGAGTTGTTGCGCCCTCCGGAGAAGTCCCACCGCCCTCCATGCACTCCGAAGCACCGCGTACCGAGCAACACCTTCAACAAGGAATGCGAAGATGACGTCGTTGCTGCCCAGACGAGTCCTAGGGTTTCCCCCGGTACGCGGAGGGCAGTGGGGAAGGGGTACACCGAGGCCCTTCACGGTGGAAGGGCGACACCCGCAGGCGTCACCATGGCTGTACCAGATGAGCCGATCGGGATTTCTCCTGACCCCCAAAAAACTACCACCGGCCAGATAATCGGGAGTCCTCCACCCAGCAGCCGCCCACCCACATGCGCCACCATGGTCACGACGTCCTCCTCGACTTCACTGTGTTCACCAGCACGAGGCCTAGAGGAAAGGGGAGGCGCCGACGGAAACGGGGGCAGCAGCCACGCCGTCGAGCGGGAGGGACCAGCCTCGCCGCCCCTTCGGCAACCGACCAGACGCAGCATCGGGGACAAACCAGGCCCCTATTGGCCCGGCCAGGCCCAACAGGCATGTGAAGCCCCACCGCCGGGCTGCAGCACGTCGACGGACCGCGTTGCCGCCACCCGGATACCACAGACGCGTCACCTACACCTCCAAGAAGCTTCGTCACTGGATAGAGCACAGCCGGCCCGCCCCGACCTAGATGGGGACCCAAAGGGGCCCAGATCTAGGCCGAGCGGGCGCTGCAGGCCACTCCCTCACCACCACGTCGCCCTGCCGCCAATGGCAGAGCCGCCGCACCAAAGACCACCCCAGGCCCGCGAAAGCCACGTCGCCGAGCTGAACCGCCGCCGACCGAGGTGCACCGTCACCGTCAGGAGCCCCTGCGCCACCCTCCACCCGCACGGGAAAAGTCTGACCTGCCACTGCCAGTGCCGCGCGGACAAGGCCCGGTGGATCATGTCGGTGGCGGTGGCAGGAGAGAGGGAGGGCGAGAGGCCTGGAGGAGGGGAGGGGACCTAGGGTCCGCCCGTCACCTGCGGGGGACGAGCGAGCGAACCGGGCCAAAATCTACTCCCAAAAGGTGCAAGTTGCACTTTCCATAAATTGAAGTTACATTCTAAGAAAAAACCATATAACTACAAAGAATAAAAAACGTTATCATTAATCTTAATATTTGGCCTGTAATTTTGAAAATGATTACAATAATATAGTAAGTAAAAAAGCTGAGGTTAGACAGAAGAGATGAAAGTTGTGTGCTGAATCATCATCAATATCAAAAGGGACATGAATCTAAATTATATATTAAAAACTGAGGCTGGACCGTATAAATATATATAGAAGAGATGATGATGTTGTGGTTACTTGTTACAATGAAGATTAGGTCTTTATTTGCATGCTTTTTATATACCAAAGTTGCAAAACCATAATACTTCATTCACAGCAATTAACAAGGCACCCCGCATCCTCCCCCTCCCCGCCCGTTATGGAGCCTCCCATGGCCTCCTCCACCTCTCCTTCCACACCGGCGCATCACCATCCTAAAAGAGGAGGAGCCGGCTCCTCACACACTGCATCATGGCGTCACATCAGAGGTGTGTGTGCGCGCGCACGACCAAAAATGCTACATCTATGTCCAGCTTTACAAATCCTTACTATCGGAGTAAAGGACCACGAGTAGCCTCATCAGCCCCCCATGGTATTTCAAGACATCGGGGCCAGCTGCGCCCCTCACACCACCCGAACGCACGACCGCCTCCTTAGGCCGGCTGGTCCAAAAGGCCGGCTGCTAGAAGGCGGCAAGACCGCAGAAGGCGGCCACAAAGGGTCCGACTCCTGGCAGGCGGCCCCTCGTCCCCTCAAAGTTTGCACCCCATTACCACGACGGGACGGGGCGTGGCTACAGTGTAAACCTGCCATCCCCGAATCCAGGGCGGATCGTGGCCACAGTGCGGTGTACCCAGCGGACACCCCTCGCCCGGGGGGGGGGGCACTGTTGCCACGCAGCCTGTGACATCACCTACTCCAGAGGGAGCCATGCTCCCACGACGGGCGGTCGGTACGGCCCACAAGCGGTGGGCCCTACCTGTCCACCTGCCACCAGAAGCCGGCGAACCTCAAGCAGGCGGCGACGAGGGTGGGCTGAATCCTAGTAGGCGGCCCTTCTCCCCCTTGGAGTCTGTGCGTCATTAACCCGATGAGACAGGGTGTGGCTATAGTGAGCGCCCGCCAGGCGGCGGGACTGTAGCCACGCTCCCCCTGGCCGAGCCTCCGTCATCAGGGGCAGGGCTACAGTATAAAGCAGTCAGCATGGCCCGCAGGCGGCGGGCCCTATCTCTCGGCCGAGATCACGGCAGCTGGTGGGACCCACCAGGCGGCGGGCCCCAGCAGCCGGCGGAGAAGCCGGCCTCGAGAGACACTGACGGCCGGGTCCTACACCCGGCCGGATTACCGTTGTACCCCTGAGGGGTAGGCCTATATAAACCCCCCAGGTCTCCCCATGCAAGGGGTTCAGAACCTTTGCCCTCACACACGCACACATAGAGAGAGGAGTAGAGCTAGCCTTGCCCTTCTTCCTCCTCTAGCCAAACAGCTCAAGGAGCCATCTTGTAGCTACTATATTGACTATAGTGATCATGCGGAGACCCCGTAGAGCAGGACTAGGGGTGTTATATCCACGGAGAGCCCCGAACCTGGGTAAGATTCGCAGGCGTATGCGGTCTCGCTCACTCTCGCTTCTAGAGCCCGGCGACGTACTTTTGACCCCCTCCATGATAAGCCATCCCTTGGCCTATGTCGTTAGATATCCCTGACATTTTGCGCCCACCGTGGGGCTAGGTGCACCGTCGTCCGGAAACACGTTCTGGATGGGAACCCTCTTCCTCCCTAGCGAGCGCAGCCAGCCCGGCACGCCCGGCGGCGTTTGCGTCGATGCGCTGCGTAGCGTGGAGGCCGCTTGTGCTGCAAGTTGCCTCGGTGATCTCATCGGCGGGATCTGCCTCTCCGACGAGCCCGCGCCCGATGTGGGAACGGCCAACACCGAGAGCTGCCTCGTCGACCTTCTCGACAAGCTTTACATCGCCAACGAGCCTGCTTCCGATCTAGAGTCCGTTGGCTCCACCGACCCGCCCGTCGACATGCTCATTGACACAGACGCCGCGCCCTCGGATGCCTTCCCCGACCATGTGGTGATCGTCGATGACCCGCTCCCGCTTGCGGACAGCAGTGGCAGCACCGTTACGGAGGTGCTGGTCATTAGACATGGTGGAGCCTCCGACGGGGCCGGCCAGAACCCGCTATAGGCGGCAGTGCGGGGCCTATCCGCACCCCTGGCGGAGGGTGCTGATGGCGCGACGCTAGAGTCGTTCCGCATCTCGCTCCTCGACAGCGCCAACAAGCCGGCGGCCATGAGGCGCCTCACTAAAGCTTACCAGCGCGAGATCGACTGCGCCGTGTGCGGCATGCTGGCCACTGCCGAGCCAAGCCGGGCAGGCATGGTTCGACAACATGGCACGGCCATTGCCAGCATGCTGGGCACCGAACGCCCAGTCTACGCCACCCCGTAGGAGAATCTACGCGCCGCCCAGGCGGCGGCAGACAAAATAGACCACCTGGAGGGCGACGAGCAGCGCTGCATGATGGTGCGTGTCCAACAGCTCCTCGACGCGGCAGCCGCGCAGCAGGAGGCTCGCCGCCGTGTGCTAGAACCCGGCGTGCAAGCCGAGAATCATCCCCCCTCCCCGCCGTGAGCAGGGGCAACCTCCCGGTCCCCAACAGGCGGCGCTCACGGCCGGTGAGACCAAGAGCCGGCTACTAGCCGCAGTTGGCACACCCGCATCACGATCGAGCACGACCAAGACGGCCGCCCACGAGCAGTGGAACGACAGGACGATTGCCCGCCTCCTACCCCTCCTCGCAAGGAGAGGCGTGCCTCCCCGCCGCTTGTTGAGCATCCGACTCTCAGCGGCTGACTGGGCCGCCGTGAAGGAGTCGGAGAGACTGATGCCCACCACCGGATCGACCGCCTGGCCCGGTCCCTGGCGGTAGAAGAAGAAGATGCAATTGGCCCGCCTTGTTCCAGCCCCAGCATTCGCGACGAGCCCTTTCCCAAAGGGTTCTTGCTCCCACGAGACACTCCCAAGTACAACGGCTCCGTGAAGCCGGAAGATTGGCTGGTTGACTACTCCACCGCTGTCAACACACTACTAGGAAAAGGTCTGCTAGTGGCGCACCAGTTTTGCCTACTAATGGCGCACTACTGGTGCGCCATTAGTATCTGGTATACTAATGGCGCACCACGCAGTGCGCCATTAGTATAGCCCACCGTGCGCCATTAGTATGCCTCCCAGGGGCCATATTTACCCATGTGCCTTGGCATACTAATGGCACACTAGGGGTGATGCGCCATTAGTGTCCTTTCTGCAGTGCGCCATTAGTGTGCTGAGTGGTGCGCCATTAGTATGAATATTATGGATTATTTTTTTCTGATATTTGCAAAGGTTACAAAACATATTACTGCACATAATATAGAGAGCACAACATATAAATAGCAGATTTATCGAATACAATAGAAGATTAGTCTCCGAATACAATTCATCATATTAGTCTCCGAATTTCAAATACCGAACAAAGTTATAACATTACAAGTCTCGAAACCGCGAGTAGCGAGTTTGTCTTCACATTACAAGTCGATATCGATCATCTAAACTACCATCACATAGAAGAGAGCTGCGGTCATCACGATTAGCATCATCGCGATGAAACTGGTCTTCATCCGGTTCCTCCTCCGCTCCCTCCTCTCTCCCGCTAGATAGCGCGCGTATCTAACTTCCGCCTCCGCCCTAGTGGTGTACCCTTTGTAACTGTTACCGCTGAAACGGTGAACCTGTCTCCGACACTCCTCCTAGTCGTCATAGACTCCGGGAACCTTACCCTTGTACACGAATTCTTTTTTAAAAGAAGGGTACAGTATCATGCTTATTAATTGATAGTCATGGTAAGTGAACTACACGAATGTTACATTTCAAGATATTCTTCAGTGCTATCCATCATGTGACAGAACAATATGTAAGATTACTGGAAGTTCAGTGTGATAAGCCCACACAAATGTTGGGTAACCAACTTACAGCTAAGATGGTCAAATTTCAGTTAAGATTCAGTTAAGATTCGGTTAAGATACATACAGTAAAATCAAAACAAAAATGGACAGTAAACTGATAATGACAGTAAACAGTAATTTGTTACACAGATTTTCCTACTGAAAATAAACTGAATGGACAGGAAAAAAGGGTGAAAAGATAACTGAATGCTAGGCTAAAATGGACAGTAAATTGTAATTTGTTAACAGTTTACTGTGATTATCAGGTGTCATAATCTACTGAGTAGTCATGTCCCAGTCATGCATCCATGCATCCAGTGGCAACATCTTGCATACATGATCAGGAGTACATCAAAATCTATTGAGTAGTTCTTGTGCTCATCCAGTAGCAACATCTTTCATACATGATCAGTAGTCATGTACCAAATTTTTATTTAAACAGAATTTGCAAATCACCAAGAGCTCTACTAGTTTCAGACTAGATTTACACTAAATACACTAGAGTATTTGACCAGTAGTCATGTGAACTCTTTGAATTTGTAAACACTTCCAGACTTGAGCATTGAGAGTTCACAATTGCAAAAAATGTCCCTTGTTCCTGAACTTGTATTGTACTCCCCAATATTTCAATCTGATATTCTACAGTTTTACAAAAAAACACAGTCCATGGGAAGGCTACAATCATTTGATCCAACACAGAATGTTTATGCAGAATGTTTATGCAGTACAGAGAAGTGTTGAAAATTCAGTTACCACTGTTGCCTTGTTGATCTGCTGTACTTCTTTGATCTATTGTTGCTATTTCCCCTGCTGTTAATCTGCTTCTTCACTCTCTAGTTGCTATAGTTCTTGATCTGCTGCGGAGGAACACAGGCAGGGCAGTGAGAGGAGCAACACAGGCAGAGGAACAAGGTACTGGATCCAACTCAGGCAGAGGAGCAACACAGGCAGGGCAGTGGGAAGGCCGGCATCGCCACGGTCGAGGGGAGGGAGGGAGGAAATGGGGAGGAAGGGTGGAGAGGGAGGAAGTAGGAAGGAGGAGAGGTACCTGGGCGGGCGCGGCCGGTCGCCGGAGGGGTCGGGGTCGGCGGCGGCGGCGGCGGGATGGTTGCGGGTCGGCGGCGGGATGGTTGGGGGCCGCGGCGGCTTGCTGTCAGGTGGGCGGCGGAGGAGCTGCAGTGGTGGGGGGCGCGGGGGCGGCGGCGCACGTAGGGGCGGCGGCGTTGTGGGTCGGGGCTGCGGGGGGAAGTGGTTCTCGTGAGGGAGGGACGAAGGGATCGGGTGAATTAGCTAGCTAGGGGGGAAGATTACTAATGGCGCACCCCCTAGCGGCGCGCCATTAGTATGTTTTTTAATAGCAATGGCGCACCCCCGAGCGGTGCGCCATTAGAAATCTTTTTTTAGATAGCAATGGCGCACCACCCAGCGGTGCGCCATAAGTAACCTTTTTTTGCAGAGCAATGGCGCACCAGCCAGCGGTGCGCCATAAGTAATTTTATTATTATTATTACTTTTTGTTGCATCTAATATTTTTTTAGAAAATGAAAATGAATATGAAACAGTAATATTTTTTTATAAAAACAGTAATAATTTTTTTAAAAATATCAACAAATTTGTTATTTGAAAATATTTATGAATATGAAAAAATATCATCAAATTTGTTATTTGAAAATATAATCAAATTTGTTTTTTTGGATTTTTAGTTGCATTCATTTGTGAATTGGTAAAACATTACTGGGGAGGGTGCGGGGGGTCGTCGGCGGCGGTGGAGCGGGCGAGGGTGCGGGGGGTGCTCGGCGGTGGTGGAGCGGGCCGGGAAGGGTGCGGGGGGTGCTTGGCGGCGGTGGAGCGGGCCGGGGAGGGTGCGGTGGGTCGTCGGCGGCGGTGGAGCGGGGGAGGGTGCGGGGGGATCGAGATCAAGATGGAGGGGGATAGCGATCGAGATGGAGGGGGATCGAGATCGAGATGGAGGGGGATCGAGATCGAGATCGAGTGTCCTCATGAATATTCAATATTTTTTCATATTGAATATGAAAAAATATTCATGAATTCAAAAAGTGCCCATGAAATTTAAAAATATTCATGAGTTCAAAAAGTGCCCATGAAATACAATCGAGAAATGAAGGCTACAATTTAAATACAATCGATCTTAGCTAGCTATCTGTTCACAATCTGCTTGCCCTTATTTTTCGTAAATGGAGTTCTTCTCTTGAACGGACGTCCTTTAGGTAGGGTGGTCCTGCTTCTTCTTGTGGTGTATGCTGGTACTTCATCGTCGTCGTCATGTTCCATCTTCGGGTCGCCGTACTTGTCGAAGTCTTGCTCATTGGCGACTCCATCCATTCCGATGATCTTCCTTTTGCCTCTCCTCACGACAACACGACTGGGCTTTGACGGGCCGGTAATGAAGAAGCATTGGTCCACTTGGGAAGCCAGTACGCGTCGCTCATTTTTCGCGGTGACGTTTGCGCCCGCTGTCTTGGATTTGGCTCCGGGTATAACCATGGTGGTGAAATACCGGTCTTCTTTTAGGATGCTCTTGGCCCATCTGACACGGAACATCAGGACCTTCTCTCCAGCATAGCTCAGCTCCCAGATCTCCTCGATCCTTCCGTAGTATCTGTCCTTGTCGTTACCGGTGTAGGATTCCATCGTTACCCCGGAGTTCTGATAACCATTGCTCTTCATGTCCTTTCCCTCGGTGTATAATGTGTAGCCGTTGATATCGTACGCCTCATACGTCATCAGGTTGTGCTCGGCGCCCTGTGACAAGGCGAATATGAGTTGTTCTTCCGCGAAAGAATCCTCATGTAAAGGGTACGACAGAAGCTTCTGCTTGAACCAACCGTGAAACATGAGTCCTGCACCAAGCCCATCGATGGTCCATCATCGTCTGCTCCGGCATCTTCATCTTCATGATCATACCCTTCGTCTGCTCCGGCATCTTCCTCATCATCATGTCTGGCATCTTCTACATGATGACTGTGTACTGCATCTACTTCGTGACCATGTCCTGGAGATTCTTCGTCTTCTCGCCCGCCCTCGCCGCGGTTGTCTTGCTGCCCTTCCTCATTTCTTGCCGGCCGACCCCCATGGACGACTTCATAATCATCTTCATCACCTTGCCACTGATAGCCATCCATGAAACCACGCAAGAGCAGGTGGTCCCGCACCTGTACGGAATCCGGGTCCATAAGGCTCCTCAGCTTGCATCTTCGACACGGACATCTCTTCTCCGTCTCGTTATTTTGAAGCATCTCGGCCTTCGCGGAGCTCAAAAACCTATTCACGATGCCTTCGGTCATCGTGCGGACCATGGTCGCCTGCGGGGTAGAGCAAAAGGATATTTTAGAACCAAGAAAAAAATTGGCATGACTTTGCCTAAAAATAGGACCCCAAAAAATGCATAGTGCCAAAATTCTCGCCGAAACGGAAATGAATCAACATTCCGGCAAAATATTGGCAACTATCGCATTTCAAATACCGGTACCTGCAAACACAAACATATATGCAACACCACAAACATATGCAACACCACAAACATGTTGGAAATATGCCCTAGAGGCAATAATAAAATGGTTATTATTGTATTTCCTTGTTCATGATAATTGTCTGTTGTTCATGCTATAATTGTATTAACTGGAAACCGTAATACATGTGTGAATACATAGACCACAACATGTCCCTAGTGAGCCTCTAGTTGACTAGCTCGTTGATCAACAGATAGTCATGGTTTCCTGACTATGGACATTGGATGTCATTGATAACGGGATCACATCATTAGCAGAATGATGTGATGGACAAGACCCAATCCTAAGCATAGCACAAGATCGTGTAGTTCGTTTGCTAGAGCTTTTCCAAATGTCAAGTATCATTTCCTTAGACCATGAGATTGTGCAACTCCCGGATACCATAGGAGTGCTTTGGGTGTGCCAAACATCACAACGTAACTGGGTGGCTATAAAGGTGCACTACGGGTATCTCCGAAAGTGTCTGTTGGGTTGGCACGAATCGAGACTGGGATTTGTCACTCCGTATGACGGAGAGGTATCTCTGGGCCCACTCGGTAATGCATCATCATAATGAGCTCAATGTGACCAAGTGTTTGGTCACGGGATCATGCATTACGGTATGAGTAAAGTGACTTGCCGGTAACAAGATTGAACAAGGTATTGGGATACCGACGATCGAATCTCGAGCAAGTAACGTACCGATTGACAACGGGAATTGTATACGGGATTGATTGAATCCTCGACATCGTGGTTCATCCGGTGAGATCATCGTGGAGCATGTGGTAGCCAACATGGGTATCCAGATCCCGCTGTTGGTTATTGACCGAAGAAATGTCTCGGTCATGTCTACATGCCTCCCGAACCCGTAGGGTCTACACACTTAAGGTTCGGTGACGCTAGAGTTGTAGAGATACTAGTGTGCGGTTAACCGAAAGTTGTTCGGAGTCTTGGATGAGATCCCGGACGTCACGAGGAGTTCCGGAATGGTCCGGAGGTAAAGATTTATATATGGGAAGTCCTATTTTGGCCACCGGAAAATGTTCGGGATTTTTCGGTATTGTACCGGGAAGGTTCTAGAAGGTTCCGAAGTGGGGCCCACATGAACGTGGGTAGTGGGGGCAAGGCCCCACACCCCTGGTCAAGGTGCACCAAGATCCCACCTTAGAAGGAATAAGATCATATCCCGAAGGGATAAGATCAAGATCCCTAAAAAAGGGGGATAACAATCGGTGGGGAAGGGAAATGATGGGATTTCTTTCCCCCACCTTTGCCAACGCCCCAATGGACTTGGAGGGAAAGAAAGCAGTCCCCTCCACCCCTATATATAGTGGGGAGGTGCATGGGAGCAGCACCCCAAGCCCTCGCGCCTCCCTCTCCCTCCTGTGACACATCTCCCTCCTCCCGCAGCGCTTGGCGAAGCCCTGTTGGAATCCCGCTACTTCCACCACCACGCCGTCGTGCTGTTGGATCTCCATCAACCTCTCCTCCCCCCTTGCTGGATCAAGAAGGAGGAGACGTCGCTGCTCCGTACGTGTGTTGAACGCGGAGGTGCCGTCAGTTCGGCGCTAGGATCATCGGTGATTTGGATCACGACGAGTACGACTCCATCAACCCCGTTCTCTTGAACGCTTCCTCTTAGCGATCTTCAAGGGTATGAAGATGCACTCCCTCTCTCTCATTGCTAGCATCTCCTAGATTGATCTTGGTGACACGTAGGAAAATTTTGAATTATTGCTACGTTACCCAACAGTGGCATCATGAGCCAGGTCTATGCGTAGATTCTATGCACGAGTAGAACACAAAGTAGTTGTGGGCGATGATTTGTTCAATTTGCTTGCCGTTACTAGTCTTATCTTGATTCGGCGGCATTGTGGGATGAAGCGGCCCGGACTGACCTTACACGTACTCTTACGTGAGACAGGTTCCACCGACTGACATGCACTTGATGCATAAGGTGGCTAGTGGGTGTCTGTCTCTCCCGCTTTAGTCGGATCGGATTCGATGAAGAGGGTCCTTATGAAGGGTAAATAGCAATTGGCATATCACCGTTGTGGCTTTTGCGTAGGTAAGAAACGTTCTTGCTAGAAACCCATAGCAGCCACGTAAAACATGCAACAACAATTAGAGGACGTCTAACTTGTTTTTGCAGGGTATGCTATGTGATGTGATATGGCCAAAAGGATGTGATGAATTATATATATGTGATGTATGAGATTGATCATGTTCTTGTAATAGGAATCACGACTTGTGTGTCGATGAGTATGACAACCGGCAGGAGCCATAGGAGTTGTCTTAATTTATTGTATGACCTGCGTGTCAATGAAAACCGCCATGTAATTACTTTACTTTATTGCTAATCGTTAGCCATAGTAGTAGAAGTAATAGTTGGCGAGACAACTTCATGAAGACACGATGATGGAGATCATGATGATGGAGATCATGGTGTCATGCCGGTGACGAAGGTGATCATGCCGCGCCTCGAAGATGGAGATCAAAGGCGCAAGATGATATTGGCCATATCATGTCACTTTATGATTTGCATGTGATGTTTGTCATGTTTACATCTTATTTGCTTAGAACGACGGTAGCATAAATAAGATGATCCCTCACTAAAATTTCAAGAGACGTGTTCCCCCTAACTGTGCACCGTTGCGAAGGTTCGTTGTTTCGAAGCACCACGTGATGATCGGGTGTGATAGATTCTAACGTTCGCATACAACGGGTGTAAGCCAGATTTACACATGCGAAACACTTAGGTTGACTTGACGGGCCTAGCATGTACAGACATGGCCTCGGAACACAAGAGACCGAAAGTTCGAACATGAGTCGTATAGTAGATACGATCAACATGGAGATGTTCACCGATGATGACTAGTCCGTCTCACGTGATGATCGGACACGGCCTAGTTGACTCGGATCATGTATCACTTAGATGACTAGAGGGATGTCTATCTGAGTGGGAGTTCATTAAATAATTTGATTAGATGAACTTAATTATCATGAACATAGTCAAAAGGTCTTTGCAAATTATGTTGTAGCTTACGCTTTAGTTCTACTAAGATATGTTCCTAGAGAAAATTTAGTTGAAAGTTGATAGTAGCAATTATGCGGACTGGGTCCGTAAACTGAGGATTGTCCTCATTGCTGCACAGAAGGCTTATGTCCTTAATGCACCGCTCGGTGTGTTGAACCTCGAGCGTCGTTTGTGGATGTTGCGAACATCTGACATACACGTTTTGATGACTACGTGATAGTTCAGTGCGTAATGTTAAAACGGTATAGAATTGAGGCACTAAAGACATTTTTGAAACGTCGCAGAACATGTGAGATGTTCCAAAGACTGAAATTGGGATTTCAGACTAGTGCCCACGTCAAGAGGACAAGTTTCTTAAGCCTACAAACTAAGGGAGAAAAGCTCAACCGTTGAGCATGTGCTCAGATTGTCTGGAGTACTACAATCGCTTGAATCGAGTGGGAGTTAATCTTCCAGATGAGATAGTGATGGTTCTCCAAAGTCACTGCCACCAAGCTACTAGAGCTTCGTGATGAACTATAACAAATCAGGGATAGATATGATGATCCTTGAGCTATTCGCGATGTTTGACACCACGAAAGTAGAAATCAAGTAGGAGCATCAATTGTTGATGGTTAGTAAAACCACTAGTTTCAAGAAGGGCAAGGGAAAGAAGGGATACTTCATGAAACGGCAAATCAGTTGCTGCTCTAGTGAAGAAACCCAAGGTTGAACCCAAACCCGAGACTAAATGCTTCTGTAATGAGGGGAACGGTCACTGAAGCAGAACTACCCTAGATACTTGGTAGATGAGAAGGTAGGCAAGGTCGACATAAGTATATTGGATATAAATTATATTAATGTGTATTTTACTAGTACTCCTAGTAGCACCAGGGTATTAGGTACCGGTTCGGTTCCTAAGTGTTGGTAACTCAAAATAAAAGGCTACGGAATAAACGGAGACTAGCTAAAGGTGAGATGCCGATATGTGTTGGAAGTGTTTCCAAGGTTGATGTGATCAAGCATCGCATGCTCCCTCTACCATCGAGATTGGTGTTAAACCTAAATAATTGTTATTTGGTGTTTGCGTTGAGCATAGACATGATTGGATTATGTTTATCGCAATACGGTTATTCATTTAAGGAGAATAATGGTTACTCTGTCTATTTGAATAATACCTTCGATGGTCTTGCACCTAAAATGAATGGTTCATTGAATCTCAATCGTAGTGATACACATGTTCATGCCAAAAGATATAAAATAGTAATGATAGTACCACATACTTGTGGCACTGCCATTTGAGTCATATTGGTATAAAACGCATGAAGAAGCTCCATGTTGCTGGATCTTTGGACTCACTCGTTTTGAAAAGATTGAGACATGCGAACCATGTCTATTGGTAGATATGCATGAAGAAACTCCATACAGATGGATCGTTTGGACTCACTTGATTTAGAATCACTTGAGACATGCAAATCATAACACATGGGCAAGATGACTGAAAGGCCTCGTTTTCAGTAAGATGGAACAAGAAAGCAACTTGTTCGAAGTAATACATTTTGATGTGTGTAGTCCAATGAGTGGTGAGGCATGCAGTGGATATCGTTATATTCTTTCTTCATAGATGATTTGAGTAGATGCTGAGTATATTTACTTGATGAAACACAAGTATGAATTATTGAAAGGTTCAAGTAATTTCAGAGTGAAGTTGAAGATCGTCATGACAAGAGGATAAAATGTCTGTGATATGATCATAGAGATGAATATTTGAGTTACGAGTTTGGCACACAATTAAGAAATTGTGGAAATTGTTTCACGACTAATACCGCCTGGAACACCATAGTGTGATGGTGTGTCCGAACATCATAACTGCACCCTATTGGATATGGTGCATACCATGATGTCTCCTATCGAATTACCGCTATCATTTATGGGCTAGGCATTAGAGACAACCGCATTCACTTTAAATAGGGCACCACGCAATTCTGTTGAGACGACACCGTATGAACTATGGTTTAGAGAAACCTAAGCTGTCGTTTCTTAAAAGTTTGGGGCTGCGACACTTATGTGGAAAAGTTTCAGGCTAATAAGCTCGAACCCAAAGCGGATAAATGCATCTTCTTAGAATACCCAAAACAGTTGGGTATACCTCCTATTTCAGATCTGGAAGCAAAAGTGATTGTTTCTAGAAATGGGTCCTTTCTCGAGGAAAAGTTTCTCTCGAAAGAATTGAGTGGGAGGATGGTGGAGACTTGATGAGGTCATTGAACCGTCACTTCAACTAATGTGTAGCAGGGCACAGTAAGTTGTTCCTGTGGCACCTACACCAATTGAAGTGGAAGCTTATGACAGTGATCATGAAACTTCAGATCAAGTCACTACCAAACCTCATAGGACGACAAGGATGCGTACTACTTCAGAGTGGTACGTAATCCTGTCTTGGAAGTCATGTTGTTGGACAACGATGAACCTATGAGCTGTGGAGAAGCGATGGTGGGCCCGGATTCCGACGAATGGCTCGAGGCCATAAAATCCGAGAGAGGATCCATGTATAAAAACAAAGTGTAGACTTTGGAAGAACTACTTGATGGTCGTAAGGCTGTTGGGTGCAGATGGATTTTAAAAGGAAGATAGACAATGATGGTAAGTGTCACCATTAAGAAAGCTCGACTTGTCGTTAAGATGTTTTCCGGCAAGTTCAAGGAGTTGACTGCGATGAGACTTTCTCACTCGTAGCGATGCTAAGAGTCGGTTGGAATTATATTTAGCAGTTACTGCATTATTTATGAAATCTTGCAGATAGGATGTCAAAACATTGTTTCCTCGACGATTTTCTTGAGGAAAGGTTGTATGTGATACAACCAGAAGGTTTTGTCAATCCTGAAAGATGCTAACAAGTATGCAAAGCTCCAGCAATCCTTCTAAGGATTGGAGTAAGCATCTCGGAGTTGGAATGTACGCTTTGATGAGATGATCAAAGATTTTGGGTTTTTACAAAGTTCATGAGAAACTTGTATTTCCAAAGAAGTGAGTGGGAGCACTATAGAATTTTTGATGAGTATATGTTGTTAACATCTTGTTGATCAGAAATGATGTAGAATTTCTGGAAAGCATCCAGGGTTATTTGAAAAGTATTTTTAATGGAAAACCTGGATTAAGCTACTTGAACATTGAGCATCAAGATCTATAAGGATAGATCAAAAACGCTTAATAGTACTTTCAAATGAATACATACCGTGACAAGATTTTGAAGGAGTTCAAAATAGATCAGCAAAGAAGGAGTTCAAAATAGAGCAGCAAAGAAGGAGTTCTTGGCTGTGTTACAAGGTGTGAGTATTGAGTAAGACTCAAGACCTGACCACGGCAGAAGAAAGAGAAAGGACGAAGGTCATCCCCTATGCTTTAGCCGTAGGCTCTACAATATGGTATGTTGTGTACCGCACCTGAAGTGTGCCTTGCCATGAGTTAGTCAAGGGGTACAATAGTGATCCAGGAAGGGATCACATGACAGCGGTCGAACTTATCTTTAGTATCTAGTGGACTAAGGAATTTTCTCGATTATGGAGGTAAAGGGCGTTCATCGTAAAGGGTTACTTCGATGCAAACTTTGGCACTAATCTGGATGACTCTGAGTAGTGAACCGGATTCGTATAGTAGAGCAGTTATTTGGAATAGCTCCAAGTAGCGCGTGGTAGCTGCATCTACAAGATGACATAGAGATTTGTAAAGCACACACGGATCTGAATGTTGCAGACCCGTTGACTAAAACCTCTCTCGTAAGCATAACATGATCAAACCCTAGAACTCATTGAGTGTTAATCACATGGTAATGTGAACTAGATTATTGACTCTAGTAAACTCTTGGGTATTAGTCATATGGCGATGTGAACTTTGAGTGTTAATCACATAGTGATGTGAACTAGATTATTGACTCTAGTGCAAGTGGGAGACTGTTGGAAATATGCCCTAGAGGCAATAATAAAATGGTTATTATTGTATTTCCTTGTTCATGATAATTGTCTGTTGTTCATGCTATAATTGTATTAACTGGAAACCGTAATACATGTGTGAATACATAGACCACAACATGTCCCTAGTGAGCCTCTAGTTGACTAGCTCGTTGATCAACAGATAGTCATGGTTTCCTGAGTATGGACATTGGATGTCATTGATAACGGGCTCACATCATTAGGAGAATGATGTGATGGACAAGACCCCATCCTAAGCATAGCACAAGATCGTGTAGTTTGTTTGCTAGAGCTTTTCCAAATGTCAAGTATCATTTCCTTAGACCATGAGATTGTGCAACTCCCGGATACCATAGGAGTGCTTTGGGTGTGCCAAACATCACAACGTAACTGGGTGGCTATAAAGGTGCACTACGGGTATCTCCGAAAGTGTCTGTTGGGTTGGCACGAATCGAGACTGGGATTTGTCACTCCGTATGACGGAGAGGTATCTCTGGGCCCACTCGGTAATGCATCATCATAATGAGCTCAATGTGACCAAGTGTTTGGTCACGGGATCATGCATTACGGTAGGAGTAAAGTGACTTGCCGGTAACGAGATTGAACAAGGTATTGGGATACCGACGATCGAATCTCGGGCAAGTAACGTACCGATTGACAAAGGGAATTGTATACGGGATTGATTGAATCCTCGACATCGTGGTTCATCCGATGAGATCATCGTGGAGCATGTGGGAGCCAACATGGGTATCTAGATCCCGCTGTTGGTTATTGACCGGAGAAATGTCTCGGTCATGTCTACATGTCTCCCGAACCCGTAGGGTCTACACACTTAAGGTTCGGTGACGCTAGAGTTGTAGAGATATTAGTATGCGGTTAACCAAAAGTTGTTCGGAGTCCCGGATGAGATCCCGGATGTCACGAGGAGTTCCGGAATGGTCCGAAGGTAAAGATTTATATATGGGAAGTCCTATTTTGGCCACCAGAAAATGTTCGGGAATTTTCGGTATTGTACCGGGAAGGTTCTAAAAGGTTCCGAAGTGGGGCCCACCTGCATGGGGGGACCCACATGAACGTGGGTAGTGGGGGCAAGGGCCCACACCCCTGGTCAAGGCGCACCAAGATCCCACCTTAGAAGGAATAAGATCATATCCCGAAGGGATAAGATCAAGATCCCTAAAAAAGGGGGATAATAATCGGTGGGGAAGGGAAATGATGGGATTTCTTTCCCCCACCTTTGCCAACGCCCCAATGGACTTGGAGGGCAAGAAACCAGCCCCCTCCACCCCTATATATAGTGGGGAGGCGCATGGGAGCAGCACCCCAAGCCCTGGCGCCTCCCTCTCCCTCCTGTGACACATCTCCCTCCTCCCACAGCGCTTGGCGAAGCCCTGTTGGAATCCCGCTACTTCCACCACCATGCCGTCGTGCTACTGGATCTCCATCAACCTCTCCTCCCCCCTTGCTGTATCAAGAAGGAGGAGACGTCGCTGCTCTGTACGTGTGTTGAACGCGGAGGTGCCGTCCGTTCGGCGCTAGGATCATCGGTGATTTGGATCACGACGAGTACGACTCCATCAACCCCGTTCTCTTGAACGCTTCCGCTTAGCGATCTTCAAGGGTATGAAGATGCACTCCCTCTCTCTCGTTGCTAGCATCTCCTAGATTGATCTTGGTGACACGTAGGAAAATTTTGAATTATTGCTACGTTACCCAACAAAACATACATAGATCTAGCTAGGCCATAAAAAGTGCATGTGCACGTTGTTGGAGGGAGAAAAAAGTAGATCTTCACATAAAGAAAGCTTTCCCCTTACTTACCTATCAAAAAAAAGGTAATTTAACCACTTAATTTGGTTGAATCTATGGTGCAAATGAGGTGAGGAGGAGGAGGCACCCGAGACAAGCTTGGAGGAGGAGGTGGAGAGAATGAAGTGGGGAAAGTGAGTGTGTAGGTGGCTGTCCAAAATATCTAGCTGGTCCCAGGTTACTAATGGCGCACCACCAACAAATGCGCCATTAGTAACCCTGGTTACTAATGGCGCACCAGCTGGCAGTGTGCCATTAGTAGTTGTGCAAAAAACAAAAAACAAAAAATGATAGTAGTGGCGCACGGGGTGACTGGTGCGCTAGTGGCGCACCATAGTTGTGGTGCGCCATTAGTGTCTATCACACTAATGGCGCACCAGCACACAGTGCGCCACTGCTATATAGGAGTGGCGCACCGCATGTCTGGTGCGCCATTAGTGTGCATGTTGTCTATAGCCCTTTTCCTAGTAGTGACATAGCAAATGGCAACAAGCGCATTGTCGTGAAGTACGTTCCGCTCATGCTCCAGGGCACGGCCCGGACATGGCTGAACAGCCTCAAGCCTTACAGCGTCAACAGCTGGTTGGACTTCACCGAAGTCTTCATCTGCAACTTCACCAGCACCTACAAGCGGCCGCCCAAGCCCCGCCAGTTCTCTCTGTGCGTCCAAGGCCCCACCGAGTCCACCCATGACTACTTGACGCGGTTGGCCGAACTTCTCAACTCCTACGAAGGGGTGAATGAGGTGCAAGCCCTAGAGTACTTCACCGTCGGGTGCAGAGAAGGCACCCTGCTCAAGCACTGACTCCTCTACGATGAGCCGGCCACACTCGACGAACTGCTGATCATAGCAGACAAGTACGCCACTGCCGACTCCTCCATGAAGTCGGAGCTCCAGGTGGATGCGTCCGGGAAGGTGCTCCCTCCGGCTCCTCGGACGCCGGCTGGTGATTCCAGTTGGCACCAGCAGTAGAAACACAACAAGCGCAAGGCCCCGCAGCCAGCTTCCACCAGCCGGCAGGTGGCAACCCTTGAAGACTAGCAGCCGGAGGGGTAGCCCGGCCCCAAGCGTCAGAAAGGCAGCAAGCCCGCTTGGTTGCCCGCCTTCTCCTTCGAGCAAACATTTGATGCTCCCTGCAACTTTCACAGCGGCGCGAAGCCGTCCAACCACACCACCCGGAAGTGCCACTGGCTCACCCAAATCGCCAAGGGTGAATGACTGTCGCCTCTACCTGCGGGCCAGCTGGCTCCGCCTCCTTAGCAGCCGGCGGTCCAACCAGTCGGTGCAATTCAAGATGAGTTCCCTGAAGAGCATGGAGCCTATGTTGTTTTCACCAGTGTGGCCGGTGACAAGCACAGTCGAAGACAACAGCATCGCGAGGTGAATGTTGTTGCTTCAGAGGTCCCCCAGCTCATGCATTGGTCCAAGAAGCCCATCACCTGGAGCCGTGCTGACCATCCGGAGGTGATGCCTTCTCCGGGTTCCTATGCAATGGTGTTGGAGCCAACCTTTGCAACTGAGAGGCGGGCCTCCCGTTTCTCCCAGATTCTGATAGACGCCGGTAGCAGCATCAACATCCTCTACCGTGACACCATGGAGAAGTTGGGCATCAAAGAGAAACAGCTGCAGCCCAGTCGGACTGTCTTCCACGGCATTGTGCCCGGCCTGTCCTGCTCTCCAATCGGCAAGATCAAGATAGATGTCCTGTTCGGAGACAAAGATCACTTCCGCTGCGAGCCAATCTGGTTTGAGGTGGTGGACCTGGAAAGCCCCTACCACGCCCTCCTGGGCCGGCCAGCTCTCGCCAAGTTCATGGCGGTGCCTCATTATGCCTACCTCAAGATGAAGATGTCGGTTCCCAAGGGCATCATCACCATTGCCGGCGATTACAAGAAGTCGGATGCATGCGCCACTGCCAGCAGTCGGCTGGCTGAGTCCCTTGTCATTGCCGAAGAGAAGTGCCTCCTTGACCGGGTAGTGGCCATGGCCAGCAAGCAGCCGGACCTGTCACCTAACCCCAAGGAGTCGGAGACTCAGGGCTCCGTCCAACTGGACAAAAAGACCAAGAAGATTGCCCTTGATCCAGAGCACCCGGAGAGATTCACTGTCGTAGGGGCAAACCTTGATATCAAATAGGAAAGTGAGCTCGTCGATTTCCTCCGTGAGAATCGGGACATCTTTGCATGGCCTCCCAAAGACATGCCCGGTGTTCTGACGGATTTCGCCGAACACAATCTACACGTCAGGCCGGATGCAAAGCCGGTCAAGCAACCCCTATGCCGCCTGTCCGAAGAGAAGAGAAGAATTGTTGGTGAAGAGATAGCCCGGCTTCTAGCAGCCGGCTTCATCATGGAAGTGTTTTACCCAGAGTGGCTTGCCAACCCAGTCCTTGTACGGAAGAAGAACAACAAGTGGCGCATGTGTATTGATTATACCATCCTCAACAAAGCCTGCCCCAAATATACGTTTGCTCTGCCTCGGATAGATCAAGTGATCGACTCCACAGCCGTATGCGAGTTGTTGTCTTTCCTTGATGCCTACTCCGGCTAGCACCAGATCAAGTTGAACCCGGCCAATCGGCTGAAGACCGCCTTCATCACACCATTCGGAGCCTTCTGCTTCCTGACCATGATGTTCGGCTTGAGAAATGTCGGCGCCACGTTTCAGTGTTGCATGCAGAAGTGTCTCCTCTAGCAACTCGGCAGAAATGCCCACGTCTATGTAGACGATATTGTGGTGAAGACGGAAGCGCGGCACCCTCCTGAAGGACCTCAAGGAGACCTTTGATAATCTGCACCGTTTTCAAATCAAGCTCAACCAGAGAAGTGTGTCTTCGGAGTCCCAGCCGGCCATCTCCTTGGCTTCCTTGTCTGTAAACGCGGCATCGAGTGCAACCCTGTGAAGATCAAGGCCATTGAGCGGATGGAGAGACCCACCCGGTTGCGAGACGTCCAGAAGTTCACCGGGTGCCTAGCATCCCTTAGCCGCTTCATAGTCGGCTGGGCGAAAAGGCTCTTCCCCTGTACCAGCTAATGAATAAAACCACTTGCTTCGAGTGGAACGGCAAGGTGGACGAGGCCTTCCTCCAGCTTAAGAAGATGCCGACCACGCCGCCTGTCCTGACAACTCCGGCTGCTAAGGAACCCAGGCTCCTCTACATCGCCGCCACCAGCCGGGTGGTCAGCACTATGATCGTGGTCGAGCGCCTAGAAGACGGCAAGGCACAGCCGGTCTAGAGGCCCGTCTACTACCTGAGTGAGGTATTGTTGGCCTCCAAGCAGAACTACCCCGACTACCAGAAGATGTGCTATGGCGTATACTTTGCCGCCAAGAAGCTCAAGCAATATTTCCAAGAGCACTCCATCATGGTCATCTGCACTACCCCACTTGCCGAGATCATAGGCAACAGAGATGCATCAGGCCGGGTGGCGAAGTGGGCCATCGTGCTGGCCCCTACACCATCCTCTACCAGCCTCTCACCGCCATCAAGTCCCAAGCGCTGGCCGACTTCCTCGTCGACTAGGCCGAGACCCAGTACCTGCCGCCAGCGCCGGACTCCACCCATTGGCGGATGCACTTTGATGGCTCGAAGATGTGCACCGGCTTGGGAGCCGGCATCATCCTCACCTCTCCCAAAGGCAACAAGCTCAAGTACACACTGCATATTCACTTCGCCGCCTCCAACAACGTGGCCGAGTACGAGGCACTCATCCACGGGCTCCGACTAGCCAAAAGAGATTGGCATCCGCCGAGTGATGTGCTACGGCGACTCGGACTTGGTGGTCCAGCAGTCGTCTGGCGACTAGGATGCCAAGGATGCGAGTTCAGCAGCTCAGCGGATACTTTGACGGGTGCGAGTTCCTTCATGTGCCACGGGCCAACAACGAGCAAGCCGATGCCCTGGCACGAATCGGCTCTACCCGGCAAGCGATACCAGCCGGCGTCTCCCTCCACTGCCTCCGCAAGCCGTCCATCAAGCCTTCGCCAGAATCAGAGTCCATCTTTGTGCCGACTAACCCCGGAACAGTCGGATCTGGCTTGGGAACCGCAACAGTCGGCACGGGGACTTCGGCAGGCGGCCCGGGGACTGCAGCAGTCGCACCCGGCCCGCGGACTTCAGAACCCGGCCGGGGGGCTGCAGCAGCCGGCCCGGGGACTTCGGCAGACGGCTCGGGGACTGCAGCAGTCGCACCCGGCCCAGGGACTTCATAACCCGGCCCGGGGGCTACAGCAGTCGACCCGAGGACTTCAACGACGCAGCAAGCGGTGACCAGCTCCAACCCACCGCCTCCCAACCCAACCGCCCTGGTACCAGTTGCCGTGATGACAGTGGTAGAAGCACCATCATGGGCCCAGCCCATCCTCAACTTCCTGGTGAGCGGAGAGCTACCAGCTGACGAGATTCTAGCCCGACAAGTGCAGCGCCGAGCGTTAGCATACACAATAGTGAACAAAGAGCTCGTCAGGCGGAGCGTGACTGGCATCTTCCAACGTTGCGTAGAGCCGGAGAAGGGCAAAGCGATCCTCAGAGACATCCACCAAGGCGAATGCGGCCACCTCGCAGCCTCCAGATCCCTTGTCGCCAAAGCTTTCCGCCATGGATTCTTCTGGCCGACTGCTTTGGACGACACCAAGGATTTGGTCAAGAAATGCAATGGGTGCCAGCGCTTCAGCTCCAAGCAACACCTGCCAGCTTCTGCACTCAAGACCATCCCCCTCACCTGGCCGTTTACCGTCTGGGGGCTGGACATGGTGGGCCTGTTCAAGATAGCACGCGGCGTCTTGACCCATATGTTGGTTGCCGTGGACAAATTCACCAAATGGATGGAAGCAAAGCCAATCAAGAAACTCAACGGTCCGACTGCTGTGACCTTCATCGCAGATATCACCGTCCGGTACGGCGTACCGCACAGCATCATCACCGACAATGGCATGAACTTCGCCAAAGGCGCCTTGCCCCATTTCTGCGAGACGGAGGGCATCCGACTGGACTTAGCATCCGTTGACCATCCACAGTCAACCGGCCAAGTTGAGCGAGAAAACGGCCTCATCCTGTCCGGCATGAAGCCCCGACTGGTCGAGCCACTGGAGCACTCGGTCGGCTGCTGGATCGAAGAGCGATCGGCTGTCCTTTGGAGCCTTGAAACTACACCGAACAAAGCAAACGGTTTCACTCCCTTCTTCCTCGTGTACGGGGCCGAGGCCGTCATCCCAACTGACATCGCGTTTGACTCGCCTCGGGTCACCATGTACACGGAGGCGGTGGCAAAGGAAGCGCGAGAAGACGGCGTCGACCTGCTGGAAGAGGCCCGGCAGTTGTCACTCAGCCGGTCCACCATCTACCAGCAGGGCCTGCACCGCTACCACAGTCGGAAGGTCAAGCCACGATCCTTCCGCGAGGGGGACCTTGTGCTCCGGCTGATCCAGCAAACAGCCGGCCAGGACAAGCTCTCGGCCCCTTGGGAAGGACCTTTCATCATCAGCAAAGCCCTGGGCAACGACTCCTACTGCCTCATCGATGCGCAGAAGCCCAGGGCGCACAAGAGGGACGACTCCGGCAAGGAAACAGAGCACCCGTGGAATGCAAACCTCCTTCAAAGATTTTACAGCTAAATGCAGAATGTATCACGCCACCTTTTGTGTTATGCAAAGACAATGGGCCCCTCGAGGAGCACTCGGGGACTACCCCTTTTATCTATATGATAAGATTATGCATGTAAATGTGTTATTTCATTTCTTCGCCCGGCAACGGGTCCGACCAGTCGGCCCGGGGGCTCGCCGCCTTGTCCTATGTTGATGCCACCAGCAGTCGGACAAGTAGTGTGCCGACATCTAAACCCTCTCTCGCCTTAAGCCGTGATACGTCTCCAACGTATCTATAATTTTTGATTGCTTCATGCTATATTATATTCTGTTTTGGACATTATTGGGCTTTATTATACACTTTTATATTACTTTTGGGACTAAGCTACTGACCGGAGGCCCAGCCCAGAATTGCTGTTTTTTGCCTATTTCAGAGTTTCGCAGAAAAAGAATATCAAACGGAGTCCAAACGGAATGAAACCTTCGGGAACGTGATTTTCGAAACGAACGTGATCCAGAGGACTTGGACCCTACCTCAAGACATCAACCAGGAGGGCACGAGGTAGGGGGGCGCGCCTACCCCCTGGGCGCGCCCTCCACCCTCGTGGGCCCCACGTTGCTCCGCCGACGTACTTCTTCCTCTTACATATACCCACGTACCCCCAAACTACCAGGAACGGAGCCAAAAACCTACTTCCACCGCCGCAACTTTCTATACCCGTGAGATCCCATCTTGGGGCCTTTTCCGGAGCTCCGCCGGAGGGGGCATCGACCACGGAGGGCCTCTACATCATCTCCAAGGCCTCTCCGATGAAGTGTGAGTAGTTTACCTCAGACCTTCGGGTCCATAGTTATTAGCTAGATGGCTTCTTCTCCCTTTTTGGATCTCAATACAATGTTCTCCCCCTCTCTTGTGGAGATCTATTCGATGTAATCTTCTTTTGCGGTGTGTTTGTTGAGACCGATGAATTGTGGGTTTATGATCAAGATTATCTATGAACAATATTTGAATCTCCTATGAATTATTTTATGTATGATTGGTTATCTTTGCAAGTCTCTTCGAATTATCAGTTTGGTTTGGCCTACTAGATTGATCTTTCTTGCAATAGGAGAAGTGCTTAGCTTTGGGTTCAATCTTGCGGTGTCCTTTCCCAGTGACAGTAGGGGCAGCAAGGCACGTATTGTATTGTTGCCATCGAGGATAAAGATGGGGTTTATATCATATTGCATGAGTTTATCCCTCTACATCATGTCATCTTTCTTAATGCGTTACTCTGTTCTTCATGAACTTAATACTATAGATGCATGCTGGATAGCGGTCCATGTGTGGAGTAATAGTAGTAGATGCAGGCAGGAGTCGGTCTATTTGTCGCGGACGTGATGCCTATATACATGATCATACCTAGATATTCTCATAACTATGCTCAATTCTATCAATTGCTCAACAGTAATTTGTTCACCCACCGTAATATTTATGCTCTTGAGAGAAGCCACTAGTGAAACCTATGGGCCCCGGGTCTATTTTCCATCATATTAATCTCCCAACAACAAGTTATTTCTTACGCCGTTTATTTCCTTTTATTTTTACTTTGCATCTTTATCATAAAAATACCAAAAATATTATGTTATCATATCTATCAAATCTCACTCTCGTAAGTGATCGTGAAGGGATTGACAACCCCTTTATTGCGTTGGTTGCGAGGATTTATTTGTTTTTGTAGGTACGAGGGACTCGTGCGTGGCCTCCTACTGGATTGATATCTTGGTTCTCAAAAACTAAGGGAAATACTTACGCTACTTTACTGCATCACCCTTTCCTCTTCAAGGGAAAACCAACGCAGTGCTCAAGAGGTAGCAAGAAGGATTTCTGGCGCCGTTGCCGGGGAGTCTACGCAAAAGTCAAGCCATACCAACTACCCATCACAAACCCATCTCCCTCGCATTACATTATTTGCCATTTGCCTCTCGTTTTCCTCTCCCCCACTTCACCCTTGTCATTTTATTCGCCTTCTTCCCGTATGCCTTTTTGTTTGTGTTTCCACGTGCCTTCTTTTTGCTTGCATCTTCGCTTGCTAAAAATCTATTGATATGGATCCACTTAAAGTGTTCTACTTGGATCATCTTCGATCCTTATGCGCTCGTGCTGAAACCCCAACTAGCCTAGTTGATGGGAAATCTTTAGATGAGCATGCTCATTTTGTGCATCACCGTTTGTCTGAAAAAGGGAGACTCTTATGGAATCAAATAAACAAATTGCTATGCTATGCTTGGAATCTTTATGAAATGTGTGATTTTACTTGTTGCTCTAAGAACCCTACAAAACACCTTCCCTACCTATGTGAGTTCAATGATAATGAAATCTTATCTTCTTATGCAAAGGATGTTTATAGTTACTATGATATCGAACAAATTGAAGAATTTGTCGTTTTTAAGGGTGCTCATGAAGTTGCTTCTTTGATTGAAAAGTATGATTTTACTCTCAACAAATCTGAAAATTCCGTCATACTTAAATATTGCAATGAAAACTTTGCTCATAATGTCTATGTTCAAGAAATTATTGAAAGAATGACCGTTGCTTTGGAAGAAAATAATGATATGCATGAATCTATAGATAAAGATGATTCCGATGATTTGGTTGAAATATCCCTTGATGAACATGATGGTTACTATTCTTGTGGCCATGATGCCAATATTTATGAAGACGAATTTTCTATAGTTCCTTATGTTAAAAATGGGATCGTTGCTATTGCACCCATTCTTGATAGTTCCTTCGATGAAAATCATGATTGCAATGATTTTATTATAAATTCTCTTGATGTCAATTGTGCTAATAATATGCAAAACCCTAAGCTTGGGGATGCTAGTTTTGCTATGTCCACTATTTGTTGCAATGATCATGATTGGGGTGATTTTTCTTATGATCTTGAAAATTTATTTAATCCCCATGATGAATATGAGATTGATAATAATGTTTGAAATAATATTGAAAGTGGGTTTGGAAGAGTGTCGACTTTAGTTCCCACATATTTGGAGAATGTTCAATCTTATGAATTTTTTGATAAAAGTGGGTTTGGAGAGGTCATGACTTTAGTTAATGTTAATCCCACTATTTTGGAAGAGTGTCAACTTTGCATACATGTGGATCATGTTAAGAATATGTTTTGTGATAGCTATATTGTTTAATTTGCTTATGATCCTACATGTAATTATTACGAGAGAGGAAAATATGGTTGTAAAAATTTTCATGTTACTAAATTTCCTCTCGTTATGTTGAGACTGCTATTGTTTCTTTCTTCTTCCTTGCATATGCTAGATCTTGCTTGTCTTGCTAATTTGTTTTACTATAAAATGCCTATGCATAGGAAGTATGTTAGACTTAGATGTGTTTGTCAAGTGTTTCATGATGCTCTCTTTGCGCTTCAATTTTTGTCTTTCTTGTGAGCATCATCGAAATCTCTATGCCTAGCTAAAAAGGCTTTAAAGAAAAGCGCTTGTTGGGAGACAACCCAATATTTTTGCTTCTGTTTAGGAATAAATAATTTGTCTAGCATCTGGTTAGATTCGTTTTTATGCTTTCGTTAGTGTTTGTGCCAAGTAAAACCGTTAGGATAACCTACGGTAATAGTTATTTGATTCTGCTGCAGAAAACAGAAACTTTGCACGCACGAGATTAGTTTTCATAAATCACAGGAACATGCTTTTCAGTTGATTATTTTTACTGTAGATCAATAAACATATTATCTAGAACTTCCTAATTTGGAGTAATTTTTCACGTTCCAGAAGTATGTGTTAGTTACAGATTACTACAGACTGTTCTGTTTTTGATAGATTCTGTTTTTCGTGTGTTGTTTGCTTATTTTGATGAATCTATGGCTAGTAAAATAGTTTATAAACAATAGAGAAGTTGGAATACAGTAGTTTTAACACCAATATAAATAAAGAATGAGTTCATTACAGTACCTTGAAGTGGTTTTGTTTTCTTTCGCTAACGGAGCTTACGAGATTTTCTGTTAAGTTTTGTGTTGTGAAGTTTTCAAGTTTTGGGTAAAAGATTTGATGGATTATGGAACAAGGAGTGGCAAGTTCCTAAGCTTGGGGATGCCCATGGCATCCCAAGATAATCTAAGGACACCTAAAAGCCAAAGCTTGGGGATGCCCCGGAAGGCATCCCCTCTTTTCGTCTTCGTCTATCGGTAACTTTAATTGGAGCTATATTTTTATTCACCACATGATATGTGTTTTGCTTGGAGCGTCTTGTATTATTTGAGTTTAGTTTACCACAATCATCCTTTCTGTACACACCTTTTGAGAGAGACACACATGACTCCGAATTTATTAGAATACTCTATGTGCTTCACTTATATCTTTTGAGCTATATAGTTTTTGCTCTAGTGCTTCACTTAAATCTTTTAGAGCACGGTGGTGGATTTGTTTTATAGAAACTATTGTTCTCTCATGCTTCACTTATATTATTTTGAGAGTCTTACAAAACAGCATGATAATTTGTCTTAATCATGAAATTAAAATTCTCTTATGAGTGCGTGGAATACTAAGAAAAGTTTGATGCTTGATGATGTTTTGAGACATGGAGGTATTAATATTAGAGTCATGCTAGTTGAGTAGTTGTGAAATTGAGAAATACTTGTGTTGAAGTTTGCAAATCCCGTAGCATGCACGTATGGTAAACGTTGTGTAACAAATTTGAAACATCAGATGTTCTTTGAGTGTCTTCCCTTGTGTGGAGGTCGGGGGCGCGCGATGGTTAACTCCTACCAACCTCCCCCTAGGAGCATGCGCGTAGTGCTTGGTTTTGATGACTTGTAGATTTTTGCAATAAGTATGTGAGTTCTTTATGACTAATGTTGAGTCCATGGATTATATGCACTCTCACCCTTCCACCATTGCTAGCCTCTCTAGTACCGCGCAACTTTCGTCGGTGCATTACACCCACCATATACCTTCCTCAAAACAGCCACCATACCTACCTATTATGGCATTTCCATAGCCATTCCGAGATATATTGCCATGCAACTTTCCACCGTTCCGTTTATCATGACACGTTTCATCATTGTCATATTGCCTTGCATGATCATGTAGTTGACATAGTATTTGTGGCAAAGCCACCGTTCATAATTCTTTCATACATGTCGCTCTTGAATCATTGCCCATCCCGGTACACCGCCGGAGGCATGCATATAGAGTCATACATTGTTCTAGTATTGAGTTGTAATCATTGAGTTGTAAATAAATAAAAGTGTGTTGATCATCATTCATAGAGAATTGTCCCAATAAAAAAAGAGAGAGAAGAAAGGCCAAATAAAAAAAGAGAAGGCCCAAAAAAAGAGAAAATAAAAAGGGACAATGCTACTATCCTTTTTCCACACTTGTGCTTCAAAGTAGCACAATGTTCTTCATGGTAGAGAGTCTCTTGTTTTGTCACTTTCATATACTAGTGGGAATTTTTCGTTATATTGTATATTCCTACAATGGGCTTCCTCAAATGCCCTTGGTCTTCATGAGCAAGCAACTTGGATGCACACCCACTTAGTTGCATTTTGTTGAGCTTTCATACATTTATAGCTCTAGTGCATCCGTTGCATGGCAATCCCTACTCCTCACATGGATATCTATTAATGGGCATCTCCATAGCCCATTGATACGCCTAGTTGATGTGAGACTATCTTCTCCCTTTTTGTCTTCTCCACAACCACCATATTCTATTCCACATATAGTGCTATGTCCATGGCTCATGCTCATGTATTGCGTGAAAGTTGAAAGAGTTTGAAAATTCTAAAGTATGAAACAATTGCTTGGCTGAAACCGGGGTTGTGCATGATTTGAGTATTTTGTGTGACAAAGATGGAGCATAAACCAAACTATATGACTTTGTAGGGATGAACTTTCTTTGGCCATGTTATTTTGAGAAGACATAATTGCTTTGTTAGTATGCTTGAAGTATTATTATTTTTATGTCAATATTAAACTTTTATCTTGAATCTTTCGGATATGAATATTCATACCAAAATTAAGAGGGTTACATTAAAAAACCATGCCAAGTAGCATTACGCATCAAAAATTCTGTTTTTATCATTTACCTACTCGAGGATGAGCAGGAATTAAGCTTGGGGATGCTTGATACGTCTCCAACGTATCTATAATTTTTGATTACTTCATGCTATATTATATTCTGTTTTGGACATTATTGGCCTTTATTATACACTTTTATATTACTTTTGGGACTAACCTACTAACCGGAGGCCCAGCCCAGAATTGTTGTTTTTTGCCTATTTCAGAGTTTCGCAGAAAAAGAATATCAAACGGAGTCCAAACGGAATGAAACCTTCGGGAACGTGATTTTCGGAACGAACGTGATCCAGAGGACTTGGACCCTACCTCAAGACATCAACCAGGAGGGCACGAGGTAGGGGGGCGCGCCTACCCCCCCCCCCCTGGCGAGCCCTCCACCCTCGTGGGCCCCACGTTGCTCCACCGACATACTTCTTCCTCCTACATATACCCACGTACCCCCAAACTACCAGGAACGGAGCCAAAAACCTACTTCCACCGCCGCAACTTTCTGTACCCGTGAGATCCCATCTTGGGGCCTTTTCCGGAGCTCCACCGGAGGGGGCATCAACCACGGAGGGCCTCTACATCATCTCCAAGGCCTCTCCGATGAAGTGTGAGTAGTTTACCTCAGACCTTCGGGTACATAGTTATTAGCTAGATGGCTTCTTCTCTCTTTTTGGATCTCAATACAATGTTCTCCCCCTCTCTTGTGGAGATCTATTCGATGTAATCTTCTTTTGCGGTGTGTCTGTTGAGACCGATGAATTGTGGGTTTATGATCAAGATTATCTATGAACAATACTTGAATCTCCTCTGAATTCTTTTATGTATGATTGGTTATCTTTGCAAGTCTCTTTGAACTATCAGTTTGGTTTGGCCTACTAGATTGATCTTTCTTGCAATAGGAGAAGTGCTTAGCTTTGGGTTCAATCTTGCGGTGTCCTTTCCCAGTGACAGTAGGGGCAGCAAGGCACGTATTGTATTGTTGCCATCGAGGATAAAGAGATGGGGTTTATATCATATTGCATGAGTTTATCCCTCTACATCATGTCATCTTTCTTAATGTGTTACTCTGTTCTTCATGAACTTAATACTCTAGATGCATGCTGGATAGCGGTCGGTGTGTGGAGTAATAGTAGTAGATGCAGGCAGGAGTCGGTCTACTCGTCGCGGACGTGATGCCTATATACATGATCATACCTAGATATTCTCATAACTATGCTCAATTCTACCAATTGCTCAACAGTAATTTGTTCACCCACCATAATATTTATGCTCTTGAGAGAAGCCACTAGTGAAACCTATGGCCCCCGGGTCTATTTTCCATCATATTAATCTCCCAACAACAATTTATTTCTTGCGCCGTTTATTTCCTTTTATTTTTACTTTGCATCTTTATCATAAAAATACCAAAATTATTATCTTATCATATCTATCATATCTCACTCTCGTAAGTGACCGTGAAGGGATTGACAACCCCTTTATTGCATTGGTTGCGAGGATTTATTTGTTTGTGTAGGTGCGAGGGACTCGTGCGTGGCCTCCTACTGGATTGATACCTTGGTTCTCAAAAACTGAGGGAAATACTTACGCTACTTTACTGCATCACCCTTTCCTCTTCAAGGGAAAACCAACGCAGTGCTCAAGAGGTAGCAAGCCACAGCTCGCAGAGCGGCTGTCCGGCTGGCAAGGCAGGAAACGGTGTCCGCACGAAAAATGACTAAGGAAAAAAACATCAGCATAGGCCAAGCCGGCTCCTCGCCTCTCCATCCGGCTGCTGAGCAGCCGGCTGGCCGGCTTCTCACTTGACTTGCTACGTTCTAGGCGGCTAAAGTACTTGTCTATCCTAAAAACGGCCAAGTCCCTGACCCGGCCACACACCGCAGAGCGGCTGTCCGGCTGGTAGGGCGGCAGCCAAAGGAAGGCGGCAAAGGAAGAAGCCAAAAAGAACAGAAAGGAAAAATCAAGTTAGAACCTGGCAGAGCACAAGCCTGTGCGAGAATAAATTAATTTACATAAGTAAAGGCTTATAAGCCACCATACAACAGAGTTTGAAAGTACACCCCCAGTGGGTGGAATTGTGCGAATTTAACTTTTTTGTTCAAGAGATTACAAAATAGGAAAGATAAGATAAAATGGCCGCCTAGGCCAGAGCAGCAGCAGGAGAATCCAACGGGTTGGCGGAGGAGGCGGCATCGGATGGTGGAGCGGCCGATTGGTGGGCCTCGGCTTGGTAGGCGTCGGCAGCAGTCGGCCTGCTGGTCGAGGCTCGGTCAGGCTGAGGCCAGCCATCCGCTCCGTCGTCCGGTGTGGCGTCTTCGCCGTCCTCGTCCTCACCCTTGTCGCTCGAGGCGATCTCCACCGCCAAGTCCTCCCCATCCTTCGGTTCAGCCCGAACTAGTTGGGCGGCACCTCAGCGGCCTCCTCGTCCAGTTCGGGGATGAAGACGGTGGTGTTGGCATACTCGGCGATTGCCGCCACGCGGTGGGTAAGCGCACGGTCCACCGCCGCCAGCTCCGGTCCGGCCTCCTGACATAAGGTTGCTAGCTGGGCCAGGTTTAGCCCCGGATACCAGGCCTTGGCGAACTCCAGGGCCGTCCGAGCACCCGCCCGAGTCGCGGTGCCCTTCCAAGCCTCGAAGCGTCTGACTGCCACCTCCAGCCAGTCGGCAGTCCGACTAGGGGTGCACGGAACCTGAGCATCTGGCCAGAGGGCGGCCAGTCCCTAAGACCCGGCGCGCTGTAGGCGGCGGAGCACCCTTTGAGCCGGCTGCAAGCGCGTCTTGACGGCCAGGAGCTGCTCGCTGAGATTCCGGGGCGCGTTGGGCGCAATGTCCGCGCCTGCCCTCCTTTGCACCTCGCGCCGCGCCTCAATGGCCTGGCTGACAGCGACGGAGTGACCAGGAAAGAACTCTACGCAAGAAGAAGACCAAAAATCAGAAGCCAGAAGTCGGCTCCTGTAGCAGTCGACGGCTGTTCAAAATAAGAAGTAACTTACCATCGATCATATCCTCGATCTCACCGTAGTCGTCGGACAGGAACTTCTCCTGCTCAGCCCAGTTCGAGCACTGAGTCTCGAACTCGGCCTTGAGGGAGTCTTCGCTCTCCTTCAGCTTTTGGAGCTCCGCCTGGTCTGCCAGCTCCTTGGTCAGGCCGTCGCGCTCCTGAGCTGCCTGGCTCCGCTCCTGCTCCTTGGTTTGGAGCGCAATCTCAACCTCGCCCAGGCGCCTCCGAAGATTGGCGGCGGCATCTGCATAGACAAGAAAGAAAGCGTCAACACCAACCAAAGACAAGTAGTTGCCAGGAGATCCGGCCCGACTGCTCAGCAGTTGGCCCGAATCTCGGGGACTACACCCAGCGGGTGCACTGACGCGCCCCCGTGAGAAGGAAGAACGGAGTGCTTACTCTGGCTCTGATTTAGGTCGGCGGTCCGCTTGGCCAGATCCTGGTGCTGGGTGTTGTAGGCGGCCACGCGGAGATTGTGGTAGTCCTGCAACAAGAACAACAGAAGAAAAAACAAGTCAGCACTCGGAAGCTGCCATGAAGTTTCGAGCCGCCTGCGGTCAGCACTCGGAAGCTGCCATGAAGTTTCGAGCCGCCTGCTGAGCAGCCGGCCCGGAACACGGGGACTACACCCAGTGGGTGCGCTGGCACGCCCCCACGGAAGATTGCAAGAATTGAAAAGCAAGAAGGAAGTAACGTACCCGGACGGCCGTCCGCGTTGCCAAGAACTCCTGTAGTTGTTGCTGGATGGTGGCGCCTTGTGCGTTGAACCGGGCCATGACGTCATGCGCGGTCGTGTTCAAGACACATGTGCTGCCCCCAGGCGTCCAATCCGGTGGGGCAGCGCTGGTGGCCTCGGTATCGGGCGCCGACGAGCTAGCGGCCTCGGTCGCCACCGGCCTTGGACTGCTGGCGCGCGGGAGCACCGGCTGCTGACGCGCGGGAGCACGAACCGCGGGAGTCGGACCCACCACCAGCTCGCTGCCAGACGGCGGCACCGACGGCGCTACGGGTCGGCTCCCCCCCCCCCCCCCCGGTCGGCAGTCGGCGCACGCAGAGGCACTTCCACCTCCGAGACAACGGGGTCCGCCTCCCTCCTCTCCAGGGCCGGCTGGTAGACACCAGCCCCTCCAGTCGGCACCTGGCCCTCTGGCACCGGCGGTTCTGCGTGCTGCGGGCCGGCGGGCTCTGGAGCCCGGCTGCGGGACACCTCCTCCTCTGCGCCTTGGCAGCCGCATCCGCCTGCTCCTTGGCCACCGCATCGGCCTGTGCCTTAGCTGCCGCGTCGGCCTCCGCTTGCGCCGCCCTGGCCGCCTCCGCCTTCTCCCGGGCCGCGGCCTCCCGCTCCTCCTGCGCCTCCCGTGCATTGCTCTCCGACGCCTCCCGAAGGGCGGCGGCCGGGTCCACGCGGCGGATATCGGCGGAGCCATCCGTCGCCCCTATCACCGAGGCTGACGGGGCCTGTGAGAGAGAAAGTGGGGCCCTGCTTAGCGAAACAAGAAAAACTAATATAAGTTTGCGAGGGAATAAGAAAAGCAAACACCAGAAAAGACAAAGATACTTACGCAGATACCAGCGGGTGCTGCTTCGGCCCTTCTGGAAGAGATCCGCCTTCACGGAAGCCTCTTGCCGCTTGGTCGCGGCAGCCGAGGTCTTGACCTTCTTGGGCCGACTGCCGAACAACTCGGCGTCGGCCCGACGCTTCGGCACGCCGGCTGTTGCAGTTGGCACAGCTGAGGAGCCGGCGCCCGCCCTGTCGGCGCCAAGGGTGCGGCGCGGCTCGTCATCCTCCTCGTCATCATCCGGCCACTCCTCGAGGCCAACCCCCGAGGAGCCACCTGCTATCTCGCCGCCACCGCCTGTGGCGTCTTCCTCCTCCATGGCGGCCGCCCCCAAGTCGGGGTCATCCGTGTCTCTCACCGTCCGGTCCGCCAAGTACTGATGACCTAGGGCCGATGCGTCGGTCGCCGTCTGGCCTGGGAAGCGCTGCATCACGGCCGACTGGTCAGGCGGCAAGAAGGAACCCGGACGAACAAAGGAAGTGAGAATCAGAAGACTTACCGGAGGCGGCGGGTTAGCTCGTCTGTACGGCTGCTTGACGAACTGCCACTCCGTCTCCGACAGCTTGCAGCCGGAGAAGAAGTCCACCATTCGGACCACCTCCACGTCCGGCATCACCTTGGTGGATATCCTGCTTGGATCCCGGAGCCCGCTCATGTTGCTGATGATGTGGGGCCGGGCTTGAAGAGGCAGCACCCGGCGCTCCACGAAGGCAGCTAGCAGATCTGAGGCCCTGAGGCCCTCCGACTCCATCATCTCCCCGAGCCGGTGAGAGCGGTGGAGGTGGCGGCCGACGGGTTCTTCGGCCTAAACTTCCAGTTGGTCCAGGGCCCAGCAGGCGGGCCGGCTGCATAAGCTGGCAGCTTGACGTAGTCCCACGACGAGTGGATGTTCTCGACGTAGAAGTATGACTTCTGCCATAGTTTGGCCGACTGCAGCAGGGCGAAGGCCGGGAAGCGGACCCCAGGTCCGGTGCGTCGCACTGCGATGCAGGCTCCGCATTGGGCCGCCTCATTCTTGGCGGCGGTGCCGAGCTTGAAGTAGAAGACTTCTCCCCACAGCTCGAGTGTGGGGAGCGTGCTGAGGTACCCCTCGCAGAGGGTGACGAAGGCGGAGAGCAGCACCACCGTATTCGGCGTAAGGTGGTGGGGCTGCACTCCGTAGAAGTCGAGGAACGAGCGGAGAAATCCGCTCGCCGGCAGGCCGAAGCCGCGGAGGAAGTGCGACCGGAAGATGACGCGCTCGCTGCCCTCCGGCGCCGGCGAGATCTCCCTTTCGGGAGGGACACGCACCTTCACGTTCGACGTGTGGGTGAGCCGTCGCGTTTGGCGGAGGAACTCCAAGTGCCCGACATGGACGTTGGAGTTGTCCCAGTCGCCCGCGCGACTGCTGTGCGCCATGGGCTCCGTGCTCGGTGGCGGGGCGAGGTGGCGGCGGTGGGGAAAAGTCCTGCGACGGTGGGCTGCAGCAGCGCTCTGGCGAGAGGAGAGGGCGCAATGGCAGCAAGAGGAAGAAGGAGCAGAAAGGCAAGGCGAGGGGCGAGGAGGGCGCGCGCGCGTTCTGCCGCCCCCTCCTCCCCCTACTTATAGCCCCCCAGCGGCGGAGCCGAGGGGGCGAGGCGTTGGGAGCGCAAGATTAACTACACCCACTCCCCCCACGACCCCGCGTTTTCCGCGCCGTAATGGCATGTATTAACCGTACCTGGGAAGCGCACCGCCCGCCTCAGCTGCAGCAGATCCGCGCGCGTGCCGAGGCCCTGTAGTGGCGGGCCCAGACCTGCGGCGATGTCCCATCGTGCGCGTGGGCTGGCAGGCCATCCTAGCCTGCTGACGCCGCGTGGCGAGCGAGCAGCGGGCAACAAGCCTACCGCCTGGCTAGCACGCCACCCGGTCTCCACCACGACGAATCGAATTCACCACGCGGCAAGTCCGGCCATGGGCGGCTCCTAACAGTCGGCATCTCCAGAAGGCGGACGCCGCAAAATTACCAGACCACTCAGAGTAGGAAGCTGCTGAGGCTCCTCGATTTTCATCCGCGGTGCCCCACCATCTTCGGGGACTACTGTCATAGTAAATGACCATGGGTAGCCTCATCAGCCCCCCAAGGTATTTCAATACATCGGGGCCAGCTCCGCCCCTCACACCTCCGGGAAGCATGACCGGCTCCTTAGGCCGGCTGGTCCAAGAGGCCGGCTGTTGAAAGGCGGCAAGACCGTAGAAGGCGGCCATGAAGGGGCCGACTCCTGGCGGGTGGCCCCTCGTCCCCTCAAAGTTTGCACACCATTACCACGACGGGACAGGGCGTGGCTACAGTGTAAACCTGCCATCCCCGAATCCAGGGCGGATCGTGGCCACAGTGCGGTGTATCCAGCCGACACCCCTCGCCCGGCGGGGCACTGTTGCCACGCGGCCCGTGACATCACCTGCGCCAGAGGGAGCCATGCTCCCACGACGGGCGGTCGGTATGGCCCACAGGCGGCGGGCCCTACCTATCCGTGAGCCAACAGAAGGCGGCAAACCTCAAGCAGGCGGCGACGAGGGTGGGCCGACTCCTAGCAGGCGGGCCTTCTCCCCCTTGGAGTCTGTGCGCCATTAACCCGATAAGACGGGGTGTGGCTACAATGAGCGCCCACCAGGCGGCGGGACTGTAGCCATGCTCCCCCGACCGAGCCTCCGTCATCAGGGGCAGGGCTGTATAAAGCAGTCAGCATGGCCTGCAGGCGGCGGGCCCTACCTGTCAGCCGAGATCACGGCAGCCGGCGGGACCCACCAGGCGGCGGGCCCCAGCAGCCGGCGGAGAAGCCGGCGTCGAGAGACACTGACGGCCGGGTCCTACGCCCGACTGGATTACCGTTGCACCCCTGAGGGGTAGGCCTATATAAACCCCCCAGGTCTCCCCATGCAAGGGGTTCAGAACCTTTGCCCTCACACACGCACAAATTGAGAGAGGAGTAGAGCTAGCCTTGCCATTCTTCCTCCTCTAGCCAAACAGCTCCCTCCTGCTTCTCCTGCTTCAGGCGTATGCGGTCTCGCTCACTCCTGCTTCTAGAGCCCGGCGACGTACATTTGACCCCCTCCATGATAAGCCATCCCTTGGCATATGTCGCTAGATATCCCCGACACTTACGTAATCTACCTATAACTAATCTCTCTCACCCCCCCCCCCCTACTTGAACTAGGTTCCCCCCTTCCCCCGTAATTTTCTACAAACAAAAAACTGCCATCTCAGCTCTTACATTAAACACGTAATAACCCTTACGTAGATGTAGCATTGCTCCGTGCACGACACACACACGGGGGGGGGGGGGGGGGGGTAGGGAGGGAGGGAGAGAAAGAGATAACAATAACATGTGAGGAAGGTACACATGTGCAAAGATAACGTGTGTTGTTTTCATGAAATCCATATGTGAGTGTGAATGCACAAACTTTTGATCCTAAAGGTAGTTAGTGTATTTTTTATTTTAGAATATATGACCAGTCTTTGGTTAGAATCACTCATCTGAGACATACTTCGCCGTTTTAAAATACAAGGTGTATCACTTTTCTTAAAGTCAAATATTCCTATGTTAGACGACCAAGTTTACAAAGATATCGACATTTACAATAGCAAATAAACGAAATATGAAAATATATTTCATAATAGATCTGCTGATACTGGTAATGATTATTTTTTCTATAAACTACTCTCTCCGTTCCTAAATATAAGTTTTTTAAGAGATTTCAATGTAGACCACATAAAAAGCAAAATGAGTGAATCTAGGCTCTAAATTCTGTTTATATACATCTGTATGTAGTCCTATTGAAATCTCTAAAAGGACTTATATTTAGGAATGGACGAAGGGAGTAGGTCAAACAGGGAAAAGGTTGACTTCTGCAAAAACAAAAACTGGTCACATTATATTTTGGAAAGGAGGGACTAGCATGTCATATGTGAAAAACACATATGTTTTTACCTGCTATCTCATTTTTCTTTCTTTAGTCCAACTATTAGTTTGGCTTGCTATTCAAATAAAGACTTCCCTTCATCAAGATTTGGGCACAAATCGCGGTGCGTGTTGACTAAAGACTTGGACCGGGGTCAAGGTGTGCGTTGAAGTTTTGACTATAGACTTGAACTGTCACTACTAGGAAAATGCTAATTAGTGGCGCACCTGTTTTGGCCATTAATGGCGCACTATAGGTGCGCCACTATTATCATGCCATTAGTAACAAATAGTAATGGCGCACCTCTGGTGCGCCATTAGTATCCCAGATAGTAATGGTGCACAGAATTATTTTTTTCAAATTTTTCTTAATCTCGGGTCACTATGGCTTAATCTCGGGTTAATATGCTTAATCTCAAGTCAAATCGCACTCCGTGGTCAAACTTCCCGGAAGGTCACCCATCCTCACACTGCTCCAGCCCGAGCATGCTTAACTTCACAGTTCTATCCAACCCCAGCACCAGCTCATTTCACAGGCACTTGTTGATATATCTATCATATCAATCTTATTAAACCTTGTTGATGTCTAGGACTTTGTTCATGTTCATGAGTGTGATGAAATTTTGAAAAAATATTTCAAACTTCCCTGTCATATTACGTATCATATTTTGAAAAAAATCCAAAAAAAATTCGAAACCAATTTTTTTTCTGTTACTAGTGGCGCACGTAGCAAATGGTGCGCCACTAGTAAGTTTGAAACTTTTTCAATTTTCCCCCCTCTAGATCTTAAAAGCCATGTATCTTTCGTTCTATTAGGTTTTTGGGGATTCTGAAAATCTTGAATGGGGTGTAACTTTTCGAGTAGATGATTTTTCATATAAAAAACTTTTTAATCCGAGTTCGTATGCAAAAGTTATGCCCATTTTACTAAATTCCAGAGAGATTTTGCAAATAAAGTTGAAATTCATATTTGTAAATTTCCCCAACAACTAGACCACATATCACATGGGAAACTTTTTTCTTTTATTTTTTTGACATTTCCATCATTTTCTTTTAATTTTTTTTAACTGAAAAGGCGGTCCACCGGGGGGTGCAAAGAAAGTTAGTAATGGCGCACCAGGGGATAGTGCGCCATTACTAGTTGACATAGTAATGATGCACCTTGACAAAGCGCGTCATTACTATGTGTATGACTTGGTCAAACCTTGGTCAAAGTTAGTAATGGCGCACTTTGTATAGGTGCGCCATTACTAAGTTTGACATAGTAATGGCGCACCTATGCAAAGTGCGCCATTACGAAGTTTGACCAAGGTTTGACTAAGTCATACACATAGTAATGGCACACTTTGGTGAAGGTGCGCCATTACTATGTCAACTAGTAATGGCGCACTATTCCCTTATGCGCCATTAGTAACAATTTTTTTTTCTAAACTAGTAATGGCGCACCACACATCAGATGCGCCATTAGTAATATATCAATAATGGCGCACGTGCGCCACTGCTATATAGCAGTAGCGCACCACATACATGGTGCGCCATTAATGTTCATATTAGCTATAGATTTTTTCCTAATAGTGTGTAGTCAAGGTCAAGGTCGGTTGTTGATTTGTAATGCAGGATGGATCGCCACGTCCTGATGTCTCTTGTCAGTGACGGATTAGAGCACTGACCGACTGATGTGTGGAATCCAAAGATCCTGACTTGCCGTGTGTATCAGGTTCTTGCATACGTACGCCCATTAGATTGTCCTTTTTACTTTTCCTTTCTGTCGTTATAGCTGTAATTGTCTGTGCAAAGACATGTACGACATATCCTGCAATTCGGGTACGTTGTTCTTCAATGTAGACAGAGACTAAGCCCGAACCAAAGTACTTCCTCCGTTGTTTTATCTGCATATAAAATTTAGTCAAAGTCAAACTTTATAAAATTTGACTAACTTTATAATACTAGAAAATATCAACTTCTACAATACTAAAGCTATATGGTATGAAAACTAATTTAATGATGCATCTAATAATATTGATTTCATATTGTAAATATTGATATTTTGTCCTATAAACTTAGTGAAAGTTGATAAAGTTTGACTTTGATCAAATTTTATATCCAGACTAAAAAAAATGAAGGAAGTATGTGCGTGTGCCGTGGAATAAAGACTTTGACGTACTGGAGTCAATGTGTGAGAAGTTCTTTTTTTAGAAACATCGACACATTATTAACCAAGCAACAAATTTACAAAGAGTCTTCCGAATACAATTCAGAGTAGAAAGAAAAACAGAAAGACCACTAGAATTCATACATGAGCTAAAACATTTGAGTGCCGATGAATATGCTTGAAAATCATAGAAGGAAAGCCGATGCAGCACATATGAATGCCGATGAATATGCCGATGAAGTTTGTTGTGCAAGTAAACCGCTACGCTACGTGCGCCCGAGTGGCATGTGCGTCACGTGACCTAGGGCTTTTCACGCCGTCACCTCTCCTCCGCATGCAGCCTCCTATCCTCTGTCGCCCTTGGCCTCAGTGCATCTCCAACGCGGACCATCATACTGCCCCACAACTACCTGTAACGTTGACCCTCTAGACCCATAACTTGTCGTAATTTGAGAGTTTTTTTGATTCGTTTATTCAAAATGTTTTATCTCTTATACCATGCGTCTAAATCTTGAACCGTTTTCACCGTTGGATTTCTCTATTCAAGATCTTCGAAATTAGATCTCTTGTTGATAGGCTTTAACGACCTTTTTTCACGTGAAAAACCGGACAAAAAAACTCTAGCTGGAAGCACGGTTTTCTTATTTGTTTTCCTTTTTCCAAAGCTTATGCATCTCGCGAAAGCAAATCTGTGCCTCCACAGGAAGCAAATCTCTGCCTATCATGAAAGCAAAAAAAAATCTCAAGAGGCACAGCCTCTCGCATAATCAAATGTATGCATCCATGAGAAGTAAACATGTGCCTTTCTTTTCCGAGAGTCACAGCATGGAAGCAAAACTGTGCCTCCATGAGAAGTAAATCTGTGTCTCTCACGGAAGCAAAAAAATGCGTTATTTTTTTTCTTTTCTGAGAGGAATAGTTGTGCCTCTTGCGGAAGCAAATTTGTACCTTTCGCGAAAGAAAAAAAGAAGACGCTTTTATTTTTCCTTTTACCGAGAGGCCTCTCGAGGAAAAAAAATGCGTTTTTCCGCGTAAGCAAAAACCGGGCGAAGACCGACACGACAAAAAAACAAAAAAAAACATCTAAACCCCCCAAAAAAATAAAAAAAACGAAATACCAAGGGAGCATCCAGCACACCCACGCTCTCAGCCCACCAAAAGTGAACCTTGTGGAGCTCCCGCATGGAGTACCCCTCTGGTTTTTTTTGAGCAAAATCGACCAGGCTTTATTAAGCTAAAACAACATTTACAGGGATTCGTATCATGAGGCAATCCTAGCCGAAAATAACACCCTTGAGGAAGAGAAACCCCATGCCTAGCCAACTTGTGAGCATCAATGTTTGAGCTCCTATTCTCAAAACTAATGAAAAAGACTTTACCAACTCCTTAATCTCTTTGACGATCCCTCCATAATTACCTCTCATCCCTGCAAAAATATGATCAACGAATGATTTGCAGTCTAACACAACTAAAACATGTCTAACGCCTAGATCTTCAGCTAGTTGGGCTGGTTTCTTCATGGGCCATGTTGGCCTCCACGTTAGATCCACGTAGACGCCATGTTAGGTGTGTGTTTCTTCCATGTAATCTAAATCGATGACGGTTTGTTCTGTCACAGACTAGTTTGGGCCGGGCGGGCCCGGGGCTAATCCATGACGGCAGAGAACTGTCGTGGAATGTACGATGCCAAATTATGAGGCGATATACATAACGGATTTCAAATCTGTCATCCATTGGCACGCATGAAAATTTTTGGTTGATCTGTGACCGACAAGGACAGTCATGTATTAACAAGTTTCTTGTAGTCTTACCAGAATAGAGGAACCCAAGTATTTTCCGTCTCCATCTCGGCAGATTGTCGATGCTGCCTGCATTATGATCAGTAGACGTCCCGTCATCCACATTTATTTTGACAAGCCCCACCGGTGGCTTGATCCATCATGTTTGCTGTAGTAGGTGTGATTCCTCTTGTATCGCATCTGGAGGTTCGACAGATTCCACCTGATCAAGTTCGCGCGATGAAGGAAGTGACAAAAACATGTGTGGAAAGGGACTCTGATTTATCCCTTCATGTATTAACTTCCTTCTAGCAATCCAAAGCGCCCATAGAGTCATCGTCATTCGTGTTAACTCCTCATGTGATAAACCGTCCATCATGGAGAATAGCCAATTCTTTGCATGTACACTAGTAGAAAAAGGGCCTAATGTGAAGCACATTAGTCCCGGTTTAGAAATGAACCGGCACTAATGTGACCATTAGTGCCGGTTCCAACGGCTAGGTGGGCGGAGCTCATTAGCACCGGTTCGTGGTGAACCTTTAGTACCGGTTCATGCCACGAACTGGTACTAAAGAGGCTGTGGCAGGCTATGGTCATGCTGGGGCCCCACCAGCACCTTTAGTACCGGTCTATGCCACAAACCGGTACTAGAGGTTTCTAGTTGATTCATTCGGCGGCGCTTTTTTAGTCCCACCTCGCTCCGCTAATAGAGTTTTTACCACCTTAAATATGTTACTTCTCAAACTATCACGAGCACTTGGTCTTCATTGAACTCTATGTGTACGATCTGTGGCCGCAATAGGAATTCTCACCGGTTCTTAAACCAACCGGTGAGGATCCCTATTGACAATTCAGATTCTACACAAAAAAATCATTGATGATCAATGTATTTTTGATGTATTTCTCTATAGCAGTAGCGCGTTTTGGCTGAAACGGTACTGATCAATGTATTTTTTATGTATATTTTTACATGTTTACACAATCTCTTTCGAAGTATCAGGATTTTGGACGAAAACTCATTTGTTACAAAGGCATTTCATTTAGTACCGGTTCTAAGGCTGGGGCTCCACGAGCACCTTTATTACCGGTTCGTGGCATGAACCGGTACTAGAGTTCTTTAGTTCATTCTTTCTGCAGCTGTTTTTTAGTCCCACCTCGCCAAGCGAGAGGCACTCGCAGCAGTTTATAAGCCCTGAGTGCAGAGACGATGAAGGAGAGGCGCAATGCTCACCTGCACGTTGCTTAGCTTCAGGCCGTGCAGGTGAGCATTGCGCCTCTCTTTTATTTTTAATAACTTATAACAACTCCGGACTTTTTTTGCATTCAGCATGCACGATGAAAGGCCACGTCATCAACTTTCAACCCTTTCTAACATCATTTGCTATTTTTCATTCATTTACTGATTTGATTTGAGAGCTTAATGACCGTGAAATTGAAAAGCACTACAAAATGAACTCTGAAAAGGTTGAAACTTGGCATGGTATCATCATTTCACCCACATAGCATGTGCAAAAAAGTAGAAACGGTTACGGCCAAAACTGGATGCACTTCGTGTATAAACTGGACAATCTCTTTCGAAGTATCAGGGTTTCGGACGAAAACTCATCTGTTACAAAGGCATTTCATTTTTCTAAACTTATTACAACTCCGGACTTTTTTGCGTTCAGTATGCACGATTCAAGGCCACGTCATCAACTTTCAACCCTTTCTAACATCATTTGCTGTTTTTTATTCATTTACTGATTTGTTTTGAGAGCTAAATGACCGTGAAATTGAAAAGAACTACAAAATGAACTCTGAAAAGGTTAAAACTTGGCATGGTATATCATTTCACCCACATAGCATGTGCAAAAAAGTAGAGAGGGTTACGGCAAAAACTGGATGCACTTCGTGTACAAACTAAACAATCTCTTTCAAAGTATCAGGGTTTCGGATGAAAACTCATCTGTTACAAAGGCATTTCATTTTTCTAAACTTATTACAACTCCAGACTTTTTTGCGTTCAGTATGCACGATTCAAGGCCACGTCATCAACTTTCAACCCTTTCTGACACCATTTGCTATTTTTTATTCATTTACTGATTTGTTTTGAGAGCTAAATGACCGTGAAATTGAAAAGCACTACAAAATCAACTCTGAAAAGTTTAAAACTTGGCATGGTATCATCATTTCACCCACATAGCATGTGCAAAAAAGTAGACAGGGTTACGGCAAAAACTGGATGCACTTCGTGTACAAACTGGACAATCTCTTTTGAAGTATCAGGGTTTCGGACGAAAACTCATCTGTTACAAAGGCATTTCATTTTTCTAAACTTATTATAACTCCGAATTTTTTTGCATTCAGTATGCACGATTCAAGGCCACGTCATCAACTTTAAACCGTTTCTGACATCATTTGCTATTTTTCATTCATTTACTGATTTGTTTTGAGCTAAATGACCCTGAAATTGAAAAGCACAACAAATGAACTCTTAAAAGGCTGAAACTTGGCATGGTACCATCATTTCACCCACATAGCATGTGCAAAAAGTAGAGAGGGTTACGGCAAAAACTGGATGCACTTCGTGTACAAATTGGACAATCTCTTTCAAAGTATCAGGGTTTCGGACGGAAACTCATCTGTTACAAAGGCATTTCATTTTCCTAAACTTATTACAACTCTAGACTTTTTGTGCGTTCATTATGCAACATTCAAGGCCACGTCATCAACTTTGAACCCTTTCTGCCTTCATTTTCTATTTTTCATGCATTTATTGATTTGTTTTGAGCTAAATGACCTTGAAATTAAAAAGCACAACAAATGAACTCTTAAAAGGCTAAAACTTGGCATGGTACCATAATTTCACCCACATAGCATGTGCAAAAAAGTAGAGACGGTTACGACAAAAACTGGATGCACTTCGTGTACAAACTGGACAATCTCTTTCGAAGTATCAGGGTTTCAGACGATAACTCATCTGTTACACCGGCAATTCAAAATTTTAATAACTTATTACAACTCCAGACGTATTACAAATTTGAATATAATGATAAAACACACTAATATTAAATATAAGAAAAAAGAATCACTGAAAAATCTATTTTTAAAGTTAAATTATTCACAAACTAGTGATTCACACAAATTTCAAATAATTCAAATTTAAACTATTCAAATTTTTTGTACCTAAAGCAAAAATATTCACAAAAAACTCTAAATACAGCAAAAACTAATCAGAAATAAATAGAAGAAAATATATAAAGCAGAAAAGAAAAAAACTATATAAAAAATTATTTGCGCGCTGCCCAATGGGCCTACTCGGCCCTGGGCGTGGTAATGCAGGCCCATAAGGCCCAGCAGGCTCACAGGGCAGCGCAGCAAAGTTAGGCCCAGAAGCCTGCTTTAGAGAGGAGCTCGAAGGAGCAGCCGCGGCTGGGTTTATAAACCAGTGCGGCTGCCCTTCGCTCGGCGAGGTGGGACTAAACTTTGTTCACCGCGGAACGGGAGTGCACCCTCTTTAGTACCGGTTCGTGGCTCTAACCGGTACTAAAGGGCGGGTCTTTAGTACCGGGTGGAGCCACGATCCGGTACTAAGGAGGGGTCGTTTCCCGGCGCTTAGGCTGCCAAATTGGACCTTTAGTACCGGTTGGTAGCTCCAACGGGTACTAAAGGCCTCTCCTATATAAACAACACTTACGAAAATTTCAGTTAGTTCATCTGCTTTGTCGCGCCTGTCCCTGCGTCGCCCCCATCGCTCGCGCTCCTTCGCCACCGCAGCCCGTCGCTGTCGTCGCCGCCCCCGTCGCGCGCGCCCCGTCGCCGCCCCAGCCCGTCCCCGTCGTACGCCGCCCGCGTCACGCGCCGCGCGCCCCAGTCCGTCCCGGCCCGTACGTCGTCGTCGCCCCCATCGCGCGCGTCCTGTCGCCGCCCCGGCCCGTCCCCGTCGCCTCGCGTCGCCGGCCGTCGCCCCGCTGTAAGATCGACCGCCCCTTCGGCCCCTTGCCGCTTGCCGGCGCCCTCTGCGCACACACACACACACACACACACACACATAAGTAAACACACACACACACACAAGTAAATGTTAGATGAATTAGTTAGATATTAATGTTAGATGAGTTAGTTTTTTATACTTTTAGTTATAGATGAATTAATTAGAACTAGTAAGTGTTTTTTATACTTTTGGTTAGATGAATTAGATATATTAATGTCGAATGTTAGATGAATTAGATATATTAAATTTAGGTATATGATATTTGATCATATAATTAAAATTTTACTATATATAAACTAGATGAATTAATAGAACTAGCTAGTTGAATTACTTGAATTAATTAGAACTAGTAAGTGTTTTTTATACTTATAGTTATAGATGAATTAGATATATATATTAATGTCAAATGTTAGATGAATTAGATATATTAAATTTAGGTATATGATATTTGATCATCTAATTAAAATTTTACTATATATAAACTAGATGAATTAATAGAACTAGCTAGTTGAATTAGTTGAATTAATTAGAACTAGTAAGTGTTTTTTATACTTTTAGTTATAGATGAATTAGATATATATATATATATATATATATATTAATGTCAAATGTTAGATGAATTAGATATATTAAATTTAGGTATATGATATTTGATCATCTAATTAAAATTTTACTATATATAAACTAGATGAATTAATAGAACTAGCTAGTTGAATTAGTTGAATTAATAGAACTAGTAAGTGTTTATCAATTAATGTTTCAACTATGAACATAGGAAATGTCGTCTGACGACGAAAACAATTTCGTTATGTGCGAATACTGCGAAGACGAGCGCGACCTGTGCGATAGAAAATTCCTAGTAGATGATAGGCACTTCAGCATCAAGCTGGATGAGACCTTCGAAGTAGATACAGTAAGTCACAACGACAAGTCTTTTTTCGTAATTAAGCATGAGTTATGCTTCATTAATTTGCTTCAACTTATAATTTTCATTTTTTACTATTCTACTAGCATATCCCCTGCCATGCAAGAATTTTTGTCTTGGATAAGATAGGTTTCAATCATATATATACTATGGAGGTAAAGAGAGTTTACTTGAAGACCGAGCATGGTTATACCTTCGACGTCAAACTATACAATGCAGGCACCTACACCTATTTTGAATGCAAAACTTGGCAAGCACTATGCAAGGCTTATGCATTTGATCCTGATATGGTTATCACCTTTGATATTCGTCCGGAAGATGATATTGAAGGTAATAGAGACATCTGGGTCAACGTGCAGACGCCTCCAGTTCTACCATTATGTGAGTTTCTCAACCATACTTATGTCTTCGATATTGTTTATTCAAAAATAGTTGACAACTAATTTATGTTGACAGCTTATTTTCATTCAAGCAAACATGTCCGGCGCTTGATAGACAGGACCGTCCACTGTCCCGGGGCTGAACTAAACTGCGAGGAGATAAGTCATTATGTTTCATGGCTTGAGGATCTTGATGCTGTCAAGAGAAATTATTTTCCTGGACTTAAAAATCTTAGTACTCAAACAGTGCGACCAATAGTGTTTGTATTGAACTACGGTCACATCTATTTAGGAAAGATGGTAAGGTTTTACTATTTGTCCTCAGTGCATCTTTTGCATACATTATTTTTCAAGCTAAACTTCATTGCTAAGTATGTTACTATACAATGTTTTTCAATAGGGACTCCCGACGACAGTTGTGCCTCAGTGGGTCGGTACTAAAGGTCGCATGTCAATGGTTAGCTTACGGCCAAGACATCCTACATTGCACATGAGTGCATTCAGGATTTCTACAACCGAGGAATGCTTAATAGTGAAAGACTGGAGCAAAATTGTGAAGGATCGCAGAGAAGTACTAGGGGGCAGCAACCAGAAGCACAGCCCATGATTAGGAGACAGGTTCATCTGCATGTTCCAATATGATGAATCAGGAGAGCTATACATGTTCTATGCTATTTTACCTGAGAGAGAGCTGCAGGAGTGATTAGCTAGTTCATACTCTTAGTACTTGTCCTCTCATGTCCGTGTTCTTCGTCCTGAACTTAATCTTCAAGTGATTTGCTTTTGTGGTCTTATGAACGCTTATAATCTCATGACTCGATGATATCTTTGCTTCTGGTACGTACAAGTGAATATTTCTTCTTTAAGCATATACTTGATCACTTAGCTAGCTAGAATCCATGCATCTAGTTCATCTAATGATTTAACAACTCATTATAATGTAAAAACAATCTCTAAATTAAATTAAATACACAAAATTAAAGGAAAAATAAAACCAAAACCAAAACCCCCCAAACCTTTAATACCGGTTGGTGTTACCAACCGGTACTAAAGGTCTCCCCGCACCCGGCCCTGCCTCGTGCCACGTGGTGGCACTTTAGTGGCGGTTCGTGCTGAACCGGTACTAAAGGGGGGGACCTTTAGTCACCACCCTTTAGTGCCGGTTACAGAACCGGCACTAAAGACCCTTATGAACCGGTGCTATATCCCGGTTCTGCACTAGTGGTAGTTCTTTAGTAGCCATCATATGCTCCATCAACTCTTCATCTACTAATACCCACACACATCTGGCCATTGTGCACTCTATCACGTTGTGCCTCCACAAATCCTGAGCTCCACATACTCCACATCTGTCAACTGTAAACATGTTTCTATGTTTCCTTACATCTTCCGTCGGGAGAGAGTTCGGGCCAACCTCCAAAAGAAAACTTTCAGCTTGGCTGGAACCAAAACTTTCCACAACGTGCACCATGATTTCCTGTCTACCGACATATTTGAGGATCGAGCACACTCCTCAAGCCAGTCTTCTCTCCTATTTTTGGTTTCTACAATCATTTGGTAGGCCAACCATTCCGGAAAAAACATATGTTTTCTCAAAGTTTCGAGACCAAAAATCCTCCATATTCCTAGTACAGACCGGTATTTGCAGTATTGCTGAAGCATCATAAGGCAAAAAAAACTTGTTCAATTAATTCAGTGTTCCACCTGGCATTTGATACTTCCAACAATTCGGCCACAAGTTCTGACGGATTTTGGACTAAACGATACTATAGGCTGCATATTTTCAGGCCGCGGAATCCAGTTAGAGCTCCAAATATTGGTATTTCAGCTATTACCAACACGTTTTATTAGGCCCTATTTCAACATATCTCTTCCCTCAATAACTGCCCTCCATATCTGCGAATGATGACTTCCATGTGACGCTTCCAAAATACATTCATTAGGATGATACACCGCTTTCAAGATTCTGGAACTGAGAGAGTCCGGATTCACAAAAATTCTCCATGCTTGACGTGCGCAAAGAGCAATGTTAAATGTTTCAAAGTGTCTAAATCTCAAACCTCCCATGTATTTGGGCATTATCATAGTATCCCATGACACCCAATGTGGCTTCCTTTGGCCTCTCTTGCTCCCCCACCAAAAGGCTCTAATCACAGATGATAGATGCTCATAGAGCCCTCTTGGCAATTTGAAACACGAGATAGAGAAAACAGGTATTGCTTGAGCTATAGACTTGACCAAAACCTCTTTACCAGCAGCTGACATTACCTTGTGTATCCACCCTTGTATTTTGTTCCACAACCGGTCTTTCAGGTGCTTATAGGTCTGAACTGTGAAAGCAACGTGGGATTTTTACCTTCGGAATAAGTACTAAGATGGTATTCCCTCCATTCCAGAATATAAGGTGTATTAGTTTTTTTTCAAAAGTCAAACATGTGTATGTTTGACCAAGTTTTTAGAAAAAATATCAATATCTACAATACCAAATTCGTAGCACTAGATCCATAAATTATTTTCATATTTTATTTATTTTATATTGTAGATGTCGATATTTCATACTATAATCTTGGTCACATACACAAGTTTGACTTGCGCAGAAACCAATACATTATTTATCTCCTCTGCACTTTCTACTCCCTCGACAATCCTGAGCACCACCTTTGAGACTGCCTCTCCACAAATACCCCGGTGTTTCTAAAAAAACTGCGCTGGAAAACCGTCCCGTTGCCTCTTCTTTCTATGTGGGCCAGGTGGTGTTGGACCACATTGCCTTTTTTTGGGCAGAAATCACATATTTGACCTGAGGGCGAAATCAAATCACAAACTGACCTGCTTTCGAAAAAATTTCACTCGGCTGACCCTTTCGTGTGGCGCCCGATAGCTAGGCGCCGCACACTACTATGCAACGCCTCTGCCTTAGGCGTCGCACCTCCTGCCAGCGTGGCAGCCCTGGTCCAGTTGCGGCCCCACAGACAGCACTGCAGCACCTAAGGCTTAGGCGCCACACTTGTAATGTGCAGCGCCCGTCTCTTAGGCGCTGCACAGTCTGTGTTCCACTTAGGCTGGCCCCACCCTCTCTCCCCTCCCACCCCCACCCCACACACCCCCACCCCACCCAAACCCTTAGACTTGCGCCCCTCCTCTCTTCCCCTCTCCCCCCCTCTCAAATCCTTCTCAAATCTTGCAAATCCGGAGTATTTGACCGTGGATTTTGAAGCCAACCCCTCCCTTAAGGTAATCTCCTCCGATCCCCTCATTTTCATCCATAGGAATTGTCACATTTGCTCAAATCTTGCTACTTTGGGGAAACCCTAGCTTTGGCTTGGATTTGCAAATTTGTGTTGAATGATGTTATGTTTCTTTGCTAATTTGGTATGGTTAGGCTTTCATAGTATGCTAGGGTTAGGGTTATATGTGTTTGATGTTGGTGTTAGGGTTATCCTATGGTTAGGATTGTGGTTATTGTTAAGTGGGGATTATGGTTATTAATTCATATATATGTTATGGCATATGCATTTTGTGCAAATATTTTTGTTAAGTACTTACTTGATATATGTGTGTTTTTATTATTGTAGGGATGGGGAGAACATGTGTTTATGTTCATCATGTGGATAAAGAGGCCTTTTTGAAAGGCAATGTTGAGCCGGACCCGGATGAGCTTGACATGGTGTTTGAGAGTAGTCCTAGCTATGCGGAGCTCTTGGACCAAGTGAGGAAGGATTTGAATTGGATGGACCCAAGTGACGTTGTTGATTTCGAGGGAAGGCATAGTGTTGGTTTTGGAATGCACATCCGTTGGAAGACAATGCGTGTGAACTCCGAGCATCGTTGGGTTGCATACAAGGAGACGGTTGCCGAATCTCTAGACAAGGCTCTTGAGTTATTTGCCTCCAAGAAGGTTGAGTCTACTTTGAATTTGGACTTGAACCGGAACCCCTCCCCGTTGGTTGCTAGCACTCCCCCACCCATTAACCAAGATCAAATGAGTGAACCTCATTTCATGCAACAAGATTGGCCAACATTGAGCCCGACTCCAAACAACCAAAATGAAGCTTCTGAAGAGGAGAATGATGAGTACGAGGAGGATGACAACGAAGTTGATCTCCATGACAACAATGTGGGTGATCTCAACCAATATCATGTGCAAGAGACAATGGACCAATCCATCCCTTTTTCCCGTGCATATGCATCGGACTCGGATGACGATGGTCCCGATGAAGAAGTTGATGAGGAGGGGTTCACGCCGAAGGAGGCCCAAGCATTCAAGAAGGTATTCGGGAAGGATCACAAGACACCATTGTTCAAGGATCTTAGTCTCACGGATGAAGCCGTTGTGGATGGTGGCAAATGCATATCTCTTGGAGCTAGGCCAAGTTCTCACCGTGATTTGGAAGACGGCAAGAACGGGATATATCCCGGTTGTGAGTTTGAATCCTTCTTGGAATTGAAGATGTGGCTTGACAACTATTCGGTTACACATTATCGTCCACATAAAGTGGCCAACTCGGACGTCAATGTGCGTTACACGGTCAAATGTGAAGTGCCAAGATGTCCATGGATTGTGCGTGAGAGGCCATGGAAAGGAGGTCCCACTTGGTGCATAGTGAGTTGTCTACCAACTCACATGTGCCGGCACAAGAATGCGGATGGCGAGCTTGTGTACCAACAACACAGACAACTCACGTTCGAGTTCATTGCTTACAGGTTATCCAACCAAATATCCACACTTCCAATAATGAGCATCAAGAGTGTCATTGACCTTGTGAAAGCCATCTTTCATTACAAGGTGAAGTACGGCAAAGCATGGAAGGCGAAGCAAGCCGCATTCAAGATGTTGTATGGCAATTGGGAGGAAGCATACAACCGACTCCCTAGGTTGTTTTTAGCTATGGCCGCCACAAACCCAGGCATGGTTCACGTGGTTGAGCCTCATGGGCACCAAACATTGATTCATAACGGGAGGACCATCCGAGTATTTGGCCGTGCATTTTGGGCCTTTGAGCAATGCGTGAGGGCTTTTGAGCATTGTCGGCCCGTCATCGCCATTGATGGCACGTTCTTGACCGGACAATACAAGGGCACTTTATTGGTTGCAATAGCAAGTGATGCCAATAACCGGGTGTTGCCTTTGGCTTTCGCTTTGGTTGAGGTGGAGAACAATGATAACTGGGAGTGGTTCTTGCGTCAATTGAGAACAAGGGTATTACCGGCTGAAAGGGAAATTTGTGTCATATCGGATCGCCATCCAGGAATTCTAAACGCGGTGGTGGTTGACATTCCCGGACATACAAAGTTGCACCATCGATGGTGCATGAGGCACTTTTGTGCAAACTTCTATAGGGCATGTGGTATCAAGGAGTTGGCCGATGATCTTCAAGATTGTTGTCTCGCTTTCACCAACAAGCGGTTTGCCACATTGTTCAATGCATTGCTCAGACACAAGAAACTTGACCCCGGTGGTCTTGAATTTCTCAATAAGAACATTGTCGAAAGGAATATGTGGGCACGTGCTTTCGATGAAGATGGCCGGAGGTACGGTCAAATGACAAGCAATATGGCAGAATGCTTCAATAAGGTGCTCAAGGGTGTACGTGCATTACCCGTGACGGCAATAGTTCAATACACATTTGACAAGATGAATGGATACTTTTTAAAGTACTCAATGGAGACGGATAAGCAGATTGCTGGTGAGAACAAGGATAAGCACAAGTACTATTTCCCACCAAAGGTTGAAGAATGGTTGGACTTTCAATCACGAAAGGCAGACTCCCAATAAGTTGTACTATATGACGACAATGAGTGGAAGTATGAAGTGAAAGAGCCTGGAGGAACCACAAACGATGGCCACCAACACGGAGGCCGCGCTTTCAAGGTCTCCCTAACACGGTGTGATTGCAGCTGCATGAGGCCATCGTTGCTTCATCTCCCATGCTCGCACTTGTTAAATGCATCCCGTGTTAGGAATGTGGACGTCAATCACCCTCTTACCGTGGGGGAGTCCGAGTTCTCAATCATGACAGTAAAGAATACATGGGCTCCCCGGTTTCAGCCATACTTGGACCAATCACAATGGCCGGAGTATCATGGAGTTCAACTATGGCCGGACCCGGAATTGAAGGTCGTTAGATGGGGAAGACGTAAGACAAAGCGTCTTAGAGGTGACATGGACGGATGGGGCCGTGGTGGCGGTGGAGAATACGGCGCCGGCCAATTCCAAGAGCCTCGTGAGCAAACCCGTTGTGGGGACTGCAGTCATCGGGGACACAACACAAGAACTTGTCCCAAACCAAGAAAAAGATCAAAGAAAAATGATGCAAGCACAAGCCAAGCAAATGATAGCCAACCAAGTCAACCAAGGAGTAGCCAACCAAGTCAAACAAGCCAACGAGGAACTAGGCAACAAAGAGGGAGTCAACTAGGTCTTAGAAGAGGCCGTTGTGGTGGTAGAGGCCGTGGTAGTGGTAGAGGCCGTGGTGATGGCCTAGGCCGTGGGGATGGTCTTGGCCGTGGTGAAGGCCTAGGCCGTGGTGATGGTCTTGGCCGTGGTGAGGGTCTTGGCCATGGTGGTGGGAGAGGCCGTGGTGATGGTCTTGGCCGTGGTGGTGGGAGAGGCTGTGGTGATGGTCTTGGCCGTGGTGAGGGTCTTGGCCGTGGTGGTGGGAGAGGCCGTGGTGGCGGTAGAGGCCGTGGTGGTGGTCTTGGCCTTGGCGGCCGTGGTGGAGGAATGTTCAGTTGGCTCAATGGACCATTGTCGTATGTGACTTACTATGATCTTGTTCTTTTGGCTCAATGCTTGTGTTGTCATTTTGCATTGT